>NC_136067.1:168339826-169589826 GCF_964261635.1 Lissotriton helveticus | reverse complement strand
AATAAAAATTCATATTATTTTTTATTATTTTTTTAACAAAAATAAAACAAATATTAAAAAAACGTCATTGTCTTTATACTTTTTTACTTCATTTAATTTACTCTAAAAATAATGTATAGACTACCATAAATTATGTTTTTATTCACTTACCTGTATGCTGGTCTTGTTTTAATCTTCTCTCTCCTCCTTCTGTTCTTTTTCGACCTTAGTATTCCATTGCGTTGGTTACTATAGAGCGGTCATTGCAATAAACGAAGGACTAAACCTTCCATTGAAATGAATGTTAAACCGTGGGAAAAATTTCAAAAATGTATGTTATTGTATGTGTATAATTTTTTAAAATTAATATATATTTTAAATAAATAGTTTATTAATAAATAAAATTTTTCATAATAATATTTTCCTTCATATAATTAATATATATTAATAATTAATTATTTATAATTTTTTATTTGAATAATGATCTTAAAAAATTTAATCACTTCAACTAGTTTAAAAATTTACATTTTCTTCAAAGATAAATGATTATTAATGCTTGTAATTACAATCATTTTTCTAACATTAATCCAACATTAAATTTAAATAATAAAATATTTAATTATAAATATAAAGTAGGCACTACAAATAGTTAAAACATTGACATTTTCTAAAAAGATACCTGAGTATTAATGCTTGTGATTATGATCTTTTTTTCAACATTTATGCAATATAATACTTAATTAATTTAAAAAAACTATATATATATATTTAAAACAATTACATTTTCTTAAAAGATACCTGAGTATTAATTTTTATAATTTAAATAAATAGTTGAAGAATAATAATTTTCTACATATTGTAAAAAAACATTATATATTATAAATAGATACCTAAGAATTAATTTTTGTAATTAAAAACATTTTTCTAACATTAATCCAACATTAAATTTAAATAATTAAATATTTATTTATAAATATAAAGTAGTCACTACATATAGTTAAAACATTTACATTTTCTAAATAGATACCTGGGTATTAATGCTTGTGATTATAATATTTTTTTAAATGTATGTAATATAATATTTAATTAATTAAAAAAAAATATATATATATATATATATTTAAAAAAATTAAATTTTTCTAAAAGTTACCTGAGTAATAATTCGTGTAATTAAAAACATTAATTAAATTAAAAATATTTTTAACATATACAACATTACATTTATTTCATTTTTTAATTAAATTTAAAAATAAAAAAATATCTATATATAAAATATATTTACGATGTAAAAGCATGCGTCGTAACCGTATTTGCGTTGTAATAGCATGAGTTGTAAAAACATGAGTTGTAATAGTATTTGCGTTGTAATAGTTGCGTTGTAATAGTACTGCGTTGTAATATTTGCGTTGTAAAGGTAGTTTCCCGTGTGTGCTGTCACAGCAGTTGCGCCGAGCACCTGAGGGTGGAGGATAGGGTCGCAGGTGCATATCGAGGCGCTACTCACTGTGTCTCGGCGTTGTTCAGCTCCTGTGGTCGGGAAAAAGCGCGCAGTAGGTGGGATCAGAGACCGTTGACTCCGGGGCTAAACAAATCAATACTAGTCTCGCCGTACTATTTACTTGCTGTAGGGATGCAAAGCTCGTGGGTCTCCTCAGCCAAGGAGATCCACAGTTTGAGGCGTGACGTCCGGAGGGTCCGTGGAATGTTGGGAGTCCGGTAGGCCATAGATTGCCTCATCGTCGCTAGGAAATGTGGTTGGGCTAGCATTCGGGGCGTTGGACGGAGTCGGGGAGCTGCTGATTTCCGTGACCCTGCGTAGCGCATCTTGCTGTTCCTGTAATATTAGGTCCGCTGGCGGGGAGCGCGTGGGCGTCTCCTGGGTGCAAGGAGGGGTAGGAGTCCTGCGTCTGCGGCGTCGTCTGAATCCCATTTTGGATCAAATCCTTGTTCACAATTTTTTGAAGATAGGAAATTGCAATAAAACCCATGGGTAGGTGCATGGAATGCCAATGCACCACCATTGAAATGCTCTCTTGATGCAAAGTAATGCAAGGCAGCGCACTGTGAAGCTTTGCATTACTTTGGGTTTCTTTTCAAAGTAAACCACGATTTGTGTTGGATAGTAAATCCCACCTGAACGTTTTGCATTGGGTTTGCATTAAAAAAATAACGCAAACCTGCTGCAAAGTGTTTGTAAATCTGGGCCTTTGTGTGTTGGGTCTGAGCCTAGCAAGGCCTTTCGGCATTGGAACATAGAAGATATTTCTACTAAAATTTGAAAAAGCTCCAGAGCATCAGTAGGACTAAACTGCTCCGAGTGTCTGAGCTGCAGTTCCACAGAGACAGCAACCTTTCAGCTTTGACCAGCGTGTACAGGATTTTCAACTCAAAACAAGTGGGGCTTTTAAACTTTGCAACTTCCAGGCTTCAGCAGGGCTAATTTGCTTTCTGTATATGAACAGGACTCAATTGCGGGTGTCCTCAAATTGTTGATAGGTCTGTGTCTACCACAACCATTGACTAAGATAGGCACTTTGCACTTTTTGGCACTATATTTATATGAAAGTTTGAAAATTCATTTCTTCGGTTCCACTTATTGCATTTTTATTGTTTTGGTATAATTTTGTTTATTTAAATGTTCTCTAGTTTTCTAATTCAGTTGGGGATTTTTATTGTTTGGCATTTTTACTTTATTATCCCAAAACCTTACCTTATCTGGAGGAATCAGACATTCTAGGAATGTTGATAATTTACTCCTGAAACTTGCAACAAGAAAGAAACCTCCAACAGAGCATTCTCCAGAGCAGCACCTAGAATATGGAATTCGCTTCCTCCCTACATCAAAGAAATCTCTTCTACTTCTCTGTTAAAAAAAAGAAGCAAAATCATTCCTTATGTGCAAATTCCTGCCGTAAACTATCACACAGACCAATCCAGGTCTACACCCTTAAACTTGCCTCTTCTACCCCTCTAAGGACACCCTGGCTGCTCATGACCCGTTGCTCAGAAATACTCTCACACCGTCGACCCTCCGAACTTTGTAAAACTTGCTGATTTTATGTGTGCTATATTTAGCCAACTGTTTTATTCGTACTGTGCCCTCATTGTAAAGCACTCTGATACCCTACCCTGGGTCAGGTCTGCGCTATAGAAAACTTTAAAAATAAAAATAAATAAATTATTGTTTTGGCACTGCAGAAATACTTTACGTATTGCCCTAAGCCGGTTACCTTCAATCTTTTTAATACTGCACCCCTACCCCATGTAAAGAAAATATATAATCATCGCCCCCCACTCAGAATTTTTCACAGTTGTTGTCTTGAATTGACAATGTTTAAATATGTCCAAACATATTTAAACATTGCAATAAGTTCTGTTATGGGAGTGAGGACCCATTACGGAGTGACTTACTGCCCCCGATGTTGCTATCTGAAAATAAAGCACTGTTATCAGCATGATGCTTCCCTTAGCCAGGGCCTGGTGCCCAAGACAGGCTAGGGGAAATTCAAAAGAAAAATAAGCAAAAAGAGGCCTTTACGTTTATTTTTAACGTGTCCATTTTCTGTTAGTTCAAAGCAGAGGTCAGGCAATGTCTTTTGACAAACAGCTACTCCTTTAAAAAGGAGCTTGATGTTTACTCTGCTTTTCCTTGATTGCAAAGCGATGGAATTTTGTAACAACAACCAAGTGACAGTCTTGCTGAGGTGGCCTCGCAGGGAAATACTTTGGGATGCTGAGATCTCTGAAGAAAATGTTTCACCTTTTACCAAAGTCTGCCTAAAAGCTGTAGACCAGGCTCTGGTTATATCCATAAACACAAAAAGTAGTACGGTGTACTCGGTGCTTCAATTGTTATGACCTGGTACACGTTTACAGACTTATGGGAAACTAAATATTCTGGTCTAATGTCTGTGAAAGGTCCTCCTTAGTGGAAGAGGAAACCTCACACACTTGTTAGTGTCATGCTTCAACATAGGAATCCTCTCCCCACCCTGGTAGGGCAATGCTACAGAGGCGGACTCAACCTCCTCGGAGACTGTACCGGAAGGAGGGAGTTCTTACATAAATCTTACTGGACAACACAGACGGAAGTTGGGATCCAGATGTAAACGTAAAAATACCTTAGTGTTCCTAGGATAATACCTTTATTCTGAAGCACACTAGGTATGATTAAAATTCTAAACTGAATTGGAGGATGGAGAATAATGCCCCGGTAATCTTCATTACTCCGAGTATAGTCTTCCTCGCCACATGACTAACAAAGTGAGCTTCAGCTCCACACAGAACCCTCCAAAGCAAAAAGTCAGCCTCCCATGCCTCCCATCCCTTCCCAATATGGCCGACACATTACACCCTTCACCTCTATAAGAGGAGGGCCGGCCCAACCCATCGGCCTGAAACTACCAAGCACAAACATGAAGCCGATAGCCAGACAGGGAGGGAGGGAGGGATGGGAACTCATGTGGCGAGGAAGACTATACTCGGAGTAATGAAGATTACCGGTAAGTAACCGGGGCATTACCTCCTCGTTAGTCTTCCTCGCCACATGACTAACAAAGTGAGCACATACCAAAGCATACCGAAGACGGCTGTAATGCCAGAAACCGGTTCCCCGGAAGCTTGTTTCCTTCCCAGTGTAAGAATTGGCTTTTGTAGTCTGGTCTGCCCTGTTCCCATGATGCACTGGGCCAGGGACAGACTATTTTGCATACAGCCAGGTTCTGAAACTGGGATGGTGCAATGAGCTAAAAAACGGTGTTGGATCTAGCCCTGATCTCTTGACTGGGTGAGAGTATTCTGCTTAATTCAGAGACTCTGTCCCTCACCACCCCTTGTTGTAAATATTTTTGTCCACCCTAAGCGTGGAAGGGTATACTCAGACATGAGTCCCTTGCTCATTGCACCATCAGGATTCAAGCAAGCCGGGCCGAAGACGGCTGTAATGCCAGAAACCGGTCCCCGGAAGCTTGTTTCCTTCCCAGTGTAAGAATTGGCTTTTGTAGTCTGGTCTGCCCTGTTCCCATGATGCACTGGGCCAGGGACAGACTATTTTGCATACAGCCAGGTTCTGAAACTGGGATGGTGCAATGAGCTAAAAAACGGTGTTGGATCTAGCCCTGATCTCTTGACTGGGTGAGAGTATTCTGCTTAATTCAGAGACTCTGTCCCTCACCACCCCTTGTTGTAAATATTTTTGTCCACCCTAAGCGTGGAAGGGTATACTCAGACATGAGTCCCTTGCTCATTGCACCATCAGGATTCAAGCAAGCCGGGCCGAAGACGGCTGTAATGCCAGAAACCGGTCCCCGGAAGCTTGTTTCCTTCCCAGTGTAAGAATTGGCTTTTGTAGTCTGGTCTGCCCTGTTCCCATGATGCACTGGGCCAGGGACAGACTATTTTGCATACAGCCAGGTTCTGAAACTGGGATGGTGCAATGAGCTAAAAAACGGTGTTGGATCTAGCCCTGATCTCTTGACTGGGTGAGAGTATTCTGCTTAATTCAGAGACTCTGTCCCTCACCACCCCTTGTTGTAAATACATACCAAAGCCAAGCAGCTTTATGGAAACTCACAACAAACCAACAGACCAGAAGGGGATGCCCAAGAAAGAGGGCAAACCCAACGGACCAGAACGAGTGGAAGGACCACCCAAGAGAGGCAACCACGAGCAGGAAGAACCCGCCCGGGACAGAAAGACACAGAGAAAAGCCGAAAAACTCGGACCCCAGAGCCACGAACCGCCACCAGAAAATCCGCCCCCAGCAAAGCCGAAGGAGGACAGAGAAGGCACGGAACCAGACTGCACGGAGCCAAAAGCAACAGCAAACAGGGCCCAGAACAGAAAACAGGAAGCCTGACCAAACACACCAAGACTGCCCAATGGACAGCCAAAAGTGAGAGGGGAGCAAAAACCCAGAGAGAGGAACCTAAGGAAGAGAGGGCATCCCCACCACAGTGACCCAACAAAAACGCCACAGCAGACAGAGAGACGCAGTCCGACAAATACAGCAACACCGCACGGCGGACCACCAACCGCGAGAGAGCCGGAGCCACCAGAGGAAAGGGGCAGCGGAACCAGACACAATCACACAGGCCGGCAAGAACCCAGTCACACAAGGGACCCCCTGGAAGGGATCGCGACTCCAAGGAGAGAACCCAGGAAGGCACAAGGCAAAACGGACCCAGGAAAGGTGCCAGAAATGACCCTGAAGAGACCCGGCCAACAAGGGAACCCAACCGGCCAACAGCAAAAAGCGGAAAGCCCATACGGCCGCCCATGCATGGAAGGAAGGGAAACGCAGTGCAGTGACCCGAGTCCGCCTTGGACCAATCAACCCCTCCCTGGAAAGCACCAGAAGGAGGAAGCGAGCCGTCGAAGCGAGCACCCAGGCAGCCACACAGCCAGAAAGCCAACCAACAGGTCCGGCACGCAACAGGAGTGCACAAGGAGGAAAAAAACCATAGGCAGAAACACACCAAAGGCGAGAAGGACAGAAGGCAGGGTGAAATGAGCCTGAGCCATGTCAAGACCCCCAGGGAGCCATCAGAGCCAACAGGCCCCGGGACCCCAAGACCAGGGACAAAAACCGAGGACACAAAGCCACATCGGAAGCGCAGGTCCCTGCCGAGGCGACAAGAACCGGGAGCACCAGCAACCACGGACACCCAACAGCACCGCTGGAAACAAAAAACCAGCAGGGGAAAAAGTCGCATGCCACAGTTCTACTAATAAACAAAACACGTGTATTTGTAAAGCTGAATAGCAGATGTTGATAGTCACCCAACGGTACTCAAAGCATCGACCTCAGATGGAAGAAAGGCTGAGTGAACCCACCGGGAGCTGAACCTGTGACCATGAGGCTGAACACAAGCCCCTGCAGTGGATGCATTAGTCCACTAAGCCACCAGACCCGGTTCCAAAGAGCAACGGCACCCAAGTCAACCACCACAGCAGCAGACGCCAATGGAGACGCACCCAAGTGAACATCACCAACAGGACAAAAACCCCAGCCAGGCCAAACAAACCCAGAAGCCCCAGGAAAGCGCAAAGCGGGAGCCTGGAAGAGAAGGCCAAAGAGCCAACGCCGGGGAGCCAAAGGAATCGGACAGCACTAGATGCTCCCAGGACAACTCCCATCAGGGCACTAAAAAGGACCGACCCACAACCACTGCATGAGAGAATATGACGAAACATATGTACATGTAAAGTGCAAGTGCCCCAAAACGGGCAACCTGAAGCTGAAGAACAGATGTAAGTCGCTAACCAACTCAATGGGACCCACATCACCGACCACAGGAGGAAAAGACTGAGCGGACCCGCCGAGATCCCAACCTGTGACCACGAGGCCGAACACAGGCCACAGCAGCCGACGCCCAGTCCACAGTCCAGATGAGAACAGGAGCATGCAGAGCGGGACTGCCAAAGCCAAAGCGACCCCACAAACACCCCGGAGCACGAGGCAGAGGAACAAAGAAGCCCCAGCAAAGATGGGGAAACCCCCAGAAAAACCAGGGAAGGGTAGACAGAAGCCAGGCGGGAAACCCGCCAGTACGGGAACCCACCGAAGCAGCACAGAATGGGAATCCAGGCACACCCCCCAGGACGGCAAATGCCGCCAACACCGGGATGGAGGCATCAGACCACAGGTCGCACCAGGAGACATGGCGGTAAAGGATACATTGGGGCAAAAGAAAGGAACCAAGGAAGGGCCAAAGGCCCCGAACCAACAGGAACCAGGGGAACCGCAGAAGGAACGATAGGGGAAACACCACCAGTCAGCAAGACCCAAAACACGTCCCGCGCAATAGGAGCCCCGTAACTTGAAAGCTCGCGCCGATGACAGAATGCTGCGCAGCCCAGCCGCCGCCCGCTGCAGCGCCTCAAGGTGCAGGCGGGTGGAGAAAAACAAAGGGTGCCGTGAGAAGGCCGCGCAGCCCAACCGCCACCCACCCGCCGCAGCGCCTCGAGGTGCAGGCAGACAGAGAAAACCAAAGAACGCCGGGAGAACGCCGCAGCATAGCCACCGCCCGCCGCAGCGCCTCAAGGTGCAGGCGGGCGGAGAAAAACAAAGGGCACCGTGATTACGCCTCGCAGCTCAGCCGCCACCCACCGCAGCGCCTCAAGGTGCAGGCGGGTGGAGAAACCCATAGGGCGCCGGGAGAACGCAGCAGCACATCCGCCGCCCACCACAGCGCCCGAGGGGCAGGCGGGCAGTGAGAAGAGTACTACTTCCCACAATGCAGCCAGCCGGCAAAAAGCGAGTGGCAGTCCTGGGCAGCCGCTGCGAAGCACAGCCACCACCCGCCGCAGCGCCATGCGGGGAAGGCGAGAGGGTGGCGAGATACAAAGGGAATAAGAGCAGCCAAAAGTGGGTACACACACGCTACGCAGTACTGCCGCCACAGAGCCACAACGGGCAGGAGGGCGGAAACAATCGGGCACAGAGCACGACTGGCCAGAGAGAGGCACAGCTGAAGGAGGACACAAGCGAGCAGAGGTGCGGCAGAGCGCCGACCCCCACCTTCCGTACCCAGCTGCCCCACCCCTGTTAACCCATGGCTCGCTGGAGCAGAGCCTAACCGGCCCAAACACACCGGAGGAAGGAAGGGGTAGAAAAAAGTCCAAGATCCCCTGGTCCGCTAGAGCAGGACCTACAATCCCAGACCCACGTACCTGCTACAGCAGGCACCACTTACCTGACGAAGCATCCGGAGAGCAAATGCGTGCAGATTTAAAAGAACAGGCTGATGGGTTGGGCCGGCCCTCCTCTTATAGAGGTGAAGGGTGTAATGTGTCGGCCATATTGGGAAGGGATGGGAGGCATGGGAGGCTGACTTTTTGCTTTGGAGGGTTCTGGTGTGGAGCTGAAGCTCACTTTGTTAGTCATGTGGCGAGGAAGACTAACGAGGAGGTAATGAGTCACACCCATTTCCTATCTGCCAACATGTTTCTGACCATTTATATTAGCCTAAAAGTTCTGGGGCATTCTACAGAGCATGTGGATCCCAACTAGTCTTTTGTGTAAACAAATTGTAAAATTAAACTTCATTTTCAGGGCATGAGGCTAACTTATTAGATACCTCAAGTGCGTCCTACCTGATAGTTGATAAGTAGGAACTTGAAACCCTAGACTTTAGGGGATACCGGCATCCTGGTCACAAGGGGTGGTGTCCTTGTAGTCACACATTCTTTAAAAGGAACACCACTCAGTAGTATCTAAACTTTGCTAACTCTGTGCCGCTGATACACTGGTTATATCCAGACTGGACTACTGCAATGACTTCTATTAAGGTGTGTCTCAATCCCGCCTTAGCAGTTTTCAACGGGTCCAGAACACTGCAGCTCGGGTACTGCTCAATCCACCTAGGAGTGCCTCTATCGGTACTGCACTTACTGCACTGACTCCGGGTGAGGCAACAAATCACCTTCAAAGCTCTCTACTACTACCATAAGGCTCTTTCCTCTCAAGGTCCATATTACCTTCAGTCGATGGTTACCCCTTAAGTTTCATCTAGAAACCAGTCATCAGCCAAAGCAAAACTGGCTGTTATCACAAAATTTAAAAGGGCTAGAATTGGAGGCAGCTCTTTTACTTATGTTGCCAACAATCTGGAACTCTCTTCCTGTTTCAATTTGGCAGGCCTCATCTGAAACTCTTTTCAGAAAAAAAATGAAAACCTGGCTCTTTGGGTCTGGTTGAGAACTGATTAGCATGATGGGCAATTTTATCCTCGAGAGTCAGACTCCTAGCGCTGGGCCACTTCGTAAGAAGTAGCTATGACTTATTATTATTATTGGGTGTAGGAAGTGTGAAAGGAAAGGCTGCTGGATGTCAAACACAACAACATTTAAATAAGAGCAAATTAACTAAAAATATTTCAAAACATATCTACACCAAAGAAAGTACAACTGAGGTAAATTTGTTAGTAACACTTTAATGTGATGTAAACAATATTTTAATAGAATCAAAACAAACTAACACACTTTACTAGTATGATGTGCAAATTATGAATATGCAGAGAAATATGATTTTCACATTTTATCTTTCTGCTGTTGAGTCTGAGACAAGACTCATTTGCTACACTTGTTTGTCTAGTGCTTGGATTTGTCACCATTCTTAAGCCTTCACTGACATAACATATTTACTAACTGACAGGTCAGTATGTGGGTCTGATTTTTGGCTGTTTATGGGCCAGTTTTAAGGTCTGGTGGGCTAGCATTTAGTGTTGATTTCCCTGATATTACAGCAAACATTGCCTACAGCAAGCACAAATGCATGCAGTCTCCCATCCCTGGCGCCACATCTATATGGTGTGTCTGTACATGTTCAAAACAGTTCGATTGTGCGCAAATGTGGGACACATAGCTATTTAACTCAGTAATGGGGCCACTTTTATTTTGGTGTATGGGCCCATTTTCTGTTCCAGTCCTACCCTGCCGAATACTGCAAAAGGACACAACTACTGGTAGAAAAGTATTTTGGAAACTAGTCCCCTCAGTTATACGATGTATGCATACACCAACGACTGTAAGGGTGGGGCGTAGCTTCAAGGGGAGTGCTTAGGGTGTGACAGTCCCAAGATAAATACATTATTGACTTAGTAGTTGGGTCTGAGGACCCGGATTTGGGTCTGCTATGTATGTGTCCGTTTTTCGTGTAATTCTGATTTCACTAACAGATTTTAGCTTGTGCATTTTTTGGATCAGGAACTTAAATATATTTAGGCCCGGATTTACAAAGATTTTGCATTGTGGTTCTGTCACTTTTTTGTTGCAGTCATGACATGAAATCCTTTTTGTTACTTATAAAGCCACGCAAAGTCCATTCGCTTGGATTTATGAGAAAACGTAGCGCAAGGCAGTGCATTGTGCTGCCTTGTGTTACTGTGCGCTAGGTAGGCGTTCCAAGGGTGATGCATGGGCACCCCTGTGCTTTCATCCTTGGATTTTGAAGCAAACCCATATTTACAAAGAGTTGTAAACAAAAGTTTTCACCAAAATCGTGCACCTGCTTTAGGATGGTGTAAGAAGGAGAAATATATATTTAGGTTTTGCCTGCAAGTGCGCACGTAGTGCGCATGCGCTAGCAAAACCTCTTGCGTTCTATATCTGATCGATGACCCGCCTCTGTCTCTCATTGGCTAGCTCCATAAATGGAGGCTAGCCATTGGGAGACAGAGGCTGTCAATCGCGCTTTCTCGGGGAAAACGCGATTCGGGGGCGTTTCTCGGGCTTTTTTAAAGCCCCGCCCCTTTGTCCCGGGCCGCGCTGTGATTGGCTGCCGGCCCGGGACACCCCCGTGACGTCATTCCCGGGCCGCGCTGTGATTGGCTGCCGGCCCGGGACACCCCCGTGACGTCAGCCAATCACAGCACGGCCCGGGACCTGACTTGTTGTTGCTGCGGAGAACAGATTTTGCTGCCTCTAGCTAGCTTGGAAGTTCCAAGGCTCTCTCGTGACTTTGTACCACTGCACTTGGATTAATGAACATGTTACCTTTTTGGCAATGGATAAGACACGGGCACAATATTGCTGAATATTTAAAATGTGTTTCTTATCCGAACATTTAAGCCCTCATTACAACTAACTACAAGTCAGGTAGAGCGGAATTAACTCATGGAGTGTCTTCTCCACCTAATTCCAACTGGAACAGTTTTTACACATGGGTATGGGAGAACGAGGCACAAATGTACTGTGTGGTCGCTCCACACAGTAACATCACATGAGGCTTTGTTTGAAGAAGCAGCCACACATCCTTTCCCCTATTTTTCTGATGGCTCAGAGCTGCCAGAACATACCTTTCTCCTCCCTCCCATATTCTCTCCCCCCCCATTCACCACTACCAACCGACCTAAAGGCCTGCGCATACATTCACCATCTTATATCAGGTGGTAAATGTATGTTAATTACATGTGGTCTTAAAACTGGAACACTCTGTCCCCATGGTAATTCACCAAACCATTGTAGTGGGGCAGATGTACTGCACTCTAAAGGTAAAATTGCATGTGATTTTATGTGCTCCCAATACGAACTCAGAATGAGAGTGTAAGTGGTTTAACAATATTTACCGCAGGTTTAAAATATATATTTGAAAAACTATTTTTCGCCATGCCGTCCTGAACTTGAACGAGGCATCTTTGGGCTCGTAGGCTCCGATAGATTTAAAAATCCTCTTCAAAGGGGAAACGCTGTTTGGCTGGGGCTCGGGGCTTGAAGCGAGCCGGGGTCTGAAGTGAGCTGGTGACTCTCCCGCTGCTGCTGCCGTCGCGGCTGGGCTCTGCTCCGCCCCTCCCGCATCTTACCTCAGACTCCCTGCTGGTGTCCGGCCGGGCTTGGCTCCGCCGGCCCCGCTGGGGACTGCATCTTTCTCTTCATCAGGGCCCTCAGCGCCCGGTGCCAGATGCGGTCGGTGATTAGAACAGACATGAATGCGGTGACGTTATTCATTTTATGCTGGGTTACATTTTATTTCCATGCAACAGTCAGTGCTAAAGGTCCTGTGAAACTTTTTTTTCTATTTATTAAGCTTCGCTGGGCATTTATTTATTTATTTATTTATGCATTTTTATATAGCGCGGACTTTACCCGAAGGTGTCAGAGCGCTTCACAAAAGGAACAAAAATGAAACATAATGAGAAACATTACAGAAGAACAGATTACAAAAGCATACATTACGTTACATAAGGTAATAGTGACATTTGTGAGCAAATAAAATACATGAGGTAGTCAAAATTGTGAGCAACCAAAAATACATGAGGTAGTAAAGGTAATAGTGACAATTGTGAGCAAACAAAATACATGAGGTAGTAAAAATTGTGAGCAGCCAAAAATACATGAGGTAATGAACGTTTCAGGACGTGTTTACACTGTGTGGGATGGTTCGTCACCGGGTTAAAGGCCAGGCTGCTTGCTTGTGGTGTTTGCCAAGCTCAGTGCGCGGAGGCTCGGGCGGCCTTGCGGAAGTCCTGTCGCCTCTCAGGTGCCGCTCCTGAGAATGCGAGCCCCGTTCCTCGTGAATGCCAGCTAGAGGCAGCGGCGTACCCCCACCTCCGGTCATAGCCCTGTACATTGTCGAAAGTGGAAGTGGACGGCTGCTCCTGAATAGCCCCTGGCGACTGGAATCTTGGGAAACTCAGAGAAAGGGGGTGTCAAGGGAAGAGAGGAGGAGTACTTTCGCAGCATCGTCGGTAAGTCTAGCAGCCCTAACCGTGAGCTCCTTAAAAAACATCGGAATAATTAATGCGCAAAGAAAGCAACAGGTATAGATGAGTTTCAATGTAAATGTAAAAATAAAACGAAACAACGTTTTTTTTTTCTGGTTGTCAAAGAAGATCAAAATATCAGTTTTTAAATCTTTTTAGAAGACGGCTAACTAGCCCTGTTAAACGTAGATTGTTTAAATGTCTTTAGAGCACATGGCAAGGAAACACGCTTTATGCACATTAATAGCTACGCGAAACATGAGGCTTTTTTATTATTTGTCAAAGCCGAATAAGCAGTCATTTGTATTTTGCAATATTAGTGTTCGGTTCTTAAAATAAAATATATTTGTTTTACTATGATGATATTTTTGTCTGTGCGCTTTTACTGGTCCTTCACAAATACATTGCGTGTCTGTCGAGTCCTCTAGCAGTGTTCACACTTGCTGACCTGTCTACACCGCGTGCGTCATTTCCTGCATTAATTAGAATAAATATGAAACGCATTTGTTCGTTAAGGTTCTGTGCCAGGGTCCCAAAGACGGACAGACTGGTAGCAGGACGCCACTGATTGGATGGCACAGCGGGAGGTCGCTGTATCAGCACTGATGGTGTCATTACGTCGGGGCCAATCGGGTTACTGTTTAGTGTAGTTTTGTTCTCATGCAGTGTGAAGAGTGCCTGGTGACCATATACCAGGTCTTAACAGCACAATATTAACATAGCTCTAACTTTTACAAAGGCGAAACCGTTGCATTGTAAATGCTTGTTTTTGGTTTGTTATTACCTCTTTGCATGTGCGCTGCATTCTGCAGCACCCATGGAAAGAGAAAAAATCCTCCAAGGATAGCTTTTTGCGCAGGAAGATAACTATTCCTGCATAAAAGCTATAATTACCATAATGTAGATACTCTTGCACTTTGGAGAAATGGTATCTGCATTGATACTAGGCATGCCATAGTGTGCATGTGCATGGAGATAGCAGAACTGTGCTATTTCTTTGAAGATATGGCACAGATTTGCTCCCTTCAGGTAATGCAACTTCATGCAGCAACTTTGCTTGATGCGCTGCATTTTGCCACTTCATTGTAAATATGGCCCTTGGTGAGCAAGACCAGATTACCAGTAAAGTAGCAAATCTGCACTCCAGACACAGGGCCTGCTTTAGGATTTGGCAGACAAAGTAAGGGCAGACAGGGTGGTGAAGGACTTTACTGCCTTTCCTTTGCCCGCCAAATTTAGAAATGTCTGACAGCCCGAGGGACATCTCTAGACACTAGCAGGAATTACCATACTGACGAGTCCTGTTGATAAAGAAAAGTATAATGGGCGGCTCTGTCAAACATGATGGCTGGCCGCCAAACTTTTCCAAAGCTTTTATTGTTCAAAAGTAAACACCCAAAATGGGAGTTTGTTTTGTGATTCCCCACACCCATTTTCTCCCATGGTTTGGGATACATTTCTTGTTTTATCATCAATCACAGCCAGGCTATACCTGGCGATGATGAAGGGTAAAAAAACAAAAACATCTGACCGCGTGCTCTAAATATGGCGGACAGATGGATTATTTCCGATGGCACCTACTCTGCCGGGCCATCGAAGGGAGTTTTATATTGACAGAGTAAATTTCACTCAGTGGGTGCAAAATGTGCGGTGCGCCCGATTCAAAATCGAGTGGGTGGACCTAGAGTTTGGTGGACAGGGTATTTTGTCCCCTTTTCAAAACAGGACCCGGCCGCCAACTGTTAGCCCCAGAGGCCCACCTAATACAATTCATTACTGATTATTCTACTCCTGGGAACAGTCCATCCCGAACCTTGGGTCACCTCACACATTCACCCTGTGTCACCCACTGCTTTACTAATTGAGATGTTTTTTTATTCACCCCCCACCCCCAGAATTTTAGTGGCTAAATTACGCCTTGCTAGAAGTCCTTTCTTCCAAACTGAAGCTGATAGCTTGATTAAACACGAGTGAACTATTGTGTGTGGAGGAATAAATAATGTGTAGGGGATAATGAAAGAAAGCACAACAATGTATTTCATTATTCTTAAAATGTCTGGAACATGAGCTGCATTTCACGCTACCAACCGTTGTTAGAATACTGTCTGACACGTCATTACCAATCCAGACATCATTTGAAACCTGCTGTGAAACTCGAGACTAGATTGTGTACCTGTAAATGTCTGTAACCACGTAGCAGCAGTGAATACCTGCACGTACAGTCCTAGACACCTTTCAAAGGTGGGCAGAGCTGTGTGAGCCTTCTGCCAACATTTCACCTGCTTCTTGGCACTATCCCAAGCGGCTCCATTGTTGTACATATGGAACGAGGCATTGTGAAGCGCGCCGAACGTCTGCGGTTTTTTAAAATTGTAATTAGTATGTCCCTTGCTCGGCCGTCGTAGCACGCGCACCAGGCTGCATTCATCAATATTCCGAGCACCGCATTGGCCAGCCTTTCGGATGCTGATTTCATTGTGCTCGCGCCATGACCGGGTCAGGAGCTTAGCCGCCAGCTCTTAAGGCATGCACACTGGTCTAGCATGACAAGAAGGCGGGAGATGCACGTTCATTCACGTAGCGTCAGGGCGTCTGTGCAGCGTGACTTTCTGCATTTCGAAGTGAAACAGATGCTTGATAGAAGAACTAAGGCACAATTTTCCACGTGAAACCAAAATAACGGTATATTATTGACAGAACAATTTTGCAGACCGAAGTGTGAAGGGGCATACCCGATATGGGGGACAGCAGCCATGCTTTTCACCACCCAAATATACAGGGCTCGAGTCGAGGTACCACGCGGGTGGACGACGTCCCCCAATTATTTTACATGGTGGACGCCGCCCCCCCCTCCCAAACAGCTGGACTTCACTCATTGGCCTCTCTGTCATTAACTGCGGGGGGGCGAATGCTAATTTGCGCGCCGTCTCCCGCGGATCTCAGCACCGGTGCGCCACTGGGTTTGTTAATTTCGAGAGGACACCATTATCTTTGCGGAGGGGAGGCAATGAGCACGATGATGCAGGCCACCTTTCGTGACATCACTTCCTGTTGTGATGTCACTTCCGGTGACAGCGTCCCCCCACTTCTTTTCTTAGGACTTGTGCCCTGCAAATATATAGTAATTAGGCTGCCAGGCAGCCCTGTTACACTGCACATCAGACCACAAGTTTAAGTTGTTAAACCCAACCCCATCCCATGTCTGACATTGAAGGCATAAAGTTAGTCCGCTGTAAGTACAGCTGCACCAACTTACATCTTTCAAAGTAACACATGCTTGAAGATTCTTCTTTAGAATCACCTAAAATTTTCATTTTCAGAATATTGTGCTAATTAGAGAAAATCCAATTCTTTGGTAAATATAGATAATTAGTACTGTTTTTGCATTAATACTTTTTAAAAAGCAGATGCTGAACTACGCCTTACTCAAACCTGGCTTTTAGAACCAGTTTGCCCAGGTAGCTATCCGGGAAGTCTCTTGCAGTGACTTTTCACTGTATTTCTCTCCAAAATTATATTACTTTTGTACTTCTGCATGATTAGTATTCTGGCACAAAAGAGTGTTCTGTCAAGGACTGGATGCTGTGAAGGTCTCTCAAGTTACCTTCCTGATTACTCGAAGAAAGAGTGACTTCCTTCTCAGAAGCCACAGTGCCACCCTCCACTTTGTGGAAAAGTGTCAACTTTCTCAAGAGGATACCAGTTGTAATGAAAAGAAAATTCAAAGAAAATGAAACACTCTGACAATCTTACTAATGCTTGACTGTAGATGTTGAATGACACAACGGTTGGTAAGAAAGGCACCAAAACTACCAGGACCCATGACAGAGGAGCCTGGAATAATGTTTCTAGAGAATCCATATAAGGAATTCAGCTAAAATTAAAGCTACAAGCATTTGAAATGGAATAGGTCTCGCACTAGAGCTATTGGCGTAAATGTAAACGTTTTTTACAAATGTTTTTTGGAGTGGAGTGGATGTATGTTGTGTGGAGTAGAATTATGTGGACAGAAAGTATGTGGTATTTAGTATATAGGAACCATGTGGAGTGGGATTATGTGCTATGGAGAGTAATTATGTGGTATGGTAGTCTGTGTTGTGGTAATCTCAGGTTTTATCTTCCTCGTTATATTAGAGGCTAAACTATAAACTCAACGAGAAACAAAGAAGGAAGCAACCACAGAACGTCTTTACAAAGTCAAAACTACCTCAATTTGAACACACAGGCCACTTTTGTTTTATATATGGCTTGCTAATGAGGGCCACTTTTGTTTTGGGTCCTGGGCCTATTTTCTGTCCTAGCCTGACCTTGACACCAGATTGACCCTAATGCAAGGCCTTGGTAAGGCATTCCACTTTGCAGATTTGAACAAAGGCCTACACTTCTGCTTCCTGATGGCTTCAATCCCTAGTAGTCCCATTTGTCTGCTCCAAGAACTCTGTGGCTTTAGTTATACGAGACTCTACACATGGAGCATGGCCAGCGCAGCCATGGGCAGTGTGGGCAGCTGCCCACGGCCTCGCACTCAGCCCACCAACATGGGGCCCGCACAAGTGTAAAACACCACCGGTCCTCATGTACCCCTGCCGATCCAATTGAAAGAAAGGTGTCTCTTTACAATTGGGCCCATGGGCAAGAGCCCCTCTTCCTGGGCCTCTCAGGGACAACGTGGGAAGGCCTAGGGGAGGGGGACAATTCCTCTTGTCCCAGTTGCAATGAAACACATTTTGGAGGTTTGTCCTGCAATTAGGTCACTTGCCTCGCTGCCCATTTAGAGACACTTCGGGACGCCCTTTGTACAACATTTAGGCGCCCCCACAGTTTTAACGCTCAGCCCACAAGCAATTCTCACACCTTCAGCCCGATATGTGCTGTAAAAGAGGTGCTTGTAGGAGGCTGAGAGGAGGAGCTGTGGCTCAGGAGAAGTCTCCACAAAGCAGCTTCTGGAGCCCAGACGGTGTCACTTAAGTACATTTGAGGGGCCTCGCACATTCCTCTTCTCCCAGGGCCCCAAAAATCCTAGAACTGGCCCTGACATGGAGTGGTGTTTTGTTCGAGGGACACTACAAGCAGGCATTCAGGGGATTATGACAATTAACCTGCAGTCTCCGCAGTTAGTGCCTTTGTAGTTAGCATTTGGTGGCAATTCTCCAACTGGGGCATATGTATGAGGAAGTGGCATAGTGAGGCGATAGCCGAGTTGGCTTAATGCCTCAATCCGCCACTTCAGAAACGCAAGGCTGCACCATATTTACGAGAACATGGTGCAGCCTTGCGTTTCCCCTTGTGCTGCTGCTACACTTAGCAGTGTACTGCCAACACAGGCACCCTTGCACCATAGAGAAAGGGTGTCTGCGTGCAGGGGGGGATTGTTTATGTGTAGGAAGATGTCCATTCCTGCATATAAACAATCCTAAAATGTCATTTTGTCACTTTTATGGGTGCTGCTTCAAGGGGGACCTTCCTGTACATAAACAATCCATGGCAGTTGGCTTTTTCCATGTGTGCTGCACAAGGCAGCACACATGGAAAAAAGCAATAACAATGCAAAATAATGCATTTCTCGTCATTTCACCAACTTAAGACCAGCTTTTCCCTGGTCTTAATTTTGGCACTGCCCCCTATGTGCGCTGCCCTTGTTCATAGGGGGGCAGGGTCAAAATCGAAACACCCACTGCCCAGCCCTTTCACGCTAAGGGGGCCTTTTTTACAAGGCAGCGTTAAGCCACATTAAGTGGCTTAACGCTGCCTTCTAAATAAGAAAGCCCCTATGGCCACCACAGCGTCAGAAAAAGAGACGACGTTGTGGTGGAGATAGGGGCTTGTACATTTGCCCCAAAGTGTCAATGTGAGTGTTTATAGGTCTATGTATATAGGGTCTGAGCATGTCAAGCACATAAACATGCAAAAAGGACACGCATATTAGTTTTGTCAATGCCCTTTTTGGGTGGGCTACATCATTTGTGTGTGGGAGTCATTTATTTAACACGTGTGCCTATCTAGTTTGTTTGGGACAAGTTAAAATATTTTTCTAAAATGTCACAGAACGCAATATTTACTCTTCCTACTCTCCTTAACAAACTCATTGGGAAATGCCACTAACTGCAGGCACGATTAAAGATCAGCATTGGCAAAGCCAATAGGTCGGGCTCTATACATGCACAGCCATTCACAATCTATAGAGGCACAGCCAATCACAAATCCACAGACACGATTTGTAACGGGCTGCATGGCTCCATCAGCTTAGGGAACACACCTGATAACAGGCATAGGACGCACAGAAAGGTTTCACACAGACGTGGCACAAAGTCTGTTAACATTTGTGTACACCTGTATTTACATACATCACGTGTGGTGGCCTATAACGAGACATGGGACCTGAGCTGTATGTCCCAGAAGACGTGTTAAGACCCTACAAGCCAAAACTGGTCTGAGATTGCCTGGTCTCCCATTCAGGGGAGTCATTTCTTAGTGTTTTGGCCTGAGCTGTTATTTCTAGAGCAGAATCAAAGCTGATTTTCATATTGTTGGATCCTGGCTGTGCTGGCACAGTGAGCAAAAAAATAGACTGGAATATGGCCCAGAGTCATTAAAAGCAGTTTAAATTAATTTAAGAGTTACATGTTACTTTTAGTTTTTTCCAAGTCGTTAGAACTATGGTCCCTACTGTTGACCTTGTCTTGCTGGCAGGTAAGGTTGAAGTATGATGTGATGCCAAGTGGTGTTAAGGTTGTAGCAATGGTTACAATTGTTGTCAATTGTTTTGTCCCTGCCTCGTTGGTAGCTCTTGTTTTGCGTTTCACGTTATCAGCTGTGATGGCTTCCGGTTCCCTGTTTAAAATGACAGTGGTCCCAGTAATTCACGTAGGTGCATGCTTTTAAGAAGACACTCTGTAATGTAATGTAAAAATATTCGGGACTATGGAAAGGAAGATTAGTAATACTGAAAACACAAATACCATTATCTTCACAATAGAAGCTTTTCAGCAATAAATGTATATATTAAATTTAGTTAAACATTATAGAGATGAAAAAAAAAACATAAAGTGATTTAGTGCCTAAAAAGTGGTTCATGCTTAAAAAGTGATTCGCTCAATACGACAATAATTTAGGACTGGGAGCAGCTGTGGTCTGTGCAAGTAACAGCAGTGGGGCAGTGTAAGCGGGGATTTCGAGGTACGATGCTGAGGGAAAATTAAATAAATAATGAATGTTCCCTCTGCCTCGTCCCTCGAAATCCTCCCTTACACAGCCCCGCCCTACTTTCGCTGTTCCCTGCACGGGCGGGGGCTGAACTGCACTGAAGTCTTGTTTTATATTAGGAAAAATAAAAAGAATTCAATGCCAACCTAGAACTAATCGTATGTGATATACATAAAATGGTGGTGACGTTTCAACCCAAGGGGTTGAACGGCCATCCTCAGGACTAGGGATTTGTAGGAAAAGGGCTAGAGAAACAAATAAGCCAGTGCGCCGTAGGACCCAAATATATTGTTTTAATGGCCAAAATGAATTGACAGTAAAAGCTTCATATAACCCTTATGGCCATACTGACTGGCCCGTACATTAAAAATTATTGTCAATTAGGCAGATAACAGCTCAGCTGGAAATCTGTCAAAATGATAATGCAAGGAGTTTGGTGCACGTGGAACAGCTTGGATCGACTGAGTAGCAAAGGCTTGGCGAAGGGTAGTGCAGAGATCTATCCATCAAGAACAGAGCCTTGTGGTGCCAATGGAGGCAAAGCCAGACTGCAAAGTGTGAGCTTACAAGAGAACAAGGATATTTGCCTGTCAAAGTTCAAAATACACACATGGCGTCATGATTCTCAAGTGATCTGAAGGACGACTTTGTCAGGCACAGGTTAGTGAGATGGCAGAATAAAATCACCATTCATCAACGAAACTGAACGCACCAGTGTCGCAGGACTGTAGATGAACTTGGCCTGCGTGTAAATAGGCAAAGCCGGGGGGTTAAGTGTAGCGGCTCTAAGGATATCAGAGCACTGATCTCGAATTCTCGATCACACAATAGCCAAATGAGCGAGGCACCAAAGTCAGCAAGTTCGCAGTAGAGCGACAGTCTCTGCCCGTTGACAGAGATTTCTGAGAGAATGTGCCAAGAATAGAAAAGGTCGCCCATGGATCACGGGGGGTGGCTGTAGTCACTGTGGATGTGAACGTTGTTGCTGCTGTAGTAACATGGTTGCTGCTGACTCGGCACCTGCTTTTAAACACTGATAGTATAGAAATGCATGCGGCTGCTTCAGAATGGAACTAACAACAAGCATTTACAATGCAATAGGTCTCGCAGCATTAAAGTTTGAGTTATTGGCATTGTGTATGACAATGCCAATAGTTTTTAACTTTTGCAAATGTGACACCTATAGCATTTCTATTGCAATTTGTATTGTATTTACGTGACTTAGATGTATTGATATATGATATTACAAATAACAATAGCTTTTAATTTTTTTAAAATAATTAATATTTAAATAAAAGTTATTGTAATTTATAATGACAATAGCTTAAAAATTTGTAAATATCTTTTGTAAATTAGGTGCCATGCTTACCAGTAAAAGGCTGGCTCTAAGGGAGTCTGTTTTCGGTAAGAATGTCAACAGGCACCAAAGGCATGCAGCTGCCAAAGATAAAGTGCGGCGGCAGTTGTGCCAATTTTAATTTAAAAAATAAAATCATGATTCTGGGCAAATTAGTTGATCTCACTGTGCATATAATTGTAAATATGTGTGGAATGTAAAGTGATTGTAAATATATAAAATGTAATATCACAAATGTGCAAATCTCCTGTTCATGCTCTGTTACCAACCATGTGGGTTTTCTTTAGATCCATACAAACATACGTACATTATCTAGGGGTGGATGTGTGTGGGTGTGTGTGTGGGATTGGGTGTGGGTGTGTGTGTGTGGGTGTGTGTGTGTGTGTGTGTGTGTGGGTGTGGGGGTGGGGATGTGTGTGTGTGGGGGGGGGGTGGGGATGTGTGTGTGTGGGTGTGTGTTTGGGTGTGTGTGTGTGGGGGGGGTGCGTGTGGGGTTGTGGGGGTGGGGTAAGTAGTGTGTGTGTGGGGGGGTGTGGGGTTGTGTGTGTAAGAGGTTGTGTGTGTGGGTTGTGTGTGGGGTTGTGGGTGGTTTGGACTAGCTCACTGCGCTCGCTCGCGTTACCGTGTCCCTGAAATTTGTTTCACAAAAAAGTGTGTCACCAACATGAAAAGTTTGAAAAGCTGTGATCTAGAGCCACACAGCAAAACATACACTGTATAAAGCATTTACACAAATAATAATTTAATACAGCAACAGTTGACACATAAGAAACACCACATAAAATTGAGCCACTTATCATCATAAAGCCAATCCTGTTTGAGAAGTTAATGTTAACATACTAATTTTTAGGCACATTTTACACGTTTATATTTTCCTGTATGATTCTTAGGTGCAAGAAATGGATGGGACAAGGAGTGTCTAAAGAGCAGTGTTCTCATTTGTTGTCTTGGTTATGTTTATCTTGTCCTGGTATGCTTTTCTCATCCGCTCTTAACTGTAACTAAGTTTGTAACTCAGATGTTGGTATCAGTAGGAAGTGGCAATATATAAATAGGATTGGACGTGGTATAAAACAAAGAAATTTACTGAGAAACAGTAGAGACGATGTATTGCAAATGGTTTGGCTGTGAGACCGATCTCCCTTTTCCTTGCAAGAGGCATCTCACAATGCAGTATTTTAAGGCAGACTTGTTAGTGAGCTAGCTAGCAGTTTCTAAAGAGACTCCCATCTCCATCTACAGGACACAGGCTTCCTCTCAGACTTTGCAGTTTGGGGATAACGATGGTGAGGGAAAAGCCAGTTAACATCACCGCAAGACACTGAAAATCACCCCACATTGTGCCATACACTACACATAACCTGCCACAAAATAAGGAACTTTAAATATTGTATGCAACCAGAAACCGTCAGGCGTAACATCAGCGAATAGACAGACGGCGAAGTCTTAACGGGAAGAAAAAGAGAACAAGGTTTGTGCAGAAAATGCCCCCGGAATCCCGCCGCGGCCGCCCCGGAAGTCAGGCAAGGTCGCCTGTGACGGGGGCGGGGCCGCGTCCGGACCGGAAGAGGAGGCAGGCGGAGTCAATGCGTCACGCGGCCCGGGGCTCCTGTGAGCGGTGGAGAGCCCCGGGGCCGCCAGCAGGAGGTTGCGCGCCGCGTGCTGAGAGCAGAGTCCCTCGAGATTGCCCATGTAAGTTCAAAAGGGCTGGGGGGGCTTGGTGCACTCGTGTGTGTGTGTGTATGCTCGTGTGTGTATGTATGTGTGCGATGGTGACGGGGGAACACACCACTGTCTAAGTGGGTGACTTGCATTAATTTAACACATCTGATACATTATTTCTCACTGTGTACATGTTATCAGAAAGACATGGGACCTTGATTGAAGGATTTGACACTTACAGGACAAGCCAAACCTGTGTTTGTCAGGCCTTTTGGTAATGAATGGAGAGCATTTGACAGTGGCAGCTAATGTCTGCTTACTGGCTTACAAAATGTTAAAGGAAAAGTACCATGGACCATGGGCCTAAACAAAGGTCAAATAGGTGTCAAATACTTTAAAAAAAGTATTTATATTTGCATTTTCAAATGAAAGATACAAAAACCAGTGGCATGTCTTATACATTAATACACTCCAGCTCGGTTCGTCATTTTAACAATAAGAATAAGTAGCAGCAATCATGACATTTTCACAGACATTTTCACTGTATGGTGGCCATGCTTGGCATGGTTGTAAGCATTTGACAGTAACTATAACACGGTTATGCATTGGGCTCTGTGGTGCATTTAGGCAACTCTAACAAGAGAGAGTTTTCCCAAATAAACCCAGAAAGGACCGGGAAATATCACAAATGCATTTACTATGGAAAGATAATTTTAATAAAAACTACTGAGACAAATATAACTTTATGCTGTGAATGCCAAACTCTATCTTTGGGTTATATAAGAGGGATGTGGTTAGTCTAAACAAATGTTATCTCTATAAGTTCATGTGAAAAAATTAAGTTGAATACACAGAAAGGAATTTCTTTGTTTGTTTGTGCATTTAGGCAAGTCAGATAAAGAATAATCATCCCCAGTGTACAGCACACTTTCTTCCATTCCCATTTACTCTCGTGTATATCTCAAGCCTCCACATGCTGCATGGTCTTAGAGCATCTCAGTCTCATTTATACCTCCGCTATGTCCACAGTGCCCAGCCAACTCACAATTGGCCCCCATATCTCTCTGGGACGGGATTGCATCGCCATTGGCTCCCAGTATTCCGCTAGTTGGGTCTTACAATATGTCACTTCTCTGACCCACTCCTTCGTTGTTGGAGGGTGTATAGCCCCCAAGTTTATCGCTACCTGCCTTCTAGCCATCAGCAATAGAATTGCCGGCAGTTTTCTCGTAAGGTGTGAAATGCTTTGGTCTGACTGAGGATCAGGTTTGGCCCTGAGTCAAACACCAACCCAGTGCTCTTGTGGCTTCAGAAATTCAATGGGGGGCAGACGCTAGGATATCTCTTTAAGCTAGGATTACACAAAGGCAAACTGGAACTTTTTCTTATGAGGGAAAGACAGAAAGGTGCTGGAAAGGGTAGAGCTTCACCTTGATCAGGGAAGCGGTTAAGTGCCCTGTGTGCTTTCTTGAAAAAACAAAGAATAGTGATTCATGGGATAGCTGTTGCTATGAAGCAAATGAAGTACTCAGTGGCAGCTCCTCTGCTAAGGTGGAGGAGTGTCACCCCACTGCTTTCAGAGCAGAAAAAATAAAATGATAATGACCTTGTTATCATTATTTTATTTTTCGCTACTGGGCTGGGTTAGGGCCAGGTGGTGCTGGGGTCTCAGGGGGAGGAGTGGTGGCGCACTCTAAGTGTGCATGACGGTTTGGCCAACTGTAGGAGAGTAGGGTCTGCTTCCTATGGTGACCCCCACTTTTTGCTGTGATTTTCTGGTTTTTCGACTTTAGTGTGGCTGTGGACCTGCTAATCAGACCCACAGCCCAGCTGTTCCCTCTCTAAATTGATACCATGTACTTTAGGTACATACCTAATTGGGAATTGGGTCACCTTTGTGAGCCCCTGTATAGTGTACTATAGGTAACCAGGGCATAGGTGCATCCAAGGCCTCAGGGGCTGCAGCATGTATTATCCCACCCCTGGCTGGCCATCCAAAATGACACCACAGGCTGATCACTCAGCTTGGGTAAGGTGGTGTAATCACCCCTTACTTAGATATAGTAAATCTATATCTACCTTATATATAGACACATAGTAACCTATAAGTCACTCCTATGGCAGGCCGTAACAATCCTGGAGGCAGAGTGCTTGGTTTTATGTGAAAGGGTGCCCTAGCATGAGCTGAGCCCCTTTGCAGCTTTCGGATCCATGTCCTTATAGCTGTTCTATGATATAGCCATACCTTATACTCTTAGGTGCATTATAATCCTCGAGGTTAATGCTAACTTTGGTTTGGCTTTATCAAAACATGTCGTCTAAGGTGTCAAACACTTTGGAATACTACCCCCTCCCGCCAGTTCTGGCGGGAGGGGGTAGAAGACATGTAGACATGTAGTTACTGCTTTACCCGGTTAAAGTTAAGAAGAGCCTCAGCATCACAAAATGGATGCTGAAATGAAATGAAATGAAATGAAAATGAGATTTGTAAAGCGCTACAGTTGCCCTGAGGCGTCCAGGCGCTGAAAAAAACAAAAGGATCCCCTCAGAAGGTTACTCTTTATTAAACAGAAGGGTTTTGAGCTGTTTCCGGAAGCTAGTTAAGTTGGAATTGTCTCGCATTTGCAGGGGGAGGGTGTTCCACAGTTTAGCCGCATTGTACGAGAACGAACGTCCTCCTGCTCTGGCTTTGAAGATTCTGGGAATTTCGGCTAGTGACGCAGTTGAGGAGCGAAGTGCCTTGTTGGGCAGATATGGGGAGATCAAGGTACAGTTGATTTCTGGGCCCATTTTGCAGAAAGTCTGGTGAGCAATGCATAGAGCTTTAAACTTCACTCTGTCCCTAACAGGTAACCAATGTAGAGTTCTTAGGCCAGGATGCTGCTGCCACAGACACGAGTCTGACTTCCTGCTGCTGGACGAAACTCCGGCAGGGGAGGCCTGGACAATAGGTTTCCTGCCGTGGGAGGTGCTAGCACCTCCCCAGACAGGCTTTTAGTATATTGGGGCAGGGACGGCTGCAAAATGAGACACTGCCTAGGGCACACAAGGTGCTCCATGCATAGCCCGGTTCATACCAGTTGCTGGGGCACTCCAGCCCCGCTCTGGCACGAAACTGGACAAAGAGAAAGGGGTGTAACCACCCCCTTCTCAGGGTCCACCCATAGGAGGGACCTGACAGATAATCCAGCCCCTTATATTAGTATAAAGATTGGAGCTGTGTCTAGAGACATTAGATTATCCTGAACTGAAACTCTGAAACGGAACTCTGAGACCTTCGACATTCTATACCGACTAGAAGACTGAAGACATCTCCCTTGTGGTCAAGGAGTGACCACCCTGTGCAAACAGGCACCACCTGTGACTTGCCGGTTTGCTTTGTCGACACTCCTGCCGGAACCCGAAGACTCAGCAACTCAGGAACTGGAGTTTCAGACTTCGCCGACTCCGACCCACATCCACA
The DNA here is from genome assembly GCF_964261635.1 of Lissotriton helveticus. Lineage (NCBI taxonomy): Eukaryota > Metazoa > Chordata > Amphibia > Caudata > Salamandridae > Lissotriton > Lissotriton helveticus. The sequence continues at coordinate 169,562,960 of NC_136067.1, read as the reverse complement.
GCAAAGCTGAGACCCGTGGCGGACACGAGAAATGTGGGGCTGGACACTTTGGGCTTCCTGCTCTTTGCTAAACCGTGCAGCTTCTGAGACACCCTCCAAGTTGTGCATTGGGGTTTGAGAAGCCCCTGACCCGAGCGCCATTTGCACCGAAGCTCAGCCCTCCACACTCCACGAGTGCCGCGTGGGGCCTCCTCCTGCATTTCAGCTCGATGCGTCTTCCCAGTTGCTAGCCCGTTGGCTAGTTAGCCCTCCGAAGACTTTCTTGTGAAACTACACTGCTTGCCTGGTTGCTCCGGGCTTGCTCCAGCTCCATGCGAAGGAGAAGCTCCCCAGACCTTGCTGGTCTGACCTGAAGCCAATCTTCCCTTCCTGCGTGGATTGCATTTGCCAAGGCTTGTTGGGTCCAATCCGGATACCGACACCGCAGTCAACTAGATCCTTTGTGGCACAGCTCGAATCTAGCTCCTGGTTGTCGTTGACACCTCCTGGTCCTCTTGGCTGCAGAGACAAGCTTCACCTCTTCACCTGATTGCATCTCGACATCGCCTGGTTCCTTCCTGGTTCCTTCCTGGTCACTGGCTAGTGACCCCGACTTTGTCCCCTCTGCTTTCAGGTTCTTCTAATCTTCGATCTACCCTTGGATCCACCCAGACATTTTTCTCCTGGTCGCCTGCAGCACTTCTTTGCAGCTCTCCATAGGAAACAGCGACGAAACCCGACACGAAAGAACACCTATGCACCGGCTTCCCTGGGTGAGGTAACTCGAGTACTCTGGTGCTCCCGTGGGTGTTGACTCTCGAAGTGTCCTAGTTTAAAAGGGTTTTACCGTAGTCCATCCGGAAGTGTCCTTAATCAACTACTTTGTAACTCTTACGTTCCCATTATAACTCAATGGTAACTCGCGACTGTGTTCCCACACGGCACACGTCTCCCGTGGGTCTCCTACTTCCTAACCTTTGATTCTGTAGTGTAGCCCCAGCGATTCACTAGGCCCTAGGTCTATTCACTATTCCTGAAGTGGTCCTTATACCACTTACTTAGTATATGGTTTGTGAGGCCCCTAGGGCAGAATTGTATTTGTGCAACTTATAGTATGCTTAATGAGTAACTTGTAACTTATCTCGAACTCTGACCTCATAAAGAGTGCAGAGGGGTTGTGTTAGTAATAAATACATATATATTTGATATATACCTTGTGTGGTGTCCTTTCATTTGGTATTCAAGTGATTATATATGGTAAAACAGTTGGCTTCACATGCTCTCTGAAGTTTTAGCCTAAGACTGCTGGTCCATGCTACCACTAGGATAGCTGATCTATAAGGTTGACTTTACAACCACCATCATAAGGGTCGTTTAGACTGGTGCAAGGTGCCCACTAAAATAGTGGACAACATATGCCAGGCTATCTTCTCACACCAACCAGTCTTGAGCCGGCCAAACAGTCATGTGCACTTTGCATGTTCACCACCAGGCTGGAAAACACAGCCTGGCAGGGGAACATGCACAGGCTCCCAGTCCTCATCTGAGTACCAAACGACAGTGTTCACACCAATTACAGCGCTGCACTGCAGCATGGTGATTGGCTTAGGGGAGCCTGTGTGCCGTGAAAAGGTAAGTTCAACGTTCAACAGGGTGTCAGACAGAGGGACAACAGTACTCTACATTCCAGGTACTGTTAACACTAGTCATCTAGTTTGCAAGATGGTGAAAGTCTTTGCTCATGTTAAATTTGGGCTCTGTGGGCAAGGTGTGTGGGGAGTGTAGTATAGTAATACTGGTGCCCCCACATTTAACATTTAAATCCAGTTTGGGGCAGTCACTGTAACCACAATCGACCCAGAGACAGAAGTTTGATAGAACAAAAGTAGCGTTTTTCAAAAACCAGACTGTGGATACATAAGAATTGTTTGGTCATCCTGTTTCATTTCCTTTCCAGTGCGCCCAAAGTATTATATGTAAACCCAGCAGGCCTGGTAAAGAGGTTTTGATACTGTAATTTCAAAAATGATGCTCACAGCCCTACCATGCATATTCAGGTCAGCCTATTATTTGCTCCTGGGAGGCACTTTGCACCTTTTTCACACCTATTCAAATACTAATTACAAATGAAAAAGGTATCTTGTCTAAAAGACATATTTCCGTAATATTTATTAAAATCCGACTTCACCGTTGAATTGGATTTCAATAACGACTAAAAAGAGCGGTTTAATAATTTTTCTAGCTAGTCCCATTCCCGAGATACAGTATTAGGAATTTTAATCTGTACTCTGGTTTTCTACAGCTACACCTGCCAGAGTGAAAAATAGCTTTTGGGTGTCAGTCACTGTAAGGATATATTAATATTAAATCTCTACATGCACTACTTTTAAATACCTTGCATACTGTGTGGCCACAAGGACTATAAAGGGGCAACTTATTAATATTTAAAGACCTGTCAAGAGAGGTTTATTTTCACAGGTCGAATTGCACTTTTTACACTGCTACAGTCAGGATAAACTAGTGGGTCTCAAGCCATGTTTTACACCGCCACTGTAGTGGATGGCACAATAGGTGCTGCAGTTCCCTAGTTACAGTTCCCTAGTTACATTTAACTCACAGGCCCTGGGAACTCTTTGTACCATACACTAGGGATTTGAAGTTAAATATACCAATCAGAAATATGACAATTAGCCCATGTTTAAAGGGGGAGCAAAGGCAGTTCACTACTAGTTAGCAGGAGTAAGGTGCACAGAGCTTTAATGCAAATAAATAATTAGGGTCAAGCAGTAGGCAGAAAATAAGGACTGGTCAAGAAGAAATGGCAGATTTCCTACATGCACATACCTGCTATGAACACTATCACAGATACTTCATACTTATGTTCCACCTACCAGAGAATTGTACAGAGGGCACACTTTGTCAAGATCTTTCTTCTGCAAATCTAATACATCAAAATTAAATTAATGTTTTGGACCGCTAAATATTTAAGCAGGCCTGGTCTGCCTTTTATTGAAGAGTTCTCTTGATCCCACAGGTACCAGGTTCCCGCCTTGCATAACTGTAGAATTCCGTACCACTTCAAACGGGGTTTATTTGTTGGGCTTTACTGCTTTCTGGACATTTTCAGCTATTTAGCTTAAAATTGGTTTACTGTCAATTGTACTGATGATGATTTTGTAATTTGGCGGCGATAGGGTTAGCTTTTAGCTGAAGCCATCTTGTATTCGGCAGCCATCTTGTCTGCCATGTGCTCACCATGTGCTCTGTCCTACCTTGCTGTCGTTTACTCTTCAACTCTGCTTAAAGACAGACTATATTTAGGCTCTGCCACTCTGCACATGCGCAGAGGAGACTGTGACTGCCCATGCACCTGTCCTTGGTGTGTAACTGTCAGGATGTGTTCACTAGAATTAGCAATTGCTAGCTCCTCCCACTTGTTGACTGTGCTTTCTGTATGACCTTTTATTTGTGTAACCCTTTTCTTCTGTACTTGTCAGACCCTCCAGGATATCGCGATTTGCCCCGAAATCGGCACTTTTTAAAAATGCCGCGATTTTTACCAAAGTGCCTGCGAAATCGGCACTTTAGTAGAAATCGCGGCATTTTTACAAAGCCGCTATATCCTGGGGGTCTAATGGATGTAATCCTGTTCCTGGGATTAACTCAGAGGTTCCACTAGGGGGAGCTGCAGTCTCGCTGCATTTCTTGACAGTCTAGCTACCTTACTCTGCGCCTTGCATGGAGCTGAAATGCAAAGCGCCAACAATCTGTTACTCTCGTTGCGTGAATTGTCTGAGAGGAGATGGCTTGGCTAGTAGATTTCCAGAATGAGGAGGAGGTGCAGGAATATTTGACCAATGTGGGCACGGAGTATAGTTACCAGTGCTACAAGGAGAAAGATCCAAATGGTGAGGCACTGGCTTGCCTGTTAATGGGAGGTGCAGGGGGGTTGGGGAGCCGAACTATCTTGGGGACTAAAATCGGATCCGTCTGGGCTACGGATTGATTTGTCTGATGGAGAATAAGTGGTACACGTGTGTACTAGGGAAAAACCTTTTGAGTGACACTTTTTTTTGTTTATGACCTTCCATTATTTTGTTGAAAAACTGGGATTTTTATGGGCACGTATCCTCCTGATTTGCAAGGAGGAGCGTTAGATGGGTCAAAGACCTGAAACGTGTGCTGAGGAGACAATGTAGACGTTTGTTTTTGTACGGAAAGGGAACGTTTTGTATTCTCAGAGCGATTGCGTTTCCTATGTACGCTACATCAGCGGTAGCAAGCGCTATGTAAATGCAAACCTTTTTCCTCTTCTGGTAGACTGCTTTAGCTATCTGCTGCAGACAGCTTAACACACAGTACTCCACAGAGCACGTTTTCGGTCTGTCCTGTGCAGGTGATAGGATCAGTTTCTTGTCTATCCTAGTTGGTTTCTGTTTATTGGATGGCTTTCTTTCCTATTTTTGCGTATGTCCCTTTCAGTTAGTATTTCTTCTTTACCTTTGATTTTGATCAGACAAAGTGTATTCTTCCATTGCTGAGGTTGTTGAGCAACTTTTTTTTCCACTCACTTCTTATTTAGTACTCCATGAGATGCTAGTAAGACATGCATGTTGCCGTGATCTGTGGCGATGCTTAATCTAATACAATAACCTCAGCATCATCTTCAGCATTTATAAAAAGTGCGTTTGAAATGTACCGAACATGTTTGCCACCAGTTTATTTTTTAATGTTGTGACTTTGAGCTATTTTACGTTCTGTTAGCTTAATAGAGTTATAAAAGGAACATCCGATATGTGATAGGTAGATGAAACCTAAACGTTCACTTTCACATTTTATTTTTTGTTTTTGTATTGTCCTTCTACGATCAGGAGGTCACTTCAAATTCCTAATCAAAATGTAATGTGATGACAATCATGTTTTTTTATGCTTCACAAGTTGTTTTTGGTTGCCTTTGTTGAACATTACAATCACATTTGATTCTCTTGAACAATTTCTCGGCTTGTATTTGTTCTGTGGGAGTGTGCATATTTGTTTGGAAGTTAATACTATGTAAGTGATCGTTTAAACACGTGGTTATTCTTTCTTTAAATGAAGCGGTCTCTTCCCTTAATCATTTGCTTCTTTGCCTGACAAGCTTGTTTGAATGTTTTGGTTATAAATAAATATGTACATCATACATTTGGTAACACCTTAGCCCAGCACACACAGACCACAAACACACTGGGAACAACACACACAGACCACACACACACCAGAGACTAACACACACAGACCACAGACACACCAGGGACCAACACACACAGATACCTGTGTTTGTTGTAGGAAAAACGTCCAAATAATATGCCGCTAAATTGCCGCTAAATTTCCATATTTGTGCCGGTAAATTTCCAATTTGCTAATCCATGCCGCTATATCCTGGGGGGTCTGACTTGTACTGCCTTCTTTTGAGCCCCTGTGTGGGTATAAAAGGACCATGCTCCTTCTGTTCAGTGTGCTACTTCATACACTACCGAAGGGTGTTGTGTGAATTGGTTCCACCTCATGAGGTTTATTAATTAAAGCTTTGTTTTATATTCCAGTTTCCGTGCCAACTTCTTTCCTATTGGTCTGAGGACTTGTGCAGAGAAGGGCAAACCCCTAGAACTGGTAGGCCTGGCTGAGGCCCACCCCGACAAATTGGAGCCCAACTTGGGGCTCATCGGCGACTCGGATGCCCGAAGGAGTGGTCGAAACGAAGGATTGAATCTCGCTACGGACGATTGTGAAAATACAGTTTTTGTAATGGACGAAAGCTCCTCCATTTTGTATTTTCCAGCAGCCATTTTGAGTTAAGTTTTCTCTAGCCTGCCACCTCAGCACATATAACGTGGCCACTTCATCTGCACGAAGAAACGATGATACATCGATCGACCCCAGAGCATATGTTTGTACTCTGCTTTATGACACACAAGTAGAGCAGGGTGCATTGCTTAAAGGTCAATGACTCATTTGTTTAACTTTCCTACCTAACTACTGCCAATGTATTACAGTTAACTAAACACTGCTGATGGTGATAAATTACTGTTGACACAGGAGACATAACCTTTTGTTCCATATCCGGATGAGTAATCAAGTGAGCGCCTGACTCTGTAACCACAGGCCCGCCTATGTTTATACTTGGCACAAGTTATGCATAGTTCTGCTATATTCTGTGTATCACAAGATTATTGATGACTGATGGGGTTTAGTGAGTAACCTTTATATTTGCGTTCTGCATGCCAAATATACATATTTCCAGAGTGACTCGTCCTGACTAGTACGTGGGTCCGTCCTGGGATCATTCATCATCCTTGGCAGTTGCTGATCTGTGTATTCATTCCCACCTACGCTTATTCCAGCACAAAAGTATATAAGGCTGTCTATGACTTTGTAAGTTGTCCACTTCTCTCATAGCCACATGGAGCTGTGAGGTGGTGTACCCGCTCGAGCGCAATAAATCTTTTTATGTTACAGTTACCTCCGACTGCTGGTCTTCCTTTGTGAGCATACCTGGGCGAGGTAGAAGAAATCCACTTCGACAATTGGCGACTCTGGTGGGACCTCTCCGTGGGACATCCAACGGCTACCTGAGTCCGTGGTTGAGAGGTGCGACTGAGGACCGAATGATCGTAGGGGCCCCTGCACGAAGGAGACGGCGTTTCTCCGCAGCAGCTGCCATCTGAAGTCCCGACTGGCCTCTTGACACAGGATTCCCCGGCAGAGGTCCACGAGCTGATCCCTTCTGAAACAGACGTGTTGTCCGAAGACCAACAGTCGGACGATCCAGGACACACCACAGATTGGTGAGATTGTTCTGTTGCATGTTTTATTAAAAAGAAGTTTGGTTAACTAGGGTTGTTGAATAAGTTTTGAGTAAAAGAGTAAAAGGATAGTTATAACTAAAAGAATAAATAGGAACAATGAAGAAATGCATTTCTAAAACGTTCTGTTGTATAAAGTCAGGTCACCGGTTGGACGAAAGCGTCCCCGCCCCTGTTGAAGATAGTCCAGGTTGGATATTAATGATAAAAAAGGGAATAAATGTGAATTTATACAATAGAATATGGCATGAGTACACAAAAAAGGATAAAGAATTACAGTTTCCTATTGATGGTACCTTTGATTTAGCCAAGTTACAGTATTTACAGCAATGTATGATGGAACGAAAAGTCCGACCTGCTATGTTTGAAGCATTTCAAACATGGGAGAAATATGCTAGAACTAGGAACATGAAACAAAAACAAGATAGAGAGAGAGAAAAGAATAAAACAACTACGGCCAAAGTGGCAGATTATAATAATATGAAGATAAGTGAGAATATAGAACAGCAGGACAGAGAATTTAGAATGAAAACAGAAAAATGCTTTATCGCAGTAGACCAAAGGAATTGCCCTCCTCTTGATGAGGTATTAGAGGACTTATTAGACAAACCTCCTCCATATAATATTGTCCAAATACCGCCACCCCCACCAGGTCCGGGTATTGGGGGCCAACAGCCTAATATTGTTGCCCCACCACAAGCACAGCCTGTGCACCCTCTCGTCGTACCGGCCCAACAAGCATCCGCCCCCGCTGCACCAGCTCAGGCCCAACTAACCGCCCAACAAACAGTCTCTCCTACTAATACTTTGCAGGGCACACATGGATCTGTAGGAAGCATTCCAGCCACACCGTCCACTCCAGCACTTTCCAGCGTGGCACTTCCAGTACCGATGACACCCCTCGCTTCACAAAGTGATTCCCCCGCATCAGACGCACAAAGAGCAAACATGTGGCCGAATTCCCCGTGGTTTAGATCACCAATGACAAATAGGCGAACACCAGACATGTACGTTAGACACACCCGATTAGGTCGTGATGAAAAAGAAACTATAAAAAAGATGGCACAAAAATGGATGGATCTTGGGGACATAACAAAGGGAGGAGCCTGGGAAACATTTGAGGGAATGAAGGAACTAAGAGCTAGAAATCTTGTTATTAATAGCATGGCGACTAGATTACTTGACTACTGTGAACTCTTGTTAGAGAATAGTCCTGTTCTTTTTAGAATACCAATGTGGTTACACAAATTATGGAGGGAGAGCGAACAATCCATATTAACGAACACAGAATGTGAAGATGCATTTAATGATTGTTATCACTATCACAAAGAGCTAGATATTATTATGCATAACGCCACCGGTCAACATATCTACCAGCATTTTGGTCCAGAACACGAGCATGATACCTCAGCTTTCCCTATGAGAGAGGTGCACCCAATTCCTGATCCAAGGGGTGGAAACCTCCCCGCCATCCGACAATATGTGCACACCCCATGGACAAGGGCTGATTTATTGGCCCTAAAAAAAGAGTTGCCTGATCCTAGAAGTAATCCGAAAGTGTTTTATGAGCATCTTGAATCTGCTCTTAGTTTGACGCCCATGATATTAAAAGATGTTGACCTTCTGTTTGATTTTTTGGTACCACAGGAATTATGGCGCCCCGTTAGGGATCATAATTCGGCACACATTAACTGGGGAGCGATAGCGGCTGCGGATAATCGTAGAGGAGCAGGAGAGGATGTGCCACAAGTGTTAAAAGATTTACCTGGACACATTATAACACGCATGCAGGAAATTCTGCCTAGACAAAAAGTAGACTGGGATAAAATGACTGCATGTAGACAGAAGGAGGGAGAAGAAGTGACTGATTTTTTTAGCAGAATAGAAGAGATTTTTAAAGGACACAGTGGACAGGACATCCAGACAGTACAAGGAAAGCGCATTTTTGCTAATCAGTTTGTTAATAACATTTTGCCTGAGCTATCGGACAGTATAAAGACATACGAAAGTACCTGGACTGCTAAAGATCCAGCTGAGTTATTGACAATGGCGTGCTATTATGAAAATAAGAGAAATTCAGACAAGGGAAAAAAGGATAAGCAAATGAAGGAATTGAAGACAAAAGCGTTAATGCAGCAAGCTTTTCCTGACAGAGGAAGGTCAAGAGGACGTACTAACTTTCAGAGGGCAGGTGGACGTAGTCGTGGGGTTGGTCGCGCTGCTTCAGCTCCGGCGCAACAGAGAGCAGGGTTAGGATATAATCAATGTGCTAACTGCTATGAGGAGGGACATTGGAAGAATGAGTGCCCTTACTTACAGGGCAAGGGTCAAACTATGAGAAATAGTGCAAACACTTACAGAGGAAACTCAACTCCGCGTGTAGACAGAGGGAGAGGTAGAGGACAGCAAAGAAATTACAGTGACACTGAGCAGGCAAATTATTTTGACAATAATAGGAACAATGCGTATTTCACTCAAGATTATACACCATATGATGACAACGAGGACTGGACACAATAGGGATGCCCAGGAGAGGACAGGGAGCGAGTGCAGATACCAGTGGATTCTTCAGGCCCATATGTAAAAATGGTAGTTGAAGGTGAGGAGAGGAAATTTCTTCTAGATACTGGTGCCACTAATACATCGATTTCCCACCGCTTGCTCCCCCATGTCCCTCTCTCGGGAAGATTAGATAAGTCGGTGGGATTTTCAAATGCTGTTGTCACAAGCCCCATTTCACGACCATTGGACTTCACAATTGGTCCTATAACAGGGAGTATGCCATTTGTACTAACAGAGAAATGTTCGCTAAATTTGCTTGGTTTAAAAGCTTTAAAAATGATGCATGCTTTCTGTATACCCCTGGGGAACCCGACAAAATTTGTACGATCGCCCATGGAAACTGAAACTGAACAGATACTGGCTGTCTGGGTGTATGGGGATACTGAAGAAGGCATTCTTCAGATCTATGACGGTAAACCACTGGGCTGAAGGTGGTACAGACGAAAACATTGCTGTAATGTCGGGTACAACAGGGTATTGTGGTTCCACTATTTTATTTATGGCTCTCAAATCAACAATCATCCTATATTTGATCTGAAAGCCCTAGCATCTATAGTCAGGCATTAAAGAGACAACTAGATGACTGTGCTTTACCACCAGGTACAGTATTACTGCAATATGTGGATGATTTACTGTTAACAGCTGAAACAAATGAAATTTGTAAGCAAGCTACGCATGCTATTCTAACTTTTCTTGCTTCGCATGGACACAAGGTTTCGCCAGCTAAGCTACAGTACTGTCAACAGGAGGTAACCTACCTAGGTCATCTCCTGTCGAAAGGTGGGAGGAGATTATCATCTGACAGAATACAAACAGTGCAGAACATTCCCAGACCTAGAACACAAAAAGATGTGCGTGCATTTCTTGGAATGGTCTCCTTTGTAGGCAATGGGTACCAAATTTCTCTTATCTGGCCAAGCCATTACTGTCCTTGACTCACAAGGATGTGGAAGATCCTGTTCCTTGGGATCAAGAGCATCAAGATAGCTTTGTGGCTTTGAAAACTGCTTTATGCAATGCACCTGCTTTGGGCACACCAGATTACACTAAGAACTTTGCATTGTTCGTACATGAGAAAGAAGGATGCGCAATGGCTATACTAACCCAGAAAAATGGAGAGAAGAATAGACCATGTGCCTATTTTTCCTCAACATTGGATCCGGTAGCAAGAGGTCTACCGAACTGCCTCAGAAATGTTGCTGCGGCGGCTGCTGCAGTAAGACAGGCAGACTCTATTGTACTTGGACATCCAGTTGTGGTTTACGTACCTCATTCAGTAGACATACTGCTGAACAAAACCAAAACTCAACATTTAACTAATGCCAGGTTGACTCAGTATGAGCTAATACTAATGGCCACTAACGTGACCTTGCAGAGGTGTAACACCATAAATCCAGCTACTCTGATGCCTCTCCCTTTGGAGCAGGATGAAGTACAACATGATTGCGTGATTGTTACTGAAACTGAAACAAAAGGTCGAGTAGATTTGGCAGACACACCTATGCAAAATGTCGATGGAACACTATTTGTGGATGGCTCTTGTTTAAAAAGACCAGATGGAACTACCTCTGCAGCCTATGCAATCACAACAAATAAGACAGTTGTTGAAACATGTAAAATAGAACAGATGTCTGCTCAGGCAGCCGAGTTGATCGCCTTAACTAGAGCATGTGAGCTCTCAGAGAAGTTAGCCGTAAACATTTACACCGACAGCCAATACGCCTGGGGGGTGGCACATAACTTCGGCCGGTTATGGGCCGAAAGAGGGTACATCACATCTGGAGGTGCAAAAATACAGCATGGCACCTTGATTACCAGACTGCTAAATGCTCTTGCATTACCGACTAAATTGGCTATCATGAAGTGTAGTGCACACAAGAAAATTACAGACCATGTAGGTCAGGGAAACGCTTTTGCCGATGAAACAGCAAAACACACTGCATTGAGTGAGTACACCTTAACATATGTAGTGTCACGATCTAAAGAAGAAGAGACAAATATTGATCCATATAAAGAGATAAAAGACATTCAAGACTTTGCAAGTGAAGATGAAAAGAAGCAGTGGGTTAAGGAAGGATATTATTTTGACACACATTTTGGGGCTTGGATGCACACACTTGGTGATTTGAAAAAGTGGGTCCTGCCCGACAGTTTTCTCCTACCCATGCTTCACATGGTTCATGGTCCGGCACACTTGGGGGCTGATGGAATGACAAATACCATTGAAAAGATATGGGTCAACAAAAACATTAGGAAGACAGCTGTAAAATTATCCAAGAACTGTATGACCTGTGCTCTCCATAATGTAGGAAAAGGGATACAAGTACCACCGGGTCATTTTAGATTGCCAGAATACCCCTTTGAATGCCTTCAGATGGATTACATAGAAATGCCCCCTGCCAATGGCAAGAGATATGTTTTGGTTGTTATATGTAGTTTCAGTAATTGGGTGGAGGCATTCCCTTTGAAAGACAACACCGCATTAAGCACGGCCAAGATGTTGCTGAAAGAGTACTTCTCACGCTACGGCTTGGCCAGAAGCCTCTGGTCTGATAACGGGGTACATTTTTCGAATAAAATAATGGATCTAGTATGCCAAGGATTAGGGGTACAACAAAAATTCCATTCAGTGTATCACCCAAAAGCGGCAGGGCTTGTGGAGCGCTGCAACGCTACATTGAAGAATAAACTGCAAAAAATATGTGCATCAAGCACTCTCAGTTGGGTAGATGCTTTGCCCTTAGCCTTGTTCTCCATGAGGACAACTGTTACATCCAAAAACAGACTCTCTCCATATGAGCTCGTTATGGGGAAACCAGCAAATGTATATGGGTTTGCCTCTCCACCAAAGTTGCAAGAATTGACGCATTCTGCTTTATTGGATTATTGTAAAGAACTAACTTCTGCCCTGTCTACCATTCGCCAACAGGTCAGAGACACTTGGTCCCCGCCTCTGGAAGGAGAAGTGCATGATATCAGGCCCGGGGACTGGGTCCTGACCAAAAACTTTGTGAGGAAGAACAGCCTACAGCCCAGGTGGAAAGGGCCAGCGCAAGTTTTGTTAGTCACACAGACGGCGGTTCGATGTGACGGACACAAAAACTGGATTCATCTTTCTAACGTGAAGAGAGCACCACCATTCTGGCCAGAGCTGCCCCCGGAAGAGGACCGTTCTGACCGAAGGACTGGTGACTGCACTCCTGCACGCATCGATGATCAACCAGCTGCATCAGGATACAATCTACGCCCAAGGAAATTGAAGAGTGCTTAGGACGGAGCAAGCACCAACTGCCGCACTGAATAGTGCCAACTTTAAAGGACTAACTTGTGCAGTGAGGTTAGTAGAATAAGGACACTGCCAACTCTGATCTGCAAAGAGAAGAAAGGATCACCTCCGAAGCCTAGCGACCCATAGGAGGAGAGGGTGTGAGGTCGAATTTGTGTTATTTCCACCAATTGCAAGGTCTGTAACAGTGAGGCCTATAACGAACACTGTTGAACTGCCGCACTTGTGAGATTGTATATTTCAAAATACGGAATATTTCGAATGGTATATTTGTTTGGAAGAACAACAAGACACCTTCCTTTACTAGAGATGGAGGATACATATTCCACCCTTAAATTGAACAAAAAGGGGCGTTGGTACTCCAAACTATGCATATTTTGTATGTTGTTTTGCATAATGTCTTTGGTCATTGGTTTACTATATCTTCTAGAGCTCTACCATCCTATTGCAAAAACAGCCCCGCTTCCATCAGAGCTTCCCTCTGACTTTGTCCCCTCAGTTACAGTACCACCAGAGGATATGGATCACAGAGAGGAGATGCGTCACAATTCTTTCCTTACCTTACTTCATCAGACCCACCAAGTCATTGATAAAAATAATTGTTGGATCTGTATGCAATTCCCAGCTTATGTAGATGAAGGTATACCCCTTCTCCAAGTACCCCTGCCATTTGAGGCGTCCTGTTATGCATTACACATTGCAATGCTGAAAGTTGAGTTAATAAGAGTTTTCAGTAGCTTAGTAACTCCCCGTTCTACCACCAGAACATCAACTGCCTCCTTGTATACCCATTATGACAAAGACATTCTCCAGGCAGGGAATTGCTCTGAAGTTATTTTGCCCAATGCAACATTCCCCTTTTCAAATATATTCACCCCACTGTCTTTGATAAAGAATGATAGCACACCTCCGCTCCAGAGGGACACAAGACAGGTACCATTTTTGAAAATGAGGCAGCGTAGTGTACTTGGGAGTATATGTATCAGGAGTAACGGTACCACTGATATGGGGAATAGTACCAATTGCAATATAACATTTGAAGTGTCTTCCCAGGAAATAACTGTTCCACTTTATGTTGGTGACTCAGTCTATTTCATTTGTGGTTCCAGGGCCTACATTTGGCTGCCAGTAAACTGGGGTGGCTGCTGCCACCTGGGTCTTGTAACACCAGCATTGTCTGTAAAAAGTACTGCAGAAGTGAATAGAGCATCCAGAACTCTAAGGGGCAGGAGGAGTGTTGATCAAGGAGATACAGTGGGTGAGATAGCTGGTGATGTGCTAAAGGCCTTTGTTCCTTGGTATGGCCCTGCCATAAACTCCAGAAACATACGTAGGTTGTCCCGTCTATTAGAGGCGACTATAGAAGAGACCGCAGGTGTAATTGAGAACATCACAGTTGAGCTGAAGGCTCTTAGACTCGTTGCCCTTCAAAACCGGGTTGTGCTAGACATGATGTTAGCAGAACGGGGTGGAGTCTGTAGGGTGATCGGGTCCTCCTGTTGCTCATACGTTCCTGACTCATCTACATCAGTTAGAGAAGCTGTCAAGAGACTATATGATATAGGAGCTCAGGCCCATAATGATGTTGGCCCCTGGGACCCTGTAGGTTCCTTTTGGAATGCTTTATCTGCTTGGGGCTGGAAGATAGGGATGTTTCTGGTGATTATCTTCCTCGTGGTGATTGGGTGCTGCATTTTCATTAATTGCCTGCCCATGTGCTGCCAGTGTCTGGGGCGATTGCTTAAACCACCCCCGATGCCCCCTGTGACAGTGTCCAATGCACTTATAATGAGAGATATTGAAACTCAACAATTGATGGATATTGATATCTCGGATAACAGCCCCACTGACACCAACACAGTTGACTATGTTAATGAGCGCAATGAGGCACACTATAGTAACAGCCGGCCTATCTACGAACATGTACATTAGGCCACAGCAAAATGTTGGACCTTGCGTCCAAAGGGTCGATTGTGAAAATACAGTTTTTGTAATGGACGAAAGCTCCTCCATTTTGTATTTTCCAGCAGCCATTTTGAGTTAAGTTTTCTCTAGCCTGCCACCTCAGCACATATAACGTGGCCACTTCATCTGCACGAAGAAACGATGATACATCGATCGACCCCAGAGCATATGTTTGTACTCTGCTTTATGACACACAAGTAGAGCAGGGTGCATTGCTTAAAGGTCAATGACTCATTTGTTTAACTTTCCTACCTAACTACTGCCAATGTATTACAGTTAACTAAACACTGCTGATGGTGATAAATTACTGTTGACACAGGAGACATAACCTTTTGTTCCATATCCGGATGAGTAATCAAGTGAGCGCCTGACTCTGTAACCACAGGCCCGCCTATGTTTATACTTGGCACAAGTTATGCATAGTTCTGCTATATTCTGTGTATCACAAGATTATTGATGACTGATGGGGTTTAGTGAGTAACCTTTATATTTGCGTTCTGCATGCCAAATATACATATTTCCAGAGTGACTCGTCCTGACTAGTACGTGGGTCCGTCCTGGGATCATTCATCATCCTTGGCAGTTGCTGATCTGTGTATTCATTCCCACCTACGCTTATTCCAGCACAAAAGTATATAAGGCTGTCTATGACTTTGTAAGTTGTCCACTTCTCTCATAGCCACATGGAGCTGTGAGGTGGTGTACCCGCTCGAGCGCAATAAATCTTTTTATGTTACAGTTACCTCCGACTGCAACAATCATCCTATATTTGATCTGTCCTGTTCCATCATCACGCTTAACCACAGGTAAAATTGGACTGTTACAGGGACTGCTTGTAACTTCTTGTATTATCTCCCGTTGCAATAAGTCTGAGATAACTAATTTCAGACCTTCCTCACCTTCTTTTGATATTTTATACTGGGGGATGCGAGGTAGTCTGACATTTGGCTTTACTGTAATATGCACTGGCTCAATATCCATTTTCCCTACATCGTTTGGTCCGTGTGCCCATAAATTTGGATCAATATCTCGCAGTTCAGGTGGAATGTTATTTTTATCTGTAACCATGTATTGTCTAGACACTTTTTGCTTCTTACAAGTTAAGTAAACACCATCTGGTGTACAGTATATAGTAGCATGCATCATTTTTAAAGCTTTTAAACCAAGCAAATTTAGCGAACATTTCTCTGTTAGTACAAATGGCATACTCCCTGTTATAGGACCAATTGTGAAGTCCAATGGTCGTGAAATGGGGCTTGTGACAACAGCATTTGAAAATCCCACCGACTTATCTAATCTTCCCGAGAGAGGGACATGGGGGAGCAAGCGGTGGGAAATCGATGTATTAGTGGCACCAGTATCTAGAAGAAATTTCCTCTCCTCACCTTCAACTACCATTTTTACATATGGGCCTGAAGAATCCACTGGTATCTGCACTCGCTCCCTGTCCTCTCCTGGGCATCCCTATTGTGTCCAGTCCTCGTTGTCATCATATGGTGTATAATCTTGAGTGAAATACGCATTGTTCCTATTATTGTCAAAATAATTTGCCTGCTCAGTGTCACTGTAATTTCTTCCTTTGTGAGCATACCTGGGCGAGGTAGAAGAAATCCACTTCGACACGATCATTGCCCGAGGAGACCCGCGTCTTGGCAAACCACGGTGTTTTTCCTCTCTTTCTGATCTGACCATCCAGGTGGTGCCGGTCCTCGACTGAGATCTCTTCTGTTGATTCGCCGCGCAGTGACCGTTTGGTTGATTTAAGAACTTGGCAGTTGGAACCTGGACACTAAGGGAATGGTAAGGGTTGTTTTAATGCAACACTTGCTGTTGGTTTGACGCCTGGGATTGGTAAGGTCGTTTTGCGATGCTTGCTGTGGCTTTGGAATTTGTATTGGCCAATTTGGGATTTGTAAGTGATTGATATACGAATTGCAATTTATATAGGCAGGTAATGAGGAGAATTTTCTCTGTTTTGACTAAGATATGAACGGCGCACCGTACAAGTGTACTTTAAGCGCTACTTTGTGTATAATACTCCATATTCTGCACTATTTTCGCCATGCCTGTTTCTAGCTCACTTTGTAGGATGTGTTGCTTTTTTGGTGATACCAGTGTGAGACTTGATGAAGCACAACCGCCCCCCCCGGAGGGGACGCCTAATAGGGACATGTATATTAAGTATGGTATTTCTTCTATAATGTACAGCACGTTATGGAATAAATATACTAGTAAGGATCCTGAGTTGCGTTGGCCTATGCATGGGTCATTTGATTTACGAAAGATTCAGTATGTGGAACAATGTATGTTTAAGTGAAAGACTAGGCAAGATATGTTTGACTGTGTACGAATGTGGGAGAAAGAAGTGCGTGATTGAATGAAGCGTGAACAAGCCTTTATTGAAAAAGAACAGCGAAAGAGCATTCATGCGAAAGCGTTAGAAATGAAAAATAAAGAAATGAAACAACTAAAAGAAAGAGAGGATAGGGAGTGCCATTTGCAGGTAACTGGCCAATACGCTGTTCGGCGACCTCTCCAGCCTATCCTTAATAAACCGCAAGATGATGTCTTGTTATTAGATCGTTCTCCGCCTCCATGTATTTTTCCTTCTGCTCCTCATGAGTCAGATGAAGACTCTTCTGCAGACCAGGAGAAAGCACGGGAAACTCGTTCTATGTTGTCCGCTGAGCATGTGGCTGTTCTTAGATCCATTGCTCGCAAAGCCGTTCGTAGTGTTGCCCCTGCTTCTGAACTTTTAGATGACACAAAAAAGTTGGCAGGAAAGGGAGGAAATATATTTTACTGAGGTATTTGCCGCAGAGGTCCTTGAGCAGTTTAGGACACATTCTGAGGAATGAGAGCCCGTTGATGTAGCAAATGACTTTAAGCAAATGCGTGATGGTCTTTTTGTCTTTTCTCAGGTGGCTGACTCAATTAGACGTTTGGTTAAACTGCGTGCTGAAGCAGTCCGTTTGCGAGAAGAGAAAAAGGCATCAGAGGCAGCTGCACAAACATCTCAGATCAGCGTGACACAGGCTTCTGTTTCTGGAACAGATAAGACTATGATAGTTCATGCGAAACCTATGCGGGAAGCCGCACCTTTGTATGTTCCTCCTAGAGGCGAGGGAACATGTGATAATAAGGATTTCGCTGATGCAAAGGGTGATTTCATTTATAATTGGGTTTACACTCCTTGGAATAGAGCGAATGTCATGGCTCTTAAAGCAGCATTGCCTGATCCGCGGAAAAATCTAGCCGCTTTTTATGAGGAAGTTGAGGGAGCCGTTAGCTCTTGTACTATGCCTGATATTGACATGTTTTTCGGATTGATATTACCCCCTGATATGTGGAGGACTGTTCGTAAAGTTGATGATCGTGCGACTTTTGGGGCGTTATGGAAAGAATTGGAACAAATGGATGTAGAAAGGGAACCCGCACGGAAGCCATGTCAGTTAATTTGAGATCTTTCCGTAGCTGTATTAGTTAAGTTAAAGACGATTATTCCCCCTAAAAAGATAGATTGGACTGTGTTAGCATCTTGCAAGCAAAAAGCAGATGAATCGGTTTCTGACTTCTTTACACGCTTTGAGGAGGCATTCCACGATTTTAGTGGCCAGTCATTGACAGATGACACGAGAAGGCATCTGTTTGTCGATAAATATGTTGCCAACCTGTTGCCAGGAATAGCTAGTCGCCTAAAGGCCAGTGAGAGTTCATGGACTACCTCTTCTCCGGTTTCTCTTTTGACTATGGCTCAGTATTACGAGCGACAGGAATTAGAAGTGAATGGCAATGAGGATAAGAAGACTAAAGTGTTAAAAACAAAGGTTATGTTGGCTCAGGCTTATGGTCTGCCTTCTAGAAGTAATGATAGAGTTGGACGTGGGCCTTATGTCTGTCTTTTTCTCCTTATACTCGTTCGACTTTGTCTGCTGACCAGTGTGCGTACTGCAGGAAATTTGGGCATTGGGCTGCAGATTGTCCGGCATTGTGTGCTCAGCAGTATCCACGTGGACGGGGACAAACGCGAAATCGTTCAGGATATCCAGGGCCTAGAGGGAGCACGGATGATCATGCTAGGTTTGATTCTAATATGCGTGGACAGGATGGGTTTAACACTTTTAATAGACGGAACCAGTATCAAATGTCTGATTATTTGAAAGATTCTGCTTATGCATAGGACTGCCTAGGATGGGTTAAGGAATCAGTTGAAGTTCCAGTAGATCAGAAGGGTCCCCCTGTTACAGCGCATGTTTTGGGTTCTACAGATCAGTTTCTGGTTGATACAGGAGCTTCTCGTAGCGCCTTGTCTAAACAATTGGTTCCAAGTGCGCCCCTGTCTGGCTTAACCATTACATCGAGAGGTTTCGATGGAACACCTTCCATTAGCCCACTGTCACAACCACTTGCATTTCATGTTGACAAATGTACTGCTCCATGTCCATTTTTGCTTTCTCCGAACACACCGGACAATATTGTGGGTCTTGATATGCTCAAATATTTCAGGGCTACGATACGATGTTCTCTGGAAGGAGTACGTGTTATTTTGAATGACAACTACCCCGTGATTGAGAGATCCTGTCTTGTTAAAGACGACATTGCATTAGCTTCACTCCCTAGTACTTTGTGGGCTACTTCAGACACCGATGTAGGGCAAATGGTTATTCCGCCAGTACATATTAGTGTCAAGGAGGGTGCTTCATTGCCACGCTTGCCTCAATACAGAATTTGTCAAGAAGGTGAAGAAGCACTTGTACGCATTCTCCATGATTTAATTGAAGTGGGGGTTGAGGAAGAAGTTATAACATTTGCAATAGTCCTATTCTTCCTATTTTGAAAAAAAACACTGACACTAGGATTTACAGATTCATCATTTATTTGCGAGAAGTTAACAAGATTGTAGTACCACAATACCCTGTGGTTTCTGACATAACAACAATGCTTACCTTAGTTCCTCCAACAGCAACTACACTTTCTGTAATAGATCTGAAGAATGCTTTCTTCTCGATTCCTATTCATCCTGATAGCCGATATTTGTTCGGTTTCACTTTGAATAATAGATCGTACAGATTTTGTAGAATTCCTCAAGGGTACACTGAGAGTCCTAGTATTTACAGCCAAGCATTGAAAAGACAACTTGTTTCTTTCACCTTGCCTAAAGGAGTGGCTCTCATACAATATGTCGATGACATCTTGTTGGCAGCCGATACGCCTGAACAGTGTGAAAAATGTACTTTGTCTTTACTCTTTTTTCTTGCTTCACACCACCTTAAAGTGTCACGGAAGAAATTGCAATATTGTAGACCGAAGGTTACCTACTTAGGTCACCTTCTGTCTAAGGAGGGACGTGCACTTACACCAGATCGCATTCAAGCAATTTTAGATACACCAGTACCTTCTACTCAGAAAGATGTCCGTGCATTCATTGGTCTGACTTCGTTTTGGAGGCAATGGATATTAGGTTTTTCACACATTGGTAAACCCTTGTTAGCGCTTCTGACTAAAGACACTCCAATGCCCCTTCCATGGACGACTGAATGCCAGAATGCTTTTCGTCAGTTACGACAAGCTCTTTGCTCTGCACCAGTGTTAGGCACTCCAGGTTTTTACACTCCATGTACACGAGAAAGATGGGTGTGCATTGTCAGTTTTAGTGCAGCCACACGGTGACAAGCAGCGTCCCTATGCTTATTTTTCAGCGGTTCTTGATTCTGTTGCTCATGCATTGCCTGGCTGCTTCTGTTCAGTTGCAGCAGCAGCTGTGTCCATACGTCAGAGTGAAGGAATAGTTTTGTCAAATGAACTGTTGTTGCTAGTACCCCATGCGGTTGATGCCCTTTTGAATCAGACTAAAACGCAACACTTAACTAGTGCTCGTTTGACAGGATACGAATTGACACTGTTAGCCCCTCACATTACCTTGAAGAGGTGTGCAACTCTGAACCCAGCTACTTTGTTACCATATCCAGCGAATCAGCCTCAGTCACAGGAGTCTCATGGTTGTATATTCCTTACTGAGGAACAGACAAAGGGTTGCGTCAATTTGCAAAATATGCCCCTTTCAGATGTAAATGGGGAACTATGGCTTGATGGGTCTTGTTTGAAGTTACCAGATGGCACGACTTCAGCTGCATATGCAATTACGAAACTTCAGACAGTAGTGGAGACAGCTCGTATACCACAGAAGTCAGCTCAAGCAGCTGAGCTAATAGCGTTGACACGAGTGTGTGAACTTAGCACTGACTTGTGTGTGAACATCTATACAGATAGCCGCTATGCTTTTGGAGTGGCTCATGATTTTGGCCTACTTTGGAAGGAAAGAGGCTTTCTTACGTCCCACGGGATGCAGATAATGCACAGAGAACTAGTGCATAATCTTCTGACTGCACTGACATATCCAAAGAAAATAGGTATTGTGAAGTGTAGCGCACACAAGAAAGTGACTGATAAGACAGGACAAGACAATGCCTTTGCAGATTGTGTAGTTTGTGAGACTGCAATGCAACGAAGCACTACATCTATGTACGTAGTGAAGTCACAAGCTGAACGTTGGAATGACGCTAGACAAGAAGTGCTAGACATACAGAGATCTGCTTCTGTGGAAGAACTTGAGCAATGGTCCAAAGAAGGAATGTTAGATGATGAGGGCTGTTGGCGCAACAAAGAAATGAATAAGTGGAAACTGCCTATAGCCTATGGTTCAGATGGCACATGGGCCGGCACATGTTGGAGCTTCCGCAGTGACAAAATTGCTTACGCAAGTTTGGGAGCATCCAGAGATTGCCGGTACAGCTAAAAGGATAGTACAGTCCTGTTTGATCTGTCGGCAGTACAATCCTGGAAAAGGGACACAGACTCCTACAGGAGGGTTTGCTACACCAACTGCACCTTTTGAAGTTTTGCAAATGGATTATATCCAACTTGAATGTTGCAATAACTTGAAGCATGTTCTAGTGGTGGTATTTGCCTTCAGTAAATGGATAGAGGCATACCCTACAAAGGATAATACGGCTTTCACCACAGCAAAGGTGCTCTTAAAGGAATTCTTCCCCAGATTTGGTGTTTGCAAACTTTTGTGGAGTGACAACGGACCTCATTTTATAGGGCAAGTTGTTGAGCATGTCCTGAAAGGATTAGGGATCAAACAGAAGTTCCATGCAGTCTTCCACCCACAATCAGCAGGATTAGTGGAGAGGTATAATGCTAATTTGAAGTTGAAATTAGCAAAAATTCTGGCTTCCACGTCTTTGAAATGGCCTGATGCACTACCTTTGGCATTGTTGTGCATTACATCTGTGCCACATTCACGATCTGGACTTACACCCTATGAAGTAGTATTTGGGAGACCGATGAACATTTGGGGAGTTCCTAAGCCACGCCCCATACATGATGTACCTTTTGTTCTGATGAATGATTACTTAGCACAGTTGACTGATAGTTTGATCTCTATTCATCAACAGGTTCGAGAAGCTCTTCCTGACAGATCTGTTGGTGAGGCCCACAAATTCCGGCCTGGTGACCACGTGATGGTCAAGGCCTTCAAGAGGTCGAACAGCTTGGAACCGAGGTGGAGGGGATCGGAGCAAGTGCTCCTAGCGATGAGGACAGCGGTTCAAGTGACAAACAGGAAGAACTGGGTCCATAGTACTCACTGCAAGCGAGTGTCGCCTACCTTGGTGGAACCTGCTGTGCTGACTGATCATCGAGAGATTCTGGAAACGGAGAAGGGCCACGCTATTTCACCTGATGAATCTGAGGGAGTCTTCCCGGACCACACGATCCCTGGAGTATCACGATACCAACTAAGACCGAGGAAAGAGTATGCTTTGTTGAAAAAGAATGGTTGAGCTACCGTCCTGGGTTGGTGAAACGGAGTGCCAATGTGGCAAGGGGGGGATCCGTCCTGCGTAGTGACACCCGTCTTGACCCTCGGTAAAGAAATCAACGGCTGCCCAGGGCAAAGAGCTCCAATGATTGTTTCAATGAGGAAGTGATCATGTCTACAGGAAGATCAACTATTGCTAAGATCTGTAATAAGAAGATCATTTGTGCTGTAGGATTTGTTGTTGCTATGGTGGCTATAGCGGTAATAACCTGGTTTGTTGAGAAAGTGGCTCCTGCTCGACACCTTTTGATCACCACTACTCCAGTACCAGTTGAGCATCATTACTTTACGCTTCCTTACCATGAGCAAAAGCATCAACAATCCTACCTAAATAATACGTTTATTCAGATGTTGCATCACACTCACAATGCCACAAATACTACCAACTGTTGGGTGTGTGGGGTGATACCTGCTCACCAGAAGAAAGGAGGAACACCTTTTATTCCTCTTCCTTTCTCTCATAATTGTTCTTGCCAAGCTTGGTTTGCGCTTTTAATTGCTTCTGGAAAGGCGGCAGTTAGAAAGATTAATTATCATCTCAATAAAGTGTGTTATCAAGATGAAGATGGTAATATGTGAGCTGAAGGAACTAAATGGGAACGGGGGAGTATCGACCTGAGAATATTTCTACGCCATATATTTTTCCAAATATGAGAACTATTAAGAACAATGGACCTTTTGTGATTTCTGTGACCAGAGCTAAAGCAGACTTATGTATAGGAAGTGTTGGGAGAATTCCAGTGGGGAGAAGTGAGTGTACTGTGGTTTTGACTATTGGAGGTGCCAATACCAGCAGCTTCATATCCTCACATAATACAAACTTTGTCTGCGGTAACAAGGGATATTGCCAACTACCTGTTGGATGGTCAGGAGTATGCTATGTGTCCTTTTTGTTGCCCCCTGTGTTTCTGGCACCTGCTTTGTATCACAGAGACTTTAAGCTAAATAATGATATCTCTAAGAACAGATACAAAAGGACAATAAGTACAGATGAGGTTGACCAGACTGACACCACTTAGCAACTTTTCTTTGTGGGTGCTGCATTAAACAGTAGAAAGATAAGACGATTGACTCGTGTTGTAGAAGCTGTAACCAATCAGAAATTCATCCAGAGACTGGCACCTGGACCTTTAATAGCTGGATTTGGACACTTTTTGCCACTTGGGGCTGGAAGCTACTGACCATCCTATGTCTAATATTCATGATACTATTTACATGCTGTGTATGTATACAATGTGGTCCAATGGTTTGCTCCGTCTACCTGTATTCCCGCCAAGCAAAATGATGCAGAAATTAGAGCCCAACGTATGCTAAATAAAGAAGTCACTGAAATTATGAAAATAGATGTACATGATGTGAACCTAGATTACCCCAAATGAACAAAGGTCTTCAGCTAATGCTAAAAGGGTCGTCTGTTGTAATTTGGCGGCGATCGGGGTTAGCATTTAGCTGAAGCCATCTCGTATTCGGCAGCCATCTTGTCTGCCATGTGCTCACCATGTGCTCTGTCCTACCTTGCTGTCATTTACTCTTGCACTCTGCTTATAGACAGACTATATTTAGGCTCTGACACTCTGCACATGCGCAGAGGAGACTGTGACTGTCCATGCATCTGTCCTTAGTGTGTAACTGTCAGGATGTATTTACTAGAATTAGCAATTGCTAGCTCCTCCCACTTGTTGACTGTGCATTTCTGTATGACCTTTTATGTATGTAACCCTTCTCTTCTGTACTTGTACCGCTTTCTTTTGAGCCCCTGTGTGGGTATAAAAGAACCATGCTCCTTCTGTTCAGTGTGCTACATCATACACTACCGAAGAGTGTTGTGTGAATTGGTTCCACCTCATGAGGTTTATTAATTAAAGCTTTGTTTTATATTCCAGTTTCCGTGCCAACTTCTTTCCTATTGGTCTGAGGACTTGTGCAGAGAAGGGCGAACCCCTAGAACTGTTTGGCCTGGCTAAGGCCCACCCCGACAATTACCCTATAGGAAACAAGAGTTGAAATGTCGTTAATCACTATGCTAATTGGACCAACAAAAATAGTTCTTTGTTCAACGTGTAACAAAGCATTAATTCTGTACCATTATTATTCACCGTATATGGTCCTTTATCCCCCTTTTTCTGTATTTACTCACTAGTGTCATTAAAAACACAGTCCAGATGTGATCACTTGAGCACTGAGTACATTTATCATATATTGTTTTCTTTTCCACAAAGAATGAAACTATAATTCCTTCAATGAAAGGGTTATATTCTTTATGTATGCGACATTTATTACACTGTCTCATCAAGGACATTCTTTGCCATAATGTATTTTGTTTACATTACCTGTATCTTGTTTTGTACGTATATAAACACAGCAACATTAAGAAGTTCTAGGCGTTTACAGGGTGCCCCTATCATAAGATACTCTACCACAAACAGGCACAATTAATATTATCTTACAAACACCCAGGCACATGGAAGCAGAAGGACTCCTTGACCCACAAGGAAATTCATGGAACAAAAGATCACAATGGCACAATCAGAGTGAGCACTATCACACACTGCCCAGTTCATTCTCTTACCCTCAGCCCTCAGCAGAGAGTCATACAGGCTGTTACATTTCCTGCTTTGCGTTGTGTGATATTGGGCAGCCCTGTGTGATATTGGGTAAGTCTATGTGAAAGGGGGCATCACTGGGACACAAAGCATCATCGTGCCATACTGTTCAGCACTTATATATACTAAGTAGCACACATCAATGAGAAGTACTATGCAGCATTCTCTCATACTGATTGATTGATTAATTACATTTGTACAGCATACACTACAATAATGTTGCTTGGGCCGGGTGCTATTCTGTTGGCTGAGAGTAAACTGGGTTGGGGAGCAAAACTCTGCAACCTAAGCTGGCCTAAACCTCCTTACTTGAAGAGAAGTGTTTGTAAAAAATACTCTGAACCCCAAGATATTGAACTTTCAGGTTCTGATTTTAAGGGAATGAATTCCATTACCTCAGCGATAGTAATGAAAAACTCTCCGACCCCTATTCTGTGTTACTAGCATCTGCTAATGGTACTGAAAAACAAACATAGTCAAATCAATAGTAGTAAAAAAAAAATCCTGCAGACTTTAATGATCTCAGATCTAATACTAATGTAGTTTGATAGATGGATAGCGAGAGCCTTTCACATGCATTTAGGAGTATTTGTAATCTATGCTAATCTATAGGTAATTAATATTCAGTACTGGTGAGCATGTGAACAGTGAATCTTGCTTCAAGCAATGGAGTGCTGTGTGATATAGGGGCAAGGATATGAGCAGGGGATTATCCCCTGGTGGAGAAGTTTGGCTCAATGGTTAGAGCGGCAGACCCTGATGCAGAAGGCTAGCCCGGGACCAGGGTTCAATTCCCCGCCTCGGTGGGTCTTGGGCTCAAAAATTCCACGAACCTGATAATTCTCGCCTCGGTGCCTATTCCAATCATGGAGTCCCACTCTGCAACTCTGGGCAATAGCTTGCTTAATCTCCACAACGGCCCCCACAACGCTAAGGATGCCTGGCCTCCACCTTGGGGGTGCCCAGGAGTGGACACCTCACAGGGAAAGCCAGGATGGGTTCCACAGCGGGATTCGTACAAGAGCCTTGAGGCCCTTGCAGGTGAGTAGTGCGCTATACAAGTATCAATTTACATTTACATCCAGAAGACTGTTAGGTTAGGGGCAGGTCTCTTCAGGGGCCATACCATATCTGAATTATATTACGATGAGTTGCTGCTTGAAGAGATGTATCTTCAATTCCTTCTCATTCTTAGTATATAGGGCCATGATGGTTTGGAGTGTAGTATAGTGTAGCAAAATTGCTTTACAGTATACCGTCTACTGCTAACAATCTGAAATAAATCCAACTAGGAGACATCCTCTCAATCCTTGTAAAGAGATCTTTGAATCGGTGAAGTCATGGGATATAGAATAGGGAATAACAAGTTACCAGAATATTTTAGCCAAAATACAGAGGACCAAAATATTGACTGTTAACCATTTAAGATTAACTATAGGTTTAATATATTTAATTACACATATATGTACCTTGATTATATCTATCTCCAGGGTATGTAGATGTGGGGCTAAAACAGTGGCATAGCTAGGGGGTGGAAGAGGCAGAGCGTTCCCGGTGGCATGAGTTTTGGGGGCGGCAGCAGGCTCTCCCCCCCACTCTCACCATCGGCAGTCGTGGCCGCAAGAATCGGCCGCACCTCTCCCCCGGTCTTAATTGCGGGTGCATGAATAGCAGCAAACTCCCACCCTGCTCTTCGATCATGCCGCCGTGGATGGCAAATGCTAGGGCTGCCACGGACGGCCTAAGGCCTAGCTACGCCACTGGGCTGAGATCTGTGAATCTATGCTTACCTGGGTATTTTAGCTATGATATTCTGGTAACTCGATATTCCCTACTTGATATTTCAGACTATAACCCTATTTATCATATTGCGTACTGACTAGTACTTATGTACCCCTCCAACACTCCATATTTCCACTATCCATCCACTCATTCAAACTAAAACCCATCTTCAGTACACCCAAACACAGACCGCAGTCAACATTTTCACTTATAAGAAAACATCTGTTGACAATGGGTGTTTCAAAGACTTGCCACCCTGCCTTCCTCAGAGACGTCTTTTACGCTATGGAGAACTTCCTCGGAACCCATGGAAACTCTCATGTTGACAGGCTCCTTTACTTGTGACAAACTCCTAACTTGGGGGCCCATTATGATCGCGGACGGATTTGAGTCCGTCCGCGACCATAGAGGAGGAGGGAACCTCCGCATGGCCTGCGGAGTTCCCTCGTGTCCAATTAGGATGTGACCGCCACCCTGGCGGTCACATCCTCTATTTTTACCATTGCGGCAGGTGCGGCTTCAAGCTGCACCTGCCGCAATGGTAAAAATGCATACATTGCATTTGTATGCAGAAAGCGGCAGGCACCGTGCGGTGCCTGCCGATTTCTGCATACAAATGCAGGGGGGTACCATAGGTACCCCCCATGTGCACCCCCCACCCCCCTTCACCTAGGGGGCCTGCAACGGGCCCCCGCAGTGAAGTTCCACATGCTTTTCCACAGCGGAAAACCCGCCGCGGAAAAGCATTTTTTAAAGCCCATCCTAATATGGCTGGCGGTGTCTGAGAGACACCGCCACCATATTAGAGCTTTTCTGCCACGGTTGTAAGCCAACCGCGGCCGAAAAGCTATGGACGGAAACCAGGACCCACCAGTCATCCTAATGTGGCGGTGGGTCTTTGGTGGGTCCGCTGCGGTTTTTCCGCATCCTCCGGGCCGGCGGTGGCTTCCGCCGGCCCGGAGGATGCGGGAAAAACGCAATCGTAATAGGCCCCTTGGTATGGTATTACCAGTACTTCACACTACATTTGACGTTAACGCGATGGATGTTCTTATACTTTTTGCATTTGCAAATGTCCATTTCGCAAAATTGTGACATTTACAATCATAAAAAGACCCTTTGTTTTCTAGGAAATGCAAATTGTGGTTTAGTAACATGGTACCAAATCGGAATTTTGGTTTGCAGCTATATACATAATCAACATTTAGAAGATGCGTGTTTACAAACGCCCTTCCAAATAATGATCCGGAATGGGATGTAGTAGTGTTTTTTGACCAAAATAAAGTTGCAAAACATTAATATATTTCAGTCTACGCAAGTTAGTGTTAACTCATTGGTCAACAGGAAGGGGTCCCTATTGGCACCCTTCCCCTCTGTAACTTTTCACAAAAACCTTTTTTAAGAGTAGACAGTGGTCCCATGGATCAATGTTTTAAGAGCAATAACAGAAATGGTGATCTGTTGACCCCAGCAGGCCACCATCACTGTGATGGCTGCAAATCGTAGTGGGTGGCAATTTAACTAATTAATATTCATGAGGTAGTTTGAATTCCAACCCACTATGATTTGGTATTATACGACTAGCTATTAGTACATAGGTCGGTGTGCAAAATACCCCACTGGTCACAAACTGCGACCAGAGTTTTGTGACCAGTGCTCAGTACATCTGGCCAAGAGTTATAGGCTGTTCCCTGTCTTCCAGGGCACACAATTTGTCAGAGAGGAACTATGCTTAGTTTGTAAAACAACAATTGCTGGTGCCCGAAGCTCGGGTCAGACACCTGTGGCCGGTGCATCTAAATGTGGACGCATCAAATACTAAAACTGGTAGACTTAAATTTACCTTGTGCCTCTTTAATCCACTGCCAGACACTCTCTACCTCTTTATCTCTCTTACAGTAATGTATTTTTATATGTATTTTACACTTATAAAGCGC
Source organism: Lissotriton helveticus (assembly GCF_964261635.1). Classification (NCBI taxonomy): domain Eukaryota; kingdom Metazoa; phylum Chordata; class Amphibia; order Caudata; family Salamandridae; genus Lissotriton; species Lissotriton helveticus. The sequence goes on along the minus strand of NC_136067.1, from coordinate 169,534,119 downwards.
GCTGTAGCCCTACGGGCATCCTGGCGCTGAGACACAGTAAAAAGAAGGTAAAAAGCAAGCTGCAAAGACTAAACCGGTCGGCTGGTTACACTCTGGGAAAGAGCCAAGGCTTAACTTTCTTTCGGAACAACAGTAGACCCTGTATTTGCCTCAATTCCGGGGGTAGACTATTCCATAAGTTGGCAGCTGCTACGCCGAACGCTCTTCCCCCCATTGTAGATCTATTGATCCTCTGCATGATTGCCAAATTAGCTGCCGACGAACGCAGGTTACGTGCAGGTACGTACCATTCAAACGTAGCCTGAAGCAGTTTGGGTCCAAGTCCGTGAAGCGCTTTAAAGGAAATACACAAGGACTTGAACAATATATTTTGTCTCACTGGGAGCCAATGCAGCTCAGATATAGCCTGAAATGAGGATGACTCAAGCGTTCTCAGTAAGACAAACTTTGCTGCTGCCGCCTGGATACTCTGGAGCCGCAAGATCAAATAACTCAGGGACTCCGGTAGCAAAGCATTACAGTAATCCAGGCAGCTGAGGACAACACTCCTAACCACTGTGCCTCTAACCTGAGGAGGCAATAGTGGTAGTACCTTATGGAGTCCTCTGATGAGCATGTAACAGTACCTGACTAGTTTGTTTACATGCGATTCCAGATTAAGCTTCTCATTGAAGCTGACCTCCAGTTTGCATACCATGCTCACGGGTCCAGAGGTGCATCCGTAGGGATAAGCCAGAAGTTAGGTGGCAAAGCTGTCAGAACTCTGCCCACCCCACAGTGCAAGCTCTCCGTCTTGTCATTATTAAATTGCAGCGCATTGTTTCTCAGCCATGACACCATTCCATGCATACACTTATGGAATGTGTCTTGGGAGTCCGCATGGTCACCATCCAAGGACACAATCAATTGAGTGTCGTCAGCATAATTAACCACACTTATGTTGTGGCTTTAATGACATCCAGCAATGACCAAATGTAGACATTATATAAGATGGGACTAATTGAGGACCCCTGAGGAACCTCATGCTCACTGATGAAAAAGTCTGATTGAAAAGGAGGCAAAGCGACGGCCTGCCGTCTACCTGCCAGATAAGACTGAAACCATCGCAAGGCCACGTTTGCCACCCCCACTTCTTCCAGTGTTGCCAGTAAGGTAGCGTGGTTTACCGTGTCGAATGCGGCGGACAGGTCCAACAAAATCAATTTCGCTGATTGTCCCCTGTCCGCACGCATCCGAAGATTGTTCAACACGGTAACCAGCGCAGTCTCAGTCCCATGACCTGGCCGGAAACCAAATTTGTCTTCCCCCAGCTTCCAAAAAAGCCAGAGAGAGCTCGGCTCACCAGGCGCTCCACTATCTTTACTGGATACGGAAAGAGGGAGATTGGTATGTAGTTCCCAAGACAGTCAGGGTCCAATGAGGGTTTGCCTGGTTTCTGCGCTTACCACCTTTTTCCGTCTTTCTCTTCCTCTGTCTGTCTTTGCCACTTGTGTTCCTTCCTCTCTCTTTTTCTGGGGAAATGTTTGATGCAGAAAGATAAGTGCTGGTCTACAAAAGAAAGTAGGTGGTCCCCAGCTCAAATAATTCACAGGACCCAATGTTAAAAGTGATTTTAAATTATCCTTATAATTTGATAACAGATGAATAAAGTGTATTAATAAAAGTGCCCACATTGGAGTTTCCATAAATGCTGCAGATGGCCGGACCGCGGACCTCTAATTCTTTCTATTTGAATCCGCGCTGTGAAACCTGTTAATGAATTCCCGCCTCCCCCTCCGGCACTCTGAAGGAATCTCCCACCACCCCCTCAGTCGTTCCCATGAGGAGAGGGGGGGCGCGTTTCTGGATTTGCGTCCATATTACAGAACATTTCAATAACAATGCTCCCTGCACGGACCGAGGTGTTAGTGATTAGGGTTCCCCTAATGAGGGGCATTCTCTGCCAGCGCCCCAGGGAGCAGACGCCTTTTTAATAATTCATGCGGGTAAGGATTACCGTGTGAGACTAATCTTTTGGAAACTGCGACATAGATTCGGGCCTGGTGCATATGAAGGCTAATTATCTGTAGGACACATTCTTACCTCGCGGAGTCAGGCAGACCATGGGACCTCCTCTGTTCCTTCCCACGTTCCATTATTTCTTCCCCGTCCTCCTCTGTTTTTCTCCCACGGCCTTCCTCTCTCCCCACTTTCTGTCCATCTATACCTCCTCCCTTCTCTTCTATTCTTTCAAATCCTCTCTTTCATTCTTCCTTTCTTCCACCCTGCCTTTTTTCGTCATCGCCTTCCATCCCTGCCCCCTTACTTCCTCCTCCCTGCCATCTTCCGTTTCTTTTCAATTTTCTGTCCTTTCCACCCTTCATGTATTCCTCCTTTCGTGATCATTTTACCTCTCCTTCCCCACTGTTTCCTTCCTAGCTTCCTTCTTCACATCCTTCCTTTCTTCCTTGGTCCCCACCTCCCTTTATGCCTCTCCTCTTCCTTCCGCATTGTCTCTATCCATCCCTCCCTTTGTCCCTACTTTTCGTCCTTCCTGTTCTTCACTCTATCCCTCTCTTCCTTCCTCCCTCTCTTCTTTTTCCCTCAGTATTACCATCCTTTCCTTTCTTTCATCTTTTCTTACCTTCTATTCCTGCTTTCTTTCTTTCTTTCTTTCTTTTCCTTTTCTTTCTTCCCTTCCCTCTCTGTTTTCCCACTGTCTTCCTTCCCCTCCCTCTCTCTCTTTTTTGTCCTTCTTTCTTTGCTCCCTTCTTACTACCTTTCCTACATCCCTTCATTTCTACCTCTCTACCATCATGCCACTATTTCCTTCCATCATCACTATCTCTCACCTTCCCTCTCTTCCTCTCCTCTCCTTACTTTATCATTTCCTTCATTCCTCCCCCTTTCTTTTCTTCCTCCTTTCCATCTTTCCTCACTTTCTTCTTTCCTTGGAGCAACTCTTATCACCCTCAAAGGCACTGGCACGGCTTGCAAGTGGAATCTGCATAAGAAGTAGTATTGTGACAACAAAGCAACATGGAAGTGAACTTCTAGCTTGTTCTGCAATCATTATGGCTTTGAGGTGGATATTGACCACATAGCACATTTATACTCAAGATTGTAATACTAAAAGCAGCACAACTGTTCCGCACGTCCCCAAATTCCACCTCAAATGTCAGGTCCAAAGTGGGACCCCAAAGCAGCCCTGGCTAATTTTTTCAGACCAGCCCCTGTACGGTGCATAGAGTGCGAGTGCAGCGAGCGAGCGAGCCTGACCGCTACAATTGGCCCCCCCCCCAAGAAAAGTTGGGGAACAATTGCAGAAATTGTGCATTCTACAACACATTTGTCATTACATATTTAATTGTATTAGCTTTTAAAGCATAATAAATAATGACCTTACAGTGCACCATGATATCCAGACACCTAAACAATTATAATGAAGCTTTTTTTCAAGTGTGCGGCTATAGGTCCAATTACAAAGTCTGCATAGAAAACTTAAAAGTGTACTTAACCCCTTCGATGCGGATGACAAAGCCAGCTCGTCATGGGCGTTACCTGCGCTATGCGGATGACGAGCTGGCTTTGTCACAAACCGCGCGATTTTCAAATTTCAACGCACAGCGGGAAAACCCGCTAGCGCGGTAGCGGTTAATGAGTCATTCTATCATTGTGCAAAAAAAGGCACTATGGGCATGTCGAAAAGCAATTTCTGTATTGATGTATTAACAAAGAAGACAAAGTCTGTTAATCATGTCGTCCTCTAATCTCACCACAATTTGTTTTGCTATGATTTACAAAATTTATATTCCTTAATTACTAGATTGCTAGGGGATTATCGCAGGAACGCCAGAAAAAATAATGTAGTCACTCATGCTGGCCATTTATCACCCCCAGAGTGAGGTATGATCTGGAAGACGAGATCCCCTCGTGACAATTTGTGGGCAGGGGCTTCTCGCTGAGAAAGTGCCAGGGCTGGTTTTAGCTCTGATTGCTGAAAGTGCAACAAACTTTGTTGGGACCAGTCAATGATGCCCTCACTTTCACCCTCCAACAGTGCCCCTCATCTCTCTACAGCCCCTTTCTCAAATGTATTTAGTTTGTTTTATAGCACCTCTCATACTAGTATAGGGTATTGGAGCACTTTACATCATTCACACATACAGAAGCAATGAATTATATGTGTGTAAATCAGTGAATAGAAAATGTTACATAAGACGAAGGGGAACTACAAGTTATAAGATTCACATTGCACCCATACTGATGGTCTACAGAAGTACAAACTCAGGATTCAAAATTTAACAGTGATTATGGTTGGCTTTACTAATAAGAATTTATTTCGACCCAAACAAACCCTTTTTAGCAACATTAGGATAATGAAAGATTGTGAAAAAACATATCTTTCTAACCTGTACGATGCAGTTTGAATGCAGCTCTCTGATGGTAATTCATAATTCACTGTACTATATTACAATTGTAACTTATGAACTGCAAGTAACAAAAGGATCTATGTGACAAAGGCAGTAACCCACTGAGCTATGCACATAAAATACAGTTCTGTGATCTGCATGGTACACGTTCTTTGAAGTGATCATATGAACCTTCTGCACTACTTTATGATGAGTCAAAACTGCCACTAGACAATCTTGACTCTTTTATTGTTGCCTGAAAACTTTTGGATATACAGGGAACTTGGCAGATAGTGCAATTAAACGCATAACACATTTTAAAGCACTGAGTCCACTCACTTTCCTTAGCTCAGCTCTCAGTGTGGTAGGGTCGCACCAGTCACATCGCCCTAAAGCCGGTGTGGATTATGCTGGCCTCGGCTGATTTTGTTACTAGAAGCTGATATTACAGCAGTGCTGCAAAAAAGTCCTCCAGTAAAAAAGCACAGCCCCCAGTAACACAATTACCCTCCACCCTCATGGGGAAATATCCGATGCCTGATATGGCCAGTCCAAACCTGATAAACATACATGCCTTTGGACATTCCCAAACTTCTGAGGCACACCATGCCTTTAAATGCCATTTCACAACTCCATAGTGAAAATTATGGATTTCTCTGCACTAGTGGTGAAGAAATGCAGACTTGTGAAACCACCTTTGCATGCTAGAAATCCCTTTATTGATTCCTGGCAAGAATAAAAAAGGTAAATTCAGTAGTAAACATACATTTATAACTGAAGTTACCTATGTGGCTCGGACGCATGGTAGTCATGCGGAATGCCCTCACTACATTGCAAACTGTGTACACTTTCATCTCTATAAGCACCTCTATTTAAAATTAGTAGACATTTTTATTAAAAAATATAATAGAAAATGTTTAAAAACCAAATAATTATATATATTTACATATAAAACAAATATAATATTAACGTAGTCTTAAAATGATAGTATCTGTAGAGAACAATGTTAAACAGTAAAAAAATTATTTTTATTATAACACCATTTAAGTTCCTTTTTGGAAAGTCGCACTTTTCAAATCATGTCAGGATCGGCCGTTTCTAAAACTTTTTTCTCACCACATGGAGTACCACAGGGCTCAATCCTTAGTCCTTTGCTTTTTAATCTTTATGTTAAACCCTTAGCAGACATAGCGGACATAGCAGGCCTTATACTTATGACCTATGCAGATGATTCTCATATCATCTTCTCCCTCTCGGATTCCAGCTCACTTTCTCCTTCAAATCTTAAATTGGGTCTCACGGATATTTTTGACTGGATCACTGAAAACCAGTTGAAATTGAATGGAGACAAGACGGAGGTGCTTGTTTTAGGGCAGCAAAATGATCTTTGGAACTCTTCACCAATGTTCCCTCTAATTTTTTTCCTCTGTGTGCGGCAGTGAAGAGTCTCTGTGCGCTGCAGCCATGGCTATGTGCGCCAGGAACCAGACCGCACGTGTGTGCAGCGTCAAATATCCCTCCAAACTATTGTTTGAAAAACTGAAAAGATAGTGCATTTCCACACAAACAGCACCATGTTAAGGGTCTTATGGCAGATTTGCAATTTCGGATACACATAAGCTTATGTTTGTTTAAATCTGCTGAGTGAAGGTAACCATGGTTATGGAATGAGGCTGTGCCATCTAGAATGCCTAGGGATTTGGATACTGGCATCTGGCCAGCAGCTGATGGGAACAGTCCCTGTACTTCAGATGCAAAGGTATACCTTGTTTCACCCTTCTAAATGCATATGTGGGTTGATCAATGCAAGATTGCTGATAAAACACACCCTGGAAAGCAATATGATGTTGGAAACTAATGATTGGGATGCACTATTTTCAGCAGAAACATGGGCCTCGCGAGACTCCGCAATAGATTTTGGTTGGGCTTGTCCTCCGGGATATAAAGTTCTACATAGATGACAGGAGGCCAGGAAAAGGGGGTGAGTGGCACTAATTTTCAAAGCAAGTTGGAATATTACCATGTTATACCTAGATGAACTGGTATGGCCACAATTAATTGCCTTTATGTTAAAAGAAGGATCAAGTTGTATATTCTCTTGAATCTTGTGTTACCAATCACCAGGTTTGGTGGGCTCTTAACTACAATCATAGAGTTTGGTTCACACATGCCCTTCAAACTTCTTCATTCTGGGGGACTTTAATATGTGTGTGGAAGTGAATCGTCACAATCTTTTAGAGAATTGCAAGGATCTTGTGAGATATTCGGGTTGCAACAACTAGTTCAAGGACCAACACATCAGGGAGGACAAACATTAGATCTTATTTTCACACCAGAAGATCTAATTTTGGTGAATGCTATTACCCCCTTGTGTTTAACTGACCATGCATTGGTAGCTTTTCATATAAAGGGGAAATAACTCCAAACCCAGAATGGGGACTTTGCCAAGGCGAGAAGATGCAAACCGTGGCAGAAAGTGTACCAAAACAAGAGAATGTTTTCACCCTGGTAATATGTTTTGATACCTTGAAGACAGTAGATGAGAACTATGACTTCATATACAGTAAGATCTTAGAGACACTAGATAAGGAAATACCCATCAAAAATAGCAAAACGCATCAAATGCCTCCGGCACCTTTGAACTGTTAAAAGTTTTGTTTAAAAACATGCAAATGTTAGAAAGGAAATGGTGCAAATTGTACCTAGAAGAGGATAAACAATTATTAAAGAACGCCATAAATGAATACAAAAAAGATTCACACAAGGCAAAAGAGAAGTACTATAGTACAGTAATTCTAGAAGCAACAAATGTTAAAAAAAGACATTTGAATTCCTGCACGGACAGACAAATACAGAGTATATCAGGCAAATGTTTAAACCTTCTCAAGCACTTTGTAAGGATCTAGCTATGTTCTATGAGGACAAGATTACAAAGATACTAGGGGACATTAATAATTCTCTCCCAATAATAGATCATGGTTTTAAAGAAGGCCTACTGAAAACTAGAAATAGTATTCGAACTTCGGATTAGTCAGTGCTGAATGGTCTCAATACGGCTGATATTTCAATTAGTCACCCCAACAAGCTAGAGTGTTTTGACAGAATGACAGAAGAAACTTTAGAGCAATAGCAATGTCTACCTAATTAGGCTCTCAGGTAGATCCATTACCACCTAGAATATGGAAGAACGTGGCTTAGGAGCTAATGTATGTATAAGAATGGCAGGTGGGATTAAAATGCATGAAAAATCTTGATTACTGTTGTGTAGTCTGTCTTCAGTGTGCACGCGTGAATGACCTCAACTCGCTGCCTGATCTGAACAGCACAACAAGGTCTTAAAAATACATAAAGGAAATAGAGAAAAATGGACCGCACACCACAAATTGCTTTACACACACCGAAAACTCTAACGGAAACAAGCATATTCAGGGCTCCAGGAATTATTAGCTCTGTTTATGTAATTAACTAGCTCTGTGCCCCAAATGAATGGGGAATCTCATTTGCTCACACGTTGCAGAATCGTCAGAAAAGTGCGTTGAGTGCTTTAGGGAGAAGTAAAAAGGAAATAAGCATTGGTAAATCTAATAGGTCTGGCTTTAATGCGCTAATGCGCGTAAACCGCATTGCCTCATTCATCCATGTGTTTGAGTAGTTTAAAATATTAAAGCCAGGTAGATTGGCGTTGCCAGTACTTGTTGGTTCTGCACATTATTAGAGTAACTGATAATGTGAGCTTTGTTGCTATCCCTCCTTTTAACGTACATTGGATTCTTGGCTTCTTTCTGACAATTAAGTGTGAACATTTGACAAATTGCTTAGTATTTTGTATGGTCTTGTTGTAAAAACAAGAAAAACTGCTCTATTGTGTCTGTTGCTCGTCTGCTAAACAAGTTCTGCTGTTTCTAACTAGTTCTTTAAAATGCAGATAGAGAGGATTTGGCTTTGTGAGAAGAGCATTTCTGTCTCACCTCACGCCATTGGCTGTTTCGTGCACCATTCACCCTCCTAGGAAGCACTACCATTGGAATCCGTGAGGGATTATTTCAAATTTGAAAAGTGCACTCAGTCATCACGCTGTTTGTCACATTAAATTTTGTATCGCCTATATCCATTCTATACAGAAAGCAATGCTTCCTTGTTACTCCCCCCCCCACACACACACACTGCCAATAGGCCTGGCTCTAATGTAATAAACATAATTTTTGCATGCAACACGTGAATATTTGTTCTTACATGTGTTGGCACATTACAGCCTGTCCCTTTGGCTTTACCAATGCTTGATTTCTCTGAGGCTTTGTGTTTCTAAATTCAGTACTTCATCGTACTGACACTTGGAACACGCATTGGCATAGCCAATAGGCCTCGCCTTTGGGGCCTTAAACTTATTAGTCATTGCAGCACATCATCCCCCACTGGGCAAATTTCTGTAATGGAATTAGCGCCCATGTAAAGCGCTTTGATATCTTCATTTGCGCTATATAAAAATGCAACAAATAAATAAAAAGGAATGAAAGGATACGTTCTTTCAGGTTCTGGAGGTGGCAGGAATGAAAAGATGCACTCTGTAGAGTGACTGAATAAAGCATGTTTGGATGCGAGGGAGATCTGGCTGCGGTTGATTGGGAGGGGAGAGACGCAGTTGCGTGTGAGGGAAGCCTGGAGAGTTTGCGAACACTGAACATTGAAAATCGAGATCTTCGAAAAACGGGCCCTGGGGGTGGGGTTGGGGGTGTTTAAAACCTCGCCCCTCACGAAGCAGCTGGTTCATAAACGTGAAGCGAGAGTTCAGTGGCGCGAGCCCGCTTGTTATATAACTCAAAGAGTTTATCTCAAGACCAAGTAACTTTTGGGTGGGGGAACAAAGACCCAGTGATGTGAAAAGGCTGCAAACAAATGGTATATTAGTATGTAAATATCTTGTACGTTCCTCCCCAGCAGAATTATATTGTTTATAAATAAAACTGATTTCTACTATCTTATGTGGTAGCTTATGTTATTACATATAATTTTTCTCTCTCCCAAAAAGCAAAAGAAATCTTCCTCATTAGTAGTGACATCTCCCTGCTCCATGACATTAAATTGCTAACGAAACTGCTGCATGGCAGTGCCCATGTGGCCAGCGGCATACTCGATGTGCCCTCTCTGGAGGGGTGGGTGTAATCTCCTCAATGAAGCCTTGTACAACTACATGCTATAAAGCACTATGTTATCAGTTGTTAATTAAACAACGATATGAAGTAGCACTTCCCGTTCACTCGCACCTGAAGCCGGGATGTAACTAGTCTCTGGCGATATAAAATAGAAGCAGACAGTAATATGTCTTCTGTTGAGGGTCACTCGGCACCTGATCGAGGCATGGGAGAGCTCTGGTAACACTCACACTAGGATTGATTCACCCTCAGGGGAGCGGGCACGTGTACCCAGAAGTAGATAGGGGACGTTCTAGCATCCTTACACACATGGACATGGGGGGTCCGTTCACTGCGCCCAGTTAAGTCTCAGCCTGTGGCCTCTGTCACATACTTGCGGGTGGAGCTAATAACAGTAATATCAGTCCAGCAGACTCTATGCTCCCTTGGGACAGATCTAAGGATATTCATATCACTGAGGCAGAATACGACTACATCTGCATCCATTGTCTCCCGCCTGACCCCCTCCCTCTACCCGTGGTTTCAAGGCTAGAGCGACCGACTTTGAAGCTGCTCAAACATCCTGTGTCAAACACGGCGTGTGTATGCACATGTCGTGCTTGAGACTCTGTTTTACTTTTTTTTTACAGTGCACAGCTGGGGTCTGATTATGGGCCATTCAGTTAGTATTCGTGTTAATTGCAGCGCACACGGGCTGAATACAAACTTAATGGCCCACAATAGCCCTGCAGCTGCGCACTGTAAGGAAAGGAATGCAGCAATTGCAAGGGCCCTTGCTCGTGAACACAAGCCCCCAAAACCCAGAGCCATATGGGAGACACTTAACTGCCGCTCCCTCGTGTTCTTGTCATCTCCCGGAACCAGGAAAGGAATGTTTTTCGCGCCGCTCGCGTTTTAATAGTGGCGGTGCGAACAGTCGCAGGATGTGCGCGCTAAATAATGCACACTGCGCGCTTGGGGTGACTTCGGAGCGCGCGCGCACATGCGCGCGGGTTCCTGGGAACAGTGCTTTTCACATTGGCCCACTCAAATGGGTACTTTTCCAGTTCAAGTTAGCCATGTCCGTAACCTGGGTGTGATTGTGGATAACACTTTATCCATGAATCAACAATCCATCCAGTAAAGTAGCAGCCTTGTGTTTTACTATACTGAAATGGCTGAAAAAAATCCTGTGGATGCTACCGGCTGATACCCAAAAGACCGTAGTGAATGCGTTAGTAACATCTAGACTTGACTACGGAAACATTCTATATCTTGGGTCAAACAAGGCCGTGGTACGTAGACTGCAGTTGATAAAATTTTTTGCAGCCAGACTTCTTTGTAAGGTACCCAAATCATCTAGCATTTCTGGCCATCTACGAGACCTGCATTGGCTCTGGGTAGAGAATCGTATTAGATTCAAAGCCCTAAACTACATGTTCAAGATAAAAGCTGGTACCGCTCCCAAATATCTGCAAGCACCAGTGCATCCCTATGTACCAACCCGTCATCTTAGATCCCAAACTGCAGCCAATTTCTGTGTACCAAGGTTCAGACTATCCAGAATGGGCGGGAGATCTTTCTCTTACTTAGGTCCTTCCATTTGGAATACACTCCCCGCCTCTATACGGAAAGAAACAAATTATGTGCGTTTCCATAAAAATGTTAAGACATGGCTTTTCGACCAGTAAAATCTGTGTATTTAGGTTGTCATCTGCTGTTTTCATTCCGTCATGGCGCCGGGAAACCCTTTTTGGGTAGCTGAGCGCCTTATAAACTTAACAAATAAATAAATAAATAAATACATTTATTTCTATTTACAATAATATGACCCATAAGAATGACCTATGTCTATGTCTAAGTCTTTCTTCACTTTATTTCACTATCACTATTTTTTGTAGGCTCCTGCTTGTATGTGTCATCTGTTTTCTATTTTTCAGTGTACCTGAAGCATTGCAAACCCATGTAGGGGGATGCAGTTGCTGTTGTCCAGATAAGACCTTTAAAATCTGCTTTTAAATCTTGCATGGATAATTGTACTGTACTTTTAGGGGTTTTATGGGGGAAATGTCATATTTTGGAAGGGCTTCTCTGTTCTGTGTAGTTTTCATCATTCTTTTAGGTTTTGCATGCTAGATAATATTGGACCCGACAAGGATTTAAGAGCGATGCTAGACTTTTTTTAAGAAAGGCAGATTTGGGGGATCTGCCCGGAAATAAACCGTTCTGGTTTGGTTTTCAATGGGGCATTTCTTTCTTGGACATTTCTGAACCTGATTTTCCAGTGGTTTGTCTGAGGGCTGAGGAACTTCAAGCTGCGAAGAACCTATTTGTTTTAATTTTAGAAAGAGGTTTTTGTGGTCTCCCCTGGGTTTGGATTTACCTCTGAGGAAGAAGATGGATTTTAAATAAATTGCATGGATTTCCATCACAATTTCGTATGTTTATTAGGAATATCGTAGATTTTGGCAGTGAAAGGTATGGTGTAAAGGACCTTAGGATATGGGAGTAAATTGAGATAATCAGGTGTTATTACTGCAGATTATTTAGACCTGTTAGACCTGGCACTGTTGGCGTGGGTCGCCCTTCCATTGTTTGCTGTTGCCTCATGTGTTTTTGCTGGTTATAGATGCTTTGGGCACTGTGCCACTGCTATTCAGTGCCACAGTGCAAGTGCTCCCTATGGTAAATTGATGAATGGATTAGTGGTTCCATGATTGGTTGGTTTGGTTTACTTGTCAGACCCTATTACAGTGCACTGAGTGCTGCTGGTGGGCTTTCAGCACTGGTTGTGCCACCCACAGAAGCAGCCTGTAAAAGTGTGTCTCAGGTCTGCCATTGCAGAGCCGGTGTGCTGTCTGGTACTGCCATGCTGACTGGGCAAGTGCACCGACTTGCCAGTCCCTAAACCTTCCCTTTTCTGCATACTCGTCACCCCTATGGTAGGCCCAAGGGCAGGTTGCATTGTAGGTAAACGGTAGGACATGCCCTGATGTGTGTGACATGTACTAATAGTGAATTACAGTCATATTCATTTTTCACTATTGCAAGCCTACCTGTTCCATATAGGCCAGAAAGGGCCCTTTGATTATTACATGTTATAATCCTAACTGACTCAGGGAACTAGGTAGAAATTCGAGTTTAGTATGCCTGAACTCAGAATGATAAAATACATCTTTTAGTGAAGTTGGTTTTAACATTCTGTGATTGAAAATACCACTTTTAGAAAGTGGGTATTTTCTAACCCTGGGCATAATACTATGCCCGTTTCACACTCCACAAATTGCACGTAGCACAGTACAAAAACTGTGCTTAATCACGTAGCATAGCAGCTAAATCTACACCATCCTCAGATGCTTTGATAAAGCAATTTTACATGCTAAAAAGCATTTAACCAATTCCTAAAAGTGAATTTCTTCAAAGAAAACATTAGGCAATGAGAGAGGTGATGATTTTGTGGTCCCCCCTTACCTAGGGGGAGGACCAAGCAGATGCCTTGAACACAAAGTGCATAAACAAAAAGTATACTACATGCAGCTACATGTAGTGCTACTACGCAAACTACGCCCAGGGTTAGTATTTTCTTGCCTAACTATCCAAGCCTGCCTCTGCTAGGTTGTGTATTCCTTGTCTAGAGTTTGAGTGGCAGGGACTGGGGGCTTTGTGGAGACAGGGTGAGTCAGCACAGAGCTGAATAGAGAGATCTGCATGCAGATGGGAGGGAGGTGTTGCACCTGGGACCTGAATAGGGCTGTGCCTTCCCTCCACAATGCTGGCTAAACCTCCTGTGGTGCATCTGATGTCCCTGGCCTACTCTGTAAAAGGAAAGAAGGTGTCTTGTCAACAAAGTGCTCCAGGATTAACCAGAACTGGTTTGGACTAGGCAAAGGCCTCTCTGCCTTCAGAGAACAAAGGGAAAATGAGTATAAATATTGGGACCCAGACCCAAGAACTTTAGATCACTTTTGGGAAACAAGAAAAAACCTTTGCTGAGGAGAGGAACCAGAGAGGCTGATAAGGACACTATCCCTAAGCTGAGTGCTGTTTGGGGAATTGACCGGCAGTGGTTGCCTGACTGACAAAGAAAGGAGAAAGGACTTTTGTGCTACTTTCATTCAACTTGTGAAGGATCTCCAAGGGCTTGAGATAAAGCTTGCCTCCTGCTGAAGTCTCAGGGACAACATACTTCACCCACCAGCTCCCCAAGAGTTCTTTGGAAGTGTCTGCAATTATGTTAGACTTTCTGAGGGACTGTGTGTCGCAAGGAGCTGGAAGCGCGACTCACGAAGAAGAAGCGTGTCGCCGCCGCAGCTGCTGTCATCGCATCACTGAAGAAGGGTATTGCATTGCTGAAGCGCCTCGCCGTCGCATCAGACACTGTCGCATCAGCGGGAAGCATGTCGCCACCCAGCCGCTGTTGTTGCATCACTGAAGAAGGGTGTCGCCGCTGCAGCTGTCGCATTGTCGAAGCGGCTCGCATCGCCGGAGAAGAGGATCGACGTCGCATCAGATGCAGCTGCATCACCGGGAAGCGTGTCGCAGGGCCTGTCGTGGCTCAGAAGAATCGCTGAGTCACCTCACGGCCGTCGGGCGTGCACACATAGCACCGCATCAAGGAGAAGACGCCATTTTGTTCATTGCACCGGATCTTCATCGCATCACGGCGCTGCTGCTCGCATCGCCACGGAAGCGCAGTAAGAAACCGACGCATCACCTCCCCACACCGAGAAGAACCGACACATCCCCTATGCATCAGTAGGGACCCGATGCATCACCGTTCTTGCATGTAAGGAACCGACGCATCACCTTCCCTGCAACGCTTTCGTTGTATAGCGTTACGCATCCTAAGGTACATTGAACTCAAAGTGTCGCATTTTACATCGTAAGAGAACTAAGCTAATTCTACCATTTTTAAAGTACAGTCTTGTGGATTTTTGTTGTTTGTGGTCTTGTGTTAAGTCTATCTAAAAATGCTTATTTTTATACTACAACTTGTGTGGTGTCCATCTATAGTGTTGTCACTGGGTTACTGTATGTGTTCACAAATGCTGTACACACTGCCTCTGAGATAAGCCTGTCTCCTCATGCCAAGCTACCAAGCGGGTGAGCAGGGGTTATTTTAGGAGGGTACCCCCTTACCCTGACTAGACGCAAGGGTCCCTATTTGGTCAAAGGTACCTACCTCTGCCAACTAGACACCCCCAAATCTAACATTGCTAATTTAGAAAGCATTAGTATCTTTACTTTCCAAGTCATTCTATACGCATAATTGTGACAAACCTATAATTGTGTTGCTTTCCTTTGTTTTTTCAAAACTTTCAGGACTAAAGTCCTTGAAATCGATTGTTTTGGCATTATTTCCTGGAAACTCTGCTCTTTCTTTAGCATTTTCCAGGGCGCTGTATGGGCAAGATGACTTTAGCCAATTGAAGATGGAGAAGAGATATGTCAACCCTCACTGGCATTGTTAGTTGTTGCACCTTCCTCTTTACAGTTCAATTAACAGTTCCATCATTGTTATACCTGGGGGTCTCTAGTTGGCTGAGGTAGGTACCTTAGTCCAAAGAGAGACCCTTTCTTCTAAGTCAGGGAAAGGAAGGACACCTTCTCAGATAGCCCCTGCTCACCCCCTCGGCCAATATCCACATTAGTGTGAGATCTTTAACCCAACCTACGGTAGCTTTTAAAAAAAAAAAGTCTAACAGAGCGTCCCCTCACCTTAAGGGACGCTCTGTTAGACTTTTTTTTTAAAAACTACCGTAGGTTGGGTTAAAGATCTCACACTAATGTGGACATTGGCCCCTTGTTTCATAACAGGATCGGCTGTAAGAAGAAGATAGCCGCGTCCAAAATGTCGCCATAAGCGAATACAGGTATGCCGATATAAAGGTTATTTAAAATGCTGGAAATAATGTTTGGGGAGAGAATACCGATATATACTCTCGTTTTCCATAGGGTGGACCCTAATCTCCGGTCCCCAGCAATACAACACATTGGAAAGTTTTACCGCTTTCACGAACCAAGCAGATACTCAAGGTAGGCTCTGACATTGTGCCCGCTGGTATAAGTATAAATTGAATACAGCAGACACGATGAGTGATCTGGGGAGAATTCTTTCTTACAGATTAATTACGCCTTTTGCTGCCCTCCACGCTTTGGAAACCTATAAATATCCACAATTTAAAAATCATCTAGAAGGTATGTGATGTGACCTTCAGGTATTGATAAAGGCTGCTAGGAAGGACAGAAGTACTATCGCTGATTAGTTATTTTATTTTTTGTACTTGCTTCATAGATTATCCATCTTTGCCCATAGTAAGAAGCCCTGATGAAAGCCCGTGAAGAATTTAAACGAGGCTGGAAACGCGGCGGCATTTTTTGGCACTAGTTTTGAATTGCAGGAATCAACTCAGACATTTTTGTAGATAAAATCTTGTATGGTGCTCTACAAAGAGGCAAAATTCAGTCATGCTGCTCGTGGTGATGAAATATGTCGAGTAGCACTCTCTTTTGAACTGAATATTGGAGCAATTGTTGTATATTAAATGTGTTTATGATGTCGAATTGATTTTGTCTTGAAATGTTTGTATATATGTGTATTTAATGTATTTTCATTATATAAATTATATGTGGCACTGAGAATAGAAGAGAATTCCTATTCAGAGGAAATATCAAAAACGAAAAAAATGAGAGGTTGAATAAAATAGCCTAACCACTAAAAGAATATAGTGTGGTTTTCTGAAAAATTAAAAATTAAAAAGTGGGAATCCATGTATTTTTGTGTATATATTGCAGGCCCACTAGTAGCATTTGTATTACCAGCCCTGGCACACATAGTGCACTTTACTAGGGACTTTACTAGGAAGGCAAACATACCAATCATGGACAACCAAGTACCATTACACTTTACATAGGGAGCACTTGCACTTTGACACTGATCAGCAGTGGAAAAGTGCCCAAAGCATCTAAGTTGTCAACACCATGTCAGAAAAAAGATCTGGGGGAAGGCAAAAAAGTTAGGGAACTTTAGCCAAAAATGGCCAAGTCCAACAATCATGATATCTTAAATCTTGGTAGGCTTCTGCAATACGACCTGCTTAAACTGCTCATAATATTTAAGTACCTGGAACAATTTTTCTTTATGTGTATTGTCATATTTACTCTGTATTAAATGGTCGTCACATTGATCATGAGGATGAAATCTAAGACTGTTTTTTAATTCATACTAAACGTTGCTATAATTTGTGTATCCTTCATTTAGAGCGCTCTTTTGAATTTTCCTCCAAATAGCCTGCGATAGATGAAAGAAGGAAAGCTGAATTTGGCAGGTTGGGTATATATATTTATTTTTCATGGGTAGCTCCTAGTCTACTACAAATTTTGATGCAAAAACTTTTTTATCACTCTCACTGCTAAAAATGCAGCATTACATAGAGAATCCTTGTCTGGTAGCAAACCGTATACTATCAGTATGTTTGTTATTCATAGTCATATGTTTTTCATGCACAGTGCAGATCTGGGTAATGGATGTTGACTTGTTTTTAATCTTCCATCATACATCCAGGTAATGATTATTTCATTATAGAGTGCACTTCATCTGGAGTATATTAATTGCATTTTCTAACAATGATTCTGGAGAACAAAAAGGAATAACACACTTCTATGAGTCACTGATTCCTATGTTGTTCCAACTTTGAAATTAAACTTGTAACAAACAAGAGTGAAATGAGGAGGTGAGATAGCAGGTTGTTGGGACATTACAAAATCATCAGATTGTGATGTGTGTTAATCATCCATTTATTTGTTTTCCCCTGTTCTGCTGTGTGCAAGACAGGATGAGGTGGAGCGGTTGGTGCCCTAGCTGGACTCTTCAAAAATTCAAGCGAGCATGAGCCTTTGCATCTAGTACCGCTGAACATAGGGGAAATTAGACATATGCACTACCATACTCGACTGGGAGGCCCTGGACATGGCAACAACCAGACGCTGCACTTAAAAGACGCTGTGATCGCCCCTGTAGCTCTTGCCCTTCTGAGAGCAGCTGCTTCTTCAATCTTCTCCCCTCGCTGCTCTATGTTATGTGGGTTACTTTCTTTCCTTCTTGGGTTTTCACCCAACAGTTCTCTTCATTGTATTGGTTTTCGGTGCCTGCTGGTCAAGGGAAATGGGAGAATACAAGTCTCAGGATGCTTAGTTTACAATAAGTGTATAGCCATGTTGTACCGTGGGCCACATGACGGCCTGTGCCCGTCTTACACTGTCTTTCGCGTTCCGCTCGATACAGCAGGGGCCGTGCAGCAGATCGGCCAGCAGGGCAGCAGAGATGCAGGCGGGGCGGCCACACATTCTCACGGGCCTTACTTTGAGGGGGCGGTCCCACCAGTGCAGTCTCTTGCAGTCCTACCCCGGGGGACCTCTTTGAAGGACACCATGGCCTCTCCTTTCTTTGTCCCAAAATCCTTGAGGAAGAGTTCATGGGACTAAAATTACCCAAAACAAGATGGGGGCTATCCCACGGTACTCTTTGGGATGTTACCAACCTTAGATGGTGGCTTTATTTTGATGAGGTAACTTCCTGTCCTTGAGGTAAATAAGGGGTTAGATTCATCTCCCTTCTTGTGTCACAACACATCTTCACTCCTATGGGTGTGTTTCTTCACTCCATTTCATCCTGGGACTCCGTCTCCTTTATCCTGTGTCTCTAGTAGCGTTCTTGCTTCCTACTCTGGTCTACAGTCTCCTTTCTTCTTTCTTCTTTATCTTAGAGTCACGCTGACTTCATAGGTGTTTTTTTTGTCTTCTGGGTTTTTCCTCCCTTGGTGCTCCTTCTAGGAGGCACTATATGCTTAGTTGCTCAAAATGGTGGTGGCATTGTGGCTCCTGGAAAGGGTCATCCTTATCACTGGCAGACCAAGAAGGTCCGCGAGAAGTGTGGCTCACTGGTTAGAGGAGGCAGACCTGGAAGCAGAGGTCAGCCCGGGACCAGGGTTCAATTCCCGGCTTGGCGGGGTCTTGAGTCCTAAAATGTCCATGGACTCGACAATTCTTGCTCTGGTGCCTACTTGATTCACGGGTTCACACTCTGCGACTCTGGGCAATAGCTTGCTTAATCTCCACAACGGCCCCTCGCGGCGGGATGCCTGGCTTTCACCTTGCGGATACCCTGCTGGGGTTATCTCACAGGGGAATACCAGGACGGGTTCCCTAAGCAAGCGCTTAGAAACCGCTTGGTGATTTGCGCTATATAAATTCCTGTACATTTACATTTACATTTACATCCTCCCGCTTTCCAAGACCTATGGACAGAAGTCCTCCTTCTGAGAGATTTGACAAGCCCAGTCGTCTGGTACATGATCTGCAATTCTGACACTAGATTTAAAGAAAAGTTCAATACTTTGTTTATAAGTTGCCATTCGAGAGTGACATTTCCTAAATTGTGAACAATGTGCTCAGTTAAATTGACTTGCAAATTATACAAATTACATAGTAAATATGCCTGGCACTAAATAAAAAAATCTTACAACAAGTTTAATTTATTCACGAAGGAAGAACTCCAAAGCTGGTGAAAAGGACTCAAGCAAATTACGTGGCTTAAAAATTTCATCTAAACAGAGCATATTACTGCCTGAGTTAGCACTAGAGGTAAGGCCTTGAATTAAGTTGTCATAGGAGTTACTGTAAAATTCATTGTGTATAAATTGGTATAATTTTCAAGAAATATCACTGCAAACAATGCGTTTCCGTCTAGTACCAGGAGTAATAGGGAAAAATGCTTGATGCCACCATGTGTTCATTTCTAAACAGGTGATTGCTAATATTAGTTTAAAATGCAACACATCCTTCTTTGTCAAGAAAACAAAGTCGATAATTCTGAGTAATTTTCCACGATGGAAGTCTCACATGGGGTGCACAATTTACACGTTCAGCAACTGAGTTGAACTATTCTTGCAAACTTTCAGACTCAGAAGAGGTAGGAAAATATGTCGTAAAACAGGGAAAAATAGTAGTTCTAGGTGAGGATGTACTCTTGTATGAAGTGAAAAATGTTTGAACTTTGAGATATATATTTTTTAATAAATTACGTTAACAAACGCACAATCCAAAGGTTTCTGTGCTAACGCATGGTAACGGCTGGTCAGAATAGCAGCCCACGCGCTTGAGTATTAGAAGAGTGTGGTATGGTGTGACAAAGGGGCAAGTGTTTATCAAGTAGGATCTGAAATTCATTCCCAGAGGACATCATTTTGTGCTTTTCTGTTTGATCCCTGGACCTTTGGGTGCTTAAGAGTACCTCTCTTTGTGTTTAACAATTTCTGAAACAACAAAAACATTGGTTGCAATCTGCGGCATAGAGATCTCATTTTTTGTGAAGTGACTTCTGATCACTCCTCCCTAGTTTGCAGGCCCCATTCATGGTAACATACATTTTGATGCTAGCAGACCTGCGTTTCAAATCCACACTGGGCACAAAATAACCAAAAAGCTTTATTATATTCCCATTATACGTGACGTAACATCAGTCACGTTCAAAACTTGCACACTTTCCATGAAGAATTTCACATGGATAACTTTTGATATTATGTGGAAGGTAGAACCCAAAATATCATGTCAACTTCTATGACTGTCAAGGTGCACATCAGGGGCTTGGAATGGTTTGTGTTTATTTCTCCTTCATCTTCCTGTACGACAAGTACCATCATTATGTCATTTAGAGCACCATCGTCATCAACTGATTGTCAGGTACATTCTCGTGTGAAACCTGGGCCTCCTATATTTTCCTTTTCTTGGACTCCTCTCTGCCCATGCTGGCTCAATGTCCTTGTCGCCTTCAGATACTACACTTCTTATTGATGGCAGGACCCACAGTAGTTTGCAACATGCTAATCACTTCCACGCCTATAACAAACATAGCTTAATTCACCCTGCCTTTGTTTGACCAAGTTCCTTTTTTTTAGGCTTTCTACTCGTGAACCAGACTTCATTGCTTTCCTTGCTGTTCTTGTCTTTATTAACTTCCTTGACCAAAGACATAGATTGCTCAATTACATGAACATGAGAGACTTCTTAAAGCTTTCATTCTCTTTTTGACGCCTCATATAGAAATCATATCTCTCAAGTTTTTTGTTGACTTTAGGTTTGCAAGTCTTGCCACTGCTTCTTCAAATTCATCATTTTCATCTTATCCATAAGGTGATTCTGTTTTTAGAAGCGATTTAGATACTTCTTGACCTTCAGATCCAAGGAGATCCAATAAAATGTATTTCTTTATTTTCAAAGGCATTTTGGAGACATCAGTAGACGTTAGGTAGTTAATAAATTCTTCCTTCCATTTTTTCCACTCTAAGGAAGGTTACTCTATATTTGTAAAAATTGATTTTGTGGGTCAAATTGCATGGTGGATATTGAAAGTGCAAAGTATTGTAATGGAAAGTAAACACTAAAATGGAAGGTACTGATTGCATCCTGCTAGAAAAAAAATATAGTGCAAAGACATGGAGACATATGAGTGGTCACACTCATTATACACAGAGGCTTGAAGAGAGAGTAAACAATTAACGTAAAGTGAATATCACCAAGCTCACTGAAAGTTGCAAGGAATTCTAGAAAATTAAAGAGGAAAGGTCAAATGAGGCACTGACTGAAACAATATAAAATGTCTACTGTTTACTGAAGGTTGTTGGAACATATAACTCAATTAAAAAACATGGAATTTCAAAATGGTCTCTAGAATAGAAGTGGGGCTTGAACTGCCAGTGAATTCTCAATGAACACTGAGAGGATACCCAGCAAGTTGAGGAGGGCAGTCAGGAGGTAGAGAAAGACACAGGAGCGTTGTCAAAGTGTTGGGTGGCGTACCTCTCGGGAAGTGTGGAAGACGTGGCACAGTCTAAGGCAGGGAGCGTCGATGAAGAGAATAACCAGTGCCAAGTTACACTACACAAAATAGGCTCCGTTGTCACTTCCTGATCTTGGCAGCGATCGTGACAGAACTGTATCCTGTCCTCGTTGCCAAAAAGTGTAATATGCAAACAAAGAGACAAAGGTAGGTAGAAGAAGTGAGAGAGATTTATTTTTAGTTTCTAACTCCAGATCCTCACCGCAAAATCATGTTAGCGGATAACATAAATTCTAAACCTCCAGTGTTCTATGGAGAAAATATTGGACCTAACCCTCTCTGCAAACATTTTGCCTTCATCCCTCCTGTCTTCTGAAAGTTTTTATTGGCATTAGGACTCCGCATTTTACTACTGCTAATCACTGCTCTCTCCCTACTACATGGTAAAATTGTCCTACATCTGTTTGATAGATCAAATTTACTTATAGGCCCCTAGTATATGGTGGTACATGTACCCAGGGAATGTGAATTAAATGCTACTAGTGGGCCTGCAACACTCATTGTGCCAACCAATGAAGTAGCACTTTAAAACATGCCTTAGGCCTGCCATTGCGGCCTGTATTGATGTTTTACACCACCACCTAAGGTAGGCCCTAAAGGACAATAGGGCAGGGCATATTGTATTTAAAAAGTAGGACTTGTGTTCTTTCCTTTTACATGCCCTGGTGTAGTGAAAAATTCCTAAATTCCTTTTCACTACTGTAAGGCCTGTCGTTCCCATTGGATAACACTGGGTTAAGCAATCACATGTAATAAGTGCTACGTTTTGATTGGGAGCAGATAGGCATGTCAAGTTTGTACTGAAATGAATTTAAAATCGTTTTAATGGTAAAGTCAGATTTTATGTCACAATTCTGAAAACACCACTTTTATAAAGTTGGCTTTTTTGTCTTAACTATTTTGTGCCTGCTTCCGGTGTCCTGTGTGAAATGACTGTGAATGGCTCCGCTGTTAGGCTTTGTGTATTCCTTCCAGACAGTGAGACAAAAGATGACTAGATATTGGCAGGATGGGCCATCCTACCAGGATGGCTGGAGGCAGAGCTATTCCCTGCCCAACTTACACGTCAAAGGGCTTGCCTCCAGCATATACAAAGGAACCTGCCGCCCATCTTTTGTCACCCCATACTTCTTGGAGCCTTGGAAGGGAAAGAGAAGAACTTTCCAGAACCAGATATGGGGGTATCATAGGACATTACCCTACTTCAAAGACTGGCACCAGGTGTGAATATTGGCTCCTCAGAACACTTCTTCAGTGCACAACTGGACCTGTGAAAGACTTCAGAAAAACTGCCTCGTTCCCCACAGGACTGCCTTGCTGTTTGAGGCCTGACTTCTTCCCCAGAGGACTGTCCTGTAGCTACCAGGGGACTTCCATACTGCTTGAGGCTTGCCTTGCTCCCCAGAGACCTGCCTGGCTGCTTGAAGGAGAAGTGAGCATTCTCCTTGAACCCAGGACCACCAGAAGTGACTCTAAGGGATAGTTGGCGGGCCTCCTGCTACAGGGAAATAACAAGCTCCACAGACCTTGAACCCTGCATCTGCCCTCTGCTGCAGTGAATCCTTACCTCCCAGGTGGTGCCTGCAGCCCAAGTCCTGGGATCTTTGAAGGGATGTTAGAGGAGCTGCACCTGCCTAATTCAAACAATTTGGACTTAACAAAAATGTTTACCAAAGAACCAACAGAAGACTGGGACCTACCCACCAGCTTATCAGCCCAAGGTGCATTGCCAGTCAGCTTGACTTCGCGGTAGCTCCTGCGACATTTTTTTCCACAGTAGTAAATCCTGTTCACCCAGACCTTTCAGAGATGGTATCCGGCCTCGTGAAGCCCTCTTCGGCTACAGCTTGCAACTTTATCCCACTGGAAGTTGTTAACTTCCAAAAAGTTTTCTAAGTACAAAGGTAAAAACCTTCACCGGGCTTGACAGCAACAGGCTCCCCATAGATGATGATGATCTCCTCCACCTGGAAATCCATCTCTTCCTGCTCTGAGTGTTTTCTCACCATTGTCGATGGCCTCACCAAGACTTCAACCTGTGGCTTCCAGATGATGCCCCCTCGGACCCAGGCAGTTGCCTTGCCCCATTGAACTCTACCGTCTCCTAAACTTTTCATCAAGATATTTTTCAAAGGTAAGCCAAAACCTAGCCCAATTCCCCACTTGTATCTAATCTGTGCTCCATTGCCGTCAGCCTTAACGGTTGACTTTGCCCCGGTCGGCGCAACCACATATTCACAGCTGGCGCTTTGATCTTTTAGGCTCTAGATTTCACTGAAATTTCAAATATTCATTACACCAGTTCTACTGATTGGATTAAATTCATTTTAGTGTAATTCTTTTTTTTAAATGTATCCTATTTTCCTAAATTCGTTTGAGATTTTTCTTCCACTGTGTTTTCACTTTGTTACTGTTTGTGTGCTGCATAAATACTTTACACAACGCCACTCAGTAAAGGCTGACTGCTTTTGTGCCAGGCTACCAGAGGGTTAAGCACAGGTTAATTTAGTGACTTTTGTGGTTCACCCTGACAAGAATTCTGGTTGTTGCTTGTTTAGAGTTTTCATTCCCTCCCCCCCGCCCCCCCCCCCTCCCAACCAATAGTCCAATTTCTTAGGGAAACCGACCATCCTAAAAAGGAGGGGGAAGGAGGAAAGGGAACCTAGGAAGTGGAAGGAGAGGGATTGACAAATGAGGAAAAAAAGTAACATCCGTTTAAAATACAAGAGCATTCCTCTATTGTCTATGTTTAGTTTCTATCAGAGAAATTACAATTTACATCCCAAGAAACCACATTATTGGGTGAGAAACGCGTTAAGGCAGAAGACAACAGCATCAGCATCAGCTTGTCTACCCTACCCCAAACCGCTGCTGGGTGCTCTTTACCATGTAGAACCCTTGGCTTCAGCAGCATGCTGTGGTTGCTAAGGGCCATTCCAATGATTTCTTCTTGTCATGTACTATGCCCAGGCTGCTCCTCTGTCTCTGAAATGTATTATATTTCAGGTGAGAAGCATGTACACTTTTAATTTGGTATTACACAGTTGTGTCTGCCTCCTGTGAATCATTTTGTTGTCCTACAGTTATTTTAAAATAAAACAGTAAGATAAGACAAGTCAAATCACTTTATTTTGCTTCATGTCCGTAGCATAAAAGTACATAGAAAAACAAGCGTTAAATTGATTTGTAAACCTCGTCCTCCCCAGATACCTATTTCAAAATAATGTCGCCCTAAAATCCATTAGAAACAACAGTGTTTATCATTTCATTCAGAAAAAAAGATTAAAGTGCATTGGAGAACAACATTAAGGCAGCCAAAGTAATCCTCTTTTACATAAAATCATTTTAAAAACAATAAATACTCACATTTCGCAAGACTAAAAGTGCTAAAAAGTGCTTCAATATAACCATCTGCTGTGCTAGTACTTAGAGACATGCCGTTTTCTAAGAATTATTACATAAAATCATTATAAAAGGATAAAAACACATGATTCATTAAATTATAGAAGCAAGGCACATTCTCAGTATTATCATACACTTCATAATTTCTTTATGACAAACTACATCGTCTAAGACTCAGACATTGATAAGGTAAGATGCAATTGCCTGGCATACCAATGGGCCATCCAACTGTTGCATAAAACAAAGGGCCGGTCTGCACTGCCTGAAATTATACCTGTGCATAAGAAGGACAATACATTTTTGCCTCAGAGAGCAATAGAAGGTGGTAAAAAACATAAAATGCTAATTGGATTGGATGGACAAACCATCACATGAACATGGACCGAGCTCCCGCAATGAGTGACAATTTGTTCGAGAACCGAGCGTTAAGGGGAGGTAGTTCATGAGAAATCTTGTAAGTACTAAACGATGCTGCATGTTCTGAATTGTAGGCCAGGATAGGAAGGAAGTGCATTATAAAAAATAACAGTAGTTTTATTCTTGTTATCCTCCAGTCTATTGGATGCAGTCTTGGCTATGAATGTCTTCTTCAACCTCGCCTTACTGAATGTCGAGTAGACATTAGGAGTGTTAAACAGTTCCGGCAGCCCTAATTCCTCCAGAGTCCACTTTATATATGCTATCCAGGGTACCTCTGGCACAAAGTGTCATTTTAGTTCCTCCAATAGCTGTTCATTTAGGATTAGTGTTTCCCTCTTCCAGATCGAAGGCCAAAGTAACACTGGTAGTAGATTAATTATATCTTTCACTTAGGGTAAACCAAGCTCACTATGGCATATAACACTAGAGCAGCTGCGAGGTAGTGCTAATAGCTTTTTAATAAAAGCATCCTCGGCTCACTGTATATCGTCAACTTCCGCCATACCCCAGACTGCTGCCCCATAGGCGGCAGTTGAGACAGATTTTGCTGCGCAGATATTCTGCATCTCGGGGATAGGTCTTAACCCAGGTTTCTCACTAATATTGAACAAAGAAGCCAGAATTGTATTTTCTAACATTAACGCCCTGTTCGATACCATATGTACCATGAGTATTTAGTGTCAAAAAGAATATCCAGATATGAAAAAGTATCGCCCTCCTCCACCCTGCGGTTGTTAACGCAAAACACTGGGTTGTTTGGCCGTTTCCTACAAGTAAGGGTGAAAGTTTTGCTTCCATTCACCTGTAGGGCCAACTCCTTCATAAAGATTGTATAGTCCTCTATGAGACCCAGCAGGGCTCGACCGGTCCTTGCTACAGTGTCATCCACATAGATGAGTATTGGGAGGGGGCGAGTTCCAATATAGGGGACATCTCTAGGTCTCACCACAAGGGCTGATTCCACTCTGTTAGTGGATGGGGAAAAAGGAACGGGGCAAGGACCTCTCCCTGCCCCGTTCAATATTAAACTGCTTAGTTTATTTACTTTCCTGACCATAGTGCACACAGGCGGTCGCCTTGGAATACATCAGTCTTATAAAGGTGATAATGGCATCCTCTATACCCATCTCTGCCACAAGGGCCCATAATTTAGAATAGGAGACATAATCAAATGCATCGGTTAAGTCCATAAAAGCCAAAAAATGATGCCTTTCTTAGCAACCGTGTACTTGCCTATCATCATACTCAGGTTTAGGCATTAGTCGATAGTAGTCCGCCATTTCTTAAATCCATAGTGGGTATTTACCAGAATGTTCTTTGCCTCCGCCCAATCCTCCAGTCTGTGTAGTAGGATATACCCCATTAGCTTTGCTTTGGAATCGAGCAACGACATCGACCTATAGTTCTTGGGGTTGGACTTGTCTCTCTTCTTATACATTTGTGCAGTTACTGATTGCTTCCACAATGCTAGTGGGCCAACCTTTGCTATAACGTTGAGCACAATCACCAAGAGTGAGGCCCACAAGGCCCGACACTCCCAAAAACATCGTGAGGTACCCCGTCGTGGCCAAGGGCCTTGAAATTGCCACATTCACCCAGAGCCCTCTAAACTTCCTCTAAGTCTAAAACCAATGAGGAATCATCTTCAACAGGGACAAAATATGTCCTAATTGGGACGCCTTTCAATTGTGGCTAACTATTCAGGTGAGTTAGAGCTACACAAAGGAGCACCTATTTTACGGTGGGATATGTGGTGATGTTGATCCTCACATTCAACAGCCTATTTTGGGGTGATGGTGGAAAGTATTGGTGGGTTCTCCCCCTTTAACGCCATGCAGGGATTTGGTATATGTGATCTAAAGTTATCATGTCAATGACACTGTAAATAGTACCCCCCCAGTATACTATAACAGTTGTAATAAAAAAAAAGAGGGCACTCAGATGTTTAACAGTGTATTATTTTATACAGGTTGTTACATACAATATACATCAATTAGTTCATGAATTATTTGTCAATGACATGTGCATGAGGTCACTATTGTTTGTGAATCAGATGATTTTTCAAACATGCACGTGAGTGACGTTTTCAACATTCTGGACCTAGATTTACTTGTAACTGTGTAACCGTTCAAATGTAAAATCAAGACTGCAAGTCCCACAATGCTTAGAACAAAAATGTATGACATAGGCTGCCGAATGCTAAGACATAAAGGAGGAAGAATTTATCAGATAAACTTTACAGCTTAGAAAAAGCAAAGATCTTTCTTTCAAAGCGTAATGTAGAAAGAAGTATCGTAGAAAGGGATTGAAACTAGAAAAAATGTATTTCGATTATATAAAATATTGACTCTATATTGATACATCAGGGGTGTACTGCTTTCAGTCTAAGTTCCTGAAGCTCCTGTAATTTTAGGTAAAGACGTTTTCCACCGAGGGTTGGGCAGGAGGATATGCGTAGTATCTAATCCCTCTTGTTGCATGCCATCAGTACTACCAGGAAAATCTCATACATTTGAATTTTTAAAAACAAAGTAATGGTACTCAGGAATATGAATATCATATTGAAGAGCCCACGAAGGTTAAATGGAAAAGCATAAGAAGTGGTATCAATTTATATCTATTTAGGAGGAAAATTTGCAAGTAATTTGCCCTTGATGGATCACGTCCAGAGGGTGTTTGCTCACTCCAAAATGTTCGAGCGGTTCTTTGTAAAGTCATCTCCCAAACTAAAAGTGCCAATGGGAAAGCTACAAGACCTGATGGAGTCCCTGTCAGTATGTATAAACAGATGTTAATGGGTTCCTCTTCTGACTCAAGTCCTGACAGCGGCTGTAAACGGTCACATACTGTCAACATGGACAGAGTCACTTGCAATTCTGATTAGAAAAAGGACTTCAAAAGGAATCCCAAATGCTAAAGCCCCATATCCCTCCTGGACTCATCTGCCAAGATCCTGGGCAGTGTGATCTTGCAAAGGCTAGAAGACTGGGCCGAGATCAACAGTGTGCTCACATAGTCACAATATGGGTTCAAGAGGGGCCTTGGGACGGTAGAACAGTGTGTACATTTAGATCTCCTCATAGGGAAATACACGAGGGCAAAGTCTGGCCATCTCCATTAATGTTTTGTCGACATGTCCATCACTTTTGATTTGATAAATCACTCAGTCTTGTGGCGACTCTGCTCTCTATTGGCGCACCACTAGTAATTGTGCAATTATTACTGCAATTTTACAGCAATTTATCCAGCAAGGGTGCAATATAGACCTAAAAAGAAGTGCCCCTCACCCTTTAAAAAACAGAGAGGAGTCAGGCAGGGGTGCATGTTGGTGCTCTTCTTGTTTTCCCTGTTCATAAATGGTGTGGATAGGTGGTGTAGATAGATTGCTCCAAGATGTGCCCTCTGACTCTATGCAGGTGGACAGGTGAGCACTCCTTGTCCTTTCCTGTCCTTCTCTATGCCGATGACGCTGTCCTATTGTCAAGGATCCCTGTGCTTTGTAAGTGACTCAGTGCGGTGCTGCAAAATGGCTTGAAACACCATGCTGAGTCACTTTCTTGTAAATAAGGCCATTATTATTTATTGTCAGTATTTTGGTAGGCCTGACGTGATGCTTGACAGATAATTATTTTATTTATCATGGATGATTATGTACTTTTATGGTTTTATTTTAAAATAAAAAAAGATAAGTGAATTGAATTGACAGAACATCAATTGAAATGTTAAAGCGCAAATCTTGTACACTCCCTCTTATATGGTTTCAAGAGTTTGTCCTGGAGACGTGAAGACTCTTGACAGCTGAGAAGGCTTTTAGAAAAATGTGGCATTATTTTTGAAAGGGAACTCCAAACCCTGGGTGAAGACTAGAGTAAACCATAGCAAACATTAGGTATAAATATTATGAGTGGTTTTGACCGTATCTATATTAATTCAGGTTGGCAGAAGAAGAAATGGAGAGACATACCACAAAAGAATTGTCCACTGACGAGGCACAGTTGAACTAAATCTAACCAACTTCCTGATTTTGGACCATACCTGAGACTAGCGGGAAAGACTGTGGGCCAGATTTATCAAGGTTTTGCGTCAATCTTGCACTACCCAAGGGGGCGCAAGGGCGACACAAAATCTAACAGAGATTTCGCAAGCCACGAAAGGCCACCTTGCGTGGCCCTGCATGGCTTGATAAATCTGGAGTAGTACAAGGCAGCGCAAATCGCTGCCTTGTTACTCTGGGTCAGGGAGGCGTTCCATGAGTGGAGCGGGCGTGTTATCACACATCCACCCATGGATTTTGGTGCAATCCCAGATTCACCATTAGTGGTAGACCTAGGAATGTGTCAAAATGCTATTCCTCCCCAGGTGAGGCGTAACGAGGCATCCTGCAGCACACGCAGAAAGAGAAAAATGCCTCTCAGGATTGGTTTTGTGCAGAAAGGTGACCCTTCCTACACAAACACTTTTCTGCCTTCAATACAGGCACCTTTAGAACATGTCAAAAGGGCGCTGGCATTGGCCCTAGACAGCAAAATGTGCGCCAGTGCTAGAAAAGGACAGGAATGTCCTGTATAATGTTAACTACGACACATTTCTGCCCTTTCCCTTTTACGCAGCGCAGCAAGGTGGCTTGCTGTGTTGTGCTGCTTGAAGGATTGATAAATATGCCCGTGGGTATTTGTTGGAGGTCAGTAAAGATTGGAGACACAGAGACAATCGCTGACAAGGAAAGCTAGCATGGAGGCAGATTCTTTTTTTGTGATAATTTTGACAAATATTACTAAGTGTGATTAGACAGCCACACCCAAAATAGTTTCTGCCCTAATCAATCACAAGAGGTCATATGGGGATGTGTCAGTGCCCCCTCCTAAGATTTACCAGGAGTTGGGCAAATTCTCCTTCAAGAGAGTCCTTGCCCAATGTATATGCAAACTGCTCAAACTCTTACTTATATTCTGTTTTTCTGTAGCTGTCTGGCTGAGCTAAGTGCACAATTATTAGTCTCAACTTTTAGAGAAACACAGATAGTAATTTTCGGGAAATGTTTATGTATAAAATATGATACATGTATTCTATGCTGGATAGTGAGACATTTACTCTTTATTTGATATGATGAAATGCTGATAAATCAATGTTTCGGTGAAAACATATTCAACTATTATAGAATTTTGCAACGGATTTTTTTAGACAGATATTTTAATGAATGTTGCTGTTTATATTGCTTAATTTGTAAAACAGTAGGTGCCAGGGCTCTGTTTGGGGGATTACAGCAGATTGCACCACACATTGCCCCTGCCATGCTGCTAATGATAGTAAAAACACAACCACTAACCATTACATGCAACTGTAACTATTCAGACTAATCCATATTCCCAAAGAAGGACTTGGGCGGCAGGTAATAGTCATTTTCAATGTATATTGAATTAATAATGAACTGTTATAGTGGTCACTTCTAAACTAGCCAGACAGCACCACCTTGCGGAAGAACGTCACAAGCGCTAGTGTTAACAATTTAATGTTGGTGCAGAACACCAGAAAACACCGACTCAAATTAAGCACTGCCGCCATCCGTGCATTCACATTCAAAAATGGCAAATACTTTTTTGGTAAAGCAGTCAGTATAGCTTTAAGAAAATAGGGCTGCTTTAAAATAGGTTGTCTTCCTGTGGAGAAGATACCACTCCAGCTCTGGTGTCAGTATCTGATCTGTGGTTTGCGACTGCAATTGCGGTAGCAAATCGTTGCTACGTGCTATTGTGAATTGTAAGCAGGAAGGTATGCCCATTCATGTTCCTTCCTAACTGCAACATGGAATAAATCCATTTTGCGAGACAGAAAAGTCCTTTCGACTAGCAATAGGGACATGCTATTTGGAATGCCCTTCTGTGGTTTAAAGAGCGTTGATTGTGTGAATGTCAGGGTTGCAACAGCAAAAGGGAATATATACGGTGTATTATCTCATTACTCAGATAAAATCCCAGAGAGGTGATATCTGCACTTAGTGGAAGCGAGCTTTACATTTATAATTTACTCTTTGTTACACTGTCATTTCGATCTGATGCAATCTTTGCTGTGCTGTGTGACAGATTCTAGATGGCAGGGATCTCCTCTGCTTACTTGAGTTTGTATGTCAAGTTCTGATGAATGTGCTGTCATGTATGCTCCTGATTCATGCTGTGTTCTTGCAAGGTCTTTAAATGTCAATAAAATACTCTGAGGCAACCAGGTGCTAAAGTTACAGACAAGTCAGGCATGTTGGTTAGGTTTATGGATGCTAGGTATTGATCAGTGTTTGGACTTTATAGGAGAGCCTAAGAATTCTTTAGGTTAACAATTTCATTTGGGGACTGCTCACAGAAGCTGGTTATCTGACAGCAGGTCAGTTTAGGGTGGTGCGTTTTTTTAGTAAAATTGTACTGAAAAATACTGTTTTTTGTCACTGTTTTCTCAAAATTGCCCTATGGCAGGCAGAACTACCACACTCCTCTGAGAGATTAGCCTTATTTGACATACTTTGAAAGTACTGAAATATTTCATGAGTGTGCTTTTTTTATAGAAAATCTGTGTGAAAATTGTGGTGAAGTATGTACAATTTATACCAATTTTTTCAAAATTGCCTGGGAAAATGCCTTCAGAACTATCTTTAAAAAATGTAGTCTCAATTGCCGCCATTCAGGCCACCAAGGCCAGGTATTACACCCCATTGCTTTCAAAGATCCCCATCAGCCACTGATCAACTGGAGCTAAGCAGCTGCACCACGAATGAGTATTTAGACAATAGCTAAAATATCGTGGGACAAAATATCGTGTCAAGAGTATCGAGGACAAACATATTGTAGGTAAGTCTCTATAGCTAAGCAAAGTTTTAGTATATATAACACCACATATATGCACTTTGACGATATATATATATTTATATATATATATATATATATATATATATATATATATATATATATATATATATCTCTTACAAGGTGCATAGTGTGGAGTTTAGAATAGTAAACCTATATCTACCTATTTGCATTTATCATCTCGATATTTAGGTCCTTGATATTTTTGACTTGATATTCTGTCCACACAAAATTTTTGTTTACGAAGTTCTGTCAGGGATCCCCCATAAATGACAAGACAGTCACAACCAAGGCTGTCACATCCATCCCAGCCCAAAGTTCTGACAGTGAGCACAGTGTGCCCAATGGAGAGGATGAAATGTGCATCTTTAAAGGACAGTGATGGTGTAACAGAAAGAGACGGCACTTCTTATACATACAACAGTGTGCCTCACACCACTTGGCAGTGGTACAACTGCAACTGCAGCAGTACCGATACGCGTTAACACATGAAAGCTAAGTCAAAGCCAGTAGGTCTGGCTTATACCAGAAAATGTAAGTTAGACCTAGGGGCTCATTTACAGTTTGGCAGAAAGGGTAGTTCATTGCAACAGTGAGGAAGCACCCTGTCCATCAAACTGAAGGTCCGCCCATCTGATTTACCGACAGGCAAACCTTATGTATGTCAGCAAGCCTACTACATCTTCGTCACTGGCATATTCCTCAGGCAGCCTGACGAAGCAAGGGCCGTTGGAGGTATGACAATTTGACCATCCTCCCCCTCCCAATTTAGAGTGGGCGGTAGAATGGCCAGTTTTTACTCTTCTTTACTGCCATGAAAAACGTGGCAGTAAGAGGTACTAACAACATATAACTGACCCCCACACCATGGCAGAAACCATGGTGTGGGGATCATTCTTTTTTTGCTGTTTCATAAACAAAATTGTGCTTTGGGATTTAAAAAAAATGTTAAAAGTTTGATGGACAGTACTGTCTTATTGATGGTACCGTTCATCAAACTTTTGATACATTAAACTGCAGTGACAGCGCTTCCTGCCAATGTTTAGAGTTTCTGCAGGGATGGTGGACAACTCTAAATTTGGCAGGCCGAAGACGTCAAAGTACTCCACCATACCAATGCACTTACTTCCGCCTGCCAAACTCTAAATCAGCCCTTTAGTGTCTTTGCCAAAGTTTGTTTTTTCATTATATTCATGCTCGTACTGCTTTTCAGCAGATCTCCTTCAGCTTGTAGGATGTATCCTGTTTATTTTACTTTTACAAAACTACATAAAGGTTGATGTAGAGAAGCTGTACCATAGCTCATCGGTGGCTCGCCCTTTAATGGGACCCTAAAGCCGGTCTGGAACCAGATCTCTGAGTCTGGCCCGAGCCAGGCTCGAGCATTTCTTGCTAGGTGAAACACTAGGAATGTCTGAAAGCCGCCCGCAAGGCATGGCACCAGCTGGCACTTATGATTTCCGGGTTCGAGATGCCTTCCTGTTTCAACCGATCAGATTCCTGGTCATATATGAATTAAAAAAAAGGCTACTATGTGGCTGCCCGCAAGAGGTTAAGAACAATATGACTCTGACATTTTGGCCACC
This sequence comes from Lissotriton helveticus, assembly GCF_964261635.1. Lineage (NCBI taxonomy): Eukaryota > Metazoa > Chordata > Amphibia > Caudata > Salamandridae > Lissotriton > Lissotriton helveticus. The sequence continues at coordinate 169,500,447 of NC_136067.1, read as the reverse complement.
ATAAGAGTGGAAGGGTATGCTCAGATGTGAGTCCCTTGCTCACTGCACCATCAGGATTCAAGCAAGCCGGGCCGAAGACGGCTGTAATGCCAGAAACCGGTCCCCGGAAGCTTGTTTCCTTTCCAGTAAAGAATTGGCTTGGTAGTTTGGTCTGCCCTGTTCCCATGATGCACTGGGCCAGGGACAGACTAATTTGCATGTAGCCAGGTTCTGAACTGGGATGGTGCAGTGAGCTGAAAAACGGTGATGGATCAAGCCCTGATCTTTTGACTGGGTAGGAGTGTTCTGCTTAATTCAGATACTCTGTCCATCACCACCCCCTTTATGAATCGTTTTGGCCACCATAAGCGTGGAAGGGTATGCTCAGATGTGAGTCCCTTGCTCACTGCACCATCAGGATTCAAGCAAGCCGGGCCGAAGACGGCTGTAATGCCAGAAACCGGTCCCCGGAAGCTTGTTTCCTTTCCAGTAAAGAATTGGCTTGGTAGTTTGGTCTGCCCTGTTCCCATGATGCACTGGGCCAGGGACAAACTAATTTGCATGTAGCCAGGTTCTGAACTGGGATGGTGCAGTGAGCTAAAAAACGGTGATGGATCAAGCCCTGATCTTTTGACTGGGTAGGAGTGTTCTGCTTAATTCAGATACTCTGTCCATCACCACCCCCTTTATGAATCGTTCTGACATTTTAAGGGCAGAATAATGTCTCCAGCAATTTATCTCAGCCTATCACGTGTCAGCACTTTAGCCCATGAGCAGGTCTGTGTTTGCATCGATTCATGTTGCGTATAGATTCATATCTGTGCTCTCGCGGACCTGCTTCCTGTTCACTGCGTTATTCATTCTATTTCGAGTTCAGAACTCTCTCCCCTCCCCCGACTCCTACTCAGATTACAAATGGAACACTGCGCCCTCCCCGCAGAGCCAGGATCAAAATATACCCACTCACACATCCAGATAAGTGGAGATGAACAATCCAAGATACAGGCCTGGAGGAGGGGGGGGGGGCACCCTACAGGGTTAATGATGAGGTTTAATCACAAGTAACTGGGGCTCGCAGTGTAAGACGTGATGACGCAGCAAAGGCATGTCAGCTATTCTTGAACAGAGATCATCTGCGTGTAGGAAGCCTGGGTGATATTTTCTGATGTTTACTTAATCTAAGTCACTGATCATAGAAGCCCAATCTTGGAATTCGGGTTCTAAAGATAAACTGATCCAGGGAAGTGTATGACTCCTCTCTGGCACAGGAAATCACTGTGATGACCCTCCTGGGACATTTCAATGGAAGAAAAGCTAATTACAGCCCGATCTGTGCATGCCTCCTTTTGAATGAGAGCCACAGAGCAATGTGGCAAAAGCAGAGCGGCTGAAGGGTAAGCGTGCTACTCTCAAACCACCCCAGGCGCCCACAGTTCCAGTGAGGGAAAGGTTCTGACCTGCAGCCATTGTTTGGGGTCATAAGGCTGGACTGCTGTGCCTACCCACGCACATGCCCTTGCCAGTAGACCTGATTCAGGTGGGAGACTCACGATTATTTAGGCAAGAAAAGTGCTTTATTTTTTATGTCTCCTGCCTGAAATTGGATCTGCTTCATTAGAAGTTAACAGGGAAAATACATTTTCCCGATTCTTTTTTTAATTCTTTTTTTATTTCTCTCTTCTAAAATGTTAGCATCTACGCCCACTCACTCCTCCGCATCCACAGGGGGTTTCATTAACTGTGCCTTTACACACAACAGCAAAAAATAATTACATGTAAATTAACTCAAAACGGTTGGATTAAATATACTGGGGCAGATTTACAAGCCCCCTGCGCCTCTTTTATGCCGCCGTTGCGTCACTTTTGTGACGCAGCGGCGGTGCAAAAGATGCGCCATGGTGCGGGGTATTTACAATGTGACGCATCTCCCAGATGCGTCACGTTGTAAAGCCCTGCGTCAGAAGGAGGCGTTCCATCACAGGGGGCGGGGGGTGTTCCGGCGCAGGAACGCCTCCCAAAAGTGGCTGAGTGAAATCTACAATATTTCACTCAGTCACTTTTGAGCCCATGCTGCGTCAAAACCCTGCGCCTGCTTGAAGCAGGCGTAAGGATTGACGCAGCATTGTGGAGCTAGGGCCCCCTAGAGCATTGCTGGAGCTGCGTCGCGCTTGCAGCGCAACTCCAGAAATGTGCCGCTTTTACGGCACAGATGCGTGACACATCTGTGCCGTTTTTGCCCCATTGTGCACCGCATTGTAAATGCGGTGTATCCAGGATGGCGGAGCTGCAGCGCACAATAACTGGCACATCCCTGCTGAAATGCAGGGATGCGCCAGTTATTGTAAATCTGCCCCACTGTGCTGGTATGATTAATGCGGTGTGCTCCAAGCACATCACCGGATTAATCATACCGTGGCGACATTGAGCCTCTTGGCACGTTTCACCAATCTCACCTGTCTAGCCAGGCTTGGCTGCAGGTCTAGGTCAGTACAATTCCTTACCTGATCTTCCTTGACCACACTTACACATGCCCTCCTCTAACACACTATTTCCATCATAGGTTGCTCTCTTATACAGTCCTGATGAAGACTCGCTGCAAAGGTTCAAACCCCTGAGTGCATAGTCGAGTCGAAACGTCGACGCCTTCCCTTGATCAAGACCTGTACCTACTACTCACCGTACCATGATATTGGAATTTGCATTTAATGCACATTGACGTTTTACAGATTACTTGTAAACTCTCTATGGACAGGCTTGCTGAAACTGATCTTTGTTATCAGTATTTGAAAATGTGTTAAATTGTCGATATCTTATTCTTTGATGTACCAGCTTACCACCCAACACCACTATTCTATCCTTTCACTTCTCCTTTTGCGCGCAACCTATGTTCATTATACTAGCAATTGAGTTGCTTGTTAATAAATATCTTGAAATTTATCAGATATTGTGGTAATTGTGTTCATGTGTGGTCCGCCTAATTGTTTGGATGCATAAATAAGTATTTTGTAAGTGCACCAATTTTCTCATTTGAGGTTATTCATTAATTTAATTGCAATGGTTCAGGCAATTTAAACGTGAATTGGTTCTCATTTTGGTCACGGACCACTGTTCTCATTCCAGTATTGTGCCCAGGTCCGGTTGACTTCAGGGGCTACCCCATTATCAATAATGACCTTCAGTTGAGCCAGACATCTGGATCAAGGCTTCCTGGCTTCTAACCTCGAATGGGAGGTATGGCTGAATCCCTGCAGATGTGTGCATTCTTTTTTAAATATAGGCTCATGTACTGCCACAAACATTCACTGGCTGTCATAACCCAGCAGGAAACATTAACTTATGATTTGCATATAAATATGTACTTGAAAATCACATATTTATTTGTATATGTAATCTGTATTGAAATGGTAGTACCTAGGCTATGAGAAAGTGCTGACAGTCATTCTTTGAATGAATTGAGACATTGCCTCTGTTAATATGTCCCCAACTTATTTTTAGGACTACCCCGGTCCCAATGAAGGTACCTAAATTGTTCATAACTGACTGGTTTGCTAAATGCAAAATAAATAAATAAGTGGCATATCTGTGGCTCTGGGTTTGCGCTTGGTCCCATGTCTTTTCCATTGACCACCGGGTCACTTCTCAGGGCATCCCACAGGCCAGGCCAGTCTTCTGGCCTGAAAGAGTTGCAGATGTGACACAATCATTTGTCCCCATCCATACAACTCGCTGTCCATGTCGGACAACAGAGCAACCACTACGAATACATAGGTACTGTTTCAAGAGCATCTCTCGTGTTACGACTCGGCATGCAGTAACTGCCCATGTTCTCTGAGTTAGATGCCGGATAGCACCACAATCCCTGTGATATTTAGTTCTTACAAGCACCATCCTCATACAACAGTTTTATTAAAGCCTTTAATACCTCAAACAAGAGTTTACCTCAGAGTACTTAGACAAAAGAGCTACTCAGCAGATTACACAGATAGTGCAGGCTAAAGCCTCAGAAGCCGGTGACGCTATTTTTGGTAGCCCACGCCTTAGACTGCAGTGCTATCTCTCGGATTGTAGATGGTGCAGCAAATCACAACAGTCGCTGATTCATGCGATTTGTATCTGCAAGAGTTTAATTCCATTGAGGAAATGCGGGCTACGACCAATGTTCTGTATTTTAAACATTGGATCATGCAGGAGCAGCATCATCTGCTGTCTAATAGGTGAATCGATCCAGGTCTCAAGGCGCCTTGCTCGGTACATGAGAGCGGAGACAGAGGAGCACAAGCGCGCGCCTCGCACGGCAGCAGGGGGAGGGGGCCTGCATGATTCCCTTGCGGGAGTATGTAGCAAGGCGCGATGATTGCCACCATATGGCGCCGCGCGCTACCGCAAGGGAATCGCCAGACGTGCATGTGTTGCCATTGCAAGCAATGCATGTAACATGTGCACGTTTTTTCCCCCAAAGCTGTGCCGATGGCTAAAGGTCTCTCTCCTAAGTAGCGCATGCGCACTGCATAGACGAGACCTAAAAACTGTGTTTCTAGCTCTAACGGTTCAAAAATTAATAAAAACACAGCGGCACGTGCTGCCTTGCAGTGGAACGTCCTTTGGAAAGGTTGACTGGTCACCTTTCTGTAGTATACTGCTATGCATGTGTGTTAAACTGGTACTAATGAGGTGCAACCAATGCCCAGACAGTGTTAACAAGTGCAAACATGACTAATTATTGAAGTAATCACAATAAGTGCTGCATAATGCCACATAATTTGCCTTTTCTTGCCGTATAATATACCCAACCTTGCCTCATAACTTGCCCCTCCCCTGGGAGCATAATCTCAATGGCCGTGCCTTTGACTGCCTTTAATTCACCTTCAGCATCAGTGTTCACTCAGAGGGGGGGAAGGCGCCCTCTGCTGGCAAGCTCTGTGAAACACAACCTGGATGATTATTGTAGCCAAAGCTGTTCAGATAGCAATACCATACAATAATGTTTTAAAGGCATGCTTTACAAGAGCTTTACATAAGGATTATTATGTCTCTGACGCGGTTGCAAGCCGACAGGTGCTGCCTTTTCTGCTTTTTAGGGAAATCCCTCAGAAGACTGTAAAACTCGGGGACCATTGTGCAATGTGCACACCCACTGGTTTGAAAATGGGGATGGAATTTGCAATGCAACCCTTGTACTATAAGTCGCATCGCAAATTACCTCTTTGCAAGGCATTGCAAAACAGTCTGACTAATGAATGTCATTAGGCATATTGCAATATGAGAATGGTGCATGGTGGGGAAATGGTATGATGCGATAATGAACAGCATGGATTAGCGGACTACCATGCTTGTATTTGTTTTCCCACATGAAAAATATTTTTTAAAGGCGCCCCTGTCTACTAAGGGAACAGGTGCTGCTCTTGGCTTTGGGCTTGGCCAGACATTGGTTCTATGCTCACTATGCCACTAAAACCAAACTGCGCCCAACTGACGTGCCACAATCAGGGTGAAACCGGTCTTGGTATGCTTGTGTGCTAGTTCAAAGAGGACTGGCCTGGTGCTTTCAGCTGGACTGTTGCTATTGGAGCAGAGTGAAGATCAATCAGTGTTGAAAGTGGGAGGAAAAAGTAGGGGAACTGTGGGTGGAGAATCAGAAGGCAGGAACACCCCAAGGATTCGGTCAGTGGGCGGAGTCAGGGGTGTGTCCAGAAAGAGCAAACCATCCCAATTTGTAGTGTTTGTTTGGCATTTTAATGACCAGTTGCAGCTTATTGCATTATTTAATTCAGCCAATGGATACACATATTTTTTTAAAGGTTTAATATGAGTTATTGACATTGAAATACATTCACAAAGTGGGATACGTTTTCAATGACAGAATGTTCCAAATACGCTTAAAAGTGGAATCACAAGCCATTTGTATCGGAGCCATGCAGTTTCTGTCATCAGCACTTCTTTTTACACAAGAGCCATGCAAATATGAATGGCAAAATATCCTAGTTTGCAAATGTTTTCCACATAAATATGGCTCTGCCATATTTGTCACATAATGCATCATCTGCTGCATAATCTGTCGATTTTAACAAAAAAACAGTTTATAGCTTAAACAAATCAAAAGTTACTAGAAAATGTGACGTGTTGCTGCAAAGTCGAGGGCCCTTTGCATAGGTTGACTGGTCACCTTTCTCACTGCTGCATTTGTATGTTACACCGGTACTAATGGGAAAAAATATTTGCAAATACTGTTAGTATGTGGAAAAATTTCAAAAGAATAATATATCAATCAATCAAGCATTTGTAGAGTGCGCTACTCACCCGAGAGGGTCTCAAGGCGCTGAGGGGGGGGGGTGCTACTGTTCGAACAACCAGGTCTTGAGAAGTCTCTTGAAGGTCATCAGGTCCTGGGTCTGTCGCAGGTGGATGGGGAGGGTGTTCCATGTCTTGGCGGCGAATTGAAAGAAGGATCTGCCGGCCGGTGGTTGTTCGGTGGATACATGGAATGGTGGCGAGGGCGAGGTCAGTGGAGCGAAGCTGGCGGTTGGGGCTGTAGAAGGTGAGTTGTTTGTTGAGGTATGCTGGTCCGCATTGTGGAGTGCTTTGTGAGCGTGGGTGAGGAGCTTGAAGGTGATCCTCTTGTTGACGGGGAGTCAGTGCAGGTTCCTCAGGTGGGCAGTGATGTGGCTGTGGTGTGGGATGTCGAGGATGAGATGAGCGGAGGCGTTCTGCATGCGTTGAAGAGTCTTCTGGAGTTTAGCCGTGGTTCCCGCATAGAGAGCATTGCCGTAGTCCAGCCTGCTGGTGACAAGGGCCTGGGTGACTGTCCTTCTGGTTCCGGTGGGGATCCATCTGTAGATCTTGCAAAACATGTGGAGGGTGTTGAAGCAGGAGGAGGGGACGGCGTTGACTTGCTGGGTCATTGACAGAGATGAGTCTAAGATGAACCCCAGATTGTGTGCGTGGTTGGTGGGTGTTGGTGCAGCTCCCAGCGAGGCCGGCCACCTGGAGTCGGCCCAGGAAGAGAGGGTGGGGCCAAGGATGAGGACCTCCGTCTAGTCTGAGTTCAGTTTCAGGCGACTGCTCTTCACCCATGCGGCAACTTCCATTGTTCCATTGTGGAAGTTGGTTTTGGCGGTGGTGGGGTCCTTGGTGAGGAAGAGGATCTGCTGGGTGTCGTCGGCGTATGAGATGATGTTGAGGTTGTGCGATCGGACAATGTTGGCGAGCGGTGTCATGTAGACTTTGAAGAGGGTCGGGCTGAGGGATGATCCTTGGGGTACGCCACCGATGATCTTGGTGGCTTTGGATCGGAATAGTGGGAGGCGGACTCTCTGGGTTCTGTCGGTGAGGAAGGAGGTGATCCAGTCCAGACCTTTCTCACGGATCCCTGTGTTGTAGAGGCGTGTGCGTAGGGTGTGGTGACAGATGGTGTCGAAGGCGGCTGATAGGTCTAGGAGGATGAGGGCGCGGTTTTGTTGTTGTCCAGCAGGGTCCTGATGTAATCGGTGGCGGCTATGAGGGCGGTATGGGTGCTGTGGTTGCTGCGGAATCAGTATTGGGATGAATCCAGGGTGTAGTTCTCTTCGAGGAAGCGGGTCAGTTGTCCGTTGAAGATCTTCAAGATGACTTTCACTGGGAACGGGAGCAGGGAGATGGGCCAGAAGTTCTTGAGGTCCCTTGGGTCTGCCTTGGGTTTCTTGAGTAGGGTGTTAATCTTGGCGTGTTTCCAGCTTTCCGAGAAGGTGGCGGTCTCAAATGAGCTGTTGAAGATCTTTCGCAGTTGGGGTGCGATGATGGACCTTGCTTCATTGAAGATGTGGTGGGGACAGGGGTCTGACAGTGATCCGGAGTGGATGGTGTTCATGGTTTTGATGGTGTCTTGATCGTTGACGTGGTTCCAGGAGATCAGGAGGCCGGTATAGCTGGGGGGCCGTGAGTCTGGGGTGTCGGCGGCTGTCGGGGGGGTCTGGATGTTGAAGCTGTTGTGGATGTCTATGATCTTCTGGTGGAAGAAGGTGGCTAGAGAGTCGCAGAGGTCTTGTGACGGCGGGATGTCACTGGAGCTGGGGTTGGCAAGCTCCTTCACGATGTTGAAGAGCTCTTTGCTGTTGTGTGCGTTGTTGTCGATGCTTTCCTTGAAGGTGGTCCTTTGGGTGTTCAAATGAGTTGATGGTGCCTACGGCTGGAGTTCTTGAGGGCTGAATGGTTGTCCGGTGTTTGCTCGGGGCACCATTTCTTCTCTAGTCTTCGGCAGGTCTGCTTGGATGCCTGGAGGTCGGCGGTGAACCAGATGGCCCTTCTGTCGGTGTGTCTGTTTGAGGGTTTCTTGATCGGGGCAAGAGTGTTGGCATTGTCGTCGATCCATTGCTTGAGGTTGTGGGCGGCTGTGTCGGTGTTGGTGTGGTCGGTTGATGGGTCTCGGGAGAGGGTGGTGATTAGCTGGTCTTCGGTGACCTTGTTCCAGCTGCGGTGGGGGAGTCTTTTCGGGCGGTTTTGTGCGGTGGTTTTCTTTAAGGAGAAGTGGATGCAGCGGTGGTCGGTCCAATGGAGTTCGGTGGTGTGGCTGAAGGTGACGTGGCTGCTGGCAGAGAAAATGGGGTCGAGCGTTTGTCCGGCGGAGTGTGTGGGTGTCGTGACGAGCTGTTTGAGACCAAGATTGGCGAGGTTGTCCAGTAGTGTAGTCGAGTTGCTGTCATCAGCGTTCTCGAGGTGGAAGTTCAGGTCTCAGAGGAGGATGTAGTCTGTGGATGTCAGGGCGTGAGTGCTGACGACGTCTGTGATGGAGTCACTGAACTGTGGCCAGGGTCCGGGGGGTCTGTAGACAAGGGTTCCTCTGAGGGTGGTGTTGGGATTGATGTGGATCTGGAAGTGCAGGTGTTCGGTGGTGCTGAGGGTGTCTTCGGTGCTGGTCGAGATTCTAAGGGTGTTCTTGTGCGCCATGGCGATTCCTCCTCCCGGTCTGTTGGTGCGGTCCCTGCGGGTGATCTTGTAGCCGTCCGGGATGGCTATGGCAACATCGGGTGCAGATGAGGCATTCCTCCAGGTCTCCGTTATGAAAGCGACGTCCGGGGAGGATGAGTCGAGCAGGCCCCAGAGTTCGATGGCGAGCATGTGGACGGAGTGGGTGTTGAGCATTATGCATCTGAGATGATTGTGGCCTGCCTTGGTAGGGGGGGCGGGACGTGCTGGTGTACGCTGGCTGGTGAAGCTACAGTTTCGACAGGTGAAGGGTCTGTGGATGCGTTTCGGGGTGGCCTGGAAGCAGGTGGTAGATCGTATCAGAAAATGTACCACATTAAACTGCAGCCTTTTATTGCTGCATAATTTAGTCAACACTGTGACATAATGTTGTCCTCCATTGCTGCATAATTTCAATGGCCCCAAAGCAGGCAGCACATGTTAAAAAGTGTTTGTGCATGAAGCAGAGATACCGTGAAGTTTACAAACTTAGTTTTGTGTGTGCAAATCATGCATTGCCAATCCATGCACGTCATTTGGGAACAGTCAGGAGTCGCAGCTGTGACCTCTAGCTTGCTCCCTGCTACTCGAGGCCCTTCCTTTGCGACCCTGTGCCTCAGAGGGGTCAAAACCTTGACCTCCTCTAAGGCCAGGGGTAGCAAAGGAAGTGCCAGGAGTAACAGGGAGCAAAGTAGAGGTCACAGCTGTGACCCCTGACAGTTCCTAAATGTCTTCCATATGCCGTTCTCTCGTGAATTGCACAACTGCTGCTAAAACAATGCCAACGGAGGTACCAATGGGTGAAGTAGACTGGCCTCCAGGGTCAGGTGATGTCTGTGACAGAGTCCCTGTTTCTCTAGGGTGTGCTGCTTCGTAGGCCCTCTTGTAAGACTGGAGGGGAACTTCAGTATGGATTGTGGTGGAAAGGCCTTCTAAGGTCTAGAGGAGCTTTTAAGGTCTAGCATGGACTTTATTGCTGTTTGAAGTGCTGAATAAACACGTAACAAATTCCCTCTAAGTAAGCCTGACTGCTTTGTGCCAAGCTCCCGGAGGGTTAAGCGGTTAAGCACAGGTTAATTTGGGTTTTGCTTGTGCTTCGCCTCAACAGAGATTGTGGTTGTTGCCTGAGTAGGGTTTCACTCCCCTCAACCAGTAACCCATTTTCCAAAATGCACCCTTTGGACAAGCCCCAATCAGGGCAAAACAGATCTTGGGTTACTTATGTTCTGCTTCACGGAGGACCTTTCTTGGCATTTTGACTGGGCTGTTTCTATTGAAGCACAATCAAGACTGATTTGCATATGGTTGGGTGCAAACTGAGGTGGCATGGTGTGCAAAATAACGATGGACTGGGATGTGGTCAGAGTAATTACCATTGGCTGACATTAATTCAGCATTATATCCACCACTTTTTTGAAGAAAAGAGATGAGAACAATATTGCCATTCTATGAGTTTTTGTCTACTTGTTAATCATGACTTATTTGAGGTTACATACTGAAGATTGTTTTAGAAAAGAACAGTTGGAGACATATTAAATCATGTAATGTATTTGCGTAGACCTAACATTTTCTCCTTAAATCTGCGTGAAATTGGTTATGTGGATTAAGATTTTTTTACATCTCAATCATAGTTCAGTATATTTATAAAGTTCTTTCCCTTAAGGGCTTTCTCTGTTCTCTTAGGTTCCCCCCATCTGTAGTAATGACCTCGTAGTTCTTATTCCCCACCAGGCGAAACAAGGTTAAGTAAATATAAAAAACGATTTTTCCTCATACTCTTTACCTAGGTGTGGGAGAGAAGTGGTGCAGCGGCTGGAGTGTCTGACTCCGGAGCTGGGCTCACGGTTAGATCGCAAGCTGCAGCTCAGCTCAGCACCATGTGACTATGGGCAATAGCTCACTTAATATCCCAGACAGCCCCCAGCACCTTGAAACCTTAAGGGGTGATACGTTTGCGCTTTACAAATAGGAATTATCATTATTAATTACCTGTTTATTCTAGTCTTCTGAACTAGGTTTCTCTTTTCTTAATCTTATGCTTACCTCTATATCATAAGCTTTTTCTTCTTTTCAACCTCTTAAGCTCCAATCTACTTTGAATATCACCCCAAAAAAATAAAGAAAAATATTTCACACTCTTGATCGATCTGAATAATGTCTCAAGCCCTTTTACTCATACCATGCACAATAAGAGGAATGGGATTTTCCTTAAGATTGATGATCGTATATGTCTGCATTCATGGGTATTATATTAATAAATCTGCAATTTCATTGAAGTAAAAATCAACATCACTCTCACTGTAGTAAACATATGTAATAATAATTGATCCCTGGCGATGGAACTCCCCCAGGGCCCCATCCTTGGTGAAATGGAGAGCGGGAGTGGACTGGTGCTCTCATCTTGAGAAGTCCATTTACCCGTGGCGTAACAAAACCTTCGGGGGCCCCCCTGCAAGGTGCGATGAAGGGGCCCCACGCAACTACATGCAATCTATGTCCCTCACCTATCACCTTGGCAAGGACATTCAGAACCTCACAACTTATAGACACTTTCATCAGAACTAGTCCCATATTACACAAATCTTCAAGCTGTGGATTGAGACTGTGATGATGTACCTTAAGTGAAAAAAAGGTTTATAGGCTGCACACACTAAAAGGCATCAACCAGATGGGTGGTAAACTGGGGAGTAGGTATGTTACAGATATAAGACAGAGAGGAATCTTAGACAAATTACTATTGTTCTTAGTGTATGCAATGCTGGCGCTAGCAAAGAGGAAATCAAACGATCTAAAACGATCTTTTATTTAAGTGAGGAATTTTCAGAACCTGAATACAGACAACTTTATACAAGAGTGAAAATCATTCAATCAGGAAGCTTATGTAGTGCACACGGAAAAAGCACTAAGCACTGAGCACTAACAAGCTCAATACTTTGTTTCAGGACTTGGGGACATGGTAGCCAGAAACCTTGAGGCTTTTTATTAAACCATGAACATGTGTTTGAAGATGTTGTTGCCTCTGTCTGTGGCAGCCAGTCTATCTAATAGGCATAAGCCTAAACCCTGATTTAGTTTGTCCATTTATCACCAAAGGCAGATGTGTAGAACAGCAGAAAGAAGGTGGAGGAAGAGAGAATTTGAGGAAACCAGGGCTTGCTGTAGGAAGCACCTGTAGCTCCATTAGGAACAGGAAAAGGCAAAAGCTGTATTATACTACTACTATAATGGAAGCCATAACATAGTGCTGCTAGGGTGTTCAGTTAGCTTACTTGTCCATCAGGCCTCTTCCTCTTGGTATTGCCTTCACAGAGTTTGGTAACCAACTAGGACTCCTACCTTTCAACACAAGATCATTATAATCCAGCACAAAATATGAATAGTCTCTAGTCAGGAACTCACAATTTTTCTCCTTATCTCACTGGGTGAGGCACTGTTGGGTCCCTGTCCAGCAGCATATTGTGGTAGCTACCCCTGATATGGCAAGAAGGTGTGGTCTCACAATAGCTTAAAACTCCCCACATTAAAAAAAGAAGGTCTTCCCATGGATGACTGTCAATTGTTGACCAAGTTCTTATATGACTGTATTGACCAAGTGTCGAAGGGAGCGGTACATGAAATGATCCAGCAGAATGTTTGTAAGTTTTTTTTTTATTATTGAGTGCAGTGTAACTATGTTGCATATCATTCATTTCATTAATCTTTATTTCGGCAATTGCCATAAAAGATAAACATAAAATTGCATATAGATACCAAAAACAGACATCCATGTTGCATCAAATAACGGAATAACATATGAGTAAACAAGAGAATGTCCCAATACATAGCAACCTAAATTGTAAAACAATCAGTAGATCAATACTGATTAATTATTTGGACAATCTATATGAATAAAAAACAACACAGTTCTATATAGAATTTAAATTCTAGTTAGAAAATGACCAATACAAGAGGGTTGCACACTCAGTAGTACATGATCTGATCAAGGAAGGGGGATCCTAGAAATTAGAAGCCGTCTCTTATACCATACTGCTTCAAGGAATTTGGCCATCGCAAAAACAGTTGCTTTTGAGAGGTCAGTCTTGAGAATTCTAAAGGCCTCAGAGCATTTAACAAACCCTAAATTTTTACATAATGGAATTATCCAAAACCTTCTAGCCGCACTGTGGGCAGGGCAAAAGAAGACTAAATGCAATTCGTCTTCAAGCCCACAATTGCAGCCAGGACAGTTTTCCGGGGTGTGGAACTTCCATTTACTTGTAAATGCTCTAAGCGGAAGAGTACCATACCGCCATTGAAAGTATAATTTTCTGGCCAGATTCGGAAAGATATCATCAAAGACTGATTCAAATTTATAAAAGTCTTCCACCCCTAAAAAGGTGTTAACCAGGGAATCTGGGCGTATACCCTGTATGTGGGATACGAGATTACAAGCATGAAAGGTTTCTACCAGGTGTTTACGGGACAAACCCTGACAAGCCATTTCAGGGTCACTCCAAAGAGTAGGGAGACCCAGCCGGGCAAACTCAGTTTTTAGATATTTGAACCACGGGATGTTCTCTATAGTCGGAAGAGCTACAATTTCCTTCAATTCCTGCCTATAGTTGGCTAAGTCAGGGGTAGACCATAGTCTCCTCCAGAAGGTTAGAGGCTTTACACCCACAACTTCATCCAAGGGTTTTAGGCCCAGATCCAACCTGAGAGGTAGAAGTGGGGTGCTGACCGGTAACTTTAAAAGTTGTCTGAGAAACTTGTTTTCAACTGTGACCAAGTCTTTCTTGCAGGTGTGTCCCCAAAGTTCACTGCCATAAAGAATCGCACCTCTGGCCTGGAGTCTATAAATCTCCAAAGGGGGGCTATCGGTCTAATAGATGATTTGTTGGCATTAGCTAGCCTAATAATTCCCCCTGCTGTTTGGGCCAATCTGAGCTGGGACTTGACTTGATGGTCACCCCATTCCAGTTTGTCATTTAAAGTCACGCCCAGATACTCAAAGGTAAAGACTCTTTCAAGCCTATTCAGGCCTATGGTGGGATTGGGGCGTGTTTTTTGGGGGGGATTGAATATCATGTACTTGGTTTTCAGGGCATTTATTTCGAGACCATGATCCTGACAAAATGCCTCAAAGCCCTCAAGAATGCGCTGAATCCCCATTGGAGATTTCGACAGCAAGAGGGTGTCATCCGCAAACATGATTGCGGGCACCCTCCTGCCGCCGAGTCTTGGTGCATCTATATTGGGGACATTATTTAGGCGGTCGATTACCCCGTTGACAAAGAGGCAAAACAGGGTTGGTGCGAGAACGCATCCCTGCCTTACCCCTCTGCCAACGGGAAATCTTTGTGAGAGGGTGCCCGACCTCCCGCACCTGACCTGTGCATAGTTGTCAGTATGCAAGCGAACAATGATGTCTAAGAGAGCAGGAGGGATACCAAGATCAGCGAGTACTGCCCATAATTTACTCCGCGGAACCAGATCAAAGGCTGCGCGGAGATCAACAAAAACAGTATACAACGTACCCCCCTCCACCCGCACCGTCTTCCAAAAGAGAAGGGCCAGATGAAAGATTTGGTCCATCGTCGAGACCTTACTCCTAAACCCTGCCTGAAATGTACTTAAAACAGAGTTATACGTCATCCATTCCTGCAGGCGGTCAAGAATCAGCCTCGCAAAGGTTTTTTGTGCAACATCAATGAGGCTGATTGGCCTATAGTTGGCTGGGAGCAGAGGAGAGCCCTTCTTGAAGATAGGTACAATCTCTGCTCCCAGCCAAGTACTAGGGACTGCCATTCCCCCAAGAATAGCATTGAAAACTTCCAGCAGATATGGGGCCCAGACCCTGGGTTGGTGCTTAAATAAGTGTCCCGGGATTTTATCTAACCCAGGGGCCTTAACCGAGGGCAGTTTAGATATTATATTAAGGACCTCCCCCAAGGAAAATTGCAGTATCACAGCACCCTCCACAATTTCAGTTTGCACAGTAGACCCGTCAGACGGTAGATGGTATCCCGGCGTCAAATCATCTTGATGCTTAGACGGACCAGGGCTAACCTCTTCATAGAGGCTACGAAAGTGGTCCTCCCGGACTGAAGCAGCTATATTAGCCTCAACAGCCTGAGTCGGCTCGGCAGACCCTGTTCTCACTATCTGCCAAAATTTGCGGCCATCTCTTATCCGAAGAGTGGCCAGCATGTTATCCCAGTTGGAATAGTCCCAATCCACCTTTGCATGGTGGATAGCTTGCTTTAATTCCGCCCTTCTGATCTTAATTGAATCTGTGTTCCTTGGATATTTTAATACAGCGAGGAGGTTGGCCTTTGCCTTCCTGCAAGCTGAATTGTACCAGGAGGGTCTTTGACCCCTGCGGATCCCCTTCCGCTCAATTGGATTTAAGAGTTCCACAAGGGTGTCCACCAATTCCTTGTGGAGGGAACCCAACTTGAGGAAAACATTTTCTGGCGAGGAATGACTAATAAGGGCCCCGACACGTTCGAATATGGGGAGTATCTGAGCATACAGCTCAGAGATGTGGGCGGGATTATCCAAAAGCTTGGCCCACCTCACTCTGCGCCTATCATTTGTTAAAATTAACTTGGAATTAGAAGATGCTTCTACCGGGACTTTGTAAGTTTTACTTACTCAGTAAATGTTAATTAGGGTTTCAACTGGGCCATGGTATGGAGACAGTCATTTTTATTTACTGAACCTGTCCGTGTCCTATGATACAATAGATCACTTTGCTCTTCTCGAAGGGGAGAACTGTCCCCTATAGATTTGAGGTAAAAAGCTTGGCTGTAATCAGCTTTAGACAGGGTTTAGTGATTAAGATAATTATTCCATGGTGAGGGAGCTTTGTTTTTGCTCTGCCACAAGATTCTGCAGTTTATCCATTGCTTTTTAAAGGGTACATGGCTGGACTTTCAACTGGACTGGACTTTCAGCACTAAATAGATGACACTCAAATAAGGGTTCATCTGGAGGAAGGTAGTGTCCAGGCTCTGTTCCCACATTCTTATAGGTTCACAGAGATTGTGGCCTCTCGGTGGCAACATTTCATCATGGAATCATTGCCTTCATCCAAGAGCCTTCATCAGCAACCACACCAAGCACAGAATTAGCTGCTGTCTTGCACATGCCTTCTTGTCAGAAAACGAAATACAACAAATGCCTTTAAGAAAACTCTGATCACTTGAGCATGCTCAAGTATCTGTACACTTAAATAGGAGTTTAGCTCCAACTGTCAGTGTTCAGCAGCGTTTTGTTGCAGTACAGAACCTCTCCAGCTCATCTAAGCATCCTCAATTGTCCTCCTGCTCAACACTGCTCCACATTTGTCTCCTTGCCTACCCCTCAGCGTCTACTCTCCCACTCTTCTAGATTTCCTACAGTCTTTCAGATCCAAATGGTCCTCTTTGCCTTTTCAGTGCCATTATGCTACTTTTCTACTCGCCTACAATATTTAGCCTGTGTCAGACAGATACCTTTATTACCAGGCAATTTCAGATCAAAATTTCAATTAGCAGTGTCTCACCTCAGGCTTTTGGTTTATTTGCTATCTCTGCCTAGTCTACAGCTGGTCAACTCTACTGCTGATTACCATTTCACTCCAGAACCATTTTTAGTGGCAAGTTTGAAGACGCAATCTTGAAAGGCAGAAATTAGACTGCCAACATCCTGAGGTTTAGTGCTGCCTCTTCTTGTAAATCCGGAGGTATCTACTATTTTATAGTGAGGGTTGTTGTATTCCATCCCCTCATGTCTGACAATAGAGAGAGAGCAAATAACAGCTTATTATGGGGATGAGAGTAAGTAAGCCAACTTTTAGTGGCGGAAAAAATGAAATATCACAAAATGGAGTAGTTATTCTATCTTAATCTCTGTTGTCTTGGCCAGAGTTCCTTATGGCAGCATCATGAACCATCACTACAGTTAAGAATTAGAACAGAAGTGAAAGGTTTAGTCCAGACTGGCCCGCAATCTTGTTCCATTCTTGGGCTCAACGAAAAGGGCTGCATTTATGAGGGTTAACATTTTATTTTGTATGTCCTACAAAAAAGTCCTTCATTTCAAGAAAACTGCTAGACAGATTTACATGTTTCAGATAGCTCAAGACCAAGCTATGTGATTGATTTACAGAGTGAAGAAACCACATTATGTTGTGCTACATAGAATTAAAGGTACTATATCTGGCATATAGAGCTACTTATTACAAAGGTGATTTGTGCCTTAAAAAGTAATTAGAAGACACTGCCCCAGAAGACAGTTGAGATATTCAGTTCCAATGAGACCTATCTCGCTGAGATACTATAAAAGTCATTCCAGTGGTGCCGTCTTTGCCATCTTTGTGGTTTCCCTATGTTAAATATTGCCTTCGGAAAACTACGCAACTGAGAAACTGTTAAAAAACAGCCATTTATGGAAAATGTATAGCTAAGGATGAGTTACTGCTCTACCGGGTGCTGTTGTTGTAAATGTAAATGTAAATGTAAATGTAAATGTATAGGCATTTATATAGCGCACTACTTACCCGTAGGGTCCCAAGGCGCTTCGACCGCTGCGAAACCCTTCCTGGCTTCCCTGAGAGATGGTCCCTTAATGGGTATCTCCAGGGTGAGACCAGGCATCCCCGGCGGTCTGGTGGGGCCGTTAGTGAAGATGAGGCAAGCTAATGCCCAGAGTCGCCGAGTGTGATCGCTGATCAGAGTGGGCACCGAGGCGAGAGAATTATCGAGTCCGCTGACCCTGGTCCAGAAACCTGCCGCGCCGGGAATCGAACCCTGGTCCCGGGCCGTCCTCTGCTCTCGGGTCTGCCGCCTCTAACCAGTGAGCCACACTACTTCACTTCACTGTTGTTCTTTGTACAGTGACCACCCCTCTACATACATACACATTCTCCATAATAGAACGTCAGCATGTTACCCTATATTTGTAATAGGACATGCTTACTTTTCTCCTTTGTGTTGTACTCTTCTGCAAGTTTCCCTTTCCTGTAGTTATTCTAGCCATCTGTACCTTCGCCTACTAATATTCTACCTCTTGGGGCCTTCTCTTTTTACTCTCTCCTTCACATATTCCCTGTCCTATGGTTCTCCACTCCCCTTCTCAATCTTTTATCTCAACCCTCTCCTCTGCCCTCTTTTCCATGCTTTTTTTGTCATCCCTCCTCCACTGGGTTGTTTGTCTTTTCCCCCTTCCATATTACTCGTCTCTGTGTCACCTGTTTTCCGCTCTCACCTCACCCTTTCTTTCTCATGTCTCTTTATCATCACCGGCACCTTTCCCTATCAGTTGTTTCTTGATTACATATATGTCTCTTTATTACCTCTTTCACCCTTGCTCAGCTAACTCTCACTCACATAATGTAGTGACCTCTTTTCTACCTCTTCTGAATACCTGCCTCTTTATATAATGCCTGTCCCTTTATCAACTTGCTATCTCTTCCCTCCCCTGCTCACTTTCTAACCTGTCTCTGTATCGCCATGCTCTCTCCTATCTCTCCACCCTCTCTCAGTTCTTTCTCATCTGTAGCTGTCTCTTAATTTGCCCTACTCTCTCTCCCCACTGTCTCTTTGTCTCTTGATCATGTCCACCATCACTTCGCCCATCTTTCTCGCTCTCTGCTGCCCCATTCTCAGCTGTCTGTTGCTTAACTTCCTCTTTTAGCTTGTCCCGTTCTCACCTCTCTCTCTCTAACCTGTATGCCTCTATCCCATCCCTCTCTTTTTTGACTACTAATGCTCTCTCGAGGCTATTGCTTTCTTGGCTGTCTCTTTATAACCTCTCTCATCTGCCACCCTTTTTACCACTCTCAGTTGACTTTCACCTCTCTTCATCTCTGTTGAATGCCTGTCTCCTCCCTATCACTGTCTGTCTCTTCTACTCTGCAGACCTTTTTTCACTTCTCCCTCTTAATCACTCACTCTATCTCGCTCACCTGTCTTCTCCTCCTCCCTCTCCCATGACCCCATCTGGGTGTCCTTTAAGCTGTCTCTTTCTCACAAATGCACTGTCTTTATCACTTCTCCCACAAATCTCTCCTTCCATACCTCTCCTCTGTGTTTAACTTATTTCCCTCTCAACAACTGGCTGTCTCTTTCTCAAATGTCTTTCATTCTTACTATTCTAGCTCTAGCTCTTCTCTCCCCTTCTCTCAATAACTGTCTCTCGCTTGTCTGCTATCTCTCTCACATCTGCCTCCTCCATACATTTATCCTCAGTTGTCCTTTATAACATGGCTGTCTATTTACCAACCCCTATCCCACTCACTCTGCCTCTCTTTCTCTCTCTCAGCTATTTCTTTTCTTACTGCAGTCTCTTTCGTACCTTTTTAACTGGCCTCCCCTCTATCGCTCGCCATGGTGTTTCACCTACCTATCGCTCACACACCTGTCTCTTCTCTGTCTCTCTACACTGTTCCTTTCTCACCTGCCTGCTTCTTTATCACCTGTCCACTCTAATTTTCAGGCAGCTGTCTCTCGTGTATTTCTGTCTCACACCTGTCTCCTCTCTCATCTGCCTTTTCCTTACCTTTCCCACCTTTCCACCTCTCTCTGTGACCTGTTCTTTATTACCTCACACTCATTTTTGCACTTCTCTCTCTTTCTTCCTCTCACCTGTGCCTTGTAAGTGTCCGCATTTTCTCGTTTTCCATTCTTCTTCCCTGTGTTGTCTTTCCCCTCTATCTCCCTGGGCTCTGCAGGTGTTTCTTTCCTCACTGACATAAAGAGATATGGAGGCGCGTTTTCCCGGGGGCCTCCTCTGCCAACATTGATTCACTTTGCACGTTTGTTATGTGTTTCGCTGTGCTGGGATATTCCATCCCGTAAAGCAGGCTTCAGCCAGGCAGCAGCTGCCGTGGTTTTTTTCCCGAAGCCTTTGCGAGACGGCTTCTGAAGTGGATGGGGGCCACCCTCCAGAGTAAGGGTACATGGGGGCCCCCTGCACTGCGGGGACTGCGGGCGGCCTGTGTTATGCCCCTGCCATTTACATTGCCCGACGTTGTCCACGGAAGCATGACATGGTATGTGGGAGGTGGGGGTCATACTATGGACTGGGGATATGATTTGTTAATGGCTGGTTACCTTGTTAAGGTGGAATGTGGCTGTAACTACTGTGTTTGGTGGTTTTAAAACGAATCCTGGTCCATGACCCATCCTCAGGTTGTGGAAGAGAACCACCTGACATCTCCATGTGAAATTGTGAATGCAACTGCTCTTCCCCCTCCCCACCCCTCAGAGCTCTCATCTACACCTATCTGCTTTCGCCCCACCTCCTCCAAGCTGCCTCGTGATCATTATTCCCTGGTTGGCATTTCCTGTTCACCTGGGATCCTCAGAGGTTGGCTGGTGTTCCTGCACCTGGTTTTCCAAGAGGTGGGAATGCAAGACCATTTTTACAAGCGGGAAAAAGTGGCAGTTAAAATTGCTTCATGAAATGGCTGCATTGTAGCCTGGATACATTTCTCTGCAAACCCCGACCCTCATCCAAGGCACAGGGTTAGCATGTAATGCACCCCCCTAACAGATGACTTCTTTCCCTTTATCCTCTGCCTTTCTTATCCACTCCACTGCAGGTGGTAAATGTGTGAGTTAAACCCAGTAGAATTTGAAATTCCTTGTAGAATTCTAGCCGCTAAATTGAGTTCTGTACTTTGTGGGATTCAGTCTCCATTCTGTGGTACTTCCCTTTTAAATACAGGAATTCCGTGTGGAGATTTCAGCTGGTATCAGGAATTCCAGCTGCTGGGAATCTCCTCGTGGAATACGGCATGACTCATCTGAAAAGTTTAAAGTAATGCTTAACAGATACAGTGGTGCCTAGAGGCTCTTGGTTCCACAGTGATGTTCATGCAGGGAGGGAGAGGTATGGTGCAGCGGCCAGAGTGGCTGACTCCGGAAGGCAGGGTTCACGGTTCGATCACCGCCAGGAGCTCAGCTCAGCACCATGTGACTGGGCAATAGCTCACTTAATCTCCCCGACGCCCCCCATTGCCTTGAAACCTTATGTTCACAATTTACAAATATGGAATATTTATTTTATATATATATATATATATATATATATATATATATATATATATATATATATATATATATATATATATATATATATATATATATATATATAATATTATTATTATAATATTATTATAATATAATATATATTATAATATTATTATATCATTATACACGACTAACAGGTGCGAACAGCAGGTAAATATGAGCAAACTCAGCACGCAGAAATAATGTGAAGCATAAACTTCAGTTGCTTTTGATTATGTTTAACAACAGTCATATTGATCAGCTATTTTGTGGAGGTTCAGGAAAAAAAAATTCACGTGAGAGCTGAAGTAATGTGTACCCACTGGAGAGTCGTCACTGGAGAGGCTGGATCTAGCAGCCTGAAAGAAGCAAAAATGTGTCATGACCAGAGTTGATGATTACACAGATTATAAACAAGCCTCTTAGTTTCCTGATGCCCACAATTTGAGGGTGTGGGATAAGGGGAAACAGGGTTAGGGCAGGCAGAGAAAGCAATGTTAGTCCAGCGGCTCAGTTAAGTAAGCCAGGAGCACATCACTTCCACCATTAGCCCTGAGGGGCAGCTTAGACCAGGTAGAAGCTGAAGACAAGGTCCTACTGGTTAGGCTGCAAGAATAACTGGAGAGATATAAGTAGCACAAAGTTACACATGAACCCAGAGTAGGTCGAAAAAACACAAAAAGGTGCACATGAAGGAAGGGGGCCAGGTGAGCAAACTAGTCAGCAGCGGAATAACCCACTAATTAGGGGCATTCTCAGGTATGGACTAGAAGACAACCCTGGCCTCTATACTTTCAGAGCCCCTTTTAATCTGTGGCTGGCTGTAATTTCAGACATCTTGTTGTTGAGGTCTTCTAATTTTATGTCAAGACCGGAGGTTCCTGGTATGCTTCTCTAATCTTGCATGTATTGAAATAGCAGCAGTCAAGAATGTAAAACTACAAATCCCATGAGGCTTAGAAACAAACTAGCGAATGGGATAGAAAAACATAATCACAGTAACCACTAATAGCATACTTGTAAGCATGTATAACCCCCAACTTGACTTCAAACTGCCCTCTTTTAAGAAGTCCTCAAATTACTAGCAAGCACGAAGCTGATATCGCACATTTCCAACCTCCTCCCTGCGGCTGGTAAAAAATCTCAGTTACATTATATCTGTGGACCAAAATCATCAACTCCTCCCTATCGAGCAGCTCCGTGCCGACCGAATCAAATTCGGTCAAATCACCCCCGTAGTGTAGTTCCTATATTCCCAATAGGCTCTGCGCATTGGAATAATATATCCTGCAGCTTAGACGTAGGACCTAAGTCGACTAGGTCTCTGCCGGATATATTAGATTAGACTTAATTGTGAGTGCCAGCAAGCTCAGAGGTCACTAGAAACTTTCTCGAAAGTACAAGAAGGGATTAGTCTCTGACAACCATATAACATGACAACTTTGATTCCCCAGAATGAAACGTATCTCTAGAGTCACGGAAACAATAGACGGCTATTTGACTCAGTCAGATGTGCATGCTTCGTTTCACCAGAGTTGCTTAGAAATAGAGAGACGGGCGTTTTCAATAAAAGTATTTATTGAACAGTCTTATTTCTTAAGCATAAGAAATGCACTGCTACAATTGAAATGCTAGTTAAGAAGTACAATGCATATAATATGAATAGTATTATAAAATAGTACTGTAAGAGCATGATATGGTTTCTAAGCCATAAACATAGAAAACATAAAATGCATAAAATACATACAGTGATAAAATAGTGGCTAAAAGTACTCAACTGGTGCTTCTAAAATACGCCTACCCTGGTGTACCTAACCTAAGTCTAGTACGAGGGAGGAGTAAGTGTGGTGTAGCTTAAGTCTAGTAATTTTCTCCCAAGAAGCTGTTCCAAGAATTCTCTACGGGTCTAATCAGCTCCGTACCTTGGTTTCAGAATGATAGAGGTCTTGTATCTCTCTCTCAGGACTCGATCTTCCAGCAACCCGCAAGGGTAGCCTGGAAACACCGGTGCTGGATTTCTCGGCAAGAGAAAAGACAGCGTCTTCTCAGTGCATCAGTTGGAGGGTCGGCTTCCTTCGGCACTTGCAGCAGCAGGGCGTCGGGCAAGTAGTTAGTCGATCTGCTCCTGAACCACCGTGTGTTTGACTGGGCAAATGTAGGCATATTTATACTTTGAAGGTGCCGAGTTTGACGTAAGATTGGACATAATATCGTCACTAGTGCCTCAGTTCCTTGAAAACTCCAGGAGTTCTTGGATAAATTAGTATTCAAGCAGGGGGAAGTCCCTGACTGCTGAAGGCTGGTTTTTCCAAGAAATCGGAGTTTAGTGGAAGTAGCCATGCCGTATTTGGGCTGCACAGGCTAAGACTAAATAAGGTAATCATTCCTATGCCTATATAAGGATTGGGTGAATTATATCTATATATGGGCATGAATCGGGAAAATTTCACTAGGGTCCTAGATTCCCACATAACACCCACTCCACGATTATTAAGTTCAATAATACCTAAGCACTGAACATATCTAAAGCAAAATGTACACCATCCCACTCCAAAATACAAAAATGCATTTGAATAGGCTTGCTCACATGAAATGAGTATATACTGTATGTAAAAAGTTAGAGGCGTCATCTGAAATCAAGAATAAATCATGAGCATATATTCTCTCATTAAATAAAACGAAAGTTCATTCATCAATTGATACCTGAAATCTGTCCCATAGCATAAGTTTTTTAACTGTGTTTGTTTTCGAGGTTGAAACCAAATATTGTTATTTTAGGAAGTTCAAACACGAAATCTTGTTCTCTAAGAATAGTTCTACTTTAAGCAGATAATGCTGTGCCAGCATTTGGAAAAAGTTCAAATTAGTAGATTGTTTTGAAAAATGAAGGCCGAATTTCAGAGTTCAGAACGCTGTGTGAAATAATCAAAAGTTATTCTCAGGAGTGTCAGGAGAAAACATCAGATCGTCTAGGCTGGCAAAGAAACCGTCTACCGTAGTAGGTGAAAGTGGAACCACTTCAGTTAGCAGATCAAAAGTGCAGAAGTGTGGATCATTGCCGTCAGCGTTTGATGCATTAGCAATGTCCGTAGTAGATGGTACCTGTATGCCTGTAGTTTCTCGTATCTCACCCTCAGTTAGACTTGTCAGTGAGACCTCAATGAATGCCGTCATCAGAATAGGCAGCCATTGGGGGCAACACGATGCATGAGCCGTTACTGGATCTAGCAAAGCGTCAACATCCGATGGCAGTACTAATGGAAGTGTAAGACAAATGTCCAACACGCATTCCTGTCCACAAAGCAGACATCGAAGAACAGGTAAGATGCAATCTTGCCAGATTGGTCTGAACGATAGAAACCAGGTTGTGTTCAGATCTCTCAAACGAGCCAAGCCAAGAATCTGCGGAATTCTCTCACGATTCCTCATGGCAAGGAGGCATTGTTCCATGGTAGTCTGGGTGTTGTTGGTGGCCGGACTTGCCATATCGGAGCAGAAGGAATAAAAATAGAATTCCTGCTACTAGTCCCAAGATGAGAGGCAGGCCGCCGAACACAGAGTGCACGAAATTTGGAAAAATGCCGAGGACTGCTTCAAATGGTGTTAACAGTCCCGAAAAAATTGTCTTAAATACATGTGCGATGCCGCTGGTATCAGACATGTTTAAGATTTGACTTAACATTTTTGCGAAATGTACTGGGCAGTCTGTTGATAATAATGCATGTATCTCTGCAGAAGAACTTGCTACTTGCAGATCATATGTTTCTCTAGACGAGGTCAGTGGCACTTTTTTGTAAAAGAATGGCTTTCATTCTGCTTAAAGTGTCAATTTGTATAGAAGAGATATTCAGTGAAGGCCATAAAGCCGTCTCCCTTCCTGTCTCGCTTTTTTGATACAATACTTGCATACAACAAGTGACCGTGGATGACACAGTTACGTGATAACTTTTTCCTGGCAACATGCCACAACAGCTGTGATCATTGAGCATAACGTAGCTGCCATTGGATAGCTGCCTGAAAATCGGTACTATCGCTGCGGAGGGCGAACCGTGCAGGTGGCAAGAGAGGTTATTTGCAGAACCTTTGCAGGCTTCGTGCAAATTAATACCCTGGCACAAAAGTGTACCACTCAGTGAGTTTTTACAATTCTTACCACTAAGAAATACTTCATGTCCTCCATTCCAACATTTGTGTGTGTATGGTAAAACCCAGGTCGAATTAATGTATTCTTTACCCAACCTTTCATACAGGCCCACTGGTATATGCTCCAGACAATACTGAAACAGGAAGGACGTCACTGGTATCGTAATGGTGCCATGAATTATCCATTCAATTACAGGCTTCTCAGAAACTGTTAGTTGTAATCTTTAAGGTTTATCAATGCTCAGCACCGTATAGTCTGCTCCTCTTTGTGCCAAAGAGATTTGTTTATCTGTAAGGTTAAATACAGCAAACAATGACGTGGTATTGATTAGATGCCATGGCACATAGCCTGAACGCAGATTTTGCCATGTCCAGCCTAGCAGCATGATAGAACGTAATTGAGACTGGCCATGTTGTAACATTAACAAGTCTTGTTCTATGATGTCAATGGCAGATGACACGATGCTGTCCAAAGAATAAATTCTGGAGGACCGAGTCGTTAACCCATTGTCCACTACAGAGAGGCTTTTTTCTAAATTTATACGATCAATTTCTCGTATTCTTTCGGCAGTTTCCATTTGCGTCACTTTCCATATTTCGTTGTATGCCGCATATATTCCGGCGTATATGAAACATTTTTGCCGTGGTTTGCGAGGCCCCATTAAGAAATCTCTCAAATCATTGCTTTCTTTAAGTAAAGATAATTGTTGTTTAATTTCTGGAAGTGTAGATTTCTGAAGCCACTCAAGGCACAGCTTCCCCACACTATAAGTTGTTACTATCCCTGGATGTTGTCTCTGGGAATATCTTGGATCTGGCGTATTCATTTTCAACCCCTGAGTTTTGTTCAGGAATCTATCTTGACAGTTATTTGTGTCTGTAGGCCAGATTAACCATTTTTATATGGTACGTCTACCTCCTCATCTGAAGTGCTATTAATGTCACTTGTGGGTTTAGGTATAGACGGTTTGTTTAACTCTTTAATCTTAGCCAGGCCAAGACAAGACATCTGTTGAACAGTGTCATTTAAAAACATTATTTGTTCTGGTATAATGCAGGCTCTGAACAGGGCTTCTAAACCTTGCACCTGCCAGTCTTTCGTGCCCCAGACAGTTTTTGTCTCAATGTTGTCTTTCCAAAAGTCAAAACCTAATGTAGACAGCTGAGCATAAAAGTTTGCAGAGTAAATTTGTTTAGTATTGGTCAGCATTGTTTTCATACCTGTCTTATTTATATATTTAAAATAAAACATTTCTGGATTGGTAACATTAAACCCTGAGAAGTACAAAAAATGTTCTTGAAATGTTTTATAGCTGCCTTTCGGTGGAGTAGGACAATGTTCCCATTGATTGTAATGAAACACATTTCTAGGGCTTGCAGATTTATGCAAATAATGGTGACCATAATGATTAAAACAATACATTTGTTCATAATCTGATGACCCTTCTAAGTAGTCATGTTCTGTAAATTTAGCTGACATTCCTAATCTTTCATCATGTTGTTAACAGTCTCAAAGTCCCTATCATCAGAAAATGTACTGGGTGCGACAAAGTCACTCAAAGAAACCTTAAACTGATGTGAAATCTTCAATAATTCCACCTGTCCATAGATGTCATAATCAGTTTTGTCCCATGCTATACCCCCAGGTATAGGAACGGCTGTGATGTTCACTGCTGAAAGGCCTCTTCTTTCACGATGAGATGATTTGTAAGGTTTCAGGACCAAGTTGATTTTCTTACTTGCTGTGTCCATACTACTATATTTTCCATCAATCATCCTTCCTAAACTTAACACTAGTACGAGCCAGAGCAGGAGGAAAAATACACCTAATCCAATTCAAAATTCAATCCATGGTGAAACCAGATATGTTTTTTCCAGTAGATGAAGGAGTTCTGATACTTTTTCCTTGTAGTTTGTCTTTGCTGGCTTATCCTCAGGTTCACTGGGATCCTCAGAAAAGTTATGGAAGTTGATAAAGTAGCCGGAAGCAGTTTTGTCAGTTGTTGGGATTGCATCAGGATTACTTGAAATCACTGGAGCTGTTTCTTGTTTCGCCATATTTGTATAGTCAGATGTCACATCATTGTAGACAGGCGTGTCTTGACGAACTGTTATTTGGGTTTACAGAGGGGAAAGTTCCATGGCTTTGTTGCAAAGTCCTTCTTTTCGTACTGCAAGTTTATCAAAAGTGATAAGTCTTTCAGTTTGAACCTCTTGGATTGTAGCAAGATTCGGTCGTCTGCTACTTCTCGGGAGTCCACTGGGCCTACTACTTATTATCGGCCACATGTTGTGGTTTGACCAGGTCGATGGATACAAGCCCGTTCTCCCTTTTACCAGCAAGGGGCGGTAGTACTACTGATCTTGTTCCTTGGATTGCCAAGACAGGTACTGCTTTTCTGTAAGAAGGCCCAAATTCCTTCTTCACCGCGATCTTCTCTCTGACTAGATCCCCAATCCTTGGAATCCAGACAGGCCTTGCTGGGACAGGTGTTTTTTCTTCAGTGGGCATTTGCTTCTATATTGTATTACTCAGACTTCTTCTTGTTTCATTTAAGTCCTGTAAAACAGTCAAACGATCTTTGACATCAAAGGGTTTTTGTTCCACCACTGAAGTCTGACAATCGAGGTCTTCAATTATCATTCTAGTACCAAACATTAGTTCATACGGAGTGACTCCACCCAGAGAATTTCTTGGCAGATTGCTAAGACTACGTTGGACACTTATTAGATGTTTGACCCACCCATCACCCGAACCTAATACCTTAGCTGTTATGGATTGCTTTATGTCACGTTTTTTTCTTTCCACTACCGAATTACCCTCAGGATGGAAGGGACTAGAATACCGCAATGCAACGCCCAAGCTAGCCATGGCCTCCTTGTAAGCTCGAGAGCTAAACGCAGGACCCTGGTCAGAATGTAGCGTGCCAATTGCGTATGTGCCGATAAAGACTCGCAAATCCTTTATAACAGTTCTGGCGTCAGCCGAGCGCTGGGGCCATATCCAAATAAATCTTGTCCTAGTAGTTATGGGGCCGCATCCGCTCAATATAAAGTTTGCGTGTAGACAGTCTAATGCTGTCTAGCAATGGTATCTGAACTGGGCTGGCTACTCTGTTGTCAGGTATCTGGTGGCTTTTGCTGCTGCGATTTCTGTTGCAGTTAGGGCAGTAAATTGCGAAATTGTACACATCAACTCCCAGTCCCGGCCACCAGTACATCTTTTCTAATTTTATTAAAGATTTCAAGATCCCTTGATGTCTCAGACCCTCTCCCATATGTGCTTTGTGTACCAAAGCAGCTCTCTGATTCCTGTTTGGAATTACTCTGTCCCCCACTCCAGGGATTTGAGCAAAAGGAACAGAGTTTGCATCAATTATGTATGTATTTTTGAGTGTATAGTTTAGAGGTAACGCTGCATAGCTGCCTTCCATTGAGGTTTTTACTGCTAGTAACGTTTCACCATCTATTACTCTTTTCGAACGAGTGATTGTAGCTACGGAAGCTGTTTGCACAGCTGCCTTCGCGGCTTCATCAGCCAATGAATTCCCTGCAACTTGAACGCCATCACGTTGATGACTCAGCGTATGAATCACGTGAGTCTTTTGTAGTTCTTTCTGCAAAAGAACTACTTGTTCCCAAAACGTGCCACCTTTTGAATTTTTTAAACCGTTTCAAACCCAGTTCTGCAAGTGTTTGTTGTAAGATTCAACGCAGGAATACGAATCACACACTATTAGTGTGGGGAATTCGCGATCGGTATTTTCAAGCGCCATCTTGACAGCCTGTAGTTCAGCTCGCTGAGCTGTACAGTCTCCGAGTGATTGAGTTTTAGTGACCATAGGTCTGAATTTACCTTCGCGCCAACGACCTTTAACGATCGCACATGCAGCATTATAGGCTTGTTTACCCCCAATTGTGGGTTGTGCTGATCCGTCTGTGTTCTAGAGGCAGAATTTTGGTCGGCAGAGGACATTCGTATTCGTATTGTAGGAATTCTTGTAGTGGTCAAAAACGTATTCAACGTCTGTTGCAGCAAGAGAGTTAACCCATTGTATCCATCTCGGATGTAAAGCTTTAGCATTTGGAATGCTCGCTTTCGTCACTGCCTCTAAGGCAGGTACAGGTGTAACGATCATTATGCGTTTACCCTGCGCGAGAGCTCTCTCTTTTGCTACTGCAGTTTGAACCGCTGTCAGAATTTTTTCTGTTGAAGTGAATTTCATTTCAGCTTGTGTGTACAAGTGTGATTTGTATGCAATTGGAACCTTTTCACCTTCATTAAAGGTCAGGTATGTGAACCCGCATTTCCCTGGGATGACACGGATCACGAGATTACGCGCATTGTTGCGTGTATCTAATTGTGTTTTTGCTAACATGTCTGTTGGTACTGAACGCAAACTTTCTGTATGTTTCTGAGTCCAATTTGTTGATTTGAAATCAAGTTTTTATTAGTTCGTAGAGAGGTTTACCCCTTTCTGAGTAATTCAGAACGTAAGTTCTTCCAAAATTTAGGAAACCTAGAATTGACTGTAAGTTTTTCAGCGTCTTTGGAGGTTGGAGCAGCGCACATTTCTCAAGAAAGTTTGCTGCCAGGCTTTTGCCTTCACTTGACAACTCGTATCCTAAGAATAGGACGTTGATGTGGGCAATTCGTGATTTCTTAAAATTGAATTTGTACCCTTCAGAAGCAAACCCAAGTATTATGGTGTTCACTCTTTTCAAGTGCACATCCAAATCATCGTCTGTAAGATATATGTAATTGACATAAGATAATGCCTCATCATCGTACATTTGTAGTATTTCTGTTACTCTGGCTGAAAATAACCCAGGACTATTCTTGAATCCCTGGGGGAGACGTGAACATTGTCTCTATGTCCCCAAGATTGAGAAAGCGGTCAAGTGCCTACTTTCCGGTGCAATGTTTTGACAGAAAAACCCATTTGAAATGTCTAATGTGGTTTTATATTTTTTGCGCACCATGTTATTCATCAGTGCTGCACTATGCATGTTGTACTACAAAAGTTTTACAACAAGAGTTTAGGTGTCTGTAATCCAAAACTAGACGATATGAATTGTCTGGCTTGGAGACAGGAAACAGAGGATTGTTCATAGATGAGGTGCATGTTTCAATTACCCCTTGATATTCAAGTTGATCCAAGATCTCCCTGACTTGTTTTTTAGCTTTTTGCTTGACTGGATACTGCCTTTGAGCAGTAGGTTGATTTTTTAACTGGATTTTGTGGTGAAGAGAGTCCTCATCCCATCCTACGTGATTTTTATATAATGCTGGAGCCTGAGCTACTGCCCACTTCCTGGCATAGGTATATTTTTTATGAATTGGAATGTGATTTGAGAACGTGCTGCTCGTCTTTGGACTTCACACGTTCTTCTTTTTGTTCTGACCGTCCTCTTCTTTCTGATTTCTGCTGTGAAGTCTGAAAGGTACGAGAGGAACGTGTATCATTATCTTGATATCTATCAGGTTTTCTTAAAGTATCCCTATTTCTGAGGTTGTACCTCTTTTCAGAGGGCTTCCGTTGGGGAGACCTTCCTCTGGACTGTGAATGCTTCTCTCTAGGAAGCATTTGTTTAGTGTTCTCCCACTTCTTTTTAGGAGTAGTGAGATTATTTTTAATAAAAGCTTTTTCAGGATTCTCTGTTAGTTGTGGTTTTAGTGGTTTCCCACCCAAACTATCTCTACCTAGTTCTTCATAGGATTTTTCAATTATTCTGGCAAGCTCATATGGTTGCTCAGTAATATCTGTTTCTTTTAGTTTCTGGCGGATTGCCACTGATGCTGCTTCACCTCTAATGTTGGCTAATAGTATAGCCGAGACCGGGAGAGAAGGGGTCTGTGTGAAAAGCACGACTGAGTTACTGTAGTATCTAGCGTTAAATTATCGCCTTACCAAACTTTGGGCGCCATGTAGTGTAGTTCCTATATTCCCAATAGGCTCTGCGCATTGGAATAATATATCCTGCAGCTTAGACGTAGGACTTAAGTCGACTAGGTCTCTGCCGAAGTTAATTGTGAGTGCCAGCTAGCTCAGAGGTCACTAGAAACTTTCTCAAAAGTACAAGAAGAGATTAGTCTTTGACAACCATATAACATGACAACTTTGTTTCCCCAGAATGAAACGTATCTCTAGAGTCGCGGAAACAATAGACGGCTATTTCACACAGTCAGATGTGCATGCTTCGTTTCACCAGAGTTGCTTAGAAATAGAGAGACGGGCATTTTCAATAAAAGTATTTATTGAACAGTCTTATTTCTTAAGCATAAGAAATGCACTGCTACAATTGAAATGCTAGTTAAGAAGTAAAATGCATATAATACGAATAGTATTATAAAATAGTACTGTAAGAGCATGATATGGTTTCTAAGCCATAAACATAGAAAACATAAAATGCATAAAATACATACAGTGATAAAATAGTGGCTAAAAGTACTCAACTGGTGCTTCTAAAATACGCCTACCCCGGTGTACCTAACCTAATTCTAGTACGAGGGGGGAGTAAGAGTGGTGTAGCTTAAGTCTAGTAATTTTCTGCCAAGAATCTGTTCCAAGAATTCTGTACGGGTCTAATCAGCTCCGTACCTTGGTTACAGAATGATAGAGGTCTTGTATCTCTCTCTCAGGACTCGATCTTCCAGCAACCCACAAGGGTAGCCTGGAAACACCGGAGCTGGATTTCTCGGCAAGAGAAAAGACAGCGTCTTCTCAGTGCGTCAGTTGGAGGGTCAGCTTCCTTCGGCACTTGCAGCAGCAGGGCGTCGGGCAAGTAGTTAGTCGATCTGCTCCTGAACCACCGTGTGTTTGACTGGGCAAATGTAGGCATATTTATACTTTGAAGGTGCCAAGTTTGACGTAAGATTGGACATAATATCGTCACTAGTGCCTCGGTTCCTTGAAAACTCCAGGAGTTCTTGGATAAATTAGTATTCAAGCAGGGGTAAGTCCCTGACTGCTGAAGGCTGGTTTTTCCAAGAAATCGTTGTGGATTGTCGGAGTTTAGTGGAAGTAGCCATGCCGTATTTGGGCTGCACAGACTAAGACTAAACAAGGTAATGATTCCTATGCCTATATAAGGATTGGGGGAATTATACCTATCTATTGGCATGAATCGGGAAAATTTCACTAGGGTCCTAGATTCCCACATAACACCCCCTCATCAAAAAGCCAGACGCCAACCAGAGCTACCTTAAAAAATACAGACCAATTATTAACCTCCCTCTCCTGGCCAAAACCAGCAAAAAATGTGTGCTTGCAAAACTCAATATACAATGTGCATGAAACCCTCCAATCTGGGTTCAGGAAAGAGTGTAGTATAGAGAAGAGACTGTAATGCTGAGCATCTTAGATGACCTAAACAGATCTCTGGATGATGGTCAGGCCTGCCTCCTAATCCTCCTGGACTTCTCGGATGCCTTTGATACTGTAAACCATGACATTCTCCTAAACACCCTCTGGCAGCGGGCAGGCATCAACTGAACGGTCCTTCAGTGGTTCGCATCCTTCCTGAAACCACACTCACAGCTAATCAAACAAAACAACTCGACCTCAAAAGCAGCGCCAATCTCACAAGGAGTCCCTCTAGGGTCAATCCTGTCTCATGCTCTTTTCAACCTCTATATAGAGCCCCTTGTAATGATCCTGAAGCAAGCCGGAATTGTCTACCACCTATATGCAGATGACATCCAACTTTACATGAAAATCGAGCAAGTCATAGACATCCAGCACTTAAATATCATGCTCTCTACAGTTCAGTCCTGGCTGTCCAGCAACCACTTAAGCTCAACCCAAAGAAACCATACTCCTTTGTATCGAACCCAAAGGAAAATCCTTCCCTGTAGACATATAGCTCAACAACCTCACTGCTTTGAACTGCAAACTATCCATCTCCAACTCTGTTAAATCAATCAATCAATCAATCAATCAATCAATCTATTGGTAAATGCTCACTACTCACCCGTGAGGGTCTCAAGGTGCTGGGGGTGGGGGGTGCTGCTACTGCTCGAACAGCCTGGTCTTGAGAAGTCTCCTGAAGGTCAGCAGGTCCTGGGTCTGTCATAGGGGGACGGGGAGGGTGTTCCAAGTCTTGGCGGCGAGGTGGGAGAAAGATATGCCGCCGGCGGTTGCTCGTCGGATGCGGGGTACGCTGGCGAGGGTGAGGTCAGCGGAGCGAAGCTGGCGGTTCGGGTTGTAGAAGGTTGTTTGTTGAGGTACGCTGGTCCGGCGCTGTGGAGTGCTTTGTGAGCGTGGGTGAGGAG
Organism: Lissotriton helveticus; assembly: GCF_964261635.1. Classification (NCBI taxonomy): domain Eukaryota; kingdom Metazoa; phylum Chordata; class Amphibia; order Caudata; family Salamandridae; genus Lissotriton; species Lissotriton helveticus. Next base: position 169,467,075 of record NC_136067.1, on the reverse strand, counting down.
CTTGAAGGTGATCCTCTTGTTGACGGGGAGTCATTGCAGGCCTTTCAGGTAGGCTGTGATGTGGCTGTGGCGGGGGAGGTCGAGGATGAGGCGTGCAGAGACATCTGTACGAGTTGTAGTTATTTCTGAAGTTTGGCTGAGGTTCTAGCGTAGAGGGTGTTGCCATAGTCCAGCCTGCTACTGACGAGGGCCTGGGTGACCGTCCTTCTGGTTTTGGTGGGGATCCATCTGTAGATCTTGCGGAGCATGCAGAGGGTGTTGAAGAATGTCAGACTGAGGGACGATCCTTGGGGGACACCGCAGATGATCTTGGTGTATTTAGATCGGAATGTAGGGAGGCGGACATTCTGGGGTCAGCCGGTGAGGAAGGAGGAGGTCCAGTCCAGGGCTTTGTCGCGGATCCCTGCTTTGTGGAGGTGTGTGTGTAGGGTGTGGTGGCAGACGTGTCGAAGGCGGCTGAAAGGTCTCTGGGGATTACACTCAACAGTCACCTGAACATGAAAGAGCATATAAATGACTCTTTCAAAAGTGCCTTCTACACGAATAAACACCTTCAAAAAGTCAAACACTTCATCCCATCAAAGATTTATACACTGTGGTGCAATCCTTAGTCCTCCCGACGTTAGACTACAGTAACACAACGATTATGGTCGCAACATAAAACCCACCTAGTCCCTTCGAAAGCCACACTTCACACAACGGTCAGGACTACTTTCGGGGGGAGCCGCTAATAACCATCATTCCCACTCTCAGGAAACTAAACTGGCTAACAATCGAGGCGAGAGCTATACTCGAAACCAATTGCATAACTCACAAAGCTCTCTACACAAAACAAAACAGTCTACCTCACAAATAAATTGTCAAAAAACAGTCAAAAGAGGCCACTCCGAAGTTCTCACAGTCTTCTCTTGAATCCACCAAATTTAAAAAAAGAGAAATCTTGCACCAGCTCCTTCTCTGGTAATGCAACCAGAATCTGGAACTCATTGCCTCAGGATTTACATGACAATCACTCATTCCCTCACTAAAGAAGAAACAGAAACTTCTCTTCAACAAATATCTCAACCCTCCATTCTAAGCCATCCGACTGGTCTGTTTGCTCCCACCCCTCACCCTATGAATAACTTTGAATAACAATACCATGGGGAAAAGTGTGCCTCTACTCTTCGTGCCTGCACAACACCTTATTTTAGACATCTCCTAAGGGATATCATCCATTGATTTCACTGTCTGCCGCAAATTTCCTTTATATATTGTTTTTATGTTTTTACTTACCCTGCATGTAACTCATGCACCTACTGACGTGTAAACTCTGTAAGGCTCTATATACATATTTAGAATGCAACTAGCCCAAATGTTGTCTTATTTACATATAGCATCCCTACCTCAATTATAGTCTACTTGTCATGCAGTCTTTCCTGGTTTTCAGCAGTATGCCTTCCCTCAGCTTGGAGTATTTTTGGCCCATTCCCCTCCTTATTTGTCAGCACTGCCTTCCTTCTGACAAGCTCATCACCAGAGGGGAGCGGCTTGGTCAACGCCACCTTCCCTCCCTTTCAGATGCTCACCCTGTATGTACATGCCCTATGGGAGTATACTGGGCCTTGTCTCCACCTCCATTTAATGTTAACCTTTTTTCTGCCTAACTGTATTAGTTGTACTCACTTTCAACATGGAATTGGACAGCTCCCCTCTAATGAATGTCAATGATGATGACGGAAAAACTTTTTTAAATGATTTAAATTAATTTATTCATTCTTCTGTGGAACAGGCTGTGGCAGCCTCTATGAATAAGGTGTCTAAAAATATTGAAAATGTTGTACTAAATATTATGTCTAAGACATTAATGGCTAATTCTAAGGGTGAAAACAGATAAAGAAAAATACACTCCTACCTACTAAAAAGAAACAGGTATCGATCCCCAATCCTGACATGGCACTTTTGAATAGTGTGGTTTCCTCACATCAAACTGAACGGGTTGTTCCTCTCAGGCTTCCTTCCAAGGAGCGGAATACTTAAACTCATACAAAGTACAAAAAATAAAACAAAAAATATTCAAAATGATCCTCATAAAATTGGCATTCGCGCATTTGGATACTGGTACATGGGGGATCCAGATGATGATACTGACAATTTAGGGATCAATGACCATCTTCTCTTCCTCCTAAAAAGTCCAAATTGCTTCTTTCCTTGTCTGCTTCTTTTCAGGTCAAAACAGTTCTGGATACAGTAGGGACTCCGATGTTTGATTCAACTCTCATACACCATCCAAATTCCATGGAAGGGGATTACATCTCTTCCAGATTGCGTTTGCCCTTGGACAAACAAACTAGGGCCAAGTTGAGATCGGAATGGCCCAGGTCTACTCTGTCTTTCAACATCACCTCCACTCCAACTATTGACCAGTCTTTGCTTATTTTCTTTTCAAAGTTTGGCAAAGATCCCCGTAAAAGAGTTGACAAGGCCTGGTTTACTTGTCAAGATAAACTACTTGACACTGTGGGTCCTTTGGCTCGTCTTTTTGACAATGCAGAGTTGGCTAGGTTGGATAACACCATTATTGACCCTGAAGATTTGTCATTATGGAGCCAAAGAGCTTTTTGTTTGTTGGGCAACGCTAACTCTGCCGTAACACATGAACGGAGGAAAGGTCTCCTATTCAAGTTGGATCTGAAGCTAGCAAATCTGGATACTCTTGATCATGGAATCAAGGCGGAAGGACTTTTTTTTGGAGACTCTTTTAGCAAAGATCACAGTAGATATGTAACTATTTTTTTCTTTATTGATAAAGCTCAACAGTCCCTTAAAAAAGTGTTCTCCCAACTGGTGTTTGCAAGGGCTGGTAGAGGCAGGAGCCACTTAACCGGCCATAACTATTAAAATCAGGGATCTAGAGGCTCCTTCAATTCAAACTACTATGATTACCAAGACTACAAACCTCAATTCTACCCCCAGAGAGGTAGAGGATATCGAGGTTGCAAACTTTAGAGCCGGCAATCAACAAGTCGAGTCCTTTTTATGGCCCTCCTCCCAGAGAAAGCTGTCTTTAACATTTTCTCACAAAGTGGAAATCCATAACTGCAGATCCTTGGGTGTTAAATACAATACAAGGTTATGTCATAGAGTTTTACAAAACACCTTCACAAACTGTATTGCCTCTTCCTCCAAGGTTTTCTTCTGAAATATCCAACCTAGTTTATCTAGAAATTCAGTCTTTTCTACTCAAACAGGCAATTCAACTTTCCAATCCAGATCCCTCGGGATTTTTAAGTTCACTGTTTCTAATCCAAAAGAAAAACAAAAAGATGATTTCAGTGATCAGCCTCAGAACTTTCAAACAGTTTGAAGTTTATCGCCACTTCAAAATGGAAACTTTTCTCCAACTCAGAGATTCCTTGCGTCAACATGACTGGATGGTAAGATTAGATCTTCAATACGCATATCTTACAATTCTCATTCATCACAGTCACAGAATATTTCTTCAATTTCAGTGGCTGGGACAAACATACTGGTTTTCCTCTCATCCCTTTAGTCTCTCTTCAGCACCATGGTGCTTTACAAAAATAATGAAACCAAAAGTAGCCCATCTCATGACGCAGGGTGTCAGACTTATCTTCTACCAAGATGACATTTTGCTAATGAGCCAAAATCTACAAACTCTACAATCTCATCTACATCTGACCTGCTTGCTTCTTTCAGAGATGAACTTCATTATAAGCACAGAGAAATCAGTTATTACCCCTTCTCATAAGACAGAATTTCTAGGTTTTCTTGTAAATGCTTCAATCGTTACTCTTCATTTTCCTCAAACAAAGGTAAAAGCAATCAAATGTGAAATCGTTCAGACTTCGCAGCTCTGTTAATACCTCAGGTCTCTGGCGATGACTGTCTTCTTCCAAAGGTTTTGCTTGTTTCGATTCCATCATTCTTGACCCAGACTCTAATTTAGAACTTCAATGGTGGATAGACCATTTTGACGTCTGGACCAGCAGGACTAGCTTCACGTCAGCCCCGATCTTCTGTTAGATTCCAATGCAAATCAGATGGACTGGGGCGCCCAATGTGGTCCAATCTCATCTGGGGGTATATGGTCTTTCGAGGAGTCCAAATTGCACATAAACTGTTTAGAGATGCTGGCAGACTCCTTTGCAATCAAAAGTCTAGTGAAAGACAGAGTACAATGCTCTATTCTTCTCCATATGGACAACATTTCCATGGTTCATTACATTAATCATTTGGGCAGGACCAGATCCAAGCCCCTAGCAGAATTAGCTAAAAGTTTTGGGAAATTCTGCCTTTTCAACAAGATCTCAGATCAAGCAGAATACTTACCTGGGAATCTCAATTGCATAGCAGATTGGCACCGCCACTATCTTTGAGGCTCCAGCGATTGGAAACTTCATCCTTGAGTGTTCCCATCTCTGTCATACAAAAGGGGTCCTTTAAACATCGATCATTTCGCCACCTTTCTCAATTCCCAACTACCTTGCTTCTTCAGTTGGCATCCAGACCCACTAGTTTTAGCTACAGATGCTTTCTTACAGGATTGGTCCCATTCAATCAACTATGCTTCCCCTCCTTTCCTTAGGTCAAACACAGTCCATATGTCAACAAGTACCTTAGTAATAGTAGTCACATTCTGGCAAAGTATGGCTTCCTCCCCTTCTCGATCTGGCAATTGAATGCCCTGTCTTCCTTCCGTCCTTTCCCAATCTCCTTCTAGATCTCTTGGGCCAGTCTCACAATCTGGATCAACTCAAATTTTGTGTCGTAAAATGTCTTAAAGTGTTCCAACAACAGACATTTTAACCTCAGAACATCCTCTCACTCCCAACTGCTGATTTCCTTCAAGAAACTCCACAATCCAGTTTCCCTCCCCCTCCCCCTTCCTCGCTAGATCAGATGGGTTATGTCTTTGGCAGGCATTGGCACCTCCGTTTTGGGGGCGAGTGCCAGGGGTGCCATGACTCCTAAAGCTTACTGGGCAGGTTCCAGATTAGAGGACATTCTGAGATCGGCTGACTTGTCTAATGATAATGATTTCCAGACATTTTATTGTAAACTTGTTCACACTGCCTCTTCTGTTGAAATTAACATGCTTTAAACAGCCATATTAGGAGCCTAAGGTCTTGACATAAAATTGAGATTTTCCTAGTATTTTATGAAGGAAAGTCTTACTTTTATTAAAGACGCAGAGGTGAGAATCATTTCATCTCAACAGTTTTGAAACTTTGTGTTTATTTCCCTCTCAGACAGCTACTACAGTGTTACCACCTGCTTCCTCTTAAGGACATCGCAGTACCCTCTAGATATTTATCTTCCACTACTTCCAGGACGGATCTCCCTAGTGTTCTTCCGTCTCAACCTATGGATTCTTCTTGAAGTTTCGGTTTAATTAACTTTTACCAAGAACTCTTTACTTTTACACTAGCCTTTCTATTGTGTGATGTATTTTGCCATTATTTTTTGGTTCAAATTAACTTCTCGCACAATAAAAGAGGGCTGTTCCCGGTCAGGTTGGGGGTTATACATGCTTAATGGTATGCTAATGGTGGCTATTGTGATTATGTTTTTCTATCCCATTGGCTAGTTTGTTTCTAAGCTTCATGGGATTTGTAGTTCTACATTCATAACTGCTTCTATGTTAATAAATGTAACATTAGAGAAGCATGATACTCACTTCTGTGTCTTTAATGAAATTAAGACTTTCCTTCATAAAATACTTGGAAAATCTACATTTTGTGTTAGAGGGAATGCACTGGTCCATGCCTGTGATCACTTTTAACCTTGCATTTCCCAGCATACAGGGTGTTGAAGCCACTAGTGAAATCACTAGGCTTATAGTTTGCTTTCTCAAAATATTCCTTAGTCAACAACCACTTGGGTGCTGCGGAGAACTAAGAACACCTGGGTAGAATGTGTAGCAGTGCTAGTGTAGGTGGTTCTGCTGCAGGAAGGAACTACTGAATTGAATTTTATCCAACAATGAGACCATATCAAATAGTACCCATTAAAATGTATTTTAAGGTGCTCCATATTATGCCCTTGTTTTCTTTAACTGTACCAGTCACAATCTTGCATGGATAGCGACCACTTTTGGAGAGGACACCGCTAATTGCCAATCTTCATCATCCAGTTCTAAACCATCACGTGTCCACTTAACCCTCAGAACCGTAAGCAAGTCCGCCCCATAATTGATAAGTTTCTTATAAATCAGGGAGATCGTTTTGTCGGGGAGATGACCATCTAAGATTCTATCCTCAAGAGGCGAGACCTCCGGTAATTCCTCCTCTACAGGCAGAGCAGCCGTTAATGAGTGTCGAGCCTGCAAATAGCGAAAATGTTCAGAGTCTGAGAGCTTGTACTCTACTTGCATTTCTTTAAATGATTTCACTCGCCCCTTGCTCCACAGGTCCTTAATAGTTGAAATGGTAATCAACCTTTACTCCGCATCTTTTTTTCCGTGGACTTTCAGTCCGCATACCGTTACTCCGCAAGGTCATTGACCTCGCATACCATCACTCCGCATTTTTTCACAACGCATGTGCATTTACCACGCATGCCTTTACAACGAATTACGTTGTAAAGGCATGTATGGTAAATGCACTTGCGTTGTGAAAAAAAAACAGACTTCATGAAGATGGAACCAGGAGGTCTGTGGAACCACGACGACGAGAGAGGTAAGGGGGTTTGGGTTAATTTTTTAGGGGTGGGGGTCGTGCTGGGGTAGTGATTGTGTAGTGTTAGTGTAGTGTAGAGTTGTGGTGGTTGTGTAGTGTAGGGTCGTGCTGGGGGAAGTGTTATAGGGTTTAGGGTAGTGTTGTAGTGTTTGTGTAGTGTAGGGTCATGCTGGGGGTAGTGTATTAGGGCTTTGGGTAGTGTTGTAGTGTTTGTGTAGTGTAGGGTCATGCTGGGGGTAGTGTATTAGGGTTTTGGGTAGTGTTGTAGTGTTTGTGTAGTGTAGGGTCATGCTGGGGGTAGTTATTTAGGGTTTAGGGTAGTGTTGTAATGTTTGTGTAGTGTAGGGTCATGCTGGGGGTAGTGTATTAGTGTTTAGGGTAGTGTTGTAGTGTAGGGTCATGCTGGGGGAAGTGTTATAGGGTTTAGGGTAGTGTTGTAGTGTAGGGTCATGCAGGGGTAGTGTTTTAGGGTTTAGGGTAGTGTTGTAGTGTTTGTGTAGTGTAGGGTCATGCTGGGGTGTAGTGTTTTAGGGTTTAGGGTAGTGTTGTAGTGTTTGTGTAGTGTAGGGTCATGCTGGGGGTATTGTTTTAGGGTTTAGGGTAGTGTTGTAGTGTTTGTGTAGTGTAGGGTCATTCAGTTGTAGTGTTTTAGAGTTTAGGGTAGTGTTGCAGTGCTTGTGTAGTGTAGGGTCATGCTGGGTGAAGTGTTTTAGGGTTTAGGGTAGTGTTGTAGTGTTTGTGTAGTGTAGGGTCATGCTGGGGTGTAGTGTTTTAGGGTTTAGGGTAGTGTTGTAGTGTTTGTGTAGTGTAGGGTCATGCTGGGTGAAGTGTTTTAGGGTTTAGGGTAGTGTAGTGTTTGTGTAGGGTCATGCTGGGGGTAGTGTATTAAGGTAGTGTTGTAGTGTTTGTGTAGGGAAGTAAAGTGCTTTATGGTAGTGTTGGGGGGTCGTGCTGGGTAGTGTAAATGTAGGAAAAGGACTGTGTGTCAAGTTTGGGTGGTGCAGGGGTACTACATTAGAGTGTAGGGTAGGGTAGGGTAGGGTACTCTTACTTACCTTTACAACTTTTACAACGAGTATACCTTTAACATGCATGCCTTTGCGTTGTAAAGGCATGCGTGGTAAAGGCATATTCGTTGTAAAAGTTTTCGTTGTCTTAATTTGCGGAGTAATAGTACTTGTGGTATTTTTTTTGCGGAGTGATGGTATGCGGGGTATTTGTGTGCGGAATAACGTCACATATTCAGTTGAAATCCCTTTCAGTTCCCATTTATCAAATCCCTTAGTATTCCAAAGCTTACCTATTCTCTCAGAGGCAAAATGTGGGGTAGCTAGTGTTAATTTATCTTTCCACCCCAAAGAACGCGTGGCATCTTGCCAGATTTTTACTGCATGCTTTGTTGGTCCCGTGAGACCGAGCTTTACCGGTTTAGAATACAGTGCTCTGTTATAGTTTCCAACCGGTAGGAGCCATTTATCCATGGCATATCCGGGATCCTCAACTGGCCCATATGTTCCATGATTAATAGCAGCTAGCTGGGAGGCCCAGTAATAACGCCTGACATCCGGGAGGGCGATACCACCATCATACCATGGGAGCGTTAGCTTGGCTAAGGCAATACGGGGCCTACCCTCCCATACCAAACTTCGTTGAAGTCCCTCTACCTCGCAGAAATAACTTGCGGGTACTACGTCTAGAGTATTTTGAAGGGCATAAAGGAATCGCGGCAGGGACATTATCTTGAAGAGGGCTGCCCGTCCTAACAAAGAGTTCGGAAGCCTTCGCCAATGAGCGGAGTCACTTCTAAGCCGCTGTAGAGGGGGGAGGAGATTTTCAACATATCTAGTTGTCGGGTCCAGCGAAACAAAACTCCCAAGATATTTAAATCCACTCGTGGTAATCTGGATGTGACAATTTCTCGGGGGGACCGGGGCCTCTCCATGAAGGACATACAACACAGATTTCCCCCAATTAATGGAAAGTCCAGAATTTTTACCAAAGGAAGCTAGGACATCGCATACCACCACGAGGGACTTCCGAGGGGAGGTCAAATAAAGCAGAATATCATCTGCATATAAGGAAATCCGATCCTCCCACTCAGGGGACCATCGTATTCCTCGGATCGATGGCTCCCACCGGATCCAGGCCGCCAGGGGTTCTAAAGCTAGAGAGAAAAGAAGAGGAGAGAGGGGGCAACCCTGTCGCGTGCCCCGTCCTAAATGAAAGGGTGTCGAGACTCTTCCATTGACCACCACCTGGGCAAGCGGCTCAGCGTACAATAGCTGCACCCAGCTAATAAATTACGGTCCGAATCCAAACTTAGCCAGAACAGCCCATAAATAGGACCATTCCACTGTATCAAAGGCCATGGTCGCATCAAGGGAAGCGATAACCGCTGGTTCCCGCAGAGTATGTGCTCTAGCTATCACTCCATGCAATCTTCTTAAATTCAGAGCAGTATTTCAATGGGGGATAAATCCTGATTGATCCGGGTGGATCAATCCACGAATCACTTTTATCAACCTGTTTGAAAGTATCTTAGCTAATATTTTGGGCTCCGCGTTTAATAGAGAAATAGGCCTATATGAGGTACATTTGTCCTTGGGTTTCCCTTCCTTATGGATCACCACCACCGATGCCACTCTCTGGTCCCTAGGTAGGATTCCCTTCTCCCGGGCCTCAACAAACATACTTTTAAGGTAATGGGCCAATTTATCCAGTCTCAGTTTATAAAGTTCAATGGGAAGTCCATTAGGACCTAACGCTTTGCCAGAGTTCAACGAACGGATAGCCAGAGCTATTTCATCAGTAGTTAGAGTACTATCCATAAAATCCATATCTTCCTTAGATAAACAAGGGAGCCGTATATCACGAAGTAATAAATGGGAGTCCTCCTCCGGTCGGTCTGAAACCGAGGCATAAACAGTTTGGAAGTATTTCGCAAAGCTATCCACTATATTTTGCGGGTCTGTGAGTACCTCTCTCTCGTCTGTAACGAGTTCTGGTACAACACGTCCAGCTCTTTCTTTCTAATCCAACCACGCTAGTAGCCTCATTGCCTTATCTCTGAGATCATATAGTCTTCCCTTCTGTTCCATGTCCAGACCTCTGGCCCTATCCATGACTAGCGAGTTATAATCATGCTGTTTTAGACTCAACACATGTAAGCTGGCCCGTGTCACCCCCTGCTCCAATCCCTCCTTACAATTTCAGTTTCCATCTCAACAATTTCTTTATTCTTTTCCTTTTTGTCTCCAGCTATTAATGCTAGAGCTTGACCCCTGATAACCGTTTTGAATGCCTCCCAAAGTGACACCATAGATAACACCGAACCGTCACTCTCTACAAAATAATCGTCTAGCGCTTTTATGAGGTCCCCTCGAATCTTAGGGTTTCGGATATACCATGGATTGATAGGAGCAATTCTACCCACAGAGTGTGGTGCGATACAAAACCAAAGCCACAATGGGGAGTGATCAGATACGCCCCTCGCAAGATGAATCACCTCTGTAATGTAGGATGCCTGATCCGCTAGGACTAGACAATAGTCCAACCGGGAGAGGCTACCGTGCACCCCCGAGTGAAAGGTATACTGCTTCTTATCTGGGTGAAATAGTCTCCAACTGTCTATCAAACCCATCGCCTCCATAAAATCTGGCAACCAACTCTGGGCACGCCTCGTATCTTGCGGGGGGGAATCTATCAAAACTGCCGTATCCTCACGCTGTTCCCAGCGCAGCAGACTATGTGCTGACGCTGTGGAATAGAGGGTGAGCAGCCGCCATATTGGGGGAAGGAAAGGGTGGCGCTCCAGTAGCTGGCCGCCTCCCGCCCTCCCAGGCTATTTACCCATCCTGAAAGCGCGAGTGCGCTGACTTAAATTACGGTCTCACCCCTGAGACGGATGCCGGGGGCTAAGTATCTCTATTTTTAAAAGTGTGCATTTTGATCTTTAAGTTATGACATTTCTTTTCAAATTTTGGTAATCTTTTTAATATTGAGAGCCTTACTTTCCGAAACTGCCGTATCCTCACGCTGTTCCCAGCGCAGCAGACTACGTGCTGATGCTGTGGAATAGAGGGTGAGCAGCCGCCATACTGGGGGAAGGAAAGGGTGGCGCTCCAGTAGCTGGCCGCCTCCCGCCCTCCCAGGCTATTTAACCATCCTGAAAGCGCGAGTGCGCTGACTTAAATTACGGTCTCACCCCTGAGGCAGAAGCCGGGGGCTCAGTATCGCTATTTTGAAAAGTGTGCATTTTGATCTTTAAGTTGTGACATTTCTTTTCAAACTTTGGTAATCTTTTTAATATTGAGAGCCTTACTTTCCGAAACTGCCGTATCCTCACGCTGTTCCCAGCGCAGCAGACTACGTGCTGATGCTGTGGAATAGAGGGTGAGCAGCCGCCATATTGGGGGTAGGAAAGGGTGGCGCTCCAGTAGCTGGCCGCCTCCCGCCCTCCCAGGCTATTTAACCATCCTGAAAGCGCGAGTGCGCTGACTTAAATTACGGTCTCACCCCTGAGGCGGAAGCCGGGGGCTCAGTATCGCTATTTTTAAAAGTGTGCATTTTGATCTTTAAGTTGTGACATTTCTTTTCAAACTTTGGTAATCTTTTTAATATTGAGAGCCTTACTTTCCGAAACTGCCGTATCCTCACGCTGTTCCCAGCGCAGCAGACTACGTGCTGACGCTGTGGAATAGAGTTTGAGCAGCCGCCATATTGGGGGTAGGAAAGGGTGGCGCTCCAGTAGCTGGCCGCTGCCCGCCCTCCTCAACACTGGATAAAAGGGGAACGTCATCTCGTCTGCGCAGCGGGCGCGCCATTGGCGCGCCAAAGGCAAGCCTGTCTGCGCCCGTCCGCGCCGGGCCCGCGCTTAGCGCCAGGACCCCTAGTCCAGCCGCAATGGAGCGGACCACGTACTCATCCGCTGATCTCATACAGCTGAGGTCACTCTATGGGGGTACCTGTCTTCAGTATGACACCGAAACAATCCCCTGTGCCACAACCACCAGCTGTCCTAGCTGTAACTCCTTTCTACCATTTATAAACACCAAAGCCAGCTCTTCAAAAGGATCCAACAATAAAATAAAGAACATCACAATATCACTTATTAACGCTCGATCGTTGGGCAGACGTAGACAGGAGATAGGCGATCTGATTCTAGACAGGAAAATAGATTTACTATTTATCACAGAGACATGGATGGATGGAGCGTCTGACCCAGATTTAGTGGTGGCAGTGCCGCAGGGTTTTAATGCACACCGGCTGGATAGAAAGGGAAAAAAAGGTGGGGGCTTGGCAATAATCACCCGGAATATCTTTCCGGTCAGAATATCTCCCATACCTTCAACAACATGCGAAGCTTTACACTTCACCATTAAGCTTACCCCCTGGTATAATCTTAAAGGAGTACTTATTTATAGACCACCTGGCTCCCGATCTGAATTTCTGTCCAATTTTATGTCACTGATGGAAGCCCGGGCAATTGAGGATTCCTTTATGGTCCTGGGAGATTTAAATTTCCATCCTGAAAAAACAGATGATATTGAAACCCTAACCCTAACGGCCGACTTGGAAAGTCTGGGATTGGTTCAGCTGGTGAATGCACCCACACACGAGGCCGGTCACACGTTAGATGGCATCTTTTCTAATATAAAAGAGATAACAGTACACAATATACTCCCCCTTATCTGGTACGACCATCATGCCATTGTTTGTACTATTCTCACTGGTCAGGCTTCCATACCCAAACAGTTTCCTTTAAGCCAAGAGTCCTTTTGAGTTTGGAAGGACATTGATAACGCAGCTCTTAGAGTGTTGCTGATCAGTTCTCGTCCTACTATTTCCGCAGACTCTAACACGGCTGCGAAACAATTTTCCGTCTGGTTAGGCAGTGCGATGGACGCACTAGTGCCGCTTAAGTCTATATCTAGAAATAGGAAGGTGCCTTCCACACCATGGTTCACAGAAAACTTAAGAAAGCAAAAACAAGTCTGTAGGAACCACGAAAGAAATTGGCAAAGGTCCTACGATAGGGAAAGTAAACTTATATAAAGAGACACTGGTCATCTACAAAAAGATGATTAATGAGGAACAAATTGACAACGCCAAAAATTCTAGTATACAACTGTACGAGGTGGTGAAACAACTGGCTGGGAAATCTCCAGATCTGGTTCCACCTCCCTCCCAGGCACTCTGTGATGCTTTGGCAAATTTCTTTTTCTCGAAAGTAAATGATTTTTACTCCGAGTTCTCAGCCATTGACAAACCCACTACCCCTGCACCTATTTCCCATAGTGAACACCGTGACTGCTCACTAGTCAATTTAAAGAAACACAGGAGGATCAAATAGTTGACATCATTAAACTCATAAAAACTGGTTCAGCCCTAGGCCCTTGTCCTCCTAAGATCTTTCCCCCAGTAATGGATTTGATAAGTGAAATCATTACGCAAGTCTGTAACGGGATGTTTAAATCAGGGATCTTCCCGGACGGGTTAAAGAACACTCTACTAAAACCTCTTCTCAAAAAACCCTGTCTACATAGGGACGTGCTGAAGAATTACAGACCCATCGCCAGCCTGCCGTTTCTAGCCAAGGTGGCTGAGAGAGTGATGAACGATCAACTGTCAGAGTATATTGAACAAAATAAATTGCTTGATGACTCACAGTTTGGGTTTCGTAAACTGCACGGCACAGAGACCGCGCTCATTAAAGCCGCCGATGATATCAGAGTCATCAGAGACCAAGGGGGTACGGCGGTACTTGTACTACTGGATTTGTCCGCGGCATTCGACACGGTCAATCACTCCATCTTGATCGGCCGTGTCGGAAATTTGGGCATTCAATCCAGAGCCAAGGACCCGCTTGCCTCCTTTCTGTCTGGTAGAACACAGGCCGTAACACTGGGACCATTTAAATCGGCCGATTTGGCTTTATCCTGTGGGGTTCCCCAAGGCTCATCCCTAAGTCCGACACTTTTTAATATCTATGTGTCGGACTTAGCCAGAGTTATTAAAACCTACCGGATGAGCCTCACCACATATGCCGATGACGCCCAGTTGGTGCTAGCCATCAATAATGATGGAGAAAAGGTGGCGGTACGATTCCAAGAAGGCATGCTGGCAATCAAAGACTGGATGGCCTGCAATTGCTTAAGGCTCAATTCCGAGAAGACGGAGGTGATCATTTTCGGGAAACTTTCACCTATGTGGTCATCAGTCTGGTGGCCTCCATCACTCGGAGTTTTACCAACCCCCGTTCAGAAGGTCAGGAACCTGGGGGTAATCTTTGACGAAAAACTGAATTTTGTCAGCCATGCAAATCAGACAGCGTCCTCAGCATTTCATAAGCTTAGGCTTATAAGAAAAATAATTCCATTCCTCCCAGAAAGTCCCGGGAAAACTGTGGTGAGTTCACTGGTACTGTCATCTTTAGATTACTGTAACGGTTTATTTGCAAATGCTCAATCCCGGGTGGTCGCCAAATTACAACTGATCCAGAATGCGGCGGCAAGACTGCTCTCGGGGACCCCCAAATTTAAACCGATTAAGCAAGTAATCAGAAACTACCACTGGCTGACGATTAAAAATCGGACCAGATTCAAAACTTTATGTCTTACTTTTAAAGCTCTTCATAATCTCGGGCTGGAGTTTCTCAAAGAGAAGCTCGTTGTTTATCGCCCCACCAGACAATTAAGGGGCATATTATCAAGGGGGTTTATCTCCGCTTTTTTGGCTTTAAAAGCCAAGAAAGCGGAGATACAATTATCTCCCTATTACCTAGCTGTCGCTAACACCAGTTAGCGACAGCTAGTAGGAGATAGCGACCATCTTGGGCCCCACTTTGCATGTCAGTGATATTTATCACTAATGACATGCAAAGTGGGCGTGCCAAGATGTTAGCGACTGGAAACAGTCGCTAACATCGCTATCTCCTGTTACCAACTTTTGGAGATATTCGCGCTAAGCGCGAATATCTCCAAAAACTAACACCTGCCCTGAGCAGTTCTTAGCCATGTTATCCAATGGGAGGTGGATAACATGGCTAAGAGCATTAGCTCGGTAATGCATGAATATCGCGGACTTTTCAGCGATATTCATGCATTGCGGCCGTTTTTTATCGCATTTGCGATAAACCTTGACAATAGCAAGGTTTATCTGCGATAATTTCTGACGATGCTTAGCGTTAAATAATTCGTTGCTAAGCATCGTTAGCGATAAATATCGCTTAACGTTGGTAATATGCCCCTAAGATCTATAAACTCGTATCAACTGGTGGTACCGCGGACTAGGACTGTTACGTGGGGAGACAGGTGTTTTAACAACACGACGGCCAGACTCTGGAACTCCCTTCCGCTGGTGATTAGATCAACACCTTCATTGTTCCAGTTTAGGAAATTGTTGAAGACCTGGTTGTTTGACCAGTAATCTCCCTCTCACCTCATCACTTTTTAGAATCTGATACTGTTCCCATTGAGACACTAAGCTGAGTTATAGCGCCAAGACGCCTACGGGCATTCGCTGCGCTTTATAAATTGCAAAATTAAATAAATAAATATCCATTATTCCAGAAACTACAGCATTAAAATCACCACCTATAATCAAAAGTCCCCCAGGTAGCTCATTCAATAGTTTCCCCAAATCAAAAAAGGTGTTAGACTGCAGACCCGATGGGACATATACCGATAAGAGGGTTAAAACACGGCCCTCCCATCTTCCTGAAATCCCAACGTATCGTCCCCTGTCATCTGTCCATGTGGAATCGATCACTAAGGGGAATGCCTTTCGGACCAGGATGCCTACCCCCCTAGACCCAGACGTAAACCCAGCGTGGACAACCAAATCATATCCCATTCTGTGCATAGCCATGCATGTGTTTCCAACTAAATGCGTTTCCTGGAGCAAGACTACATCTGGCGCGCGCCGCTTAAGATATTGAAGGACCACACTACGCTTGATTTTGTCCCCCAACCCATTAACATTTCAACTTATAATCTTAAGTTCACTACCCCCCCCATCATCATACGAAAAATAAAAATAATCATCTGGTGTCTGTCGCATGTTAATCAATAACGATACAATGATGCCATCTATAACACAACACATAGAAAAAATTAAAGCAATTACCACTGTCGGGACACACATTCTTATAAAAAACTTTTCAACCCTAATGCACCCCCACCCTGCACCCCTGCATTCCGCTTACGCGAATCCCCAACTAGCAGGGTGCCTGTCGCCCCCCCGCACCCCAATACTAATATACAACTATCTTGAGGTAGAAAATAGAGGGAGGGCCTACACTCGCTCGTCATCTTACCCCGCTCCCAACTTTATTGCAACCACCCCGATATCAGATCAATATATTGCCTCATGTAGGTGTGCGGAATAAATCAGAGAAGAGCTGCGTCTAACCCTCCTCCCCCCCGGTCTCAACACATTACCCCCTCATGGGTCCTCCCCGTCCCAGTCCTTACCACGTGAGGCAGTCCTGCCTCCACCCAGCCAATCAAAACGCCAGAAATCCAATGGTCGAAGGTGACATAAGCCCCTCCCACCCACCGCCATGCCTGTCTTTTTTCTGCTCCGATGGCTGTCGGAACGCTGGTGCTCCCGGTTCCTGCCTCTATTCCCGTTTGCTTCTGGATGGTTTGGCGGTGCCGTGAGTGTTTCTTTTGCATTTCTAAATGCTTCTGTTTCTGGTCTTTTCGTATTTTTACCGGCGCGGCCGCTCCGGTCCTCCGGCCGGCCACGCTCCTGTTCGGGGGTCAGGATGCTCCCCGTTCATGTGCTGGGCTGGGGCGGGGAGCCCTCCTGGTGTTCTGGCCCCAGGTCGTTCCGACGCTGGTGCTTTAGTGCAGCGTCCGGCCCCTGCAGCCATGTTCTTCATATGTGGCTGTGGGTGGAGACTGCAGGGCTGCCCTTTTTTGTTTATTTTCTGATCTCACATACGAGATTGCTGTTTGGGGCAGTGTATCCTGGAGGTTGCTGGGCACTTCCTTTATTGGTGTGTCTGGTGTTTTCCTGTGGGGTTTACTCCTTTGCTCGCCATGTTTGAGGGGACTTCCTCTCCGGTGCATCCACGGAGCAGTTGCTCATTGGTATGTCATATGCCTCTGGTGTCACAGGCTATCATGTGCTGAGGGTTCAAGTCCTGCCTATGCTGTCAATGTGACTTGGGATGTTCATTTTCATGCTGTGCTTTGGAAGTTTGCATTCTCTTTGTCCACGTAGCATCTTTTGCAGTTTTTCTTGGACTGTTTTGCGCTGTCTGCGCTGCTGGTGCATGCGGCTATGCCATCATCTCTTGTTGGTGGGATCGTGGACATTTTTCCCTGTTGGGGTATACATTCGGGGATGGTCCATGAGATTTCTGGCGTTTTGATGCTGGGTCTTTCTCCCTGATTCATTTACTCCGGCGGGGTTTATTCCCGTTTTTTCTCGGCCATTTCGTGCTGTCCTGTTGGCTGTACTGGCTGCGGTGTGGCTTGGCATTGCCATGCGGGGTGTTCCTCTCTTTCTGGGGACACGATTTCGCCTGGCGGTCTTTGTCACCTGGTATCCTCCATTGTTCTTCTTTTTTGCACCTTCTCCCTCTGTCTTCGGAGGCTTCTTCCCTGGAGGTCCGGGTTGGGCGGTTGGTGGATTCCGCTCTCAAGAGTTCGTATGCTGCTTCTCCTTTTTGGGGTGTGCGCTTGCTCTTTTTCGGTCTGTGCTTCGCAGGTTCTTTTCTTAGGGGTCCCTCCTTCCAGTCCCGGATGGTTGGGCCTTGTCCTCGGCTACCGGGGCAGCGGGGGCTTGTGAGATTTCTCTCTGGCCTCCGTTTTGGTGCTTTGCCATTCCCCTGGTGCCTTGTTCCTATGCCTGCATTTTTTGCGCTCTGTTTGGTTCCCTGCCTCTGCGGGGCCTGCTGCTGCCCCCGAGTGTCAGTCGGATATGTTGTGCCCAGGAGGAGTCTCCGTGGCCTGGTGGTTGCATCTCTTCCTCTTCAGGTTATGTGTTCCGCTCCTGGTGTTGACCTGCTTGTGGGTCACCTATCTTCTTTGGTGTCATTGTTGCGATTTGAGGGCTCGGCTCCGTTGTTCCTGGCTCGTTGGTCCGGTCTGCTTTGAGAATGGTGATTCCTGTTGGTCATCATTCTTGGTTGCCGGTTTCCATTCCGGGCCGTCCCCCTTTTGGGCTGTTTTCACGGTCGCTTCGTTGTCCGTTGGCACTGTGATGCGTTCTGCCGTCTTCTTTGGCGTCGGCCTATTTTTTGTCGCTACGCTCTGTGGTGCTGGTTTCGGTGACGGAGTGGGGGCGGGGGTCCTCTTTCTCTCTGTTCCAGGTCCTGGCTCCCGTTGGTCTTTCTGTTCGGTTCTGCCTCCCGGGGCTTTGGTCGGGTTGGTGCGGCTGTGTCCCTTTCGGTTGTGCCCCTTGCAGCCCGGTTTTCCCCTCTTCTTGGTGGGTGATTTTGGCTTCCCTAGGTGTGGGAGTCGCCTGTTTTTCTCGTTCCCCTCCATCCGGCTGCTCAGGTGTTTGCTGTGGTTGAGTTCCGTTTCCTGTTTTCAGGTGTTTCCTTTCGGTCTCTCTCATGCTCCTCTGGTTTTTTCCACGGTGCTGGCTCCTGCTGTGGGGGTTTGCTGGCCTGGTTCCGGTTTCTGGGGTCGTATTGGGTCTGGCCGTTCCTCGTCTGGTTCCTGTTCGGGGGCTTCGGTTCCTCGGGACCGGTTTGACGCTTTGCTGGGGACTGTTTCTCAGTG
This sequence comes from Lissotriton helveticus, assembly GCF_964261635.1. Lineage (NCBI taxonomy): Eukaryota > Metazoa > Chordata > Amphibia > Caudata > Salamandridae > Lissotriton > Lissotriton helveticus. The sequence continues at coordinate 169,448,657 of NC_136067.1, read as the reverse complement.
CTCGCTTCTGCGGCTCATATGCTTTCTGTTGAGCGTTACTGGAGGGGGTTGACATGGCCCCTGCGCTAGGATGATACGCATTTCGTGAGGCGTTCCATATATACGGATCTGTTCTCTGTCCTGTTGGATCTTCTGTGGGTCCTACTGGGTCTCCCTCCTTCCCCGGCTCGGGGTTGGTTTTGTGTCCGGGGGATGGTGGTTGCCTCCTCGGCTGTGGTTCCTTGGGCTCTTGTGCACCTCGTGTCCTTGGTGTTTCTTCTGATGACTCGTTGGGTCCTTTTTCTTGCTGGTTACGGGGCTCTGGTTCCTCTCTCCCCTGATCTGGTTTCATTGCTCTCCCGACCTGGTGTGGGGGGTGCATTTCTGCTTCCCTCTCTCCTCTTGTTGTCCTTGGATGCCTGTCCTTGGGTTGGGGGCCCCGTTGGGGTCCTTGGTGGCCGGCTTGTCTGTTGTTCGGGCTGGCGCTCCGGGGGCTCGTTGTTGTTTGGGCCTTCTTGGGGGGTCCCGGTACGTGTCTCTGTTCCTGCGGGCTTCCCTGTCTTGTGTCTGGGCGGCGACTTCTCTGCTGTCTTTCAGAGGGTCTTGTGAGGCATCCCTGTTACGGCGGTTGGTTTCTTTAATGGAATGGTACTCTAGTTGTGCCTTCTTTTGGTGGCTTGGGCCGCTTCCTGCCGTCCTCTGTTTGGTGCTGTCTGGTGCTCGTTTCGACGGGACATGTCCTTTTGTTGGGACATTGCGTGGGTGCTTGGGACTGTGCGCTGGTGCTTGGAATGGCCCTGTGCTGGGATGTCTTGCTGCTTCGTGTAGCATTCCCTCTGTCTGTTCCTCTGTTCCAGGTCCTTTTGTCTTTGGTTTGGGACTCTTGGTTTGGTCATTTTTGCTTTCCCTCCTGTTGCTCTTCTCCCCCGGTTTTTGTTCCGGGGTGGTCTGTCCTCGGGGGTTGCTCTCTCGTTTCCTTGGCCTTCTGGTTTTCTGTATACCTTCCCTCCCGTTTTTCTCCTCCCGGGCGTTCTGCGGAGGTTTGGGGGGTGTCGGTGTTGTTGGGTTGGCCTAGCTGTTTTTGGTTTCCGCTCCTGCTGTTGCTGGTGGGAGTCGGATTTGGCCGGCCTCCCTTGCCTCCGGCTCTGCTTCTGGGTCCGCAGCTGTCTTTGCCCTATCTTTGGCGCTTGCTTCTGACTGCCTGTCTCTTGAGCGGCTGTCTTTAGCGTCTTTGGGCTGTTCTTCTGTGGTGGCCTGTGGCATGTGTTGGTCGCGTACGCCTTCCGCTCTTTGGAGCTGTGATGCACTTTGGGGCTCTTTTGTTTCCTGGTGCTCTTCTCTTGGTCGGAATCCATGCTGGGGTTCCTGTTTCTGTGCTGGTTTCTCCAGCTTGGGTTTGTTGTTGGGATTTTTCCCCTTCCGCTTTGTCTGCTTGTTGACGGCGGTTTGTGCTTATCGGGGCCTTGGGGCTTCCTCGGTGGTTGTTGCCCTTTGGTGAGTCGGCTTCTTCTGAGCTTTTGCTTCGTTGTCCGGGCTCTCCTGTGCTTGTTTCTTCTTTGGGCCTTGCCTGCTGTTTTGCATGGTCTGCGGTTGCCCCTTTCATGTCCTTGTTAGTGGCGGACTTGTTGTGGTTGTCCACTGCGGTGGCTTTTTTGCTGGCCTTCTCTTCCGCTTGTCGGTTGGGTGAGTTGGGTGCCTTGCTCGTTTTGTTTCCTTCTTTGCAGTTTCTGCTGGTTTGAGTTGTTTTGCGGCTTAGTTCGGGCTTTTCTGCCTGTTTCTTCGTGTTTCCTTTTGCGGCTGGAGGTGTTGCTTCCTGTTTTGCCTGCTGTGGGGGTTTCTCTGTTCCCCTTCTTTGGGTGTTCGCGGGGCTCTTCTGTTTTGCCTCCAATGTTCGCTGCAGTCTCGGGTTTCTCCTGCCCTGTTTGTCTCCTGTGGTTTCTGTGTCTGCTTCCTGTGCTGATGCGGCGAGGTCTCTATCCTGGTGCTTTGTGGGGCGGCCTTTTGGCGGTCCCGTCACACTTTTGTGCGACATTCTCGGCTTGATGTTTTTCTTGCCTCTTCTGACGATTTCTGTTGGCGTCTTGTACGCTGCTGTTCGTTGATGCTTTATTGTTTGAAGTTTTGTACTTTTGCATGGATCCCTGGTGTCCTGCATTTTTTTTTTCTTCTTCTTGGTTCTCTGCTTGTGAGTTCCTCACGTGGTAAGGACTGGGAGGGGGAGGACCCATGAGGGGGTAATGTCTTATTACCTACGGGTAATCTTCATTACCCCGATTAGGGTCCTCCCCGTCCCAGTCCTCTTCCCTCCCTCCCTCCCGCTGTGTTTGTGTCTGAGTCTTGTTGATAACAGGCATGGCGGTGGGTGGGAGGGGCTTATGTCACCTTCGACCTTTGGATTTCTGGCGTTTTGATTGGCTGGGTGGAGGCAGGACTGCCTCACGTGGTAAGGACTGGGACGGGGAGGACCCTAATCGGGGTAATGAAGATTACCGGTAAGTAATAAGACATTACTATGTAAGCCCATTGTCACCATTTCACGTTATTCTTGATCTCCCATCTCGCCTCGAACCTGGCCTTCCTTCTCTGAGGCAACCGCACTGTCCAACCAGTTTGCCGCCACCTCAGGATTTTCAAAAAACTATGCCTTTCTATTTTATTCCATGCGAAGCCGGGCCGGAAACATCATTGCATATTTTAGTCCTTTTTCTCTCAGCTTTTTCTTTATTGAAAGGAAGCTCTGACGCTGTCTTTGGACCGACTGGGTAAAGTCTGGGAAAAAGGAGAGGGTCACGTTCTCATACTGCAATGGGGGTCCATTCCTTGCAGCCTGCAGAATCACGTCCCTGTCCCGAAAATTCAGGACTCTAGCAATCATAGGACGAGGGGGCGCTCCCGGTTTCGGCCGTCCTCCCGGGATCTATGTGCTCGCTCAACTGTGAACTGTGAGTGCTGAGTCCCTTGGGTTTAAGATAGTTAAGAATAAGATTTTCAATAAACAGGTCTGGTGTCTGGCCTTCTGCTTTCTCGGGCAGACCAAGAACGCGGATGTTCTTACGCCTGACCCTCCCTTCATAGTCGTCAAGCTTACGATCCGTAAGGGTTCTCGCTGCCTTGAGGCCCCGCACTTCCCGCTGCAACTGACTCACATCATCAATTAGGCCATTAGTTTTAAGATCGAGTGATTTGACCTTCTCATTTGTTTTCGCAAGGTCGGTCCGGAGCAATCCCATCTCGATGGTGACAGTGTCCAGTTTGGCTTTAAGGGCTTCCATTTTCTGGCCCAGTGACGTCTGCACCCTTTTAACAGCCGCCATAAGATCCGTTAGTGTTGGCTCAATGGGAGCTGTTAGCACTTCTTCCCCCACCGATGGCATCTTCTTTATTTCCCCCGGGGACCCCTTAGGGATGGTATAGCGATCTAGCTTGTTAACCTGTACAGTCTTGGAACCCCTGGAGGAGCACGATGAGGCCTTATCTGATTCCGGCCTCGCCGCCATTCCTTCGCAAGCTATTATTAGATCCGATTAGACTGAGTACATTCAGTGTAGGGTCTCCAATCACCGTATATCCTTCGACTTTCAAACTAACAACCATCAGGTAGACCATCCCATAGCTACTTTTAGGTCATTTCCACTCTTCCGGTCCGGGGCAATCACAACTTAGCCAATAGTTCTCAGGTAAAAACAGAAATGCAAGGGGCACACTTCCACTGCAAGTAAGGTACTGCTTGGGGGGACTCCAATAGGGTTAATCAGTCAATCATTCAGCACCTTCGTCTATCTACACACATCTCGTGCCCCTCACACCTCTTACAATACTGCGTCCTTGAAATATAGCCCCAAGTCGGCAGATACGCATGTGCTCCTTTGGCCAGCCGGACAGCCCACCCTATCTTTCCGTTACGTGTTACCCGCGGATTTAATGCACCTCTCCAGAGCATCAGAGTCTCTATTCACCAGCGGAGCATCAGTGTAGTATCCAGATTTCAGACGCCAGTGGTACTTGGCACATAATACTGTTTACACCTGCCAGTGTGCACAAAATCAACATCTATCGGTCCAGCAATGCTCAGTGGCCCCCAGCTCCCCCAGCACTCCAACAACCGTCTTCATCTGCAAAGTCCCAGAACCACGGCCGCTGACAACGAGAGGCAGCGCGGCAATGGGTCTCACCATTCGCCGCGTCGTCAGCTCAAATTCCCCAAGTGCCAGAGAGCCGAACTTCACAATTCCGGACTGGCGGAGGGAGGGGGGGGGGGGGGGGGGTCCAGTCACAACGCCCTCCACGCGCTTGGTCCGAGTCAGCGGCAGCGCCAAACGACACTTCAGTCTATTGTTAGGGATCGGGCATTTAAAGTTAGTCCACCTATATTCCTCCGCACCTCCGCTTACCGCTGCTCCCTCAAAGCGGAGGGTGCAGATCTCAGACTCCTTCAGTCCCGCGGCTCACTCCGGACGTCGAGCACAAGAGTGCACTTGCTCTCGCCACCTCGCCACCCACCACGATCTTCCGGCGGGGGCAGCGGGATGCAGGTCTTCACAGCTTCAGATTCAATCGCCGGTGCAGGCAGGGAGTCACTATTGTCTGTGCTCCAAGCCTCAGTCCCACAGTATTGCAGGCGGGGGCAGCCAAAATCCTCTATATTATTGGGCCGTCAACTCCCACTGTCGGGCCGGGGCATATCACTTCACGGCCTGATGTTGTTGCATTACAGGACGGCCTGCTGATCTACTTGAGGTCCCGGCTTCTCTCCGGACCAGGCTCCAGGCTTCCAGACGGTATAACTTCACTCTAGGAGCACGGAGACGAACCGGGGGAGCAGGTAAGGGCGCCGCTTACTTTCACAGATCAAGGGGTGATACTTGCGATCAGGATAATTGACAGGATATCATTTCAAGGAACGGAGGTCGGTCGAGCCGAGTTTCTACGCGACCATCTTGGTCGCTGGCTTGGCTCCTCCCCCCATGCCCTTGTTTTCTATTTGAATTTCTGGAGCTCTATGTTTTGGCACTGTGAGCATGAACATAAGAAAGTGTTTTCGATCTTGAGCTGTGTAATTTCTAGATACCCTTTTTCAAACATAGAAGGCCATATTTGGACATCTTCACCCACCATTACTCAAGAAAAACATATTATGAGAAGACTTCGCTTGGGGAAAAGTGTCAAGTTTGCAAAACCGTGATACCCATCCTGCAAAAACATCAGCATACAAGTTGGTTTGCAGGTTTTAGAGTAATTTGATCTCTTTAAGGCTCTAGGGGGATATAAGAGCAATCCAATAGAAACAGAAATTTTGCTTTTTAATTCTTGCCCATTTTAAGCACAGGGATTAGCTGCCCGGTTCTTCTACTCCACTGTCTTCTGCGCTAGCGCCGGAACACCTCGCCTGAGGTAGCTGTGCGCTTTATAAATGCCCTTTATTATTATTATTATTATTATTATTCTGTTGATGCTCTCCTGGCTCTTTTAAATCCACAAGCCCAACACCAGTCACAGATTCGTTATCTAGGGGTTTACATCATGCAAGAATATTCCAAGCTTTTTCAATTAAATTACCTTCCAATGTATTATAAAAAATAAGGGGCTACTTGATAGATGGACTTTGATTCCTTTGACCTTGGTCGGCAGAGTTGCTCTTATAAAGATGTCTGTTCTTCCGCTTTTGCTGTATCTTTTTTCCAATGTCGCCATTAAAGTCAACAGCAGCTACTTTGCAGATTTGGATGTGCTTTTTAGGCAGTTCATCTGGAACAACAAAGCACCCAGTGTTGAATATTCTGCCCTACAGCTGGATACCTTACAAGGTGGGTTGGCTTTTTCCCATTTTCAAAGTTATTATCAGGTGGCCATTTTAGATTTGTGTGCAAGGGTTCTGGATGGCAGAGGCATGATTGATTTCTTTTTTCTTGATAAAATGATGCAGGATATTGGCACTCAACTGCCAGTTTTTATTAAGGTTCCGAAATTTCCCCAAAAAACTAGATATAAAGTTTTATTAGATTTAAGTGTTAGACTCTTGAGTATCTATCGTTCTCATAATGTTTGCTCAGGCTGAATGTTTTTCACACTTCAGGAATAAGGGCACTTGGGTTTAACCATCACCCTGGCAGTAAGTCTTTGGAGCCATTCTGGTTTCAGAGAGTTGGGGTATTTTCTTTTGCAAGGTAGATGGATGACATGGCTTGAGAGTTCAGCTCGGTGTGGTGTGGTAAAGACAGGCCATGGCTTTTTCTGGGCTATCTTCAGATTTATTTATTTTCAAGGGCTCAACTCTTTGATTCTAGTTTAGATACCCACTCTGTACTTTGAGCTTTTTTAAGGTCTAGGATGGTTGGGATAGGAATTGGAATCGTTTAATACGGAATTTAGGTGGGCAATCCAATATTATTAATAATATTTTAGAAAAAATTTGTGTAATAACTAAGCCTGGGCAGAGTTAGCAGAGTTACAAATGCAAAAAAAACTCAGCCGCGATACGTGGAGCTCTGCGAGCAGGGAAGTGCATTAAATAAATGCAGGAAAAAAGAGACGTGGAGGCAGCACCAGAAGTAAAGTAATTCACACAGGCCAAATATTCTGAAAATAGGTTCTTCTTTTTATTGGGCTTTTTGGTTTGTTAGGGGTGCACAGGACAGCCAACGCGTTTCGCTCCCCACCTTAGGAGCTTCGTCAGGGCAGAGTCAGAAGAATAACAAACAACCAATAGTTAAATGGTCCAGACCAAAACTCGCAGTATATGGCTCAGTCACAGTCCAAATAGACAAGGGTTAACAGAAACAAAGATAAGTCTCACGGATATTAGTGCAGGAACTGAGCGCGGTAAAGGTCAGATCGTGTAAGATGCGGTTCCAGGTCAATTGAGTATAATGAGGCAACATAAGTATGGGGTTCTTGAAAGAAAATCGTAGAGACGAGGTCTTTCTTGGATGACTTGGCAGACCTTAATAAGCTGCCAAGCCCACTCGTTCTCGTGGGTGAGATTCTTCCACAGCGAGTCCCCCGTCGCAAACGCCCATTAAATAAATGCAGTTTGCAGTGATTTTCAGTGCCATGTGCTTGTCCGCGCTGTGCAATCATCGCGAAAGGCACCATGCATGATGCAAGCGGGCGCTGCTTCCTTTTTGCCGCTCAAGTAGATTTTTACTCGAGCTGCAGCTTTCTCAACATGAATGGATGGTTTCTCAACTCGAGCAGTCGCGATGATACGTGACCGCTCGCAATGAGAAATTTGACCGTCCACGTTGACAAATCTCGCCAGGTGGTTGATTTTCCACACTCGCTCTCGCCAACTTGATGTTGATGATCGCAAATGAGGAGAAGTCTTGCCGGGAGGTGGATTTGCCTTGCTAACTTGATGTTCAACGCGAGTAAGAAAAAAAAACGCTCTGCTATGCATAGCAGAGTTTTTCAGAACTCCGCGAGCAGAGCAGAGTTCACCACCCAGAATTAGTAACAACACTTTGCCATTTTTCAGAGGGAATGTAGCAGACCTTATCTCTTTTATGGCACAAGTCGTTGAGAGAGGCGAACTTTAAGAGGATGTCATTCCGCTTCCATTGGATGGCATATTATACTCCTGCAGCTTTGAACAGAATGTATCTGGCACTGGACAACTGGTATTTTTGTTGTAAGCACTATGGCGAAAGGGGCTGGTTGCACATTGTTGTTCCTTCCAAATGTTAATCACTTTTGGAGTCGGTTGTCTACGGCTTTGAGTTCTGCCTTGGGGTAACACTAATTTGGATCCTGCCTTGGTACTCTTTGTTTTTTTTTTTTAAATGGGCAATCTTTGAACTTGGTAAAATCAGGACAGACGTTCTTGTCAATTGTTTTTATTATAGCTCGTTCTTTGATTTTGCAAATGTGGAGAAACTGTAAGGTTCATGTCTATCAAGAATGGCTGAATAAAATTATCAGAACAAAAGCAATTCAAGGAAGCCTATGCAAAGAGGGTTGGGGCTTAAAGCAATTTAATGCCTCCTGGCAGTATTTCGACTTGATTCAAAACCAGGGATTGGGGGTTCAGTATACTTTGAGATCTCCTCAAGTTAAAATTTGTCTTTAAGAAAAGGGCTATAGCAATTTGTTAATGGGTTAGTGGCCAAAGGATCGATCTAATCTAGTGAAAGGAAAATCTCATTACTGTTTTTTGAACTTTATAGTTGGAGTGTCTTTTGGACAATAGTTGGTTTTGCTCATGCACTACATTATATTTATAAGGAAATATAGGTATTGAATAATAATTAATTTGATATGTTCTTGAGGTCGGGCCACTTCTTTATTATGCCACGGCTTCAGCTGATCTAATCCAGGGTGATTGGAAATATCATTGTTGGCCTGCTGTATTTTTTTGCTGGAGTGGTTTTTCAATTTGCTTTTATAGAGTGATGGGATCATTTTGCCACCATTCTCTTTTTTGCATTAGGCACTCTATTATATTTGTATGGAATTGTCATAATGAATATTAGTCAACTTTATATGCACTTTATAAACTTTGAATATGCACTTTCTTATATCTGAAAGGAACAGCAGTAATGAATATTTTTTTTACGTTTGTCTTTTTGTGCATTTCTCAGAAACCTTACTAATGACTTTTTGGATAGCCTGCATTTATTAATGGGTTCAAAATTTCTTTTTCTGAATGTTATTTTCATTTGTTGGTTTATATTTGTTGTTTATAGCCCCATTTTGTGATTTTTAATCATGATTGATGAGTCAAATGTTTCTGCTTTTAAAATTCTGCTCAATAAAAAATATTCTTTTAAAAAAAAAAATCATACAAGTTGGTTTGAAACTTTACCAACAGTCGTCCTGCCAGTGGCTCTGGGGGGCGTGGCTGAGGCGAGGATCTGGCGTCGCAGGAACAGGACTGAGAACCGGCGAATATACTTGCAGCCTGCAGGGACATGATCAGGTACAGGCGTCATAGGGCCACACGGTTGGACATAAGCTCTCGTCAAACTATTGTAAATCAGCAAAGAACTCTACGACCTAATGGGGACAATTTGCTTGTGGAAATGCGGATTGGGGGGATGGAGGGAAGGAGTGTTGGCCTTCCTCCTCTTTACTACCTTTAGTTATTTTCTAGTATTAGTGTATCGGGCGACAGGCACTCTGCCAGTTTGTGATGTGCAAACCCAGCGAGCAGGGTTGCAGGGAGGGGGGATTTGGGGTGTGGGTGTAATGTTTTTTAGACTTGAATTGTTCACAGAATTGATTTCTTCGACACCATCAAAGAGAAAAGCAGTGCTAGAGCGGCTTCCAAAGATGAATAATGATGAGCACTAAACAAGAGTTAGGGGTTAGAGTCCTCAGTTGGAACGTAAATGGACTGAGGGATAAGATCAAACGTGGTATGGTCAGCCAGTTTATTAGAAGACACACCCCAGACGTAATCCTTCTACAGGAAACACACCTAGTCGGAAACAAATGTATGGCCTTGCATAGGGGAGGGTATAAGCTGGTGGCACATGCGGGATTTACCTCTGGGTCACGAGGGGTGGGCATACTAATCAAGAATTCATTCCCCTTCACAATACAGACCACTTGGTCAAACATACGAGGTAGATATATTGGTGTCTTGGGCCAATGAGAAGGGAAAACAGCTACATTTGTCTCAATCTACGTTCCACCCGGCTTACAGACAGACACATCCAAAGACATGGGCACAATTTTCTTATCATTTCCTATGGGCCTCCTGATAATGGGAGGAGATTTCAATGCAGTGATGTCCGGTGAACTAGACCGATATCCACCTACGTGACATTAGACCCACTCAGAGATGGCTGCCAGACTTTCTAGAATCCGTGGGGCTGGTGGAAGGATGGTGGACACACAACCCAGAAAAGGCACAAAACACCCACGTGCCAGGCGCACATCGTAGTCTTTCATGTATAGACTATATCCTTGTCCCGGCGGCACAGACACACGCTATCCGTGAGATTCATCATCTGGGGCGGGGCATCTCAGATCACTCTCCGGTGTGGATGAGAGTGGAGCTAATTCACATGAGCGTTGGAAGAGTAGCCCCCATAAACCCATGGTATTTGAAAGACCCGACCACCCGCATTGCCGAGGCCACCGATAGGTATTTCCAGGAAAATGAGGGCACGGTTGATTCCGCCCAGACCCTATGGGAGGCATACAAAACAGTCATTTGGGGAGACACGCTCTCCCTGATCGCGGGAAAAAAGAAGGAAAGGCAGGCGGATCTTGAGAGGGCAGAGGAGGAAGTTTTGAAGTCAGAAGAAGAATTGGCCCAAGCAGTAACCCCCGAAAACCTTCACCTCCTGAAATTGAGGCAGGATGAGTTTAATAGCATCGCCAGGGACAGAGCCAAGGCACAGAGTAGAGAGGTCCAAAGCAATGTGTGTGAACATGGGGATAAGGCAGGAAAGCTGATAGCATGGCTGGACAGATGATCCCAGATATGCCATGGGTAGATGGCTGCTCCCAGGGGGGCACTATAGTAGAGCACTATTCACCAGACCCCGTAGATTTCCACTAACTGGACCTACGGCACACGCCATCCAAGTATGGCATACGGTCAACAAACACCTGAAATGGGACAATAATCTCACTCTGGCCACTCCACTATGGAGCTCTGAAAAACTGGGGAGCCTCTGGAAATCCAAGGGTTTTGCTAAGTGGGACCTCATAGGGATCTCGCGAATCAAAGACGTCTGTGGGGAGGGATCGGTTCTTCCATTCCTTTCACTAGAAGTACAGTACAGCTTGGCAGATACTGAGTATTATCGGTATCTCCAAATGCAACATGCATTGCTCACTCAAATACCAAGTAACACGACGCTCCTGGAAGCCTCCCCCCTGGAGGATAGAGTGCTGGACGTGCACTGTGAGAAGTTGGCCTGATATATGATGCTCACTAGTTCTAGTGATCACCTTGTATCAGTCCAAACAACCCTTATGGTGATTGGTTGTAAGTCAACCTTATAGACCAGCTATCCTAATGGTAGCATGGACAAAGCCGTCTTAGGCTAAACTCTTTTGGCATGTGAAGCCAGCTGTTTTGCCACATCTAACCCCTTGAATACCAGATGAATGGACACCACACAGGTTGTTATGAAAATAAACAATATATTTATTAATAACAAACACCTCTGAACTCTTTATGAGATCAGAGGGCTAAGCACATGACAATCTCTTAGGAAAAATACGATAAGTTGCACAAAATTACAATGGCGCCCTAGGGGCACGACAAACCATATACTAAGTAAATGGTATAAGGAAATCAATAGAAGGAATGGAGCTGTCCAGAGGCTGTAGGATCGCTGGGACTACACTATCCTAACCTTAGGTAAGTAAAAGGAGGCCCACGGGACGCGTGTGCAGAGTGTGAACTCACACACGCGATGCGGAACAAAGTCAATGGACAGTACAGTTTACGAAAAAGGTAAGTACGGACAGTCTTTACTATCTAGGACTAAAACGACTGGAAATCTGGACACTGGGAGAGTTAATCTACCCTTGGGCACCGAAATGCTCTTGTTACCCCACCCACGGGCTGCGGGTGCATAGGTGTCAAAGTGTGTCGGGTTTCCGCGTCGAAGTCAATGGAGCCTTGAATGAAGATGCTGCAGGCGACCAAGTGGAAGATGTCCGGTGCGATCCACGGGCGGATCGAGGAAGAAGAGGACCTAAAAGCAGAGGGGACAGTGTTCAAAGTCACTAGCCAGTGACCGGAGTGGAACCAGGAGGGAACCAGATGCTGTTGTCGCGATCAGGTGAAGTGTGGACGCTTGTCTCTGCAGCCACGTGGACCAGGAGGTATCTTCGACAACCAGGATGGAGGCACGAGCTGTACCACGCAGGTTCTCGCTGTCGGCGGTGTCGGATCCGGATTTGGAGTCAACAGGCCTTGGCAAAGGCAACCCACGCGGTGAGTGGAAACGGCGTCTGGAGTGGACCAGGAGGGTCCGGGGTGCTCCTCTTTTGGAAGGGAGCAAGGGCCAGTCTGGAGCAACCAGACCAGCAGTGTAGATTTCAAGGATCGTCGTCTAGGAGGCCACTAGCCAGCCGGCAAGTGACCAGACAACACGTCAAGCAGCAACCAAGCAAAAGGGCCCCACGCAGATCTCGTGGATGCTGGAGGGCTGGTCTTCGCTGCAGGAGCTGCTCGGGGCTGGGGCTTCTCAATCCCCAAAGCACTTTCTCGAGGGTGCCTCAGAAGTTGTGCTGGAAGCGAAATGCAGTCTCTTCAAGATGGCCGGTCCCACGTGTCTCGTCGCACCCACGGGTCTCAGCTGTGCTGCAGATGTGGGTAGAGGTCGGAGAGGTTTGGGAGTCTGGGTCTCGTCGGGCTCTGAAGTCTGGATCCGGCAGGAAGGACGACAAACTGGACCGCTAGGACGCTTGATGGTGCCTGCAGTTGCAGGGTGGACACTCCTTGCCCACAAGGGAGATTCTTCAGTCTTCTGTGGAGCAGAACGTCGAAGTCCAGAGTTTCTTCTTGTAAAGTTTCAATTCAGGATAATCTAATTTGGAATGGGACCAGCTCCTACCTTTATCCTGCTAAAGGGGGCTGTACTACGACTAGGTCCCTCCTATGGGTGGGACCAGGAAGGGGGGTGGTTACACCCCCTATCCTTTGTCCGGTTTCGCGCCAGAGCTGGGGCTGGAGTGCCCCAGCAACTGGTTTGAACCGGTGTATGCACAGGGGCACCTTGTGTGCCCCAGGCATGTCTCATTCCTTTCAGGCCTCCCTACCTCAATACACAAAATCCTGTCTGGGGTGGTGCTAGCACCTCCCAAGGCAGGAAACCCTTTGTCCAGGCCTCCCTCGCTGGAAGGACTCCCAGCAGCAGGAGGTCAGACTTGTGTCTGTGGTGGCAGCATCCATTTTGTGATGCTGAGGCTCGGGTTAACTTTAACCGGGGTTCACAGTTACATACATGTTGTGTCCCTCTAAAAAGGTGGAATGCTACCCCCGTCGCCAGAACTGGCGAGTGGGTAGTATTCCAATTCGTATGACACCTTACTCGACATGTTTTGATAATGCTATACCAAAGTTAGCAATAACTGCGAGGATTATAATGCACTTAAGAGTATATGGTATAGCGTTATCATGGAGCAGCTATAAGGACTTGGTTCCGCAAGCTTCAGACAGGCTCAGCTCATGCTAGAGCACCATCTCACATAATTCCAAGCACTCTGCCTTCAGGATTGATAAGGCCTGCCATAGGAGTGACTGATAGGAGTATATGTGTCCATAGTAGGGTTAGATATAGGTATACTATATCTACAGCAAAGGGTGATTACACCACCTTGCCCCAGCTGTCTTACCAGCCAGTTGTGTCTGTTTAGATGGCCAGCCAGGGGTGGCATAATACATGCTTCAGCCCCTGGTAGACCTTGGGTTCACCTATGCCCTGGGTACCTAAGGTACACTGTACAGGGGCTGATAAGGTGTCCCAATACCAATTGGTAAATGCACCTAAAGTACATGGATGTCAATTTAGAGAGAGAACAGCTAGGCTGTGGGTCTGATTATCAGGCCCACAGCCAGGGAAAGTCGTAAACCAGTGAAGCAAAAAGCAGAAATCTGGGGTGACCATAGGATTGCAGACCCTACTCTCCTACATAACACCCCCCCCCCCAAACTTAGGGACATTAAACTAACCTTGACCAGGTGAGTCTTCCTGTTCTAAGTGGAAATACCTGGAGAGACCATCTGCATTGCCATGGTCAGTCCCTGGTCTGTGCTCCACTGTAAAGTCCATCCCCTGTAGGGAAATGGACCACCTAAGAAGTTTGGGGTTTCCACCCTTCATTTGATTTAGCCATAAGAGGGGCTTATGGTTGGTCTGAATCTTGAAGTGAGTTCCAAACAAGTATGGCCTCAACTTCTTCAGGCCCAAACCACAGCAAAGGCCTCCCTCTCAATAGCTGACCAACGTTTCTCTCTATGGGTCAGCCTTCTACTTATAAAAGCAATGGGCTGGTCATGACCATCAATATTCAGTTGAGATAGAACAGCTCCCACACCCAACTCAGATGCATCTGTTTGGACAATGAAGGTTTTGGAGTAGTCAGGACTCTTGAGAATAGGTACAGTACACATGGCCTGCTTTAGGTCATCGAATGCCTTCTGACAGCTAACTGTCCACTGAACTTTCTTTGGCATTTTCTTGCTTGTCAAGTCATTAAGTGGTGTCACAATGGACCCATCATTTTTGACAAACTTCCTATAGTAACCAGACAGGCCCAAGAAAGCTCTAACCTGTGTCTGGGTGGTTGGAGGAGCCCAGTCCTTTATGGCCTGTATCTTGCTCTCCAAGGGTTGAACCTGGCCTCCACCTACAAGGTGGCCCAGGTACACAACCTGACTCTGCCCTATCTGACACTTGGTGGCCTTGATAGTGAGGCCTGCCTTCTGCAGGGCCTCCAAAACTTTCCTCAGGTGGATCAGGTGATCCTCACAAGGCAGAGCTGAAGACAGCAATATCATCTAGATATGCTGGACAAAAGTCATCCAACCCATTGAGGACTTGGTTCACCAACCTTTGAAAAGTGGCAGGTGTATTTTTCAAACCAAAGGGCATCACCACAAATTGGTAATGACCTCCTGGGGTAGAAAATGCTGTTTTGGCCTTGGCATCCTCAGCTGACCTGGTCTGCCAATAACCAGCTGTTAGGTCAAATGTACTCAAGAAGGTTGCAGAAGCCAACTTGTCTATGAGTTCATCTGCCCTAGGTATTGGATGGGCATCTGTCTTAGTGACAGCATTGAAACCCCTGTAGTCTACACAAAACCTCATCTCTCTCTTACCATCCTGGGTGTGAGGGTTTGGCACTAGAACTACAGGACTAGCCCAAGGGCTCTCTGAGGGTTCAATGACTCCCAATTCCAACATCTTTTGTACTTCTTTCTTTATGCAGTCCCTGACGTGGTCAGGTTGCCTGTAGATTTTACTCTTGACAGGCAGACTGTCACCAGTGTCCACCTCATGGGTGCACCAGTTTGTCTGACTGGGTGTCAGTGAGAACATTTGTCTAAAGGATTGAAGAACTTGTTTGCAATCCTCTTGTTGATGCTCAGAGAGGCTGTCAGAAAAGACTACACCATCAACTGACCCATCATCAGGGTTCTGAGTGAGCAGGTCTGGGAGAGGGTCACTCTCTTCCTCCTGCCGCTCATCTGTTGCCATGAGAAAGCCCATGTTCTCCCTGTCGACAAATGCCTTGAGCCTGTTAACATGAAGCACCCTGTGGGGGCTCCTGGGAGTTCCAAGGTCCACCAGGTAGGTGACCTCTCCCTTTTGCTCAATAATGGTATGGGGTCCAGACCATCTGTCTTGGAGAGCTGCTGGGGCCACTGGCTCCAACACCCACACCTTCTGTCCTGCATGATAAACAGTTAGGACAGCCTTTTGGTCATGCCAAGCTTTTTAAAGTTCTTGGCTGGCCTCAAGGTTTTTGGATGCCTTCTCCATGTACTCTGCCATCCTGGAGCGGAGACCAAGTACATAGTCCACTATGTCAAGTTTAGGCTTTTTGAGAGGTTACTCCCATCCTTCCTTTACAAAACATAGGGGTCTTCTTACAGGATTCCCAAACAGAAGCTCAAAAGGGCTGTAGCCAACCCCCTTCTGTGGGACCTCTCTGTAAGCAAACAGGAGGCAGGGTAAAAGGATGTCCCATCTTCGCCTAAGCTTTTCAGGTAACCCTTTTATCATCCCTTTTAGGGTCTTGTTGAATCTCTCAACAAGCCCATTTCACTGTGGGTGATAGAGTGTGGTAAATTTGTAATTTACACCACACTCCTTCCACATTGCAGTCAAATATCCTGACATGAAGTTTGTACCTCTGTCGGAGACAATCTCCTTAGGAAACCGCACTCTGGAGAAAACTCCAAGTAGGGCCCTGGCCACAACAGGAGCTGTAGTGGTCCTAAGGGGAATAGCTTCTGGATACCTGGTGGCATGATCCACTACCACCAGTATAAATCTGTGCCCAGATGCTGTTGGGGGGTCCATTGGTCCAACAATGTCTATCCCCACTCTCTCAAAGGGCACCCCCACCACAGGTAGTGGTATAAGGGGGGCCTTTGTTGTGCCACCTGATTTGCCACTGGCTTGACAGGTGACACATGAGCGACAAAACTCTTTGGTGTCTTCAGACATATGAGGCCAGTGAAAGTGAGGGGCAAGCCTGTCCCAAGTCTTGTTCTGGCCTAAGTGACCTGCAAGGGGAATTTCATGGGCTAAGGTGAGAAGGAAACCTCTAAGAGACAAGGGGATGACCAGCCTCCTGGTAGCACCAGGCTTGGGGTCTCTTGCCTCAGAGTATAGGAGTCCTTCATCCCAATATACCTTGTGGGCACCTGTAGCATTCCCTGCAGCCTCATCAGCAGCCTGCTGTCTGAGGGGTTCAAGGGAGGAACAGTCTAACTGTGCCTGTCTCAAGTCTGCCCTGGAAGGTCCCCCTGTCCCAAGAAACTCAACCTGTTCAGGTTCAAGCTCTTCTAGGACAGTTCCTTCTGGGGTCTTTGGGTCAGCCTCCTGAGAGGGCTGATCCTCAACCTGAGGCAGGGGGGAAGGCTCTGCCTTAACCCCACTGTTCTTCCTCTTGGGTAGTGTCTGGTCCATTCTTCCAGGATCCAGCACTTGTTCAGCTGGGCATTTCTTGGCCTGTGACCTGGTCACAGCAAGGACATGTGAGGAGAGACCTAACATTTCTACATGAGTCCTGTACTCCACATCTGACCACAGTGAGGATTCCAAATCATTGCCCAAGAGACAATCTACTGGGAGGTCTGAACTAACTACAACCCTTTTGAGGCCAGTTATCCCTCCCCAGGAGAAGTTAACAACTGCCATACTGTGATTGGTAGTGACGTTGCTAGCATTGGTCACTAGGTAGTCTGAACCTAGCATGATCTGGTCAGGGTCCACAAATGTTGGTGTCACCATAGTGACACTGGCACATGTGCCCCTGTCGGCCTGAGCCATCTTTCCATTGATAAAAGGCGTTTGCCTGTATTTGCCCAGAGTACTAGGACTTACAGTAGGGGCCATATCCATGTCCCCAGTACAAACAAGAACAGCCTGAGTAGGTATTCTGACTAGGTCAGAACCCACCTCAGTTCCCAAGGTTAACCCTACTATAGCCTTGGGGGGTACACTACCACTACTAACTGTACTAGGGGGTATAGGTGTCTTAGGGACAGTAGTGGTAGGAGTTTGGCCTTTCTTGGTTCACTCACTAAACCAGTGAGTTTTACTTTTACAGTATTGGCACCATGGTTTCTTGGGACCATCATTCTTCTTCTTTTGGGAATTCTGGGACCCACCCTCCTTGGATTGTTGGGGCCCTGTTGAAGACTTCTGGTCATTTTGTGGATTCTGATTACTACCCTTTTGGTCTGCTTTCTTTTGGCCACCACCCTGGTTCTGGTTCTGCTGCTTGACCCTGGTCCTGACCCATCTGTCTGCCTTCTTTCCCAATTCTTGGGGAGAGGTCAGATCTGAGTCAATCAGGTGCTGATGCAAAAACTGGTTCTGACAATTATTTAAGATTTGCTCTCTCATAATTAGATTATACAATCCTGTGTAATCAGTAACTTTACTACCCAGTAACCAGCCTTCCAAAGCCTTAGTGGCACAATCAACAAAGTCAGTCCAATCCTGAGCCTGAGTTTTCTGGGTGTCTCTGAACATCAACCTGTACTGTTCAGTTGTTAAGCCAAACCCATCAATCAGTGCAGTTTTCAAGACTTGGTAATCATTAGCATCCTCATCTCTAACAGTGAGGAGCTTATCTCTACCTTTACCTTCAAAGGAGAGCCACAATATTGCTGCCCACTGACTCTGGGGTACCTGCTGTACTTTGCAGGCTCTCTCCAGAGCAGTTATCCACTTGTGGATATCATCTCCTGTTTTATAGGAGGGCACTATTTTACTCAGGTGTCTATTATCAAAACTCCTGTCTTTATCCTTATGGATATTGCTGCCACCAGTGGGTGCTAACCCACTCAACTGTTGCTCTCTAGCAAAGGCAAGTTTCTCCTTGGCAAGGGCAAGTTCTTCCCTTTGAATCCTCAGATTAACTTCCTTCATCTTTGCCTCATGCTCTCTCCTCTGAGGGGAAGTCATCCTCCTCTGAGCAGATGCATGAGAGGCATGGGAGTGAACAGATCTGTTGGAGTCCCTAGAAGGAGATCTATCTCGCCTGACCCCAAAGTTAGGCCTGCTAGTGGATGGCACTGGGACTCTTCCAGTTCCTTCCCTATGTAGGTCTAAGTTGGCCCTGGTAAGTCTGCTGACTAAAGGTTGGCCATTGTCTGCCTCATCCTCAGATAAGTCCCCTTCCTCCCCACCATCTACATTCTCTGTTTCAGGGAGGTTAGAGTCTGGATCACCTTGTTCACCTTCTAAAGGGGGCATGCTCCCATCTGGATTAGAGGGCCTGTGTTAGAAGCCCTTCTAGCATCATATGTCTCTAAGAGACCTAACAGAAAAGGAGTGGTAGGGTTAGAACTCTGTTTCAGTTTCCTGGAGGTACACAATTGTCTCATCTCCTGGAAGCTGAGGGCTGCATATCTGGAAAGGACCTGTGGAGGGTCACTAACCACAAGGGGAGTCACTGAGGTCTCTCCTGTGGTAGACATGCTTTCTAGTGAGATGTAAGTGGTGCACTTACCTACACTATGGGTTTTCTTCTGATCCCTTGCTAAGAGTTGTAGTCAGGGTGTGCTAGGCCCTTTCTACTACAACAGCTGGTTCAGTAGAACTCAGAGTATTTCTAAGCTTGTTATATGTACCTATGGTACCTTATGTGATCTTTCAAATGATATTTCAAGATTATATTTGGTAAAAACAACAGCAAGCTCAAATGCCAACCGCTGCACACCAATGTGAGAAGTTGGCCTGATATATGATGCTCACTAGTTCTAGTGATCACCTTGTATCAGTCCAAACAACCCTTATGGTGATTGGTTGTAAGTCAACCTTATAGACCAGCTATCCTAATGGTAGCATGGACAAAGCAGTCTTAGGCTAAACTCTTTTGCCATGTGAAGCCAGCTGTTTTACCACATCTAACCCCTTGAATACCAGATGAAAGGACACCACACAGGTTGTTATGAAAATAAACAATATATTTATTAATAACAAACACCTCTGAACTCTTTATGCGATCAGAGGGCTAAGCACATGACAATCTCTTAGGAAAAATATGATAAGTTGCACAAAATTACAATGGCGCCCTAGGGGCACGACAAACCATATAGTAAGTAAATGGTATAAGGAAATCGATAGAAGGAATGGAGCTGTCCAGAGGCTGTAGGATCGCTGGGACTACACTATCCTAACCTTAGGTAAGTAATAGGAGGCCCACGGGAGGCGTGTGCAGAGTGTGAACTCACACGCGAGATGCGGAACAAAGTCAATGGACAGTACAGTTTACGAAAAAGGTAAGTATGGACAGTCTTTACTATCTAGGACTAAAACGACTGGGAATCTGGACACTAGGAGAGTTAATCTACCCTTGAGCACCGAAATGCTCTTGTTACCTCACCCACGGTCTGCGTCGAAGTCAATGGAGCCTTGAAGAAAGATGCTGCAGGCGACCAAGTGGAAGATGTCGGTGCGATCCACGGGTGGATCGAGGAAGAAGAGGACCTGAAAGCAGAGGGGACAGTGTTCAAAGTCACTAGCCAGTGACCGGAGTGGAACCAGGAGGGAACCAGATGCTGTCGTCTCGATCAGGTGAAGAGTGGACGCTTGACTCTGCAGCCACGTGCACCAGGAGGTATCTTCGACAACCAGGATGGAGGCACGAGCTGTCCCACGCAGGCTCTCACAGTCGGCGGTGTCGGATCCGTATTTGGAGTCAACAGGCCTTGGCAAAGGCAACCCACGCGGTGAGTGGAAACGGCGTCTGGAGTGGACCAGGAGGGTCCGGGGTGCTCCTCTTTTGGAAGGGAGCAAGGGCCAGTCTGGAGCAACCAGACCAGCAGTGTAGATTTCAAGGATCATCATCTAGAAGGCCACTAGCCAGCCAGCAAGTGACCAGACAACGCGTCGAGCAGCAACCAAGCAAAAGGGCCACAGACAGATCTCGTGGATGCTGGAGGGCTGGTCTTCGGTGCAGGAGCTGCTCGGGGCTGGGGCTTCTCAATCCCCAAAGCACTTTCTCGAGAATGCCTCAGAAGTTGTGCTGGAAGCGAAGTGCAGTCTCTTCAAGATGGCCGGTCCCACGTGTCTCGTCGCACCCACGGGTCTCAGCTGTGCTGCAGATGTGGGTAGAAGTCGGAAAGGTCTGGGAGTCTGTGTCTCGTCGGGCTCTGAAGTCTGGATCCGGCAGGAAGGACGACAAAGTGGACCGCTAGGACGCTTGATGGTGCCTGCAGTTGCAGGGCGGACACTCCTTGCCCACAAGGGAGATTCTTCAGTCTTCTGTGGAGCAGAACGTCGAAGTCCAGAGTTTCTTCTTGTAAAGTTTTAATTCAGGATAATCTAATTTTGAATGGGACCAGCTCCTACCTTTATCCTGCTAAAGGGGGCTGTACTACGACTAGGTCCCTCCAATGGGTGGGACCAGGAAGGGGGGTGGTTACACCCCCTATCCTTTGTCCGGTTTGGCGCCAGAGCTGGGGCTGGAGTGCCCCAGCAACTGGTTTGAACCGGTGTATGCACAGGGGCACCTTGTGAGCCCCAGGCATGTCTCATTCCTTTCAGGCCTCCCTACCTCAATACACAAAATCCTGTCTGGGGTGGTGCTAGCACCTCCCAAGGCAGGAAACCCTTTGTCCAGGCCTCCCTCGCTGGAAGGACTCCCAGCAGCAGGAGGTCAGACTTGTGTCTGTGGTGGCAGCATCCATTTTGTGATGCTGAGGCTCGGGTTAACTTTAACCGGGGTTCACAGTTACATACATGTTGTGTCCCTCTAAAAGGGTGGAATGCTACCCCCGTCACCAGAACTGGCGAGGGGGTAGTATTCCAATTCGTATGACACCTTACTCGACATGTTTTGATAATGCTATACCAAAGTTAGCAATAACCGCGAGGATTATAATGCACTTAAGAGTATAT
The DNA here is from genome assembly GCF_964261635.1 of Lissotriton helveticus. Lineage (NCBI taxonomy): Eukaryota > Metazoa > Chordata > Amphibia > Caudata > Salamandridae > Lissotriton > Lissotriton helveticus. The sequence goes on along the minus strand of NC_136067.1, from coordinate 169,427,625 downwards.
GGTATAGCGTTATCATGGAACAGCTATAAGGACTTGGTTCCGCAAGCTTCAGACAGGCTCAGCTCATGCTAGAGCACCATCTCACATAATTCCAAGCACTCTGCCTTCAGGATTGATAAGGCCTGCCATAGGAGTGACTGATAGGAGTATATGTGTCCATAGTAGGGTAAGATATAGGTATACTATATCTACAGCAAAGGGTGATTACACCACCTTGCCCCAGCTGTCTTACCAGCCAGTTGTGTCTGTTTAGATGGCCAGCCAGGGGTGGCATAATACATGCTTCAGCCCCTGGTAGGCCTTGGGTTCACCTATGCCCTGGGTACCTAAGGTACACTGTACAGGGGCTGATAAGGTGTCCCAATACCAATTGGTAAATGCACCTAAAGTACATGGATGTCGATTTAGAGAGAGAACAGCTAGGCTGTGGGTCTGATTAGCAGGCCCACAGCCAGGGAAAGTGGTAAACCAGTGAAGCAAAAAGCAAAAATCTGGGGTGACCATAGGATTGCAGACCCTACTCTCCTACATGCACCTCCCAGAAAAGGCCATTTCTCTTATCTATAGGAAACTAATTAATAACATGGCAGATCCACTACAGGTCCTCAAGGGAAAATGGAACAGTGATAGCTTAGAACTTGATGACGAGGACTGGCAAGAGGCGATCTCTTCCCCGCGGGTAGTTGCAATCCAGGCCAAGCTGAGGTTAGTTCAGCTTAAAATATTACATAGGACTTATGTAACGGGGCCTTGCCTGGTCCGGATGGGAAAGGCAGAGAGCGGAGAGTATAGAAGATGGTGTTGGGAATTAGGGACGTTCATCCACATATTGTGGAACTGTCAGCAGATACAATTGTATTGGAGAGACATCCACCACACATTGCGGGCAGTACTGGGGGTCGACTTGCAGCCAGAGGCTAGAAGGTGTATACTAAATGTCTGGGAGCCTACAGATCTCAACATGTACACGACACAATGAGCAACGTTAGCATACATGATAGCGAAAAGGAACATTGCACAGCAGTGGGGAGCAAGTCAGCTGCCCCAACTGAGGAGGTGGGAAGAGGACCTAGACTGGTGCATGTATAGAAAAAAGTCAGTCTACGTGGCCAGAGGGTGCCATGGGAAATGGAGTAGGGTGTGGGGAGCGTGGAATCACTACAGAGGTGACATCTGTCTCCCACCTTGTCGGCAGATCAATACTGAAGCTCTTGAAACCCCTTGATTTAATCAGTATAATAACTGTGACATTGTTGATGGTAATGAGAAATTATGAAGTCACTTGTTTGAAATCAATTGATTTGGTTTTGTCATAACTGTTTAATAAAAAGAAATACAAAAAAAAAGACGATTTTCGTCTACCCAGCAATTCAGTAGCACCAGTGTGGGACTCCTAAGAACAACTGCACATTTCTTTCTTTTTTTTTTTTTTACAAATTTGCCAATGGTTCTGACGAATGTGTTGTGGGTTCTTCAGTAACCACCACGACTAAGGGGCATATTCACAAGGAGTTATTGCCGAAATACCTGCACTTTATCGCACCCAAAGTCGTGATAAATTTACCCCACCATTCACAAGCAGGTGCAAACAGCCCACAGCACCATTTTTCCCGCGATAGCAGCAGCAAAAAATACTGTCACAGACGACCCCAGCAATTATCGCTAATGAGATGCAGAGTAGGCGTTCCCGTGCAAAAAGCCGTGACAACACCACACCTCAACATTCACACCGACCAGACAGATCGGTGATAAGAACACAAAACATGCGATAAGGCGCGTTAGCAGCAGGAAATTTACACCTGCTTTGACCTGGTGTAAAGTCGGACGGCAGCCTGCACCACAATAGGGATCCCAGCCCTGGGCGTCATCGGAAGGGCAACAGATGCCATGGAGCAACTGAACAGGCAGCACGGACACCCAAGAGGGACACAACACCCACCCGGTACCCCCCCACCCCTGGATCACCACAGAGGCAGCGCAAACAAAGACAGCGACCCCCCCAGGAAACGCACCTGCCTCTCGGGCCCAATACCTGACATTGTCACTGTCTACTATAGGCTGAAAGAGACAACCATCCTACGCATCCTGGCCATCATCGCCCAACAGGCCAATGGCACCAACATCTCACACCAAGCTGATGGCTGTGCTGCACCTGTTTGCCCCTGGCACACTCCAACAAACACCTGCCAGAGTCGGCGGAGTCTCACAGCCAGCCCCATCCAAGTCCCCAACACCTGTCCTGGACATCACTATCAACCTGGCACTCCAGGCCCCATAAGTACAACACAATGCGCAGGAACCACTGGAGACCAAGCAAGGACCATACGCCATAGTCGGATGCGCGCATGTGTAAGGGGCAATCCACAGCACACATGTCCAACCTGTGCCCCCTGGTGACACAGCACAAAATTAGCACCACAGGAAGCACACATCACACATCAATATGCAGGCAACATCACAACACTGTGGGACCTTCACCAATGTCACCTCCAAAATCACAGCCAGTGTGCATGATCACTTCACCCTACGACAGTCCATTGGCAACTCTGCCAATGCACACCTCACAAACTCATAGCCAACATGCAGATTAACATGCCCACCCACCAGACACGATAGAAAAACTTACGATAGTAACCTGGGCAAGCCGTGAACATGACCAATCAGCGGCATGGCACCTTAGCCACACAATATACGAATGTGGGGAGAGGTGGCAACCAGGCATGTTTGAGGTACGCAGTAGAACCATGATTGGCAAATTACACAATGCCAAGAGTGGCCGTGAAGTGCTGGACAGACCGCAGTATGCAGAACACACCCATATCCACGGCGACATACACTTCTGGTGTATGGAGTGTAGTGGACAGTGGACGCAACCATGTCACCCCAGCCAGTGGGGGTCCTCGCGGAAATGTTGCCATTTACGCCCCCCATAAGCGTGAGCAGAGTGGGATGGCCCGGCGTATGCCAGGCCAGTGTAGGGGTGTGAATAAAAAGCATTTAGCCCTGGGCGTGGGCCTCTTTCGGAAAGCCCAACGTCTCTGCCAGGGCGGCACCTCCCACCCCGCCACGAGGCCCACGCTGTCCTCGTTAGTGGAGTTGCCTGAGATCCTGTGCGCCTGCCATGCCCCGGCCCGCTGGACCACAAACCCATCTGGGCAGACCCTATGTAGCCAGGCCACACTGATCAGCAGCCGACACCGGTGTGTGTCAAGGAGGGCCCACCATGTGCCAGTGTAAGCTCCAAGCCCGAGGGCCGCGACCCGGCCAGGCTTTCAGACCACCGCTGTCCCCCCGACTCTGGCCCACATTACTCCTTCCTCATTGACATATTCTATCAGCAGCCCAATGGGTCCCATATGTGAAACTGTGTCATGGCCCCTGCATGGCAGTGACCCCAAATCCGAGACAGCGGCCACAGCACTAGACACCCCCCGATCAGTGAGGCATAGTTCCATATGGGTATCTGTTGAGCCGTACTGCCACAAACCCTGTCCAATGCCAGCCGGAGAGCCGTGCTGCCACAAACCCTTTACAACGCCAGCCGACGAGCTGTGCTGCCACAAACCCTGTCCAACGCCAGTGGGCGAGCCGTGCTGCCACAAACCCTGTCCAACACCAGCCGGCGACACGTGGATGAGGGACCTGGACTACCCTGCGGACCAGTAGGTCTCACATTCAGCACCTAGTCGCGAATCACGAATGGCACCAGTCCGCACAAGTGGTCCCATGGAGAGGAGTAAGAGGAAGATGCGGCTCAGTCCAGACGAAAGCCGGGTCACAGTCACGGAGGTGACCGAACATGTGGTGCCACTGAACCTGAACTACGCAGGCGGGTGGGGCCACCAACCTATGCCGGTGACACTCGGTGAATGGCCCGTGCTGACCGCTGCCTCCGGCCTACACTGCTTTTGGCCTAGGCTGTGCTCGAGTAGGTCACAGGTTTGGAACTGAACATCGAGTATGCAAAGGCAGATTACACATCATAGCACGCAAGGAGAGGCCTAAGAGGATGTCGCCTTGTATCTTGGCAGAGAGAAATGGATCATCGTTACGGAGGTGTTCATACACTACCAACAGCTGCCCTGGTGTCACTAGCACTCTGCATCGCGAGCCAATGACACATGGCTGTAGGCCACTGCTGACCACTGTCTCCGGCCTACACTGCGGTCCAGTAGGTCACAGAGTCATGATTTTGCTAAGGCGGAGTTTAGATCAGTGTACCGGCATCATAGCAGACTGCATCCCCACTCAGCCCCGGTGCCACTAAGTCTGTTCATCAACATTCATGGACACTCTCTGGTCGAATTTTGGTGGCGTCTGAGTCTATGGACTAGGGGGCAGTTTTCATCCTCATGTAGCTGATACCGAAATGGCGGTGGCAATGAGGCTGTCGCATTCCACTCCTCCATTTGATGCTTTTGGATAAAATCAAACCTTTCAGCGTCTTGCCCTGGAGGACATTTTCCACTGCCCCCCAAAACCTTCCGCAACATACACCTCGGACATTGATGGTGACCCGCTCAGGTTGCATGGCCCATCTGACTGTACCGCAAGTCACTGTCCCGTGGCTGGGTGCCTGTGCCAGCCGCAGTTTATCCGGGGCCACTAACTCTGTGCTGGTCAAGTCAGGACCCCTTCTCCGGAGATATTGGATGGGCCCTGAAGCGTAGGCCTTGGGGTCATCAACACCATTTCTCTGTGGCCTTGTGCTGTACGCAGTTTCCGGGCCCGAATGCGGCCCACCAGGGCTCACACACCAAAGCGAGTGCAGACCGGCCAGGACGTCGCATCACCGCAGGAGGCACATGCCACCACCGCAAGGAACACCTGCAACTGCCATCTGCCAGAGTTGAAACGGTGGTCCTGACAGACTTACGGAGTTGCTCAGACCTGTCGTGGATGCCATCATCGGCCTGATGCCCTGCTCAGCACTCCAGGTGCCAGTGACTCAGTGCACCGCAGGCCATTGTCCATTGCTGATGGAGTTATTAGCTATGGGGCGGTTGCGCAGCTATGTCACTTCAAACAGTGTTGGGGCCCTGAGACGTTGATGGGGAAGATGATGCAGGTCTAACACACCCCACTGCCTCTGCATCATGTACATACCAAAGGGACACAATCTGAGACTTTTTCTTCCCATGATCGTGCACATCTCCAGTGTCCCAACCCTAGTGCACTGCAGCTCATGGACACTTCTGTTTGCATGTTGGCTCACTCCATGTTGCTCAGCAGTTGACTCTGTTATGCATGTGTTTACTGTTTTCATTGCACTGGTTTCCAATGTTCAAGTGCTTGCCAGCACCAGACATTCGGTGCGGAATGGCTTACACTCACCTCACACACATCCAGCACAGGCGTCACTGCACATGGGGCCCTGCCAATAAAGGGGCCAGGCGCATGTGCCCGTAGCCAGTTCAAATGATATCTGTGTGTGTCCCTGTGGTCTTGTTGTATGCGTGAGGGACCTGGGCCCAACAACATTGTCTCTATCGCAGTGTGGGTCTCCTTAGTGGGGAGTTGGTGGGCACTGAGGGTGATAGACACCTACGTATGTGTCCTAGTTCCATGGGTTCAGCCTCCACCAACATCCTGTTGGGCCACCTCCTTTTGGCGCGCTGACACCTGGCATTGGGGTGCCAAGTGTGGGTGGGTGAAGTGTTGTGAGCCAGCTGTGCTTGCGGGTGCTTCCTGCTGTGTGGTTTGTTGCAGGCTCTGTGTTCTCCTCTGAGTAGCTTGGCTGGCCGGGTCCTGCTGGGGGGGGGTTGCATGGGATATCCATGTGCTGTTGTAGGATTTCAGTGTCGAAGGTGTGGTGGTCCTCGCCGGCATCACTGATGTGTTGTATTGTTCACATTGCAGAAGGGGAGCACAACACCTGCTGCTCTGCAGCAGGTGTTGTGTTCCCCTTCTGCAATGTGATGGGGAGGTGCGTGTTGCCTTTGTGTTGACATATATCTTGGCGCATTGTGCTTGTTTGCATGCTGACTGTATGGCAGTGTACATTGTGACTGTTTGGGGTTGCTACATTCTTCTGCGGGTAAGTGTACATTTGGACTACATGACGGATGTGAGGTTGTACGCGTACATTTCCATTTCACTGTTTCCAGGTCTGTCGGATGTAGTGGGCATGTTTCAGTGCATGTGCGGAGCCAGTTTTGTCCTCTGTTCTGCAGTGTTGGCTATGCGCTGTTCCACGTTGTCGTCGATGTGGGTGTGCTGTTCATGCTATGTGTGTGTGCTGCAGTGTACCAAGGGAATCTGGGACATGATCCAGGGTGTTTGTGGGTGTGCTGTGTGCTACGCCTCTTTGTGCATGTATGCCATTGTGCCCAACTCCCCCGTCTCCCCCAGTCCCTGTTCGTTGCACTCCCTGTTGGTGTTGTGTCAGGTCCTCTCGAGCTGTGTCCGTACTCCCTGCTCCTTGCACCATCTCCACACTGATGACTGTGGCCTGGGTTTCCTCCAGCTCCTCCGGTGGTGCTGGACTGCCATCTCCTGTCACCGTTGCTGCCTTCCTGTTGGCATCGGGTTGGGCCCTGGTTTAGGTTGTCACGTCATGCCGTCGCCTATTGGCCTCCTGGATTGGCCTCCTTGGTACTTCGAATGCATTCCAGGTGGTCTGCTTGTGGGTCAGTTGCTGGTAGTGTTCTGTCACCTGCGTGACGGTGGTCTTGTTTGCCTGTGGACTGCACCCCGTCTTCCTCTCCCTCTTCTCATTGGCCTTCCCTGACCGTGTTGTTCCTTGCTGGTGGTCTGTGGGGGTTGTGGGGTTCGAGTTGCCCTCTGCGCTGTGTCAGGGCGCATCCACGTTGCTAAATGCTTTGGCTATTTCCTGGTGTATTTTTTCTGTGTTTTTTATGGTGCATTGTCGCGCCAGACGCGTGGGATTTGCAGGCCTGTGGCTGGTTTTTGCTACTTTTTGTACCGCGGTTGGCCTCATCGCATGTTTTTTAGCGTTTACGTATTGCATTTTGTGGCATGGCGTTGATTTTCACACTGACATTTGCCACATTATCTGGTGTCTATCGCATGCTACAGCCTTGTTGTGAATTCCACATTGACACAAGGTTATTGTCCCGCGATAGGCTGCGATGTTGAAAGTTGTGTTACGCTCCTCTTGGGGTAGTTATCACACGTTCTTGTGACTATACCCCTAAGTCTTTCAGGGGGGCAGGATGTTGTTTTTAGAAGCTATCTAGAAGATGACTCGAGATCACATTATGAACCATTGGCAAAGCTCATGGTGAACGGAAACTCAAACAAGAGCAAGGGGATTTGAAGCTTTTCCTGAGCCATGGACTGAAAAAGTTAGGTTTTATAAAGGATTGCATATCTTTTCTTTCTCGGTGTGTCCTCTCGCTTAGCAGTCTGCTGCAACTGTGTTTTCCATGTCGAGGTACTTCAGTTTCGTTAGTCCTTAAAAAATTGATGGCGAGGGAATTAGAAAATGAAGATATGTATGGAAAGGACACGATTTGGAACAGAACGCATCCATTAGCAGTCCTGGGTTCAGTCCTTGATTGATTGTATGAAGTCTAGTGCTCCGTGCTTTGATGCCAAAGTGCATTTTGCTGCAAGAACAAAAGGAGACCAACAGTCTTGGAACATAATGTTCTATGCAAATCAATGACAAAGTACCTGCCCGGGAGGCTAGCAGCCAAATAGAAGAAAATCACGAAATATGCATTAAGCAATGTCTTCAGAAGCTTTTCTGTTTGTGTAAAGCTTTTTCATCAAATTAAACCCACGACTTTGCCAGAGTTTAAACCAGATGATTTACTATGAAACCAGTGATAAAAAAATACCAAAAGCTCATGTGGTGTTCGCATCAGTATTTTTGAGCCCTACGTTTCTACCAGGCAGTGTCTTTCATTCCATCTCCTGTGTATTACTTATGCAGTCTATAATTGCCTGTCCATTGTTACATTTTTCAAATATATTTGTTATCTCTAGCTCTTCTGACAGGGACACAGAGCTCAGTGCTTGACATTCAGCTCAGCTCATACACTTCCCTCAGTCAGCATGCAGAGGGCCAACCTCTGAGCAGCTCACTCGTCTCCTATCACATCAGACTGATGTAATCTGACGCAGCGGCGCAATAGCGCCCGCAGCCTCCGTGGTACGGGGGAAGGAAGAGCTCCGGAGGGACCCCTACAGCACTGTGCACGGGTGGCGGGCCCCTGGCCTGAGAACTCCTGACTGAGTCTGGAGTGTGAGGGGATTCCTCAATGTACATTGCAGGGGGCCCCCTCAATGTTCTGACATGGTCCAGTAGTCTGGTGTATGGCGGTGCCTCGTAGTGTCCGGACCGTAGTCTATTTATTTTCCACCCTCAGCAGCACTGATAGTCCACTCTAACTGAGCACTAGCCACTGGGCAACTGAGATACTAGCGCTGGGATGCCTGGGGGTAGCTATACGCTCTATAAGTGCTTCATAGAATAAATGTGTAAAAAGATTTTAAAAACCACTTATTGGTCTTATGTTAATGACGAGCCATCTCACTGTCCATCTATTGGTATATTGACTCAGAAATTTTTGTCCATAAAAGACAATGTTGCATTCGAATCGTTCATGGATGAGATAAACCCACCACTAGCAAAAACTTTATATTTGCAATTCAGATATGGGGTATTACAGACCAATGCTCATACATGTAAATGGGGAGATAGTAACGATGACGGTATCTGTACCCTTTGCCCACTGAAGGCCAAGGAAGATGATGCCCATCTACTGTTTTTCTGTTCCGCTTATGCGTTACCTAGGCAGCGCTGGATAAAACCCCTGTGCAAAAATGTGGGTGTCAGGACGTATAAAGAGGCTGAGCGTATTATAAGGTATAATACCTCACAACTGGTGTTTTTTTGCATAAGCAGGTTCTTATTCAATGTGTTCCTTACTAGGAAACGTCTTGGGCACAAACTATAATGTAATACTGAAATCTGCAGTTTTCTCCCACAATGTTAAATAACGTCGAATGCACTGAGTTCACTTTTTGTACAAATTGTGTGGTTTTAAAGATTTTAACTTAGGTTTTTATTCTGGCTTTTTAAGGAATAACCTTTTTTTATGGTTTAATTAGATTTTAAGGATTATGTATAATTAATTGCACAAAAATTAATTGTTACTCTGTCCCATTATATTAACTGTAATGTGATATGTGATTAATTGCTGTTAAAGGCATTTTCTTTTTTAAATTCCTTGTTTGTAAATATCGTTCTTGTCTGTACTTCCTGCTTTTATGGCTATATTAGCCGAAATAAAGTTGAACTGAACTGAACTGAATAAATTAGAATAGAATAGATACTCCACGGCTAGAGGAGCCAGCACAGTTTCCTGTCAATCTTTCACTGCAGCAATGGTTTCAGTGAAACACCTGTGTCACACTTGTCATTTACATAAGCAGTGACGACATCCCAGGCACTTCAACGTTGGACCTCTCCTGTGAGGAGTCTCCAAGCCCTGATGTGCAGTGAAGCAAAACCAGTGTTGCAGTTCAACCAAGTTTGCCACTGGGGATGAGCAAAGTTGCAAAGGTTTTTGTCACACAAATGATATTCATGTCTCTCAAAACTTTGAGAAATATTTGAAGGTATTGAATCGATGAGAGAATCACAATAAACACAGAAAGTGGCACTATTACTGCTAAGGGACTGCCATAATTTAGCAGATGGAGGCTCGGGAGTCAGGGCGATGGAGCAATTCACTCTGTCGCCTTGACTGCGCATTGGTCTGCCAAATTATGAAATGACTGCCAAGACGCGGGGTCATTTCTTAAAGCATTGCCCTCACAGTGGTTCCTGTCAATGCTTTTTGCAGTTTGATGCACAATCCTTTGGGTCTAGACTCAAACGCAAAAGTAGGATAGCTTAGGTTATTCGAGGTTTTTAATTTGCTGTCTGTTATATACACTTGTTTACCTTAAATGAGTAATTTCCTAGTTTCATTGCAAATGTAACTTTGCTATTCCAACCAGGTCTGGTTGGTCAAAAGTGTGTTAAATACACTCAAAACTCAAACTCAAATACACAATCCAGAGGTTAAAATGTCGAATGTCTTTGATGTGTGAAAAATGACCAGCCACAATACTTTTGCAGCTTTTTCAGCATTGCAACAATAATGGCCCCATCCCCAAGTTTGCACATTTACTATGATCAAAAGGGGTTCACTTTATGATACCTCAATAGCATCCAGGAGCAAATACAGACACTAATGTTCAAATTGGACACTGAAAGAATGCATTAGTTCTCTCTGTTATCTGATGTGTAGTTGCATAAGGAGAGCACAGTTAAGGCCAGACATTAGTGTGCCTCTGAAAATTAGTACTTAATACTGAAAAAGCCTATGGATTTTATCAAGCCTAAGCTTCCACCATAGATCTGTTCATATGTCGAAAGATGAGTTCAGCAACAACAGAACACTAAGGGGCATATATCCCAAAAAATGATGCAGTGCAGCGCTGTTTAGCAGCGGTGCGTCATTTAAAAATGCAGGGATGCGCAGTATTCACTAGAATACGGTGCACCCCTGTGTTTTCCCCTGCACCAGCTCTAAAAAAGCTACCTAGGTACAACGCAGAAACCCATGCGCCATGGTGCAAGGGGACCTGCGTTGCAGGGATGATTGTTTATGTGCAGAAAGGAACACCTCCTCCCCCTCCCATACCCTGCCCCTCCCTGCACACGCTAGCTGAGCCAGCGGCTTAAAAATAAAACAATACTGAAATAAAGATTTATTTTTTTGCTGCTGGCTCTGAGCCAGTGGGGAGACGCTCCTCCACTATTGCGGAGGAGCCACCGCTGCATATAGAGCCTAACCAAGAACAGATCCCACTGCTGTAATCTGTTCTGCATGGACAATGTGTCGGCTGTGTCAACAACCTGGGAGGCACAATGTCTAAGCCTTCAGAGACATTTCCTGAGAGTTGTGAGCATGCTGACACAGACACAACCGTTCAGTTCTCTCAGAGCACTTTCTCGGTCTTTCAAATTTGACTACAGTCTGTTTGCCCAAAATCTCAACAACTCAAGTGACTGGATGCTGAATTCGACCATCTTTCTTTCTGTGTGTCATCGCTAGGGTCTTTTAGACATAGATCTCTTCAGGCGTTGTCTGCACCATCAGTTTCCAATATTCCGCAGCTGGCACCCAGAGCCAGATTCTTGGGTGGCAGAAGCCTTCCTCCAGGACTGGTCCCAATTCTGCCCCTATGTCTTACCTTCTTTGTCCCTTCTCCACAGGGGTCTTCTTTTCACTAGCTGCTTCCTTTGCAAGATGGTGATGATTATACCCCATTAGTCCTCCCTGGCTTTGTTTCCTCATCTGCAGGTCTGCCCTCACCTCCCCAATTTCAGATTCCTACCTCTGGATCTGAAGGTTCTCCCCAACACCCACCTCCACCATCTTGCATGGAAAATCTCTGGGGAACCTGAAGATGGCCACACCTTTCGGAGGTCACTGCAGACCTCATCAATGATTCCTAAGCCCCAGGCATCTGCTGAGACTAGCTTCAATGGTGACGGGAACAAAACCTGGATCCCCTAACTCCCTCTCTTCTGAACTTGTACAACTTCCTTTTGACTCTGCTCTATAAGGGCACTTCTAATAGAACTCTGTTCTGTAAGGGCTTGTTTTATAGAACGATCAGCATCTATCATTCCACCATTGCAACTCACCTTAGAGTTATTTTTATTTCTTCCTGAAGGAGCCAAAACAATGTAACTTTGCTATAGAAGGCAGCAGCAAGAAAAACTGGGCTAACATTATTCTGCTTGAGTTTTGTTGTTTAGGGATGGTGCTAAAATATTGTTTCTTCTTCCTTTTTCTTTTATTCAGTTTTGTGGCCTCTGGTCTAAAGATGAAGGGGTTAGAAGCATGTTTAGGTCTTATTTAATTATTTTTTAAACTGTGGAGAATCAGGATATATCAAAATCATATTTGATATTTTGGCTACATTTGATTCTTTCACTGATAGGTAAAATGGCTAATTTCATAAGAATCTTTCCAAATATGTACCATCACATTCACCCACAGACAGAGAATGGGTGAAACCCTTTGATACATCAGCCCCTTTTTCTAGGGAGTCAGTATTGATATTAGTTGAATCTTAAACACCCCAGGCTTTAAACATTCAATGCAAGGAGTAGTGAGAGATATATATATGAAACGAGTGCTGTCACCAAGCATCTGGGATAGTGGTGAAAACATGACACGAGGCGTTTGGAAACCATGGAATGCAGTGTCACTTGGAATGCTGCTAGAAAAAGTCCTTACCAAGTTCAACGAAGATTGGAGTGATAGTGTTTGTAATTGCAATAATTCAGCTACGTATATGAAAAAGTTGTGTGATGACGTGTCAAAATCAGTACCTGAGCTGAAGTGCTTTCCTGTTAGAGACCCGTGCCACTTCCTAGATTGTGTGCTGAAAGCATCTTTAAAATCTTCCAAGTTTATGAAGAATGCTATTGACTTTGTAGTCCATTCTGGTGCACTCTTTCTTTATGCGTGGGAACTAAAATGCAAAGATTTCTCATTTTGTGCTTTGTGAGTCATCAAAGAAAGAGTCATCCCAACTGTGTCATTTAGCCAGTAGTTCTCAGTCCTAGATGCAGTTAATGCTATATTATCCATGTGGCGACCGTTTACAGAATTGTTGCTCAGAGATGATGCCAAAGGCAAGAAATGTGAAGATCTTTGGTTGCATATTGATAGTGATGTGAAAAAAGTACACTCTGCTGCATTCTTAGAATTTTACTTGAAAACATGACTGCTGTAGTGGACATAATCAAACAACCTGAGTCTGAAAACATCTTTGTCTACCAAGTGTTCAGCATAATTGGTGTAGATGTGAAACATATCCTTGAGAGTAGGCTGAGACTTTGGCACTGCATCGTGTTCTATGTTAGATTTATTGCCACTTGGTAAGCAAAGAAATGTTGAGGAGCAGTTCAGGAAATGTTATTTTACAGGACATGAGAAAAGGCTTGCAATGATGCACAGAAATGCCCCTTCACCAACCATGACATTTGTAGTCAATGAAGGCTCACTGAGGTACTCTGCACAAGTTCTAGATCCCTTCCGTACAGGGGAATTTTCTGCGTACTTTGAAAAGTACTGCTTCATTTTTGACGGCTTCAATAACTGAGGGCATATGCGCTCAGTTCAACGCATAGGTTGCAGAGCCTGTCCCAGATAATCGCAATCGTCAGGCGCACCACTATTGGCATGGAAGGCTATGTCAGTGGCCAGAGTTAGCAAAATGTGTACTGGCTGTTTTGGCTTCGCCCCTCTCAAGTGTCAGTGTTAAGATAGCCTTTTAATAGATAAACATTTACATGGGAAGGAAAGAGCAAGTGCATGATCAAAGAGTCACTAAAGAAGTATTGTATGGTGTACTACAATAAGTTTGATTTATAAAAATGTATTTGGACCTCATATACCCCGTATGCGCACTGTCTATACTCATGTAATATCAGTGCAGAAACAAGCAATAATCAAAGAAAAACATTCCATAAACAGTGGAAAAACACTGTTTCTGTTGTTTTTAATGGCGCAAAAATGTGTAACCACTGATAACAACAGTTTTTTTTCAGGTATTGAAATCACTGGAAAACACTGAAAAAACCCCACCAGAATTTGCCCAAAATAGAAATTGAAAAGAGGAAAGCCTACCAATTCTACCTCCCACGCCACACCCACATCGCACCACACCTTAGGGAGCTTCACTGTTTGCCCAGTCACAAGGGCAGCCAATTCAAGCTCCTCACGCACACATACAAAGCCTTACACATCACAGGACCAGCATGCATAAACAGCCACATACACATTCGCCACACTGTACGGTCAGCCTTACTCTCACTCATGCCCCACATTCACAAAAGCAGAGCAGAAGGTCACTCATTCTCCTACATTGCACCCAAAACATAAAACGACCTCCAACAACACATCAGAATCTTCTCTTCACTTCTTGAGTTCCACAAGAGGCTGAAAACCTGGCTCTTCGAATAAGGTCCCACATGCCTTCACACCTGCTCGCAGGTGAGTATTGCGCTATACAAGTAGACATAACATCATAACATATATGATTTTTTGAACGTTTTAAGGTACAAAGTGCCTAGAAAACGTTAAGTATTATGAAAAAAACAGTTTGAGGTGGACTAGGCCCTAGGTGAAATGATAGGCCAACCGTGATGGCGCAGAGGTCGGATACACCAAGTGAGTTGTCCCGGCCAAAGGTTTTACCTTCAGACTTAGACTCCAACTGCTGGGAAAGCTTATTTTGGCTGGTCCTGCAGTTTGTAACTCCTCAGGGCAGGTTTGTGGGCACCAGATCACTCTCTAGGCAGATAGTCCTCTTTAGTGAGCTTGGCCCTCTTGGAGTCAGAGAAACCTCCAACCTTTTCTGTCCCTGGAGTGAGTAAATAGGAGGCCAACCACTTGACCTTTACACAGCAGTTCCAGTTCCTGGGTGCCAACAGGATGCACACCTCCTGGCATCCTTGTGTGAGTCCTCTTCTTCCAGCAGAAGTCAACAGTCAGAAGTCAATATCATTTCTCCAGCGTGGCCATCTGTTTTTATACGAGTATTCGCAAGTCCAGGAATGTTCAGTGGAAGTGGAAGTTTAGGTGCCAAGCTTACGCTGTCTGCTTAGAGAAAGGCTACCAGCCAATCCGCACTACTTTTCACATAGTCACCTTTGCAGCACTTACTCTTTGCCTTACTGTAAAATTACAAAGGATCCCCACTGCCACCAGGCAGCCCTGTCTTAGTCTTCTTGGCCCTTACCCTAGCTGAAAGGATCAAAACAGTCTTTCCCTCCTTCTGTGGCTGTAGCCTGACAGTCTTGGAAGGTCCTATGGATGAATGTTCAAATCCCTCCCTGGCATCTCCAATCTGGAAGAGGTAGTGCTAAAGCTGCATGCTGTTCTGCCAACTATTTCTGTCCATTCCCATATAGATAATCCTTGCTAACAGGTTAGCTGTTAACACCTGTTGGTTTTTCCTGGGCCCAGAGGCAAACCATTGTTCTTTGAGCTAGAATTATTAACTCTCCCATGCAAGGATGTGTATTCCAGCTCTAGAGGTGTGATGGTGGGTGCAGGTACAGCCACTGGGCTAGAGCTCCTAAGGCCAGTAATTACCAGTGGCTTATGTACATGTACATGAAGGGTCCTCCCCAGCACCTGGAGCAGGAAAATGAATGCGCCATAAATGGAGCCCTGGATTGTAAGTCTTTCTTCCTCTGCATACAATCACACACTGTTCTCTGATTACGTCATAATCATTAATATTGCACCTTTACAACACCCAACCAGTTATATACTACCTCGGTTTAGTCCACCCAGAACCGCAAGATCTTAGCACACATAGTCTCACAACACTACATCTCCCCTCTGTTAAATAAAAAGTACAAACAAGTTATATTATATTAATTCAAAAAGTTGTTGAGGCGCTCGCACTAATAGGCCAGATTGAGTGGCATGAAGTGGTTGAGATGCACTTTGTTCATGCACTAATGGTACAGGTTCTGGTGCTTTATCTGGACTGTCAGGCAGGCCCGCCTCATTTGTAAGTGCAGGAGCTGATGATCACAGAGGTAGGTGCTTAAAGTGTGATGAATCCTGTGTGACGGACTGTGCGGGACGATGGGCAGCCACCATGTGTCCTTTGCATGTCACAACCCTCAGAGGATCGACAGCAAACTGAGAGTTTGTTTCCCGCTTTCGCATCTGCTTGACTAGGGCTAAGTTACCTTCATGGAAGACTGTTTCTTGGGCTCTCTGACCTTGATCAGCTTATGTCCTCACTTGCACTTTTGAGAAGTGTTGTGACACGAACCTTATCAACACTCACAGAGCGATCTACTGTCCATTGTGGCAGTTTGGTTCCGATGGCTCTCCCAAATAGCAAGGTGGCAGAACTTTCACCTGTTGTGGAGTGCGGAGCTGAATGATAGGCACAGAGGACTTGGCACAGGGCTCACTTTAATTCAATCCCCCCACTGATGCTCACTGAACTACTTTTTTGAGGGTGCCCCTAAATTGTTCCACAACACATATGCCTGGGGAGACAGAGGTGTACTCTTTTCATTCTTGATATTCATTCTGACTAGAAACTCTCTGAATTCTTTGCAGTTGAACTGTGGACCATTGTCAGATTTGAAAATGGCAGGGATAACCCCTCGCTGCATAGATGTTATACAGCTGTTCAATAACCTTGTTTTTGTTGATGATAACTTCTCTACCATTGGGAATCTTGAATACACATCAATGACTACCTTGAGATGATAGGCCAAGCAAATAGCTGGCAAAACTGGCAAGTCTATCTCTATGTCAGTTGGTGCTAGAGTCACCATGTAACAATGTATAAAGAAAAAGAGGAGAAAACAGATGTGTGGAACACGAGGGAGTGGTGATATTTAGTAATCAATTGGAAAACTGGTCAAACCAGATCCAGTACATGTGTATTTTGTGGATAACCATCAAACAAACCAAATGATCAGTCCTATTATTTGGTCGTCCACACTGTGACCTGGCGGCTCCTTAGATCATCTAGACCATATGCCACACAGTCGTAGTAAGTACTGGATACGGTCTACAGTGTACTTCCAATTGTTGGTCTGATTGTGATGGTTAGTGACGAGTAGTGAAAATACAGTGCAACATACAAAAAAGTGGTGAGTCTAAAATAGTCTAAAATAGGGTGATATGTCTAAACAGATACTTTAATAGAAAACAGGCACATCCCCTAATTAAAAGATAGGAACAGCGCAAACGACAGTATGGAACAAATGACTGTCGCAATTAGGGCCAACATGTTTCTGCCTCTGCGTTCCTTGGCTTTCGTCAGGGCCACTGCTCTACAATAGTTGCTACTGTTGTATGTGTGTGAAAACAATAATATATCTGACAAATCAGTGAAAAAGAATACAAAAGTAGGGACAATACAACCTGTACCTGCAGTTATTTACTCATCTTCCTTGTCAGTAGGCGATCTAGAAAAACATATGTGTTACACTCATATTAGTAACAAAGCTTATCACACTCGTGCTCTCATCTTCTCTTATATTATGGAAAACAATTTGACAAAAGAATGTTTTAAAAATATTGTTTGCTCACCCAACATGACAGGGGACTGGACCTCACCTCACCTGGACCGTGCTGAGGTATACGAGGCCCCGCACTGTGGAACAGATAGATGCGGACAGGGAAAGGCATCGAAACTCAATACTTCATGTAGAGTCTAAAAAATTTCACATTTTATACCCTGTTCAATAAGTAACATCTGTCCACCTATAAACTCAATGGTGGGGTAACACCCTAGGAATACGGCAGGTACCCATTGGACAAGTGTAAAATAAATGACTATCATGCTGATAATATGTAATCCACTATAAGACAGTACAAATGATCTGAATTATGGCTGCTGAATTGCTGGAAACTGGCAAGAATCGTGCAGTCCTTCACAAGTGTAAAATAAATGACTATCATGCTAATAATATGTAATCCACTATAAGACAGTGCAAATGATCTGAATTATGGCTGCTGAATTGCTAGAAACTGGCAAGAATCGGGCAGTCCTTCATAGTGATCCCTATTTATACCAGCTACCCAACAAACAACAGATGCTGAGCTTACCTCTCCGTCGGTGCCACCAAACTCGCCTGACGCTTGGGGGAGACACCGAAACGGAGAAGGTATGGAGTTAAATATTACAACAACATAGGGAACTACTTTTCCTTCGTGTCAGGACTATTCTCTTTAATCTGTGTTTAAAGTCCATGATGCTGAGTCTTTGTTAATGCAAACCCCTCGCGCTGTCCACATCGCGGCAAAAAAGTACCGAAGATAGCCACATCTAGTTATAAAACCTGCGTGGCCATCCGCACTGTTACATAGCCACCGGGCGCCCGTATCCATCCGCGGAACTACAGAATGACGTCAAAACGTCCATTACTGTAGTTCCGGCGGCGCGAGTGCTCCGGACACGAAACAGTCCGTTCTTAAACTATCATCAACTAGTTAATAGACTGTTTGCACTAAGAGAACAACATTTAGTGTTTACTATTTAGCAACAGTGCCTCCGCAGTGGCTCGAGGTGATAGAGATGGAAGGATGGAAGTGGAAAAACCACAGGAACTACAAAATGACCGCGAATCGGCCATTTTAGTAGTTCTGATCATGTATATGATAGTTCAATGGATATATTACTCCTGTGGGATTAAAATATTCAAGGACTTAAACTTGATCGAACGAAGCACCACTTAAAGATACAATAAGGGTCCCAAAAGGCCTGGCATTCCCATTGCACGCATCATTTAAAAAGGCCACTTCCATCCTTCCATCTCTATCACCTCGAGCCACTGCGGAGGCACTGTAACAGTGCGGATGGCCACGCAGGTTTTATAACTAGATGTGGCTATCTTTGGTACTTTTTTGCCGCGATGTGGACAGCGCGAGGAGTTTGCATTAACAAAGATTCAGCATCATGGACTTTAAACACAGATTAAAGACTTGAAGGAATAGTCCTGACACGAAGGAAAAGTAGTTCCCTATGTTGTTGTAATATTTAACTCCATACCTTCTCCGTTTCGGTGCCTCCCCCAAGCCTCAGGCGAGTTTGGTGGCACCGACGGAGAGGTAAGCTCAGCATCTGTTGTTTGTTGGGTAGCTGGTATAAATATGGATCACTATGAAGGACTGCACGATTCTTGCCAGTTTCTAGCAATTCAGCAGCCATAATTCAGATCATTTGCACTGTCTTATAGTGGATTACATATTATTAGCATGATAGTCATTTATTTTACACTTGTGAAGGACTGCACGATTCTTGCCAGTTTCTAGCAATTCAGCAGCCATAATTCAGATCATTTGTACTGTCTTATAGTGGATTACATATTATGAGCATGATAGTGATTTATTTTACACTTGTCCAATGGGTACCTGCCGTATTCCTAGGGTGTTACCCCACCATTGAGTGTATAGGTGGACAGATGTGACTTATTGAACAGGGTATAAAATTAGACATTTTTTAGACTCTACATGAAGTATTGAGTTTTGATGCCTTTCCCTGTCCGCATCTATCTGTTCCACAGTGCGGGGCCTCGTATACCTGAGCACGGTCCAGGTGAGGTGAGGTCCAGTCCCCTGTCATGTTGGGTGAGCAAACAATATTTTTAAAACATTCTTTTGTCGAATTGTTTTCCATAAATATAAGAGAAGATGAGAGCACGAGTGTGATAAGCTTTGTTACTAATATGAGTGTAACACATATGTTTTTCTAGATCGCGTTGAGCGCCTACTGACAAGGAGGATGAGTAAATAACTGTAGGTACAAGTTGTATCATCCCTACTTTTGTATTCTTTTTCACTGATTTGTCAGATATATTATTGTTTTCACACACATACAACAGTAGCAACTATTTTAGAGCAGTGGCCCTGACGAAAGCCAAGGGACGTGTTGCCCGGTAGGCAGAAACATGTTGGCCCTAATTGCGACAGTCATTTGTTCCATACTGTCGTTTGCGCTGTTCCTATCTTTTAATTAGGGGATGTGCCTGGTTTCTATTAAAGTATCTGTTTAGACATATCACCCTATTTTAGACTCACCACTTTTTTGTATGTTGCACTGTATTTTCACTACTCTTCACTAACCATCACAATCAGACCAGCAATTGGAAATACACTGTAGACCGTATCCAGTACTTACTACCACTGTGTGGCATATGGTCTAGATGATCTAAGGACCCGCCAGGTCACAGTGTGGACGACCAAATGATAGGACTGATCATTTGGTTTGTTTGCTGGTTATCCACAAAATACACATGTACTGGATCTGGTTTGACCAGTTTTCCAATGTATTACTAGATATCACCACTCCCTTGTGTTCCACACATCTGTTTTCTCCTCTTTTTCTTTATACATTGTTACATGGTGACTGTAGCACCAAGTGACATAGAAATAGACCTGCCAGTTTTGGCAGCTATTTGCTTGGCCTATAGACCTCCTATGTTCTTGTGTGTTATTCAATTGTTGTTACTGGGGAAGTGAACCAGTAGCAGGTCTTTAAACTTCTTCCCTTTGACCCTATTCTCCCTGTTTGTTTTTGATACCTTTAGATGATGCCCGTTTCCTAGGGGCCCAAAAAAATCAACTGCAACTCTTTCCCAAGCCTGTGTCAGAAAATCAGACATTGTCAATGAATGTTGTGTCACTTTGGGGAAAGGCAGTTGCAAAGCTGGTACTCCTTTAGTTCCCCTCAACTCGCTCATCTAAGCACAAGAACCACAGTCAGTCTCTTAGGGCTCTTTTGGTAGCTATAATGCTACGATGTCCTTCATAGACAAGTTCAATTACCTGTTGTCTTAGGCTCTGAGGTAGGACAATCCTTGAGCCTCTCAACACAATACCTTCCTTGGTCATGGGAAGTTCATCTCATAAATTTTGGAATTTTTGAAATTTGACATTGTCAGCAAGAGGTCAAACACTCCTTTTCCAGGGTTAAGTTGAAATGATGTCTTTGAGGATACTCATGTTCTTGTCAGCATGGGTAGCAGTAATAATCTGTTCTTTATGATAGTGACACGTTTTCCTTATAGAAACACATGAAAATGTTTGCAGCCCCACACTACAGCCAGGCTCTCCTTCTCCGGCTGAGAATAGGCACGTTCTGTGTCAGACAATCTTCGACTTGCAAAGGCCACAATGTGTCTCTGGGCATTCCAATGACCATTATGTTGAGCAAGGATTTCCCCCAGCTGCACCAGACCTGCATCTATTGTGATCTCAGTCTGTAGTTTGTGGTCAAAGTAGGCCATCTTGGTTGCATTCTCAATTGCATGTTTTATTCTTTTGAAGCTTTGATGACATTCATCAGTCCATTTTAACGGGGCATTTTGTTTTATCAGCTTTTTCAATGGGGTACTCATAGTGGCAAAATCACAAATGCATCTTGAACAATAACTGGCCATGCCTAAGAAGGATCGCAGCATAGTGACATCTTGTGGGAGACATGTAGCTGACAGTGCTTGCCCTATATCAGGGCCAGGAGTCATCCCCCCATCAGAAAATACGTGTCCAAAGAATTTAAGTTTGTTCTTGTGAGACCCACACTTTGCTGCGTTCAGAGGGAGACGTACATCAGCAAGTAAATGGCACACTTGTGTAAGAGCCTTGTTATGCTCTAAATACTGATATATTATCACTGTAGTAAAAAGCATTTGTGACAGGTTGTATTATTTGACGTATAACATCCTGAAATATATCTGCAGCTGACAACCCTCCATAACTCAACCTTTTGTATCTGAACAAACCAAAATGAGTCAAAAAAGTAGTGATGTTCCTGCATTTCTCTTCCAATTCGAGTTGATGGTATACCTTGGTCAGGTCAAGAAGGGAGAATACTTTGGCACCATTCAGCTGCATGATCATGTCTGCTATGTCTGGACCAGGCTGTCTTTCTCTCTCTGTCACTTTTTTGCCTGGTGCATATCAACGCAGATGTGCATTGCACCCTCAATGTCCTTTTTTGGCAACATCACTATGGGCAACCCCTGGAGCGCTTAATTATGTCATGTTTAAATAGCGTTTTTAGTTCTGTCTCAACAGCTTTTTGCAGTGGAAAGCGGCTCTGCGGTGCTGCTGGGCAACAGGGTGAATGTCCTCATTGATGTGAAGTTGTACCTTCATCATCTTGAGCCGGCCTAGGCTGCGAAATAACAACGGGAACTGACTCACAACTTCAGATTGAGTGTGGAGGTTGTAATTGAGAGATATCAGTCCCATGTTGGCAGCAGTGGCAAAACTGAGTAGGCAAGCACGCAATGAAGTTCCTTAAAGAACATGAATTGGCACTTGCACAGATACTGATTTATGTATTAATGTTGGAGTAAATGACCCTTGAATCTGCATTGTTTTAGAAGGTGCCCACATTTATACTTTTGTGTTTGACGGGTTGAGACGTGGCACTGGTGACAGGCTGTTACATTTTTCAACAGGCATGATGTCATTCGGCACACTGCTGTCTATGATAAAAGTTCCAAAGCAACCATTGACTTTTATTGTAATCTTGGCTTGTTGATCCACTCTTTCATAAGCTCTTGCAGACATTATTATTTTCTCCAAACTGAGCATCTGTCAACATGCGTCTTCAGAACGAATCGAAAAGACAACCATCGATGACTCTGAGGCGCATGGCTTCTTCGTTATTAAACTCACTAAACATACAGTGTTTGGTAAACACATCAAGACTTTCAACAAACTCATCCATTGTTTCACCAACTTATTGTCATGATTGAAAAGGTACCTTTTGTAGTCGACATTCGGCATGGAATTGAACTTGGCTTCTAATGCTTCTTTGATTTGACAGTACGATAATGTATCAGTCTGTGAGACTTTCTTTATCACTTCTTTCCCTCCATTCTCAGCAAGGTTCTTTAACTATTTAATGATTTTTTTGTAATGTACTTCTACGCATCTATCAAGTCATCAAACATCTTGATCCGTCCAGTACACCTGGCACCAATATTCTGCTTTTTGGTGGTGTCGAATGCGGTGGTGGTTTTAAAAATGCCGCTGCATGATACTCCATGTCTTCATTTGCACCACTGAAATATTTCATATTCCGAGGCCCTTTTTGGTTGCTTCTATGGGAACCGGCAACCTTGCAAGCACAACCTGTGTTCGCGCTCAAGTAGTCACGCCTGATTTTGAGGTTGTAAGGCGTTTTAACTGTTGTCGCTGGTGAGTAACTTTTTGTTTTCATACCTGGTTGTTGTTGCCTTTTGCCTTGTACCTGGTTGTCACTGCCTTAGCATTTTCTTTGTATGGATAATGGCTCTGTGCTATGGCACAGCACAGTGTTTCTTCTTTAACCTTACCAGCAGGTTTTGATGAGCTTTTTTTGAATGCACTCCTCTGCATGCCCTTCAATTTCTTCGAGGACCGTATATGGGCTAGAGCAGGGCTTCAATTCCACACACCACCTTCAAACTTCTTGTCATTAAATTGGGCGCACATGGCACACCTAAGGAGCTTGCTGTAAGGTTGCAAACTTCCAGGGAGAGCAGTCTTGTTTTTTCTAGCACAGATACCGCACTCATCACCAGCCATTCTGTCCTCTCCAGCCTGGGAGCATGCAAATGAATATGCCACATAAGAAGCTCTGGATTGTATGTCCTTATTCCTTCACATATAGTCAAACACTGTTCTCTGATTACATCATAATCATTATTAACCACACCTTAATACCTCCCTACCAGTTAAGTACTTTCTCTGTTGAACTGCAAAGGTCCTAGCACACATGGGCCCATACGTACAAAATTCTGAAACCGCGATTCCCAAATAGCAAATCTGTAGAAATCGCTATTTGGGAAAGCAAAACAGAATTAATGAAACCTGCGATTTCCCAATAGCAATTCTTTCGGATTCGCATTCGGTATAAGGAAATCACAAAATGGGAAATTGTGATTTGCTAATAGCAAATGATAAATTAGGAAAACAAGACTTCTGAAAGCATAATGATAATGTCACAGCCCAGGTGCTCCATAATTACAGGCTGTGGACACAAGCCAGAGGTCTAAAAAGCTACTGGAAGCAAGGAGTGCCCCTCCATCACTGCTGCGAGTTCATCTCGCCATCTTCAAACAATACCATGGCAGCTGAAGAGGGGAACAGGAAGAGAAAGGTGAGGGGGAGCTTGAGTTCCTTTTTGGGAAGGCCTTCTTTACAGTACATGAGTCCCAAAAGATGCGGATGTCGAATACCATCCTGGAGAAGGTCAGCTCCCTAGGAGTCACATACAGGACCATCCTGGAGATTCACCTGAGATCCTGTACAAAGGAGAACATGTCCAGAAGGATGGCAGAGGGATGTGGTACTGGAGGAGGACCCTCACGACACCCTCTTTCGACTCCAATGGAGGTGCCCATTATGGGGACCCTGGAATCTGAGAGTGTGGCAGGAGTAGGAGACATTGACACCTCTAATCCAGTAGGCACCAGCCAGGGTAAGTAATCTTCCCTTAATGTACCATATATACCAATGTTAGCAAATCCACATATCATACGTCACTGCATGATTTACTCTAGGGAAGTGTTTGGCTGGCCCAGGCAATGCATCATGGAAGTTCTAGTACACTTCATTACCATGCTGTACTTATGACCACACCAAGCATATCTGTACAACACACACATGTCACAAACACATGCAGTATAGTCACAACAATGTTATAGCCAAACATTAAACATTTCTTTACAATAACTATACACATGCATGTCCACAGATCATAGCCCGGACGTGTCAGGACCTGTGCAACCAAAGGGGCTGCTGATAGTGAGGTGGTCCTTGAGGTCACGACAGTACCATCCCCTCATTTCCTCTTCTCACCACGCCAACTCCACCTGGCAGGAGAGCCATCATCTCACCACTGCCAGAATTTCAGGACAGCGATGAGCGACAGTAGCAAGGTAGGGATCCCACGACCGCCAAGACCACAACACATTGAAGGCATAGAGGCCAAACCTCAGAAGACTGTCCAGAGACTGTGTCAGACATGTTGGTTGCACATCCTGTGTATGTTGGTCTGGAGAGGTCAATTATCTCCAACACAGCGCCTGCAGAGAAAGCAAATTGGAACAGTCAGTAGGCATCTGCAAAGCATGTTCAGGTTGCCTCAGAGCATGGAGAAAGGGCAGAAACAGTGGCTAGCAGCTATAGAGGGGAGCACCATGCACAGCATCTGAGTCACAGGCAGTACCTTGCCTGGTTTGACACATTCACCCAGTCCATCAACCGGCTGACAGCTAGAACATCACTGCCGGCAAGGCGGCCTGTCAACATCCTGACAGACGTGGCGCACTACTGCCAAGACGTTGTACATGAGCTAGTGCAAGTCACCACCGCACTGTAGAACATCCAAACCCACAATCTTTGCATCCCCAACATCCTGGCCCCACCAGAGAGCGTGGAAGGCTCTAGCCTCAGTGACATATCCATGCCATGCAATACCGGGCGTTTACGCCATCACACGTCTGGCAATGAGTTCTCATCAGTCCCACAACCCAGTGTTGCTGACAAAGCACCCAACCTAAGGGGCCGTAAGATGTGACTCCATAGACACTCAGTGGGATGAGTTGCCTTAGTTTATGTTACACCTTTTTTCTTTGTTGTCCTCATTTCAAATATGCATCATGCACAAGGATGCAGTTGATCATTGTTAGCAACTATGCTGTGACCAGCTGAGTAATTGGTAGTCACTCAGCTGTAGACCAAGCACTACCATTGTGGGTGATGTCTCATTTATAGGATGTTTACATGTCTCTTACCTCAGAAATATTTGTTGCTTATCTCTGTGTGGCATGCACATCCCTCCACTGCACGTGTACCCTTTGGGTACACCTGTAGTGGTGGTAAATCATCATCAGAATCATAATAGGCTCTATGGGGATGTCATGTAGATCCTTCTTCATTGCAATATTGTGCCGTATGGCGCATGTGGCAATTATCTTGCAGCATGTACCCAGTCTGTACAGTAGTGCTCCGCCGGTCTTGTGGAGGCAGAGAAAGTGGCAATTCAGAATGTCAAAGGTCCTCACAATGATGGAGCACGTTGTCCTGTGTGCCCTGTTGTATTGTCTTTTGCTTCTTGTTCGTGGAGTTAGGTACAGTGTGAGGATCCAGGGACTTAAGGCATATGCACTGTCACCTAAAGGCTTAAGAAGGTACACCATTAGGTCACATTAAACACACCGTTCTGGCCACTGTAGGCATTAAGGGCCAGATGTAGGTAAATATCATTTACCGATTCTAAAATACCGAATTTGACCGATTCGGTATTTTAGAATCAGTAACTGATATGTAGCTAATGATTCGGTAAATTGTACCGAATCGGTCAAATTCGGTAAATACCGATTCGGTATTTACCGATTCAGTATTCCCCATTCATTCCTATGGGCCTGGAGGCTAGCCGTGAGCGACTGAGTATCTAAATTAACCAACAACGTGACACACTCAGTTATAAACCAGACCTTCTGGCCTTTTGTATATGTGGTATTGCTGTAGTTTCTCTTCCATGATAAGTTATGCAATAATACATTTTATATTCCAAACATAGTCATAGGCGTAATAAACGTGGTCCCTGTTGTTTGAGGAAAAGGTGTCAACCCCTAATGGGAAACCGTATCGCCGTTTTGCAAACGTGAATTTACAGAAACAAAAATGTTTCTATTACGGTGCCATTGGCCACAAAAAACCACAAGAGGGCAACAGCCACTAATGCAATAGTGATGCGGCACTGTGGCTAGAGCCGTGACGTGTCCTGCCCTGTGTTGCTCCCTGCTGGGTGAATGCGGAAGTGTTATCAGTGGCCATGGTTGTTTTTATGCTTTGAAATATGTGGTCCATGAAGGACCGAATCTTGATGTGGAAGGTCAATTGAAAGAGATAACCAGGGCCGTACCATTAGTGGTGCGAGCTTGAGATGGAACACCCCCTATTTTTATGTTTCATTTGTGGAAGTCTGTGACAGGGCGCGTCCTCTCATCATGTCTATGTGGGGTCGGTTTCATGCAGTGTTGGTCCAGGTTGCGGCGTGCCTTGTCATCAATGAATTCCCAGGACCAATGAAAGGCTCGGAAGCTGACTGGCCTATAAGTAGATGGATAGATTCAGATGGACTAGTCTTCTGACTAACAATTTCGAGGTAGTAAACGTCAGGCAAGGGGTTAAAGAGTGTCTAGGTAATGTTATTGTTAAAGATGGTGTAAAACCTGTGTATACCTGCAGAAGAGAATTATACGTCCCTGCCATCGTTGACTCCGCCTTTCATCCTTCCTAGGTTGATCATTTAAGAACCATGAAGTTGGGTAATGATACACGAGTCAATTCAGCAAATGCTGGAGCACGGTGTTACACCAAATTTGGCAACACCATGCTCCAACATTTTCAAAACGCAGGAATGCACCATATTTAGAAAAATATGGCACACGCACACCCCTGCGTTTCCCCTAGCACTGCCGCTGAAAAAGCTGCATAGCAGCAGCGCAGGCACCCTTGCACCATGTTGCAAAGGTGCCTGTGTTGCAGGGGCGATTGTTTCTGTGCAGGAAGGGACACCTTCCTGCACATAAACAATCAGTAATGGTGATTTTCTCTTTCTATGTGTGCTGCAACCCACACAGCAAGAGCAAAATACAAGGACAAATTAATAATTTCTCCTCGTATTGCCAGTTTAAGACCAGGTATTACCAGGCCTTAGTTTTTGGCGCTGCCCCAGCCTTGTATATCTGGGGCAGCATAAAAAAGCAATCAGTGCTGCGGTGGAACCTCCACTGCAACACCCATTGCCCCCCATTTGCCGCAGCAGACTGCAGTGGAAGGGGCATATTTATAAGGTGGTGGTAAGCTACGTTGTGTGTCTTAGCGCCACCTTGTAAATATGGGGAATGGCGCAACACCACCGGAGCATCAAAAAATGTGATGCTCCTGTGGCGAAGGTGGCTTGTAATTAGGCCCTAAGACTCTAATGAACCACTGTTATTACAGCACAAACGGTGGTATAAATGCTATCTAAAAGCAAGCTATTTTGTTATTAATGGAAATGCCATCTGTTGGACCTGGCCCTTTTGGCAGGTTCACCCCGAAACTTTTTGCTTTTTCCTAGCCTGTTTCGGTGACCTGGTGTTGGTGATTTTAGGCCTCTGCGCACTTTTTCACTGTGGTACAGTGTAAAGTGCGTGAGCTCTCTGTGTATGTGTGGTGAATGACCTGCCCTCCCATAGGAATGAATGGGGAATATGTATGCCCATGGTAGTTCCTGATGTGTGGGGAGTGCAGGGTCGAGTTTGGTATGTACGAACTCGTGAGATTGAATGCTGCGTAATGATGTATGCGGCATGAATGTGTCTAGTGCGGAAGTGCCACTTTTAGAAGTTGGCATATTTGTGTAATTTGTGTCTGGCGTGTGATTGGCTGAGGCTGCCTGGTGAGCCTGGCTCCAAGAGTCTGGGAGGGTCTGCCCCGGTGGTGAATGGAGTGTTTAGCATGCTGATGTGATGGGAGGAGTGAGCCTGGGCCTGCTTGTGGATTGACCGTCTGGTTTGAGGGTCCTGAGTGAGGCTGGGTTTTCCCCACACAATGCTGGCTCCACCCCCTGGGGTGCGTCTGATGTCCCTAGCCTGGTCAGTGAAAAGAATTCCCTATAACCAGTTCTAGCTGGTTCTCACACTGCCTGCACCCTGCTAGACAAAGGATTTCTCTGTATAAAAAGGGTGCTGTGACACTCTAAAAATGTTCTTGTTTCTAACTTGAATCCTGCCAGGGGCGTGCTACTGCTTGGGCCCAGGGGAATCCCTGGGCCCTGCCCAGCCCCTGGATGCCTGGAGGACTTCTGGGGGGGACCCCTCTGCCTTGCCTGGGCTGTTAGGGGGACTTTGCTTTGCCCTGGATACCTGATGGACCCTGTGCTGGGACCCCTCTGCTTTGCCTGGGGGATTGGAGGACTTTTCTTCGCTGTATTTGCCCTTAGTGCTTGAGAGCACTTTATTTGGTCCCATAGCGCTTGAGAGCGCTTTCTGCTGTAGGGCGATCATGTCGCCATCACGGATTTTGCGTGAGGTTTGGCAGGTGCCTACCCTGCGACTTTGCCCATTTATTTTATTATTTTGCGAGTGCCCAGCTCGCTTCTCTATTTTATTTTAATCTCGAGGGTGCCCACCCCTCGTTTTGCCCCCGAGATCACCGCCGCGGCCCGAGTCGCCTCAAGATGGCCACCGCCTGGTTGTGGGCGGGGCCGGGAGGACGTGGTTTCTGCTTCCCCCTGCCCTGGGGGAAGCCTTCGTTGTGCCCCGTCCGGTCTCCCGTGCCAAGGGGGAGACCGGGTGATGCTGCCGGCCCGAGGAAGAAGTGTGGGCTGGTGCGGGGCTCCCGTGTGCTGAGGGAGCCCCGGGAAAAGAGGAGACGCCGCCCGTCCCGCAGCGGGGCCCCCGTGGTGTTGGGAGAGCCCCGCAGCTGCCGGCGGAGAGGAGAAGGCGAGCCACAGGAGAAGAGCCCCGCCGCACCTGAGGCGTGCCTCCTCCGTACCGGTGAGTGCGGGACAGTTCTGCATTTTACTTAGAGCGGCACCGGTTGTAAGAGGGCCGCTCCCACGAGTTGGGCATTTCCCTGATTGAGAGCCAGAGAGGGTCCCTGCCCCTATTCTTGTTTTAGAGCCACGGAGGCTCCGGGGGGCAGTGGGCATTGTCGGGCCATGAGAGGCTCGTGTGGGCAAGTTGTTTTTCGAGCCCCGAGGGTCTCAGGGACATATTTGTGTTGGTACAACCCACGAAGCTAAAGAGGGGCCATATTTGTTTTAAAGAGCCTGAGTGGCTCAAGGGCATGTTGGCTTTAAGGAGCTAGATGGCTCCCTCGCCCCATTAGTTACAGAGCCTGTGTGGCTACCCCCCTGGCCCCATTTCTGAGCGCTAGTGCTTGGGGGGCAGATCTATTTAAGGAGCCAGTGTGCTCCCTGGGGGCAATGTTATTTGAAGAGCCTGTGGGCTCCAATGATGGGCATGTTGGCGTCAGAGCCTGTGTGGCTCCAGCAGTGGGCGCAATGTGCTTGAAGGGCTACTGATGGCCCTGTCGCAGTTTTGTCTCCAGCTGCCCAGCTGCACCGTTTAGGCGCAATTTGGGAGAGAGAGTCCCTGTGTGGGACAGAGGTGGCACAGTGGTGCCAGGCCTGCTACAGCTGCGCAGCACTTAGTGCCAGCTGCAACGTTTAGGCCCTTGTGATTGTTCCCAGGTGCCCAGCAAGTAGTGGGCACCTGCCACGTTTAGGTTTTGCACCAGTGGCGCACCCCTGACTGGCGCTGCATTGGCAGCGCGACCTGACATTCTGGACACAGGTCTTTTGAGTCCCTTTATTAGATGGGGGCTGGTATGTGATTTTATTTAGGCGCAATGTGATTATCTATGTGATGGTAATTGTCTAATGTGAGTTTTGCGCAATGTGATGTGGTGCTAGGAAATGTAATGCATTTATTATGATTACGCACCTTGATCTTACACCTCTGAATGTTTTTGGGCATCATGTGTTTTTGCGCTATTGAGTCATGTTCTGGCACCTCTGAATGTTTTTATGCATCATGTGTCTTCCTTGATTTTACACCTCTGAATGTGTTGGTTTATGCATCATGTGTTTTTCCTTCCCTGCACCACTGAATGTGTTTTTACATCATGTGTTTACCTTTTTCCCTACACCTCTGAATGTTGTGATGCATCATGTGTAATGTGTTCTTGCTGATACCCCTAAATGTATTTTATTCTTAGGTGGTTGTTCTTTCCAGTACAGGTGGTGCTAGTGAGGTCCTGGTCCCCTGCGTGACATTCTCCTAAAGTGGTTAGGGTTGCGTAGGTGGTACTTACCTGTTACCAGTAGTTACTCGTTGTGTGCTATTCTTGCTAATTTGTGCTACAGTGATTTTATATCCTTTTATTCTAATTTCTGACAGTATTTCTATTTCTAAAAGTGTTGATTCTGACAGTGGCCCATGTGGCCCTGTCTTGTGAATAATCCCTTGTGAATATTGCCCGTGCCAGTTGGCACAATGTACATGTGTGATTTCTATCTGATGTGATTTTGACAATACAGAAGTTATTTTTATATAACCTTGTGTGGAGTTCCTTTTGTGGTGTGCCTAGGATGTTGTTGCTGTTGTGTGCTGGCGCAAATGCTTTACACATTGCCTCCGAGTTTAGCCTTACTGCTCGTGCCAAGCTACCAAGGGGGTGAGCAGGGGTTATCTTGGTGTGTGACTCCGTTGCCCTGACTAGAATGGTGGTTTCTGCCTGGCTTTGGCGTCAGCCTTAGCCTACCAGAAATAGCCAGTTCTAACACCATCCATCTTTATCACTTCTATCATGTTTAATTTCTGAGCCCTCCTAACACCCAAAAGTCTATTCATCAGGCGCACAAGCAGGCCTGTAATTTTGTGACCCATCTTGCAATGGTTAAACGAGTACCAAGTTGGAATTATTGCTGTGTGTACAAATGGCAAAAACCTTGCCACATGATTATTCGGATCAGTGGTTCCCAGAACAGATCCAGTACTTAGGGGCATATTTAATATACTTTCATGCAGCGCAACGCAGCAAGCCACCTTGCTGCGGTGTGTTCCGTGAAAGGACAGAAATGTACTGTATTTAACATCATATGATGCATTCCTGTCCTTTCCTTGCGCTGGCGCATTTGAGGCAGCCTAGCACCAATGCAGGTGTCTGCATTAGAAAGAGAATTGATTTTCTGCTGGAAGGAATACTTTCCTGCACAAAAAGGGATGTATGTTCCTACATCACGAACGATTTCAACGCGTGCATTTGCCACGTGTGTAAAACATCGCAATGACCATTACATTGGCATTTTTAACAACGCACAGCGATTCTACACCAATGCGCTGTTTCCTATTGCAAGTACAATACCTCGCACACTGCCAAAGCGCGCGCGATTACAACGCAGTCCTAATGCCGAAACTCATCAAAGGCCCTAAATTGTGAAGCCCACCGTACGCGTCTCGCGGATGTTTTTTCTTGTAATTGGTGAGTAATATATGTACACATATAACTAGTCTTTTTTCCGGTGAGTAAACCATCGAAGTACATGCAACATCCAAAAAATTACGTGTTTTTGTGTGTGAAATTGCCCTAGAAGACGTGCTTTGTGAGCGCAGAATATAAAAAAGCCACAACCATTGCCGCATCAAAGACATGTTTCCGTCTGTCTCCCCTTGTATGTTCCCCCCCCCCCTTTCTCTCCCTCAATCATCATGTGCTTGGCGGCGGGGAGTCGTGTCTTAAATCAGCACAATCTCTACAGCCATCTCCTTAACCCCTTCAGTGCTAATGACAAGGGTAACTCGTCATGGAGTTTCCATTGATTTCAATGGAAATTACATTGAAGTGCCAGCTGATGCTTAGCATCCAAGTAGTTAAGCGTTGCTTTTTGGACCCTAGCCCTTTTAACCCTGTGTTTATATTCCCCATTCGGAAATCTAGCCCTCCTCAATTTCTGTTCAAATCGACCTCTGAAACATTCGCCACCTGGCTGTACCCACCTAACAGTCCTCAGTCCTTTGCTCCTTCAATTTTCTGGGTCCCCATCACCAACAATCATTTGTGTCCCCAACCTCCTTCAGTCCAACTGTTTTCCTACCCGCCCTGCACCAACTATATCGAGCTGTTCATCCAGGAAGGGCCAAGTCCAGGGTTGGATTGGGATTGAAAATCGGCCCGGGCAAGCCAAAACAAAAATCTGCCTACATTTGCATGATCACTCCTCAAATCACCGCTTTGGCGCAATCTTATAAAAAAATGTAGGGGGGGGGTAAAAAAAATGCATGCATTGTTAGTTTACACTGGTGAAATAAGTGAGGCCACTTCTACTCAGGCCCCCTGCCCCCACTCAGTATGTGCACACACTAATGGGCCGGCCAGCGAGAGAAAGGGAGTGACACCTCTGCCTATTGCTAAACGGAGGTAATGAGCGCCCATCTACCTCTAGAAAGGCCACTCAGACACCCACTGGGCCCCTGGCTGAGTCTGTATTCGAACAATAGACACAGCGCCCAAATGGCCCCCCAGACTGCTAAAAAAAAGCAGCCCACAGCAGAACTCGGACACCGGCCACTTGGGCAGTTACAGATACTGACGTATCTGTAACTCCTTGCGCCATGATGTGTCATACTGTAAATATGACGCATAACTGGTGTCGCAAGGAGGGTGCAGTGAAAAGTGACGCATCGCCGTTTTCACGCAGCGATGCGTCACTTTTCATAAATAAGGCCCCAAGTTCGCAGAAGCTGGCAGAGTGCTGGCATGTTCTTTGGAAGTGTTCCCTCATTTTCATTAAGAATACATACACAGGAGCAAAAGCATTCATTGGGAACCACAGACGCTTATCACCATGGTCTAGTGCCATTGACAAAATGGCGACATGGACACTGGACCAGGAAAACAAAAACACAGGTGATGGAATCCTGCAGAGACAACACAGATGTTAGGACAGTGAGCAACTGACTTGGGTTCCGTAAAAAACTGGCATAGGTGATAAGATAAGGAAACCAGCAGGTACTGGGACAGCAAGCAACAGTCAAGAGGACTAGGAGACGCAGATGCTGGGACAGGGAAACAGACATGAACATTGAGTTAGCAAATCAGCTGGGACATGGAGGATTATATTATGGAATATCAAGGCTAGGAATATTGTGATACACTAATATCATTGACAGAATGTCGAGGGACAAACTATTGAAAGGTAAGTGCATATAGAGGAAGTTTAAATTTACTATTCTCATCTCTACATCTATTCACATTGAATATATATATATATATATATTTATATCACGGATTGCCGCGTCTCACACCCAGTACGCAGATCTTCATACAACTGGCAAAGACAGCACGGACACGGACCAGTTAAGTGCAAAATTTTATTCGTGCAAATTCAGCCGCATGACGTTTCGGCTCCGAGGAGCCTTGCTCACATGACAACGTTCTG
Source organism: Lissotriton helveticus (assembly GCF_964261635.1). Taxonomy (NCBI): domain Eukaryota; kingdom Metazoa; phylum Chordata; class Amphibia; order Caudata; family Salamandridae; genus Lissotriton; species Lissotriton helveticus. The sequence goes on along the minus strand of NC_136067.1, from coordinate 169,394,100 downwards.
GGTGAAAAATGCTCAATTTAAAGTGCCAGTAATTAGATGCAATAGCATCACGTGATTGTGCCTGAGAGGTAACATGGAAGAAATACTTTGACATGTTAATCAACCAGAAATGTTATACGGGTCAATATTTAAACATTTGCATAAATTGACACAAAGAAATACAATCATAGTAAAATACTATAAAATCCATATGAGTCAATAGTAGGAAAATGAGGAACACAAGAGTCAAGTGGTTTTCTAGAAAAAAGTGGTGGTTAAATACCTGTTCCAACTGAACCAAATGATGTTGTAGGGTAGAGCAGTGAACGTTTCAATAATTTAACATACCGTACTAGATATCAACTCAGTCTAACTAAAGTGCAAATGCATTAAAGTATGTGCAAATTACGCAATAGTGCAAATAACATATCTAGATGTTGTTAACATCCAATGTGCAAATTTTATCAAATCTGAGCAAAGACTGCCGAATTAGCCATTCACTAATATGTGGAAATAACAATTCTAGTAGGTACAAATGTTAAAAAACTGCAAGAAATATTTCATCAGAAACTTGATAAAAATATTTAAAATTCATATTCTATATACATCAATGCTCTCTATTTACAAAGAACCTTAGTCTGTGTTTCTCACAACGACCCCAATTGTCTCTATTTCTGACTTCTATTTATTCTCCATGTAGTGAAAAGATGAGAAATGTGAATATTATAAATTATGGAAATCATCATATAAGTAAGACTGTTAGGGAATAAGGATCCGTAAAGTCTGAATGATGTATTGCACAATTCTCTCATTAAATATTGCTCTAGTCAACAGCAGCAGCACAGCTACACAACAGATCCTGTTTAAAAATAAATAAATGTAGCGAAATTTTCCGTCAATATCATTGTGTTGGGGCATCAACTGGCAATTATAGGAAGGAAGTTTGCCCAGCCGGGTCAAACTTCCAATCAAAGTACCTGATCGCCAACCAACTATAGGAAGTAAAAAAGATACACATAGCAGTACCCAGATAAGACAGTCATAAGTAAAATGGAGTTGATTATGGGAGGCAAGTGTACATGTCCTCAGTTACATTTAATCCCCCCGGTACCTTGGTGTCAAGTTGGAGAATGTACCGGGTTTCCAATTTCCTGAGTAGGGCCTCCCTATCTCCACCCCGCCTGCTGGCCTTGACTGCATCAATGACAAAGTATTTTAAGCTTGTATTTACACTTTGATGGCAGTCTCGAAAATGCCTCGCCACCGGGTACGTGTTATCCCAATTTGTAATAGCCCGAAGATGTTAGAGGATACGTTTATGTACCGGTAACTTGGTACTGCCCACATATTTAAGTGGGCATGGGCACTGCAATACATATATGGCGAACTCAGTTTTGCATGTTAAAACCTGAGTTATTGGGTGTTCAATTCCACTAAAACCATCTGTAAACGTTTTTACATTGACACCATGGCCACAGGCCTTGCAGGTTTTGCACCTGAAGAATCCCCTGTTATTCTGCAGCCACGTAGTTCTGTCAATAGTTTCAGGGCTGGTATCTACCAGTTGATCTCTAAGTGAGGGCGCCCTGCTGTAAGTTAATGACATCCTCTTTGGCAAAGTGGCACCAATAATGGGGTCACTGGTCACAATGGGCCAGTTTCTGTTGACAATCCTATAGATCTCTTTATGTTGTTTACTGTAGCCAGTGATAATTCTGAAGCTCTTAGTTTCATCATTGTGTCTCTTGTTTTCAGCTGGCTGCAGCACTGAATGATCTGTATTGCTGCATTTAGTAAGGAGATCCTCCCTAGTTTTAGTCATGGATTTAATCCTGGCCCTCTCAATGAGTTGTTCAGTGTAGCCCCTTTCCAAGAATCTACTCTTGCTCTCACATTGGGCCACTTCCAGATCACTAGGGTTACTGCACACTCGTCTCATACGCAGCATTTCACCATACGGTATGCTGGAGACGAGATGAGCTGGATGTGCACTTGCAGCATGTAAAATGCTGTTACCCGCGGTGGCTTTGCAGTGTATTCTTGTTTCCAACCGTCCGTCCTTAATATACAGTTCAGTATCCAGAAATGTGACAGAGTTTTGACTTAGTGTGGCAGTGAATTTGAGGTTAAGATCATTCTGGTTGATGTCATTAATGAACCTCATTGCATCTGCTTCACTACCCCTCCACATAACCAATAAATCGTCAATGAAACGATACCATCCGATAACATTACTCTGAATTACCTGCCGGTATTTGGTTTTGAGGACCAGCTCCTCCCAAGCTCCCATGTGCAAACATGCGAAGCTTGGGGAGAAGCTGGCCCCCATCGCCACTCCCTGCAACTGGCGGTGCAGCAAATTGTTATACATAAAAATGTTATGTGTCAATCAGAATTCCAACATTTGCATTAGCATGACATTATGATCATTAAATAAGTCGGTACGTCTGGATAAATAGTATTTGACCGCTGACAGCCCATCTGCATGTGTTATACTCGTATAAAGGGCTGTGACATCCAAAGCGATTAACCAGTCCCCCTCAACCCCTTCAAGGTGTTGGATCTTCTGTAAAAAATCCCCGTGTCCTGAACATAGGATTCCAATTTTTGCACATATCCCTGAAGGAAGTAGTCAATGTACCCGGACGTGTGCTCTAATAGACCACCCCTGGCCGAGATGATAGGCCTGCCAGGGTTTTTTTTTGGATCCTTATGCACTTTAGGGATAAAGTACATATTGGGTGTAACAGGGTTATCATTTTTGAGGTATCTGTATTCAGAGTCACTGATCATTTTGGTCGATTTCCATTTGGATAGTTTTCGGTGATAATCCATTTTAACCGATCCCAGAGTCTGGACGTTAATGCGCTCATAGCATTTGCGATCGTTCAATTGGAGGTAAGTCTCTTTGTCATAATTTGCTTGTGTCATGAGCACTAAATTTCCGCCTTTGTCACTTCCACTGATTACTATGCCTTTTTCCTTGGTTAGACGGGTTGTAGGGCTTCATATCGCTGAGAAAGAGCGTTATGTTTTTTCTTGGTGATGTATGTATTTCTCTGCAGATCCTTAAGTTGTTTAACAACATTCTCATGGAAGATGTCGATGGCATCTCTGGGAAGTACCGGGGTGAAGACTGAAGGGGGTTTGAATGGGGTTGTTGCTGATATCCTGTTCCCAAATTCATCAATTTTTCCAATGTCGTCTATCATGGGCACCAATTCCCCATAGCCTGCCCCTTCCGTATTCCACAGTTCAGTGATGATTTCCGTGCTCTGAGAGATGTTACTTGTCGTCCTCTCAGTTTCATTCTGTAATTGTGTGGCCCCTTTAGACTTGGTTTTAAGGGCGTATAGTTTGCGGAGTTTAAGGTTCCTAACAGCCTTGTAGAAGTCGCATCTGGTGGCCGGATAATTGAAGTTGCACGGTGGTGCAAAAGTCAGACCCGAATTCAATATTTCTTCCTCCTTGGGTGTTAGAATAAGGGAGGTCAGGTTAATGATTGTTTGATTTTTGATTCGGCTCATTCTTGCTGATTGGCCGATCCCTGCCCCCTGCCTTTTTTCTTCCTTTGGTATCCGCCTCTTGCCCGCCCTGTGCCTCCTACGCCGTTTGAAGTTTGCCCATTGTTTGCGTAATTTTGTCGTGTGCGGGGCCTTAATGTCTGAAGTCTGACATAAAAAACATATTTCCTGTCCAGGTGATGGTTTAGGAAGGGCCCCCGCTTTGGCTTGCTTAAGGCGTTCAGAATCGGATTAAGTTTCCACATCGGAACTGAGGGCCGAATTTGATGAGTCTGTCTGTCCTTCATTTTGTCGGTTCATTCTGGATTTGGACTGAGGTTTAGAGACCCCACTGCGCATGGCATCATATTTTTTCGAGAACGTGAAGATTTGGCCCAACTCGTAATCCATGCGATCACGTTGAAATTTGTATGTTTTTCTGTCCATAGTTTTGTTCTCCTCTTTCTTCAATCTCACGTTCATTTCCTTGGTTAGTTTAGCTCTTTCCTCGTCCTCACCCATTGTTTCTAATTGCTCATGAATAGTTGCTATCTCCGTGAGCAGTTTAGCCCAGTCGATGTCCGCATATTTGATGAGAATCAAGAATTGGCGGCGTGATGCCTCCAGGTTGCACTCCGCCCACTCCTTCATTAATTCAGGATTAGGATCCTCGTAGGTGGGAGCTGTTAGTATACGCAAGCCCCGGGGAATACGGTCTACCTCTATGTATCTTTGTAAAGATTTTGATTCCCACCACTTTGATTGTTCGCTTCTGGATTTCTTTTCCAGAATTTTAAATAGGTCTTTCAGTGCTGTGCTGCTGCTGTTACTGGCGCCATCATTGTTCCTCCCCTGGATGTTAGAAGGGAGAGGGGAGCTGTCGGAAAACATTGTGAGTGCTGCTGCCTCCCGATCACGAACGCTGTCAGCCCACATATTTGCAATGCTCATATATTACTTTTTGGCGTCTAATCTGCCCCAATGTGTTGGGAAACAGTGCACCTATGCACTATGCTCTTCACCCGCTAAGCCGCTCACGCTCCTTACTTGTGTATGAGACGATTACTGCCGGTTCATTAATCAGCCGGTCCGCCACCTCCTCGTGGGCTCGTACATCAAAGTTCTCAAACAAGTATCAGCTTGCGGGGGTCAAACGCCTTCTCCTTCCGGAGCACATGAAATCCAGGGAACTCCCAGACAATGTTCCGATTCAGGCGTTGTCCAATAGTTGAAGAGGGTCTCGTGTTGTGGCCGGTTCGGAAACTGACCGGCCAATATATCACGGATTGCCGCGTCTCTCACCCAGTATGCAGATCTTCGTACAACTGGCAAAGACAGCACAGACACGGACCAGTTAAGTGCTAAATTTTATTTGTGCAAATTCAGCCGCATGACGTTTCGGCTCTGAGGAGCCTTGCTCACATGACAACGTTCTGGGTGAAAAATGCTCAATTTAAAGTGCCAGTAATTAGATGCAATAGCATTAGTGAAGAAACCAAAGGTTACAGGGATGTTATAGTTGGGAAATAGAATTAAAAAAAACCTTAGAAATTTACTGCAAAAAGCAAAGTTTGCAGAGACGTTATAGTTAGGCTGATATTTCACTCATACAAAACCAGTGACATTCAGCTGTTATAGTTACCTGAGCTAACTACAACTTACATCCCCACAATGCACCACTTATGACCTCTCATATTACATCACTCATGACATGGTCAGTGACATCACTGATGACATCGCAAATGACAACACTGATGACGTCATCCAGAGAAGCACTGACACACCAACTCACACCTCTATACAACCTCTCATACACCCACGCAAATCATATACCCATTCACAGACCCATACAAGTAGTCACACAACCACTCATTGAACCACAGAGCCACTCAGACACACACTCACTCACTCACTCACTCAATCATACAGGTACTCACACAACCACTCACTCACTCATAAAACTACTCATACTACCAGTCACTTACCCATACAGCCACTCACACAGCCACACACTCACTCATACAGCTACTCCCAAACCCACTTATCACCTATACAGCCACTCACACAGCCACTCACTCACCCATACAGCCTCTCAACACAATGACTCACTCAACCATAAAGCACTCACACACCCACATAACCACATACATGCCCATTCACACATTCATTTAAGCACTAACACATCTGCTCTCTCACCCATACATCAATTCACACATCCATTCACACACTTACTCTACAATACAGTCACTCACACACAACTCACTTAACCAAATGCCCACTCAAACAGCCACTCACTCACAAATACAGCCACTTACACAGCTAGTCAATTACTCATATAGCCATCCAGACACCCACTCACTCACTCACCTATACAGTAACTTACACTTCACTCACCCACCCTTACAACCACTCCCACAGTCATTAACTCCCCCATACAGTCACTCACAAGCCCACTCACTCACCAAAACAGTCACTCACACAGCCACTCTCTCACCCACACACCTACTCACACACCTACACACACTTACTTATATATCCATACAGCCACTCACACACCCACTCACACAGCCTTAATGGCACTGACACAACTTGAGTTTAACTACTTGTAAATGCCCTTTGTGAATACCAAAAGTCATAAAGGTAGACTTTCGTCTCAGTTTAACTTTGTGAATTGTATTGTATTGTTTTGTATTTGCATTTATATAGTGCTTAATACACCTGATGTGGTGTCGAATCGCTTTTTCGGAGACTAGCACGCTACTCCGGAATCCATAAAGGATTAGTGGTGAATTAGTATAGTGAAAAACTAAAGTAATTTGAGTAGTGGATATGTTAGTCAGTTATTTGGATTGAGAAGGATAATGGAGGGTTGGAAGAGAGAAAAAGGTTTTCATTTATATAGCATTTGCTACAACTGATGGGTTGTTGAAGATCTCTTTCGGTGAGTAGCACACTACTCTAGAACCCATAAAGGATTAGTGGTGCATTAGTCTAGTGAAAAACTAAAGTAATTTGAGTGGTGGATATGTTAGTCAATTTATCCGAACCCCAATTGGATGTGGGAAGTCTTGACTGCCCGTGGGGTCCAACCGAGCGGTGGACTGCACCCACTGGGCGCCACACTGGCTACAAGAGGAGTTTTTCACTCTACTGATTTGTAGTGCCCTGTTCCCTTGTTGTGAGGGGCCTCTCTCTCTCGTCTTTCGTGATCTTGTTCACATTATCACCAGTCTTGTCAAAGCTAACGGTGTTAGTAGGTGCCTCAAAAGCACAAACATTTCAAAGGTCACTGCAAACCAAAAGAAATAAAGATTAGACCAGACGGCTTGGCCAACTACAGAATCATTTCTGCCAAACTTTGCTTCCTTCCTGTATTGGAATTCAATATCGTAAAGGCAATGAAACTGCTATTGACATCAAAAAAGAACAGCTGTAATGAAGAGGCCAGGCGAGTGTGTTAATCCTGCTCAACCTGTTTGTACAACCACACTGTCATCTGTAGTTGCCAAGATCTGATGTAGTTGCCGTACAGTGTTACAATTCTTTCCTGGCATTACAAATTCATAAGGTGACCGTCATTTCAGTCCCAACCACCACTGCATTCGTTTTTCAAATTTAGAGATGGCTACAAGATATATGAATTTGAAAAACAAATTTACATTAAATTACAATTACCTCATACAAATCCAAGTTTGGCTTCTGTTGAACTGAATAGTTATTAATTGCGAAGACAATCTCGACTCTAAACATTGTAGATCATTTGTCTCTCAAATTTTGTTTCTAACTTCTTATGAACCACACTTCAGACGTTTAAAAAAAGAGGAGCATCTTTAGTGCAGCCCTCACCTTTAAACAACATCCCAACGATGCTGCATTCAGAACTTTACTTAATAAGAGACTTGCACTGTATTTTCCAGTCACACCTTGCACAACATTTATAGATAGATAATGGATAATGCATTGGCTCAACATACAAGTTGGCCTACTTGCAAATACTTCAGAGGATTCAAAACTTCACCGAATGACTGAACTCTGACCTACAATGCTTAGGTCATAAAACGGTCAAAAGCGAACCCCCTATAACAGCTACACTTGCTTCCAATCACGCAGCAAGAACATGCCTTCAATGGCCTAGGCACCAGTAAATCTAGCAAGCGTGTTTCTCCCCTACTAGCAGAACAAACACACCCTAAATCTGCTTCCCATAATTTGCTGTTCCCACAAATTGTGGGCCAGGTTGTTAAAATTAGCAATATGTATATACATAAGCGGCGTTCATTTGTGTTCTCAGTGCCCCTTGATGTAAACAGAACAAATATCGCTAAAACTCTGACTATGTTGTCTCCCTAGCATAGACCCATGCACACACGTACGCGACAGCCATTTTAGGTACCATGGTCTCCCTGTTCACGATCTCTCATCAGCGCCCTTCCCTGACCCTGCGAGCACCCCCCGTGTACCCTGACTGCCCCCGCTCTCTCATGCCCAAGTCATGAGCCCTCCCCTCCCGCATGACTCTGTCCCTAAAGAATCGCACCCCGCGCCTGACCAACACCTCCTTCCCGCCCTTGAATACCCCTCTTGTGATCAACCCTTCCACAGCACTCGATTGTCCACACTGACCCTCCCTTTCATGAATATCTCTCCTTTTGATGACCTTTTCCTCTGAGCCTGAATGTTTGCACGGACCACTGGTCATCCCTTAGCCTGAGGATACAGTTTATTGCCCACTACTTTATGCACTCGTCTCTCTTGGAAGAAGCTACTATTGATCATGGCCACCCCACCCCCTGAGACTCGATCAGACACACACATTCCAATGGAATCAGCAGAACACTCAGCTGCGTGACAGCCCCTCCTCTTGCATGGAGGATAAGGGCCCGTACTGTAGCCACGTGTTGAAATACCTTCATACTATACAATGTATTGATTGTAATATAGGATGCCTGTGTGTCACGAACTTGTGTATAAAAGGCGAAACCTCAGAGAACTTGTTAGAGCACCTCCCGAAGACACTATGCGAGTGTCCCAAAGGACAGGCTCTCCTCATGAGTAATAAACCCTGTTCTTGTTTTCCTACTTCCAGTGCCCGTCTCTTTATTTGGTAACTATTCAAGAAGGAAACGAAGAGTCGCCCTGCGCCAGCAGCCTGGGCATTCGGGGCGTTATGGGCTGACTTTTCCACAATTGGCGCCCAAAACGCGGGGCCCATCAGCGACATCAGGTCCGGTAAGAGAGGTCCAGACGATGGGGTGAACATCTAAATGATTGGAGTATACCTGCCTTGAGAGGGCCCTCGTCCGGCTGCCGATTGAATGAACTTCACCGATTCCGAACGGACCTCTCTCTCTCTCTCAAGTGACCTGTTGTCCTGACTGGAAGCCCACAGGAATGCCGGAAGTAAAAAACATGGAGAAAGAGAACGAGTGGGCGCTGGAAAAAGGAAGGCGAAGAACTATCCACATGGTCCGGTCCGGGTAAGGTCGTGACACACGACAAATTGCGAAAATTGATTGATTGATTGTTTGATAATACTAGTATTACCTATTGATTGCTTCTGGGAGATTCTCTATTTGCAAACAAACACAGAATCACCATACTCTGTCTAGTCTTTGCAGATAGTGAAGGGTAGGCAACGCAAAACTTTAACACGTCGTGCCTATTCTCTTTCTCCCCATTGATTGATTGATTGAATCGAGCATTGAATTGTTCGAAGTTGGTTCTCTTAGGAATCTTCTCTACCTGCAAACGGGGAAGAACAGCAACATTCTCTCTCCCTTTTGCAGAGAGTGAAGGGTAGGCAACGCAAACCTTTAACACGTCGTACCTATTTCGTTCCTCATTGATTGATTGTTTGCCCGAACATTGACTGTTTGGGAATAAGTTCTTTTTGGAGGTATTCTCTATTTTTGCAAACGAGCACGGAAGTCGCCATACTCTAGTCTTTGCAAGTAGTGAAGGGTAGGTAATGCGGACCTTTGTCCCCGTTGTAATCTGTCATACCTATCTACTCCCCACTGGTTGATACGCCAGTTTCACTCGGACCATTTACTAGAGGAACGTCATCTGGCCCGACCAGAGAACACCCCTAGTGAAAAGGGACACATACACTAATAACTAAGTGATCACTGTAACCTGTTAACAGAAGCTTTAGCATGAAACAACCTGGAAAGAAAGGAATAGGAAAACGAAATCAGTAGGCCACTGATGAACATGAACTTTTTATTTAAAAATAACGAACAAGAAACGATAACAATACGTAATAATAAAACCTATTAAATGCTCTAGAAACAATAAAACATTAGAAATAAGAACGGTAAACTGTAGAAAATGCAAGTCAGCAGAACATCCGCCCCCACTCTGGAAACTTCCAAAGCGGGGCAGGGTTGCGGCCACGCCCAGCCAAAGGCAACCCATATAAGGCGGGTCCTGCTGCCAACAGTCGGCCAGGAAATCGTAACATAGGGTGGAGCCGGAGGAGAGACAGGGGCCAGCGGGACCCAGCCAGGGGATCACCTTGATCACACTGGAGAGTTGTAGGGGGGGGAATGTCTCCTCGACCCTCCTCTCTCTCCCCCAGTCCGGCCACAGCGGCCCTTGAGAGTTGCAGGTAGTCCCGCCACATGCTCCCCCGGTCCGGCCACCAACGGGCTGGGGCCGACGAGATCTGGCTACAGCCGATAAACCAAGGAACCCGTTCATGGGGTCAGAGCAAGGGGCGTCTGGCCGACATCCACCGGAAGCCCGGCCCAAAGACAGACGGGACATTTTTTCCTTTTCTCCTTCGTAATAGCAGCGACAACACGCCAGGCGCCACTTCTTTCTTTTCTCCTTCGTAATAGCAGCGACAACACGCCAGGCGCCACTTCTTTCTTTTCTCCTCCGTAATAGCAGCGACCACACGCCAGGCACCACTTCTTTCTTGAAAAATGGCTTTGACAACACTGGGGGGGGGATGTCTTGCACATGCCTCCGACCCCCCCTCGTCCTCATCGCTGCCGGCCATAACAAATGTCAAGCGAGGCGCCGTGGGGTGCACTGGGAGGGAGAGACGGTGCGAACAGGCCTCTCCCGCCTCCTCAGGTGGAGGTTTCCCAATTGCACCCTCAACGCTCCAGGCGCCCGGAAAAGGGTTCGTCCACTATGGCGATGCCGCGACGCCTCATCCAGCAGGTTGGAGCCCATCCGCTCGTTTGACCCCGCGATTGCTGGCGGCTGCCGAACTCCCAAGATGGCGGTCGACCCGGCAAGAGTGGGCCCAGCATGCAGGTATGGCCTGGTCCCTTGTTGACTCCACCGTCGTAGTTCTCCACAACCTTGAAGATTCTAGAGGAGCCGCGGGAGTCCCCGACTCCCGCAAATACCCCCGATGGGGAATAACTGCCATGATTGCCCACGGAACGATGGAAATGTAGCCGCAGGACGTCGGCGCTTCCATACTGGCGCCAGCCTCAGTTTGAATGACTAGAATCTTGCCGACCACAGTTCGGATCAGTTCCGGTGAAAGCACAGTATGACCCGGTAGGAACGTTGTTGCCTCCCTCCCCTTTTTGACTGATGGTTCAAACCACCAATCCTTTCTTTTGCCCTTTAACGGAACTTTTGGACTGCCAAGAGAAGCTCTGAGCCAACCACGAGTTAATAGACATTTAGACTATGCCTGGTTCTGCCTCACTGCACCCAAAATGGCGCCGATGCAAATGAAACTCTCACACTCCTTATTGTACCCCGATTGCTCAGCCTTGGTGTCATAGAATATGTATGAAGTTTTTAAACTTTTAGATTGATATAGGATGTGTACTGATTGTGAGTCCGAAACAATGGATGGATATAGGATGTATACTGTCGATGGGTACCGATTGAACATTCGGACAATGAATTGTTGTTGAGTTTGGCGCATCATGATTATTGAAAGTTCGAAATTTTGATGTTTATGATATTCGCTCGCGCTAAAAGATTCAATATGATTTCATTGCGCTTTTCGCACTTTATGTAAGAAATAAACGACCACCGACTCCATTAAAGTTTTTTTAATAAAGTATCCTCACATCTACAGTTTCAGCCTGCTCCGTGGCTGGTCCACAGGAGAGTAGTCCTGTATTTATGCACCGACATTCTTATTAAAGAGTTTTGAGAAAGCAACTATAGTTGTCCGTGTAACTTGATAAAGTTTTGAATGAATGATCCCTATTTTTTCGATATAACTAGAATAAAGACGGAATGACTAAGCTCGATTAGATAAAAGGTTGAAAAGTATAGTACGTAGAAATATTGCAAATAGGAAGGGTCAAATTTTAGTTGTGTATTTCTTCCTTTTTATACAGCCATAGGCAACAGCTAAAGATCCTGGTATTTCGCCTATACTTTATATGCTACCTGCATAAGAAAAGTCACGCTAAGGGTCCACCTGGGCTTAAACGCCCCAGTTGGCAGTAACTGCATCCTGTGGAAATAGACCGAGTACGCAGTAAGTAAAAGCCTTTCTGGGTTTATGCGCGCTAGTGTGTCTATCAATATAGCCTCCTGCTCTCCCCTCCCTTCTTTTCCCTCCTCTCTGCAGGTCACCTCGGAATGCCGACTAATGTACGAAGAAGGGGATCCAGCGGACGACGAGACAGGAAAAAGGGTCTAATTATAGTATCTAACCGCGGCAAACCCCGAATAAAGCGAAAAGGAATAATGTACACACTTGATCAAGCATTCTTACAGTCGACTAAGTAGGAAAAGGTCTAGGGTATTTCGAGGTAAGGGTTACACAAGTATCCTCCGCCGAGAGGACTAGGGATATTACCAATGTTTGAAATCCTACTGCCCCCTTTTTTCCTTCCTTTCGCATCCTCATAGACATATAACTGAAAGCTGCCCCATTGCCCTCCAATTGACACCAACGGTTGTCTCAGCCTGGAAACGCACTTGCTAAAATGACTCGAATAAACCTCCGTGAGCATTAGCCCGACCAGGTTAGTTTATGGCCAGTTGCCAAAGGCGTAAGTGTGTACAATCAAAATCATCAGTAAAAGGCAGCCAACGGATAAAGGATAAGAAACAGGTAAAAAGAGCTCAGGACAATAAGTATGCGCAGCATGCAGAAAAAGATAATTGTGGCCAATAACTGTTTTATGTTTTGTCTTGGATCTTTGTATGTAATATTTGTACTGTCTTCCCCGTCCGAGTTTGTGTGCACATGATGTATGGATCTACGTCGTCTCTCCGCGTGTGTTTACGCATTATTTAACCCCTGCAGTTCTATGTTGTGTGCGCACTGAATGAACCATTATTGTACACGTCTCTCTCTCTCTCCGCGACATACGTGCACCGAATGGTTCGTTTAGAAGTGCGACTCTCTCTCTCTCTCTCTCTCTCTCTCTCACTCTCTCTCTCTCTCTCTCTCTCTCTCTCTCCAAAAACCCCCCTGTTTTCCTCTTCTTGTATAGTGACGTTGTGCCCCTCCGGCGCAAAACATAATTGGATTTCCTCGAACGCAAAGGTGTTCAACAAAATTGACCAAACCCAAAACGATTGTGACTCGCCATATTACTACCTCCCCTTTCTGCAAACGATAGAACCCAAGTTGGTACTAAAGGAAAGGACAGGTAAGACGATGGATGTCCCCTAATCTGGCCTGTTATAAAGGGAACTCTAACGTCAATGGTCTTCTGTTTTAGAAATGCGATCTCCAATGCCACGATTGCCCCACCCCCCGCACCTAAGTGCGGGCGTCCAGAGTACCCCCCTTCTCCCCATCGACCCCAGCTCCCTGTCCAAAGCACCCACGCGACCCCGGTCAACCCCAGACCCATGCAGCTACCCACGAAATGTAATTTGAGGACCTCGATTAACGGTCATTCCCCAGGAAAGCCATGTTTTACATCCACCACTCCCCCTTCTTCATGATGATAATACCCCTGCTTGCAAGAATTAGCCGACCCCGAAGGAAGATGTAGTATTGTCGATACTTGGGTTAAAGGGAAGAACGAGTCTCTACATAAGGACTCGATTTTTTTTGTAACGTAATACATTGTGTACAAAAGCCAAATTTTTCTTATCATATGTCGCGAATGAATAACAAGCCAGCCTATAATCAATATGCAATGCCCTTCTCCAGACTCCATAAGTGACGACCTCTGACTGTGACCGATGAACTTATCCCCCACCTACTCAGGAATGGGGAAGGAATTGAGATGTATATCTGTTCTCTCGACCAGTTTTCTAAAACTTGTTTTTCCCCCATTCAAAGATACAATCACCGGAGGAGAGGAGCTGGACGTGACGCACAGCCTGGCCACAGATCATGGAGCACGTGTGACGACCAAAGGTGGAGCCGCAGAGCAACGTGACGTGGGACGAGGCATAACTTTCAAACTCAGCAGATGGAGGAATGAAGGGCTGCCTTGAAGCCCTCGACTCGCTGACCCTCTCGTGCCTGAAGTCCCCGTCCCCTTTTTTAGTCCGATTATTGGGCTTGCCTGCTCATCATCCTTTGCTCCCTTGGTCCCTTGGTGTGTTCAAAGATCTGGCCCCACTCCGCCCTCTCTTCCCTCGATTATTCAACAACCTCTTTCATATAAACTTTGACTATGGACTGGGATTTTGCCACGAAAGACAAGAAAGACACGCAGGTGCCCAGCATAGGGCACCCCTAAGAAAATGAGTTAGGAAACAGGACTGTGATCTAACAGCAAAGGACTGATCGCACCCTGCAACGTGTAAGGACGATTCCGAGCTGGACTTATAGCTCCACCGCCGGTGCTCAGCAGCGCCAACAAAAGAAGACGGACTCTGTTAAAAGACATTGCGACAAAGACCCTCCCCCTTTCCAGAACTTTCTACTCGCCCCTTGACTAAATTACTTGTATCGAATTGAATACCTCCCTCAACCATTTTGTATTACCTTTTAGGAAATGTTTCATCGGTCACTCATGTGGTTAGGTTTTCCGAAAAATTCCCTATAATACTGACAAGCCGGAAGGTATCAGAACGTTCTTTCTGTACGTGATGCCACTAGAGAGAAAAATGTGAACTTGATTTGTATGTATCGGAACATTTTTCTTGATTCTACACCGACTAAATATTATGCCGATTTCTAGGCTTGTATAAAGGAGCACAACAGACATAGATTGACACGCATTGTATTCTGCCTATCACATCGACTATGTAGAAATTGAACGTGCTTATGTAAAAAGTGGGGACTGTTAAAATTAGCAATATGTATGTACATAAGCGGCGTTCATTTGTGTTCTCAGTGCCCCTTGATGTAAACAGAACAAATATCGCTAAAACTCTGACTATGTTGTCTCCCTAGCATAGACCCATGCACACACGTACGCGACAGCCATTTTAGGTACCATGGTCTCCCTGTTCACGATCTCTCATCAGCGCCCTTCCCTGACCCTGCGAGCACCCCCCGTGTACCCTGACTGCCCCCGCTCTCTCATGCCCAAGTCATGAGCCCTCCCCTCCCGCATGACTCTGTCCCTAAAGAATCGCACCCCGCGCCTGACCAACACCTCCTTCCCGCCCTTGAATACCCCTCTTGTGATCAACCCTTCCACAGCACTCGATTGTCCACACTGACCCTCCCTTTCATGAATATCTCTCCTTTTGATGACCTTTTCCTCTGAGCCTGAATGTTTGCACGGACCACTGGTCATCCCTTAGCCTGAGGATACAGTTTATTGCCCACTACTTTATGCACTCGTCTCTCTTGGAAGAAGCTACTATTGATCATGGCCACCCCACCCCCTGAGACTCGATCAGACACACACATTCCAATGGAATCAGCAGAACACTCAGCTGCGTGACAGCCCCTCCTCTTGCATGGAGGATAAGGGCCCGTACTGTAGCCACGTGTTGAAATACCTTCATACTATACAATGTATTGATTGTAATATAGGATGCCTGTGTGTCACGAACTTGTGTATAAAAGGCGAAACCTCAGAGAACTTGTTAGAGCACCTCCCGAAGACACTATGCGAGTGTCCCAAAGGACAGGCTCTCCTCATGAGTAATAAACCCTGTTCTTGTTTTCCTACTTCCAGTGCCCGTCTCTTTATTTGGTAACTATTCAAGAAGGAAACGAAGAGTCGCCCTGCGCCAGCAGCCTGGGCATTCGGGGCGTTATGGGCTGACTTTTCCACAAGGTAGTCCACAACAAAAGCAACACTCTTTAGAATGTCCTTCTGTAGGAAGCTGGCTCTGCATATACTATACCAAAGTAAGGTATAGTGTACACAGAGTCCAGTGGACCCCCCAAAGGCTTACTGAGGTAAAAGTAGATAACACCTTACTCTCTATTTGTGGGAGTGTGGGTGTTGGACTTGGCCCTTTTTGAGGGTCATCCCTAAACTTTTTGCCTTCCTCCTACTCTTTTTGCTGACTTGGTGTTGGTGGTTTTAGGACTCTGGGCTCTTTAGCACTGTTTAGCAGTCCAGAGTGCATGCGCTCTCTGCCCTCCATAGGCTAACATTGGGCACCCCCCTCCTTATGGGATGATTCCTAAATAAAACAAAATAAGTATGGCATGTTTGGTATGTGTGGAATGGAAATGATAAATACTGCGCAATGGTGTGCGCAGATTTATTTTTACTATTTTAGGAATGCCACTTTTAGAAGTTGGCCTTTCTGTGTGCTGTGTGCCTGCCTGCATGTCTGTTTCTAGAAGTGACCGGGGCTGGTGAGGAGTGGGTGGCTCCCGGGAGGCAAGGTCAGGCTGAGTGGGAGGTCCGCAACTAGAGTAGTGGGTGGAGGAATCCTCTGTCCCTGACCTGGTCAGTGCCTGCCCTGTGCAAGGCTAGCTCCGCCCCCTACTAACACCCATCCAAGTGCTAGTTGGGGCTGGAACCTCCAAGACCCTTCTAGAAGCCCCAAACCCCAGACCCTTCCAGAAACTTCTACCTCCTTCCAGACGCAGGGTAGGGAGGTGTATAAATACAGGGGCTGTGAGCCCATGTGTGGTTGTGTTGTGCTGGTGCTGACGTGGAGGAGAGACCCTGCCAGAAGGAACCGCCGCGGGACCCAGATGCTGCTCCTGAGGGTCCCTGCGTGCTGGCCTGCCTGGTTGCGCCAAGGACTCTTTGTTTCTACTGGGCTTGAAAGAGACTATGCTGGAGGAAAGGCTGCTGCGTTAGGAGGATTGCCACCTTGATGAGTATGATTGTTCTCCGGGACAGCTACTCTGTATGGCTGTGCTGCCCTGCTGCCTGTAGATCTTGCCCCGCATTGCCCCTTCTTCCTGCCTTCTATCGCCTTGGGAGCGCTATATTTTAATTTGCCCAGGCAAAGAGAGAAGCTGGTATCCTGCAGCACTGTGCTGCCAGAGTCCTACAAGGGAATCCCGGTTCTTGGGATTCCCCCTGCACTGCCAGCCATCGAGCGAGAGCCCACCTCGCATTTGTATCCTGGTTATTGCCGCCTCTATATGTACGCTGTTCACGGGTGCCCACCACGCGCTATACTTTAACTAAGGAGGCAGCCTACCCCTCATTGCCCCAAGAGGAGATTCACCGCTGCTAGCCCGGGGGCCGCGAAAAGGACAGCGAGGGCTTCCCCCGTGATGTTGGGGACAGCCGCGCTGTGATTGGCGCCTGAGGGAGAGGAAAACCAATAGCGAAGGACCCGCGCCTAACTGTGGGCGGGGCACGAAGAGGAAGCCGGCCGGAAGTGAAGACCAGGGCCCCCGTGGTACTGAGGGAGCCCCGTGACGGCCAAGATGCCAGGCAGGAGTCTACCCCGCGCTGGCACATCGCTGAGAGCACGCTGGAGACTTGGCTCCGTAGGTGTGGGCTCCCCGAGAGCAGAGAGGAGCCCCATGCGTGTGCCTTGTTCGCCGGCCGCCGGAGAGAGGAGCAGTGCAGCGGCGGGAGTCAGGCGAGTTCAAGCCTGGTCGTCGACGGGGCTCCCGTGTTTGGAGAGAGCCCAGCATTCTGTCCACCTTGACCCTGCAGCACCAGCGAGTCTGCTGTGACTTCACTGGCCCTACCCCCAAGGAGTGGTGAGTGGAGCTGGGCTCTGGCAGTTGAGAGGTGGGGACCGCCTTCCATGTGTTGCGGGACAGTGTTTGAGAAACTGCACAGCTGTGCCACAGTTGCGGGCCGTTGCACCGTGTTGGTGATAATTTTAATTTAGAGCTCCAGGGAGGGGGGCTCCAACGCGCCAGTGTACTTTTTGGGCTGCACAGAGGCGCCGCAGTTTCAGGCCGCTGCACCGCTGTGGGACATTTGGGCATAATTGAGTTGAGTCCCCGTGGGGCTCTTAGGGCACCGTGAGTGCCGCGATAACGTCCACAGCTGCCCCGCAGGTCAGTTGGCAGCTGCAACGTGTGTGGCATTTCCTCTAGGTCCGAGTCCTAGTGGGGCTCCAATGGACCAGCGCTGACTTCGCTTCACACAACTGCCCCACTGGACAGTGGGCAGTTGCAATGTTGGGCAGAATATTGTTATTAGAGCCCCAGAGTAGGGGCTCCGCAGGGGCACCACACACTAATCTACACCATGGATAACAATTAAAATGGGAGCAGCTTTTCACTCAGGTTTTGCAGTGCTAATTTTATGCCTAATGTGTTTTCTGCCTGTTGAGATTCTTATGTGTTTATGCCCAATGCGATTTATGCTGATATGATATCCAAAGTTTGGGCCTAAGGTATCTATGGTGATGGTGATGCCTAATGCCATGATGATGCCTATTTGGGGTATGCCAAGTGCTAAAATGATCTGTGCCTAAAGTTATGCTTTTAGACCAGTGATGATGCCCGGATGGATGCATAAGGTATCTAGGCCTGAGGTTTTCCACTAATGCTTACACTGAGGGGTTTATGTATGAGATGCATAATGCTAACATGATTTATGCCCATCCTAATATGGTTTTGCATAATGTCTTTCTACCCTAAAGATGTTGCATTTATGCTATAAGGAGGCCTAACGTCAGGGTATGATGTTCTAGGGGTATGCCTGACCTAATGTATTTATTCCTCATGTTGATATGATGCTAAGTTTATGATATTGCCAGTAGGTACTGGGGTTCTATATTGATTACTTGTACTTTTTGCGATGGTTCTGGCAGCTACCCGATTGGCGCTGCCTTGTACATAATCCCCTGTAAATAATGTCCTGGTGCCTGTAGGCACAGTGTATATGTCTGTGATTCTAATGTGTTTTTATAATACAAAGGCCATTTTTATATAACCTTGTGTGGAGTCTCTTTTGTAGTGTGCCTAGTGTGTCGCCGGTGTGTGTGTGTGTTGCGCAAAGGCTTTACACATTGCCTCTGGGATAGTCCTGACTGCTCGTGCCAAGCTACCAAGGGGGTGAGCAGGGGTTATCCTCAGGGTGTAGCTCTCTCGCCCTGACTAGACCGGGGGTTTCTGCCTGGCGCTGGCGCGTGGCCTAGCCTACCGGGAATCCCCATTTCTAATAGTGGGCGAGCAACAAGGCTTTATCAGAGGACAGGGTTGAGCATTTATTGTACACACTCAGGCAAGCAATTATTTCACACACTCAGAAACTCAACTCTGACAATTGTTTTTATAAAAATATTTCTTTGTTGTATTTTATTTTTAGAACCAAGTAGGTCTTGGCGCAGGTAAATAAATAGTTTTCTGGTATGATACAGTTGAATGCAGTTACAGATAGACCAAATGTTAGGAAACAGTTGAAATTACTTTTCAGTTACTTTGCAATTACTTTATGATTACTTTTCAGATTACTTTTTCTACTCAATGTGATAGGCCTAGATATCACATTGAGACATTTCCTGAATAAAAGGTAAGTAAGTCAGTTTTGGTTAAAACACAGTGACTTGGGTTTTCATACAATTTCCAACTCCACACTTGGAACTTTTTACACAGAAAAGCAATCAATGCAATTCTATGGGAGGAAATTGGGAAACATCCTTTACAACGCAACTTTTACCACGCAGTGCCTTTACGACGCAACTTTTACAACGCAAACCTTTACAACGCATTGCGCTGGGGGGAGCTCTAGGATAGGGAATAGGTTTAATTTACTATCCAACACCTTCCCTACTATCCCCGGGGACTGGAGTTGGAATAGTAAATTAAGCTATTCACTATCCAGCGCCCCAAAGCACTATGTAAAGGCATGCATTGTAAAAACAGTGTTGTAAAGGCATGCGTGGTAAAAGCATGCGTTGTAATGTCATACATCCGAGGAAATTAAGTTATCGGTTTAAAGGTAAGTACTTGGTTGTCGGAGTTGGGTTTCTGGGGTTTGAACCAGGGTTCCCCCAGGGTCAAGGATGCACTCTAAGAACACCCTCAGCAGCACTAGGGCAGCAGGGTGCGGAGTGCTGAGGCTCAATGTTATCCAATGGGGGATAGGTGGCCACCAGTTGGTGGCTGCTCACGGGCACGCCACTTGGATGTGGGAGCAAAGCTCCTAGGGTTTAGCTCAGGGCAAAGGGGAATCTAACATAGCACATAAGGTGTACCCAGAGTTGCACATGGGCGGCCTTGTGCAGGGTGCTAGATCGATGTCAGGAGCCCTGTTGGTTTCAATGGGGAGGGTCTACTGCAGGCTCGAGCACAAAGCTCTTCTGCAGGTGACCACCAGTTGGAGAGGTACATTGGGATGTGTAGGGAGGCTGGGACACCGTCTGTTGCGCTACCCAAGGAGTGGGTCGATGGGTGAAGGGGTGTCTTTGGTGTCAGGTTTTCCTTACCGGCTCTGGTTGCGGTCAGAGGGATCCTCCAGAAAGGGTCTGCAGACGTCCTCAGGAGCCTTGAGGTAGGTCAGGGATCACCGGATCCCAGGTCAGGATCACCAGGGAGACCTCCTCGTGGTGTTGGGCCACTCAAACTCCGACCATGGGCATCGTGGTGCAGAGTGGTGCAGACTCACAGATTTCCTGGAGCCAGAGTCAGCTGGTGAGCAAATCCGGAGCTCACGGGAGGCAAAGTCTTTTTGTTGAAGGCAGGGCATGTCCTCTGGGGTCTGGGTGGCTGTTGGCTACTGGACACGTCAGGATTCCGCTGGAGCCGGTAGAGGTCAGGACTAGTCTGTAGGGCTGGGGCCAAGTCAGTTGGTGTCCTCATCTTCTTCCTTCAGCACAGCTCTTTGGTCTTTCTTCTCTTTCTTCCTGTCTGAGGAGGCAAGGTTTGGGGTTGCCCCTAAATACTACATTTAGGGGCATTTCAGGAAGGCACAGGTCGGGACCAATGGGACCCTTCCTTGGGGTGGGCACATCCCCCATTATGCCACCCACTGGTTGGCTGGGTGCCTTGCCTCCCCCACCTGAGGGTCGGGGTTGGCAAAGGTGGGCACACCTCTACTCCTATCTTGGTTTTCCCGCTGATTCTCCCACCAAAAGTGGGGGTCAGAACTGGTGAGGGATAGTTGCTAGGAGCAGCAAATGGGTGGGTCAGCTCACAAAGGAGGCCAGGCTTTGATGCATCCCCTTCGTGGACCCTACCCATCCTGAGGGAGGAAGCTTGGAACCTCGACCCAGGATGTGCTTTGTTTCAGGACTCTGAGACCAGCAGTCTCTCGACCTAGGGGTCCGAAACATGTCTGGTGATGGCAGCTGGTGAGCAGCCACTCAGCCAGGACACCAGAGTTAGGTCGTTTTTTAGAGGGCATCACTAAGATGCCCTCTGAGTGCATTTGCCATTAAATCCCACACTGGCATCAGTTTGGGTTTAATGTGCTCAGAAGTTTGATATCAAACTTCCCAGATTTTATGGAAGCCATTATGGTGCTGTGGAGTTCATAACTCCCAAACCATATACATTTTTTATGGCTTTACTGCACTTAAAATGTCAAAGAATGGACTCTGACACTGTAGGGGTGCATGACTCATGCACCTCTACCATCACCAGTGGTATAGTGCACCCAGCTAGAGGGGTGGCTTACCTATGCCATGGCAGTGGATTGTAGTCATGGCACACAGAGATGTGTGCCATGTAGACTCTTCACTATCCTCTGCTCCAAAACACGCAGCCTGCAATGGCAGTGTGTATGAGTTAAGGTACAGTGCCAATAAGGGTGGCACAATAGGTGCTGCAGCCCTTAGAGGCTTGCCCTGGTCACAGTGCCCTTGGCATCTATGGTACCTTTTATAAGAGACTTACATGTGGGCCAGAGAGTTGCCAATTGGGTTTTGCAACAGTACAATTTTAGGGAAACAACATAAGCCAGGAATCCAGGGTACACACAGTCAAAGAGCAATTGGGCCCAATGTGTTTGTGTGAATGGCTGTATGGGTGAGTGAGCAGATGCGTGAGTGTTTGTATGGATGAGTGAATGGGCATGTAAGTGTGAGTGAGTGAGTGAGTGTGTGAGTGCTTGCATGGGTGAGTGAATGGCTGTATTCAGAGGCTGTATGGATGAAAGAGTTGGTGTGTGAGTGACTGAGTAGGTAAATAAGTGGGCATGGCAGTAGCTATATGGGTAAGTGTGTGGCTATGTGAGGATCTGTATGGGTGAGTGACTGGTTGTATGAGTGGCTGGTTGCGTAAGTAAAGGGTTGTGTGAGTGGCAGTACAAGTGAGTGGGTGAATGGGTATGTGAGTGGTTATATGGATGATGTCATTTGAGATGCCATCAATCAATCAATCAGAGTCTTATAAAGCATGTGCTGGGTGGAGGGACCATGTCTTGAGTGATGTAATGCATGAGGTCAGAAGCAGTACATTGCGGGGTCGTACGTTATAGTTAGCTCAGGTAACTATAACTGCTGAATTCCTATGGTTTTGTACGAGTGAAATCTGAGCTTAACTATAAGGTTTTTAAAAAATCTACTTCCTAACTATAATGTCCCTGTAACCTTTGTTTTTTTCTGTGAATTTCTAAGGTTTTTCAAATTCTTTTTCATAACAATAACGTTCCTGTAATCTTCGGTTTTCTAAGATAATTTCTAGGTTTTTTTAACTAGTAGTTAAGTTTGCAGAGTGGTGGAGAAAGGGACAGGGCCTCCAACAATCTCTCAGAAATCCAGCTGTGTCGGATTTACTATAGGTAACAAGAGAGCTTCTTGATCCCCAAGGACCCTCTGCATCCAAGAGGACTTCATCTCCCAACAAGTAGTGCACCAGGAGGCACGTTTGTAGAGTGGTGGAGAAAGGGGGAGGGCCTTTTACCAGCTCACAGCAATCCCGCAGAGTCTGAATTATTGGAGGTAACAGGAGGGGTTCTTGGCCCCCAAGGATCCTCAGCATTCAAGGGGACTTCATTCCCCAACCAGTGGTGTGCCAGGAGGCATGTTTACAGAGTGGTGGAGAAAAGGGGCAGGGCCTATAGGAAGGCTGCTTGGCCCGCCTTCCTGTCAGAGTTTGGTCACGGGCACCCCAATCCCATTTTGTTCCCAGAGACCTCACCACCCCAGTGGCCGGGCATTTTTGAAATGTGGGAGGGGTGCTGCACAGCCCCACTCCCAGGCCAATTACGGCCCCGGGGGCCCCATCACCCGGCACCCAGCCTACCAGTAATAATGAAGGTGGGCCACGTGGCCCGCTCGGAACGATTTCAGCCCTGGGAACCCCATCCCCCAGGACCTAGCATTAAAAAAATATATTTTATTATTTTTAGGGTTGTGGCCCTGGGGACCCCATTTCGCGGGCCCAGCCATTCTCATCTCCTGGGGCCCTGATTTTATCCAATGTTGAAAAGAAATTGTGTCACCATCTTGGAAAAGTGCTGCTAAAAATGACTATCAAATCGGAAGGTAGCTGGGACTAAGCAACATGGTAAACATTTTTAAGATAGGGGGCATAAGAGAGTGCTAGATGGTAGTAAATTAAAGTGTGAATTATTTTGATCAAAAGGGATAAACAATAAGGCTTATACAGTTCCAAGTTGTGAGAGCAAACAGAGAATAGTAAAAATGCATAATATGTAATACCAAAGGTCATGAGGTTTAGAATTTCAAACAGACTATTGTTGAGTATTTGTTATAAAATTATAACACTCATACATACAATTTCGTAATATAGTCTCAGTTCCATAATCAGACTGTTGTCAATACACAAGGATTAATCAGATGTTAAAAAGTGGTGTTGTTCCTAATCCTGGTTAAGACCCATATCCACAGCTCATAAGTTAGTGATCCATTTTGTGTCAGTTCTATGCAGTGTAGAGCTTTATTCCCCCCTCTAGGGCAACATTTTCATTAGTTCAAGTGCATGAAAGCTCAAAGAAATATGATCCAGTGCTGGGTGTGCACAATTATAGTGGACAGCCAATGCATATGATGTAGCATTTTGTATGTATACCCCTAACATGTTAGTGGATACATTCCTTGAGACTCCCTATTGCGCCTCCAACGTAAATCAGTAAGCGGTGACAGATAATAAGATAAGTTACAAATTTAGTAATACAGTTAATAAAATCAAAAATTGTGTGTTTGTGGTTACTGTTGTACCTGAATTCTAAGGTTTTAGCTATAACATAATGGAACATGTTGCGATTGCCACATTTATAGAAGCCCGCTGGTTTAGTCTTTAACCAGGAAATGGGTCTAGTAATGGAGTGGAATTTAAAAAGCTATGACATATCTTATCTCTCAGTTTTTTGCCCCATTTATAGGTTACTTGCGTTATTTTAGAACTGATGCATTGTAGAGTATCATCTAAGGTAAGGATGTGCCAATGTTTGGGAAAAATTCTGTAAATGGCACCGCTTGAGAAACTGTAAGGTGTAATCAAGTAAGGGATAGAGAATTTGTCATTACAATATTTATGTGTTGTTAACAATCTTTTTCTTGATATCTGAGATATTTGATTTCTAGACTTAATTAGGGTCTCTTTTTTAGCCTCTGTCCAGAAATGGGGATTCTAAGAGTAAGATTTCCTTCTGAAAGATTATTTTCTCACTGCAATTATGTCTCAATCTGATCATCTCTCCATAGTGCACAGACTCGATTTGAGATTGAGGGTGTGCAATCGTAGCATGAAGAACACTGTTACATGCACTTGGTTTCCGAAAACATTTGGTACATAACTAGTGGCCCTGGGTATATAGAGTAATGTCCACAAACTCAACTGAAGTACAGCCATATAGCAATGTGAATGACAAATTGTAATCATTATTATTGAAATATTTAAACACATTTTATAATGTGTCCATGTTCCCTGTACAACTCATAAAGATATTTTCAACATATATTCCTTAAAAGAAGATATTGTTGATGATGTGTGGGGGACAATTTTTCCACAAGTGGTGTTCCTCAAAGTAACCCATTTAGAGATTAGCATATGAGGGTGAACCTTTTGTTCCCATTGCTGCACCTTGTTTTTGGCTATACCATTTTTGTTCATGGATGAAACCATTCTTGTCTAATACTGGTGCAGGAAGGTAGGATACTTCTGGCATGGTAACCCCCACTTTTTGCCTGGTGTCAGTATGTTTTGGACTAGTCTGACTGGGATACTGCTAATCAGGACCCCGTCACTGTGCTTTTTTCCTAATTTGGACAGTGGTAAGTACATTGGTACCTTCCCAATTAGCTACTGGTGTACCCTTCTAAGTCCCTAGTGTAGTGTAGTTCCTATGGGCCCGATTCACAGAAGGAACTTAAGACCAAATCCTAAACTTACTACTAATTGGTATTCACAGAATGCACTTACTACTTTCAGGATTCACAGAGTGAACTTACTACTTTCGGTATTCACAGAATAGATTTAAGACTACTAACTTTACGTCCGCACTCGGGACGGAAATTCCGGCCTGGAGGCGGACCTTCCGGCTTGGAGGCGGAGCTTGCAGCCCAGAGGCGGAGCCTCAGGCCCGGAGGCAGAGCTTACGGCCCAGTGGTGGAGATTTAAGCCATGGCTAAATCCCCACCTCCGAGCCGGAAGCTCCGCCTCCAAGCCACAAGCTCCGCCTCTGGGCCGGAAACTCCGCACCCGGGCCAGAATTTCCGGCCCGAGTGCGGACGTAAAGTTAGTAGTCTTAAATCTATTCTGTGAATACTGAAAGTAGTAAGTTCATTCTGTGAATCCCGAAAGTAGTAAGTTCACTCTGTGAATCCTGAAAGTAGTAAGTGCATTCTGTGAATACCAAATAGTAGTAAGTTTAGGATTTAGTCTTAAGTTCATTCTGTGAATCGGGCCCTATATTCCCAATAGGCTCTGCGCATTGGAATAATATATCCTATAGATTTGACGTAGGACTTAGTCAACTAGGTCTCTATCGAATATATTAGACTTAATTGTGAGTGCCAGCTAGCTCAGAGGTCACTAGAAACTTTCTCGAATAAACAATAAGGGATTAGTTTCTGACAACTGCATAAACATCACACAACTACAAACTTAGGGGTCTAGATACGGATTCAGTCGTAATCCTCTGCTCGTCAACACCTTATCAAAAGTACAAGGGTACGAACACAATAATACTGACAAACCAGATCACAAGATCTTCTCGAGAAACCACACATTCCACCACATGTGAGTGATGTGTCCAGATATCTTTTCATTCGAGAACAAAAATGGGTGTTCAGATTGGGGACAGACAGACGAGGGCTGAACGATGACATTCCGTGGTTCGCCTTATCCTGAGCCCTTGATAACTCGACCCATGTGTGTATTTAGGGTTATGCGCTGGACACACCTTTTACCTAGCACATTGGGATCTGTCTTTGCACATAACATGATTCTCCGTTTGAGCATAGTCCACCACCTATTGTTTCTCTCACAAGTAATTCGCTTGGGGTCTGATGCTCACTACCAGCCATATCCATTTCCAGCGTTTTGCGCATGGGAAGGTAGTTTGTTGGCTTATTCAGTATTATTGGGCATTTGTGACGGCGTTCCCGGTCCCAGGGGAGCTGTTGATAGCTAGTGCACCCCTAAAGAACCCTTACAGGATTGGGGTCCGCTTTTTACTTTTCACCAGCACTCTCTGTTCACGCCCCGAATAATCTCTTTGCAGCCTGGTCTTATGCCCATAAACAGGTTAGTACCAAGGATTGACCCAGCGGTGTATTATTATTTGACAATGATTGCGGTCTGCCACGCTCAAATGGCATCTGGTAATCTGCCTTATCTTAGAACAGATGTGCTGATAGTTGTTATCAATTGCGTCCTGCGGTGGACCTAGGATCTTTGCGTGAGCTTGTTTGAGCACATAACACGTATAAAACTTAAAAACTACATTCTCTAACGACATGATGTCATCCTGTAGTTTTACACAGCCAATACCGAGTGACGGGCGTGTCAAGTGGCCATGGTGGAGTGTAAGAGCTGACACTTCCGAAAACGGCCTTTGTTGCAAGTCCCTACATCTCGAGGGAGGAGTATTGTGACCAGGCTTGCGAGTTAGGTTTGTGGCGCTAGGTATGAGGTTATCTGAGAGATAAGGCGCCTTGCCTCGCGCCGCCAGCAATGCGGAAGCATTTTCCGTATATAGAACTACAAGTACGAATGACGTGACGTCATTCTGTAGTTCTAGTCCGGCAAAGCACGCGAGATCACGCGCGCGCGGCTGCAATGGTTTGGAAGAGAGGGCATTGTCTAAGACGGGGGCATTACCAGCACCAGAGACCGCCAGCGGGCATTACCAAGTAGGTAAGCGGCAGGTGGACATAACTGTTAGATATGTCAGTGATCTCGGGGGCGGTGGCGACCGGGCCAGCCCCGCCCTGACAGATATCGATTGGCTGCGTGATGCTAAGCTTAACAGTCAAGTAGCCAGCACTTACAGGTGACTGAGCCTCCCCCTGACTCAGTCACGGCCGGAGATACCGACGGACAGGTATGATTACCTGTGTTGTCAGCCTGATATTAGAGGTTTTCCATTGTGCCAGATATATGTGGCATGTAAGAAGCTGTGCAGAGCAGGTTCAGTTTAGCCTGTAGCTTACAGGGAGGGGGTAGAGGGGGTGTGGGAACCTTGTGATGGGTGTTAATCAACTCCATGTACAGAACACTGTAGATTACGTAGATATATACATCGCCAGAGCAGTATCTTGTCTGTGTCTCTGGTCTTTGTATTTTACGCAGTTGGTTCTTGTTATTGTAGAGCGGGGTCTCATATATCCTGAGCCAGGTCCAGGAAGAGGTGAGGTCCCCTCCCCGGATACTCTGGGTGAGTAAGCAAGCAGTTACATTTTTTGTGAAACAATTTAATATGTTTTGTACAGACCAGGTTAGCGGATTGTGATTTTCCTGTATGTTTGTCCTCCCTAAACAGTACATAGCCAACCAGGTTCCGAAGAGAGGAGGTGACACAGTCGAAGGAACATTATATCCTTTACTGGTTTTTCACTCGTGTGTTTTTTTCCCTTATTTTTTCACACTTTATTCACAATTAATGCAGTAGTAGTATTAAAGAACAGAGACCCTGACGAAAGCCGAAGGAGTTATCCCTTAGTGGCTGAAACATGTTGGTCTCCTCGCAGCTATTTGTTTGGACTGCGATGACGATATTATACTGTTCTGGTTTTTATTAAGGAAGGGGCCAATAATTATTAAAGCTTTCTGGGTTGAGTTCCCTATCCTTTTTTAAGAGCACCACTTACTTTTTTTGTTACACTGCACTTCCCATCACATCAACGTTATGTGGTAGTACCAAGTGATTGTGGGTCGCTACCCCGCATCTGGTTATCGGGGTATGCCGGTCTCAATGATCTAGAGACACAATACCCGATAAGGACTTCCACATGATAATATTGATCATTACAAGACTGTTGATGGGAATCCTACACCAGGGGTGACTCACGTTACTGGTTCTTCACATCTTGTGATCTGGTTTGTCAGTATTATTGTGTTCGTACCCTTGTACTTTTGATAAGGTGTTGACGAGCAGAGGATTACGACTGAATCCGTATCTAGACCCCTAAGTTTGTAGTTGTGTGTTGATTCCTACGGGGGATAATACTTAGGCACGGTCTATAAACATCCCTCTAGCCCTGCAATAGATTGTGTTTTTTATAACTGCATAAACATGACAACTTTGTTTCCCCAAGAATAAAACTGATCTTTAGAGTCGAGGAAACAATAGATAGATATTTTACTCAGTCAATCGTGCATGCTTCATTTCATCAGAGGTGCAGAGAAATAGAGAGGCAGGCGTTTTCAATAAAAGGATTCATTGAACAGTCTTCTTTCTCAAGCAAGTAAAGTGAACTGCTACAGTCGTAATACTTGTTGCAGAGTTTAATGCATACAGTAAGAAGAGTATTATAAAATAATACTGTAAAAGCATTGTATGGTTCCTAGACCATAGATAAATAGATACATAAATAACAAAGGCTAAAAAGTACTCAACTGGTGCTTCTAAAATACGCCTACCCCAATGTACCTAACCTAAGTCTAGTACGAGGGAAGAAGTAAGTGAGGTGTAGCATAGGTTTAGTTTTCTTTGCCAAGAATCTATGCAAGATTTCTCTTAGGGTCTAATCAGCTCCGTACCTTGGTTTTAGAATGAAGGAGGTCTGGTATCGCTGTCTCGGGACTCGATTTCCCAACACCCCGCGAGGGGAGCTTGGAAACACTGAAGCTGGATTCTCAGCGAGAGAAAGGACAGCTTCTCGATTAGTGCGTCAGCTGGAGGGCCGGCTTCCTTCGGCACTTGCTGTAGCAAGCTGCGTCAGGCAAGTAGATAGTCGAGCGCTCCGAACCACCGTGTATTTGCTAGGGCAAGTGTAGGCATATTTATACCTTGAAGGTGCCTAGTTTGACATAAAGTCGGACATAATAACGTCATCAAAGAACCCCAAGGGAATGGTAGTTCTTTGAAAACTCCATGATTTCTAGGACAAATCAATATTCAAGCAAGGGGATATCCCTGACTGCTGATGCCGATTTTTCCAAGAAATCGTTGTGGCTTTTTGGAACTAGTGGAAGTAGCCATGCCTGTATTTGTACTGGATGGGTTATGTCTAAATATGGGTATGATTCCTATGTCTATGTAAGGGCAATGTGAATTATACCTATATAAGGGCATGAATCGGTAAATTACGCTTGGATCCTAAAATGCTACACAACACTAGTATGTGGTACGAAGGTACCCAGAGCATAGGTACACCAGGTGTCTCCCATGGGCTGCAGCATGTATTGTGCCACCCATGAAAGGCAACTCAAAATGTGACTACAGGCCTGCCTTGGCAGCCTGTGTAAGCTGATGCTTGTACGACACACAACAGATATAAGTTTTCTTTATATCTTGGGTCACTGCACTTAAACCCCTAAGTCACCCCTAAGGTAGGTCTTTCAATCCTGAAGACAGGGTGCTAGGTTATACGCATGAGGGTGCCCTGCATGAGCAAGACATCCACTACAAAGCCCAGAGTTGATTCTCCAGTTTTTGTAAGTGCTATCAGCCATTTTGAAACATATAGTGACCATGCGGCATTATGCGATGGCTAACTATATATTGGCTGTGTCAAACCTGGTATCAAACATATTGGAATCATACCTCCAACACCGTTACAGGTGTTTGAGGTATGATTCCACGTACCAGGGAGCTCCTCTGGGAAGCCCCCAGTGCTCCCAGTTACAGCCTTCCAGGGTCTGCCAGTAAGCTATTGCTGCTGCCAAACCCAGACACAATTCTGCCCTCATGCTGCTGAGCTGAGCTCAAGCAGGGGAAGGTAGAACAATAGGTTTCCTGTGATCACTTCCCAGACATGACTTAGTGTAATTGGCTGGAATGAAGCGCTTGCCAGCACCACCAGACTACTTTAAAGGGCACATTTGGTGCCCTCCTTGCATACTACCTTGGCTCCCACTCTGGCATGAAACTGGACAAAGGACATGGGAGTATCCTCCTCTCTGTCCAGCCCCTCCACTGGAAGGGACCCTTGAATTGTCTCAACCCTTTCCCTAGGGTACTTAATGGCTTACCTGTGAGTGGCTTATCAGATTCATTGTGGAATCAGATTCAAACCTGAAACCACTTCAACTTCCACCGTCTGGGCACTTTGGCCTTCGCCTGGAACCGAGACTTTATCGAGGAAGACTCCTGGTGCTCCTGGTCTCACTGTTCTACAAGTCTTCTTCATCATCTGTGCTTGTGCTTCATCCAGGTTTCTCTCCAGGCCTGTGGGCATCAAAGACACCCGAAAAAATCACCAGGCACCGCCACAAAGCTGACCGGTCTGCTGCTCCTGGTGTCATATGGACTCCAAAAGGCTCAACAACACAGGTGGTGTTTTTGCAACTCCCTCGAGGCCTGACCTGCCCTCTCAGCAAGTTTGAGGCCAGTATGCCTCTTCGGAACCACTGAAACAGTAATGCAACAACTTTCTGTTGCCAAGGCTTGTTGACTCTGTACTCTAAAGACCTTTGGGCTACAAGAAGCTCCAGCCTCCAGCACCTCTTCCTGCCAAGATCTTTGTCCTCACCACATCCTCTACACAGTGGGCCTGCATCTTTGGTGAGCTTCTCGAGGTCCTCTTGCGACTCCTGTGCCTTTAATCTGTGGGCCCGCTTGAGGATCTTCATTGGCTTCAGTGGGCTTCCCTGCATGCTTGGGCCTGCTTTGACTGTCCTGCATATGGTGAGTCCCTTGGACCTTGCTGGTGCCAACATTGCACCTTCTAGGCCCGATTCACAGAACTAACTTAAGACAAAATCCTAAAATTACTACTATTTTGGTATTCACAGAAGGCACTTACTCATGTTGGTATTCACAGAAGGCACTTACTCATTTACCGAAAGTCTTAAAGTTAGGATTTTTCTCAGTTTAGGAGTAGTAAAGTTAGGACTCCTAACTTTAGGACTCCTAAATGCCTTCAGTGAATACCGAAAGTCTTAAAGTTAGGATTTTTCTCAGTTAAGAAATAGTAAAGTTACGACTCCTAACTTTAGGACTCCTAAATGCCTTCTGTGAATACCGAGAGTCTTAAAGTTAGGATTTTTCTCAGTTTAGAAGTAGTAAAGTTAGGACTCCTAACTTTAGGACTCCTAAACTGAGAAAATCCTAACTTTAAGACTTTCGGTATTTACAGAAGGCATTTAGGAGTCCTAAAGTTAGGAGTCCTTACTTCTGTGAATACCGAAATGAGTAAGTTTCTTCTGTGAATACCAAAATGAGTAAGTGCCTTCTGTGAATACCAAAATGGTAGTAAGTTTAGGATTTTGTCTTAAGTTAGTTCTGTGAATCGGGCCCTCTTTGTTTACCACATCTGTTGCTACTGCCAAGGCTTGTTGGTGTTCCCGCCAGACACCGACCCCCTGGTTCTTGACTTGGGACAGCTTGTGAATGGGTCTTTTTTCTTCCACAGAATCACCTGGTCCTCAATGCGGCAGTAACCAGGTCACCGTCATCCCTCCTCGGTGGTCATTGGTCTTCCATGACTCCATGGGTGGGGTGACTCTCCAACCTTCTTCCTTCCACAGGGTTTCTTCAAGGTCTACTGGGAGGGGTCCTTCTTCTTGAAAACTGCAACTGTAACTTTCCTATTGACTTGCATTGGGTACACAGCTGTATTTACACTCAGCACACAGCCTCCGTGGGGTTCCTGGGCACTTACCTCGGGTGGTTCCATGGGTGCCCAACTCTTGTGAGTCTTCTGGTCCAAGTCCCGACTTCGATCGCAGTTCGCATTCCACTATTTTAGTATATGGTTTTGTCTCCCCCTGGAGACCACTTTGTATGTGTGCTTTCTTACCTATTTACATTTGAAGTATTGTGTATTGTGTTGATATCTCCGGATAGGAGATATGTCAATGTGTTAGTGAGTGTGTGTAATAATTGTAATATTTTTATAACTACACTGTGTGGTTCTTTTTCGTTTAACCAACACTATATGATAAGTTCTGGTAAAAACAAGCTGCTTAACACTCCTTCTGGACTAAGCCTGAAGGCTGCTCTCGACAGCTACCACTTAGAGAGCTTCCAATGGTTGTCTAAGACCAATAAAATTACCATAAGGGTTGTCTAGGTTTGTGCAGGGAGATTCACTTAAATAAGTGTGCACCATATACTAAGCCCGCTTCCTACCAGCCTCCTACAACCAGCATCTCCAGGATTATATTGGTATGTTCCTTTTGTTTTGATATTGTTCTTGAAAGAAAATCGTTGATCGACTCAATCCCTTTAAACTAGACATACATGAGCATCGGGCACTAATATGTAGTGTAACTGGTGTCATAAACTCAGTCCAATGCACATCAGACATTTTATTGAGTAAGTCCCTGGTGTCCTGAATGAAGCATGGAAGGTTATCCATGAATGGTAGTAAGAAATTATCAATGTACTCATATAATTGTTCAGTTGAAGAGCCAATTCCCAATTTACTGGGTCTACCAGGCAGTAAGGTACCCAGTTTCATCACGAAGGAAGAATATAAAAGCATGGATAAGTAGGAAATGTTTGAACCAAAAAATGATATTCAACTTCAGTAATTAAACAAAATCTTTCCATTTTAGCAGATGGCTAGTAACTGTTTGGGTGACCAAGGAAAGTGGATTGTATTCCAACTCTTCATGTGACAAACTATCATTTTATTGACAGCTAATTTCATTTACCTAATCAGATTTTTCTTTGTCCTTTGTCCACCTCTTTCATTTTTTTTGTTTGAATATCTTTTATTGCATTTTTCGTTTATATTGCATAACATAGCATTAAACTTACACTGTGACCGTATCACAAAAGAAAACAGTAGATAAAGACTCATGATTGCACAAGATTACATGTGTTGGCACCAACAGTTCGCTACGATGTCATCACTTGCCGTTCAACATTCGCTGATCAGGTGTATAGCTGAAGGCACATATGCCGAGAAGAAGAAGAAACAGTTAGCCCAAAAGGAGGTGCAATCACATAAAAATAATAATGAGAACAGCATACAGGTTAAATCGATGCCACATCATCAACGGTGCCAGTTGGCTTTAGAGTACATGTGAAACAAGGGAGGTGCGACGCATACATAGCATCACGATTCACCTAAACATATATATCTCTGGCCGGTGATTTCTACACAAAAGGTACGTTCTCCATCGTGCCCCTTTAAAAAGTGAAACAACTATTCACCAGGCCATTGCATCAATACAACTGAGCCTATTCATCCAACCATTGGGACAGGCGCTAAGGGGGGGGGGGGGGGGGGTGCACGCAGTTCAATATTCAAAACATTGTACTTGCTAGTTCTGAACTGTTAAACAAGAACATAATAAACCATAACTTCATGAAAGAAAAAGAAAACAGAAGCAAAGAAACTACAAAAAAAAAAGGCTGACTCTATGTGCTGTGTTGTCGCTTATGCGGAACATCTAATGCATGGTGTGGTATTCCTGGCGAACAGGGAGGGGGGAATGCAGGTGACCCGGCCCAGGGGGGGGGCAGCAGCGGGGGGAGCGCAAAGAAGTGGCAGCAGCTACGATTCCAGCACAGCGGGGGCCATATATGTCCGGCCGGTTGCACGGGCGTACTCAGGTTGTCCCAGCAGAGCTCCCACCCACACTGGGGACCAAATGCAAAGCCACGTCTCTATGCCATGTCTGGTGCCAGCGTCATAGGCAAAAGTATAGCCAGGAGAGGTGTGTCTAAGTGATTCCATGTTGAAGGCATGCACGGTGGAAAACGGCCAAGGTGTCCTCCCAGGCCTGGGCTATGGGGTACGCTCGGAGCCCCGCCGTCTCCTCCCTGTGTAAGACCATGCTTTCGGCTCTTGCCCAGTTGTCAAAGGAGCTATGCCAATTCGTCACGTGGGGGGATTCACTGTTCTTTCAATGCTTAGTGATAAGCCTTTTCGCCGTTATCAAGCCAAGGTCACAAAATCTATTGGGGACTCTGGTCAGCTTCGTCCGCTTACATAGGCCCAGAAAGCATGTTTCCCATGTGAATTGCAGTTCCCCACCTACACCCGCAGCCAATAAGTCTGATGCCGCTCGCCAGTAAGCATGCAGTGAGAGGCAGGACCAGAGCATGTGTAAAAAGCCTGCGTCAACCAGCCCACATCTCGGGCACGCCGATGTAGTAAGTCCGAAATAGCGGCTGATCTTATCCGGGGATAAGTATGCACAGTGCATGATGTAAAATTGGATAATCTTGAAACGGTAATTACGTGGAATGTTAACAGTGCTAGCCAATACCATCCCCCATTCCTTATCGGTCCATTCCCGGCCCCTATCCACCGCCCATCTATCTCTCAAGCGCTGGGCAGAAAATTGTGTGTGGATTTGGAGGGCCTGCGCCAGCCAGTGCACCACATGGGACCCGTTCCCCATCACATGCAGGTATTGTATCAACAAATGGATTGGTGGTTCATCCGAGAGGTCGCCCCAGGCCCGTGTCAGTGTGCGTATAATTGTTGCATGTGTTAAGAATTGTCCTGCAGGGAGGCCCGTGTCAGCAACCAGCGCCTCGAACGGGCTCAACGCCCCCTCGGTAAATAGGTCCCCAACAGTATCCACCCCAGCCTGTACCCAGCTGTTCAGCATTGCCTCTATGAGTATACCGCCGTCCCTGGGCGTCCCCAGCAATGGCAAGTTCGGGGCATATGGCTTCCTTTGTCCACCTCTTTCATAACAATGTCTGAATCGGACATTTATGACTTCAAGGTTTACTTAGAGAGAAGTTACCAATTTGTTTGGTGCATGTATAAATCCTTGGTAACCATCTTATAGAACAGGTCAATATTATTACCAAGTGATAATTGGGAAGTGAAAGTAGATTTCGTTTTCATGCCACTGTCAGATAAACAATCTGTGTCACAGCCACAAATGTAAAACAACAAATGTCTGACCTCTGGCCACCCACTCCAGCCAACCTGTGTGCCTTTGTTCCCCCTCCTCACCCAAAGCTGTGATCTCAGCTCTCCCACAGCAGGGCAGAGATCCAGTGCTGCACTAAGAGGCTCTCTAAAAGCTCTGTCAGAGCAGCCTGGGATTCCTTTATGAAGCACCAACAGTGGGGAACAATTTTTGGTTCCTGGTGTAGCTGCCTCATAGCTGTGAATAATCAGATTACGGATCTGGTTTTAAATCTCATAGCACTCAGTGAGAGCCACAGGTAACAATGCCATTAGATATATTTAGTACTTACTTTACACAAGAATTATGAGTTGTAGATCTTGTTGTTGAGTTAAGTACATATAGGATCCAATGACAAGTAATGCAGATGTATCTGCATGGATACCATTTGGCTGGAAATAATGCTTCTGAATGGAATCATCATACATAAATCCAGCTATTACGAAATCTGCAATACCTGTGCGGACCCAGTTTTTATGGGCACATTTCTGCACATAATTCGCAATTCTGTGTCTGGGGGTTAATGCTCTGAGCATATTCTAAATGGGGGAGATGGCTGTTGTGAGCAGGGAATGAGAAAGGAGGCAGAGGTCAGGGGAAGATGAGGCCTGGCAGACTGTTGGCTGGCTACCCCGATGCCATAGGGGGGGTCAAGTAGGGAACAGGGCAAAGCTGCACTCGAATCAGAAGCCTAAAGTGAATTTTCTGGGAAGATGTCCTGCGTTGGTACTCCTGAACGTGGGAAACTGTCATGGGAATGCTAGGCAAGTTGTGATTGAGAAGGGTGGTATTACCTTCGGAGACACCACAATGTCCAACTTGTAGTTGGCCAAGTAGTGCCACAAAGCATAGGTGGGAGTAGGGGAACATCACTTACAACGCAACTTTTACCACGCAGTGCCTTTACGATGCAACTTTTACAACGCAAACCATTACAACGCATTGCGCTGGGGGGCGCTCTAGGATAAGGAATGTGTTTAATGTACTATCCAACACCTTCCCTACTATCCACGGGGACTGGAGTTGGAATAGTAAATTAAACAATTCACTATCCAGTGCCTAAAAGCATTATGCGTTGTAATGGTACGCGTGGT
The DNA here is from genome assembly GCF_964261635.1 of Lissotriton helveticus. Lineage (NCBI taxonomy): Eukaryota > Metazoa > Chordata > Amphibia > Caudata > Salamandridae > Lissotriton > Lissotriton helveticus. Next base: position 169,357,879 of record NC_136067.1, on the reverse strand, counting down.
AAAAGCATGCAATGTAAAAGCATGCGTTGTAATGTCGTACATCCGTGGGAGTAATATTAGAGGGAGTAGAAGAGCAGTGTGCAGTACTAGCATTAATGTTTTAATAGTAAAGGCAGCATCTGAGGTAGACATTGTGAAAACACCTATGGTAGTTTCAGCACTACTTGCATCAGTAGAGTACCTCTAGCTGGATTCACTGTACGACCAGTAGTAATAATACCAGTAAGATTAAAGAGGTAGTTGCAATCATTGAGCCAGTGCTGGTATTTATAGCACTATTAATAGGAACAGAACCACAAGGAGGGCTACCATTCATCGCACTGTTTACATTATAATTAAGGTTCCCAGTTTTCAATTTTTACTGATTTTCACTGATAAGTACAGAAAGAAAGCAATGTGTTTCCGGTCTGTGTTTATTTTTAAAAGCACAAAAGACTGAACATTGTGCTTCAAATGAATGACTTTCCATGCTGTCTGTTGTGAATGCCAAGACAGCAGATGGGCAGATAGACATCACAGGGAGTTAAAAATAGGTCAAGATATCTTTAAATACAGGCATTTGTTAAAATATATGTGTAGTAAATTGCTAATATTTACCTTTGAGTGCAGAGTTTTGCTATATTTGGCTGCTGAATTTGCTAAAACGTGATAGGCATCAAAGTATGAGTGCATGTTTGTCAGTTAAATAAATGTGAAAATGTACCAACTTTTACTCCACTTATTCGCAAACCACAAAATAAATAATGATACATACTAATAAGATGGACAAAAAATATATATGGATAAATACAGGCGGAAATATAAAAAAAAAAAATTAATGCCATAGAACCGGGAGCCCTAATTAAATTCTATCCAGCTTTGCTCTTATCTGCCCTTGCATGCTTTCCATTTAATTATTTACCTCTCTTCTTGCCACTTATCAAAATTAATCTCATACCTAAGGGATCTGAGTGCTTGCATCACATAGGCTTAATGATCATTTCTTAACATTTTTCCTTAGAAATTATCTGCTATGTTGTGCTGTTTGTGATACCCAGCGTGGTACAAACACAGTGATACATCCTAAGACGTTTCTATAATTACTTACATATGTACAAGTTAATGGCAAACCTCATATCAACTTCAAAATGTTCCATTTTCAACTTCCTGCCCCTAATCTATGTTGTAGTTGTGCTTCTCTGATAATAACTTCATTATACTTGTTAGAAATATGTTTTCAGAAACAATATATATCAATATGTAACCCGTTATTTTAAATACTGTTGTTATTCTGCCAAAATACCAAAGAGAATTTGTAAAAGCGAGATTTCACAGTTTTTTGAAGTTTTCTTTTAATAGTGTTGCTTACCACAAGAGGACAGCAGTCACTAAGCACAGCTGTGCATAGAGAAAATATACTCCTCTCGTACTTGAAATTAGAATAAAAAGCCAAAAAGAAAGTGAAACACGTGGAAAAAATTTAACAGTTAATGAAAAAGTATAAAATAGAGTTAGACTTCCATTATAAGGCACTCGGTTATTTCAGACCTGTCAAAATATATTCTAATGTGTCCAAACTTCTTACTGACTCGAGGGGCCCGATTCACAGAATGAATTTAAGACAAAATCCTAAACTTACTACAATTTGGTATTCACAGAATGCACTTACTACAATTTGGTATTCACAGAATGCACTTAGTACTTTCGGGATTCACAGAATAAACTTACTACTTTCGGGATTCACAGAATAAACTTACTACTTTCGGGATTCACAGAATAAACTTACTACTTTCGGGATTCACAGATTTGATTTAAGACTACTAACTTTACGTCCGCCGCCGGGGAGTAATTTACGGCCCGTAATCGTAATTTACGCCATTGTGGCGTATATTACGATTACGGGGCGTATATTACGATTACGGGGCGTATGTTACGATTACGGGGCGTATTTTACGATTGCGGGGCGTATTTTACGATTTTTGGCCGTTGGGCATGTTAGCCAAGGGGAAACACCTGGCCAAGGTCCACCCATCCCCCAACAAGGATCAGCTGACACACAGCAGCCAATCCCTGGCCTGCTGCATGTATGAAAGCAGAGCAGACACTAACAATCCCTTTTCAGGATGTCACTGAACGTGTTTGTAGCACTACCCCTTGCCATGCGGCAAAACTACTTGCGGAGGAGGAGAAGAGCAGAGAGGATCTACAGGCAGAGGGTCAACATATTTGGAATGTCTAGCCAGGATGTAAGGGCCAGGTACAGTTTCCCACCTGAAGTCATCTTGGATATGATATGTGAGTGGGAGCAGGAACTTGACTCTGTGACCTGCTGCTCACATGCAATACCAGCATACCTCAAGATCCTTTCTGCCCTCCACTTCTTTGCTACTGGGTCCTTCCAAAGGGTCACCAGTGACCATGTGGGCATTTCCCAGGCGAGCCAGTCGCGGTGCCTGCATCAGGTACTGAGATGCATCACTGATAGAGCCCCCAACTACATCAAAATGCCATATACTTTGGCCATGAGACAAAGGGCAGCAAGAGATTTTTATCTCCCTGCACAATTCCCACGTGTGCTGGGTGCAATTGATTGCACCCATGTGGCCCTTCAGCCACCCCGCCACATTGCACACATCTTCTGCAACAGACACAGATGGTATTCCATCAATGTTCAAGCAGTCTGTGATGCCAGTGGAAGGTTCATCAATGTGCATGCAGTGTTCCCAGGCAGTACACATGACAGCTTCATATTCCGCATGTCACCTCTTGCTCGGCGTATGGCTGCTGGAGAATTTGGTAACATGTGGCTACTGGGTAAGTACCAACCAATGAAAATGAGTGATATGCGTCATTGAAATGTCTGAATGCCCCCCAATAGTAATGATTGTACAATAAGATACATGGCCCAACAGACACTGCATGTATGAACGTATAGATCATGTCCTGTGAAAGTCAAAGAGTGAAATGTTAACAACTGCCCTTTATTCCCTCCTCAGGCGACGCTGGGTATGCACTCTCTCCACATCTCCTCACCCCTTACAGGCGTGCTAACACTGTACCTCAGCGTAGGTACAATAGGGCACACATACGTACTCGAGCCATCATCGAGCGCACTTTTGGACTGTTGAAGTCGCGATTCCGATGTCTCGACCGTACAGGGGGTGTGCTTCTGTACTCCCCAGTAGTCGTGTGCAAGATCATACTAGCCTGTTGTGTTTTGCACAACATTGCTGTAAAGCACGGCTTACACATGCCTCTCGAACCTCGACTAGCTCTGAATGTGGGAGACCGGGCTATTGCACATGACCGACGTCAGGGCATGCAAGTCCGTGATCAGCTTGTTGCCACGTATTTTGCATGAGCAACCTGTAGTGTCACGGCCAACATGTGGTTTGCTGTCTGTTGTCAATGATGAAATGTGGACAGACACAACAGTGTCCATAAATGCCACCCTGAGACGACTTTGCAAACCACACTAACTGCATGCAAATCACAGCTGCTGACAGAAGTCAAAAGGTGGATTGTGCCTCAGGTCATGTGCCCATGTCAGCAAGCAGCGTAGTGGACAGCCCTAAAACAAACTATTCACGCTGATGGCAAACAATACATGTCCTGACAGACATACCTGGACCTCATAAGGATGGGTCACCAATTCACAAAAGGTTTCATACTCAGGCCTATGCCCACTACAGATTTGACTCCCCCACAAACGATGGGCACAGAATGTGAGTGATGATGTCATGGGAGATTCATGCACCATGGGTCAGATTCACAATAACAGTTGCATCTCTGCCTATCAGCAGGGATGCCCCAGTAATTGTGCCTCACAGCAGACATCCCTTGCGCCATAGTGGATGTGCCGCATTTACAAAGCTGTGCGCTGTGGGCCAAGTATAGACAGAAGCGTGAAGCATATGCTGTGGTGAAGCACCACTGGAGTTGGGTCGCAAGCGCAATGCAGCTCCAGCAAGGCAAGCGGCGAGCCGATGCCTAACATGCAGCATCAATTCTTAGGCCTCCTACAAGCAGGCGCAGGGTTGTGACGCAGCATGGCCATGAAAATGACTGAGTGTAAAGTTGTAAATTTCACCCTGCCACTGTTCGGAGGTGTTTGTGTGCTGGAAGGCCCCCCCTGAGCAGGAATGCACAACTGCGGTCCAGGGCCTTACAATATGACACATTTCACAGATGCATCATGTTGAAGATACCCCACAGCATGGAGGTGGCGTAGCGCTGCTGTGCCACCAAAGTTACACTACTGTGGCGCAATTGGTGCACACAGGGCTCGTATAGCTGTCCCCATATGTATCTGACATATCCACACCAATGTTACATAACACATCATTCAACTCTGATACTGAGTACTCAATATGAACTACATGTCCCATGATGCAAAGTATGAGATTAGGAAAGTGGGATGGATGTTCTCAGCCCCCTACCCCCTGTCACTGCATAAATGACTTGAAATGACCTGTTACACTACTGTGGCGCAATTGGTGCACACAGGGCTCGTATAGCTGTCCCCATATGTATCTGACATATCCACACCAATGTTACATAACACATCATTCAACTCTGATACTGAGTACTCAATATGAACTACATGTCCCATGATGCAAAGTATGAGATTAGGAAAGTGGGATGGATGTTCTCAGCCCCCTACCCCCTGTCACTGCATAAATGACTTGAAATGACCTGTTCCCCCTTTTCATACATATTCATTAAACACACCTGCATTGTCATTTCACTTTCCCCTACATCAGATCAACAGGATGGCAGTGGATTTGTTTACTGAATATGGATGGTCCAGGATGAATACAAAATGGCTGCAATATACTTCCTGTGATGTATTTCCTGTCTCCCACTACCTGTATAACATTTCCTGTATGATATAATGTGTTGCGGGTCATTTTCGTAATTTACGGCACAAAATCGTAGTTTCCGGCGCCGCTTCGTAATGCGCGTGCGCGTAAACTACGACCCGGAACCGGAAACTACGATTTCGGGCCGTAAATTACGAAAATAAACTAGAACACATAATTTCATACAGGCAAGGCAATACATGAAGTGGGAGACAGGAAATACATCACAGGAAGTAGTTGGCAGCCATTTTGTGGTCATTCTGAGTCATCCTCTACCACAGATCAGATCCTCAGGCATCCTGCTGCTGTCATCTGACCTAATTCCCTATAATGGCTGAGGAATATGAGGAGAGAGCCCCCCCTTTCACAGACAGGGAATTGGACATCTTGGTGGAGGGAGTGCTGGAGAAATTCCCTCAGCTATATGGGGACCCTGAGCACCAGCTGAGCACTGCAGCCCGGGGCAGGCTATGGGCCAACATCGCCGAGCGCTGCAGTGCAGTGGGAGTGGCCAGGAGGAGGCCTAGGGCGTGCCGCAAACGCTGGGAGGACCTGAAGCGGTGGGCCCGTACCAAGGCTACCGAGCTGGCTGGCCTGTCCTCCCAGCACCATGTACATCGTCCTCGCCTGTCACCACTGCACAGGAGGGTCCTGCGAGCAGCTTGGCCGACCCTCCATGCTCAGCTGGAGGAGCACGAGCAGCATGGACCTAGTAAGTGCATCATATGCAATATGAGTCTGGGAGTATGATGTGAGTGAAACAGTGCTGTACCATTGTGTGTTCCATGCCTCCATTAGCCAATTGCATGTCCAAGCAGCAGGCACCAGGTTTCAAGAGGCACACTGTACTATACAGGCCAGGGTGCATTTTGGGAGTTGTAGTTTTCTCATGACAACTGGGTAAATGAGCCACACTCATGCATCCATATTGAATTCTGCTCTGCCAGCACCACTACAATTGAACCAAGTCAATCATAACAGATGTGTGCATTGGATGAGCGATGGTACAGAGACTGTCCAGTCTGCACATGGCAGGCCATAGGGGATTGGATGTTGTGATTAGCATTGCACCTGTAGCGTTGTGTTCCAATTGAGACAGTTCATCATGTGCTTTGGAGTCATGACAGATTTTGAGATCCTTGCATCACTCACAAGTTTACATAGTTTGGCAAGGTGTGTCCACTGACAGACGTCTCACCCTCAGTGGCCTATATGACTTTCACATGTACAGGTAGCTGTCACAACCGCCCACCACTGTTCAGCGGTGTACTGCACTACCTTGTAAGTCAAGTAAGGCACTATGTGGCACTGGATTGTCCAAAGATGTGTGGGGACATCAAACGGCCAGACACACAATGTAGCTAGAGGAGTACTCCAGACCCCACGTGGATGTGTGACCCACATTTGTCTTGTCCCATACAATGCTACAAAGCAGATGACACTTGTCCAGACGTTAAATAGCTGCTAATCCATATCAATGGCCAATATCTATTATATCTGGACTCTTCATGTTCTCCTCTGGTGGACTTATAGTTGAACTGGCACATGCAGCAATGACACGACACACAGATCACAACAATGCCGAGGTTGAGGTTTGGATAATGCAGTTGCGCAAGCCACAATAATACACATGAGATATCCATGTAAGACTCAATTCAGTATATGACAGTGTGCATACATGTAATGTAAGTGCATGGACAGAATGGGGGTCGGGAGTACACTGCCTCACAGTCCCAGCACGGTTTGTCCCTTTGCATCCTGGTAAATGCAATACACAGTTCAAACTTACTTAGGAATAATCTGGAGCCATACACCATTTTTGCAGCTGACTTTGCTGTATATCTCTAGACACGTGTTCCTGGAATGAGCGCTTCATCAGTAGAGAGCTGCAGTTTCAGAGAGCAAAGTAAATCATCTGGGTTTGCTGTGTGCCTGTGAGTGTTACTGTGATCTGAGAGGAACTTGGCAGCATTCCCTGCAAACACAGATGATTCAGGAGTAAGTTAGTACTGTAAACAGCATTTACCCGGATGCAAAGGGGCAAACTGTGCTGGGACTGTGAGGCAGTGTGCTCCCAACCACCATTGAGTCCATAAGGACTGATGGGCAGATCAACAAGGCACCTGCGCCTCTGTGCACCGCCATAGGGTCACTTTAGTGACGCAGCGGCGGAGCACACAAAGCGCCATGCTGCAGGATTACTACAACGTGACGCATACGGTGCAGGATCGCATCCTAAAAGTGGCTGATTGAAACTACAAGATTTCACTCAGTTACTATTATGGCCAAGCAGATTGAAATCTACGCACCCGCTTGAAGCAGGTGTAAGGATTGCCGCAGCATGTCAGCACTCCAGCAAAGCCCGGCTATTCCACCGGGGATGCATCACACATCTGCCACCCAAGCGCTACGCCGTGCCGCTTTGTACATGCGGGCCATCGGGGGTGACGCACGGGTGGGCTGATGGGTAGCAACTCATCAGACACACCTCTGCTGATTAGCGAGATGTGCCAGTAGTTGTAAATCGGCCCCTGATAACTATACAGTGTGATCAGAGGCAAACAAATTCGGACCTAGGCTATTCAATGTATGTGTAGCGTCATGCATGGAACAACCACCACATCAGGATTTTGCTTACACTTCTGCAGGCATGGCTGGTGAGACAGGAGATCCGCAGGAACAAGTCCGGAGAAAGAGACCATCAGTTCGGCGGCGGCTAAACCCTCTTTCCACCAGCGATGAGGGAGAGGAGGAGGAAGAGGAGGAGGAGGAGGGGCCCTCAACATCTGCAGGCCAGGGGGTTTCACCCACCCGGGATGAAGAAGAACATGACACTGGTACTATGTCCCGGGTGGAGGCTGTAGACATTGAAGGGGGGGGTGAAGAACCGGACAACTCCGACCATGATGTGGGAGATGGCCACTCAGCCACACATACCTCACCAGTGGGTCAAGAAGAGGTGTACCCGGGGCAGGCTAATGTTCAACCTGGGCCTGCCATCAGCCCCTCCCTACCTCTAGCGTCCCCCATGCTATCGGGGGCTCCAGCTCAATCCCCTGATACCTGTCCCCCTCCTCATAGCCGCCGAGCCATACCCATCCGCTCCGGACCTGAGGCACCACAGCCCTTCTGTGTCCCCCCCCCCGTGCCGGTGCAGTTCCTCCCATGGCTGTGCCAGGGGACTTGAGTTGGATGGTCGAGGGTGAATCGGACATGTCCGCTCGCATCTTGCTACAGGTGTGTCTGGAGATACGCTCGATGCAAGCGCACATAGTCCGATCATTGGACAACCTCACCACCCAAGTCCAGTCCCTGAACACAGCCATTATGTCTTTCATCTCCCAAGTGCCTTCCCATACCACCGTCAATGTGTCCCCCTGTCCGTTGCCCCACACTGTTTCCCCCCATACTCCTCGTTTGTCACGTTCCCGTGTGGTGCCTGGTCCTGCATCAGCCAGCCGTGTGGATGTGTCCGACCCAGAGGATCTAGACATTGTGGTCCTGGAGGATGACCAGAAAGACACTTGACTGTTGGACGGAGACATTGTTTCGGACGGACATTTATTTTTCCCCTTGTGAATAGACTGGTTCCCATGACGCTACCTGACGTATTATATTTGTTTTGCCCCACCCAAATCCAAGTTCCATTCTCCTTCTGCATTAAGATCATCATTTGTTTTCCTTTCTCCCTTCCAAACGGACTGTTTGTTTGTGTTCCTACATAAATACTTGCAGAATTAGACTTTGTCTGACTAGTTTGACTTCATTTTGAATGTCTATCCCCAAATATAGACACATATTTAGTAAGTCACATTCTATGCACATGATGTGTTACACTTGTACCTGTCACACACACACACACATGCCTACATTGTCAGAAGGGACATGGTACACAACAGGATATTACTTTGGTAGATATTTATTGTAAAAATACTCCTAAGGAGCCCAAAACAAATTGGCCATGTCAATGGCGGTCATGTTTGCGTTTCCGCAATAGTGGGGGGGAGGAACGCGGTGAGGGGGGAGGTTGAGGTTGTCGCCTTCGTGTCTGTGGGTGTTGTCCAGGCTGATCAAGAGGTGCAGGTGCCAATGGTGTCTGCACATTAGGTGTCTGTGGCTGGAAAAGGGCTGGTTGTTCAGGTGGTTGAAGTGACTGTGCAGAGGTTGGTGGTGTTTGGGCAGGTAGTGGGGGTGGTGGGAGTGACTGTGCAGAGGTTTGTGGTGTTTGGGCAGGTAGTTGGGGTGGTGGGAGTGACTGTGCAGAGGTTTGTGGTGTTTGGGCAGGTAGTGGGGGTGGTGGGAGTGACTGTGCAGAGGTTTGTGGTGTTTGGGCAGGTAGTGAGGGTGGTGGGAGTGACTGTGCAGAGGTTTGTTGTGTTTGGGCAGGTAGTGGGGGTGGTGGGGGTGGTGGGAGTGACTGTGCAGGGGTTGGTGGTGTTTGGGCAGGTAGTGGGGGTGGTGGGAGTGACTGTGCAGAGGTTTGTGGTGTTTTGGCAGGTGGTGGGGGTGTTGGGAGTGACAGTGCAGGGTGCGGGTGTGCTTGGGTACCTTGGCTGTGGTGCTGTGCAGTTGGTTTTACAGGTGTGGGGATGTGCTGTCCTACAGGCCGACATGATTGTTCCCCTCCCTGCGTTGGCCGTGAAGGTAGACTTTGGATCACTCTCACCATGCCCTCCATCATCTTCATGGCCAAGGCATGGTGTCTTGCACTGTCTTCCCTTTGGATGGATATCTGGTCTCTCATATTTCTTGAGAGTTCCTGCCAAGTGCTATCCATCCTATCCAAAGCTTGGGTCATCCTGTCCATCACCTGAGGGAATTGGGCCATGTCCTGCAGGGACCCAGAAATGTCGGACAGGGTAGCCCCTATGGCCTGAATGTCCTGCCTCACATCTGCCTGCTGTCGGAAGAAGTCCTGCTCCCACTGGCCACCATAGCCACGTGCAGACCCCCTCTGCTGGTGTCTGCCAGGGATGAGATGAGCAGGTCCAACAACAGGGGGGGGGGCAGGTAGAAGTCTGTGGGCAGGAGTAGTGTGCCCAGGGGATACCAGGTCCACAACAGGGCTGGTACTTCCCACAGTTGTTGGAGACAATGGCTGGGATAAACTGCGTAGGGAAGAGTGGGTAGGGGAACCACCATGTCGGTCACGGACGTGAGGGCTGTGAGTGAGTGATATCTGTGAGTGGATGTGTGGGAGCCGTGGATGGTTTGATGTATGTCGTGTTGTTGATGGTTTGAGAGGAGGCAGACGGGCGTGGCTTGTCAGAGGATGTGAGTCCAGGACGTCAGTATTGTCATCCTCTGAGTCAATAGAAATGTACTCATCATCCTCTAAGTCTACGTCCTCTTGATCTTGGTCATCCTCCTCTTGGGCATGAGTTGCAGCCGACATTGCTGCCTGGAGGATCAGAGGATTCTCCCCTCGGATTGCCCGTCGGCCACCACTGGTTGTCGGGCTGTCTGCCTCTCCCTCAGCATCACCTGAAACACAGAGGTTGCAACTGTATTAGTGATTGTCCAGGTATTACATGTGCTGCAACACTAGGGTTGTATTTACTGCACTTTGCATCAGCAGATGAGGATCATGTGATCATGTTAGGGTACCACCACAAATGGCCGCTCACACCATAGCACTGAGGTGTTGCACGGAGATCTACATGATACTAGCAAACTCACCAGCTCCAGCCCCAACTCTCTGTCCCTTTGCGTTCCCTCCTGGTGTATCCTGCTGCACCTGTCTCATCATAGTTGTAGTTGAAATACCTGTAGAGGGTTGAAACAACATTCTCAACGAACTGCCTCAAAAATGACAGACCTGCATATGTGTCACTCCTGGTCTGTATTTCACTTTGTAATCAACAACTGTTGATTCCATGTAGAAGGGGATCTCGATCTCTGTAATGGCTTTGAAATCTAAGCTGTTGACACTCCTCATGCCCGATTTACCTGAGGGACAGGTGCGCGACGGTTTCACAGCTGCAGCCAGGATGTCATGCAACCCCCGGGATGGTGTCCGTTGCAGTCGTCTCATCCTGTCAGCACCTGTGATGAGAAATACAAGTCCATATTTTAGTACAACAGATTGTGGCTATGAGATCAAATTAAATTCTCATTAGCCATTTGTGGAAAATCAAGGACGATGTGCAGCATGTGTAGCTCATTGACTTAACATGTGGGCACCCGCTCACAAGCAGCATTTACTAGCTTACAGCCATGCAGCACTGACATCAATAAGATGACACATCAACTGACGAACTTGTATGAGAAGGTTACTGATTTCACCCTTACCATTGTGACAGACTTTTTCCATGGGTGTAATGGTGTCTGTTGACAAGTCAGAAAGGAGTTCATGTGTGAGATTTGCAGTTGTCAGGGTCCTGATGTTGCCCATTTGTGCTTCCCTACCCATGAGGTCACACAGCTTATTTTTGAATGAGCAAAGACAGATTACTAATGTCCATCCTTTGAGTGTTCTCTGTTCCCATGCTCCATTTCCAACATCATGGTACAACTTATGTGACAACAGATGGTGTCTTGTGCAGCAGACATCCAAACCTCATATTTCATACACTCACCTATACATTTGAATATGGTAGAAGGGAGGCAAGCAGAAGACAACATTTGGTTTAGATCACACATTGCAGATGAGGTGAGTAGCTTTGAATCTTCCCACCTGCAGAGGATTATCCTGTTGCCCTTCAGCCCAATCATTTAGCAGGTGTAACTGCATGAGGATTCACCTTAGCAGCCCCTACACCCATCTCACAGGTACACAACTGGCACCAGTGTGTGCCTCAGCCATACCAATTTCATGTTGATTTGACCATGTTAATTTTGCTAGGGATTTAGCATATCATTGAATAGCAAGCCTGTTGTGTTGTGGACGTTTCTTATGACACATTGTGCTATTGTATGTCCATCGTGCACACATTTGGCATACATTTTGTGTCAGCATCTCATTTGCCACCAGGGTCTGATTGGCCATGTGTTCAAATGCCCTATGTGAGCATATTGTGATGCAGGATAACAAAGTTGTACAACACATACGGTGGAGGTGAAAGGCACAATTGATAAGCATTCAGCAAGCATGACTTACCGTGGCCCTGCACCGGAGCTGTAGGTGGTCCCTGGACAGATGTCAAGTCCAACCTAGTAGCAGAAGTCAGTGGGCGTCTGGGGTTCTGGGAGGACAACATTGTACCTACAATGATAAGTTTGTTTAGCAACTTTACATTCCTGCTGCCACATGTGATGCATTCAATTTCTGGCACAGGACGGGCACAAGCAGTCATGTTCACCACCGTTGCAGAAGTGTGTCATACATTATGTAATGAGTGATCACACATATAACTTAGATTGGGCCCACTACCATGATGCTACCTATGTCACAATGACATGCCTACGAATCCATAGGTAAAGTCCACTATCGTGTTTTGTTGATGTCCGGAAATTATCCATCCAATGTACGCAGTACATGATCAGCTGTGTGGACTGTGCTGAATGAAGTATGTATGACAGATTAGAAGTTGGACTGTGTATGCATTGTCAATACTACAGAGACTGGTATCTCACTGTTTGGTCTTCATTTCCGTATCAGAGCAAATGCTATTTCTTGATAAGGTCTACATACACTATTACGATATGGTGTGTACACCCTTTTGACTTGTTGTGGCCCTCGATTACAGGATTGCTTTCCCCGTTCTGGGTTTGTTGGTGTAATACATGTTGGGTACCACATTTACAAAGGTATGATGAGCCTAGACATTTTATGATTTGTCTTTCGCTGTTCACAAATGTCAAATGTTAGAGGTAAATGTCCTTTGACAGCTCCAATTGTAATGCAGCAAATGTAGCATAAATGGTTGACTCACATAGCTGGGCACTATTTGTCCCTCTATCGTCTTCTGACGATATATGCATTTTGACCATCTCCTGTCCACTTTGACTTACCAGTTTGTGTGGTTGACATGCCTTCCTCGGTACGGTGCCGATTCCTCCTATGCGATGCGGTGACCTCTGCTACTGCAGTTGTCTGTGCTCCGGCTGGATGTGTCAATGGGTGAGAAGAGAGAAAAGTTGACAGATGGGAAATGTGCTTGTGTAACGTTTCGGGGATTAGCCCATATCTTCTGTGTGATAACAGTACTGTGCGGAACTGCTGCAGACGGGGCAGGTAGGAGCAGTGGTGTGTTGGGGATGTAATGGCGTGGCAGAGTGGAAATTGGACTACAGGATATGTGTTGGACATATTTACATCAGTGGATACTCTCACCGTCTGCTTTGTGATTTAGGCTGGCACAGGGTGAATTACTTTTTGGATATTTTGTGGCAGGTTTACGACCCCCTAGAAAAATGATGTACACTGTTGTTGCATCACTTCTGTGACACGACAGTGGTTTACAACAGAAAACACATTTAGGATTATTTGCAACGTGACGCTACTAGGGTGAATCGTCATGTTGTGAGGCCTTGCGCAATGTCAGCTTGGAGGTAGGCAGGGTGTACACTCCTTTGGGATATGCCGCGTCCAAGTGAGTCAGTGTAATCTATGTGATTTCACAGTATCACTTATCAGAGGCCGCTGCGACGCAACCTTACGCCTGCTTGAAGCAGACATAAGGAGTGGCACAGCACGTTAGGTATGGGCAGTGCATGGACATTGTTGGAGTTGCAACGCTCTTGCGACACAACTTCAGCAAAGCCCCCCTAGACACCATCAGATTCAACACACATCTCTTTATCCCTTCACCACAGTGCACCACCCTATGTACATGACACATCCGTGTTTGCGCAAGGGTTGAATTGCATGTCACATTGGTACTGGCGCTTCCCTGCTAATGTTTGTCTTTAGCTAATTCATTTATTTAACGTAATTTTAAATTTCCATTTCTCATTGCACATTTTCAGTCAATATGTACAGTTATTGAAATAGCTGGGTTGTGTATGTATGGCATCAGTACTGTGCACAGGTTTTTAATAGGGTGGTGGGTATTAGCCTTTTCTGATACAAAGTTTTCTGGGACTTGTGGTGCTACGTAGTGGGTGACACATGAGTCTCTGACTAACCATATATATTTATGCATTTTGGACAATTACCATGATCACTATGACAGTGTAACACAGACAATCTCTTCATGCACTTTTGCTTTTCATTCCACTTACCTGGTACCACGTAGCGGACGTCACTAACAGGCAGCCCATGGACCAAGTGGGGGTGTATAGTGGTTAGAATATCCTCCTCCAGTGGGGTGAGCTGGATGCGGGGTCCAGGGCATGCAGCAGGGAGGACTCTCCTCAGCTCTATCCGGGAGTACTTTTCCTTTACTCTCTGCTTTTCGTCCTGCCACTTTTTTTTGATGTCTTGTACAGTTCGCCTCTCCACGCCCAGGGCTGAGACAGCAGTGGCTATCTGCTGCCATAGTTGTTGCTTCTGTGCACCACTGGTGCAATATGGTGGTAGCCCATATAGGCGCTTGTGGTGCCTTACGATGTATTCCACGAGCATGGTGGTCTCCTCAGCTGTGAAATTTCTTTTCCTGCGCATCTCCATGGTCTCTGGCACTGGAAGCTTTGTCGTAAGTATCTCTGTGGCCAAACCTGTTCCTTCACTGTGTGCTGCTTTTATGTGTGTTGTGGTACTGGTCAATTAGGGTTAATTGGCTTTAGCTGGAGTGTGGTGGGGGATGGTAGGCAGTGGCAGCATACACCATGGCAAAATGGAGCTGTTGGCTGGGATTGGCTGCTGTGTGTCAGCTGATCCTTGTTGGGGGATGGGTGGACCTTGGCCAGGTGTTTCCCCTTGGCTAACATGCCCAACGGCCAAATTTCGTAAAATACGCCCGCAATCGTAAAATACGCCCCGTAATCGTAACATACGCCCCGTAATCGTAATATACGCCCCGTAATCGTAATATACGCCACAATGGCGTAAATTACGATTACGGGCCGTAAATTACTCCCCGGCGGCGGACGTAAAGTTAGTAGTCTTAAATCAAATCTGTGAATCCCGAAAGTAGTAAGTTTATTCTGTGAATCCCGAAAGTAGTAAGTTTATTCTGTGAATCCCGAAAGTAGTACGTTTATTCTGTGAATCCCGAAAGTACTAAGTGCATTCTGTGAATACCAAATTGTAGTAAGTGCATTCTGTGAATACCAAATTGTAGTAAGTTTAGGATTTTGTCTTAAGTTCATTCTGTGAATCGGGCCCGAGGTTCTCTTTCTGCTGCAGTGGAAGCGTGCACTGAGCTCGGGAAGTGCATATGCTTAGGAGAAAGTGGGCCGGAAAGTTGAAACCAGAGCACAATTGAAGTAGAACCAGACCAGCAACACACGTCCCACTGTGTGTCACACGATATTGACGACGGTCACACGGTCTCCCGTTGAGGAGCCGATAACAGCGTAATTTGAAATAACATGAGCTGGAAACCCCTGTGGTGCAAGGCTGTGGTGCTGAACAATTCTTAGAGTAGGGGTGCTGCCCTTATTGTCACACTACTAAAGTCATAGAGATTGTGAGAATTACAAGCGTTGTACACAGTGCTTATCTTATAAAATGTTTTTTAAAGTTTCAGGGCCCTCATCATGAGGCCGCTGCAGCTTGCACCACACATTGCCCTGCTAACCGCTGCCAATTTCAGTACCAACACAATTACTAACCATCACACTCATCATACAAGTGTGACAATTACGCCTATTTCAGGCCCCTAAATATATAAGAATGGGTTGGGCGGCAGTCAATAATCATTAGGGCAAGCATTCGAGACTTCTTGTATATACTTTAGTGTATGCTTAGTACATACTTATATGTGTATGTACTTTGTGGGCGCTGGAGATCAGCCGTAGGACTTGTCTACTTCCGCTTAAGGACTTTTTTTTCTGTTCAACTGCCTTTAACTGTCTTGATAGAAAACGATCAGCAGAGGTCAGTAAAATACCAGAATTGCTTTCTGCGAAGGACTTTCTTTTTTTAATTTTTCTGGCAACTGCCTCTATTTAACTTTCTTGATAGAAAACGACCAGCAGAGGTCAGTAAAATACCAGAATCACTTTAGCATTTCAATCCATTGAAATTGTCTTCCACAAGCACCCGTGGACAATATTTTTTTCAAACTTGTATTTTCAGTGATATGACCACCGAAATGCCCTGATTTTACATTAAAAGCAGACCGTTGGGCTATACCATTTCCCGCAGAAAGGCAATATTTCTCTCCATGTGTTCCCATACCTGGCGTGTCACGCAGTTAGGTGCTTACTTTCCCCCCATGTTAAATAACAGTAGATGTTTCAGCACCTAGGCTAATGTGCTGCATAGCTAAATACATATAAGGTCCCAAAGACGAGACTGATTTCATTGCAAATGCTTGTTTTTTTAGGTCGAGCATTCGAGACCTCTTGTATATACTTAAGTATATGTGTATGTACTTTGTGAGCTCTGGAGATCAGCCATAGGACTTGGCTGCTTACGCTTAGGGACTTTTTTTCTGTTTAACTGCCCCTCTTTAACTGTCTTGATAGAAAACGACCAGCAGAGAACAGTAGATGTTAAGAACAGTAGATGTTTCAGCACCCAGGCTAATGTGCTGCATAGCTAAATACATACAAGGTCCGATTGCATTGCAAATGCTTGTTTTTATTATGTATTGAATTGATAAACAGACCCGGGGATGTTGGCTTAGTGGACTAATGTGTCCACTATAAGAGCCTGTCTTCGACCTCATGACTACAGGTTCCAATCCCAACAAGTCCACTCAGCCTTTCGGCTTTCTGAGGTTGATAAAATGAGTACCATTGAGTTGGGTAACAATAAACATCTGTTATTCAGTGGCAAGATACCCTTAAGTGGATGTGCGCTTTACAAATACATATGTTACGTCAGTGGTTCCCAAACTTTTGACTCCTGAGGACCCCCATTGAGTCACCACTGGAAGCCGGGGACCCCCAAGCAATTTGTATGAGTTAAATTTCAAATATTAAAACGGTAGTTCGAAAATAAATACACATGTGTGCACACAAAGCAAATACTCAAAGTACTTAGGGGCAGATTAACAATAAGTGACCATCCATGCATATCAGCAGGGATGCGCCACTTATTGTGCGCAATTCCTCCGCCCCCATTGATGCGCCGCATTTACAATGCTGCGCCTCATGGGGCAAAAAAGCACAGATGCACGACGCATCTGTGCCGTAAAGGTGGCGCATTGCGCATTGGAACTCTTTCCCTCTCTCTCTTAAAATTTCCAACTCTCTGACCCTTTTTCGTAAATCTCTAAAAACTTGGCTTTTCCCTCAATCTGGTTAGTCTCTCTGTCCCCTCTATTTCCAACCAGCGCCAGGAAACCCATGGTGTCAGTGCGCTTTATAAGCACCCCTTACGATACGATACGATTGCTGGAGTTGCGTCACAAGCGCGACACAGCTCCAGCAATGCTCTGGGGGGCCGAATCTTGTTAATGCTGCGTCAATCCTTACGCCTACTTCAAGCAGGCACAGGGTTTTGACGCAGCATGGGCCCCAAAGTGACTGAGTGAAATCTTCAGCCACTTTTAGGAGGCGTTCCTGCACCGGAACACCTCCTTCTGGCGCAGGGATTTACAATGTGGCGCATCTCTCAGATGCGTCACATTGTAAATACCCTGCACCATGGCGCATCTTTTGCGTCACCGCTGCATCACGAAAGTGACGCAACGGTGGCGTAAAAGAGGAGCAAGGGGCTTGTAAATATGCCCTTAAGGATTTTGGGGCCAGATGTACGACCATTTCATTTAGCCCCTCGCAATTGTCGGCACATTTCGAGTGGCAAATTGCGAGTCGCTAAATGAAATGTACAACAGTGTGTTTAACACTGTTTCGGATTCCCAATCGGGTCGCAAATTGCAAGGTTCATTAATATTAATGAGCCTCTCGCAATTTGCTAGCCTATTGGGAATGCCAGCCCTCCTAGGTATGGTGCCTGCTGGCCACCATGGCTGGGACTGCTTTTAAATAAAGCAGTTAAAAAAAAATGCAAGCCATTTACCATACATTTAAAAAAAAAAAAAAAAAAAACGTTTTCGTTTCATTTTCTAAGGGCAGGCAGAGGTCCCTGGGACCACTGCCTGCCCTTAAAAAAAATAATTTTGCATGCATTTGCAAAGGGGATAGGGTCCCCTGGGGACCCCTTCCCATTTGCAAATGCATTACCATCTACTTGAAGTAAGTGGTAATTACAAGTGTTTTGCGACCGCAAAACATTTGTACATGGTTTTACGACGCGCTATTTGGAAGGGAATGCCCCTTCCAAATAGCAAGTTGCAAAAGCTATTTAGCGAGTCGCAAACAAATTGCGACTCGCGAAATAGGCAATGTACATGGCCCAATACGTTTTTGCAAGTGAAAGCGGGTTCACGAACCCGTTCACGCATATAAAAACGGATCGTACATCTGGCCTTTAGTATTTTATATTGAAGTAATAGCCCCTCTGTCACATGTATTTCATTTGTTTTATAGCATCTCTCATACCATTGTAGGATGTCAGAGCACTTTACATCACACACATATAGAGACATTGAATCGTACATGTAAAACAGTGTGTATATAAAATGTTTAAAGAGTGCTTGGTCTGAAAAAGCACAAACTCAGGATTCAGAACATAACACAGTGGCTAGCACTGACTTTAACATTAAAAATGTATTTCCACCCAATTAAATCTTTTTAGCAGCATCAGGATAATGAATAACTGGGAAAAAACAAGTTACTAACTGGTACCATGCAGTTTGCAAGCAGCTCTTTGATGACAGTTTATAGGTCCCTCTGCTACATTACGATTGTCACTTATGAAGTGCACAGTAACAAAAGAATCTCTGTGACTAAAGCAGTAACCACGAACCTGTACACATAAAATGCATGTTACACGTTCTTTGCAGTAGGCACATTAACCCTCTGTGCTACATTAGTTAAGTCAAAGCTGCCACTAAACAAAACTCTCCTCATGCTCCAGCAGGTACATTAATCACTGGCTTTATCTTGACACTTTTATTGCTGCTGGAAAGCTGCTAATTATACAATAAACTTTTCTGTGCTTTTAAAACTGTTGCCTGCGGACCCCCTGGTAATGTGTCACGGACCCCTGGGGGTCCGCGGACCACAGTTTGGGAAACACTGTGTTACGTTATTGTGCTCTTCTTGAAATTAGACAAACAGCGCCACCATGTGGCAGACTATTACAAGCCCCTGTGTTGACAATTAACCCGTTCGCTGCGGGTTTCGGCCAACGGCCTTCGGGATCACTACCGTTCGAAGCAGTTAAGGTGTTAAGTGCCTGAGCTGAGCACCGGAAACCACTGGCTCAAATTAGGAACTGGAAAAACAAGTGTAGCAAATGTACCACTCTGATTCAGCAGGAGAGTGCTATGCGTGTGGTATGTAGCCTGTGGTGCATTTTGGAGCACTCTTTTGGTTGCAAACTGTCATTTACAGACAGGACGCTTTCCATTGAAATGGCCACTAAATTTGCATAGACATGCAGTTTTACTAGTAAAACTACATTGCACACAACGGGTAATATACAGAAAGCAAGTTTCAGGGAATATTTATCATATGTGCATCACCAAGCAAAATGTCTTGTTTTTACCCTATTAAAATCTATGTTTTCATCACACTTCAGAATGACAAAAAAAGTTCTTCATGTGCTCCCTTCTAACTGCTGATGCATTTTTTAAATATATGTGTAGTTAATTTACAAGTATTTAAATGTTGTGTGTTAGAAAAAAACTGACATCCTACAGCCTTTGCTTTCATTTCCCGTACCCCAGCAAGATTGTCACCTAAGTCAAGTTTTAGGAAATCCTCTCACTTTGCGGTCAGAGAAATACAAGTAAATACCAATTTCTAAATAAGCAGCAATTTGTCAGATGGCAAAGCATGTCATTGAATCTTTGTCTTTGAAGGCACAGCAAATGTGACAAGATAAACACAAAATCTAAATGCATCTTTATTGCTCATTCACCTTCTAAACTCCAGCATGTTTTTTTGGGGGGTGCTACAGCACCCCCAGCACACCTACTTCTAGCTCCTATGGCTCCAGACCATGTTTGGAGGCTGGGCTTTTTGCAAACTCCACAAGGCATTAGCTGCAGCCGTGGAAGCATTTGTTATTGGGTGAGCGGGTTGAGGGGAGAGCCCCGCCCCTTCTCCAGTGGACCTCCCACTCATGTCTCATAAAAGCAAAGAGTTAACGGCCCAACCCTCCACAGAGCCTGCCTTTTTAAGCCCCGACCACCTCTCATGGTGAAATGTATCTGAAAGTTGTATGGCATGTAAAACATATTATAATAAAGCCTTGAGAAAGCATGCTTCAGAGCTCAGGCCCAGAATGCCTGGCTGATCCATTGTTACAACCTAAATATGCCATCTGATTGTTATGGTAAATAAAGGCTGTGTATGTATGTATACTTTGTGCTGAAATATATGGTCTGCCGTCATTACATCATGAAGAACCTGGTTGGTGGAATGTTTAACCTGTTCTGTTGAGTCAATAACTGGCTGGGAGGCCTGAAGAGTGATGTGCTTGATAGAGGTGGGTGAGCCGCGGAAAGCTTGAACCAGGCTTGAGCCTGAAGTCTAGCTCTGGCTCAGCTCGCGGTCCTGTTGGAACCACGAGTGCATAAAAAGTCGAGCATTAAAGTGAGTTCTGCCTGCCCACCTCCGTGTACCATGGATGTTGCTTTACAGCCAGAGCTGGCTACTTTATTACTGGACAGCCAGATTCGAGCCTTGGCTCCTTGTTATACTGGGTAAATCACTTAATCTCCCCATGCCTTGAAACAATGAATGCTAAATTTCGGTAATGTAACTCGTGCTCATGTAAAGCACTCCAATATCTTCGAACAAGTTTACAGCATGTAAAAGCTGCCGAAAAATCCACAAAGAGGTCAAAACAAAGCCCTATCATATGGGAAGACAAATAGATACCCATTTAGTGGCTGATTTTACAAAGCAAATCCAGAAATCTGGTCATCCCTGCTTAAACTGTGTGGTCATAGGCAAATATTTTCTTTCACCAAAACTTTTTTCTTTATCATCACATATGAAAGCACTTTTAGACATGAATTTGGAATGCTATTTATGTAAAAACCTATTGCATTTGTTTTAATAGATTATAATATTGCATGATAATCTGGGCCAGTACAGGGTTTACATGACAACTAAGTAGGGAGGGACGTTGCACTGTGGCATGAGCAGTGGTGGTCATCTAATTTGGGCCGCCCACCTGTCCCTAAGCAGGCAGTAAAAGATCTGGGAGTCTGGGTGGACTCCGCCCTTACCTTTCAGGCACAAACCAAAGTGGTAGCCGGGACTTGCTTTGAACTTTTACGTGGGCTTAAGCCATTGTCAGGTTTTTTCGATCACACCATCCGGCAGGTCATTGTTGTAGTGTCCTGGCCACAGAGGACACAAACTCAGGTGAGTGGTTCACTTTCTTCTTTATTTTAATACACGTCTGTTACGGTGCAATCCCCGACTCTAACTAACTTCCCTCAGGGCATGCCCCTCCTCTTCCCTTGTCCCTCCCTCGTCCCTCTCCTCGGCCGAGGGCGTCCTAGTGCCCACAGTATATTATGAACACTACATCTCCCCCTTTCTGAACAAAATGAACAAGTCCGAACTTCTATCAACATTAAGCAACAAAAAAAAAGAAAAGTCACAGTTACAGTTCTTTAATCAGACGACTCGGTCTCTTAATGATTCGGCGGGGACAGGTGTGGGCATCCGAACCACCCGATTCTCTTTCATCAGAGATCACTCTTGACGTCTGGTCGCTGGTTTCAGTCTCACTGGGTCTCGCTTCTCGACTGACAGGACTAGTGAGCAGTTCTTTGACTTGAGGGCTGCATTTTTGAAAATGCGCCACATTCCGGGTGATTCTTTTCTCATCCGATTCAGCCGTGATCATAGTACCTTTTTGTTAGGTGACTATTAGTGGAGTTTCAAGATAGCGACAGTCTGTTTTCTTTTGCTGTTCTTGTTTGACCAGTACCCAGTCACCTTCTTGAATCAGGGAGGGTCTCGCTCGCCGACGGCGATCCGCATAAGTCTTCATTTTTTTCTTCTTGAGCCTGTCAGTGACAGCTATGTCATCTATGTCATCGTCTTGTGACATTGTTCCATCAAGCCAGTCGATCATGGGTATTCTGGTGCGCTCCGGCCGGCCCAGCATTAAGGTCGCGGGGCACTTGCCAGTAGTGGAATGGGGCGTGTTTCTGTACGCTCGCAAAACTTCATTCAAAACCATTTGAGTGTCCTTCCGTGACAGTTCGGCATGTTGAATGTCTTTCTTTAATGTAGACATAAATCATTCGACCATCCCATTGGCCTGGGACCATAACGGTGTGATTTTGCGATGTTTGAAATTGAGATGTTTGCCAAAGTCCGCAAAATCTTGACTGTTGAATGGAGGCCCATTGTCTGTTTTTACTATTTTGGGAATGCCCCAGGCGGCGAACACTTCATCCAAGATAGGTATGGTGCTGGACGCTTTTGTAGACGCAACGAGTTGGGCAATAGGAAAATGTGAATACTCATCCATGAAGACTAGGATGTATTGTCCAGATTTGAATGGCCCAAAAAAGTCTACAGCAACATGCTGCCACACACCCTCCGGTAATTGAGACATTTGCAGTGGTGCAGGAGGATCAGGTCAACTGACCAGTTGACATTGGGGACACTCCTTCAGTGTGAGCTCTACCATTTGGTCTAGCCTGGGGAACCAGACCTGTTCTCTCAGTGCTCTCTTGGTGGCCACGATGCCTCTGTGGCCTTCATGTGCCAGATTAATGATGCCTTGCCGTAAGTGTCTTGGGATGACTATTCGACTGTCTCGTAAGAGCAGGCCATTGGTGGCTACCGACAGTTTCTCCTTTACGTGCTTGAAAGCGGTAAGTTCCTGTCTGTGAGTTGAGCTGTTGGGAGGGTTGGTATCTAGGTGCCTCCAGTCATTGTTATGTATGTGACGCTTTATGTCTTGTAGGGTGACATCTTCAAGAGTGGCATCCAGGATGGCTTCCAGCGGGACAGCTGGTGGCCGGGCTTGATCTATCACAAAGCATACATATTCTTCGGCTATAGACGGTCGGGACTTGGTTGTCTCTTATGGGGTTTCTTGATGTGTAGTCAGCAGGGTTTTCCGCTTTTCCAGGCTTGTGTATAATCGTATATGTATAGTCTTGAAGGCGAAGACCCCAGCGTTCTATTCTTGGCGGCATTTTAGCTCTAGGGTTGCCAAAGATAGTAATGAGGGCCTGATGATCAGTAATTAGTGTGAAGTGTTTCCCATATATAAAGATGTGAAATGCTCACAGGCCCACACAACAGCCAAGCTTTCTTTCTCAGGCTGTGAATATGCTTTTTCCGTCTCAGTCAGGCTTGTGCTAGCATAGGCAATTATGTATCGTTGGTAACTTTCGGAGTCATACTGAGCTAAAATAGCTCCCAGCCCCACTGGACTGGCATCAACAGTGATCTCTGTCTTCTTCTTTGGATCAAAGTAAGCCATGTTGACAGCTGACTCCACAGCCGCTTTAATTTTATTGAATGCTTGTTCACAGCCTGCAGACCATTTGAACGGGTAGCCTTGTTTGGTGAGTTGTCCCAGGGAATAGCTGATGGTTGCATAGTCCTGGATGTACCGGGCACAGTAACTGGCCATCCCTAGAAAGGAGAGAACATCTCTGGCATCACGAGGGCTGGGAGAATCATTCAAGGCAGCCACCTTGTCTGGATCCGGTCTCATCCCGGCCTGTGAGAAAATATGGCCAAAGAACTTCAACGTGGACTTATGGAACTCACACTTTGCTTTATTTAACGTGGGGTTGGCTTCCATCAATGCATGACAGACTCGTTCCAGGGCGGTGTCGTGTTCTTGTGTCGTGGACCCGTAAACCAGGATATCATCACTGTAATTTAGGGCGTTAGGGATGTGATGAATAGTTTTCCGAATAGCTTCCTGAAAAATGTCAGCGGCAGAGGACACACCAAAGCTGAGTCTCTTGTACCTAAAGAGACCAATATGCGTTGAGAAAGTTGTGATGTAACGTGACTGCTCGTGCAACTCTAGTTGGTGGTAACCTTTGTTAAGATCCAGTTTGGAGAATATCTTTGCTCCATTCAGTGATGCAATCATGTCACTGATATGTGGCCCGGGGTGTCTTTCCCTTTCAATGGCGGTGTTGGGCGCCCTCATATCGACACACAGACGGACTTTGTCCAGTTCACCCTTCTTCTGCATGACTACGACCGGAGAGACCCAGGGTGTAGGTCCATCCGTCCTTTCGATGATGTTAGCTTGGAGCAGATCCTGTAGTTCCTGTTCGACTGCTTGTTAGAGATGAAAAGTGATCCGCCTATGATGTTGGGCTACTGGAGCTATTTGTTCGTTAATGTGCAATCGAATCTGGCAGTGGGCCATCTTCCCCAGGCCAGCAAATAGCTTTGGAAATTTCTGAACCACATCAATTTCATCGTCTACCTTGTACAAGATGTCCACCAGTCTCAGTCGTTCAGCAGTCGGAAGACTCAAAAGACAGTCAGCCTCTGGCCCTTTAATGGCATGTATGTAGGCAGGAATGGTGCGACCTTGATACGTGAGATGCATTGAAAATTTTCCCAAGCAGGTGAGTGCCTTTTTGGACATCCAGGTGTAGACTCTCACATGAGCAGGGCTTAGTTGCAGTGGTGACTTCATCCTCTGATATTCTGCCACTGGTATGTAGTTAAGGGAGGCTCCACTGTCCATCACGAATTTGGTCCAGTGCGTACCAATTTGAATGCTGAGTCGAGGATATTTCCTCAGTCGGTCAGGGTCAGCGACAGCGACCATGCATATATATTCATCACTGTCCTGTGAGATGGGAGACAGTGACCTCGATTCTTGAGAAGGGGTGCGTCGGGATCGATAGCTCCGACGAGACTGGCAGCTGGAGTGGGACGATCCCGTTGACGAGTCTCTGTGATCACGTACTTCTTTGACATGGTGACGTGTGCTCGATGGCCGAGAGGGCTATTCCTGATCCCTCTGTTTGTCCTTCCTGTAAGTTCCACATACGTTCTCGAAGTGGTTCTCTCCTCCACACTTCCTGCATTTTTGACCCATGGCGGGGCATCCTTCTGTGTGGGGAAAGTCATAGCCACAGCGGTAGCATTTGGGATGGCGTTCACGCCATCTGTTGTTTCGACTGGAACTGCGATGTCTTTGGTTCCCGGGTTGCTGTAATATTTTCGACCGGGATGACCTTGGTTTCACCGGAGAGTATCTGCGGGTATTGCGAGATTGAAGCCTAATAGCTTGTTCACGCATTTCACTCCTCCCGGCCTCCATTTTCTTGGCATGTTCTTCAGCCTGATCATGTACCCGTGTCATCTCTTCAATTTCGTCCAGCGAATAGCTTTTCTTCAGTAGCTTCCGCCGCATTGATTCAGATTGACAGCCTTCGATGACCCTCAGACGAAGGGCATCCTCAGTCGAAAAAGAATCAAACTCGCAATACCGTGCCATTCGTCTGAGACGTGTGATGTAAGCACACATGGGCCCTTCTTGTTCTTGAGCAGCTAGGTTAAACGTGTATCTCTCATAGTCGATGTTCCTTTTGTGCAAAAATTTCCGGTTCAGTGCTTCACACACATCAGTGTAAAATGCTGCTTCAGCCGCAGGTAATTCTTTTATGATTTGGCCGACATCTTTTCCTATTAGATTCCGTAGTGCTATCAGCTGTTGACCGGCTTCAGTCACGTGCGAACCCTTCATAAAGTCTTCGAAATCTTCAAGCCACTCCTTCCAACGAAGACCCATACCTCCTCCTGTTTCAAGGACTGAGGGTCCCCGTGGATGCAAAAATGACACTCCCAGCACCCCATCTGCCCAGCATAGGCTTGCGCCGGGCCCGCTTGAGGAGATGGTGTGTTAGACATGGTGATGCGACGGTCGTCTGTCACACCTGACCACCGACTGAAACGACAGTTTCCTCTGTTGCGTCTGACAAAACACACTCCCGACCTCCACCGGACTTGTTTGACTTGAACTTGGGAGGACTTGATTCAATTAACGTCCACTAGAACACACCCCAGCTGTATTAAAACATTTCTGGTTTGCTTTTACCAATGCTCGACGATTGTCCAGCTTTGTAATTGAATTTAACCGTGCTTGATGGATTTCAGGTTTTCCAATTGAATCCGCCAATGCTTGATGATTTCCTTATTTTCCAGTTACATTTGCCAATGCTCGATGATTTTTCTAATATTCCACTTGACTTTACCAATGCTTGATTAGTTGCTGAAGCCACAATTGAATTTGCCAATGCTTAGTGTAAACCAAACTTTTCAGTTGCATTTACCAAGGTTTGTTTGTTTCATTAGGCCCTCTGCCTGACTAACAAATGGCCGCCGGGACTCCCTCGCAGGGGATTGGATTAGGCGCCTGACCCAAAGATGGACGCCACGAACTCTCGCGCCCTAAGAGATTTGGCCACATTCACACCGGCAGCAGCTCCTCCATCAAATCGGACCTTCCCAAGAACCGATGAACAAACAAGGACACTTACCCACAGGTGGTGGGCCTGGTAGCACACGACTGGGGTGGGCTCCCAGCTCGCTCTTACACAAAGCAGCAGCGCGGCACCTCCGCAGTGCCTCGACGTCGGGGGGGGGGGTGCACAAACGCCCCACCCGCGGGGGGGCTCACAGCACTCTTCGCACAAGCAGCGGGCAGACGCGACCGGGGTAGGCACCCGCAACGCGATACCGATACCCCACAAGAAACGCGGTCGGGGTAGGCTCCCGAACCGCGCCACGTAGAGCAGTACTGAGCGCTCCAAGCACACGCACAGTGCTTCCAGCGCCCACAGGGGACAGTAACCACGCCGCATGGGTCACGGCCACCTCATCGCCAGATGTAGTGTCCTGGCCACAGAGGACACAAACTCAGGTGAGTGGTTCACTTTCTTCTTTATTTTAATGCACGTCTGTTACGGTGCAATCCCCGACTCTAACTAACTTCCCTCAGGGCATGCCCCTCCTCTTCCCTTGTCCCTCCTCCTCGGCTGAGGGCGTCCTAGTGCCCATAGTATACTACGAACACTACAATCGTCCAGGCCAGTTTCTTTCTAGGCTGGACTATGCCAGTTCACTCTATTTGGGGGCAAACAAAAGCTGAGATTCATTGCCTACAAATGGGTGCATAATGCAGCTGCCTGGACGCTACTCGGTCTGCCGACAGCATGTCCTACAACCAGCGCCATCCATAGACTGCACTGGCTGCCAGTGGCGAAACGCATTGAGTTTAAAACCCTCTGCATCGCACACAGAATTCTGAATCTGCAAGCTCCAGATATCCTGGCGAATCTCCTCTCACCCTATGTACCCACTCGCCACCTACGCTCAATGGGCCAACAGTTGGCTGTCGTCCCGAGGGTGAGAAAGATCTGAGCAGGAGGATGCTCCTGCCGCGTTGTCGCTGGTAAACTCTGGAACTCTCTCCCTGTGAGCATCAACAATCATGCTGAATTTCGCAAAGCCATCAAAACATATCCTGTCCCCGCTTGAGGGGTTCTGGCGCTCGCTCCATGGTTTTCTTAGCAGTCTGCAGTATCTGTGCAGGGACGCCCCGGGGACAGCTGTGCGCTATATAAATCTTCTGGCATAACATAACTAACTGGAAATTAGCTCACTAATGGTTCATGTTTAAAAGTTGCACTTCTAATAAATGACTTCTCTGTGCAGTGCTATAATCCAACATATTAGTGTCAACGCTTACACACTTTTTCAAATTTTGGAGAGAGTTTATAATATTTTAGGAGCTGTTTGAGTTACACCAGTCCTGCCAAGCGTCACGCAACAGGTGTGACGCTCACGCATTTCAGTGCGGTGATCCGCATCACCGCACTGAAATGCATTGTCACGCATAATTGCCACCTGCTGCCAGGCGCGCCACCAGCGGTGCCAGGCTGTGCCCGGGCACTCTCTGCTGCTCAGAGAAAGGTGCGCCTGCTTCGAGTTCCTAAACAGTTAAGTTCCAGACTGCTCTCAGCTCTGTGGCTGAGAGCACTACAATGTATCTGACCTGCACTCTGCCAGGAGTGTTGCCCTGGAAACAAGAATGCGGCAAATGGTGCGGGGCGCCAGCGCGGCGCGCGGTTCTGGACTCAGCATCACTGCAGGGGGGCCGGCTGCCCTCGATTACAGCAGCTCAGAGCTGTCAATCACCGACCAGGCACCAGGGGGCCAAGATTAAATCCGGATGTGCGGCGGTAGAGTGCCGTCACGTCCGGAGGAACAGGAAGTAAGCAGAAGCGGGGGAATCTGAGAGAGTGGCAGGATGCTCACAGTCTCTCTCATGCCGCATGGCCGCCCGCCGCGGCCCGCATGAATTGATTGCGGCGGGCCACAGCCTCCTGCGCCCCGCTAAACACTAAACACTGCAGGCTCCAGCACCTTGACCTCTTGGAGCCAGCTGAGTCAGCTCTGGCCAGCCGCCACCACCACGAGGACTGCGAGCGCGGCGCGGGGGTGGGGCGGCCGAGGAGTGTCCATCAGCGACTGAACCAGCCGGGCTCACGACAGCCCGGGTTGGACTGGAGGTGGAGGAGTCACTCAGAACACCCAGACTGACTGTGGGGGCCGGAGTGGTTCGTTTGCAGGTTGGAGCACAGGAACAGGCCTGACTGTGAATTTGCGCTGGCCAGGACGAAGCCAGGTTGATGCGTTCCGTCGGCCCGGGCTGGTCAACACAGAGAGAGGGGAGCAGGCAGCTGACGTCGCCTGTACTCACTAAATGCAACTGCTCTCGAGCTGTCAGAAGCTAAATTCATTTCAAGTAAGAGTGTGCCTAGCTCTGGAGTTAGTGAGGGGCACGGAATAAGAAGTTATTGGTTATAAAGTTGCAAATCTGTGCTCAACATGCCTTCCAACATTCTACAAAGTTCCACACACACAGGAGTCACATCTATACTTGCAGGCACATACAGACTTGCACATAGCACGGCCAGTCAGTAACACGCATAAGACATTTAAATGTCACATGCAAGAAGACTGAATATATGGCTATGACACACATAAGCAGTCTCAAACGTTGACAGCTATGTATTAGGTCACTGTACTTCAGTTAGTTTACTCAGGAGGGATGTTATTCTTCCAAAATGCCAGGGATAAACTTGTTTCACAGTACCAGTTGACTCAGTGGTGAACAGTGGCTTTGGAGAAGTTTTAGAGTTTCTCATTGCTCAAATGTCATTTCTGATGTTTATTTGTTTCCCTAGTCTTCATTGCTTGATTTTGCTCGCAAGAAAGTATCACTCATTGTCATTGAAATGTCACTCATAATTATTCTGAAATTATGAACATGTCACACATAGCAACTATGTTACACAGCAAACATGTTCGGGCCTCGACTTGTGTACGGGCTCTAAGATCCGGGCCAGACCCGTGGCACGCCCCTCCTTGTTAATCTGTTGGTTCGCCCACTTCTGGTTTTTGAACCGCCCCAATAAATCATAGTGAACACTCAGCATGCCTCCAAAAATGCCTGCGGGCCAGGGGGGCACGTGCGCCCTCGGCCCGTGCGTCGCACCGCGTGACTCCTCGCGCTCCATTGAGACCTTGTCAGCTGGCACAGGTGGATTGTAACATCAGACGAGTCGATTTCGACGACTGCTCCACTTACGCCGTGTGACATTCTTGAAGTAATACAGCTGGATGTCATTCCACAGTCGATCAGCGCCACCCGGTGGTGAGATTTCCCAGAAGCGCAACTTTACTTCTCCAGTGATTTGCACACTTTTGACACCTGATCCATCGCAGATTTATCATTGTTTTTGCACACTTTAATTCCGTGGCATTTGTCATCAGGAACATAGCAGTGTTGCGTCTATTCCTACGTTGGACACCGGAACTAGTCCAGATTTTTCAGCCATCGGCACACTGTAAAGTATTGACATTTGTGCTCTAGAACAAGTAACTGTAGCAGTCGAGGTTGGTCCATAGGGGGCGCAAGGGCGGCGTCCTCCCATCACCAGCAGGAGAAAAGCTGCTTCATGCATCTCCAGGCCCAAGAAATGTAAACAGACGAACGAGCAGACAGAGTTGTCAGTTCGTTTTGCTTTAATTTCTGTTCAGATGACACGGCAGTGCGCAGAGGAGCAGCCCAGGGGAGGGATGCCTGCTCCACGTATTACGCATGTGAAGAGCGCTTTTCATTTCCGCCCTCTTCATTTCCGC
The DNA here is from genome assembly GCF_964261635.1 of Lissotriton helveticus. Lineage (NCBI taxonomy): Eukaryota > Metazoa > Chordata > Amphibia > Caudata > Salamandridae > Lissotriton > Lissotriton helveticus. The sequence goes on along the minus strand of NC_136067.1, from coordinate 169,327,796 downwards.
CCTCTTCACACATTTACGACCCATAGACATGCTGTGCACGCCCTTAGCAGCGCAGCTTGCCTAAGAATTGATGCCTGCACGGGCGGTGAGGGAAAGGCGCCCAGGCCCTATCAGGAGTCAGGATGGACATATGGTGAAAGAAGCATTTGCAATGCAATAGGTCTCGTATTAGGAAAGTTTGAGCTATTGGTATTGTAAATGACACATTTTTAGGTTTCGACCTGGCGATCTGCGCAAGCAGTTCGCGCAGGTGAAATCTTTTGTTTACCATACTGGCTATTGGAACGTCCCCCACCTCCCAATGGCTAGCTCCATAAATGGAGGCTAGCCATTGGGAGCCGGATCTGTCCGTCAAGGCCGGACCAGATTCGGGGGCGTTCCCGCGATTTTTTCCCTGGGCGTCCCTCTGTGCGGCGGTGGGCGGAGTTGTTTTTTTTTTCTCGGCATCCAGCTCATTCCGCGGCCGACCGCAGCCGCCGGAGGAATTCCAGTTCCAGGTGAGTGCTTTTTATTCCGCCCCCCCCCTCCCGCTGTCTGTGTGGCCCTTCCCGCCCCCCCTGCCGTTGTCCATTTGCCCGTTACCGCCCCCCTCCCCCTCCTTCTGTCCGTCCGTAAATGCTTGTTTATTGTGAAAAGCTCCACCTGCCACCCGGAGAAGGAGGAAGTGCCGTCCTGTTCCTGCCCCTCCCGTGCCTGCGAGACCCCTAGACCGACCTTCGCGTCCCGGCCCGGGGCCACTGACCCACACCCACCTCGAGCAGCAGTGAGCGCGGGGGGGGCACGGACGGAAACATGGCCGATGACTTTGGCTTCTTCTCCTCTTCGGAGAACGGGGTGCCCGGGGAGCCCGCGGAGCCGGAGTAGGACCCGGCGGCCGCCTTCCTGGCCCAGCAGGAGAGCGAGATTGCGGGGATCGAGAACGATGAGGGGTTCGGGGTGATCGACGGGGGCGCCGTGCCCACCGAGGAGCCGCCCGAGCTGGGTGAGCAGAAGGGGCGCAGGGAGGGGGCATATCACGGGCTCATCGAGGCGGCCAGTGAGGACAAATGGGCGGCAGGGAAGGAGGGCACCGAATAATCCATCAGTAATCCAAGGCCAGAGAGGCTTCGGGCAGGACGGCAGGCGGGGAGGGATTGTAGTTGTAGGGTGTTGGGTGTCTACAGACAAGTAGGATTAGCAGATGACTGCAGGCTCTTGCAACCGTATAGTTTCGAGCGCTACACTTGCAAACCATTCATTTTAACTGGCCAAGACTACAGCTCCCAGAATGCATTTGGTTCTAGAATTAAAGGAAATCGCTGGGACATGGTGGCTCTGGAATCATCACATACTAAGCGAGGCTTGAGCTGCAGGGTCGAGTTGTTTTCCGACGTGATCGGAAGTGAGTGTACAAGGTTGGCTCCAGTGCAGGGTGGGGGAGGGGTGTATCGTGTTGTGCTTGAAGGGTGGCGACCGGTGATGGACGGTGTTGTGGTGTGTAGAAAAGAGACTGGGGCTTGAAAGGGGGAGGAGTGGGCCCTAGTATGCATGCACTAAGAGCCCCGGTCGGTGATTTCTGTGGGTCGAAACTGCACCAGACAGAAGCTCACGTCCTCCAAAGGGCTCCGTAATCGTTATACGGAAGCCCCGTTCTCTCTGAATCCCCACAGATCCGTCTTCGCCATGTTGGTGCTATTAGAAACGGCGGCAGGGTACACCATTTTCAAGGTAAGGAAGGGGTGGGTCGGTGGGCAAAGGGGGATACATCGTGAGCACCCCGTGCTCAGAAACAGGGACTACTGTTCAATTTCACCTTTTGCTCTTACACTGGCCATGCAGTGCTATTTTCTTCTAGCGCCACGTGTTTGTTTGGCGAGGGCATATATATATATATCTTCTCCTCACCCTTCACTATTACCGTCAGTATTACCTTGACTACCTCATGTATTTGTGGTTGCTCACAGTTTTTACTACCTCATGTATTTTTTTTGCTCACAATTGTCACTATTACCTTATGTAAGTAACGTATGTTTTTGCAATCTGTTGTTGTAATGTTTCTCATTATGTTTCATCTCTGTTCTTAATGTGAAGCGCTCTGACGCCTTCGGGTAAAGTCTGCGCTATATAAAAATGCATAAATAAAATAAATAAATAATAAATTCAAGTAAGAACGGGCTTTGGTTAAAGTGTCTGATATCCTGGAATTGTAATTCACAGAAAAGTTGGTCACAGGTTATTTTAACATTGCCCACAGTGTCGGCTACACCACTCGTATTAGATTAACATGGGGCGGGCCAGTGTCACGGGAGGTTAGACCACGTGCTCATGTGATACACTTAAAATTAATTAGTTGCCTTCGCTTTATTTCCAAATCAAAGGGAGACCAGGCAGTTGATCATTACAGTATTCGATGCAATATCTATATCTTTCTTTTCACAGCATTCTATGTAATCATAGTCGTGCCATATAGAAGAAAAGAACAGGAATTGAACATCAACAAACTTGTTATCGATTTCCACATATTCATAACATTCGTTGTAACAAGTGTATCCCGTCACCGGGGAATCCTGTATTTCTACAAACATCCGTTTTGTCTGGAGATATTTACACAATGTAAAAGCAGTGTACCAGATCTTAATTAATTTGCATTAAATGATCAGGTTGTGAATGTGGCCTGGAATATTTTCATATAGGGTGTGTTGAACTCGGAAAAGTATTTCAAAGGCCATGATACTTACATTTGTTCTTTTATTTGGCGTTTTTGGGAATTTTGGAACTGCGTTCCCCCTTGGTGGTGTCGATAAATTTTCTACCCCGCCTTGTTATGGGTCTCATCCTTTGTTGGATATTTTTCTGGTATTATTCTAATGGTCTAAGGTGCAACCTTAATTTTTATTCTTTTCTTGTCAGAATGGCGAGAGCTGGAAATCCTTCCAGTGGCTCGGAGGGAGAGTCGCCTTAGTGTGGCTCTAGTTAGCGATTGTTGTTGGTATCTCTTGGGTAATCGCTTGAACTTGATCGGGGCCCGAGGCGGCCGTACCCGACAACAGTAGAATCTTAGACCCCCAAAAGAATGCATGTCTAAAAACAGTCTTAATAAGAACACACAATACAGCGCGGCCGCTTAGCTTCATCACGGTCGAATATACAATGTCATGTTTTTCAGTCTCTCTTCGATCCGTTTTGTCCATGTTGGTAGCACCTTTTGTAGCTCTTAACTCTAGAGCGGTCAAAATCGTACAGTTTGGACTGGCTGTTTTTCTTTTTTTTTTTAACCACCCACACCACAACCCTGTCGGTATCTGATGACTAAAGATTTATTTAGTAGCGCCTAAATTAGCCCCAATTTGATGCATCATCAGGGAACGAGTCCTAATTAGTGTGTGCCAAAGGCGAAACCGTTGCATTGTAAATGCTTGTTTACTTAGGTTTTGTTTTTGAAAATTGCGAAATTAATAGCTTTGCATTTACAATGCCAATAGTTATAACTCTCGCAAATGTGACACCTATAGCATTTGTAATGCAATATGTGTTGTATTTACGTGACTTACATGTATTGATATTACAAATAACAATGTTTTTTTATTTTTTTTAATAATTAATACTTAAATAAAAGTTATTGTAATTTATAATGGCAATAGCTTAAACTTTTGTAAATAACATTTGTGAAGATTATGTTCAGTGTATTTTATTGTGACGAAAATCCAAGAACATATGTCAAATATTAACATCTTTTTGTTACATTTGTAATAAAGCTTGAAACATTGAGATAACATATTTGAACCAGTTGTTGTTGAATGGTTGCACAGATTGATGCTGTGGTGGAGCTCAGTGATGTTGTGGTGCCACTGAGTGATGCTGTGGTGGTGCTGAGTGATGCTGTATGCTATTCTATGTTTTGTTTTGCTATCCTATGTTTCGTTTTGTTATGCTATGCTATGCTGTTTTGTTATGCTATGCTATGTTTTGCTATGCTATGCTATGTTTTGCTATGCTATGAAATATGTTTTTATAACAGTTAAGTCTTTTTACTGTGTATTTGTTTGCATCTTTTATGGTCTAAACGACCGAAATAAAGAATTTTTGGATTGGATTGGCTATGCTATGCTATGTTATGCTATGCTATGTTTTGCTCTGCTTTGTTATGCTATGCTATGTTTTGTTGTGTTTTATTATGCTATGCTTTGTTTTGCTATGCTATGTTTTGTTGTGTTGGTATGCTATGCTGTGTTTTGCTATGTTATTATGTTTTGTTATGTTTTGTTCAGCCATGCTATGTTTTGTTTTGTTAAGCTATGCTGTTTTGTTGTGTTTTGTTATGCTAATTTTTGTTATGTTATGCTATGTTTTGTTATGTTATGCTATGTTTTGTTATGCTATGCTATGTTTTGTTTTGGTATCCTATGCTTTGTTTTGTTATGCTATGTTTAGTTTTGCTATCCTATGCTTTGCTTTGTTATGCTATGTTGTGTTGTGTTTTGTTATGCTATGCTATGTTTTGTTGTGTTTTGCTAGGCTATGCTTTGTTATGCTATGCTATGTTTTGTTATGCTATGCTATGTTTTGCTCTGCTATGCTTTGTTATGCTATGTTTTTTTATGCTATGCTATGCTTTGTTGTGTTTTATTATGCTATGCTATGCTTTGTTTTGCTATGCTATGTTTTGCTGTGTTTGGTATGCTATGCTGTGTTTTGCTATGCTATATGTTTTGTTATGTTTTGTTAAGCCATGCTATGTTTTGTTGTGTTTTGTTATGCTATGTGTTGTTGTATTTTGTTATGCTATGTTTTGTTATTTTATGCTATGTTTTGTTATGCTATGCTATGCTTTGCTGTGTTTTGTTATGCTTTGTTGTGTTTTGTTATGCTTGCTATGTTTTGTTATGTATGCTATGGTTTGTTGTGTTTTGCTATGTTTTGTTATGTTATGTTTTGTTATGCTATGTTTTGTTATGCTATGTTTTGTTATGCTATGTTTTGTTGTGTTTTGCTATGTTTTGTTTTGCTATACTATGCTTTGTTATACTATTCTATGTTTTGTTTTGCTACGCTTTGTTTTGTTATGCTATGTTTTGTTATGCTATGGTATGTTTTGTTGTGTTTTGTTACGCTATGCTTTGTTATGCTATGCTATGTTTTCCTATCCTATGCTTTGTTTTGTTATGCTATGCTATGTTTTGTTATGCTATGCTGGTGAGGGTGAGTGAGGGTGGGTGGGTGAGGGTGGGTGGGTGAGGGTGGGTGAGTGAGGGTGGGTGGGTGAGGGTGGGTGAGTGAGGGTGGGTGGATGGGTGAGTGAGGGTGAGTGAGGGTGAGTGTGTTAGAGCGAGGGTGAGAGGGTTGTGAGGTTGTGTATCCTATGCTTTTTTTGTTATGGCATGCTATGTTTTGTTATGCTATGCTGATGAGGGTGGGTGAGTGAGGGTGAGTGAGGGTGTGTGAGGGGGTATGAGGGTGAGGGGGTATGAGGGTGAGAGGTGTAGGGGGTAAGGGTGAGAGCGTTCTGAGGGTGAGGGTGTGAGGGTGGGGAGGTGTGTGAGGGTGAGGGGATGAGGTTGAGGGGGTGTGAGGGTGAGGGTGTGTGAGGGGGTGAGGGTGAGTGAGAGTGAGAGGGTTGTGAGGGTGAGGGGGGAAGGTGAGGGTGTGAGGGTGAGTGAGTGTCTAGAGGCAAAGCATAGTGGATGTAGCATTGCAGCTAGCAAGTCAAGTGTTTTCAAGCTGAGTGCCCTGTGCAGGGAGCATCGCTGGAGTACAATGTCTTGCAACTTAGTTAACATGGTACGTCCTGGGATCGGCTTGACTGGTCATACTGATTCATTATAATAAAAAACACACTCGGGAGAAAAACTTTAAAGTGATGTTGGCTTCCGTACATGGTGTAGTACGCTCGGCTGGGTGAGAGCTTGCTTAGCTCGGTTGTAAAAGAAATAAACCCTGGTTGCGCTCGATGGAATGCTGTAAAACTAGGAGGCATGCGAAAATGTTATCGGCTTGACTGTGCATAAGTGAAAACGAAATGCTCGAGGGCATGCTACATAACTGGGAGGCTTAAGGAAAGTATCATCGTGATCGTAACAACATTTTTTAAATACTACGTTTTTGGACGCACACCGCGACCTGCCAGCTAGTGCAAGAAAACCCCTTTTCCTGAACGAACCCACTTGTTGTTTTATTCACAGAGTCTTTTTGTTGCCTTTCTAGCAACACGCATCGGGACAGTAGTGACCCCGTTTCCGCAGTGATTTTAGACTCTGCCAGGTTGACTCCATAAGCAACACGTCGTGGGAAATACCGATTCATTATAATAATAAAAAACACACTTGGAGAAAAACTTAAAAGTGATGTTGGCTTCCGTACATGGTGTAGTACGATCGGCTGGGTGAGAGCTTTCTTAGCTCGGTTGTAAAAGTAATAAACCCTGGTTGCGCTCGATGGAATGCTGTAAAACTAGGAGGCATGGGGAAAATGTTATCGGCTTGACTGTGCATAAGTGAAAACGAAATGCTCGAGGGCATGCTACATAACTGGGAGGCTTAAGGAAAGTATCATCGTGATCGTATCGTTATAACTTGGAGTGAGGGAAACAAAATCAACCTGAAACTTAGAAGGACAAGCTCTCGGCATTGCTGTGGCGGGGGTGGGCGGAAAGCGGGGATGCGAGTAAGTCACGGCCTGGCGGCCAAAGTGAAGTGAATAATTAGGGGAGGAGAAATACGAGGCCGGCCGAGCGCACGCTGGGGAAGCCTTTGATGTGGCCTGGCGGCCGTGGAGAAATGCTGCTGGCAGCAGTGGGAGGGTGATTGATGGGCGGGGCAGTGCTGGGGAAGCCTTTGATGTGGCCTGGCGGCCGTGGGTGGAGAAATGCTGCTGGCAGTGGGAGGGCTGGGCATGCTCGTCCACAAGGAGTCACGTGACTCTCGTGCACTGTCCAAAATCCTTGGAAAGGAATTTTTTGGGTTGACAACATTAGTTCGAGTAACCTCGACCTAAAAAGGGTTAACCCTCAACTCTATCTTCATTTCAGATAGGACTGTGATCAACACGTTCATAGCGCAGCAATAAAAAGCTGAATGGAAACATCCAAGACTTGCAGAAACACGCAGGTAAGTAAACAACTAAAAGGAATCCTTGCAGAGCAGAATTCCACTATAAGGCACAGCGCCTACCTAGATTTAACACGGATTTAAAATGAAGCCTGACAACATTTCCCAGTGTTGCCTGCAGTGAGGGTTATTTTAGAAGCTTTTCCTATAAGTTTTCATCATACATGACTGTGCGCCTGTGTGCACGATTTATATAGAGCTTCTGTAATAATTGTTCTGTCTTTGTTTGCTTTCTCAGTGAGTAGAAGTGCTTAAATTGGAAAAACAAATACTCCAACGTGTGGCAGAGGAAAGGGGTTTTAACTCATGAGGGCCAGAACTCAAAAACTGGAGCCTGACAGTAAATTTACAAATGTATTTCAAAATAAATCTGCTGCAATACATTTGGAATCAAACACATATGTGACAGTAAATCTGTTCTTGATGACGTAACTGGTCACAAAGAGGCTGCTTTTCAAAATATTTTACAGGGTTAAGACACCTGATGCAGAGGTCTATGTCCACCCAGCAATTTTGAGGGGATTATACTGGTAAGATGACTCTAGTGATTAACACAGCTCTGGGAGATTATTTGTTTTGCCCATTCACAGTTTTTACTCATAAAGTAGTATAGAGGATTAATGCGTCTGCTGCAAGGCACAACGTTGTAATATGGTAATGTAATTTAGAGATATCTACATAGAATGCTGTATATAGAATTCATGTATGTCATTTTAGGAATGTTGTATGTAGAACTTTAGTCTTTAGAATGTTAGTACTTGGCATTATTGAAAACCTGCATAGAAACAGTTAGAAGGAGATAGCAGGAGGCCGTGGGTCCTTTTCTTCTATTAAACCTAATTTCAAAGTGGATTACCTCGTTATAGGATTTGTTCATTAACTACATACTACATTTTATGGTGACGATCTACATTTGGACCCACCGACAGAGGATTTAATTGCGTGAGTTTTATCATTCACCGCGAGGGTATGGAAATTTAGTCCCTGAGACTTGAAGATCAAGGAAGAACCCTTTGGTAATGTACATTTTGATTTGCTGCTTTTGTGCACATTGATAGACTTTACTTAGCGCATTCTTTAATGGGTTCTCTAGCGTTGACGGTTCAGTTCCGGAACATGTATTTACAATTACATGTTTGTGCGTAGTGCGAATGGGATTCGTGTTTACTGTGGAAGCGGCTTGTGCATCAGAAAGCATATATTTTAAAGTGGAAGTTAATACCGATTAGCTTCTTGTGGCATTGTTGCTGTGGGATTGTCGACCGCTGTGTTCAAGCAGTTCGAGAGTAAGATCTGCTCCAATCCACTCAAAGGATTATGTGTATTATTGATTGCATATTGTTTGTTTATGCAATTATTTATTTTAATTATTTTTGAGGAAAGGGGGGTGTAATATATGGTAATGTAATTTAGAGTTATCTACATAGAATGCTGTATATAGAATTCTTGTATGTCATTTTAGGAATGTTGTATGTAGAACTTTGGTCTTTAGAATGTTAGTACTTGGCATTATTGAAAACCTGCATAGAAACTGTTAGAAGGAGATAGCAGGAGGCCGTGGGTCCTTTTCTTCTATTAAACCTACGTTCAAAGTGGATTACCTCGTTATTGGATTTGTTCATTAACTACATACTACAACTGCGTAACATGCAGATCGCAGAATATTTAGCTAGTTAAGTGTGCTTTTGCTTCTGACATTGAGATCATTTGGTTACTTCCAGTTTATAAGTTGAAATACTTCTAATACAGTACAGTGATCTATTTACTGGCATCAAGGCGCTGCATGCAAACTGTTAGTCATGGGTTTACATCCTACTTTTTTCTCAATCTGTTGCTATTCTAATGCAAAGTAGGGTTCCTTTGAGTAGTAATAAAGTCTTGTTAGTAAAGACAGACAATTACAATCTATTGCGTTATCTTTCATATTCTGACTTTGTGTTCCTCCCTGCCATTCACTCTTAACATATAACGTCTACAAGTATGGATGGTATGTGATTCCTACACCCTATAAGACTCGATGTCTTGTGTAGCATTATCTGTACATTGATTTACACACTTGTATGATTTATTATGCTTGTCTGTGTGATGAAAGCACTCTGACATCCTTCACTTAGATGAGTAATGCTATAAAAGAATTACATAGAAGAATTTACTAGATGACAGTGAAATCAATATCACACTATTTTAGAAAAAAATGTTTTCAGTGTTCAAACTCCCTGACAGTACACACTGGGTAACTTTACTAAATACAATCCAATTGTCCGCAACAGCACTGCAGTACCAATCAGACAAACTAGATATGCAGCTAACCGTCCTCCAAACGCTAGCAGAAGCTACCTCTGGGATAGAAAGGAAACTTGCGGATCTTAATGGCCTCATAAAAAGGGGACAAGAAGCAGCAAAGTTATCTCAAATAGTAAGAACTAACCCTGGGCGTAGTTCGCGGAGCCGCACTCCGCGGAGCTACGCGAAGACGCAGTTGCACTCCGCGACCTTCGCGTAGCTCCGTGGACATGCGTAGTAGCTTGCTAGACCCGTTCGCGCGCCGTTTTTCGTCTTCGGGAGCGCGGTGCGCGTGTTCGGGGCGCTGCCTGCATGCTCGAGATAGCTAGCGCGCTAAGTTACTCAAGAGGTTTGTCCCGCCCGCTTGCGTTCCCTTATTTCCAAAGTGCGTGATCGCGTCAAATATCGCGCGAACTTACCCCCGGCGCACGCGATAATGTTATTCAGCGCGCGAGAACTACGCTACGCACCGGATCGCGGAGTAATCGACAGCTTCGCGTTCTCCGTAGAACGCGGAGTTGCCAAAACTCCGCAAGCTCCGCGAACGGAGCGTAGTTCTTCGCCCAGGGTTAGTAAGAACTGACTGCATCTGTACCCCAATAATCAACAAGCTATCAACACTACCGACGATGCTAGGGAACCTTTTGGCCGACCTAAAACTAAACACAATGCACCTTATTACGGAGGTCAGGTCGGGAAGTACATGCCTTAGCGAAAAGCCAACAGGAGCTGGTAACAAGCACCACACAGCAATCAAGGAAGGGGACTCATCTCCAAAACCCAAACATGCACCTGAAGAGTTCATCTTGTTTAACTCAACCAACGAAAGGACCAGCGCCGAGACACCTACGAATGCGCGAGCCCAGCGCAAACAAAAAAGGAAGGTTAGGAACAGGAAAACAACAGGAGTAAGTTTCACGGACGAGAACCAGCGAGTAATAGCCCCCGGGGATAAAGAGCATGTAGGAGAAACTGTGAAGTACATCCAAGATAAAAAGACATCACCCCCAGACTACAGATGAACAGACACTAGGATCTTAAAAACAGCGGAGACCCCATCATCAACACTATCAAAGGAGACAACTAGCAAACAGACAGAGCTGAAGGGCATCAGCCCAGCTACAAACAAGCAGCAATGTAAAATACCCGAACCGGTAAGTGGCACACGGAGCAGAGGAAGGAGTATTGCAGAAAAATTGCCAACAGTAAACCAGAACACAGGCCACAGAACAGGCCCCAGAGGAGTCCTTCGGTATCATCACAGAAGTAACAAACATCAACCAACCTACAAACAGCATTAACCCCTTGCATACGCGGCAAATTTTCGTGCTGTGCGGCCGTTTAAAAGAGTGGGCGGGATCATGATGGCCTCCAGCCGTCATCAGCACACGCCCACCGTGATGCATGACGGCCGGGGGCCGTCATCAGCATGGAAGGGGTTAAATACCGCAAAGGAATAACTACTCAGGGAAATCAGACAACGGTAAGCACACAAAACACAAACGAGACGGCCGTTGAACAGGCAAAAGATGATGCCCACAGAGTTAGCACAGTAAATTACGATGTAACAAATAACAATCTGCCCCCACATGGGGTCAAACAACGCGAGGCAACCATACGTCAGCGAATACCAACCTCCGCAATAAAAGAGACTGACATTATTCTATTTTTCCCAGAATTCAAATCGAGAGGAAGAGTGGACACCCTAAACAGGGGTGATATATTAAGACTTGTCCACTCAATCGAAAATCTGAAAGACATTACCACAACAGACTTGCTTGCAATTGAATTTCATCCCCCATCAGACCAACAAGGCTATGAAGTGTCAAAGACAATATGGAAAACAAACGATTTAGCAGACCAAATCTTGGAGGAAATGATCAGAATATCCCAATGGGTATAAAGCTGGAACCAGTAAAAAGACCAGCTTACCCCACCCCCCCTCCTAGAAGAAAGTAATAAAGATCGCTCACAAACAGTTAAATCAATTTTAAAAGGAGCACATAGTTACTCTCCAGGGCCCAATAGCAATCTCTTACATCTAAAACACCCAACAACCCAGCAACCTGCTTCTAGCTGGACAAACATACGGCAAACAATAACTATAGGGGATACAAAGTGACAAAGGGCACCAGGCCAGACTTCAACAAAGGCTGATTCCTCAAAAATTTAAATTAAAATATGTATCTGGAATATAAACGGTCTGACAAGTAAACTGGAAGATCCAGAAACATCAAACTACTTAAAATCATTCGATTTGATTTTACTCCAAGAAACCTGGGAAGAGAAAGAGATAGCCTTACAAGGATACACAACTCAAATCCATCCAGCCACCTGAGGCTCAACATTTGGTCACAGCTCAGGAGACCTGGCGACACTCGCCTCAATACTAACAATAGGAACAATGGAAGAGATTAAGGTAAAAATGACTCCCCCATGTGCTATACAGGCAATAGTTATAACAATAGTTATAACAATCAAAAACAACCAGGTGGACCAACCACATAATCATTACATACATACACCCCAAGCATAGACTAAAAGATGCAAGAGAACTGGTCAGTGAACTGGTAAGACTCATGGAAGAAAGGGAAATGGAGAACTTACTCTGGCAGGCTACTTCAATCTTTACCTCTTTGCAATAACACCAGAAGACGAAATAGCACACAAACTTAACATAGCGTGGGGAATACCGAACCAAGCCCCAGCTTCCCCAAATAAGAAAACAAGATGCTCTATTCAACTACTGAAAGATCTGGAGCAGCTAAACCCGAGGGTACTAAATGGTTGATTTAAAGAGGATACACCGCCAGCAGTAACATATTTCTCTTCAACACACAACCACTTCTCACCTTGACTTTACCCTGGCAACACTTCCACTGTTTAACATTATAGGTTCCTTCAAGGTAGGAGAAAACGGTCAAAGCGAAACTAAGTGTCACTAGTGGGAACGACATGGAAGCAAGAGAAAGCGTCGACACAGAGTACACTTCCAACTTCAGATGGATAAGGTGCAAGACCAACAAAATAGTACTAACAATTAACGCAAAAACAATTATCCAACAGAAAACCAGCTTGCTAAAGAACCCATTAGAGGCTTAGGAAGAATTTGTAATGGAACTCGGAACAACACATGCCACAGATCAAAAAACCCGCAAAGGGAATACATCCTACAACCTATTAGGAAAGGTAACCACACCCAAGATAAAAAACCTAAAACGGAAAATAAATCACACTCTAAGGTTGCTCCGCAAACAATCAAACAATGAAACCCTGCAAAAGGAGTTGCGGAACCTACAAAATCTGCAAAAAAAGTAGACTTGGGAAAAGAAAAGGCAAATGAACGAGGAACTCTGGGCGAAAATCATGCATGACTCAAAACAGCAGCGCCAGGTTCTGGAAGACAATCCCTAGCCTTCAACGGCCAGGCCATAATGGAGTAAACTCAAATATACCTGAATCCGACTGGGCACTCTATTTATCCAATCATTTCAATGACAAAAACTCAGGGGGACCTTACCAAGAGGAAAAACTCGAACAATCATGACGAACACATACGTTAACAACACAGGAAAACACAGACATGTAATAAACGATGACACCAACCAGGCTGAGTCTCTGTGTAAACTTGCTAACCAGGAGGAGGAAGGAATAACAAGCTCTAAATTACCATCAGGCAGGAAGGTAAAAAACTGTGTAGTAACAGCGGCTAGGATTAAACTACAAATATCAAAGGGGAAATTGGAAGGAGCTCCTTGCCCCAACGGAATCCCGCCAATAATGTACAAGCAAGATGCTGATTTCTGGAGTGACTAATTGGTACCAGTCTTCCAGGAATTTAGGGAAACAGCAATATGTCCTGGAGAGGATCGATAATAAGCCCAATCTATAAGCAGGGCAAAAGGAGTAATCCAAGTAATCGACTTATCGCCCTAATTGACACAGAGGCAAAGTACTATGCGGGACTCCTCTTGGAGGAACTAATATCCAGGGCAACTTTAAAACATATCACATATCATCCCAGTAAACCAAACAGGATTTTGCAGAGGACAGGGCACAGCAACCAATATCATGGTGCTAACTCTATTTATAGATGCAGTTAAGACAGCAAAGAGCTCGCTATTCCTATGTTTCATAGATTACAGCGCAGCTTTTGATCATGTAGACCGCAGCAAACTCTGTCAGAAACTGGAAAAATGGGGGATACCAGGGCCACTTCTGAAACAGCTGATTCTACTACATACCAACACTTGAGTTAAGATCAAGCTGGGATCAGGGACACACCTTTCAAGGCAAATCAAAACCACCAAAGGCCTAAAACAAGGGTGCTTTCTAGCCTCCAAGCTGTTTAACCTTTTTCTAGCATACCTTCCAGGGGAACTAGACAAAAGCAAATCGCATGCCCCATTGTTGGGAGACATCTCGCTATCAAATCTCCTATATGCAGACGACTTGGTCTTAATAAGCCGGTCCCCAAATGGACTCAAACACCTTTTGTAAATCACCAACAAATTCTCAATAAACAATGCATTAAAGATCAACTTAAACAAATCAAAAGTAATGACAGTGAACTACAAAAAGACAAAGAAACTTTCATGGTTCCTGGATGGACAGAGGTTAGACCGGGTAACTAACTATAAATACCGTGGTGTACTATTAGACAGCAGAGGTTTGTTTAAACCTCAACTATAGGCCATTCGTCGGAAGGGTACCACATTCTACTTCTCAATGAAGTCCCTGAAGAAAGTCCTCACTGATCGAACACTGGATTCTCTCCTACAAGTGATCAGAGCACGATTGCAGCCAATGCTCACATACAGAAGGGAACCCATGCAAGGGAAAGATGCCACAGCTCTAGATAAAAAAATCAGCAGAGCATACAGGGCAATCTTCCAGCTGCCGAATTACGTGTCGCCTGCCCAAATCCGTCTTGAATTTGGTCTCCAGAGACAAACGATGGAGAGAAGAGGCACCTACATGAAAAGTTGGCATAAAATCAGAGGCGCAGAGCAAGGATCTCTAAATACCCACCTCTGGACCGAACTGTCTACTCGAGAGAGTTCACCTGCCAAGAAGTACCTGCTTGAATCACTGGAGTATCTGGAATTAACAAACCTCTGGGAGTCATCCACAGATAACAAAAGTTTCAAAAACGTGGTAACAAAAGTAACTAAAATGATATCATGCATAGAAGATAGAGCTATTTTGGCAAAGAGGGCTCATGGATGGTCAGTGCTGAATGATTATAAAGCTCTTAAGCCACAAGAATACCTGAAAACGGGACTTACACAGAGGACAAAATAAAAATTTCTAAATCTGCGCTTCTGCATCCTACCAATACTACCTCACCTGGCACCTTGGAAAAGGAGAGCAGATGAACATCTCTGCCGTCTTTGTAGAACAGGGAAAGAGGTCTTAATACACATAATTTGTATCTGCCCAAATTTGATGGATATAAGGCGCGCCTTACTCAGAGTATTATGGAACCAAAATGGCATAAGAAGCTGTAGGCAGGCTGTGAAGCTGTGCTTTAAATCAGAAGAGATCCAACTAAACTGCAGACTAACAAATTACTTCGACATTGTGGCCAGAAGATTTAAGAATTAGCAACAGGCGCATTGAAGATCAGCAAGCCACAGCACTTCAATCCCAAAAAAAAAAGACCGTTATACAAGGAACTTGCCTAGTTATAATTACGCACCGGCACATTGAAGCACAACCATTTTATCAACCTAGAAAAGGACTATGCAGATAACGCAATTGGGACTGACACGACTTTTACTGAGAGTAAAATATTTTCTTCTTTTTTATTCAAAAAACATATGTACAAAATAAGGTTGAAATGATTTTTAATGACGAAAGTTTTAACATTGTGAGTTTTAATTAACTGTACAATAAAAGTTATTCTATTCCCTGACAATTCCCACCGGGAGTCAGGCGAGCTCTCTTCACTCACTCCTTTGATGCAGTGATATATTTTTGTCACACAACTTTCAAAGCTCACCAGCCACCACTGAGTATTAGTACAAGACATTGGTTGAGGCTTAGAGCCAGATTTTCAAAAAGGACACGCAACGCAGCGCAGGAGCCAAAGAGGCTGTGCTGCCTTGTGTGACAGGGAAAGAGCAAGAGAGCGCCAATGCTACAGCGGTATGGCTCTCCACCCCTCTCCCTAGCGCCAGTGCTCATTTCAGATGCTGTGCGCCAGGCACACACCTAAGCGCTAGGGTACGTGCCTGAGTCTAGCATAGGTTTTGTTACAGGAAGGATAGCCTTCCTGTAACAAATATTATACCTAGACAAGTTCAAACACTTTTCCCACTTTGGGGAAAATTTTCAAAGAAGTCATGCAATGCCGCGCAGCAGCCAAAAATGCTGCGCTGCGGAGTGTGACAGGGAGGGAGCAGGAGAGCGCCATATCTACAGAGATATGGCTCTCTTATCCCCTCTCCCTAGCGCCAGCGCTGATTTCAGCGGCTGTGCGCCAAGCGCACACCTTAGTGCCATAGCACTAATGAGCGTGTCTGAGTCTAACATAGGTTTTGTGCAGGAAGGGTATCTAAAAATTCTAGACAAGTTCAAACACTTTTCCCACTTTGCATGTGTGCTGCACAGTGCACGGTGCAGCACGCATGCAAAGTAAAGAAAGAAAGGAGAATTGAAAACATTTCTCTTCTTAACGCCTCCTTTCAGATGGCGTTAACTTTTGACGCTAAAGCCTGGCAACAATTCTTTGTGGATAGGGGTTGTAGTCAAAATTCATGGGTGGTTGCATGGGGATGCCCAAGTTGTAGTGTTCTACTTAGGAACGGGGAACTTAGAATAGTAATGTTGTGGGAGGATTCTTTGTGGGATTCAGAGATGACGGCTGCCTTCTTGGTGAATACATATACTTCTATCACCTACATCGTGTGCAACATCGTTACTACACATGTACCACCCATGTAATTCCCCCTTAGCGCTAAGTAACGCACAGCAAAGCTTTGCGCTACTTGTAGGGTACTTCACCACACAAAACACATTTTACACTGGAAAGTAAATTGGTAAAAACACGAGCATTTGCAATGCAAATTGGTCTCACATTTGTTAGAGTTATTGGCTTTGTAAATGACAATGTCATTTACCTACCAAAGGAGTGAAAGAGCAAAGAAAATGGCAACAGAAAGGATGCTAAAGAAAGTAGGAAAATAAAACGGAGATGGAACGAATCTGAGGAAAGGGGACTGTCGTGACCCGACAGTGTGGGCGACGGACAGTAGGGCGTTAGGACCCTGTGGGTCCTCAGGCAGAGTGACCAAGTCAGCGGACACCAGATCCGGTGACGAGACAGGAAAGGGGACAGACAATGACCAGGACATGGACGGGGACGGGTGTGCTGACCAGCAGCTGCACGAGGTGCTAACATGCAGTTATGAGAGATGTGAATAAAGAAATGTGAGACTAACCTGCGTCCTGTGTTTGGTGTACCTCCCAGCGCACACGAAGAACACGACAACTGGCGACGAGGGAAAGTGACGAACGACGCGTGGAAAATAGAGCGAACAATCGATGGATGGAGACACACCAGGAGCCCACCCTGGAAGTGTAGGAGACACAAGAAAGACTGCCCATTGAGCAGCGACGCGGGAGCTCACCCCGACTGCCACCGGTGAAGACGAGCGTGGATGCGGTAAGCGCTGAGGAATAAAGGAATGAGTTGGAAAGGATGGCGCGAGCCATCGCGAAAATATCGAGAGTCTCGGCGGCCATATTAGAAGGAGGCGAGCTGAGCCAATGGGCATTGAGAACAGCGGTGGCGGGCATCTTAAGAACAGGCAATGCGATTATGACCGCGAAATTGCGCGAAAACAGCGGCGGCCATCTTAGATCAGGAAACAAAGATAGACAATAATGGAGCGGCCATTTTAAGGCCAAATAACGTCGAAAAAGAAGGAAATGAGAAAGAAAAGACAACTAGAAGCTAGAAATAAACAAAATAAAGGCAGAAATAAGGAGAATAAAGGGGCATAATAAGGACAGGAAGAACAAAGACGACCACAGTATTGTGAGA
Source organism: Lissotriton helveticus (assembly GCF_964261635.1). Taxonomy (NCBI): domain Eukaryota; kingdom Metazoa; phylum Chordata; class Amphibia; order Caudata; family Salamandridae; genus Lissotriton; species Lissotriton helveticus. The sequence goes on along the minus strand of NC_136067.1, from coordinate 169,310,381 downwards.
ATTACGGCGGACATTTTGAAGGGGACATTCAAGGAAAGGTCATAGGAAAAAGCAGAGCAGCCATTTCAAAGCCAGGCAAAGGGCAAAGAAGAAGAACAACATAAGACAAGGTGAATTAAGGAGAACGCGAGCAATAAAAAGGAATAAAGAAGAAAAGACGGGAAGAAAACGAAGACAAAGCAGAAAAGGAAGATAAGCACAGAAAACGTCTGAAAAGAGAAACAAAGGAAAATAAATGTTTTGATTGAAGAATAAAGGATAAACAAGGCGCAAAAGAGCGCACAAGTGGAAAAAGAGCAATAAGGCAAAGGAAGATGATGGTGCAATAAGAAAAGAGAAAACCAAAGAATAACAAAAGGACAAATTGAAAAAGAGAAAGAAGAAAACAAAATATACATATATATAAGAAAGAAGAACAAGAGAGTGGAAGAAGCCAGAGAATGCTAAATAAAAGACAGAAAAGAGAAAGAACAAAGAAAAGAAAGGAAAATAAAGGAAACAAAGCAGAACAACAAAGAGAAATAAAAGGACAAAGATTGCACAAGGACAAAGAAAGAGCAAAGGAGAAGTTACAAGGCAATAAGGAAAAGAAGAAAGAAGAAAGAGGAGTAAAATAACGAGGAAAGAAGGGACACCAAAGAAACAGAAAGAGGAAAGGAGAACACGAAAGAAAAGAAAACAAAAGGAAAGACATAAATATAAGAAATAAGTCGCAGGAAAGATGCAAACATGAGAAAACCAGGAAATAAAGAAGAAAAAGACTAGGAAAGCCCAGAAGAGGCCAAATAAGAATTTTGTAAAAACAAAGAAAAGAAGGAAGGACAAATAAGAAAGAAGCAAAAAGAAAGGAAAAGCCAGAGATAAGGCTAAATAAAGGACAGAAAAGAGAAATAACAAAGAAAAGAGGGACCAAGACCCACCAAGAAAAAGGAAAGAGGAAAAGGACAGAAAAAAAGAAATAACCAAGAAAAGAAGGACAAAGACCTACAAAGAAACAGGAAAGAGAAAAGGAGAACATAAAAGAAAACAAAACAAAAGGAAAGACACAAAGGAAACAAAATGGGTAAAAAAAAAAGAGTAACACGAGAGAACTTTGGCGCAGGAGAAACAGCAGCAAAAAGAAAGGACAAAGACATACAATAAGCAGAGCGGACAGGCGCCACCAAGGAAATAAAGGCAAGAGGCACCGCATGGCCAGGACCAAAGGTGTTGAGACAGAAACAATATAGATAATAAGACAACAAGTTCTCCAAAGAGTCACTGGCAGTGACGAAAGTGAAAGGATCGATGATAACGGCTGCCTACGACCAACAACGAATAACAAGAAACAGATAGCATTTCAAGGACAAAGAAGGCGGAGAAAGAAGAAATGGCAGCGACAACTGCAGCCACATGGACGGTGGAAGATAGAGGACAAGGAAGCGATGGAGACACTAGATTCACGAAGGATATGCAGTAAACAACAGAGACTCATTGAAGAAATGTAGAATGACAAGTACTCTCTCCCTCTCTCTCTCCCTCTCTCTCTCTCTCTCTCTCTCTCTCGTTCGTTCACCCCCATCAATATAACTGTGAATGAGGACTATGGTAAATGTGTCACGAACATTTGTTTGCAACAAGGGGGGAGATGTCGTGACCCGACAGTGTGGGCGACGGACAGTAGGGCGTTAGGACCCTGTGAGTCCTCAGGCAGAGTGACCAAGTCACCGGACACCAGATCCGGTGACGAGACAGGAAAGGGGACAGACAATGACCAGGACATGGACGGGGACGGATGTGCTGACCAGCAGCTGCACGAGGTGCTTACATGCAGTTATGAGAGATGTGAATAAAGAAATGTGAGACTAACCTGCGTCCTGTGTTTGGTGTACCTCCCGGCGCAGACGAAGAACACGGCAGGGACAACTGAGATGAAAAGAAAATGTACGGGGAATTGGAACAGCACAATAAAGATAGACTGATCAAAAAGAGACAAAAAGGGCCAGGTCTCTAAAATGTGGAAATACAGAGGTAATTAACTGTTGCACTTAAATAAAAGAAGAAATAGTTGAAATGAGTTATGAGATAACATCAAGGCTGGATAGATGGAATCACAAGACAACTGTGGTAAGGTGTAAGTTCAATGTTACTGGTTGTCAGTAACCTTCAGAGTAGTGCAACAGAGATCAACAAAGGTAAAAAAAAAGCGAGCGATATAATAATAACAGTGAAAAGACACAAAGGTTGTATCATCTCATGCGTAGGAAAAGCACAAAACTAACAGAACACTCTAGTGATTGTTTAACCCCTTCGACGCTCATGACGAGCTGGGCTCGTCATGAGGTAGCCTCCTCGCACGCTCATGACGAGCCCAGCTCGTCATGTAAAGTGCGGTTTTAAAAATCTCAGCACAGGAGCGGAATTTCGCTAGCGCGCATGCGGTTAAGCGGCTCCATTTCCCGCCCCTTGTTTTCCTGTTACACTGGGCCTAAATAAGTGAACTCAGTCCGAGGGAAAGTTTACCTGCTGGGGCTAGATTTGCCTCCTAGGAGTAAGGAAGTTAAACATTCCTGAGCACAGGCACTTGCTCCTACAACGCAGGACACCCAGAGCAACCTGCGGAAGAGGCTATACCAATCTACATATTAAGACATACGATGGGAACCGGAGGCAGTTCTTGCGTAATACCTTTCCAAGGGATAAACAAACAAACCAGGTATACATACATACATACCGTAGTACCCTTTTCTGGTTAACACTGTTGTAAAAAGGATTTTAGTTCTTGTGACACCTTCATTAAACCCTGGCTCTAAACCAAGCTACGCTTTGCTTACCTGAATGTTTATGTTCCTACATTTAGGGCCATATGTATCATGCAAATTTGCAATCGCAAAGGCCTTTGCGAATGCGAATTTGCTAAATGCAATGTATGAAGCAAAACTGGTGCAAAATAAGGAATCGCAAAATTTGCGATTCCTTATTTTGCAATTGCATTTAAGGAATCGCAAATTTTGCGATTCCTTAAATGCAATGTATGTAGCAAAAAAAATTAGCAAAATGCCCTTAAGGAATCGCAAATTACCACCAACTTCTAGTTGATGGTAAGTTGCGAATTCCTTGAAAAATGCACATTTTTGCATATTTAAGTGCCATGTGACGCACATACATGCCCTTAGGGCATGTATGAGCGCCACATGTGCACCCATGCATATTTCAGGGGTGCAACAGGGTGTCCTTTGGACACCCCTGCACCCTTGAAATTATTCTCAATTAGCGATTATCAAATTGCGAATCGCAAATTGAGAATAACTTCCCATTCATTCCTATGGGCCTCCTGGCCCATAGAAAGGAATGGGAAAGTATTCCTTAATTGCGATTCGCAATTTGCTAATCGCAATTAAGGAATTCTAAGGAATCGCAAAAAAAAATGCGATTTTGTACATACAAACCCATTTGCGATTCTCAAATAGCGATTTCTTAAAAATCGCTATTTGAGAATCGCAAATGGGTATCTTGATACATATGGCCCTTAATCCTAAATGTGAAACTACAAGTCCCAGGATCCAAACTACAATGGCGCCTCTGTGCCCAAAACATGCATGGCCACTGTTTGTCTGTTCCAAAATGGAGTGTGCAGGTAAATCGGTATTCCGCTTTGCTTTAATGTAATTACTTCACAGCTTTGGTCTCGTTGTGTTATCATGTTAGCGTGTGTGTCTGTTTATGTGCTTACATATGAGTTTTACTTTTTTTTGCACACTTCTTATGTTTTATAATGTGGGAATGTGTCTGTTTTTTTCTGCTTGTATCTGGTGCCTTTATGTTTGCTTGAATTATTGTTTAGGTGCACGTTTATATGTATGCAAGTGTATTTTCTAGATTTTAATAGTTGTTTTGTTATGTTATTTATGTATTCCTCTGTGAACATTCATGTGTGTGGGAGTGTGTCCCACCGTAGTGCCAAAGTCTGCCTGCATGCACGTGTTTAGGGTGAGCAGGAATTGCACTGAGGCAGGCACAGAGTGATTTACATCTCAGAGCCCCAGTCGTCATCCAGGGATGACTACCCTTATCTATTTAGTGTGATGTGCTTTGAAGTGAAGACTGCCCAGGAAGAGGTGTGAACCTCAGGCTCTTTGCACATGGGCTCCTAACACTCAGGATCCCAACAACACAAATGTGTTCACTGACCCTGGCATCCTCCTTTAAAATGGAAATCTCACACCCTCACACCTACAATTAGACCACCAAGGATTCACGTCCAAGACACCCACTTACCTCCACTCCCTCCCTCGCCTCCCTTCTCCCAGCACTGGAGGTACGGACACGTACAAGGGAGTAGCACTAGGTTAGCCGAATGCCTTTTAAATGATAACAAAATACATCTCAAACAGGCGTCTTCTTTCAAATGCTCCGCAGAGGGTTTTATAAGGGACGGAGGTCGAAAGAAATAAAAATGATATTTTCTGTGGGTGATTAGGGAGAAGTTAGTAGAAGGGAGTCAGTCTGTTGTTTCTATGGTGGGGTCTGTTCATAGATGTGCAAGCGAAGGGCATCTTTCACTGTGGTTTTTAATAAAATGCCCGGGAATAAATTGTCGGTTATATGTGAAGGGGTCTGATATAGAGCTAGGGTGTTGCCGATGTGTCTGTAGAGCTTTATAGGACAGCTGTACTGGTGTGTCATGTGGTTTAATGAAGGGTCTCCGTGACCCTTCTGCGTTATAATGTTTTTTGATTGACGACTTTGTGAGTGATAATAAATCTTACGTAGAATATAGCAAATATGAGGAAATAAATAATAACATATATTCCATAATCCAATATAAGGTAACAGTAGAAAGAGTGATAGACAAATCATGATATAAAAAAAACAAAGTAAATAAAGGGGAAAGAAGAAAGAAAGAAGAAAAGAAAATTAAAAAAGAAAATAAAATAAAGGAGGAGAGTACCAGAGCAACAATGGCGGGGAGGGAATGAATTAGGAGAAAGGGCGGGGAAAGGATAGCTACAGTAAAGTAATAGAAAAGGAACCACTGAAGGAATAGAATTAAGTAGAGATAGTATGTGGAGGAGAAGAAGGAGTAGATGTAGAGTCATCATCTACCGTGGTTTCCAAGAAAGGGGACCAAATTTGGAGAAAAATGGAAGCCTGATCCTGAAGATTATAAATTGTGCGTTCGTGTAAAGCCGTTTGCATCATTGCCACCAACCATTCTTCTTGAGAGGGAGCTGAGGGAGATTTCCAGTGACGTAGGATACAAATTGTGGCCGTGGCCAAAGCAGTATGAAGAAGACGAATTTGCGGTTTGGAAAGCCTCGGGAAACCTCGTAAATCGTGTAGAATAATGGTTGCGGGCGTAAAAGGTAATGGGAACGACATTGTAGAAGTCAATGTCTTCCCCACAAAAAGCCAAAAGGGTCTAGTACGGGTACATTCGCAAATGATGTGTGTTATGTCACAGCCAGAAGCAGAACATCTCCAGCAAGAAGAATGTGATAACAACTTAGCTTGGTGTAACTTAACAGGAGACCAATGCCATTCATGGAGAATTTTGAAGATACAGAATTTAAGACGAGCTTCCCGAACACCTTTATGTAATCCTTCTAAAATTTGATACCATTGAATATTGGAGTACACAATTGATAAACGGGATTGCCATTTCATCTGAAGAGCATGTGAGAGAGGCTGTGAGAAGAGAGGATGCACAAACGTTTTATAAAGACCAGAAGTCACTCCTTTAAGATTTTCCCACAACAGTAATTAAGACAAAATGGGAGATACTGAAAGCAGTTCTGGTGGAGAGCCTAAGTGTTTTGTGATACATTGTTGAAGTTGGATATATTTAGAGGATTGCAAAGGTGGTAGATGAAATTCCTCACAAATTTGGGAAAAAGATTTAAAGGTTCAATCATGAAAAAGTTGATCTATAGAATAGATGCCAGCCTCTTTCCATAAAGGCCGGGACAAGGTACGGCCACCAATATGAATAGCTGAATTATGCCATAGGGGAGCTTTAATGTGAATTTGTGAATTAGATTTTAGTATGCGATGATCTCTCTGCCAAGATTTATGCATTGCAGATAAAATAGGGTTTTTAGGATCAGAAGAACTAGTCCCTGTACCGTATAAAAGGGATAAACCTAAATTCTGAGCCAAAAGGTGACGTTCAAGTGAAACCCATTGAGGGATATCTTTAGATTTGGACAGGAAAGATGAGAGTTGAGAGATATGAAGGGCAAGTGAATAATGCTCAATGGAAGGAAGACCCAAACCCCCATGGAGCTAATGGGCTTTTAATATGGCCAAGGCAAGACGTGGCTTAACTGTACCCCAGATTAAGAGTTTTATTTTGGAGTCAATGGATCGAAGAGTAGCTAGGGGAATGTGAAGAGGAAGCATACCTAGAACATAAAGAAATCGCGGTAAAGTAACTATGTTAACCGCTTGAACTCTTCACCCAAAGAGATAGTCCCAGAGCTTTCCATTTATCAAAGTCTCTTTGCATTTGTGTAAATAAAGGAGTCAAATTATCCGTGACATATTATCTAAACCTCTATTAATTAATATTCCTAGATATTTAAGACCGGATGGTTGCCAATGAAAAGGGAAGCCAGAAATTGCTGTCTTCGTAGTACCAATTGACATGGGTAACACTTCACTTTTATCCCAATTTATTTTATAACCTGAGAAAGAGGAGAAATCATTGATAATTTGAAGGAGAGCGGGAAGAGAACGGGGAAGGTCAGTAAGAATGAGAAGAATGTCATCGGCATACAATTAATTTTAGAATGGCCAATTGGAAGAGGGACACCTACAACGTCTTTAGATTATTGTATTGCCGCAGCCAGAGGTTCCATCGCTAAGAGGAAAAGAAGAGGGGATAACGGGCAACCTTGACGAGTGCCTCGTCGAATAGGAAAAGTGGTAGATAAGAAACCACCACAATTAACTTGAGCTAGTGGACTATCATAAATCAAACGCACTTTATCAATAAATTGATCACCCAAGCCAAACCTTTGCATGACTGTAAAAAGGTATTCCCATTCAATGCGATCAAATGCTTTTTCAGCATCAAGGAAAAGAATCAAAGCATCTTCTGTGTGATGTTTAGCTGACCACAAGGCATGAGATAAAGTGCGGAGATGATTCCGAGATGAACGACCCACGACGAAACCCACTTGTGAATTATGAATTAAGGAAGGTAAAACTTTACGAAGATGGGATGCAATAATACTAGCTAGTATTTTAATATCAGAGTTCAAGAGAGATATAGGCCGATAACTGCCACATAGCAAGGGGTCTTTGCCAGGTTTTGGTAAGACAGCTATAATTGCTTTGTTAGAAAGAGATCCTAAAGAGGATTCCTCATCAGCTTCTAGAAACGCGGCGTGTAAAGTATCAATCATATTCTGACCAGTCCATCTATAAAATTCAGGAGGGAAACCATCCTCTCCTGGGGCCTTATGATACGGTAAGGCAATTATAGCTGAAGAAATCTCATCTCTTGTAATAATACTATCCAGTAAAGCTTTGCCGTCATCCGAACGTCCTGGAAGGTGTATTTTATCTAAAAAGTTGGACATTTTAGGTTTATCTATATGATCACTCAGGGAGTAAAGAGATCTATAGAATGAAGCAAATTCTTAAACTATTTCTTGTGGTCTAGTAAGTATGTCGCCATGACTGGATTTGATAGCTGGAATCGCCATAGCAGCCTCCCTCTGACGCAATTGTGTAGCCAATAGCCGACCAGCTTTTTCCCCCTGTTCGTAATGTCTCCCTTTCATTTTTTGCAAGGCGTATTCGGCCTTAGAAGTAAAAAGACTATTGAGAGACATTCGTGCCTGTTCCAATAACTTACGATTCTGGAGGGTAGGATTTGAAATATGCAAATGGGAAAAATGTTGAATGTCTCGTTCAAATTCTGCTTGTTTGGCAGCATTGTTTTTGTTAATAAGAGCAGCATCACACATTAATTGACCTCTGATGGTCGCTTTAGCTGCTGCCCAGACCGTTCTCTTAGAGGAAATTGAATCCTTGTTAATAGTGAGATAATCTTGGAGATGCGATTGTACAAGAAGTTTACCTGCAGGTGTCTTATATTTGTTTATGCTCATTCTCCATGGTTTGCGTCCTGGTCTAGAGAGACCTAAATCGAGGGGCAAAAGAACCGGAGAGTGATCGGATATGGCTGCTTCTAAGATTCTCGAATCTGTAGCCAACTGAACTGCCTTTTGTGAAAGAAGGAAATAGTCTAGAAGAGAAAATGTGCCATGGACGGAAGAAAAGAATGTGTACTCTTTATCTTGTGGATGACTAAGCCTCCAGTGATCAACGAGATCATTGTCGGCGAGAATATCGTGTAAAATGGCTCTATCAGAAGCGTTAACATTATCAAGTCGGCCTGTTTTGTCGAGGACAGGATCTGGAACCAAATTCCAATCCCCTCCAATGAGGAATTGAGAAGCATTGATTTCTGTGAGAAGACGATTCAATCTAAGGAAAAATTGTTTTTGGGCACCAAGCGGAGCGTATATAGAACCGAGACAGATGAAAGAGTTTCCAATTTAACAAAAACATATTGACCCTCCGGATCAGACCATGTTTTGGAAATTGTGAAGGGAAGTGACTTCCGAATAAGGATGGCTACACCACATTTCCGAACAGGAATAGGGTTGTTGGGATCAGTTTTGGAATTACTACTATGAATAACCCTTCCAACCCAGTCTCTACTGAGTTCAGTAGATTCAATATCATCCAAATGTGTTTCCTGCAGTAAAGCAATGTCCACATGTTTAGAGTGTAAATATGAGAGAACTTTTTTCCTTTTAATATAGTGAGTGACACCATGAACATTCCAGGAAATCACTGATAGAGGATGAATAGGAGACATAATGGAAGAATTCAAGAACAAAATAGAGAAAAAGAGAGGAAATAAGTATACAGGGGAAAATGGATAAAGGTGTTACTCTGGATAGCAAAAGACAAAGTGTGTAAAAATCTGAGAAATTAATAAAAGAGAGATAAAAAGGGAAAAGAAGAAAAAGAAAGAAAATAAAAGGATGAGAGAAGTTTTAGAAAAGCAAAGTAAATATCCCGTATAGAAAAAATAAATAAATAAATAAATAGAGTAGGGAAGATAGAGGAAGTGGAAGGAACCGAGACTGTTAACTGCGGGTCTGGGCGCACTAAAGCAACACCGTGGGACAGGACCCCATCTGAGGTGAGAAGGATATGGATCAAGTAAATAAAGGATAATATGGAATATATGAATGTCAAAATGTAAAATATTCAATGTAACATTATCAGAACCATAATAAACTCGAACATATTACGGTGTAATATAAAGCCATGAAATAGGAATATTGACATCTTCAATATGATATAACTATGATAAAAGATTAAGAGAGTATTGCAATAAATGAAGGCAGAAAGTGTGGACGTAGAAGAAAGTCATAATATATAACAGAGGAATGTGAACATCCGTGAATTAATGAAGGTAAAAGAGTGAGATACATAAATAATCGAGAGACAAACAAAAGTTATAGAGGCATAAAGGACAAAATACAAGAAAAAAGAATAAATTGTAGGATAGAATATATAAAGCAAGAGGAAGAAGGAAAATGAGAAAGAAAGGAAAACATGTAGAATAAGAAATTAGAACATAGAAATGAAGGAGATAACAAAGCTTACCTACAAACACATACAACAATTAAATAGCAATACCAACTACAACCTTGAAATAACTAAGAATATTAAATATGCAATGTCAAATTAAGTAATACTAATATCTCCAAATGGAGGAGCTCAACAATGCAAAAAGGATATGCAACAGGTTAATTACTATAGCCTACACATGCAAATGCTAAGTAAAGAGTACGTAATAACATTACATCAGATTCTGCAATATGGGAAAGGAAGCATAAGTGACTACATTATATGATTACAAATACAGCAAAGCATTAAAATAAACAATTGAACAGCAAAGAATCATTCAGTCAGCCACTGAAGGTGTTTTAAGAGGTGATCTAGACTTGTCTCTGTGCGGTTCCTTAGTAAGAGTAGAAATAGAGTGCAAAGCTGAAACCCTATCATCCTGAGAACAATGAAGACGGTTTAGGTCTCTACCACGCTGCCTGAAAGGACTAGCATTACGTGGATGATTCATTGACATATGTGAGGAAGTAGAAGAAGACGATTGAGACTGCTCACAATGTGAAGATTGCGTTTCCATGTCGTGAGATTTAATGTCATCCAAAAATTGTTGCAGAAGTGCAGGGTCACAGAATTCTTTGGATTCTCCATTTCTGGTAATACGAAAGCGCGCAGGTTCAAACAAGCCATATTTGATATCTAGTTGACGTAATTGAGGTCGCATGGAAAGGAATGCCTTCCGTCGCTCATTCGTCTCTTTAGAAAAATCTGCAGCTATTTTTTTTTTTTTTTGAAAGACGTTTATTAAGTGTTCACAGTGCAGTACATATAGCATAGCCTACAACCCTTAGGGCCGGCCGCAACAGGAGGATGTACGGTTAAGACAATGAAGCATAAGTGGCATGTATGCAGTCGCGTACCGGTTACCAAACACTGCTTTGTATGAACAATAAACTTCACGTTATAGGTGCCCCTGTGTACAATTTATTTATAAATGACGTCATGTTTTAGTAAATATGAGAAAAAAAACCAAAAAAAAACATTTCAACTTTGTTAAATGGACAGTTCTCATCGGTATGTCCCATTTTGCCGGTTGTATCATCAGAGAACAATTCAGCAACCTCGTTTTCGAGCCCAGGAAGAGCGCTCGCAGACTTCAGCTGCGTGTCAAGTATGTGAATGTAAATGAGACACGTGTGCGGCCTGCCTTCGCTTCGAGGCGCTCCACCCACAGAGGGACAGCTGAACCTTAAATCTCATCTCTGCATTGTGTAGTGATTCGTGCGGGTGGCTCTATAGACCGTCAGTGAGCTGGAGAGAGAGACGTGGCCTGCGCCAGTCCCCTCGCCTAAGTCGGTATTCGTGTGAGCTTCCTAGTGAACAAACCACTTGTGGGAGATAAGAGTCCAGAACATAGAAACGGGGGTGGTTGTATGGGAGGGGGGGAGGGCCGCGGGGAGGGAGAGTGCATCGAAGGGAGTGACTCCCCGGTGGGCAGGCAGTAAGACAGCAGAACAGGCCTGTATGGGTTCGTGCCTGCGGGTGAGTGGCTATCCAGGCCACGAGTTAGTGTATCGGGCCCGTGGTGCTCACAGATGTCAACTTTCCGAGCAACCGGGGGGCGGCAGTCCCTACCGAACCAGAAACGCCACACCCCCGGTGCCCTCAGTGTGTGTATGTCGCCGGGTGGGGGGGGAAGGAAATACCATTCAGTCACCTAACGTACCTTCATCTATGTCGTTCGTGTCTTTGCATGTATTGTGGACCCTATATGTGTCCCCTGTTCGCACCTTCTTTCTGGAGGGATCTCACAAAACCGTCCCAGAGCTGCGCGATAGGGAACTGTCTGAGGCCCGCGACCTCCTCCCGATGTAAAGCCACGCCTTCCGCCCTGGCCCAGTTAGTGAAGGAAGCGCACCAGTACTTAGGGATTGGCGGCTCCCTCTTTTTCCAATGCTTGGTGATCAACCGTTTGGCTGTGATGAGGCCTAGATCCCAGAACCTGGCATGTGTCTTGTTCAATTTGGTCCTTCTATATAAACCTAGTATGCAGGCCTCCCAAGTGTGTGGTAGTCCCAGGCCAGCGCTGCGTGTTAGGAGAGTCGTTACCTCCCCCCGGTATGTGTCTAGTGAGGGGCAATTCCAGAGCATGTGTAAAATGTCCGCGCCTATCAGGTCGCATCTGGGACAGGCAGCGGTGTTGATCATGAAGTATTTGTTGATCCTATCTGGCGACAAGTATGCCTGGTGTATTATATACAATTGGATGGTGCGGAAGCGGGCATTGCGTGGGATGTTCATAGGGCAGGCTAGGATCATGGACCACTCCTTATCCGTCCATTCCCTCTGTCGGTGGGCCACCCACTTATCCCGCGCCGGCTGTGTGGACCGCTGTGTGTGTAGAAGGAGAGCCTGTGCCAGCCAGTGGATGATGTGAGTACCGTTGCCCATGACATGTAGGTATTGCATTACATGGTGCATCAGCGGCTCCTCCCCAACATCTCCCCAAGAGTCCGTGTATGTTCGTAGTATGGACGCATGGGTCAGGAACTGCCCCGTTGGTAGACCCGTGCTCCCTGCCAGCTCCCCAAATGGAAGCATTGCGCCGTCCGCATATAGGTCGCCCATTGTCTCCACCCCAGCTGCCGTCCAACACTCTAGAATGCGCTCTGTCACCGTCCCGCTTCTCCTGGGTGTGCCCAACAAAGGAATCGCAGGGGCATATGGCTTGACTTCCCGTGTCAGTTTTAAACTGCGGAGGAAACACTTGCGGGCCACTGCCACATGGAGGGGCAGCGGGCGCGGGCCTGTGGTCAAGGGATGGAACAGCGTGCATATCTGTGCGTGCGTCCATATGTACGTTGAGGTGGCCGTGTCATCCAGGTGCGTGCCACTTAGCCAGTGCGTCACCCATTGCAGCTGTGCAGCCAGATAGTACAGTTCCATATTAGGGACTGCCAGTCCACCCTCTGTCGCTGGGGAGTATAGTTTCGTCAGGGCCACACGGGGCCGTCCCCCATTCCAGATCAGATTGCGGACCATTGATTCTAGGTCCCGGAAGAATTTAGCGGGAACGTAGGATGGGATGTTGGCAAAGTGATAGAGCAGTCTGGGCAGTGCTATCATTTTGGTTAGATTCAGAAAAGGGGGTGGTGATGAACAGAGTGCCTGAATTAAGCAGACCACTCTTACCCAGTCCAAAGATCAGGGCTTGATCCATCACCGTTTTTTAGCTCACTGCACCATCCCAGCTCAGAACTTGGCTATATGCAAATTAGTCTGTTCCTGTCCCAGTGCATGATGGGAACAGGGCAAACCAAACTACCAAGCCAATTCTTATACTGGGAAGGAAACAAGCTTCCGGGGACCGGTTTCTGCCATTTCAGGCATCGTCGGCCCGGCTTGCTTGAATCCTGATGGTGCAATGAGCAAGGGACTCACATCTGAGTATACCCTTCCACGCTTATGGTGGACAAAATGATTCAGAAAAGGGGGTGGTGATGAACAGAGTGCCTGAATTAAGCAGACCACTCTTACCCAGTCCAAAGATCAGGGCTTGATCCATCACCGTTTTTTAGCTCACTGCACCATCCCAGCTCAGAACTTGGCTATATGCAAATTAGTCTGTTCCTGTCCCAGTGCATGATGGGAACAGGGCAAACCAAACTACCAAGCCAATTCTTATACTGGGAAGGAAACAAGCTTCCGGGGACCGGTTTCTGCCATTTCAGGCGTCGTCGGCCCGGCTTGCTTGAATCCTGATGGTGCAATGAGCAAGGGACTCACATCTGAGTATACCCTTCCACGCTTATGGTGGACAAAATGATTCAGAAAAGGGGGTGGTGATGAACAGAGTGCCTGAATTAAGCAGACCACTCTTACCCAGTCCAAAGATCAGGGCTTGATCCATCACCGTTTTTTAGCTCACTGCACCATCCCAGCTCAGAACTTGGCTATATGCAAATTAGTCTGTTCCTGTCCCAGTGCATGATGGGAACAGGGCAAACCAAACTACCAAGCCAATTCTTATACTGGGAAGGAAACAAGCTTCCGGGGACCGGTTTCTGCCATTTCAGGCGTCGTCGGCCCGGCTTGCTTGAATCCTGATGGTGCAATGAGCAAGGGACTCACATCTGAGTATACCCTTCCACGCTTATGGTGGACAAAATGATTCAGAAAAGGGGGTGGTGATGAACAGAGTGCCTGAATTAAGCAGACCACTCTTACCCAGTCCAAAGATCAGGGCTTGATCCATCACCGTTTTTTAGCTCACTGCACCATCCCAGCTCAGAACTTGGCTATATGCAAATTAGTCTGTTCCTGTCCCAGTGCATGATGGGAACAGGGCAAACCAAACTACCAAGCCAATTCTTATACTGGGAAGGAAACAAGCTTCCGGGGACCGGTTTCTGCCATTTCAGGCGTCGTCGGCCCGGCTTGCTTGAATCCTGATGGTGCAATGAGCAAGGGACTCACATCTGAGTATACCCTTCCACGCTTATGGTGGACAAAATGATTCAGAAAAGGGGGTGGTGATGAACAGAGTGCCTGAATTAAGCAGACCACTCTTACCCAGTCCAAAGATCAGGGCTTGATCCATCACCGTTTTTTAGCTCACTGCACCATCCCAGCTCAGAACTTGGCTATATGCAAATTAGTCTGTTCTGTCCCAGTGCATGATGGGAACAGGGCAAACCACACTACCAAGCCAATTCTTATACTGGGAAGGAAACAAGCTTCCGGGGACCGGTTTCTGCCATTTCAGGCGTCGTCGGCCCGGCTTGCTTGAATCCTGATGGTGCAATGAGCAAGGGACTCACATCTGAGTATACCCTTCCACGCTTATGGTGGACAAAATGATTCAGAGAAGGGTTCTGAGCTGGGATGGGACAGTGAGCTAAATAACGGTGATGGATCAAGCCCTGATCTTTGGACTGGGTAAGAGTGGTCTGCTTAATTCAGACACTCTGTTCATCACCACCCCCTTTTCTGAATCATTTTGTCCACCATAAGCGTGGAAGGGTATACTCAGACATGAGTCCCTTGCTCACTGCTCCATCAGGATTCAAGCAAGCCGGGCCGACGACTCCTGAAATGGCAGAAACCGGTCCCCGGAAGCTTGTCTCCTTTCTGGTGAAGAATTGGCTTGGTAGTTTGGTCTGCCCTGTTCCCATGATGCACTGGGCCAGGGACAGACTAATTTGCATATAGCCAGGTTCTGAGCTGGGATGGGGCAGTGAGCTAAATAACGGTGATGGATCAAGCCCTGATCTTTGGACTGGGTAAGAGTGGTCTGCTTAATTCAGACACTCTGTTCATCACCACCCCCTTTTCTGAATCATTTTGTCCACCATAAGCGTGGAAGGGTATACTCAGACATGAGTCCCTTGCTCACTGCTCCATTAGGATTCAAGCAAGCCGGGCCGACGACGCCTGAAATGGCAGAAACCGGTCCCCGGAAGCTTGTCTCCTTTCTGGTGAAGAATTGGCTTGGTAGTTTGGTCTGCCCTGTTCCCATGATGCACTGGGCCAGGGACAGACTAATTTGCATATAGCCAGGTTCTGAGCTGGGATGGGGCAGTGAGCTAAATAACGGTGATGGAACAAGCCGTGATCTTTGGACTGGGTAATAGTGGTCTGCTTAATTCAGACACTCTGTTCATCCACCACCCCCTTTTCTGAATCATTTTGGTTAGAGCAATCCTGCTCGGTACGTTTAGGGGCAGTGTTTTCCAGAAAGCCATCTGCGCTCGTAAAGAGGTCATGGCACGTCCCAGGTTACCTTCCAATATGTCGTCCAGGTTCCTATATATGTGCACTCCAAGATACTTAAAGGAGGTGGGATGCCAGGTCAGTCTGACACCTCCAAGGGTCACATCACATTCCTGCGTTTCATGGCTGAAAGAGTACACTCCGGACTTTGCCCAATTAACTCGAAGTCCTGATACTGTTTCGAAAGTCTGGAAAGTGTCCGACAATTCATCTGGCACTGCTGCGAGGTCTCGGACGTACAGAAGTAGATCGTCCGCGTATAGGGAAACCACATGCGTACCATCAGCCAGCGGGATTCCCCATCTCGCCCCTCGCGACCGCAGTAGCGCTGCCAGGGGTTCAATTGCCAGAGAAAAGAGTAGGGGTGACAGTGGGCAACCTTGTCTGGTGCCTCTGCGCACCCGTACCGCCTCAGAGAGTAGCCCGCCTGTTCGCACTCTGACACTCGGCTGTTGATAAATGAGGTCTACCATTTCCTCGAATGCACCTCCCAGGTCAAATCTGTTTAGCACTGCCCCCAAGTAGGGCCACTCCACCGAGTCGAAGGCCTTCTCGAGGTCTAGGACCAGACAGCCCGATCTCGGCCATTGTGACACCGCTTCTACCTGTACGCGAAAGAGACGGCGGATATTGCGCGAGGTGCTCCTCGTTGGCACGAAACCGTTTTGGTCAGTATGTACCAGGGCAGGGACCTCCGTGGCTAGGCGACGAGCCAGCAAAGAGGTGAAGATTTTATAGTCGGTGTTCAACATAGCCAGAGGCCTGTAGGAGCCCATGTTGGTACCGTCTCTACCTGGCTTCAGAAGAGAAACCAGGTTAGCCTCATTTAGCGTGGCAGGAAGCGCCGAGTCCTCTATCGCAGCATTATACAGTTTGAGCAGTTCCGGGATCAGTATATCAGAACAGGTTTTAAAGAATTCGGCAGGGAGGCCGTCTGGGCCCGGAGATTTGCCATTGGATAATGCGAAGATAGCTTCCCGCAACTCTTCTTGTGTGAAAGGCGCCCCCAGGTCTCCCCGCTGCGCGTCTGTAAGGGACGGGAGTGGGATGTTCCCTAGGTAATCAGCGATATTCGCCGACGAAACCCTCAGCTGTGACCTGTAAAGGGCCTGATAGTGTTGCACAAAGGCCTGATGTATTTTGCATTGTGTGTGCACCACGTCTCCCTCGGGCGTCTGGATGGCTGATATCGGCTCAGTACGGCTTTCTTGTCTGACTAGCCAGGCCAGCAGTTTTCCGGGTTTGTCGCTGTGTTGGTGTGTCCGCGCCGAGTGCGCCGCATAATTAACGTGTCGCAGTCGTTCTAGCAGCGCCTCATGATCCGCACGGGCCTCGCCCAGTCCGGCGTCTGTCCCCCCAACCGCCTCCTGTTCCCGGCGGAGCAGGTCAGCCTCCACCTGGCGCAGGTCGGTCTCTAACTGTTTCTGTATACCACCCTGTGTTCCCAAGCAGTGACCTCGCATCATCACTTTGAAGGCGTCCCACTCGACCTGCGGGGAGGACGCCGTGCCTGAGTTGTCAGTAAAATAATCTGCTACGCGTGTCTGCAGGGAGTCTCGGAAGGGGGCGTCCAGCAGTAGGGCCGGTTGTAGGCGCCACGTGGGGATGGGTGGATGGGGGCGCTCCCAAGCTATAAGTAGCGTGTCTGGGTTGTGGTCAGAGTGTGTTCGGCCAAGGTATTGTGAGTCTGTTATGTGCGGCAACAATTCCGATGACACCATATATCTGTCCAGGCGGACATGCAACGAGTGTGCCCCTGAGTAATAGGAGTATATTTTGGTGGTAGGGTTATGTGCGCGCCATGCATCTCTCAGGTCCCACTGTGTCGCCCATTGGGTGAGCGCTTTAATGGCTCCCAGAGACGCAGCATCAGGCCTAGGTGGGGCCGAGCGGTCCAGTGCGGGATCCAATACCGTATTGTAATCTCCTCCCAGAACCCAGGGGACTCCATGCCAAGGTGCTAGTGTTTCCGAGACGCGTGCCAGGAAGCCCCCCTGCTCCGTGTTCGGAGAGTATATGGATGCTAGTACAATAGGCTGCCCATCCATGCGGCCCCTCACCAACACATATCTGCCCTCCGGGTCAGTCAGCACCTCAATCATCGCAAAGGGAGTGCCTGGCTTCACCCATATGAGCGCTCCCCGGGCAAACGAGGAGTACTCAGTAGCATACAGCTGCCCCCTCCATCTGCGCCGCAGTGCAACCACCTCAGCCTTGTTCAAGTGCGTTTCCTGTAGAAGTGCGATTTGTACCTCGTGTCTTTTCAAGTATGAGTATATCTGATAACGGCGTGTCGGTGTGTGCATACCCCTAATGTTCCAGGTACATATTTTGGTCGCCATTATCGTACATCAGTATAGTCCTCCTCCCCACCCCCGCAGCCACAGCCCTGCACCCATCCACAATATCTCCACTGCCATCTCTCCCCCGGCCACCCCCCCATCGCACTCATGAATAATCAGGAAGACATTAAAAAGGGGGGAAAAAACATGTAGTAACAAAACCCAACTATAGGGAGACTTCCCTGAAATACCAAAAGGGCAGCGGCGAAACGGGCCACCGTCCATATTCTGTAAAGAAGAGGGACAACGATTCAAATCTAGGGGGATCGTGTGCTGCCCACGGTCCTAGCCAGTCAATTAAGTGTACAATAAGGAAGATCAAAGCCCTTCCCCGGGCCTTATAGTCAAAGTTAGTACCCAGAAAGGCAACCCCGTTGCGTGCTGTGGGGTAATCTGCTTGCTGTATCCTGCAGCGGGGAGTCAGGAGCGCCCTTACCACCAAGTCTCTGGCGCCAGGCAGTCCCCAGGCTATGCGGGCAGCTGGCGGGCAGGAGAGAATGTACAGAGCTGCAGCATGTTCCCACTTCCCATCCTCCCCGACATCGGCTATATAGCCGGACAGGTACTCACTGCGCAGGTGCACGCCTCTTGTCCTCAGGTCTGCGGTGGACGTCACGGGCAGCGGCCGGTAGGTTCAGTTGCGCCGCAGCTGCCCGGACTAAGTTCTCGTCCCCGCTGCCTTGGCTGGGTCTGGAATAGCAATCCGTGTATGCCTTCAGTGTAGCATGTCTGCCGTCTGAGGCGTGACTACCGGTAAATCCACCGACTGTTGGGAGTCTGGTATCCCGTAGATTGCTTCATCATCGCTGGGCTCCACTCTCGGGCTGGGGGCCTGTACTACATCCGAGGTCGGCGAGGCGCTCAGTTGGGAGACCCTTC
This sequence comes from Lissotriton helveticus, assembly GCF_964261635.1. Lineage (NCBI taxonomy): Eukaryota > Metazoa > Chordata > Amphibia > Caudata > Salamandridae > Lissotriton > Lissotriton helveticus. Next base: position 169,291,752 of record NC_136067.1, on the reverse strand, counting down.
GGAGTGCATCACGTTGTTCCTGGATCATCTGGTCCGGTGGTGGGGAGTGTCTCGTCGGTTGTTCTAGGCGACCAGTGCCCTGTTCTCTGTTCCTGCGGCGACGACGTTGTCCGCGTGGTCGTGGTCGCGGTCTCGTCTCGTAGCTTTGCGCCTGTCTGGGCGATGAGTTGATGCCGCCATCAAGCCATTCGTTGACCTCCTCAGGAGTATTAAAGAAGTAGGTCTTGTCTCGCGCCACCACTCTCAGTTTGGCAGGAAAGAGTAGGGAGTACTTGAGGCCCTCGGTGCGGAGACATCGTTTCACGTCTAGGAAGTCGTGTCTTTGGCGCTGCACCTGGACGGTGTAGTCCGGGAAAAACATCACGGCGGTATTTTCAATGCGAACCTCCCCAAGTCTTCTGGTTTCTCTCAGGATCGCGTCTCTGTCCCGGTAGTTCAGGACTCTGAAGAGTAGTGGCCTCGGGTGGTCGCCTGTGGTGTGGGGTCTCGTGGGTACGCGGTGTGCACGTTCCACTACGAATTGAGCCGACAGCGTGCCCTCAGGCAGCAGTTCTCTCAGCCATTCCTCAACTCGTTGGGTAGGACGAGGGCCTTACCATTTTTCCGGGACACCCACAAGTCTGACGTTGTTGCGTCTCGCCCTCCCTTCGGCATCCTCGGCGCGCTCTTCAAGGAATTCTACTCTATTGAGAAGGTCCTGTACCTGCTTATCTGTTTGCGTGACTTTGGGTCCAAGGTCCGTCACTGTACCCTCCAGTGTTTTGGTTCGATCAGACAGTTTCTTGTGGTCATCTCGTAGGTGAGTCAGGTCTATGGCAACGCTGTCAATTTTGGACTCCAGAGACGTTCTGGTCAGCTGAAGCGATTGTTCCATGCGCTCCATGGCGGCTAGAACGCTGTCCAATCTCGCGGTCACCTGGTCAGCAGCCATCTTGTGCTGTGTCTTGTTCGTTTTTCCCGTCGGCAATGCTCCTCCGGTGCCAGTGCGGGTTCTCACCCCTCCGGACATGTGCAGGGCGTCCTGTCGAACTGTGCAATGTACGCGCTCGGGTACTGGCGAGCAACGCCCGCGGCGCCTGATCACTTTGGTGCAGCAGGAAGGCCGGGCAAGCAACCACCAACAGCTCGGTCGATTCCACACACCCCGCGGGCGGCCGATGTCGTGGCAGCAAGGTGTCTCGTGGTAGTTTATTAGTCAACCAGCACTGTTTCGTCTCTGGCCTCTGTGTGGGGGGCCCGCTGGGGTCCTCGGGTGATCTAGGCAGACCAAGTGACACTGTTCGGGTGCTGGAAGGGCCAGGAAGGCGGGACTGCGATTCCAATGCCACCGCTAATGTCACAGGGTGGTCGGGCCTTAGTGATGGCGAGCAGCGGCGATCGCCCCTACCGTCCTCCAGGCCGCCGTCGGCTCAGCAGTTGTGCCCCCCCGGGCGGGGTGAGGTGCTCGTTGGGCTGGGGGTCGCGGCCCGGTCTCAGCACCGCCGACCCGATGGTGAGGATGGGCGCCGCAGGGCCGCGGCCGCACCTGGTGTGTCCAGGACCGTCACCGCAGCGCAGGAGGGGGGTCTCCGCCCGCAGCCACGGCCGACCCACCGGGCCCGGCTTCGCTCTCAGGTCGCAGCTGTGTGACGATATCGGCACCCCAGGGGGCCGCCGTGCATTTAGACAGGGGCCGCGGGTAATGGCGTCCGCCGCCGCGGTCACTCCGGCCAGGCGTCCCGCCCCTCCCAGCTCAGTCCCCCAAGAATCTCCGAGGACAAAGCGAGGGGCGGGATTGGAGCGGCAACGCGACCCCTGGTCTCAGGTGTTGTGCTCAAGGGCACCGCTCAAGTCCGGTCCCGCGCTCTGCAGTGAGGCCCACAAGGCCGGCCCAGGCCGCGGTCTCCCGTGTTTTCGCTGGCCGTCTGGGCGGCGGCCAAGTCCGCCTGCCTCCCGCAGGAGAGTCCGGTGCTGGTGCTTTCGGTTCCCGGAATCGAAAATTAGCCTGTTGGTCTAGAAGGGCTCCGGGACGGTCCGTCTGCAATCTCGGGCAATTCTGAGTGTAAATGGCGGAGAATGGGCCCGGGGAAGGGGAGCTCGGCTCGGAGCTCTACCCGGCTGCGACCTCCGCCATTGCGTGCCAAGCCACGCCCCCCGAAAAATCTGCAGCTATATGAATAGTATAACACTGAAAAAGAAAAGGACCTCTTGAGCGAGCTGCAAGCAAAATTTGTCGAGTTTGTTCATGCCTAAGAAAAGAGCAATAATTGGTTGTGGGCGCACAGAGGAACCTGGACTTGGAGGACCAATTCTGTGAGCGCGTTGTATTTCAAGAGGTGGAACAAAGGAAATACCAGTCATTAGTGGAAGAGTGTCGCAGAGGAACAATTTCATGTCATTCTTTTCAATGTTCTCCGGAAACCCAAAAAAACGGACATTGTCTCTTCGACTGCGATCTTCCAGATCGATGATTTTGCTGTGGAGAAATAGAAGGTCCTGATACGAAGGTTGAACAGTATCCAAACGACTCTCCATGGCCAGTATTTTAGAGTCAAGACTTTCAAGTCTAGTATGAAAAGTGGTGAGGTCTGCCCTGATCGATTTAGTTTCTCTAGCCAAAGATGTGATTGTGATGTCTAACCCGTCTAATCGACGATTAACCCCAGAGATCTCCTGCAGCATTCTTTGCATGGTATCGGACAATGACTGATCAACGTGAGTTGGCAAATCTTGGTAGACAGTTGATGGTGGAGACAAGTTCCCTTTCATTGACAAATTGTTAGAGTGTTTCACAACTTCAGAAAATAGTGGTTGTTTAGGGGGTTTATTACCGTTCCTGGTGTCAGACATTGTCAGTTTGTGCTTCACAGATGCTTTACAGAAGCGAATTGATGTGGTAACGTTATATGAAGCAATGATGAGAGCAACTTCGTAATGGATAACAGGAAGCAAGTAGAATAATACAATATAAATTGCAATGTCACAGACAGAACTGAGTATATATCATGTATGAAAACAAAAGATAAATTGTTTGCATAAAAGATGTTGAGGATGGGGTATACACCATCAAAGAAAAAGTCAACAATCACTCAGTACTGTAACAAGTAATCATGTATAGACTGCGACAATTCAATGAAGAAAAGGCCTGTAACAAGAGAAGGGTTAGTGTCAAAGTCAGATATCACAAAACATCAGGCCTAGCGACATTGAAATGGATAATGCAAATCGAATGTATAAATAATACACTTCAAATCAACAAGTCTTAAGCAAAGGACGCTGTTACATATGAAATAAGAAGTTGTCATATACGGACTCGAACTCCAAGGCTGGCAAAATGGAAAGGAAAAAACACATTAAGAGTGTCACAAGGAAACTGTCTCTGGCATATATGTAAGCTCATTACAGTAAGAGAACGCGTTGTGCGCCATATAGCATCATGAGAAAAGAACAGCATACACAGCAAAAGTCAATTAAAGCAAGAGGTAACATGTTTATGACTAATGAGGAGAGCTGTAGGAATCCTGCATGAATAAGGAAACGTTGTCACAACAGTAAAAAGAGGCGCAATGTGAGTATAAATGCACACAAAGAACAAGTAAGCGCACTCTTGTGAGGCGAGGAAATGTAGGACAAGCGTTTTGTGATAAAATATCTCATGAGAGCAATACACATAATAGAGTTATCCTCTTCATAAGGCCGTATAGCAAAATAACATGCTGGAGTCATTTAAAATGGAATGTATAACATATAAAACATTACAGAAAAAATTGGCCCTGAGAAGAATATAAGCAAGCTTCCACCAGAAAAGGTAATTGCGCTGCATTTAAGTCATGAGGAAAAAGTCCTTGGCGCAATATATGAGGAAAAAGCAGCATAAATAGTAGCACCTGCCTTTTTCCATAAAAAAGCCATGCAGAGGAGAGTCAAAGTGACTGATATTTGAAAACACCATTTAATATACATGGAGTGAGGCTCCAGTGCAAAGAAGGGCAATTCATAGAGATAAATATCAGTTGGTGTTTTTTTTATTTATATTTTCCCCCTTCCTTGTCTTTATTGTTCTCTTGTGAGAGAAAGAAACCTTTCCGGTAATGTAAATAAAAGCCTCTCTCTATTGCAGCAGTAGGAGGCACTTCAGATGGGGAGCCAGAGCCTTTTCCGTCGTCGCTCCGCAATTGTGGAACTCCCTCCCCATGGAGATAAAAACTCTCCCTTCCATCGACTCTTTCAAAAAGGCTCTAAAAACGTATTTCTTTAAGAAGGCCTACTCATGATTAAATAGGACTAGGTAGGGCCTTAAGTTGCTGTATTTAATCTAGGCGCCTTGACGCCCACTGGGCTAAGTACGCGCGTTACAAGAAACTCCTCATTCATTCATTCAGACAGGAACCTGCGCAATGGTTAAGGAGGCGCGGCCCTGTGAAGCGAGGAGGCGTGGCCCTATAGTAGAAAAGGCGCGGCCCTGTGATGCGAGGAGGCGCGGCCTCGTACGATACGCAGGTCCCCGAGTGCGTCAGCAAAGCGGTGGTTACCTCACCGGCGTGTGTGGATGAAGAAGCATCACCGCGCTGTCAAAAATAAAGCCACCAGGACAGTCCACATGCCCTTCGGTGACAGCTGGCCACGAAAAGAAGAGTCCGGCGGCACAGGTAAGTGAGAGTCGCTCGTCAGGGGTCCGTCCCACAACGGAGCTCGACTCTCAGGCGGCCATCTTCCTGCGTGGCCAGACCATGCCCAATCGACGACTTTGCTTTGAGGGAGTGATTTTATGTGCTGTATGGGTTGTTACGAAATCTACCTCTGGAGCCGCCAGGTTACATCTTAAGCTTTATATAAGCTTGGTGCATACAGGGCTTGCAGGTAACAACATCAGTGTTTGTATCCTTGTCTAGTAGGTCCATGGGTTTGTCAGCTGTTGTGGGTGTGTCAGTCCACAGGGGTCTCTTGGGTCATAAGTACCAGCATACCAACCCTTCTGAACCACGCGGGTAGTTCCCGAACACGGACATTACCTCCTGCCAGTAGATCATAAAATTCTGATCGCCTCTGCTTGGCTTCCGACTCTAACCAACTTTCAATACGTGAAATCGGAAAGCTGGTTTTATAATGATTGACAGGCTAAGAGGAGGTCCTAGGAGGGTCTTCATGACTGTACATGCCAGTGCTTTACGCTATGCCTTCTCAAGAGACAACCCGAAGGGACCGCAAGCTGCTCCGGAAAGCGTCACCCAGCCGCAAGTGAGTCGTTGCACCAGGCAGTGCGTGACGAGGCTTCCTTTTGCTCACTGGGATCTGTGGAGCAGCCTGTGGCCAAGGTGTAAATTGATTGGCTGACCCGGGGTAACAATTTCTGGTACCGGATAGCCGGCTCTACCTGTAGGAAACAAGCATCAGTGAACTAGAGTGCGGCTGGGGGTATCGAGGAGGTACGTCAGCTGGAGTGCGGGGGGAGGCGAGAAAGCACGGACAGCGGGAGTGGGGGGGTGCAAGAAGGAACAGCGGAGAACAGTTTCTGGCACCGGATATCCGGCTCTACCTGTAGGAAACAAGCAGAGAAGGGGTGCGAGAAGGGACAGCGGGAGTGCATACAAAATAGTGCTCACACTCTCAATCACACATATCATGCAACACTCAAGTGAAGGGGCCAGTAGCCTCGGAGGGTTATAACTGATGAGATGGCCCTCATAAGGAGGGACTAACAAGCATATAAACCAATTGGAAGGCAGCATTTAGGAAGCAGAAAGACACAAGTCAATGATGGGGGAGTGGGCAGGCCTTAAACTAAGCTTCCCTGCTATAGTTTATACTGCATGTCTCAACAAGATAGCGCAAGCGCTGCCTAGGCAAGACCTAAAAATTGTGATGCTAACCCAGCCCTAAGTTTACCCCCAAGTCTTCTCAAACAGCTGATAGGTGACTACCACTAGCCCTGTTGTCTTGCAGCAATCAAAACGTCACCCCTCCTCCATGTTTTCTGCAAGCTCCAATTATCCCTCCAAGTGAAAGGAGCAGCAACATTAGGTCATTCAGTGCATATGCATACACTGTTGGCTGTCTAGGGTTTCAACAGGACAGGAAAAGCACTGTGTAAAGCAATAGCAGCAGGATTTGTGCAACGCTCCTGACTGATTGATTGATTAGATAGTAAACACATGTGTGTGGTGTTGGTGAGTGGGCAGGAGTCAAATAACCAGTGTAGTGGGGTACTTGTCAACTTGTCCTGACCACAGTAGGGTGCAGGGTGTCCATGGTAATGGTGTAAAGCTTGTACAATGGTCTACCGCAGCACATAGAAAGTTTACCAACAGTGGAAACCTTTCCCCAAGTGCACAAAATGCAGTCCAACTCTCAACTGCTTGAGAGTCACCACAGCACCCAAAAACGAAGGCTGCCACCCAAGATGTTGAATTGATTTTACAACATATTTACCTAGTTCCTTAGGTGAGGCCACACAGGGGGATATTCTCAAGAATGCGTGATAATCAGCGCAAAATAAGAATAACGCAACATTGCACATCGCAGTCTATCACGGGAAAACAAGGCTGTGTCAACTCAGTATTCACAACACGGCGGAACCGTGCTATAGGCCCACGATAACGCATCAAATGTCCGTGTTAAAACCAACGCAACGCTGAAAAAACGCGAAACACCAATGCGAAAATAGTAGCGATGAGGCCGAGCGCAATCCAAACCTCAGCAATAACCAGTGACAGGCCTGCGATTCCCACGCGTCATGTGGTAAAATGCTCCATAAAAGCAGAGTAAAAAAACTGTGAGATGACAATGTACGAGCACAACCCCACAGCTGTGACATAGAACAAATGACCATTGTCCCACATCAGATAGGCATCTCCTCACAAACAGCCACAATGCACATAGACATGCATTCTGTATGTAACCTGTGCCAATGCGGAAACATACATGGAACACATTGTGAAACCGCATCACCTCTTCACATTGCAGAGTGACAATCAACACACCCTGCACACAGATGTGCCATATCCATGATCAAACAATAATGAAAGCATGGACTAATGTAGGAGCAGTGACTCCCCCTTATGTACATGTAGCCCATGTCGTGGGACTTGAGTCAGAGGGTGCATTACTGCATCATCGCGGCACATATCAGAGCCCAAAAGAAGCCCTGTTGTCACTTGTAGGCAACAAACGACAGCCAAAACGGAATGAATTGGGACACATGTGAAACGCCGAAGTGGGATACCGTACCAACTGCCGAAGGCGCGCCTAAGGCAAGCCCGTCTGCGCCTGTCCGCGCCTGGCCGGTCCCAGGGACCAGGCAGAATGGAGAAAGCAACAGCTACACCTCCGCTGAACTCCTCTCTCTGCAACACTCTGGAATCCCCAACCTTGATCCTGCCACTCTTATCCGCTTAAAGGCTAATAACATCTATCCTCTCAATCTAACGGAGGAGGATCCCTACACCTTACCTCAATGCCCCACCTCCACTAGTCCTACCCCAAGGCCAAACACCTTGACCCTCCGCTGCTTATATCTTAATACTAGATCTCTAGTAAAACATCAACTAGACATCTTCCTACTACTCAAGTCCGACAGACCAGATATATTATTTTTATCTGAAACCTGGCTTACGGCGGATTCCTTACCGGACATTCTCTCAGCCCTACCTGCAGATTACTACATTATGCTGACAAACAGAGAACCAGGAAAACCCGGGGGAGGAGTTGCTGCAATTATTCATAAAAACCATACATTCACCACTCTACCCCCTCTGGTCCTTCCAGACACGGAAAACCTGGTAATTAAATCCGACTCAGACAAAGGTACTTTGGTACTGGTAATAATCTATCGCCCACCTAAAACTATGCCTACATTCCCGGCATCGCTGTCTGAACAAATGGCCAGCCTAGTCATCAATTATGATAAAGTCTTGCTGATCGGAGACTTAAACTACTGGTACAATGACCCGGAAGCAGGACCCCAGGCCACAGAACTTTTTGAGCTTCTCTCTCAAATGAACTTCTCCCAATCAGTTCTGACCCCTACCCATGAAAAGGGACATATTCTACACCAAATATGGTCTCGTAATGTCCCACTATCCACTCCGACGATAACGCCCTGCATATGGTCGGATCACCATCAACTTCAATTCTTCATTACTTTTTACGGCCATCTAAAGGCTCCCGCCTCTGCTGGGGGGCCAGCAAGGAAATGGAGCTCACTAAACAAACAAGATTTCATGTCTACTCTGACCAACTCTCTCCCAGCCTCCTCCCCAGACATCAACCTCTTGGACAAAGATCTCACCGATTGGCTCATGGCTGCCAGCAACGAGCACGTCCCCTTAACCAAATTCTCACGTGCTCGCCGCATGGATGCACATAGATGGTTTACCACAGACCTCAAAAAATGAGAACTGCGCCAATTAGAGAGAAAATGGAGACATGGGTACTCTGACGAAGACAGATCATTATATATAGCTGCCCGCAGGAAGTATAAAAATTCTATCTTATCCGCTAAAGCAGTCTTTTTCTCCGAAAAAATCTTAAACACCCAAAATAAAGCCAAGGAAATCTTCAGGGTCATAAACGACCTATGTAATGATACCAGAACTTCCCCCTCTCAAGCTCCTACGCAAACTTTTTAAATCAACTCAATGACTTTTTTAAGGATAAAATTGCCAATATAAAAAACAGTATCCAGTCCAGCCCGACTACTGCGGGAAGAGTAGATAGCTGCAGAAACCTTAACGAACTCGATGCTATTTCTCCTATAGAACAACCGAGATTAGCAGAATTAATGAACCGAGTTACGTCCGGATCTCCTAACGACCCTTGCCCCCCGCACATACTAAAGGAAGTTTATTCGACAATACCCCAAGGAATACTTCCCCTCTTGAACGAGTCCCTATCACAGGGAATAGTCCCTAATTCGTTCAAAAACGCCACGTTGGTCCCATTAATTAAAAAACCTGGCGCCGACCCTTCCAACCTCTCAAACTACCGACCCATATCGCTTCTCCCTTTCGGTGCAAAGATCTTAGAAGCCCATGTGGCGAGCTGTATCTCGAGCTTCATAGAGACATCCGACTTTCTAGAGCCCAATCAAGCCGGCTTTCGCCAGGCGCACTCTACCGAGTCGGTAATCCCAGCGGTCCTGGACACCATGAGGTCCAATGCCGACAGGGGCATACATCAGGCCTTGGTGCTCCTGGACTTGTCGGCAGCGTTTGACACGGTGGATCATACCATCTTACTACACCATGTCGAACAGGCCGGCCTGAGAGGCACAGCTCTTGGTTGGGTCAAGTCCGTTCTGAATGACCGTTTCCAGGCTGTTATGCTTGAGAACTTTACGGCGCCCAAACTCCCCACCACCTGCGGCATTCCGCAGGGCTCATCGCTGTCCCCCCTCCTGTTCAATCTGTACCTCAAACCGCTGCTGCATTCATTAAAAAACAGGAAGGTTACTATATACAACTATGCGGACGATCTGCAGCTTATATTTCCCCTAAACTCCCCAGACTCCGTTGAAGAATTTCAGGCCACTATGTTGCACATCCAAGGGTGGATGGAGACGAACCATCTAAAGCTCAACCCCGGAAAGACCGAGCTGGTACTCCCGGGTAAAAGTGCAACCAGCTGGGGCCCTCATTTTTGGCCGCCCTCTATGGGACCCCCCCGTCTCCCTCTCCATCAGTAAAAAGTCTTGGGATCACCCTTAACACCGATCTATCATTAAAAAATCAGGTGGGAACTGTGATTTCCTCATGTTTCTTCCAGTTACGGAAGATCAAGAAAATTGCTCATCTGCTCACGCATTCCGCTCTCATCCAGGTGGTAATTGCCTTGGTCCTCTCCCGTCTTGACTTTTCCAACTCCATCTATCTGGGTATCCCCTTGGCCCTTTCCAATCGATTGCAGATTGTGCAAAATCAAGCGGCCAGACTAATATTCAAATGCAATGGCAGGAGCTCGGCGAAACCACTGCTAGCCACCCTTCATTGGCTACCTATAGCCCAACGGGTAACCTTCAAGGTAGGCTGCCTGACCTTCAAGGCTCTTCACGGAAAAAGCCCCAAGTTTATAAATCATCTCATAAACAAACACGAACCGACTCGTAATCTCCGCTCTGCCCACCTGTCCCTCCTCACCTTGCCCCTCTTTAAAAAGAAACGCCTCGGCGGATGCCGATTTGCTTATTTGGCCCCAAAGATCTGGAACTCGTTTCCCCTTTCACTTCGGAGCTGCACCAATTTAATGCCACTCAGGGGTGCACTGAAGACCTGGTTATTCAAACAAGCACACGGTTAGGATACTGCTCACCATCTTCCCTCTTCTCTAGCGCCATGAAACCTCTGGGTGCCCGTGCGCTATACAAATTACGAATAACATAACATAACATAACATAACATAACATAACATAACATAACATAACTGTGAGACACATAACTGGCAGTTCGAATACGTGACACCCTAAACAGCCTCACTCCACAGAGGTGATGCACCCACCATCCATTAACAAATTCCAAAATTGCTATCACTACATGTCGCAGCTACATTTGTCTGAATGAAATGCCTGTACAGATGAGTGACATGCAAGCAGGAAATGTGTCTTGGAATGCATTTATTTGCACATGCTGTGCCTGTGCTCATTCATCGTACTGTCCCATGTTTGCTAAGGACCATCACAATGTGACGGCAACATGAGAAGAAATTGTCAATGGCGGTGTTCCTACGGCCTACGGCCTATTCCTGCTGTGGCTGCAGTGGGGTGTGGTCCACCTGCCTCACCTTCAACATCATCATCTGGTGCATCTGGCACTCGTATCCATGGGGCATTGCTGCATACACATATGTTGTGCAACACACAACATGCAACAATCATCTTGCACACGATGTCTGGGCTGTACAGGAGCCTTCCACCTGTGACGTCCAGGCACCTGAAACGTGACTTCAACACGCCAAATGTGTGCTCCACGATGCCCCTGGTGCATTTGTGGGCCAAATTGTACTCCCTCTGGGCCTGTGTGTTCGGGGCTCGGAGGGGTGTCATTATTCAAGCGCAGAGTGCATATCCTTGGTCACCTGTGACAGTGCAGAGAGACATGAGTCAAGACTACGTATTGCATGATGTGTTGGCAGGCTCACAGGTTCATTGGTGTGTGATATGTGTGACTTAGTGATTCCTGTATGACATGAACTGCTTGTTGCAAATGACAGGCATCAAAGTGTATTACATAGCCCCACTGCTGCTCCTCCCTCCCCCGAGCATAGTCACAAGTGTGAACAGCGTGGTTGCATCACTTGCACTCCTACGGCACACCATTGTCATGTCTGTCTGCACATGTCCACAAGCCTGACTACGACACAGTGATGATGTGCGCTGAAGGTGGCCAGCCACATGTGTGTAGGCCCATTGTAAGGACAAGGCTGACACATATGTAGAGAACCTGCGTGGCTGAACTCGCCATGCGGTTGCAGGTAGACATTTGGCGCATGCTGCACTAAGAACGACACACACAACAGTTGGCATGTGTGATCCCTGACACCGAGCGGGCATGCCCTCCCTCATGTACCCCTTCGGCCGAGCCCGCACTCCGGGGGCATGCCACTTTGCAACATTGTATATTGCTGGATGAGTGGCGCAGACACTACAAAAGAGACACATGCATTAGTCACTTCCTTGGCAAGGCCTAAACTTAACCACATCCAGATCCACATGTGGAAGAGCCACACCCCTACACTGAACTGTCGTACCCCTGTCCACTCCGCTTACGCTCACAGGGAGGTACGACACGGCTACATGTCCCAGGTCTACCCCACTGCCTGCAGTGACATGGTTGCGCCCTCTGTACACAGAACAATGTAATGTGGTATGGCCCGGGGCCCTCATGCATACATAATGACCACATGGACACAATGAGTGAGTTTGTGGAACAGGCTACGGGCACGCGGGCCCGGCCCCTTTTGTTGCCAGGGTCACATGTCCAGTGACGCCTGTGCTGGATGGGTGTTGGGTAGTGTAAGCCACCCCTCAGGGGTTGGTTGGTGCTGGCAACAACCACAACAGTGATCAGACAATCAGCAGTACAAGGTTCAAACAGCAAGGGTCCATGACTTGAGCTGCACAAAGTTAGTGGCCCCGGATGCACTGAGTTCGGCACAGGCACACCGCCACGGTGCACTGAGGTAGGGCCACATGAGCTAAGCGGGTCCTCATCGATGTCCAAGGTGAATGTCGCAGAGGGTTGCGGGGCACAGTGGAAGGAGTCCTTCCAGGGCATGATGCAGAGGGCAGAAGCAAGCACAAATAGGCAAATGGCGGAGTTGAATGCTACAGACTCCTCTTAACCACCATGACTGTATCAGCTAGATGATGATGAAGACCAACCCCAGCCCATGGACTCAGATGCCGCCAAAGATCAACCAGAGGGTGCCCATGAATTTCGAGGCACATACTTAGTGGCACCACAGCTGAAAGGGGATGCAGTCTGCGATGAGGCCTGTACAAGAACATAAATTCTGCTATGAAGAGAGCAAGACTCAGTTCCAATTGTGTGACCTACTCCACTGCAGTGTGTGCCAAGGGCAGCGGTCAGCGCGGGTCAACCACTGTCCAGCCATCTCTTTCTGGATCTCTAACACATGACAATGGAATGGCATGTGGAGAAGATTTGTGGCATACGGAGGTAGTGGCACCAGAGCTGAGCGGGTGTGCAGCCTATGACGATGCTGTGTCCTGCCTGGTATGGATCGGATTGGATTGGTGTGAGACCTGCAGGACCGCAGTGTAGGCCGTAGGCCGAAGTCAGCAAGGGCCCACAGACACATGTGGTTGGAATGCTATGCACAGAGAAGCTGGCACCACATCAAAGGGAGTATAGTGATATAAACTCTGCCATAAAATGAGTACTCTGCCATAGTGTAATCAAGACTCAGTTCCAAATATGTGACGTACCAGTCCGCTATGTCAGGCGGTGGAGTACGTCAACAAGAAAGGAGTACAGCGGGCCTTGCTCACGGAGGCCGTGATGGTCTGAGCAGGCTGTCAGATTCGCGGCACTCGGGCTTGGAACTTGCACCGGCATGTGGTGGGCCCTCCATGACACACGCCGGTGTCGACAGGAGAGCAGTGATGCCTGGATGCGCAGGGGCGGGCAAGACGGCTTCAGGGAACAGCGGCCCGGGGTGCAGCAGACAGCACCGCTCACTACGCTGGCCTTGAGGTGGGATGAGAGGTGCCGCCCTGGCAGGGACATTGGCATTCCGGAAGAGGACCACGCCCAGGGCTAAGTGCTTTTCATTCACACGCTCACGCTAGCCTGGCGTACGCCGGGACAGCCCACTCCGCACACGCTTACCGGGGGGACGTAACAAGCTACATTTCCGTGATCTCCCCCACTGGCTGGGGTGACATGGTTGCGTCCACTGTCCACACACTCCATACACCAGCGGTGTATGTAGACATGGATATGTCTGTAGTCTGCCTACTGCATTCTGTCCAGCACTTCCATGCCACCTTTGGCATTATGTACATTCCCATTCATCAGTCACTTGCCTCCTTCACACATGCCTGGTTCCCACCTCTCCCCACATTCTGCTGATGTGTGGCTGAGGTGCCATGCCTTTGATGGCTTGTGTACATGGCTGGCCCAGGTTCCCACAGTAAGTGGTGCTGTTGTGTCTGGTGGTTGGGCATGTTGTTTGGTATGTTGTATGTGACTTTGTGACGTGTGCATTCCCAGAGTTGTGAATTGCATGATTGTGGATTTGAGGTGTGTGTTGTGTTCATTTGGCACTTACCAACAAGCAGTGCATTTCCGTAGGTGTCAGCCTGGAAGCGCTGGTTGATGATGGACTGTTGGAAAATATAGGAATCATGCACACTGCCTGGGCAGTTGGCGACGACATTGGTGAAGAGACCCCGGTGGCCCATAATTGCCCGCACATTGATGGAATGGGTGTGCTTTCTGTTACGGTAATTGTGTGCATTGTCGGCAGGGGGCACAAGTAGAACATGTGTGCAGTCAATTGCCCCCAACACGTGCGGGAAGCCAGCTATGGCGTAGAAGCCTTGCTTGGTCTCCAGCTGTTCCTGCGCAGTGTGGGGGAAGTATAGGTACCGGGGTACCAGGCTGATGATGGCATCCAGGACAGGTTTGAGGAACTTTGATAGGGCTAGCTGTGAGACTCATCCGACTCTGGCAGTTGTTGGTTGGAGGGTACCTGAGGCCAACAGGTGCATCACAGCCAGCAGCTTTGTCTGAGGTGGGATGTTGGTTGTCCGCTGTGTTGGTACCGTCAGCCTGTTGGCAATGATGTTCAGGATGCGGAGGATGGTTGTACTTTTGAGCCTGTAGTGGGCAATGACTTACTCTGGTGTTAAGTCTGTGAGGCTGGTGCGTTTTCAGAAGCTCCACTGTTTGTGTCAGCGCTGCCTCTGTGGTGGTCCATGGGGGTTGGGGGGGCAGGGAGGTCCGGGGGGTGGTGGGCCTGGGGGTGGTGGCGGTGAGTGTTGTGGCTCTGTTGGGGCTCCGAGCTACATGATCAGTAGCTCCATGGCTTCTGTTTGTCTTCAGATGTGGCTCTGGGCTGGGCTCCCTTTTATGGTGCAGGCTGGCGTCCAACTTTACACCAGGTCAGAGCAGGTGTTAATTTCCTGCTGCTAAGGCGCCTTTTCGCCTGTTTTGGGATCTTATCGCCGATCAGGCTGGTCATTGAGAATGTTGTGGAGTGGTGTTGTTGCAGCTTTTAGCACGGGAACGCCTAGTCTGCATCTCATTAGTGATAGTTGCCGGGCTCATCTGTGACAATATGTTTTGCGGCTGCTATCGCAGGTAAACAGGTGATATGGGCTGTTATCACCAGCTTGTGAATGGGGCAATAGTTTTATCGCCACTTTGGCTGCAGTACAGTGCCATTAACTCGGGGATACATCCTTGAGAATATGCCCCACAGTTACATAATTATGTTTGGTTGCCAATGTATCTTATTGCATAATATTGTTTCTTTCAGTGCCTTCATTGTGGAAGGGAGATGTGTGGTGACTGGCCTGATGCCATCCCACCAGGCGTCATTTCCAGGGTACAATGTTTTGCGTCTTCTGTTAAGTTAATTAATAGCTGACAGGCCTAAAGATTGGATATTCTTTCTGTGCCCCAATAAATCCTTCTACAGACTCGGTGAGGCTTTAGTGGTTCCATCCCTTCTCCGCCTTACTGATATCTCATGCTGAACTCTGACAAAATAAAGGTAATTTATTTTCCCGCCTCAGCTAGCCCCACTAGCCTCTCCAGCCCCATGCACCTTCTTTTTCACATTCTCCCCAATCCTGCATTGCCAGAACCTCACAGTCATGTTTGGCAAAATGCAACTTGGATCTTTTGTATGTAAATGACCAGCATAAAGTCCAGGTTTCAGTTATTAAACATCTGCTCTGTCTTCCTCCACACCCCCATCCACTCTGCCAGATATTAAATCACCCTGGTCATGAGAAATCTGGACACAGCAACACATCTGCTTCCTACAAACTACTTTGTACCCCTGGAAAAAGTAATTCATTTCACCACCTGGACACTGATCATTCCATAATATTCCATACCACGCCCCTGTTTCCGGTACCGCCTGCAGGCACAATGGCTGTCAGCTAGTACTGGACCCTGGGGATTCTGGTCACATGAGCTCATGGAAGTCCACAACCTCACCACCACCTCTTTAACAACCATACCCAACACAGACAGCATTGGCCTCGCAAGCAACCCTAAACCAACCAACAACCTCCTTAAAACATTCTGAGCTTTTCATATGCTTCGCCTTTTCCATTGGAATTTCCTCGCTTTTGAGGTGCACTGCACCTCCTCTTCATCAGCATTTAAACCAGCCCTCAAAGCCTGGCTCCACTCTCTATTATTTTACCATAGCAATTTAATGCATACACTTCAAATGGCCTTTCTATCCTGAAAGGACACATCCACCTGCTCAGAGGCTTAAAAACCTGGTACTCCCTTACACTGCCCATGTTGTCCTCAAAGCCCACCTCCTCCTGACCACACACTTGCAAAGCAGTCTATCACTTCCCTCCACTGCCCTTGTTATACTTAAAGCCTGCATCCTCCTGCCCACACACCATCGTAGCAGCCCATCACTTCCCTCTCCTACCCTTGTTATAATCACAACCCACCGCCTCATCCTTACATAGCAGCAAATCACTTCCATCCCTTTTATCCTGAAAGCCCACCTCTTCCTGCCCATGCAGTAACATAACAGCCAATCACTTCCATCCACCGCCCTTGTTATAATAAAAACCCATTTCCTCCTGCTCATTCACTAACATGACAGCCAATCACTTCCATCCACCGCCCTTGTTATCCTCACAGCCCACTTCATCACGCCCACAAACTAAAATAGCAGCCAATCACTTCCCTCCAGTGCCCTTGTTATACTCAAAAGCTTGCCTCCACCTACTCGTGGGGCTTACGTCATTGCCAATCACTCTCATCAAACGCTCTTGCTACTTCCTTGAAAGTGGAAATCTGTAACACTCACAGTGGCAGTGGTCGAAGTGGGGAAAAAAAGTAGGGGGACTTTGGGCGGGGAATCGGAGGGCAGGCATAACCAGAGGATTGGATCAGTTTGCGAAATCTGAGGTGTGGCCAGAATGCAAAAAACATTTACATTTTTAGTATTTGTTTGGCATTTCACAGACTAGTTATAGCTTATTTTGTTATTTAATTCAACCAATGGATACACGTGATTATTTTAGATTTAATATGAGTTATTGACATTAAAATACATACAAAAAGTAGGATATGTTGTCAATCACAGAATGCCCTAAATACACTTAAAAGTGGAATCACAAGCCATTTGTCTCCAAGCCATAGAGTTTCTGTCATCAGCACTTCTCCTACCTTTTTCCACAAGAGCAGTTCAAACATGAATGGCAAAATATCCTAGTTTGCAAATGTTTTCTATATAATTATAGCTCTGCCATTGTTGCCACATAATACAACATCTGCTGCATAATCTGACAATTTTAACGAATAAATAGTTTGTAGCTCAAACGGATCAAAAGTTACAAAAAAATGTGACTTGTGTTGCTGCAAAGTGGACAGCCCATGGCAAAGGTTGACTGATCACCTTTCTCACTGCAGCATTTGCATGTTATACTGGTACTAATAAAGCACAATCTTTCCAGAGACTGTTAGCATGTGTAAAAATGTCATTATAATATAGTATCAGAAAATATACTTATTACACTGCAACCTTTTTTTCTGCATTTCCACTTCTTTTGCTGCATAATTCCAGTGGCCCCAAAGCAGGCAACACATGTTAAAAATGCTTGTGCATGAAGCAGAGAGAGTGTGAATTTTGTGAACTTAGGGGCTCATTACGGACTTCCGTCTGTCCGCCATCGTGCTGCGGCTTGGGACCGTCCGTCTGTAATGCGGTGGTCCCGTATATTAGATTATGAAGCGACCGCCACCGTGGCGGTTGCATTGTGTATCTCTGACATTGTGGAGGGTGCTGCGGGCTGCAGCACCCACCACAATGTCAGAAATGCACTGTTTGATTTCCCTGCACTACGTGGCAGGCACCACATCCACCTCCCCCAAACACAAGGGAGTCCCACTACGGGCCCCCAAATAAAATCCCCGTCAGCCTGTGAATGGCAGTTTCCCCGCCATACACCAGCTGGTGGAGAGGCAGCATCATAGTATGGTGGATGGTGCCTGCTAGACACCGCCACCATATTGTTGATGCAGGGTGGGTCCGCCAGGCAATCGTAACGATAGCCTGTGGTGGATCCGTGGCAGACGGACTTTACATCCAACAGCCCACCGCTCGACATGTAATTTGGCAGGCAGAGAAGTGCCTTACAATGACGGTGAAACCCCCACCGGCAGGCTGCCAGTGGTGGTTTCACCACCATCGTAATGACCCCCTTAGTTTGGTGTGCATGCAAATCCTGCATTGCCGATCGCTGCTGAGTTGCAACTACTACTGCTGAAACAAGGCAAATTGAGGTACCAATGGGTGATGCAGACTTGGCTCAAGGGCAGGGCCGGCTTTAGTGCTGGTGGTGCCCTGTGCAATATTGTTTGTTGGTGCCCCCCAATTACCACGTCTGCCACAGATTCTCTCACTAACACCTTTTAACAGTGCCCCTCAAGTCTCCATAACCACTCTCTCTCAGATGCATTTAATTTGATTTACAGCGCCACTTGTACCAGTGTAGGGTGTCAGAGCACTTTACATCCCACACATTACACTGAGACAATCAATTATTTGTGTGTAAATCACTGTATAGGAAATCTTACATAAGACAAAGGACTACAAGGTGTAGGAGTCACATGACAATCATACTAGTAGGCAGCATAGTTTAATAGCTCACTGTTCTATGTTAGGATTTTGACTTATAATCTGCAAGTAACAAAAGGATCTCTCTGCCAAAAGCAGTAACCCACTGACCTATTTAAATTATGTGCACTTTGTGATATGCATGGTACATCTTCTATGCAGCAGGCACATTAGCCCTCTGCGCTACCTTTCCACAAGTAAACACTTCCACAAGAAAAAACTCTGATCTCCCTCTAGGAAGAACATTAATCACCGGAGTTATCATTACACTTTTATTATTGCTGAAAATTGCTGGAGGCCAGGAAGGGAGCAGCAAGCACTTTAAAAACCAAAATATACTTACAAACACAACGCCCCCACCCAAAGTCAGCCCCTGGTGTGGTCACACTGGTCGCACCGCCCTAGAGCCGGCCCATCTCAAGGGTCCTGTGACCTCAGTGACAGAGTCACTGTTGCTCTATGGTATGCTGCTTCATAGACCTGTCCGTAACACTGGAGGTGAACTTCAGTATGCATTGAGGTGGACATGCCTTCAAGGTTTTCCCACAGTAGCCACTGCTACGGTCCACCTGCTAGTGCTAAGACACCAGGGATTCTAAGGTATAGTGGGACCTTCCAAGGTCTAGCATGGGAATGTGCTCGCTCGGTGACTGGCCATTAAGGCTGGACCTGGTTTCCCAGTTCCAGATTTGGCAGCTCCGACCATAGTGACATACCCTCTCCCCCACTGAACACCACACCGTCCCACTGAGAGAAACTCGCACTCACACTACAACCCAATTGTGCCCTGCTATAAACACCTGGATGCAACTCAATTCAAATTACGCACTAGATAAGAGGAATATACTGCCTAAAAAAAATTACGTGAAAAAAAAAATTAAGTGACAACAGCCTGGAAAAAGCAAACACTCATAGGGAATGCAGGAGTAAGTAAAGTATGTGAAATGTAAGCAGGAACAACATGGTTACCTTAATGCATTTACACTCACTATTCAGAAATCAGTGAGTACTTTTTCCTGAAAAGTTAAGGCCCAGAAGGGACCAGTTTCAATGTCCATTGCTTATATCCTTACAAAACATAAGTAGTATGGTTTAAAAATACACCATCAGTGAACACAGAGCTGCCGTACACATTTTGTTTTCCAATTCACCCATCAATCAGGCATTGCAGTACCTCCAGGATTGAGGTACTGTCCTATCAAAGCAAAACATTGCTGTTCAAAGAAAGACAAGAAAACAAAAGTAGGGCTTCACTCTACAAACTCTGTAAAGTGACCCATATGTGTTTGGGTGTGACTAAAATCAATCTGGCCACTTTACGACCACTCTGTCTTGCTTTATTTAGTTTGGAATAGAAAAATGTAAAAAAATACGACATTTCCAGCAAAAGTGTTTTTCTTTTTTGGATCCATTTCACAGAGGAACAAATAAACAAAAGGAGACAAGAGAGAGTGAGAACCGTTTCTTGAACTCCCGGTTTTCAGTAAGTGAGGAGGAGCTAGACAGAAAGAGAGGGAATAAGAGGAAGAAAGAGAGGGGGGCAGCTGCCCGTGGCAGGGCAGGAGAAGTGGACACTGGCCTTGTATTCTTTGGGCAATAAGGAAAAGACAGATTACTTTTCCTTCTATGCCTGCCACGCCCCTCCCAGAACGGCCACGAATGCCGAGTCTTATCTGCAGACCTTGGCTATTTCTGCCATCCTGGGACACACGTTTAAAATAAAAAGTAGGGAGGGCGTGGCCAAGATGGCGTCGGAGTAGGACGCTTCTTCAGGTCTCTCCGGCGCCGATCCGAAAAAAGCTACTAACAGCGCGGTCCTGGTGTAGCTGCCCGGGTCCAGAGGGGTGGCGGAAGGGCCCCCAGCGCAGCGGAGTGCAGCGGTGCCGTCTGAGGAGCGGAGTGACCCTTGAACGTCCGCAGGGATACCTCGCCTCTGGGGCCTGTGAAGCACCGGCCTCGCGTAGTCGGGGAGCCGACGTGGTGACTTGCTGCGCTCGCGGCACTTGGGGAAGTGCCGCCTGTGTTTATTCAGCGCCTGCCGGAGGTGGGGGCAGGGGTCCTGCCGGCAGGGACACGAGCCTGGGCTTCAGAGCCCTGTTGCGGAGGACGGCGGGGACAGCAAGAAGGTGGAGGTGCCTCCGGCGGCCGGACAGTAGAGGTGCGGTGAGCACGCCACGGAGCGTCCAGAACCGGCAGACTACCGGCGGGCTGCGCAGACCGGGGCCACTGGAGGAGCGTGGTATCACGCGGGGCCCAGTGCTGATGTGAACAGGCGGTGCAGGGTCGGAGTAAGGGCCCGGCTGCGGTGCCGACCCGAGCGAGGGCTGTCGGCAGGGTGAGTGCCTCCCCAGGAGGGGGCGTGAGCGGCCGTGACACCTGGGGCAGCGGGACCTGGAGCTCTCTACAACTGCTTTGGCTTATAGGCGGGGGCTGGCTGGACGATTGCAGTTGCCACGTGGTGCCAGGGCGACCGGCGTCGTGATCCACGGCCTCGAGTGAGCAGTGCAGAACCGTTTGGATCACAGACCCCGTTAGGGGACCGGATTGCTGGGGCCGGACTGCTGCACCCTTGCCCCCTGGGTCCGCATCTCATCTGCATCTGACGCAGTTCCGGTTCAGTTACTTCCCGGAGGCCACGGCGTGGACAGCGCTACCCTTGGAGTGGACTGTGACTGCCTTGCCCTGAAGAGCCCTGCCTCCTGCTCGCACCTAGTTGGTGGTAGGGTCCCCTGACCCCCAGCATGTGGCTCGCCTGCTTCAGATCTGCCTTCCGGTGATCCCTGGATAGTGAGGGGGTTCCATTTGAGCTGCCTGGTAAGAAGCGTTGCGATCCTCGGGCTCCACGAGCTCCCATAGCGCCTGTATCCTGTCTGACTGGGGGGGTCTGTTCCCCCGGTCTGCGTGTCACCAGCCAAGATGACCACCGTGTCACGCAAGGGGGGTCGACAGGGTAAGGATGGAGCTTCCAAGTCCTCTCAGCAGCCGGCGTCCCCGGGGGCCAGTGGCTCGCAGAAGGTGTCGGATGACGAGGCGCCTGCTACTAAGGCCTTCATGTCTGAACTATTTGCATCCATTAAGGAGGATATTTCTGAGCTCAAGGCTCAGTTGGCCTCTGACCTGAGGGAAGTGCGCAGAGACGTGGACGGCATTGGCGAGAGAGTGGCGACCCTGGAGGACCATGATTTGAGCATGGCTAACGATGTGCACTTGCTGCAACAAGATATCATCCGCCTCACCGAACAGAATCTGGACCTACAGTTGCACACGGAGGACCTGGAAAACCGTTCCAGGAGGAACAACATCCGCATTCGGGCGGTGCCGTGGGATGGTGAGGCGGGAGACCTGCGTGGTTACGTCCGGGACTTGTTTTTACAGATCTTGGACGAGGAGGAGGTGAGGGAAATCGAGATGGATAGAGTACACAGAGTGGGTCTGCCTAGGCGAGGAAGGGGTCCCCCTCCTGACATCCTCGTCTGTGTTCATGATTTCCAAATCAAAGAACGCATTCTCCGCAAAGCCAGGGCCATCACGTCACTGCAATTCAGGGGCCATGCCCCTCAGCTGTTCCAGGACTTGGCAGCCTCCACGCTGCGGAAGAGAAGGGAGTTTCGCCCGGTGACTACCTTCTTGAGAGAACGTAACATCTCCTACTCATGGGGCCACCCCTTCAGGATCATCTTCCGATGGCAGAATCGGCTGGCACAGATTAATTCTCTTCCAGCAGCAAAAGACCTCTTGGGTCTACAGGATGTCCCTTCCTCACAGGAGGCGAGTGCTTCGCCATCTAGGAGACGCCACCGCTCGTCCTCATGGCATAGGGTTGGGGCTTCCCCAGACCGGCGGCGGCCGGATCGTGCCTCTGGTTTGCAGGAAAGGGCCGAAGCAGTGGCTTCGGTGGCCTCAGCCACTCTGGCGGATACGCAAGAAAGCTCTGGAGCGGCATGACCACCACGGATTTGATCTGACCAGGATCGGCGCTGGGGGGGCTTCGTTGCCTTGGTCTGGGTATGGAGGTACTTTTTGGGAAGACACCTCAGACCATGGCCGCGGGGGTTGACCAACTGGCACCCCTGCTCCACTTCCAGTTAGGAAGGCCCCTCACGAACTTTGGACTACTGGACCTGATGAGTATTCTCTTTATCCTTTATGATTTCCACTTCTTTTGTTTGTTGTTTCTTTCTCTACGGGTAGGGTTGGGTGTTGGGGAGTTTGGGGGCTCGGGGTTGGGGGGGCTCTGTGACTTGTGCTATGCTTGGATTGCTTATCTACTGGGGTGGGGTGGGGATGGGGGTTGTTGGGGACGGTGGGGAGGGACCCGTGACGGAGGGCCGGAGGGGATGTTTGTTGTGTGTCTGCTGCTGAGTACGTACTTTACTGCTGGCACCTTAGTGCCACGTACGTTCTGGAAGCTACTGGTTGTCTGCTGCCTGATGGCGGGGCTGAATGCGGGGTGGGTGGCACTTGGCATGCTGAGAGCGATTTTTGGGTTTTCTTTCCGCTATGCCGCTTAGTGTAGGGACGTGGAATGTTAAGGGCTTGAATTCGCCACAGAAGCGGCAGAGAGTACTGAAGTATGTGATGGATCATCAACTTGATGTAGTTGGATTGCAAGAAACCCACTTGGCACGAAAGGATGAGGCGAGGCTTCGCCATAGGGCATACCCCATTGTTTACAGGTCCTCTGCTGTTACGAAGCATCGGGGGGTGGCGCTTCTGTTCAGGGCTACGTTGCATTTTCAGCCGGTGGAGGTCCGACATGACAAGGAGGGTCGATGGCTGATGGTTAAGGGGCACATTCAGGGCAGGTTGTGTACGTTTGTGGTAGTATATTTGCCCACTGCGGGTCAGAACAAGTATTTGCAAGAATTGCTGGAGAAGATTGGGGACTTTGCGGAGGGGCTCTTGCTCCTGTTGGGAGATTTTAACTTGGTGTGGGACAGGGACTTGGACAGCTCGGGGGGGCGTAGGGCGGACACAGGGGTCTTTTCGGATTCCACGCAGCAAGGGGTGGGGGAGTTGGGTCTAGTAGACGGATGGCGAATTTTCCACCCTGCCATGAAAGACTACACATTCTTTTCACATGTGCACCACTCCTACTCTCGCTTGGATCACATTTTTCTTAGCCGGTCCCTCAGAGGGAACATTTTAGATGCCGCCATTCTTCCGATTTCGGTATCGGACCACAGTCTCTTGGTGCTCACTCTCCGTTGGGCGCCACCCGACTCCGCGAGCCGGAAGTGGTACTTCCCGGCGTCAGTGGTCAGGGATGAGGTTTCCAATCAAGCCTTACGCCTGGCCATCCGTGAATTTTTCGAGTGCAATCCACCGTCGGATACTTCTCTGACGACTACATGGGACGCCTTTAAGGCGACGATCAGAGGGACGTGCTTGGGCCTCAACTCGCAACTTAACACCCTGCGTAGAAAGGAGCGGGACGCACTGGAAGCCGAGGTGCTTGAACTCGAGAGGGCTCATAAGCTCAATCCCTCGAGGGTGACCCTGCGTCCGCTTACGGCGGTTAGGGGCAAATTGAAGGCTCACTATGCAAATAGAGCCGAGCTTACTCTCTTGCGATTGGGGCGACATTCATACTCTAGTGGCAATAAGATTGGCAGACACTTGGCCCGGCAATTGCGGGACAAGAGGGAACGAGAATATATAGGAGGGATCAGAGACCCCGCAGGAGTTCTCCATCATCGAGACGGGGCGAAGGCGGACATATTTGGCCGCTTTTATGCCGATTTGTATACGGGCGAGGAGTTGGATGCGACGGCGCAGCGGGAGTTCCTGCAGCGCTTACCGCTCCCACAGGTCTCCAAGGCGTGGAACGATCTGTTAGAGGCTCCGATCTCGAGGGAGGAAGTCCTCTCCGCCATTAAAAACTTGAAATTACATAAAGCCCCCGGCCCGGATGGGTACACTGCTGTCTTCTATAAAACCTACGCAACTGAGGTGTGCGACTTTCTAGTTGCCCTCTTTAATGACATGGCTACGTCCGGAGTGAATACCGGGACTCTGGCGGAAGCGGTGATTACGGTCCTGCCGAAACCGGGGAAGGATCCTGAGCTCTGTCCCTCCTTCCGCCCCATAGCCTTGCTTAATATTGACGCGAAGCTGTATTCGGCGATACTAGCGAGCCGCCTCCAGGACTTGTTACCGGCGATTGTACATCCGGATCAATCCGGTTTTATCAAAGGCCGCCAAACGCACGACAATACGCGCAGGGTGATTCATCTCATTGAGAAGGCGAACAGGTTCCACATTCCGGCGGTATTGGTAGGCCTAGATGCGGAGAGGGCCTTCGACCGCGTGGACTGGAGCTTTCTATTCCACACGTTGCAGGCGTTTGGGTTCTCCGACCGGTTCATCACCATGGTGAGGGCTAATTTCTGTAGCCCGCGCTCGAGGGTGGCGGTGAACGGCCACCTATCGGCCTTCTTCCAGCACTCGCGAGGTACCAGACAAGGATGCCCCCTCTCTCCCTTATTGTTTGCGCTTAGCATTGAACCCTTGGCGATGGCGGTCCGGGAGCATGAGGGGGTGAAGGGCATTCCATTCACAGGGGAGCAGCACAAAATCTCTCTCTTTGCGGATGATGTTCTGCTATCAGTGGCTGACCCCGCTAACTCTCTCCCATGCGTGCGGGATCTTTTGCTGGAATTCGAGGGAGTGGCTGGCTTCAAGGTAAACTACGGCAAGTCTTATGTCCTGAATTTAACCTTATCACAAGCCGACGTTGCTCGGGTAGGCACTTCGACGCCGCTACCCTGGGCTTCGGGCTCGATACTTTACTTAGGAGTCCACCTCACCCCCACGGTGGGTGGCTTATTTGCAGCCAACTTCCCGCCCTTGGTGGCTAAGACGCGGGCCGAACTGGAGAAGTGGAAGCCCAAATTCCTGTCATGGTTGGGTAGGGTGCATGCCATTAAAATGGTCCTTCTCCCTAAATACTTGTATCTCTTTCAGGCCCTACCGATTCCACTGAGCACTTCATTTTTTGGACAGCTCAGGACATTGATCTTAAAATTTGTCTGGCAGGGAGGTAGGGCTCGGCTTTCGTTTGCACTCTTGCGACGGTTGCGGGCTGACGGAGGGGTCGGCCTCCCGGACCTACACCTCTATTATAAAGCTGCCCAACTAAGAGTCATGGTGGAATGGTCACAGCAATTTTCCGACAAACACTGGTTGCATATGGACCGGAGCGTGACTGGCCGGTCCATCTGGGATTTGGCCTGGAAGCCCAAGCGTGATCGACCGTTGAACGCGTACATTAGTACGCCCACAGGGACTACACTGAAAGTGTGGGACACCCTGGCGGGGGATGAGCGATGGACGACCTTCCCGTCTCCATTCACTCCATTGCATTTCAACCCGGCGTTCCAGCCGGCACTCGCCGAGGGTCCCTTTGATACTTGGAGGGAGGGAGGATGCCGCGCATTGCTCCATCTGTTCCATGGCTCTGATCCCCTGACTTTTGAGAATTGCATGCGGGATTACCATGTGCAGCCAACTGAAAAATACAGGCATATGCAACTGCTCCACTGGGCCACGTCACCAGGAGTTCGGGAGGCTGCCACGAGGCCTCTCTCCGAATTTGAGGCCTTTCTGCTGAAAACATCTGCCATGAAGGGGGCCATCTCCTTTCTATACCAACTGTTGCTTCGTTCTGCCCTTTCTCCTAGACCGCGTTACATGGAACAGTGGGAGGAGATGGTGGGGAGGGACATCGCCGATGGAGAATGGTCGGCGTTGTGGAGGGACATGACGCAATTTAACCACTCAATTCTACTGAGGGAGGCTCATTTGAAGACTCTCACACAATGGTACATGGTCCCCGCCCGACTTCACCGTATTTACCCGGTAGTTTCGGATAGATGTTGGAGGGGCTGTGGCCTACTGGGGGACTTCCGCCACATCTGGTGGGATTGCCCGGTCATCAGACCCTTCTGGGACGAGATTCTATCCCATATTAAAGATATTTTGCAGTATCCCATTGATGACTCTTTGGCATCCGTGGTCCTGGGCCTGCGGGATCCTGGCCTTGAGCACCAGACGCGCGCAGACAAGAAGATTCTATGGCTCTGCCTCGGCGCTGCCAAGCTCACGCTGGCGGCCGCATGGAAGCGGAAAGAGGCACCGGCGATCTCACTTTGGCACGCTAGGCTGTGGAGGCTTCTGAGTCTTGAGAGAATGGCGGACATCTTCCTAGGCAACTACAAAAACTTTAAGCACACGTGGGGCCCCCTGGTGTCCTTTCTCTCTACTGGTTTACCCTCGGCAGTTTGCCCGGCATCGCTGAGGACCCTACATCTGTTTCAGTTCTAAGTGTGTGTGATGGATGAATGAGGAATGGATGAGGCGCCGTCACGGGAGGGGGGGGGGTTGGGATGGGGGAAGTTAAGTTTGTGTTCCGCTATTGGGGCATATGTGCCGCTGGGACGAGGCTTAGTTTGATGGCTTTGTGACTCTGAACTTCTACCGGCTGGACTAGACGTATTCCCCAACTGGGGTTACATTCGAGACTACATCTTTTCTGCGGATGTTGGAGCCTGGCATCTACTCGCTTCTCTTGCTCTGCATTATTGCCTCGTCTTGCATTATTGCTTTCCCACTGTATGGGACCATCTATGCACCCGATGCGGTGACTTTTGTTTACTGTTTTATCTCTGTGTTTTGCAAAATAAAAAAATTTTACAAAAAAAAAAAAATAAAAAGTAGGGGAACGGAATCTATGGAAATAATAAAGTAGGGGCATGCTGTGCTCTGCCGATCCAGCCCTCTTTGACCACTGCACAGTGGTACACTGGAGGGAAGAGATGCGGTCTAGAGCCTAGGTGCTGGCAATAGGCACTTAGGATCCAAGCCCATCTCCCTGTGCCTAAAACATTGTGCAAATATGTTAAATTTAATGTGATGCGCTTGTGAAACGTAACTGTGTCATTCAAATGTAATGTGTGAAAACCACACTAGGTACACACAATCTTGTACAGCCTGGTGATAATTAATATAAAGCCTTCCGCTGCTTCCTAGCTCGGTTTGTGACATAAATCCCAAAGCATACTTATCAATAAACAAACAACGCTATAAGTTGCTCCCGCATGTCTGTGTCTTATTGTGACTATAATTTGCCCTGCAAATTTTGACTTTCTTTATTTATTTTTAGAGTTTTATATAAAGCGAACTTGACCCGAGGATATATGAGTGCTTTACAGAATGCACATAGCAACCTTTACACACAATATACAAGAGAATAGTAGAATACATTTAAAGACAATATACATGGGTAAAAAAGTAAAGCAATGGTATTAAATTCTATACATTTCACAACCAAACTGTATCTAATTGCATACTTTCTCATGGCATCTTAATCACTCTTAACTGCATGTAACTATGTTTGGGTGTACTTTCTGGTCCATCAAACATTTATAGATTTCAATAAAATACATTATTTAAAAAAGTCCCAAACCATACAACTGTAACACTGAGCACTATGGCCTAGGTTAACCACAGGGAAATAATGCTGAGGAATTAAGCTCCCTTGGCAGCGCCCTGCATGACACAGAACTGTTTTTGGGATTATAACAAAAGTCACCTACTCCCAGTTTTTCATTGGTTGAGAGGAGGAAGTTGCATAATGTTATTGTAAATTGTATTTATATAACACATACTACCCCAGCTTTTTTAATACCCAAGATTTTGTGGGGGAATTGCAACATTATCTGTGAGTTCATGGTCAAATATACATGGGTAACACAGAAGACAAGGCAAGTGCTGCACTATTTGATGTTTACAAAACCAGCACATAAAAGGAATGGCTGGACCAACCAACTTAATGTATGATTATGAGATGTATAGGTTTGGGACAAAGGAACTCTCAAGTCAACATAAAACAACATACAAAGCCTCAAATTCACCAAAAAGAAGCTGACTTTTTAAGTAGTCCCACTAGGTCCTAAGTTTAGCTAGGCTAACACCTGCTCAGCTCCAGGATACCTTCCCGAGTGACAGTGCGCGCAACATAACAGATTGACTTTGGAATGTCTGGTGGCCGCAACTGGAACAAGGTCACGGAAGAACATCTCACTGCTTCCCGTCAACACAACCATACCGCCGACTTCCATAGATGCCAATACATCCGCACACAACCTCCACCAATGAATTTTTAATTGTGCCGACGTGCTGGTGCCCCTCAAGAAAACGCCCAGCAAGTAACACTCCAAGAAAGCCAGTTGGTTTACTGCCGCCCTCCACAAGTCCAGATGCAACTGTAGACAGCTCGAGAAGAGATGGAGGAACAACAAAACCCCGGAAGCTCACGCGGCCTTCAAAAACGCCATCACTGCACACCACATCCTTCACAAAATCACAAATAAAAGGGACATTCAAGAAAGAATCAACACCAACACACACAACAGCAAAGAACTCTTCGCCATCGTCAAGGAGTTTGCCAAACCCAACAGCGAGACCACAGATGTTCCACCCTCCCAAGACCTCTGCAACAAACTCGGCACCTTTTTCCACCACAAGATCAAGCAGGTCTACGACAGCTTCAACACCCAAGACCCGCCCATCACCCTTGGCACCACCACACCCGACGCCGACGTCCCCCCACAGATCCTGCTCAACTGGACCCCGCTCACCATGGATGATACCCTCAAGACTATGAAAAGCATTCACTCCGGTGCCCCCTCATACCCTTGACTGCACCGCATCTTCTTCAGAGCTGCCAACGCCATTGCCCCTGGCTCCACCGTACCATTAACTGCTCCATCGAGGCTGCCACCTTCCCCTACGACTGGAAGCAGGCCCAGTTGAACCCGCTGCTGAAGAAACCGTTCGCCGACCCGATAGACCGCAAGAGTTTCAGACGCATCTTCCTACTCCTCTTCCCAGCCAAGGTCATTGAGAAGGACATAAATGCACAACTCTACTAGTTTGTAGAAGCCAACCATGTCCCAGACTCTTAATCCGACTTCTAAGGCAACCAAGCACCAAAGCCACACTACTTGCCGCCACCGATGGCATTCGCTCAACTGGTAAGAAACAGCAGCCCTTACCCTCCTAGACCTCTCGGCTGCCTTTGACATCGTCTCCCACCGCACCCTAAGCATGACACTCCACGACACTGGCATCCGCGACAAAGCCCTGGACTGGATCCATTCCTTCCTGACCAGTACAACACCTCAAGTCAGACTACTACCGTTCCTCTCAGAACCCACAGAGATCAGTTACGGAGTCCCCGAGGGCTCCTCCCTGAGCCTCACCCTCTTCAACATCTACATTGCCCACTCTCAACCATAGTCAGGAACCATGGACTCAACATCATCTCCTATGCCAATGACACCCAGCTGATCCTCTCCCTCACCAACGAGCCTACAATCCCCAGAAACTTCCACAATGGGATGAAGGCCATCCCCACCTGGATGAGAGACAACTCTCTCAAGCTCAACTCGGACAAGACAAAAGTCCTCATCCTGGGGCCCAACACCTCTGCCTTGGAAGATTCTTGGTGTCCCGCCATGTTAGGACCCCCCACAGACCATGCACGAAACCTCAGCATCATACTGGACTCCTGGCTCATGATGAACGGCCAGATTAACGCCTTCTCCACATCATACTTTCACACCATTCATCTGCTTCAAAAGACCTTCATACGGATCCCCACTGAGGCCAGAAAACGGTCAGTCACGCACTTATCAGCAGCAGTCTCGACTACGGCAACGCACTCTACGCAGGCATCACCCAGAAACTCCTCAGGAAACTACAGAATTTTCAGAACGCTGCAGTCATACTGCTCCTCAACACCACCCACTGCAGCCATATCTCTGAACACCTGCAAGAACTCCACGGGATCCCAGCCAATCAATCAATCAATCAGTCAGGCATTTGTAGAGCGCACTACTCACCCGTGAGGGTCTCAAGGCGCTAAGGGGAAGGGGGGGGAGGCAGCTACTAGTCGAACAGCCAGGTTGTAGCGATTACAGCCGGCAGACACTGGTGCAAGGTAGTACGTGGCAAGAACTGTTGCCGCACTACATGTCCCAGAACACCCTGGGTCGTAGCGGTCCGGAAATCACCACCAGACTTTGAGATATAAGCCCCTCCCAGGCAGGGCAGGGTGCTTGTCAATCTTTTCCCGAACTTTGGTGAAGCCTGACTTGTTCGATAACGCCGCCACTGGTTGCGCGGACGCTTTCTTTCCCGCTAGGAGGACGCCGCCGCTGGGTTGCGCGGACGCTTTCTTTCCCGCTAGGAGGACGTCGCCGCTGGGTTGCGCGGACGCTTTCTTTCCCGCTAGAGGTAGGAATTGTAACCTGCACGGCCGTGCTGGTTTACCTATCTTTCACCTGGATATCCAGTACTAGTTCTCTGCCTGTACTATGCAAACTTGTTTTCTTTTACCTGCACTCTCGTTATTATTGGACACTCAAGTCTCCCTGCTGCCTTAGAGACTGTATCTACCACGCAGCTTAAGACGACTACCCGACTTGCCTACCTTACGTTTTGGGCTGTGAATGAACAGCCTCAGAACGCCTGTTACTCATCCTCCATTACAGCTGAGCCTATATAGGACATTCCCTAGTGGGCAATTCAGTAAGTGTCCTTGTGTTTCCCTGAATAGCGAACGTTTAGGTGAGTCTTTCATCCCCTATAATCAGCCTTTTCTTTCTTGTCATTACAGCGACGTTGTGTTTCGAAGACCTCCCCAAGTAAGGCCAGACGAAGAGGGGTTCTTCTCAACAACTTCTCTTTTACTTTGTTCTCTTCCCTTTTCTCCGAAGTGCACCTTGTCCTAGTGTGTTACTCACATTGGGGGAGTTGGCGCTTTCGGGAACTGGGAGGCCTCTCCTCGAGCTGTGGTCCCCGCTGGCTAGAAACCTAAGGTTAGTGGCATGTGTGTTATCTTCCTGGGTAATTGTACATCTGCTAACCTGACACAGGTCTTGAGGAGTCTCCTGAAGGTCTGCAGGTCCTGGGTCTGGCATAGGTGGGCGGGGAGTGTGCTCCATGTCTTTGCAGCGAGGTGGGAGACGGATCTACCGCCTGAGGTCGCTCGGCAGATTCGTGGGATGGTGGCGAGGGCGAGGTCGGCGGAGCAAAGCTGGTGGTTCGAGGTGTAGACGGACAGTCGCTCGTTGAGGTATGCTGGTCCGGCGTTGTGGAGTGCTTTGTGAGCGTGGGTAAGGAGTTTGAAGGTGATCCTCTTGTTGTTTGGGAACCAATGCAGATCTCTTAGGTGGGTGGTGATGTGGCTGTGTGTCACAATGTCAATGGCTGCACTTAATGTAACCACTAACCTCTGAAAGATGTCAGCAGGAATGATGGAATGCCGTAAATCCCCCCTTCTTCCCCAGGATGTACCCACACACAGAGCGACTGAAACACTACTATACGTCCATGCACCCCAGGGAAAAGGGAAGCGGATAAAATAACAAACTTCTGCCAAGAAAGACGTCTCCTTTGTCCTGTTTCTGTTGTAGCTAGCAGGCCCTCACAAATGCTCTAGGAGTCATCTACCACTGGTTTACTGCAGGTAAGGGGGAAAGAAAAAACCCTTGGTTAGGCAAGTCTGGGAACACGTGTATATATATATATACGGCTCGTTACTTACAAACACCACTTGGCAGTACTATTAAAGTCCAGTATTCAGATTTCAGACTTGGCACATAGGTACAACAGAGGTAACCCCGTAACCAAGTTTGGAGTTTTTGAAATAACTAAATCAGGAAATAGCGCACCTGCGCAGTAGAAAGAAGTAGATGAAGCAAAAGAACCAAAATCAGCAAGGCAGTTGTAACAAAGAACCAAAATCAGCAAGGCAGTGATAACAAAGAACCAAAATCAGCAACCCATTCTGACCAGGACAAAATCATCAAGGGAGGGAGAACAACCATAAGTATCCGCCAGGCATTGAATCAGCATGCAAAGGGATATTTCCGCTTTCCAGGAAATAAAAGTACTGTAGAGTTCTAAGCATAAGACATAGGAGTACATAGCCTTAATCCTCAGACCTCTTGTGGTGGTATTTTCCTAAAACATAGTGGCATGCGAAGGATCGTGCAACGGAGAACAGCAAACGCGCTCCTGCGCGGTTCTCAACGTGCACAACGCTGGGAATTGCAATTTACCCCACTGCGGGTTTAAACGGGGCACAATCACGGTCGGAGTTCCTTCGAATCTGTTCAGGAACTGCTCGACTGAAAGGGGGTTAATACGGTGAGTGGACCAAGCGCTCCAGCACTGTTCGTCACTTCACCGTATCTCATACCTGGACCATGGTGCGCTGGAAGGAAGGCTCCGGGTAGCGGCTCAGGGTTGAAGACTTCGGGTTGCGGCGATGATTTCCGATGGCTCTGGATCTCGGAACAAGATTGACAAGCCCTGGTTCTGTGACCTGGAAGGGCTTTGTAATCGAAACCAGTCCCACCTCTTCCGGTTCGGAGTCCGCATTGCTTCTGGGAAATGTAGTCCAATGTCCGCCCGGCTCCTTCTGCTGATATGCGGCGAACCTCCCTGATGTTTCTGAGTGCAACTCGCCTACTTTGCTGAAGATAGCGTGGCTCCAACCCTCTACCCCTACGCAGCAGGCTCGTGATCGCTACACTGTGGCGCAGGAGTCCGAGGATGAGGCGTGCAGAGGCATTTTATATGCGTTGGAGTCTCTTCTGGAGTGTAACCATGGTTCCTGCGTAGAGGGCGTTGCCGTAGTCCAGCCTGCTGCTGAGTGCTTGGGTGACCGTTCTGGTTTCGGTGGGGATCCATCTGTAGATCTTGTGGAGCATGCAGAGGGTGTTGAAGAAAGAGGAGGAAACAGTGTTGACTTTTTGGGTCATGGAGAGCGTTGAGTCCTGGGTGAACCCCAGATTGTGTGTGTGGTTGGTGGGTGTCAGGCAGCTCCCAGTGTAGTCGGCCACCAGGAGTCGCCCCATACAGAGGGGGTGGAGCCGAGGATGAGGACCTCCGTCTTGTCGGAGTTCAGTTTTAGTCGGCTGGACTTCATCCAATCTGCGACGGCCTTCATTCCCTCATGGAGGTTGGATTTGGCGGTGGCAGGGTCCTTGGTGAGGGAGAGGATCAACTGGGTGTCATCGACGTATGAGACAATGTTGAGGTGGTGTGCTCAGACGATGTTGGCGAGCGGTGCCATGTAGATGTTGAAAAGGGTCTGGGTGAGGGATGATCCTTACGGTACGCCGCAGGCGACCGTTGTCGCTTTGGATCGGAACGGGGGAGGCGGATCTCTGGGTTCTGCCGGGGAGGAAGGAGGTGATCCAGTCTAGGGTTTTGCCTCGGATCCCTGCGTCGTGGAAGCATGTGCGCACGGTGTGGTGGCAGAGGGTGTTGAAAGGGGCCGAGAGGTCCAGGAGGATGAGGGCAGCAGTTTCACCCCTGTCCAGTATGGTCCTGATGTCGTCAGTGGTGGCGATGAGGGTGGTTTCGGTGCTGTGCTTGCTGCGGAAGCCGGATTGTGAGGAGTCCAGGACTTTGTTCTCCTCCAGGAAGTGGGTCAGTTGTCTGTTGGCGGTCTTCACAATGACTTTTGCCGGGAACAGGAGCAGGGAGATGGGTCGGAGGTTCATGAGGTCCTTTGGATCCGCCTTGGGTTTCTTGAGGAGGGCATTGATCTTGGCGTGTTTCCAGCTCTCTGGCAAGGTGGCGATCTCGAAGAAGCTGTTGATGATCTTTCTGAGTTGGGGTGCCATGATGGAGCCAACAAAAGAGTAATGTTCAAATTCCTCACAAACACCTACAAAGGAGGCAGGTGCCAGGGTAGTGGAGTGGTGTGGCTCACTGGTTAGAGGCGGCAGACCCGGAAGCAGAGAACGTCCCGGGACCAGGGTTCAATTCCCGACGCGGCAGGTTCGTGGACCAGGGTCAGCGGACTCGACAATTCTCGCCTCGGTGCCTACTCTAACCAGGGATCACACTCGGCAACTCTGGGCATTAAGCTTGCCTCATCTCTACAACGGCCCCTCACAGACGCCGGGGATGCCTGGTTTCACCTTGGAGATACCCAGAAGGGACCATCTCACAGGGAAAGCCAGGACGGGTTCCCCAGCGGTCTCCAGCGCCGGGACACTTACGGGCAGCTGTGCGCTTTACAAGTCCAACACATTTACATTTAGTGGATTTTAGACCCCTCTCCATGCTCAATTTAGATTTTGAAATCCTAAGCAAGGTACTGGCATGAAGATTACTCCCCCACATGAGATCTCTTATCCATCCTGCTCGAAATGGGTTCATTCTCTCTTGCAGCACCTCCTACAATCTCCGCAGACTCTATTCTATCCTCTACAATGCGGAAACACCAACTAAACAGCAGGCAGCAGTGTTGTCAATAGACTTGGAAAAAATCATGGACGTGGTTAGCTGGGAGTACTTGTTTGAAGTTATGCTGCATATGGGCCTCGGGGAAGACTGGTTGAGATCGGTACGGCTTCTCTACAATGTACCCACAGCGAGGGTTAGGACGGGCAAACTGATCTCCAAACAGTATAAGATTTCCCAGGAGATCCAGCAGGGGTGTCCCCTCTCACCTCTCCTATTTGCCCTGGCAATAGAGCTGCTTCCTGAGAGAATCCACTTGGGAGGTGAGGGGATAGGATTTTGCATGGGTGGGCGGACACATATTATTTCCCTGTATGTGGACGACCTGCTGATCTACCTGGAGGAGGTGGTAATGGGTACCTCCACGTCTGTGCAGATCCTGGAAGGCTTTGCTCAGGTCTCAGGCCTCCGGGTCAACAAAACCAAGAGATGCTTATTTCCAGTGGCGGGCCCACTGCCCAGGCCTGAGGCCCTGATGAACGATATTCTCTGGGCCCCTAGGTCATTCAAATACCTGGGCATCCATGTCTTCCATTCCCCAGAGGACCAGAAGGAGGGAAATCTGAACAGGGCTTTGCTATCTCTTAGATCTTGTGTGCACTTCCGGGGTACTCTGCAGTACGGCTAGGATTTCACTATCTAAAATGGTTATGCAGTCCCGACTGCTGTACTTCTTTGTTAACTTCACGGTTTTGATGCCTGCTAGTTGGTTACGCTCGCTGAGCACATTATTGCGAGACATGGTGTGGGGTGACGGGTTGACAATATAGTAAATGCGATAAATATGTATGGTATTTTTGTACCCAAGGATGCTGCTGAGGACTGCCCGCCTGGTTCTGAATAATAATAAGTGAAGCAGGTACTAGATAGAAGGTGGAGTGTGGCTCAATGGTTAGAGCGGCAGACCCTGATGCAGAGTTCTGGCCAGGGACCAGGGTTCGATTCCCGCCTTGGCGGGGTCTCGGGCTCAATTTCCTCGGACCTGTTAATTCTCGCCGCGGTGCCTATTCTAATCACGGGCCTGTGGAAAAGTAAATTTTGCCATGTTCTGTGTCCCTACGTGTCCTCCATCTTATGTTATGTGTGCATGATTAATATGCATATGTATCCCCCATGTTTGATTAAAGACGCAATTACAGTTGTGTCCATCTCTAGTATGCCAGTTTCCAGTTCTCGTGAAAGCTACGAGTATTAGGCCTATGTAAAGTTACGTTGCCACGTTTCTCAGTGTGCACGTTATTTCATTGTAAAGTCCCCGTTTCTAGGCCTCAAAAGGGCCCGGACACCAGATTCAGCTCCTGTCTCCTGAGCCCTCGCTGAGGAGCGATACAGCCCCCACCTGTATCCTCGACCCTTCACTTACTTCCTGCCTCACAGTGCCCGGCTCGGCCTGGCTCTGCCTACGAGTCTGCCAAGAGTATGTTATGATTCTAGTTATCAGTCCAGCCCTCCTTCTCTGCATTCCTAAGCTACTGAATCGCATCAATAGTTTCCGTCATTGTCTAGCCTTTACGTCTCCATGTAAGAGAAATACTGCATTTAATGGTCATTTAATATTCTTCAACGCACTACATGTAGAATAATGCATGCTCCAGTCTTAGAGTCTGTTAGCCTCTCCCCTCCTGACTCTTAGTTTATATCAACATGTTCTCTAAAACATCAGATACTAGATAGGGTTTAGGTACATGTCGCCCTGACTCTCCAGACTTCAGTCTCTGCTCCTAGCGCAGAGTTCATAGCCCCCAGCTTCTCCTAGTAACACGTCATTGTCAGTTTGCGCGCACCATTAGGTTAGAGGTCCCGGCTCCTTAGGTAGCCCCCTCCATGTTTCCGCCCCATTTATGACATATTCTGTTACGTTTACATCACATGTCCATGTATACGCCTCTTGTTACACCTCTTTTCACCCTTATCTTTCGCGACTGCTATTGACCACACCCACTGCTCCGCCTACTGTAATTCACTGTAATGCAATTGTTTTAGTATATATGCTTGTGTACTGTTATTAAATGTTACGCCAGTCCAATCCTGTCCCGTGCTAGCTAGCCATCCCAGATCTTGTCCGTGCAGGTTGTCCTGTTCCTGTCCTTTATGCTGTATTAAACCTGCAAACTCCTACTACCTCGAATCTTGACTCTTATTTATTGAGCTATCTGTTATTCATATATTCATTCAAAAATAGAGGTATTATTTATTTATTTACCACATAATGGCGCCCGAATAGGGACTTGCCCTTTCCCCACGCGCCGGTGAAGCCACGCCGGCCCCCTGACCCTCTGCAGCCGTGACGGAACCATACCGTGCACGTGCAGATATTTCTGCTTCAAGTATCCCTCAGGCCCACGGAGGAGACGGAGGTGGCGGTCCAGCATCCAGACGAGGCGGTGGAGGAACGCGGCGAGTCCCGACCAGAGCCCAAGCCGAGAGTCCAAGGTCCGAGGTATCCGGAGGCCCACCCGTAACTGAAGTCCGAAGTTCGTCCGTCCGGCGTCGAAGCAGTCCAGTCCAGTCCGAGGCCTTCCGTTCTTGCTGCCCGGTGAGTACCGTTGCTGGGGTAGTATCTAGACAGGGTCAATCTAATTGTCTCTGGTCCGTGGGTTTTGGTGGTACACAGACCCAAAACGAAGTGTCCACTTCGGTGGATGCGGGTCCTGACGTGTCTCTTTATGAGACCGGTAAGTTTCGTACTGTTTTAGCAGTGCATCTAGTTTCTGTTCTAGTCAGTTCTGTTCTCGAGAAAATTCATGTATTCTGTTTTCAGTATTCCAGGTAGTATTCTGTTCGAACTGTTATTTTAAATGTTCTTCATGTATTTTAATGTCGTGGTACGAAAGTGGTGTAGTTATCGTGTTCATTGTGTATTGTATTGTGTCTAGATTACAGTTCAGTCATGCCCTTATTTTCTAAATTACGTCAGTTGAAAACTAGAAAAGGTCTGTTAGAAGCAGCAGTTCCTGTCCCGCCTAGGGACAGTCCAGGTCATTTTATGTATCAGAAGCATGGCATAAGTGCCATATTATATCTAGATTTATGGGTAGAGTACACCAAAGAGTTAGAAGAAAAGTATAGATGGCCCGTATCAGGCACATGGGATGCCGAGTGCATCATGCGAGTAGAAGAAGCATTATGAAAAAAAAGAAAGCCAGACAGTCACAGAAAGATGCCATCGAGTTATGGCGCAAAGAATCTCATAAAAGAACCGAAAAAGAAATCAGAAAGTCAGAACTAAGTAGAGAATCCTTAGAACGTGCCCAAGAAAGGGAACTAATCGAGATAGGTGAACGAGTTAAAATCGAACAGTCAGACAGACAGAGGCATGCCCTCATTAAGGGTATGTATCCTCTTCTTGCCGAGGGCTTGCCAAAAGCGACCCCGGAGGCATCCAGTAATTTTCCGCCACCATTAGTTCCGATCAAGCTACGTCACAAACCGACCGCAGCTGATATTTTTATTTCGTCCTACTTGGACGACACAGTCCCAGAATATGCAAATCCGCCAGCTCCTGTAAATAATGTAAATCCTGCTCCTCCAGTCACCGGAGTACCTGCTACGGTACCCCCGGTCCAGCCCACATTACAATTTCCCGCCGCGCCAGTACGAAGAGTATCAGTCGACGATTCTAGTTTAGGGGCCGCAGGAGGAGGTCCTCCTGGTACCCCGCCACCACACCAACGTGTAACGTTAGTCGAGTTACATGAACGTGCGTTACAGCGTACGCCCAAATATAAGTCCGTTGCAGATATCCGACGAGCTCTTACTGAATGCCGCTATGATCCAGTTGCAGGTGATGATAGTACAGTTATATATTCCATCCGTGTAAGACGGGTGACCGGGTATTTGGATACCCTACCGGATATGAAAGGAGATCTAGACAGAATATATCGTTTCATCCGTACAGGGGATGATCCAGAAAGTATTGGCGAAGCCATGTCTCAAAGGAAAGCTGAGATCCAGCTCATGTTATTAAAGTTTCTGATTAATTGTTTAATAAGAGAACAAGATTATCCGACCAAAGATCCGGCCGAAATGAGAATCCTGACAAGGTGGAGTGATAATATAGCCGAGGGTAAACACAGAACCATCAGTAGTATAGAGAGTATGTACAAGAAAATCCGTAAAGAAATAATAAGGTTACACGAGAAACGCAAAGAAGCACAAGTAAGCGAGAAAGAAAATGACTCTTCTACTGAAGAGGTAGAGGACGAGAATCCCGCCAGAATAGCGTATGTAGGTAGAACTAGACTTTCCGACCGACATTCACGTCTAGACTACAAGAAAACTGTTCCTCATCCAGCACCGGAACAAGGTTCTCTAGAACAAGTGTTTCAAGCTACCGATCACATTCTGAAAACACGAATCGGTTACAGTGAGTTAAGTACTATGCATGAACAAGAACTAGCCCGATCAGCAGTCCGATGGATTACTGATTCTACCACTTTTCCAGATGAAATAGTGGCACAAATGTTTCTGAAATTGCCCCCAGCCGAGCAACGACTGGTGGGTATGTATATGATCCAACACCTCATTACTCTGTATGAGGGTCAACATTCTGATCCAGGTCCGTTACACGATGTCCTGAACGAGTTACTCCAGTATAGATGGAAAGGTCTAGGTACCGATTTAATTAGTGTCATCCTAGAACAGCGCCACAAATATAGAACGTTCCTGAACCCGCATTTTGTTCATGTCTCACCCCCAGAAAGTAAACCCTTTTACATAGACAGACAGAATCCGTTACGAGAAGTACACCCAGTCAGGACAACGGATGGTGAAATGCTACGAGTGTTTGTTTACACTCCAGTTACCAAGATGGAACTCTTAGAGATGAAGAAATTAATTCCCTGTCATGACAAAGATCCAGCAGGGTTCCACCGAGAATTAAAGGACATGCTCCGTATGGGAGAATATACGTATCCAGATATTATTAAAATGTTAAAAGTCCTGTTGCCCGCAGGGGTATATGAAAAACTCAAGGAAAAAGAATGGGAGGTGGGAGAGAAAAAGATCGATTGGGCAGTTCTAGAAGCTGAAGATAAGATACGAGTACCAGGTACCGGTCTTGGAGAGAAATGTAAAGAATTACCAGAATTGTTAATACAAGTTTTGCCCAGATTATTAGCCACTAAAAAGGAAGACTGGGATGTAATCTCAGCCTGTAAACAGAAACAAGATGAAGACACTAGTGATTTTTATTCTAGATTTGAGAAATGCTTTAGTATCAACAGTGGCCTCAAGACAAGTAGCGAGTCATACCCTCATCTTTTTGTTACTAAATTAGTCGAGAATTCAAGTCCACAAGTTAAGAATCGAGTTTTGAAAGTCAAAAGTACATGGCAAGCTAATACCCCGTCCCAGATGTTACAGATGCTCCAATATCACCAGAATAGAATCAGAGAAGAGCAAGATCATGAAAGGAAACGTATGAAAGACACGAAGATGAAAGTACTAGTTGCACAATCTGTTCCTCAAGACAGTCAGAAGAGGGGTACGAATCAAGCCAGTCATCCTGCAGTTCCCGTTAAAGGGACATGCAATTATTGTAAACAGCCAGGTCATTTTATAAACGAGTGTGCAGTTCTGAAACACAACATAGCTACCGGTAAGACTAAAGAAAGACCACGTCCGCCTAGACAAGAACAAGTTTCACAGACTTCTCAGCCACAGAATGCACAACAGACAGTTCCAGCACCGCAGCCTATTGCTGCAACACAGCATGTTACACAGCAGATGTACCAGTATGCACAGTCCGAGTATCCAGAGTATCAGCCATATTCATGAAACAGCCTAGAGAGGGAGGTAGGCTTGCTTCTCATCGAGATTCCTGTAGATCAAGAAGGTCCCTATGTTCATAGTCAAGTACTAGGGAAAGACAGAAAGTTCCTGATTGATACAGGGGCAAGTAGGACGACTATAAGTCACGCCGAAGTTCCAGGGGCTCCACTCTCAGGCTCTAGAAATGTTTCCCTTGGATTTTCAGGAAAGCCTATTGTAAACGAGATATCTAAGCCAGTTACTCTAGAAGTAGGTCCATTGTCCCGCACTACTGATCTGTTACTTACGAAGTCATGCCCAGAAAATTTGTTGGGTATTAAAACACTGAAAGAATTAGGTGCAGTTATTTGCTGCTCCCCAGAAGGAATACGCTTGTTCCTACGTGACTTCAAGGGTCACTATGTATTACGAGATTTTGATCCAAGATTGTCTAATGTTCCGCAGCATCTATGGGCGCAAGGTCCAACTGATGTAGGTTATATGCAAATCACACCCCATCGTGTGACTCTCAAACCAGGTGTAGTGTTACCACGAATCAGACAGTACAGATTGCCACCTGAGGCTGTAACAGCCTTATCCAAAATTATTGACGAGCTCATTGCTCAAGGAGTAGTTGTAGAAACTGACTCCAATGTATGTAATTCTCCGATCATTCCAGTCATGAAACGTACTGATCCAAATGCACCCCCAGTATATCGATTAGTGATTGACCTTCGAGAACTCAATAAATGTATTATTCCCCAGTACCCAGTTGTCCCAGATATCTCTTCCCTACTGACATCTATTGATTCTGAAGCCACATTTTTTACAGTCATAGACCTCAAGAACGCGTTTTTCAGTGTCCCCATTCATCCAGACAGCCAGTTTCTTTTCGGATTTTGTTTAAATGGAAGGAGCTATATGTTCACACGAGCTCCTCAAGGTTTCACAGAAAGTCCTAGCATTTACAGTCAAGCACTTAAGAGACAACTAGACAACATTCACATGCCAACTGACACTGCCCTGCTCCAGTATGTCGATGATCTACTGATCACAGCCCGTTCTGAACGTGCTTGCGAGCGAGCATCACTTACAGTCTTGTATTTCCTAGCAGAGATGGGGCACAAGGTGTCCCCTTCGAAGCTTCAATTCTGTGTCCAGCAAGTGATCTATTTAGGCCACTTACTGTCCAAGAGGGGTAGGCAGTTGACACCTGACCGTATCCAGTTAATAGCGAGTCTTCCTCAGCCCAAGACCCAGAAGGAGGTACGTGCTTTTATCGGCCTCACTTCTTACTGCAGACAATGGATTCCTCAGTATGCATTTCTAGCCAAGCCACTGATACAGTTAACGACACAGGAGGCAGCCGTATCGACTGTCCTCCCTTGGACATCTGAACATACACTTAGTTTCAATGAATTAAAGAAAGCTCTATGCCAAGCTCCAGTTCTAGCTACACCGAACTACAGTAAGCCTTTTACACTTTTCGTCACAGAACGTGAAGGTACAGCATTATCTGTTCTCACACAAGATCAAGCAGGACAATACAAGCCCTGTGCTTATTTTTCGAGCACACTAGATCCTGTAGCCCAGGCTCTGCCTGCGTGCCTCAAGTCAGTTGCAGCCACAGCACTAGCTATCAGACAAAGTGATTCCATAGTATTAGGACATTCCTTGACAGTACAAGTTCCACACTCCGTGGAAGTTCTTTTAAACCGAACACAGACTCAGCACTTGACAATTGCACGTTTAACAGGTTATGAACTGACACTGTTCCAGCCACACATAGAAATCAGACGCTGCAACGTTCTAAATCCTGCTACACTGTTACCGTCAGTTAATTCGAATCCTGCCACACACGACTGTGTGGAAGTAGTTAACACTATGACAAAGCCAAGACAAGATCTGACAGATATTCCATTACCAGATCCCGACCTGACACTTTATGTGGATGGTTCATGTATGAGAACAAGTACAGGAGAACTAGTAGCCGCGTATGCAGTGACTACTGACACTGAAGTTATAGAAACACACCGTATTGACACCCTGTCTGCTCAAGCAGCAGAGCTAGTTGCTCTGACACAAGCCTGCATTCACGCCAAGAACCTGAAAGTTAATGTTTACACAGATTCACGTTACGCATTTGGAGTCGTACACGACTTTGGAGTACTCTGGCAGGAGAGAGGTTTCATGACTTCTCATGGAACCAAGATTCAGCATGGTCTCCTTATTCAAGCTCTGTTAGATGCCATACACTTACCGACATCTATTGCTATCATGAAGTGCAAAGCACATACGAAAGTTACTGATATTATTTCTCAAGGTAACGATCTAGCAGATCGCACAGCCAAGCTTACAGCCCAGACTCCAGACATTTCAGTTAATCCGACACAGACACATACTCCAGATCCGACTACCTGTATGACAGTTAAGGACCCCACTCAAGATGTCATAGATATCCAGTTACACGCTACTCCCGATGAAATCAAGAAATGGTCCGAACAAGGAGGGGTCCAGACAGATCAGGGATGGGTAACGAAGGGTAAAGCCACATGGTTTCTCCCCGACTCTATGGTTCAAGTCATTATCAATACCGCACATAGTCCAGCACATTTAGGAGAAAAAGCTATGTTAGATAGTATCCAGAACATTTGGTTCAACAAGCATTTACGAGCTGCAGCCAAGCAGAAGGTCCGTACCTGTATGATATGTTGCCAGTTTAATCCAGGTAAAAGTGTCCCGGTGGAACAAGGTGGATTCCAGCCCCCTGACCACCCTTTTGAAGTCCTCCAGATGGATTATATTCAGATGGAGCGATGTCGAGGTTTCAAGTATGTCCTTGTAGTTGTATGCGCTTTGTCCAGGTGGACAGAAGCATATCCAGTCCCAGATTACACATTCGCGACCACTGCCAAGCAGTTGGTTCGTGAATTCTTCCCCCGTTATGGACTCCCTAGAGTCGTATATTCTGACAACGGCCAGCCATTCTCATCTGAGCTTATGAAACATGTTTCCCTTCTGTTAGGGTACCAGTGGAAGTTTCATTGTGTACGCCATCCTGAAGCAGCCGGTCTCGTAGAGAGACATAATCAGACCCTGAAAATCCGCATCGCCAAAATATGTAAAGAGAAAGGTGTGGACTGGCTAGTAGCTCTGCCAGTCGCTTTGTTTTATATGCGCATGGTCGCACATTCCAGATCAGGTCTGTCCCCGTACGAGGTCGTATTCGGCCGCCCCCCTAACATGTGGGGTACACCTAGACCCCGAAGTATTACCGATGTTTCAAGTAATATGCTGACAGATTACCTAGCTTCCTTGATGTCTGCCCTACACTCTTGTCGTTCACAGGTTGCCGCCGCATTTCCAGACAATACCGAGGTGGCACCGCATGAAATCATTCCCGGATGCATGGTTCTTGTGAGGAACTATGATCGTTCAAGTCCGCTGGAGCCCCGCTGGAAAGAACCCAAACAGGTCCTCCTGGCCACCCGTACTGCCGTCAAGTTGGAAGGCAGGAAGGGCTGGGTCCACCTGTCACATGTGAAAAGATTTTTTGGACTAAAACCTGTTACCAAGAACATTTCCGAGGATTGTAAAGACTGCCAAAGTACTATTCTTAAGGACTGTCCCGCAAAAGACTATGATACAGATTCCTCCCCGTTAGAGAAAACTCCGCAGCAGGAGTATAAGCTTAAATTAAGGTCTAGTAAAATAAGTCAGCCAGTTTGATTGTCTAAGTCCTCCCCTAGGTGAAACGGTTAGACCGGTTTCTGACATGTATATAATAGACCCCCACAGAGAGAGAGTTAGTAAGAACTCTAAAAGTTGCACTATTATTTTATGTTTTCTGCTATATTTTAGCATTATGATTTCCTGCACATGTTATGCATTTTATTTGTATTTTCCAGTTTCTCATGTAAATAAGTCTGCTAATGT
This sequence comes from Lissotriton helveticus, assembly GCF_964261635.1. Taxonomy (NCBI): domain Eukaryota; kingdom Metazoa; phylum Chordata; class Amphibia; order Caudata; family Salamandridae; genus Lissotriton; species Lissotriton helveticus. Next base: position 169,247,418 of record NC_136067.1, on the reverse strand, counting down.
TACAGTAGAGCACACGTTTAGTGATCTACCTCCTCATGAACTCTCATATCGTCTTGCTATGCGTAATAATTCCTTTATCCGCATGTTACATTATTCACACCAGACCAGCAATGCCACTAATTGTTGGGTGTGTGGTCGACTCCCCCCTTTCCAGACACCGAAGGGAGTTCTGCCACTCTTTCCTTATCCATTCTCACATAATGGTTCATGTGGAGCATGGTCCACGTTAACGTCATCCTCAAATGATATGTCCCTACTGAACAGTACATGTTTCCCAGACAAGCAAGGTCTTCCCCACAGAACAGGGTTAGATCTAGAAAATGAAGTTTACAATTTGGGTAATTATTCTTCGAATTTTATGGTCCTGAATGTTCAGTCTGATTCTACTCCAGACTTACCTGCTATATCAGTACTACCAGTTAAAGGTGAATTATGTGTCCGAAATAATGGTTCCGTACATGTAGGCCATAGTGATTGTACTACTATTGTCAAGTATAGTGACAGTAGGAAATCTATTTTCAAAGCCTCACGTCATTCTTATTTTATTTGTGGTCAGACCGCATATGTTCGTCTGCCCCTCGATTGGGAGGGAACCTGTTACATTGCCTTCCTACTGCCACCAGTTTTCCTAGCCCCACCTGACTATCATAGGAATTCCCACCTAGTACATACGAGACACAAGAGAGACCTCCCGATTGTCGATTATACTGAAACTGCTCTAGAACAATACATAGATATCAATAAAGGTGTCTTCCCCTACTTAGGTACTGTTGTAAATAGTAAACTGATACGTAGATTAACCAGAACCCTTGAAGCAGTAGTGATTGAGACTACTTCTGCTCTAAGTAACTTAACCGAAGAGCAATCCTTTATGAGAATTGTCGTGCTCCAGAATCGTCTCGTCCTTGACGTCATACTGGCCGATAGGGGCGGGGCATGTAGAGTCATCGGATCTAGTTGCTGCATTTTCATTCCTAATAACGCGCCGTCTGTTTATTCAGCTATTACCAGACTCCATAATATTGCCCATATGTTACACCAAGATCCAGGCACCTGGACATGGTCCGGTTGGTTCTGGAATATAATTTCCGCCTGGGGATGGAAAGTATTGTCATTTCTAGGTATTGCAGTAGCGATCATATTCAGTTGCTGCCTCTGTTTACAATGTGGCCCTGCGATTTGTGGCATTTGTACTACCTCTTGTATTCCTAGTCCCAAGTTCCGTTCTAAATCCCGTTCCAAGACAATTCGAGACGAGCAAATGATACTGTATGAAATGATAGATGGTATCATGAATATTGATGTTTCCTGATGGAAACGTAGTGACAAGGAGGGAATGTGGAAAAGTAAATTTTGCCATGTTCTGTGTCCCTACGTGTCCTCCATCTTATGTTATGTGTGCATGATTAATATGCATATGTATCCCCCATGTTTGATTAAAGACGCAATTACAGTTGTGTCCATCTCTAGTATGCCAGTTTCCAGTTCTCGTGAAAGCTACGAGTATTAGGCCTATGTAAAGTTACGTTGCCACGTTTCTCAGTGTGCACGTTATTTCATTGTAAAGTCCCCGTTTCTAGGCCTCAAAAGGGCCCGGACACCAGATTCAGCTCCTGTCTCCTGAGCCCTCGCTGAGGAGCGATACAGCCCCCACCTGTATCCTCGACCCTTCACTTACTTCCTGCCTCACAGTGCCCGGCTCGGCCTGGCTCTGCCTACGAGTCTGCCAAGAGTATGTTATGATTCTAGTTATCAGTCCAGCCCTCCTTCTCTGCATTCCTAAGCTACTGAATCGCATCAATAGTTTCCGTCATTGTCTAGCCTTTACGTCTCCATGTAAGAGAAATACTGCATTTAATGGTCATTTAATATTCTTCAACGCACTACATGTAGAATAATGCATGCTCCAGTCTTAGAGTCTGTTAGCCTCTCCCCTCCTGACTCTTAGTTTATATCAACATGTTCTCTAAAACATCAGATACTAGATAGGGTTTAGGTACATGTCGCCCTGACTCTCCAGACTTCAGTCTCTGCTCCTAGCGCAGAGTTCATAGCCCCCAGCTTCTCCTAGTAACACGTCATTGTCAGTTTGCGCGCACCATTAGGTTAGAGGTCCCGGCTCCTTAGGTAGCCCCCTCCATGTTTCCGCCCCATTTATGACATATTCTGTTACGTTTACATCACATGTCCATGTATACGCCTCTTGTTACACCTCTTTTCACCCTTATCTTTCGCGACTGCTATTGACCACACCCACTGCTCCGCCTACTGTAATTCACTGTAATGCAATTGTTTTAGTATATATGCTTGTGTACTGTTATTAAATGTTACGCCAGTCCAATCCTGTCCCGTGCTAGCTAGCCATCCCAGATCTTGTCCGTGCAGGTTGTCCTGTTCCTGTCCTTTATGCTGTATTAAACCTGCAAACTCCTACTACCTCGAATCTTGACTCTTATTTATTGAGCTATCTGTTATTCATATATTCATTCAAAAATAGAGGTATTATTTATTTATTTACCACAGGCCCCACGCTGCAACTCTGGGCAATAGCTTGCTTAGCCTCCACACCGGCCCAAACAGCGTTAAGGATGCCTGGCTTCACCCTGGGGGTGCCCAGGAGTGGATACTTCACAGGGAAAGCCAGGAGGGGTACCACAGCGGTATGAGTATCAGCGCCAGGAAGCCGCATAGGCGACACCGCAAGGTGACCGTCTGGTGACAGTGCGCTCTATAAGTACCATGACATTTACATTACATTTACATAGAACAACTATGCAACAGGGATGCAATTATCTCTCCGGATTGTCTTTCCAGCCTAAAATGTATGGAAGCTCAAGTTAGGAATTAACACAGAGTAAATCACGAATACTCATAAAGATGTTTCCTAGTGTTGTAACAAATAAGGATATGAAAGATACACTTGTAATTATTTATCATGCAAGTTTATATACGAAATCCCAGTAAAAATAAGTTAAAAAACATAGTGAATAACTTTCTGCCCTTGGAACCAGATCTCTAACTTCAGCAGCTGTTTTGTTGGAAAGTCCCTTCTCCGCCTGACACAGATGTGTGTAACTCTGCCCTCACTGGTCCTTCTCCCAGTAGTATTAAGGAATAGTAGTGTGCATTGAAATTCCATCCCAGACTGTATTAATTCAGCGCCCTCCACTGACTGTCCTCTCTCTGAGATGGTGAACATCATGGTGGACAGGTCTGATGACCCTAATTGTTGGATCAGAAGCAGAGGTTCAGACACAAGTGTGGAGCACAAACACAGGGGACTGCTCCGACAACCCCCTTGACCCCCCCCACCCCTCTTAGCTGCTAGTGGCCCTGGGGCAGCTCTGGGTCTCTGATGCAGCTACCTGCACCAAAGGGCAAGTTCCTAATCCATGACAACCGTGTTTCCAAGATCCCTTATTACTAATCAAGAGGCCCATAGTCTGTCACTCTTGTCTTGTTCTTGTTCTCAGTATCAACTGTTTGTCTTTGCAAGAAGTGGAGCCTAAGTTCTGGCCCTAAATTGCAATGGCTACATTGACTTCCTCCAGTACACACAAGGAGCCAAACAGGGCATTTTACAGCATAATTGTCACATAAATACAATCGAAAGCCATAGATTCTGGAGGGCTCTCAATATTTCAGTAGGGTCAAGAGTAGGGTAAAAATATATGTATGTATATATATGTGATCAAGACCCGTGAGGGGTTGAAACGCGTCATGGCGGACTGGCTGGTCAAATTACAATAAAGAAACTTTGATTGGCACAAGTACCTGGGTCCACTATCGTCTCTTTGTTGTGGGAGAAGCAATGTTAAGCGACGTTGGACAAAGTCCTTTTCGGTTTTCCTGCCAGACGCGTTTCGGGCCAACGCCCTCTTAAGTGGCAGACCATGTGACATGACGGCATGCGGCAAACACCAGTAAATCCCCACAATAATTGTGCTCAGGTGTACCACATGAAGCAATGCTTTCTGGGACTGGTGGTTTAGTAAAACCCAAGTGGGTCGCCGCCGTCACTCACATTAAAAAAAAGTTTTATAAAGGATTACCGATGTTCCCGCAAGCACCCCACAAATAAAGGGCACCTCCTGTTCCACAATTAGCTGCCCAAATAAGGTAGCTGTGGACCCACAATTTTTTCATGGTAGTGCAATCCTGCGAACGGGCTGGCCGCTATCAAAAAGAAGAGAGAGTTGCCCTTAGGTGGGATGCACTTACAGGTAGGAAATTATGCCAAAGCAAGGGCACGAGCCGTGAACAAAGTACTTTTCGGTTTTCCTGCCAGACGCGTTTCGGGCCAACACCCTCTTCAGTGGCAGACCATGTGATATGACGGCATGCGTCAAACACCAGTAAATCCCCACAATAATTGTGCTCAGGTGTACCACCTGAAGCAATGCTTTCTGGGACGCGTTTCGGGCCAACGCCCTCTTCAGTGGCAGACCATGTGACATGACGGCATGCGGCAAAAACCAGTAAATCCCCACAATAATTGTGCTCAGGTGTACCACCTGAAGCAATACTTTCTGGGACTGGTGGTTTAGTAAAACCCAAGTGGGTCGCCGCCACCACTCACATTCAAAGAAAGTTTTAAAAAGGATTGCCGATGTTACCGCAAGCACCCCGCAAATAAAGGGCACCTCCTGTTCCACAGTAAGCTGCCCAAATAAGGTAGCAGTGGACCCGCAATTTTTTCGCAGTAGTGCAATCCCGCGACCGGGCTGGCCGCTATCAAAAAGAAGAAAGAGTTGCCCCTAGGTGGGATGCACTTACAGGTAGGAAATTATGCCAAAGCAAGGGCACGAGCCGTGAAGAAAGTCCTTTTCGGTTTTCCTGCCAGACGCGTTTCGGGCCAATGCCTTCTTCAGTGGCAGACCATGGGACATGACGGCATGCGGCAAACACCAGTAAATCCCCACAATAATTGTGCTGAGGTATACCACCTGAAGCAATGCTTTCTGGGACTGGTGGTTTAGTAAAACCCAAGTGGGTTGCCACCGCCACTCACATTCAAAAAAAGTTTTTAAAAGGATTGCCGATGTTCCCGCAAGCACCATGCAAATAAAGGGCACCTCCTGTTCCACAGTTAGCTGCCTAAATAAGGTAGCTGTGGACCCGCAGTTTTCTCGCGGTAGTGCAATCCCGCGACTGGGCTGGCTGCTATCAAAAAGAAGAAAGAGTTGCCCCAGGTGGGATGCACTTACAGGAAGGAAATTATGCCAAAGGAAGGGCACGAGCCGTGAACAAAGTCCTTTTCGGTTTTCCTGCCAGACGCGTTTCGGGCCAACACCCTCTTCAGTGGCAGACCATGTGACATGACGGCATGCGTCAAACACCAGTAAATCCCCACAATAATTGTGCTCAGGTGTACCACCTGAAGCAATGCTTTCTGGGACGCGTTTCGGGCCAACGCCCTCTTCAGTGGCAGACCAGGTGACATGACGGCATGCGGCAAACACCAGTAAATCCCCACAACAATTGTGCTCAGGTGTACCACCTGAAGCAATGCTTTCTGGGACTGGTGGTTTAGTAAAACCCAAGTGGGTCGCCGCCGCCACTCACATTCAAAAAAAGTTTTTAAAAGGATTGCCGATGTTCCCGCAAGCACCCCACAAATAAAGGGCACCTCCTGTTCCACAGTTAGCTGCCCAAATATGGTAGCTGTGGACCCGCAATTTTTTCGTGGTAGTGCAATCCGGCGATCGGGCCGGCCGCTATCAAAAAGAAGAAAGAGTTGCCCCAGGTGGGATACACTTACAGGTAGGAAATTATGCCAAAGCAAGGGCACGAGCCGTGAACAAAGTCCTTTTCGGTTTTCCTGCCAGACGTGTTTCGGGCCAACGCCCTCTTCAGTGGCAGACCATGTGACATGATGGCATGCGGCAAACACCAGTAAATCCCCACAATAATTGTGCTCAGGTGTACCACCTGAAGCAATGCTTTCTGGGACTGGTGGTTTGGTAAAACCCAAGTGGGTCGCCGCCGCCACTCACATTCAAAAAAAGTTTTTAAAAGGATTACCGATGTTCCCGCAAGCACCCTGCAAATAAAGGGCAACTCCTGTTCCACAGTTAGCTGCCCAAATAAGGTAGCTGTGGACCCGCAATCTTTTTGCGGTAGTGCAATCCCGTGACCGGGCTGGCCGCTAACAAAAAGAAGAAAGAGTTGCCCCTAGGTGGGATGCACTTATAGGTAGGAAATTATGCCAAAGCAAGGGCACGAGCCATGAACAAAGTCCTTTTCGGTTTTCCTGCCAGACGCGTTTCGGGCCAACTCCCTCTTCAGTGGCAGACCATGTGACATGACGGCATATATATATATATATATATTTTATATATATTTATATATATATATATATATATATATACAAATCTTGCAATCTCAGGTAGTACACAGCACAGCTAGGCAGCTATGTTGTCACTTTTACACATATTCTTGCTCAAACACTAGCATGACATACATATTTGGAAATACAGGTGTTTTGTCCCCAAACATCAGCCTCCAAAATTTAAAAAACGATGCCAACAATATGCCAAGATTTACCACTAAAGCGCTGGGCGTAATGTCATTGATGCATTAATGAGCTCCATCATGTCATGAATGCTCAACCAATGGTAGGAATTACCACGATGAAGCCCATGGTAAGCCATACTAGGAGTGGAAGCCATCATGCCATGGATGCCCACCATATGCTAAGAATTGCCACTATAATTCCAGGACAAGCTGTACCAAGGGTGGCAACATTGCGTCATTGGTGTGCGTGTTATGCAAATGCCTACCACCATTATGCCAAGGTCAGTATTCTACAAATAATGGACATTAGGGCCAATAATATGCCAACACATTCTTACACTCACGCATACATGTGCACACATATTCACACATGCACTAGCACACACAGGCAGACTTTCACTCATGGGCATGCACACACATAGTCACACACATGCATCATTTAAGATTTTGTTTAATAGCAGTGGCGGCCAGCACAGGAAAGACGGGTGAGCCAGTGGGGCGGGGTGAGGTTGGAGGGTGGTGGAAGTTGATAGACGACAGGATAGGTAATATTAAATATATTTTAAAAAATACCTAACGATCCCCATATTGCTGACAATGCAGCGAGAGCAAGGTGATTGGTTTTTTGGGGGGATTAAATATTAGCTATTCCGTCGTCTGTTGACTTCCACCACCCCTAACCCCGCCCTGCCCTGCTCCACTGCATAACCACTCTTACCTGTGCCAGCCGCCACTGTTAAATAGTCAACTTCCGCTTGCCAGCTGCAGCATTCCTCTTACCTTGCTTCACCTCTCTGTGTGACAGTCCGTAGCTCACTGTCAGGGGCATGGCTTCAGGGGGGTGTTTTGGGGTGTTACATCTCCCCATATAAATATACTAGCAGCCCGTCCCGATGTTGCCCGGGAGCAATCAGGCTTCAGGGCCCCCTCCCGCCCATTTTTTTACTGAATACCTTTTTGTGCCAAGCGTCTGTTCCCGGCACCACCCCCTAGTGCACGTTTGATTCCCGGCACATTGTTTGTGATGTTTGAGAACTTCACATGGTCAATTTTCCGCTGTTTTGGCTGCTTTTTACTGAATACCTTTTTGTGCCAAGCGTCTGTTCCCTGCACCACCCCCTAGGTCACCTTTGATTCCCGGCACATTGTGAATTTCCCACTGTTTTGGCTGCCCTTCAATCGCTTGTTCCTCGCGGCGTGTTCGGTGAACACAGGCATTTGCGAAAGCAAAGAAAAGTCCGGAGGATCTGGGTCGTGGGCGCTTCTTTTATTTTTGGCATTGTATAGGCATTAACAGGGTGACTTTTGCTGAGTTCGGAGCAAGTGTTCAGGGCCCTCGCCCGCCCGGCTGCTTGACCTACCTGCTCCTCCCGTCCTGTCCGCCGCTCCTCGCCGCTTCTCACCTTTCCTCCCCGTCTGTCCGCCGCTCCTTACCGCTCCTCCCCGCAATCATTTCCGCCGCTCCTCCCCGCGCTGATGTCCTCCGCTCTTCCTCACGCCGCTCCTCCCCGCGCTCCTGATGTTACCACGCACGTCGCGGCCGGCGCTACTTGCAAGGGACTACTTTGTTTTATGTTACATTTTTTAAATAACGTATTTATTTTTAATTTATATAGCCTATGTCCATCTGCACACCCTCAGGATTACAACGATGTATCGGGTGTGTGGATTGGCGCTGTGGTTCCCGAGTTTACCCACCTCAAAGCCTCAAAGTTCTTCCTTTATAATAGAAGTATAGATTTCCAGATGCGTAGTTGGGCACAGGTGATTTCAGTCGGGTATGCTAGGGTGTCTATCAGAGTTCAACAGGAATTTTTACATACATAGACAACAAGCATTGGCATTGCCAATAGGTCTCGCTTGGGGACCTTATAAGTATTTAGTTTTGCAGCACAATATCCTTGTTGCATAATCGGATATTGTGCTGCAAAACTAAATACTTACTGTTGCTATCTCTTCTTTCCTTATTGTTGTTTGTGTAAGGGGTGTTTTCATTGCTGCCAACAAATTTCCTTCCCTGTTCGTGTTTGTGTGAGGGGCGTTTTTCACTGCTGTTAACTCTTCCTTCCATATTCCCTTTGTGTGAAGGCGTTTTCAATGCTTCTAACTCTTCCTTCCCTATTCTGTTTGTGTAAGGAGGTTTTTCGCTGCTTGTAACTCTTCTTTCTCTATTCTGTTTGAGTTAGGGGCGTTTTCAGAGATGCTAACTCTTCCTATCCCGTTCTTGTTTGTGTGAGGGGTGTTTTCTCTGTGGCTAACTCTTCTTTCCTTATTCGTGTTTGTGTGAAGTATGTTTTCACTGCTGCCGACTCCTCTTTCCCTGTTTGTGTGAGGCGCGTTTTCCCTGCTGGCGCCCAACATGTCCCTCCCTATCCTTTGTGTGTGGTGGTTCACTGCTGCCCCCGTGAGAGCCCCTGCTCGGTGTGTGTGGGTAGTTTCCAGTTCTGCTTCCCACCGGTGCTTACTCTCTCTTGCTGCTGTTCTGTCCCGCCATTGAGTGCGAGGGGAGCTCGCGCCTCTGGTCCCTGGGATGAGCCTATTGCATCGATCTGCGTCGCGCGCCAGTGCAGATGGCGGTTACAGCAGCATGCATCTTCAACAAACAAGCTCCACTGCGGGCAGGTAGTATTTAAAACCAGGAGCCCGAGTGTAGTTCCAGGACGGCCAGAATGAGAGCTTGTTAATGGCCCTTTATTAACGACTAGTGCGTAGTTGGAGGGCTGTGTTAATTAGGAAACCCTGCATTTCACAGTCTGCTAATTGGAATGTCAGGGTCATCAATGCCGGGAGGGAGAGTGTGTCGGAGACGTGGGAGCGAGAGAGGCAGTGAGTGGATTCGTACAAACATCATGGCACGACAAATCAGTGTGCATGTGTGCACGAGAGTGAGTGGGTTTTCATGAGAGGGGGTGGGCGAGCTTGCCTCCGAGAGAGTACAAAGGTTATGGGACGGGAATTAACTAATGAAGTGCACATGTGTATATGTGCGAGATAAAGGAAAAGTTAGCGTGTTTGTGAGAGAAGTTGTTCTGTGCACGTGAGAGATATAAGGTGAATGAACTTTAGAAAAAAAAGGATTTAGGTGTAGCGGTATGAAGAGGAAGTAGGACAGGCAAAGAGAGAGGATGTGAAAAGGTAGAGGAAGGAAGAACAAATGGAGAGGAATCGGAGAAAGGGAGCCGAGGGGGTGCGAGGGATGAGGGAACACGGCCTGGGGGAAGCTGGCTGGGGAGGGGGAGGAGAAATGCAAGGAAGGCTGTGTGCGGCGTAATTAGGGGAGGAGAAGCCGAGAAGCCGCAGAGCGCACGCTGGGCGAAGCCCTTTGATGTGCTCTGCGGCAAATGGAGGGAGGCTGATGCGCGTTCATGTTTGAACACGTGGTTCACATGAACTGCAGGAAAACGCCATGAAAACGCCAGCAAAAAGCTGGTGGTTTCATGATGTTTTCGCCGCTTGAATTCTCGCTCCGCTCGATGCGCATGCGCGCATCGATAGGTCGCGAGACCTAAAAACGGACACACAATCTCTCCCAGTCTCTATTTTGAATGTTTTCCAAAATTATCTCCCTGTTTGCACCCCCTGAAGCCCCTCTCATGCGTCCTGCTTATCATATAATGTATTTTAACATTACATGCCAGCGTGATTGTTGAAAATTTGAAGCTCACTGCCCCCCCCACCCCCCTCCCTATAATCTACATAATACTATGTAATAGCAGGGATAACAACCTTATTTTGTTACATGTTGTGTGGTCCATTTTTTTATTAGGACTGCTCTCAATTGTGGCTCTATGTCCTCAGGACAGATAGAGTATTTATGAATCCTAAGTAGGCATATTTTATAGGTACTATGCTTTTAACAGTATATGTTTTTAAGATGATTCTCTTTTGTGTTTTTTTAATACGATTACATTACATAATATTTTGCTTCTGTTCATTGTCTTATGTGTCTTTTTATCATCTTTGAAGAAATCCCACTGTTCTTGGGACGAAACACGGCGGCTGTGTCTATGTTCTGCTTGTATTTGTCAAGATGAGAATAAAGAATATAGTGTTGACCGTACACAATCATTTGTCCATTTGGATATTTAACTAATTTATCTGTTCCACTTATAAGAGATAGTGTGATCTCGCTCTGTAAAGTTTGAACATTGTGATACTATTTACTGAGTGCTTATCTCGTTGTTTTTTAATGTTTACTTGGGATTTGCGTTTGTTTTGGAATGGTTAACCCAGGTAGAGGAACGACATGGAGTGTGGTGACATACCCCACAGCGGTTCCTAACGAGACTGTTTTAAGGGCTACCATAGTTCAAATTGCCTGTCCCCTTGGTTTGTTCAGGTGGGTCACCAACATCAAAACCCTTGCCAATTAAGGTAATTGGTGAGATTCCATGCAGCAAAATACCTGCCTCCAGGCTCCCGCACAGGGTAATTACAATCCACCCTTAAAAGCTGATTGCTTTTACCACATGCTTCCCACAATAATTAAGAAAGGCCTCCTTACTTTATTATAACTTTCCATTATAAAAAGATCACACCTAAGGAGTCTGAATTTTGTTTTGCCTGTGCACCGATAAGACCTTTTACCAACAGCGTGACATTATATACAACCCAGGCCTACAGAAGTGCACAGAAGCTGGCAACCATCAGACATACATTTATAAGACTAAAAACATGTACAGAATTAAATGGGGTAAAACATTATACAACCTCTATAATCACAGTGAAATTCTACTCCCAGGGATTGTCAGAGTGAGTGACCAGCATCAAAGCTCTTGCCTACTATGATAATCTGTGAGATTACATGTAACTAAATACCTTTCTATAACCTCAAACATAACGTGATAACAAACTGCTGTTATAACCCTATTGCCTTTACCTATAGTTTTCACAATAAAGAAGACAGATTTACTGACTTTGTAATAAAGTATCATAACAAACACTTCCTCTGGAGGAAATCAGAGATGCTTTATCTGAAATTAATGCAGGTAAAAAGCCAGAGTCCCAATGGTTAGCCCATTGAATAATATTGAAAATTCAGCAAACTGCTGTTGCCCCAGCTGCTAGTGCTCTACTTAGAGGCGAAAGCTAAAGGAAGATTCCTAACGGGATTGGACCTAGCCACTATAGTTGTCAGTCACAAACCTGGAAACCCCAGAACACTCCTCTTATATAGACCCATATCATTAATTAATGCTGAAATTAAAATCTTTGCCAAGGCATTGGCTCACTGTCTAATTTGAGTACTTCCTGACCTCGTCCACTTTGACCAATGCAACTTTATGCGGGTCGAAGTACAAGACACTGTATCTGGAGCCAGCAGTTGGCACTGGTCTGACGAGCCAAGATGTGGTATCCATGCGCTCTGCATCTCTTTGGCTTCAAAAAAGCATTCAATTCTATTGGTTGGGCATTCCTAGAGGAGGCATTGTGCCGCACGGGCTTCGGACCACGATTCCGACAATATGTAAACTTTCTCTACTCCTACCCTGACGTAGAAATGCGTATTAACAGGACACTCTCAGACCCATTCCTAATCCATAGAGGCACTAGGGGGGATGCCTGCTGTCTCTCCTCCTCTTTGCCCAGCAATCAAACCACTGGCTCAGCTTATCCACTGCGATGCAGTACTACTGGGCAGGCCATGAGGGGATGGGAAAGAGGACTAAATGCACTGTACACTGATGATGTCCACCTCCATTTACAGAACCCTCATGTATCTGGTCCACAAATACTATGGCTCTTATGCCTATATCTGGAGGCATGGCCACATTAAAAGGGTCAAATCTCTTCTAATCCCCTTATTGGGAACTCAGAGACCACTACATGGCAAACGCCCATTTCCATCCATAGACTATAATTTTCCCTACCTCTGCATGTACATCTCAGTGGATCCTGATCTGACCTGGTCCCCTCTAGTGACTCGTATAACGCAGGACTTTCACAATTAGGCACAACTCCTGTTACAATACTTGTCAGGGTTGCCTTGTCCAAAATGATGATCCTAACCCAGTTTATCGATACCCTGTAAAACATACCCCTGGTGATCCCCAGCCCCTGGTTCTGAACTCTCACTACTCTGGTTCACTTTTTCCTCTGGGCCACCGGTCCAACCACATGGCCCTAAATAAATGTTGTCAATCGACCTATGATGAAGGCATAGTCATGGTGGACATCCATCTATATTACTGGGTCTCTCAACCTTTAGTCATCATTGAATGTTTTAACAGAGACAGGCGACATCTGGCATACTGACTGGAACTGTCACTGCTGGGACTTGACATTGCCCTGCATGTCTTTTATGGAGGCACTCTCTCCCAACAACTCCCAGAGTCCACCAAAGTGGTCATCCTGGTCTGGCGTGGGGCACTGCAGATGATGAGTTGGGATAAGAAATTGACGCAACAGACACCACTCTGGAAAGGACAATGGCTCAGCCAGGTCTCTGGACTGCAGGCTTTGCCAAGTGGGACAGAATAGGGATAACAACCTGGGAAATGTATGGCAGGGGGCATCCATGAAATCATTTCAAATCCTCCAATTCAAATTCACCCTCTCCACCACCCAATTTCACAAATATTTCCAACCGAGGCACGCTCAATCTTGCTATCAGGAAGACATTGCATAACTGTCGGTAAAATTCCTTCAGGGTGAATTGGGGAAGGGGGAGATCTCTCAAATATAGCAATCACGTATACTTAGCTCCCCAAACACGTTGATTCCCTTGAACAGAAATGGGAAACCTGATTGGGACAATTAGAGGAGGCTAACTGGAGAGACGCACACATGACCCTTTCAATATCCACCACCTTGAGTCTCATCCAGCTTATCTACTTCCACACTGCACATGTCACACACATCAGAAGGTGGCAGGTAGATGCAAACATGTTTACCATGTAGTGTGGATGTGCCTATGGTAGTGCAATACTCTAGAGCATTAGAGACAATACTGACTGAAGTGCTAGAGAGACAGCAGGAGCTCTCCCACAGCATAGCACTGTTGGGCATCCTAAAAGCCCTGGGAGGCACCCGGGGGGAACGCGCACTGGGAGGCATTGCGACATTCTTGGCTAAGCACGATATAGGGAATCACTTGATTGATTGACAGGCCTCCAGCATCTCCGGGTAGCATTCCGCTATGGACTGGTGTGCTAAGATTGAATAACCTGTCTTTATCTGGCCTTTCAGCCCCAGTGGAGTTTTTACGCTAGTGCCATCAGACCTCCGGGTGATATGTGCGCTTAATAAATCTCTTTGACTTGACTTGAATTTATGGCCAGGGACTGCCCATACATATATGACAAAATATGGGGACGCTGATGGAGCTACCTGGGATACTCTATGAACCCTGCAACAGTTGATAGGCTGAAGTTTATGACAGTTCCCAGGACTTATGGATGCAGGGTGGGAATTTTGGAGCAATACCGCCGGACTGATAATTCCGGGCACCGGGCAATCCCCCGGTAGGCTGGATGGGGTGGGGGCCGGTTTTTCCACAGGGGGCTGGCTTTGTTGCTAGGGACGATTTTCAGTCTGTGAGTCAGAATTCAGTAGTCTGACTGTCTGTCTGACCTCCGTGGTCAGCCAGACTACTACTCTGCGTGCAGTCTCCGCTCCATAAGGCCAAAAAGCAGAACTGCATTGGAGTCTGATGCACAGCACCGTCATCCGGTTGATAGGTTTCATTTCCCGATGCCCCGCCCATTTACTTTTACATGTATGAGTTAGCAGGATGTGTCTAACCAATGGTATATTCATTTATGCATTCTTGCTCATATTCTTCATCTAATATTCATTTATGTGTGTTACACTATCATGTTCTCTTAGCTTAGCTTGTGTGCCACCATTTTGGAAGTGTTTCTCTCTGCGTGCGAGTCGCACTCGCTCACCCCTCCCGTAGGAATAGAGAAAAGAAGTGCTAACGCAGTAGTTTTCCTTTCTTAGCTAACTGTGATCGAAACTATAACAAATTCATTATCAGTGGTGTTCTCATATGCTGGAGACGCTGAGGCCTGGCTCCGCGGCCTTGGGCCGAGATAAGAAATGTTGCCATCGCAGGTGCAGATGCCTCTTGTGTGAGGCCATTGTTCGCTCTTCTAGGGGTCCAGTATTTTTCCAGACTGGGCGTGTTTTACTCTACTGTATCCTGTTATAATGTATTGCTGTGTTGGGATGGGTCAGTCCTCTCGGCGCACTCTTAGGGGTGAGGTCGGACAGGGCCCTCTCATATGGGAGTTTGTGGCCTAATAAAATTACCTTGTTCATTCTTCTCCACTGTCCGGCTGACTTATTATTGGGTAACTATAGGTGAGTGCGGTAAGTCACTCGGGTGGATTTGAGCCAAGCTTATCACGGTGCAGCCAGGTGGATTTAATAATAAAGAGGTGCAAGGCTGCACGCAGCGCGCAGATGTCTCCGCCCCCACGTCTGCGTCTTACTCTTCAGTTCAGCCTTAGGGTGGGGCTGGTGAGGTGGGCAATTGTCATGCGCATTGGTGCTCGCGCTCTTTTTGGATGGTGAGGCGAGGAGGCATATATCCAAGGGGCAGAGAGACGACTGAGACAGAGAGGCCCTGTCTGCCGCCCGAAGGTGAGTCTGTCCGTCCAGTCGACAGTCATTGCAAATTGCAATCATCATGGGCAGTGGGCACTGGGTGGGCATCGTGACCGGGACGAGATAAAAAATAAGCAAACGTTATAGGCCCTGGCCCGGTTCTGCTCAGTGG
Organism: Lissotriton helveticus; assembly: GCF_964261635.1. Classification (NCBI taxonomy): domain Eukaryota; kingdom Metazoa; phylum Chordata; class Amphibia; order Caudata; family Salamandridae; genus Lissotriton; species Lissotriton helveticus. The sequence goes on along the minus strand of NC_136067.1, from coordinate 169,232,177 downwards.
ATTTAAATTGTAAGCAGGGCAGAGCTAGGTGGTGGCTTGATGCAGCCTGCAGGCAATAAATCAAAAATGTTAATTATTATGATTGTCACCATCAGGGACTGTGAGTGACACTCTTCATAATTACATTGTTTGATTTAGTGCGCGCAGGCGCAGCTCAACTGCATGGGGCGGGAGGCCAGACCGCGATTAAAGTAGGAGAACTAAGGTAATGCAAGCTGTATTACCTTCGTTCTCCTACTTTAATCCGGGCCCAGTTCTGCGCTGCAGGCTGTTGATATCCCGTCATATGTTGCACCAATTCAATTATTCAACTTCCTAACTTAAGGAACACTACACGCAGGAGCAGTGAGCTTCAAGTCGCTACGGTTCTTTCGGACACTTCTTTTCGCTTTGGTTTGACTAAACACCTCTTTATTTGTCAAAGCCTGCAGCAGTGTCTTCATGTATGTGCTAAACGTGAGAGCAGAGTGCTCGCCCTGCAGCTGCTCACGTGTGTGGGTCCAGGCCTCCCTCTTTGGGGCTCTTCTAGTGTTTGTGCCCGGCTTTGATGTCTCGATGGCTGCACTTAGTCCTGGAGGGCACTCCAAGGCACTGCAATAAGCGTGGTCCGCTCTGTTCTTCTGTAGCGGACGAGCGCTGTCTGTGCCATCTGCCTGGACCCGGGAGGGGAGGGGAGGCCATGTACGCCTTTATTTCATAGTGCATGCCATATAGAGTGGAACCGCAGCGTTGAGTGGTTTGAAAACATAAATGTGTTCATTTCTGGTCCCTTTTATGCTTTTGGTTCCTTGGCTATTTCTGGGGTACAGCTTCCATTACTGCAGCAGGTGCAGTGATGCCAACCCAGAGGCCTGAGGGACCTTTTATTTTTTAATTAAAGCAGCAACCATGTTGCCTAGTTCCTGCCTTGCATCAAGGACCACGGCATACTGCCCATGCTACTGGGTTATTTGTAAGACTTGGGTGAGCGTGGTTGTGCTACATACACTGTTTTCATTTTCAAGCTTTTGGGGTCATAGCCCTGCTGTATTTCTGAGATATATTGAGGGTGTTTTCAGGGATCTGCCTTCTGTCAGATTTGTTACATAACGAGTTGCTGACACGCTGCTGAGTTCGGTGCCTGTTTTTCAAAGTAGGGGAATGTTACTGGTGTGGTCGTCTTAAGACGACCCTCCTTTTTCACTTCGAAACCCTCCAGTCTAGCCATTTTTGCACCCTCTTGCAGTTAGTGGATGAAAAGGGGCTTTTCAGACTCGTGCACACTTAGTGAACGGGAATCCCTACACCTTGCAGTGTGCTCCTTCAGATTCTGCAAGTTGAGGTGCTCGGTGGGCCTCTCTGACATCAAAGTCAAGTCACGTCATAGACTCTATTGGGCAAATATTGAAATGTAATTAAATGTGAACGTTTGCGACTTTCATTGGTGCCCGAAGGAAGAGCACTGCTCTGATACTGCTTACGAGACTGTCGTTGATTGTTTGACAGGTGCCCGTGAGGCAGGAGGGGTTTGGTTGTGTGTGCCGTTCATACAGACGTAGAACATAGGCAGTATTGGTATTATTATTTTTGCCTAACGTTTAATGTACACAGATTTAACGGAGCCAATTTTGCATGCGTTATCACCACTTGCGGACAGGCTTGCACTGCTGGGTAAAACCTGGTGACACCTGCCCATGAAAACACAGTAATGAGCCAGCTTTGTTCTCAACTTCTCAACACTGGTGTTAACATGGATGCAACATTTGCAGTCAGTTTAACACAAGCTCTCTGTCTAGCTGCCTTTCCAGCTGCTTTTCCAAGTATATAAGTGCCCACACAGACCAGTGATGTATGTTGACTGCAGTGGCGCCGTTGAGTTCTATTTTGTTTCAAGAACATGCATTTATCTATGCTAATCTACTTCACATACCACTCAGACACATGTCCTGTGTCTTCTATGTATGGACTCCTGGACACATATCAGAAGCATGATGTAGGTACAGGTTACCTTCAGACAAAGCACATGCCCCAGTCGATGGCTACTAAGCTCTACTACTAGAGGGCACTTATGGGCCTTTGAAGCCTTGTCAAGCGGGACTAGCACTCTTAATCCCAGTGGAAATAGCTATGATCAGAAAAGTCTGACAACGAATAGTAATACACTATCCAGACACTTACAAAAGTAGTTGCACTTGCAACGCTTTAAAGAATATGCATCCGTAAACTCTCTCCTTTGTTAAACATTCAATAAAATGATACTGGGACTTCATGGGGAGATGCTCTTCAAGGATGATGAGCTGTAGCACAGGTCTTCCACAGGCCTCACTTGTGAAGTGGTTTTTAGATACATATTGTTCTTACTGACTGCTGAGATATTGTTGGATAAGTCCTTGTCGGCCTCAGATTCCTCCAAATTAAATTCAGGTTTGATCTGCTCGACATTTCATTTTTTTGTGTTCGCTGTAGGAATGTCTGTGATTTATGACTGGGTATCCTGGTGCTCCAAAAGGTAATCATTTACTATGCTTTAAAAGTTAATACAATCTAATATGCAATTAAAAATGTGTTGAAAAATGCTTTGTTTTGGCCTTTGTCTCCAAAATCTTCTTGGGGGGAGAACCCCCCAAACTCCTCCTAGTAGTGGTAGCTCACTGAGCGTGCTCGCTACACACCATATAGGGGCTGGTCTCACTTTTATTTTGTTCTCTCTGATTCACTACTCATGTCTATTTTTGGTGCTCTCTGTAAGAATGTGTATGGATACATATGACTGGGTGGGTAACCTGGTGCTCTTTAAGGTCATCATCTACTATTTACTGTGCTTTGAAAGTTGATACAATTGAATATATAATGAAAAATGTGCTGTAAAATTTACCATTTTGGTCTGCCTTTTTCCCAAATTTTCATGGGGGAGAACCCCCCCAAACCAGCCTAATAGTGGCTGGGCGCACTTATGCGCTACGTGCAGGACGGGGGCTGGTCGGGCAAAATTTGCCAGGGCTGCTTCTAGTTCCCAGTCCGGCCCCATTATCGTGGTGCATTTATCTGAAACAAAACAAATTGGGTTAGCAAAAAAAATTATCTTACAAGTCTGAGTCACCTGTTTCCACCAGGCAGCCACTCCATGATCTCTGGAGCTACACTATTTTGCAGCACAAACAATTTGTGCCAATGTCCTCAAAATGTCTCTCTGGGAGACCTACCTTCCGGTCACCATTGCTTCAGCAAAAATCCTCAGCGAGCTTCAGTGCACACGCACCATATTCCTCTGGAATGAAGATGTCCTAGCACCACTTTAACAATGCCAACATCAAGTGTAATTTAGGTTTTTACTTTGGTAATAACAATGATACGTGGATGTTTGAAGTGCGGCTAATCACAAGTGAGGATCTCTAGGCGCTGTTCCAAGGCACGGGGAGATTAAGTGGCATATTTACAAGGAAATGGCGAACCGTGGCATTAAGCAAGCATTGCTAACGCCAAGTGTAACGTGAAAGGTAGCCTTATTTACAAGGTGAAGTTAAGCCACAAATAACACCCTTTGAAGGGTTTATCGCCACAGGATCGTCATATAAAGTGACGTTCCTGTGGCGATGGGGGCTTGTAAATATGCCCCTAAGTGATTTGCCTGGGATCACAGGATGTTGAGCCGACGCCGAGATTCGTGCCTGGATCCCTAGTCCCAAAGTCATCAATTGTCAGACAAATATGCAGGCTAGTTGGGCAGGCTATCCACACAATATGCAGACACTATGCACTTGAGCCTCCTACCGCTCACAAAAGGATGCTGAGTTGGGCATGTGGTTCCAGGGAACAGTTTTCTACAGCTTAGGTTGGCCATTGCTGGCCTCTCCCCTCCCTTCATATTCTCTCTGCTGCAGGATCTACCCAGAGGTTTAGAATGGGAGAGAGCCGGTATATACGTGATACAGGAACACATCTCTACTAAGCAGCCTTAAAAGCAGTTTATGATAGCGCCAAGAGGCTGTACGGTTTCTACAAGTTGATAATGGAAGAAAGCCTCGATACTAGGAGTAATGAAGTCACCCTAGAGGTAACTTTAACTGAATGTGTCAAGATCTGTTCATAAACTTTATGGGAAGGTAGGAGAAATAAAGGGAGGATAAAAGTAGGGGGGAGAAATTAGAGGTGCTCAGGGGTCTTCCCCATGCTATGACAGCTACAGACATGAAGCAAAACCTCTGAAAAAAATAGTCATGCATTCCAAAAATAATTACAACAAGGCTCAACTCACTAGTCTCTAGCATAGGGTGGCCAGATGTTCAGAACAAAAATGGATGGCTATTGATACAGAAATAGGATTAATTGCTGGCCCGGCCGGCGGTCGCTGACGGACTACATAGTAATAATATTCTAGCCACTTTTCGACCAATGAAAACCGGGACTATTTGGGCTAATCCAGGCAGTCATAGAAATTCTCAATACACAAATACCCAAAAACACACACACGCAGCAGCGCAAATCAGAACCTTGTCCAGTAAGAGTCAGCATATCTCAAAGGAAAACTCCATAGGTTTCTGGAGTATCTAGAACAGTCAGTTTATATCACACCTTCATTTCAGAAAGTATCTGCGGAAACACATATTGTGTCTGTGAATCGGTCCCACAAACTCTATGGGGCAGATGTATCATCCGTTTTTTTTGTCGCAAACGCTGCGATTCGCAAAAAAGCAGTGTTTGCGACAATAAAAATTGCCACCGCAAAATTAAGGAATCGCAAAATTTGAGATTCCTTAATTATGCGCAAGCATTTAAGGAATCTCAAATTGCGATTCCTTAAATGCTATGTATGTAGCATTTAAGCTTTGCGAATTTAGGCTAAGAAATCGCAAATTACCACCAACTTGTAGTTGGTGGTAATTTGCGAATTCTTTTAAAAATGCACTTTTTGAAAATTCTAAAGGTGCCATGTGACGCTCATACATGCCCTTAGGGCATATATGTGCGCCATATGCGCACACATGTCAATTTCAGGGGTGCAGCAGGGTGTCCTTAAGACATCCTTGCACCCTTGAAATTATTCTCAATTTGCGATTAGCAAATTGCGAATCGCAAATTGCGAATAATTTCACATTCATTCCTATGGGCCTCCTGGCCCATAGAAATGAATGGGAAATTATTCCTTAATTGCGATTAGCAATTTGCTAATCGCAATTAAGGAATTTTAAGAAATCGCTAAAAAATAGCGAATTTTTACATACATACCATTTTTCAATTCTCAAATAGCGATTCCTTAAAAATCGCTATTTGAGAATCGCAAAAGGGTATCTTGATACATCTGGCCCTAAGCTTTTTGTGATGAAATAAATAGTTGCCCATGTCTGTGCTTATCTGAGGATCCATTATAAACCGAAGAATTTTACCATGGGCATCAATCCACCAACATATCAGGGGTAGCAGAAGTGACGTTACAGTCACCCTTCGACCCAATCAGGGGCGCAATTAGACTCAAACTACGTGGTGGCGGCAGGGAGGGCAGGGGGCGTTTAACAGGTGGAATATTGGAGAGCTGGAGGCGGAGACGTCATAAGAGCCGAATCAAAATCAAATAAAACAGTCATTCTTTGAAACTACTTGAGGCAAATGGTGCATTTTAAAGCTTTAAACCGCACTGGGTCAGTAACAATAATTTCGGCATTACAGGATTTTGGGGCTCTCCCTCAAGGAAGTTTAGCAGAGTGAATGACAAAGGTTTTATTTTAATACACGTTAGGCCACTAAACCTGATGCAATGTGAAATACCAGATTCCATTTTATAAAGCAATCTGTGGCATATTCTACAGTCCAAACACAGTGGGCAAGTTGTGTCAACCTAATCGATCTTAAAAAAACAAACTTTTATAAGATATTTGATCGTCTTTCCTCAACAGGAAGATTTGGAAAATTGGACGCAAATAATGCACTTTAAGCACATTTCTTTAATTATTGTTCTGTTCATGCTACATTTACCTGCACTCAATACTTTTATAGTATAGTAAACAGCTTTGTTGCTGTTTGGTGGGGGCTGCCTTGTATCCTAGCTCTATACCACATAGAATGTTGAATATATAATCTTTGGTACTTTTTGACAACTCCCACCAAATATTTGTGGATTTGAAATACTTGGGTAGTCATTTAGCATGAAACACAACCCATATTTGATAATATTTGCTCTATTAACATGCATTAAAGATCGAAACTGAGCACACACGTATAATTATCCATGATAATTACTAAACAAAAGAGGGCCCCTGCAGGAATGATTTGGAGAAGGCAATACCATATAATGAATACCAATGAATCATATAATAGCATGAAATACAGGTTCAATTTATCAAAAACAACATTAAAGGTATATCCCATAAAAAGAGGTTTATGACCGGGCACCCAGAACTCCACGCGTGCTAACATTTCACATTCATACTGTGATGATCTATCAAACTTCATTCACTCTGTCTCATTCACACCAAAGCACATTAAAACCATGACATTATAACTAGCCAGATAATGTCCTTAAGTACAAACTAAATTGTCTATCTAATGTTTTATTCAGAACAGTCTGATTGCTCAACTAAACATGAAAAGTAAATGTATTTAACCTATACATCAGACTTTAAACTTTTTTTGATTCTTTTGATATATTAGTAGTCTTTTTGTCTAATATGCAATGACTTGCTCGGGTTTAGATCCAAATTGTAGTTGTGCCGACACACAGGGGCATATTATCAAGGATCGGTGTTAAAATTATCGCTGTTTTATTGGCAGGAAACTGCCGATAAAACGGCGATAATGGGCTTGATAATATGCCCTTGTTAATTCCCATAGAAGCCCATGTTCTGATGTTAACATGGGCTTCTATGGGAATTAACAAGGGTGTATTATCAAGCCCAATATCGCCGTTTTATCAGCAGTTTCCTGCCGATAAAACGGCGATAATTTTAACACTGGTCCTTGATAATATGGCCCACATTTCGGTAAAGTACCAAAATACGGACAATCTTCAGGGCGCTGTAAAAAGAGCAAGGCAAATACCATGCAAACCAGCAGAGGAGGTAGGGCCTGTCCAGAGAAATGGGGAAGGTTTGTATCAATGTACTCAGAGGGCCAAGGTATGAATTCCCTAAGCGGCAGTGCGAAACAATGTGCACTCTCAAGACACACGCTTGTAATCATGGCTGCGAACTGGACCCTCTACTCGATACACACAGAAGGCCTCTAGGCTACTGTTTTCATAAGGGAGCCAGGGAAGGGGGCGTGGGAGTTAAAAACACACAGGAGTCTCTCAAGAGAGTCCTATGATTCCAGGGGGAAGATTTACGAAAAAGTCACACAACGCAGCGCAGCCCCCCGCGAGGCTGCGCTGCGTTGCACGACAGGGAGGGAGCAGGAGAGTGCCATATCTTCAAAGATATGGCTCTCTCCTCCCCTTTCCATTGCACCAGCGCTGATTACAGCAGCACTAGGGTGTGTGCATGAGTGTAGCATAGGTTTTGTACAGGAAGGCTACCCTTCCTGTACAAAATACTATGCTCGACACACGGGAACGCTTTTCCCACTTGGTATACGTGCTGCACAGTGCAGCACAAATGCAAAGTCGGAAAAGGAAGGAGAAATGCTTTCATTTCTCCTTCCTTGCACCTAGTTGAAAAGGGAGCAGTTTTCTTGCGCTAAACCCTATCTACTGTTATTAGTAAATGGGCTTTTGAGTGAGAAACCTTGGGTGGGAACGCCCATGCACCATCCTTGGCACGCCCCCATGGCGCAAAGTAACGCGAAGCAGCGCAATTTGCTGCTTCACATTACTTTTACGTTATTTCCAGCGCTCAACAAGTTTAGCACTGGAAAGTAAATTACTGAAAATTGATTTTGCGTCGTTTTGCGTCACTTTTGTGACGCAAACACGGCGCAAAAGCTTAGTAAATCTCCCCCATAGAGTTCAGCAGTGATTCTCTGCATACAAATAAGGCAAGAGGCACAATTAACCCCAGAGGAAAAGTATGTTCGACGGGTGCGAAATCACGTATCCACAGCCAGCAAGGTGTTGCGACGTGGCTCCTGAGGTGTTTTTTCCACAAATGTGAGATACTAAAGTCCTGAGGAAGTCCTGCTCTATCCTAAAGGCATGTTCTTCATTTCCTCAGTCTTTTGCGCTACCTTTCTTTCTCCATTTTCTCATTTTCAAGTTCCTCCTTCATCGTTTTTACCAAGAGGAATACCAATAAACAGCATATCATATAAAGTTCCTTTGCATAACTGTAGTAACAACAAAGTACAAATTCCTCAAATTTCTCAAAATGCATCGAATTTCACCAACGTTTATACAAACATAATCCACCTGTATTTCATACAATAGAGGTAATATGAGAGCTAAGCTCACTTCATTGTGTCAGTTACCTCTCAGGCACTGATAAATTAATGCAAAACCAAAAAAATTAGTTTGAGGCATCCTAAGATAGGATTAACAAAGTAGTAACTAAATGCAGTTAACCTTGCAGTCTTAATTAATGTGTTCAGTTTCAAAGAAGGAAAAACCCACAGTACTTACAAAATTGCAATCTTACTCAAGATATAAACAAGTATTTGATTAGTAACACAGTGAATTAATATTGGTAGTTGCATTGGATAATGTACGTTTCGTGACCCTGTTATATTTAAGGGCTCTTTGTTGGTCAAACACCTTTTAAGCATTTGCAATAAAAAGTTCTTATGTCAATATTCATCAAGAATAATGAATAATGATTCAGGTGATCAGTCTTCACAATTTTACCATCATAAAGGTGCTCTTTAGGTAATCTCTAGATACTGGATTGGTCAATTAAATAGTCTTGAAGCTGCTTGTAGATCTAGGAAGTGCATCCTACTAAAGCATATTTTTTTTATTTTTTTTTTATGCAAGGAACAGACTGGATACAGAGAAAAGCAATCAATAAATAATACGTGCATACAATACAGTTACAAAATCAGCAAAAACAATATTATCTTAAATAGGCACAACAAAGAATAACAATCCACGAGATTAAACACAACACCAGGATTTATATGAGGAAGAGGAACCCAATCTAGATGATAAAAAAAGAAGAAAAAAATGAAATTAATTTAGATCCATTCAGCTATAGGAGTCCAAATATTTAACCCTCTACTCCTCTTGCGAATGCTCTTAGTTTTGAATATAACAACTTCAAGATTATATATAGATAATAACTGGGCCCTCCAAGAAGAAAATAGCGGAGGATCTGGGGATATCCAATCTTTAGTAATACAGGCAAGTAACACAGCCATGCAAATGAATAGAAAAGCGAAGCATTCCTCCGATATGAGCAACACTTTAGAATCGGTGCCAAACAAAACCAGCTCCGCAGAGATAAAGATTGAAGGGTCAAGTATTTCTATCACGAACTGTCGAATAGACCTTAGTAAATCAGCCAACTTAGGACATAAAAAAAACATATGTTGCGTATCAGCAGCGTAACAGCCACATCTGATGCAGCTGGTTCCGGCACCAGTACTCCATTTGGAGACTTTCCTAGGGGAGTAATACATATCATACAAAACCATATAATGTTGTGCCCTCATTCTCCCAGAAATCAAAACATCATTAGCAAGAGAAATCGAGGAGTGAAGATCAATTGTCAATACATTTAATTTAGTTCTCCATTTCTCTTGAAGTTGCTCCAAATCATCTGCATCTGGAAGTAGCAGAATTAATTGAGAGTAAAAAAAGCCAATTGGAAGCCCTTTTCCCATCCCCTCTATCAATGGAAATAGCTTGAACCGTATATTGTATTGACCCAAATGTCCATAATAGTTACAAATTTGTAAACATTTTAAAAAGTCCTTCTTCTGTACCTCAAATTTACGTTGTAACTCAATAAAAGACAGTGGTTGGAGATCATGAAACACATCCCCTAGATTATTAATTCCAAGCTGATGCCAATTCCTTGTTATTGAATCTCGAAAAATACTAGGAAAAATTCCTGCTGCCTCAAAGGGAGTGTAGCGATTTATTTGAGGTAGCCCTAAAAACCGCTTAATTTGCTTCCAAATTGAGAACGCAGCAACAAGAACCTTAAACTTGTTTTTTTTATAATAGCTGGGTTCCAGTATTTTAAAAAACAGCCATTGGCCTCTTCTCCTATAGCAAATTTATATATTGAAGGTTGCTGACAAGGTAATAACTAAGTTTTTTTGCCAACGACTAAAGGAAAAATGGATTGCAAAACCGATGCCCAGTAATAGAATAAAAAATACGGAATACCCCATCCCCCACTAGATCTAGAAGTGCCATTTTTTAAAGGCCCTTCCATTCCTTTTGTAGCCCCACAAAAATCTTGAAGCAATATTTTCAAGTCTTTTAAGACAAGTAGAAGGAAATACTAATGGGACAGATCTAAATAAATAATGAAATTTGGGAAGTACCAGCATTTTCAAAACATTTGCTCTTCCATGTAGTGATAGGTGGAGATGATTAAGGCGTTCTAAGGTGGAATTAAATTTATCTAAAACTGGATTAAAGTTGATTTCTGGGATCTTGCTGACTGGCGAAGTAATTTTAATCCCAAGATATGTAGCCTGTACTACTAAAGCATATTCAATTAAATATTACATTAGAGACACGTGATAAGGACTAAAGCAGCAGGGTTTCACTCTGAAGTTTGTCGGTGGGCTGACTCACTGATGAACTTCACGGCGAAACCCTAGGTAGTCTAGGTTGCATATCCAAGCCCTACAACCTGCTTTTAGCCAATCAGCATGAAATGATATTATAAGTATTTGTATACTGCACTTAACCATTAGTATGGCACTAAGATTCTTCTTTATTCCATGTGCCCTTTTAGTATTGTGTCCAAGAGGTTCCTACTACTGAATATTGATCTCTTATCACCTGCTTCTCACCTACCCTGCCTTCTCTTGCTTGTTCCTACTGATATTGAAGCCCTTACTATCGCTGACAGAAAATTGAGGACAATATTGTGTGGACAAAATATAATGTAAAAAATGTTGAGGATCAATTTATCAAGAATGTAAGTGCAAATAGGTAAGCTACAGATTTACTATTCTTAACTCCACATCTACATACCTTGAAGATAAAGCGTCAAGGTACATATTTGTGGAGTTTAGTATAGTAAAACTTTGCATACCCATATAAAGTGACCTTTACGATAGTCTTGTCTTCGATATTCTTGACACAATATTTTGTTCACACAATTTTTTGGACTCAATATTTTGTCCAAACACCCCTTACCAAACAAATCCACATACATGTGTGCCATCCCTCTATGTGACTGAATACAACAGCCTCTGCATCCTGAGAACCTTGGGCATCTGGAATGTCCAACCAAACCTGAAACTACATCCTTTGTGTCAAACTAAAGATTCACCAACTTCCATTGGAACGACATATTGTACTCGGCAAAGCCTGGACACAACTGTTTCCACACCAAGACTCATCTACTGGACAGTAAATCTTCCCGCCATCTGGAGAAACCACCCGCTCATCTCCTTCAACATTAACCTGTCCACTATTACCACTTTTACAATATCTAAGAGCAACAATGCCTTCCTTCTGCAGACTATTTTAACTCCATCACACTCAACTCTCGGCTCACTAGATTCTTGGCATCACAGTTGCAGAACAGAGGAGAAGGCTATCCAATGGCTCTTACAGAAACCACTCGACCTTCTAATTTACTGAAAAACAGACCGAAGATACAGCTGCTCAATACTAATGTATAAGGGTAGCAAAACTGAACTGAAGAAGTTAAATGAATGTAATGAAAAAGTCCACAACCTAGCCTCTGCAGTTACCAAGATCACACTGCCTCAATAACTTTGTGATGCACTTGTAGACCTTTTCATGATAACCAATATCCTGGAACATTGCCTCATACACAAGTCACCCAGTAACCTCCACCCTCAGTCCACAAATCTGGTGGACAACAACTCCTTCCCACCCAGTTCTGGGAATTCCTCAATACCAGCGACTCAGGTACCTACCCTATCAGAGACTTTTGCACCTCAAAAGTACATTCAGCTTTCCACTAACACTCCTATCGAGGCCTGAACCATTACACCTAAACTCAGACATCGTCCTCTCAGTACCTCTTACACAAAGCCAATCATACAAAAGACATACCTTAAAAAAAAACGGGCATTCAGAGGGTGCTGTTACGACGACCGGGTGACTATTTGGGTCTTAACATGGTACCCATTTAAGATGTTTTCCCCATGCTTCCAGATTGACTTTACGGTAGGACTTTAGAAACAAGTGTATAAAAGGAAATCACCTTGGAAGTATAGCTTCTGAGAACCTCTACTGTGGCGTGTACGATTAATCTGTGGCATCATATTTATCTGCAGTCCTTTCCGATAGTAATACTTATTCCGGGTTCGACAATTTACGAGTATTAGGAGCTGACAATTGGATCACTGCTCTTCGGGTTTATACACCCTTAACCCTGAGCATTGACAAGGGATCCACATTGCTCTGTGACTGTAGAGCGACGACTGAATGTCTTTTGCTGGGTACATCTACTACATAAGCAAGCCTTGAGGAAGTCACGGTTGTGACGAAACGCGCGTTGGCTGTTTCTGTGTCACCAAGTCAAAGAACACCTCAACTATACCATAAGGAATTGTATTACTTGTGGCAAATACTAAGACTGTCTAAAATATTCTTTTTGTGCTTTTTGATGTAATAAATTATGATTTAATCATTTAATTCTATTTGATTTACTTAAATCCTTACTTGGAAAGTCTCTTTTCACTGGGAAAAGGGTGCGTTTCTTGCTAGAGTAATTGTATTCATCGATTGTACCTACATTATTCAAGAGGGGTTCAGCATTTTTTGTTCTTTATCATAGTAAACAGATGCTTCTGGGAAGGAAATGTGGGGAGGAGGGAGATAGGGAGCAGAGGGATTTTGAGTTGTTTGGTTTTAAATCTTTTCTTTCTTTAGGTGTCTATAGCTGCAGAGACAGCTATACCGTTACATCGAATGACATCACACATACCTGCACAGTGGTGGAACACTCAACCCTAGTGTACATACTCTCCTGACACGATAATGGGTCAAACAATAAAATAAAACGAGGGGCCATTATGCAGTTTCTTAAGTGCCATGCTCCGAATATAATTTCTCTCCAAGAAATGCAATTATTGGCCTCTAACTGTAAATTTCTAAGACGATATGGCTGCAGTGAGATGTACCATGGAAGATTTCATCTAGCTCATGCGGAGTAGTTGCCGTGCTCTATAAGACAACCTCCGTCAGGGTCACTCACTCAGCGGCCGACAATCTAGGTAGATAGGTCCTTGTTTCTGGCATAATTTACAGTAAGCAATGGATGCTTGTAAGCGTTTAGTCCCCCCCAGTACTTCTTGATGGCTCCTTGTGTGTGCTTGATATGGCTTTGGCCGATTTAAACCCTTACACTCTTCTTATTGGTGGAGACTTCAATGCAGTCGTGGACAGACAACTTGATATTTGACGCTCAGGGTCTTCGACCACATATAGACCTGTTGGCATTCCTGGGTGGGTGGACGCTATGGGTGGACGCTATGGGACAAGTCGATGTAGGGCGCTCACGTTAGAGCTGAAGCAGCTTTTACTTCTTTTGCCTAAAATGGAGCTCACATGCATCTCTGACATCAGGTTGCTCCCCTGAGGAATATCTGATTGCTCGCTGATCCTGCTGGAAATGAGGGGGGCTGGGTCTAGACATGCGGGATGGGGGAGATTTAGTCCGTGGTGGTTGCACAAAGCAGAAGTGGTCACTTCGCTTTATCATGACATTGAAGAATACTTCAAACATTAGATCATTTCCATGGTGTCTATGCATTTTGAGAATCAGTTTTAAACATCTGGGCATACACATGGCACTGGATCCACAGTTCAAACAACCAAAAGAGAGAGCTAGGACAGGTGGACGGCCGTCCTTCTCTCAAAATATACTCATAAACCAACTGAGACGGCCACTTTAAGTGACTGTCTGACACAGTTGTGTCTGGCACCTCAAAGGTTTGTTAAGAAAACCCTCATGGTGTCATGCTTTATCATCGGGTCTCAGCTGAGTAGCCAAATGCTACTCAGCTGTGCTACTGCACCTGTGTACAGTGGAGCGGGTTTGAGGTGTGATGAAGTGAGTGTAAATATGAAAATACCTCCAGAATTCTACCTCTTAATTTATTGCTGGTGATTCGAGGTATATTAAAAACAAGAGAGTAGGTAATAATCTACGGATATTATGTGTAGTTTATCATTACCCTTTGATGGTCGACATGTTTCAGCCCACTTGAAAATATTGGGGCTAATGGCCCAACTCATTGAATACCTTAGGAAATGGAAGAATCTCCCGCTGCCAATCATGGGGAACATTGCACTGATTAGAATGATATTAGTCAGCAAGCTGTAATGATTTGGCATGACGTTCATAAAAGTATGGGTTAGAGTGGCAGGCTAACTCTCGCCACCCCATTGTGGGACTCGGAACAACTAGGCCAGCTGAGGACCTCCAAGGGTTTTGATAGATGGGATCTAATCAGCACTTCACGAATAGGTGATCTTTGGTCCAGGGGAGATGTGGTGCCGTTTTCAACACTACAACAACAATTTGAAATGGGGGACACGGAGTTTTTTCGATACCTGCAGATCCGTCATGCCCTATACTCGGCTATACCAAAAGGCACCTCGCTCCCGACTCCTCCCCGCTGGAGGATAGACTCCTGGATGGCTACTTGCCGGAAAAGGTAGTCTCTCTCACTTTTAAGAAGCTCCTCCACAATACCCCTGACCCCCTCGAAACACTTAAAGGGCAATGGGTGGCAGACGGCCTTGAAACAGACGATGACGAATGGTGGGAGGCAGTGGCGTCCCCCCGGGAGGTGGGTATATCTTCTCGACTACAGCTAGTACAACTTAAGATCCTCCAAAAGGCCTACGTTACCGGACCACAAATGGTACACATGGGAAGGGGGGGCGGGGTAGGTGCCATAGGGGGTGTGGGCAGGTGGGCATATTTATGCACAACCTCTGGGGTTGTGACTGTATTCGGCGGTTTTGGCAAGCGGTACACCAAACCTTTAGGTCTGTCCTGAACAAACACATTCACCCTGAGGCAAAGAGCTGCATCCTGAACATTTGGGAGCCTACTGACCTCACCACATCCAAAAGGACCTGGGTTACTCTGGGTCTTACAGCGGCTAAAAGGGATATCGTGCAACACTGGGGATCTGACACACTTCCCACATTGATGAAGTGGAAACAAAACATGGACTGGTGTATGTTTCGAGAAAAGACTGTATACACTGCAAGGGGTTGTCCAAAAAAGTGGACAGCAATTTGAGGGTCCTGGAACTCCTACAGAGGCGACATCTGTGAAGCAGCTTTGGTACCAATTGAGGATGAAGACCTATTTTGTGTGATATCTTTGATGATTTGCAATCTGTGTATTGCTGAAGTATACTTTATTTCTTCAAGAGTGCTGCTGTCTCTTATATTTTCAATAAAAAGAGTTATATAAAAAAATAGAATGATATTAGTCCCCAGGCTACTCTACACCTTCCAAAACTTTTTGCAACATACTCCACAGTCTTCCTTTGATACTCTCAATGCACACCTCTGTGCTTTATTTCATTGGGCGAGAGATGATTGAAGTTATCCATGACCAAGTGTAGGCAACTCACATAGAATGGGGGCTTGATATGGCTGACATGTAACTCTATTACTGGATAGCTTAACTAGTATATAACACATACATCGGGTGTGGTAGCTATATACCAGAAACCTCCAGAGAAGAGATCTAAAAAGCCAATAGCAATTTCATAGTCATACTGTGAAGAAAGGCAAGACAGGTGCAGCGCTGCACACCACCCATATAAAAAAAACAAATCCACTGTGAGTCACTGTGACTTCACTCAACCTGTTGTGCGCTTCTTGAGGCCAATGCTCTGTGCATAAATAAAATCATATCCTCCAGGCCCTGGAACTCACATCCGTCAGTCTGACCAGACTGCACGTGGCATTGGGGACACACGTTAGTTTGTGGGGATGAATGTATGTTAATTGTGTGACATCCCTGAAGCTTTTTGATGTCTGTTTTAAAAAAATGAACAAGACCTTACTTACTGCGTCACAAGAGTTACAAAATGGCGGAACAGCCAGGCCGGCCTTGCACACTGCCCTCTCACGAGTCATGATATTAATCAGAGGTTAACTTTACTTTCAGCTCAGAACGGCCCTCAGAGACTCACCATCATCAAAACGATCCATTACAAAAAAACTGCCAAGGACATAGTATGTTTGTGCCCTGCTTTCTTTCAGAGCTTCAGGTTATTACTACCTTATTTTCTATATATTAAAAGTGAAGCACAGGCAGCGCAAGAGGCTTCTAAATAAGCCCCACAGTTTGCCACTTCAGTGCCCAAAGTCTTCTTTCTGTGTTTAGCGTTGTTTGACCCAGACGAAAGGCAGTAGCATAAAAAAAGGTTATGTATTGTGATTCGGATCAGAGGAAAAAATAACCACAGTGGAATACTGTTTAACAATAACTAGTATGTGATGTGGCCAGATTAGTGTTGAACTATGTGATACTGGGGTTCAGCTCAGGCCTGCCCCTGAATGTACAGCCAATTCATAGTCACAGGCAAGACAATAATAAGAGCGGTGCGTGCAGCGGTGCGTGCAGCGGGGCCTTTGCACGTATTCAAAAAATCAGCTCTGACTCACTCAATCTGGTGCTTGTACTTTCTCTTTCAAAATATATGATGTCTTGAGTACATTTAAACTAACTACGAGTCTCGCTAAGTCTCTTTCGTTGTAATGTTGTGTACATACTTACTAATTATCTCTTTCAATAATACCAGTTGAGACATTGTTGTTTTTCTACACTGCTTTCTTTTAGAGCTTCAGGTTACTACTACCATATTTTATACATATTAAAAGTGACACACCGGCGGCGCAAGGGGCTTGTAAATAAGACCCACAGTTTGCTACTGCAGTGCCTCAAGTGTTCCTTCTGAATTTAGCGTTGTTTGACCCAGCCGAAAGGTAGTAGCATAAAAAAAGGTTATGTATTGTGATTCGGATCAGATGTCAAAACAACCGCAGTGGAATACTGTTTAACCGCATGCGCGCTAGCGGTTTTCCTGCTGCGCGCTGCGATTCGCAAAAAGCTGCGTTACGTGACGAGCTCAGCTCGTCATCAGCGTACGGCAGGTTACGCCCACGACGAGCTGAGCTCGTCATCAGCCCCGAAGGGGTTAACAACAACTAGTATTGGATGCAGCCAGATTAGTGTTACTGGGGCTCAACTCAAGCCTGCCCCTGAATGTACGGCCAATTCATAGTCACAGGCCAGACAATAATAAGAGCGGTGCCTGCGCACATATTCAAAAAAGCAGCTCTGACTCACTCCATCCGGTGCATAAATAGAATGTCAGCCTGTCTGAACTCTCCTCATCCATTTAACTCAGTCATGAACTAAACTAGGCATCTTCAGAAACGCGACCGCTTGACTGCCACTGTCGCAACATGATGGTCTCTCTGGCCTCACAGTCCCATATCTCTTAGAAAATATGCTTTGGCTGGGTGGGGGACCCCTGAAGTTTTGAGGGCAGAGAGGGTCCAGCAACGCAAGTCCTGCGTTACACTCCTGTCCCTGCAGCCTGGCTGCCTAACAGTAGTAGATTGAAAGGGACTGTGCAAGCAGTACACTCCATGGTGTCAAGGGCCTCATGGTGATACGTAGGTTCTGCGCCCCGCAGCATGTGAGGCGTCTTTCTTACTCCCATGGGACATGGCTTACTCAGTGGGCTTCATCAGCAGCTGACAGCGAAGCTCCGGGGCCTGTGGGCCCCCCACATAGTTAGCTGCCATCCCTGCATACTTTCCTCTCACAAGTCAGATCAGAGGTTAAAAAATATCGTTATACACTAACATCACACTGGTTATTCATGAAGATTTTCAGCTTTAGCAAACAGATGCAATGCAGAGACAATCCACTGTGCAGGTGAGATGATTCAAAACTTTGCTTGTTGCACTGTACAATTTGCACACTACATCATTTATTAAATAATTTTAATTCTGCAAGGTATGTAGACTTTTTTCTGTTTTTAAATATTTCAAATCTGCACTTTTGACAGTTGCTTTATAAATCTTCTTGTTTTCTAAAATTATCTTTAAGAAGCTCTTTTTCAAACTTTTCCTGGGCTCGCTCGCGGCACAACACTTCCCCCCAACTTTTACACCCCACCACTTCAAAAGTTACCAACCACCACTCGGTCTGGATGAGTGGGTCCAATATTTAATATACACAGAACAGTATTATGTCTTGTGTGTCTCCTATTGAGAAAGGCAATTCCAAGAATTGGACAAGGTGGGCTCACTCACGTAATGTGACATGCTTCATCTCCGGCTACCTCATCTTACCCTCGTAGGATAATACCACGAGGGCGGATTCACCCCTCGGTTAGGCTGTCCCGAAGAAGTTCTTAGATATTCCTCTTTTTTCTGCAATACAGTTTTCCAATTTCTGACTAAAAATACCTCAAGGTATACGACTAAATGTCCTTTTATTCATGTGCTACCTTGGGCATAGATAAATTAAATTACCATAAGGTAATGAAGGGGCATGGTTACAGATATTATGATCGTCACAACTCCATATTTCTCACCAACATGTTTCTACTCTTTTTAATCGACTAACAGGTCTCGGGCATTCATTAGGGTTATAAGCTTTATCCCCACCCTATCAATAAGTGAGGGCCAGGGGAACGTAATTACGCTGTTAATGTAAAGCGAACAAGAGAGGAACCCCCTCCCTGAGATAAAGAGGTCTGAGTTAGACACCTATACCTTTGCACGTACTAGCATCATGGTCTGTTGAGGGGGCACTTCCTGTAGTCACACATTCATCAAGGGACAGTGCCCTCTTTGATCCTAACTGTTCCCTTACCATCAGCCGACTGGTCTGATTAACTAGTAGTCATCAATGACTGGATATTTGTGGACCGAGGCAACCCGGCATATAGATTTGAACTAAACATCTTTCATACTGTAAACCTACTGTATCATCTTTACTGTGCCAGGGCCCCCTTGCTCTTCCCCACAGTGACAACTACGACTCTAAATGCCTGGCACACTGCTCTGGGGGTCTTCAAATGGTACCACAGGCTGGCAAAATAAGTCCTCTGTGTCTGGGAGACTGTCTCCCTAGCAGTGATAGAGCACCTGAATACATTAACTGGTACACTATTGGGATTTCCAAAGTGGGAGATGTTTGGGAGACACATGAGGTTCTTTAAGGACTTTCAAAGGGACTTTCAAAAGCACAAATCTCAATTCTTTCATTATCATCAACTCACATACAAACTAGATACCCATAGCCACTGATTATTGCCGCTTCCTGAGTATAGGCAGAGGTCAGACTGAGGATGGCCATATTCCAAACCCTTTGTTATCTTTGAAAGAGGCATGGAACACTGACTTGATGACTGGAGGGAGGCCAAAATGGCGCCTGTACACTTGCGATATCAGCTCGCCTCCAGATTGTTGAATTGCACTACTTCCATAGCATATACTATACTCCGGAATGCATGCATAGAATTAAGCTGTCCCTCTCTCCTCTCTGTACTAGATGTCCATCCTTGCAAGGCATTTTTTTCCTTCAGCCTCACTGGAGAAGAATGCAGGGTTGAATGGCAGTGATATTGAGTTTCCCCACAGACTGCCCTTTTGGGTATAAAGGTGGAAAGCTAGCCCAGCTTAATTTTATTGGATTGGGCTACCTGGTGGCTAAACGTGGCACTGAAAATGCTGGAGGGACCTGTGGAAAATTAGTACGGTTTGGTAAACATTATCTGCGCCATCTTGCCTCTTCCCCTGATGCCACACTTTTTGTTATGCGCACCCGCCATTTTAGGTGCCTCGATCAGAACAACCCTTTTTTTGCATGCCACTGACCCCCGGCATAGCCCTCCTCCCTCACAAAACCCGCACTCTGACAAACCCCCGCTCGCACATGCCTTGGGTCATAAACCCCTCTTCAGCGCAGCGTTGCCTCAGAACCCCATCCTGTTCCCAGCGCGACACCTCCCTTCATTCCTTTCATGGTCCCAGGCCCTTTTTATGCAAACCCCCTTTTCCTGTGTGCCCGTTTGTCCTCCTCGTTCCCAGGCCGACACCTAGCCCTGCCGATACTGTTTATTGCCCCTCCCCGTACAGTAGAAAGCTTCCCTCATCAAAGGACCCCCGAATCAATCAAAGCCCCCACCCTATGAGATCCGATCAAACCCCCACATTCCATGAATCGGCGGAATGTCCAGCTGCGCGATATTCATCACCTGTTGTGACCGGGGTGGGACTTCTGCTGTATACGTGTGTGTGAACGGGCTTGAAGCGGGGGTTCCGAGAATGTCTTTCCGTACATCAAAGCATTGCCACGAATATGTAATATGTAATAAAGTAATAAACCTGTGTATAAGAGGCCAGGCCTCAGAGATGCGGGTAGAGCACCTCATGACGATACCTGCTGTCTGACTTGTTGTGTTCTCCTCCGGAGAGAATAAACCTTGTTTCCTGCCTTCCCGTCTCCAGCGCCTGCCTCTTCATTGATTAATAGTTCGTGGGTTAAAGAGGCGATACCGCCGGGCAAATATCGATTGTCCCTTGACCTTAGATTCAACAATTGGCGTCCCAAGCGTGGGGCCCATCAGCGACTCGTGGATCCAGTGGGAGAGGTCCTGACGACAGAGTGAACGACTGCAACGATCGGGAGAGCTCTTGCCCAATAGACCCTCGTCTGGCAGCCGATCATCCGAACTTCACTGGTTCCGAACAGACCTCTCTCGAGTGATCTACGGTCCTGACTGGGAACCATCAGGAGTGCTGCGAGGAATACAAAGACAAGAGGACGATCGGGCGCTGGATTCGGAAGACAAGAAACTGTCCATACGGTCCGGGTAAGGTCGTGTAGACACGACGAATCACGAAATAATTGTTGATTGTTCAGAAAATACTAGTATTACTCTTTGTTGACTTATTTGGAGATTCACTGTCTGCACACGGAGAAACAGTAGGCTCTTTCCCTTTTGCAAACAGTGAAGGATAGGTAACGCAGCCGTCGTGCCTATTTTTCTCCCCCACTGGTTTTATTATTTATTTGACGGCTTATTTTCGGGAGACTCCCTCTCCCACACTGATTAACTGTTTTTGGCCCCGAACTACTGTTCGCGGATTGTTTTCTGGAGATTCTCTGTCTGCAAACAGGAAATAACAGATTCCTCTTTACGGATAGTGAAAGGGTAGAGGACGCAGACTTTTACGCGCCTACTTATTCTCCCCACTGGTTTTATTTTATTTTATTTTATTGGTTGTTTTTGTTATTGGTTCATGAGGTATTCACTGCCTGCAAACAACGTAGGATAGAAATATTCTGTCTAGTCTTTGCGCGCAGTGATAAGATAGGCAGTGCTGACTTTTTGTCCCTCGTCGTGAGCTGTCATGTCTGTCTTCTCCCCACTGGTCGATAGCTGGTTCAGCCCGGACCGTTTATTAGAGGTGGATCATCTAGCTCCGCTGGAAGGCACCCCTAATAAAGACATGTTCGTAAACTATGGATTAGTTACCATAGCCTATAGTAAACTGTGGCACAGGTATACCAAAGAAAGCCAAGAGAAACAGTGGCCACTGATAGGATCCTTCGATCTTGATAAAATAGAAACGTTAGAAATAGCCCTTCGTGATAATAAGACAACGCCCGTTATGCTCGACTGCCTCGGTATGTGGCGCAAAGAAGCAATGCAACGAAAGAATAGAGACGAGGACAGAGCAGGTAAAGGAATATATCGACAGGACGACCTCAGAACACAACGTCCCGAAAGTAATCCCCCGACTCTACGCACAGGACGGCCAGACTTAGGGCAAAACCAATGTGCTTTTTGTAGATATGCCGGGCACTGGAAAGCCCAATGCCCGACTCTACTGAACGTGAGTAGGAGCAGAGGACCGACAGGAATAACAGGCCGGCAGAAAGGGAAAAGGCGCGAGACAAAGATGAATCAGACTGACTTGAACAGGCCAGATAGAACCACCACGTTCGATTATGCCCGATGGCACAGATTTCGCCAGACCGATTTCAGCGACATGTTCGAGTCCTCATAGATCCAACAACGATAAGACGGGAAAACCCAGTGTAGCTCTAAATTGACAGACGACAAACCCCGAAGAAAACAGAAAGAATAATGTACACACATGATCAAGCATCCTTACGTTTAGCCAAAGTAGGGAAAAGTTTAGGGTATTTCGAGGTAAAGGTTACACAAGTATCCTTCGCCGATAGGACTAGGGATATTGCCTATGTTTGAAAACCTACTACCTCCTTTTCTTCCGCACCCTTATAGGCATATAACTGAAGCCTGCCCCATTGCTCTAACAAAAGGTATGCGCAGCATATAGAAATAAGATAATTATGGCCAATAACTGTTTTATGTTTGTCTTGGGTCTTTTTTATATAATATTTATACTGTCTCCCCGTCTGAGTTTGTGTGTACGTAATGCATGAATCTGCGTCATCCCTCTGCCTGCGTTATCATGGTACTTAAACTTCTGCTAACAGAAGCTTTAGCATGGAACAACCTGGAAAGAAAGGAGTGGGAAAACGAAATCCGTAGGCCACTTATGAACTTGAACTTTTATTTAACATAACGGACAAAAAAACAAATAACAATATGTAATAATAACACTTAATAATGCCCTAGCAACAGAAAACGTTTGAAACAAGAACGGTAAAACTAGAAAATGAAAGTCAGCAGAACATTCGCCCCCCCATTCTGGAACCTTCCAAAGTAGGGGAGGGTTACGGCTACGCCCAACCGGCAGCAACCCATATAAGGCGGGTCCTGCTGCCAACAGTCGGTCAGGAAATCATAACACAGGGTGGAGCCGGAGGAGAGACAGGGGCCGGCAGAGTCCGGCCGCAGCGGCCCTGGGTAGTTGCAGGCAGTCCCGCCACATGTCCTCCCGGTCCGGCCACCAATGGCCAGGGACCGGGGCCAACTGGATCCGGCTGCAGCCGATGAGCCAAGGAACCCGTTCATGGGGCCAGAGCAAGGGGCGTCCGGCCGACATCCACCGGAAGCCCGGTCCAGAGAAGGACGGGACACTTCTTTCTTTTCCCCTCCGTAATGGCCGCAGCAGCACGCCCGGCGCCACTTGAATAATGGCTGCGACAACTCTGGGGGAGGGATGTCTTGTACATACCTCCGCGAAACTTAGTCCAGGTCGGGCTGGGAGGGAGAGGCGACGCGGGCGAGCCTCTCCCACCTCCACGGATAGGAGGTTTCCCAGCCCCCGGCCCAACACCGAACTCCTCCAGCCAGGCGATGGTGCCAATACTTGCGTAGCACCGAACATACCATGGTGGCGCCCCAGTACTTGCGCAGCACCGAACATGCTCCGCAGGTGGCCATACTTCCGCAGCACTGGGCATGGGGCTTGTGGAGCACTGGGTGTGGAGAGACCATCGTGCATGCCCATGAAAGAGAGCGGCGTGGAGTGCACCGGGAGAGGGAGACGGCGCGAACGAGTCTCCCTCGCCCCCAGGTGGGGGCACCACAGCTGCGCCCTAGCCGAACGTCCTGCTTCCACAACACGGAGTTCCATTCTCTATTTGTCCCCAGAAAGGTCTCTTCCACTCTGGCAGACTCGACGAGGGGGGCTGCTGCAGGCCTCAAAATGGCGTCTGGGTCCGCTGGAAGGCGGGCCTCGGCCGCTAGAGTAACTTTGAACAGCAATGTAACTCGGGCGCTTGCCCACCGGGGCACGAGCCCCCACCTCCGACAGCACCCCCACAGCCTTGAAGATTCTACGAACGTCCCAGGAGCCCTCGGCCCCTGCAGGCTTCCGGTAAGGGACAACTGCCTTGATCGCTAACAAAACAAGCATGACATTGCCACTCTTTCTGTTAGCATGAATTCTCGAACTGCCGAAAAGGACTCTGGTCCAACTGCCGGTTGTAGGAAACATTTTTTCTGATGCTACTTCCGGACTAACCCGGCCCCGCCCAAAATGGCGCCGGTAACAATAGGAACTCACGAACGCCACGTGGTGTTTTCTTTTTGCTAATGAAGAAAAACTTGATTTTCTGAGACATGTACCTGGTCCTTTGTACGCTTGACGAGAAAGAAAGAGAGTTCACTCGACGAACATATAAAAGGACTCCGTTAAAAAATGTTGATTACAAATGTACGATGTATAAATTTTTTTTATAGCTGATGTATAACCCCGCTTATGACGCACGTACACGGTATGCATATAGGAAATCTGATTGCGACTAGTCTGACGGTGCTTCTAAATTATGAAATAAATGCCCCCCGATCCCCCAACCAATTTATAGACGTTTTAGTTTCCTACGAGTGAATGAATAAACCTTTCCAATATTTTTAATGCTGCAAAATAACCCCCTACTGTGCGCACTTTAGCCATTGCCGTGTCCGGCCAAGTACGACTGCACCTTCATAAATCTACATGCTGAATGATTTTGCAAAATAAAGGTTTCTCAAACTATGAACGGGTATTACATGCTTTATTTAAAATATGGGATCGGCGGGAGAGTTCTTTTCTGTGCACCCTACTCTGCTCTCTCTTTAAGGTTAATAGAAGATGGTTGCCCAGCCCCGGATGGAGGATCGAATCTGAGACACGACACTCTGCCGTCAAATATGCGACTGACTCAGGGACTCGCGCATGGAGAAAGACCTCGACTTCTGGGGATGGGTAAAAGCGAAATGGTGTAAAAGATGGAATATAAAGGTTGGGTAAAGTGAAACGATGTAAATGATAAAATATTATAAAGATACGACACCCAAAGGTACTAGGGAACAGAGTTGACCGAAGAGCTGATAAACCTTAGAACATCACAGCGTTGAAAGAGGTTTAAGGACCCCAATAGCTAAATACACCTACCAACTGGAAGCCTCGCACTAAGTGCTTCTGATTCTCTAACATTTCCCTACTCATAGCCTATAAGTTCACACTGCCCCCACCCCCATCCCCCCCCTTTGGCTCCAGAAACCAAAACCCCAGGGATTCTATCCCGAAGGGATAAGACGAGTATGAGGTAAGTAAAGGACTTTCGTACCCGTGCTTTTGATATGCTCGAATGTTGTCCCCCTCCCCTCCCCTCTTTTTTCCCCCTCTACAGGCCACACCGGAATCACGACCGAAGTATGGTGAAGATCTGAAGCCTCGCCATGTCTGATACACGAGGCGGACTAACACTGCCTGGTGGCACCTAAACACACCCACAAGCTGCTCTTTTTACCAAAAGAGCCAATAAAGTTTATGACATGATGAAAGCTATCACCCTTGATCCGTGTTGCGTGAATGGACACCTGTCACGTATGTCTGAAACTATGAGATGATGTTTGTGTATGACTGACGCGTTGACTTAACTGATTAACGGACCGAGAATGCAAGAAATGCGACACAATGGTGCCCTTTTTTCTCGAAGCATGTCCCCTGTACCCGGCCTAATGCTCGTCCATCCCAAACTGCATGCTTTCAAAATTCTAACACAGACCCGTAATGCCTTATGTTGCGTAATGCGCTGAATAGCCTGTCTTAATGCACGGCCACTCCCCATGTCGCACGTGTACTATTTAGCCTGTTGTTGCACATCTCTCTCTCTCTCTCTCTCTCTCTCTCTCTCTCTCTCTCTCTCTTCCGAACGACTAAGCACCTAAATTGGCAAACCGCCACCCCTAGTGCCCCACCAATTAGCCCCAAATACCACAAGTATTTGCTCAAAATTTATCCTAAGTAAAAATCACCCTGACGCCGTGTCACTACCTCTCCTTTCTGCTAAATTGATGAAACCGAGATTTGGCCAAGAGGGAAAGGACAGGTAAGACGACTGAGGTTCCCTAATCTGACCCGAAATAAGGGAACTACCTGTCAGCGGCTCCTGTGTTATAAAAAGATGCCTCAGATAACGCGACCTTCCCCGTCCCGAATTGTCGCAATACCCAAACAGTAAAGGTGATCGAAACGTGCCCATCTTCCCAGAACACCCCCAGTTTCGTATCAGCTACCCCAGACGGGAGTTTAAAACTACCCCTCACCCCCGGTTGTAAGAGATGGGTCGATTTACGCCCTTACCACAGTTTTCTATGTCCCTAGTTGTTTTCCACAAGACCCCGGTTTTTAATTAAGTAGTCAGGTTGTAAGAGGCTATGTAGGAACTAGAACGATGTTTGCAAAATTAAGATTAGACCGAAGTGAAGAAATCGTTGCAATGAACCCTGTTGAATGTAAAATGTTTAGCTGAAAGGCAGGATGCATTGATAGAATGAAAAATGTTTAGCCTATGTTCATCTCTCAGAAAGATACCTATCAGACCATGGTGATAGCACATTGCGTTTTTTTATATAAAGCCCAGGAGAACGGCATAGCTTTGTAAGGCTCGTACTAGGAAGGTGGGTGTCCGTCAGAAGAGCTGACGTAACTGTAATGCAATAAAAGGCACCAGATCTCGTGCCATGACCGGGCAGAAAAACACCATTGTGTTCTCATTTACCTGGAGCTGGGAGAGAAATAGACTTGTGTGATTACCTTCCTCTGCCAATTCTCTAAAGACTATCTTTTCAAACTCATTTAAGGGTACGACTGTCGGAGGAAAGAAGGACCGGATGTGGGAGCACGTGGCCTGACTACAGACTATGGAACATCTGCGACATTGGCCAAGGCGAGACTGCGACAGTAAGGAGCTGCAGGACGAGGCTCTGTTTTCGACAAAATAAGAGGAAAGGGCTGACCTGATGCCCCTGCTCGATGTCCAATATATGCCGAAAAGTCCCGGCTCCCTAAACTCGGTCATGAGCCCGCCTACCTGAAATTTTCCGTCCCCCTAGTCTGTTCCCGATCTGGCCCTGCTCCATCCCCCTTTTTCTCCGACCTACCCTAAAGGACTGCTCACACGCACATTTCTTCCATCTGAACCTTTTTGACAGCCAACTCAAAGGACACAGGGCGAAAAGGACCTTTTTGACCAGAAACGCGAGGAAAAGGTCGTGCCCTGCAACGCGGGACCTAGAATAGAGCTGGACCCTTAGCTCCACCGCCGGTGCTCCACAGCGCCAACAAAAGACGACAAAGAATGCTGAGAACTCATTAACTTCGAACATTGACACCCTCAATCATCGTTTCTGCTATGTCTCATTTCTCTCCCAGCCACCATTGTATTAATTATGCTCCACCATTGTAACATGAACAGAACTCACATATGTAATGACCTATCAATTCACATTCCAAACGACTATAAGACTCAATGCTCTCACTACAGAATCATTTTTTGTCCGTTATCACATTACTATGACTTTCCTGCAAACGAGTTTTTATCGATAGACCCGCCTCCTAAGATGAAAGATTTCAAAATGTAATGTCTATAATTCCTTCACCTGGGTACCTACTTCTTTTCCTATGACCACCACAGTCGACATGAATTGGAAATAGGCCAGCAAGATGTCTTGGATATGTTAAAGGGAGGACTGTGGAAAATTAGTACGGTTTGGTAAACATTATCTGCGCCATCTTGCCTCTTCCCCTGATGCCACACTTTTTGTTATGCGCACCCGCCATTTTAGGTGCCTCGATCAGAACAACCCTTTTTTTGCATGCCACTGACCCCCGGCATAGCCCTCCTCCCTCACAAAACCCGCACTCTGACAAACCCCCGCTCGCACATGCCTTGGGTCATAAACCCCTCTTCAGCGCAGCGTTGCCTCAGAACCCCATCCTGTTCCCAGCGCGACACCTCCCTTCATTCCTTTCATGGTCCCAGGCCCTTTTTATGCAAACCCCCTTTTCCTGTGTGCCCGTTTGTCCTCCTCGTTCCCAGGCCGACACCTAGCCCTGCCGATACTGTTTATTGCCCCTCCCCGTACAGTAGAAAGCTTCCCTCATCAAAGGACCCCCGAATCGATCAAAGCCCCCACCCTATGAGATCCGATCAAACCCCCACATTACATGAATCGGCGGAATGTCCAGCTGCGCGATATTCATCACCTGTTGTGACCGGGGTGGGACTTCTGCTGTATACGTGTGTGGGAACGGGCTTGAAGCGGGGGTTCCGAGAATGTCTTTCCGTACATCAAAGCATTGCCACGAATATGTAATATGTAATAAAGTAATAAACCTGTGTACAAGAGGCCAGGCCTCAGAGATGCGGGTAGAGCACCTCATGACGATACCTGCTGTCTGACTTGTTGTGTTCTCCTCCGGAGAGAATAAACCTTGTTTCCTGCCTTCCCGTCTCCAGCGCCTGACTCTTCATTGATTAATAGTTCGTGGGTTAAAGAGGCGATACCGCCGGGCAAATATCGATTGTCCCTTGACCTTAGATTCAACAGACCCACAACCCCAACTCTGAGGAAATGGCCCACTGGCCTGGACTGATGTTGTACTCTTGAAAGAATAGTATATAAAGCGAGATGATCATTAACGAGTTTTACACTTAATGCATTTCTTCACTTCTGATGATATAGTTTCTTGAAATGTGCCACAGAGTTTAATATGTCTGGGACTGAGTGTGGGTTGTTGTGGCCTTATTAAAGATCGTTCCCATACACCAAGCCCCCTCCCCTTCCTTACTTCCTTTATTACCCTTACTGGTTTTCTCAGTTGATTTTTCTGAGTGGTTTTATATAGTTTTATTATATGAATCTGTTTACTTGCATAATGGTCGTGACCTTATGGCTCAGCTAAAAGGAGTCGCTAGAAATGTACAGCTCTCATGTTGTGGAGAGCTCTTTGTGCTCTTGCATGGTCCTTAGATATGGCATTAATGACAGGCTGTAATGGCTGATATACAATGTTGGAAGTACGCTGTATAATCACTAAGTATATCTATATTCCTGAGACACGTTACTCACGCTGATGCTTTTTTGAATCATTGGTAGCATTTTATGTATTTCTTATTAATTTATTAATGTGAACTGTCGTTCCAACTCGTACTCATTGCTTTTATGCATGTTTGTATCATGTTTTCATATGTCTACAAAATCTCAATAAACAGATTAAACAAATAAGTAAATAAAGCGAGAGGATGCCGAACTAAACACAACTGTGGGGCTCATGGATGGATTCTGTGTACTATATGCAGTTGCTCATTACAGAAGTTATATGACTTCATGTGCCTTGGTTATTGGGTTTCCCTCCTCATATCAGTCATTTAAATATGTTGATAACTACCCTGGTGAGAATGCATATATTTATCTTGCCAACCACAAATTGTGTATTACCTCCGAATTGTATTATTATTATAAGATATATAGTCTGTGTAATGCCTTTTCTTTTTACCCAAAAAACAAGAATACAAAGTTCAGGTTGAAAAAAACACACATCTACACATTTTTCTTCCCAGCTTACTTCCACCCAGTTTCTTCTTGAGTGCCACATACCCTCACTGTTGATTCCCCCGACATATTTGAACAGAAATAATTCCAAACTTTCCTTCAATTACCTCTATGACGTTGAGTAAAACATGTGTGACTCATTAAAGAGGGGATTACCTCGACTGACCCAATAAAAAGGGCGCTACTTGGACTGATCGTTCACCAGTATGCCTTCTTGACATGTGCAACTCACCAGTGCCCACCTTTCTATCAGGCCACTTCTTGTATTCCTTTTGTCTTGCTGCTACTCCCACTCCTATCACTTCTACTGAATTGGTCTACGTGTCGGAATTATTTATCTACACATGACACAGTTCAGCTAACAACCCTCATCATCTCAGAAAAACTAAATGTGACGTACCTCTTTCTCCAGTCTAATCAACACACTAACGCCTACTAACCACATTCTCGCATAGCCCTATGACATCTTTATGGCAGCTAATTACACTGCAGGTGATACAGTGCTGTTTAAATATGCTCTACCCCATACTGCTTAGGTAAGGGTGCTTCAGAAAATTGTATCACCCCCAACACTGGCAGCCAGTGTTGGGGGTGATACAATTTTCTGAAGCTTCTTATGGGCGTTGTAAGCTTCATCTGTTTACAGAAAGTGATGGTTCTTAGACCCCAAAAACGTGAAACTACAATCACTGTTGCAAGATTTTATAATTATAGTTAGAGGGTAGTTGGAAAACTCTCAAAATAATGCTAGTCTGATGTATAATCTTAAACACCTTCTGACCTCAGTGTCTCGGTGTGCTAGAGTAGTGCTAGCAGTATGCACAATGTTTGAGGGTGCCGTGCAAAGGGCTCAACAATGTTTGGTATTTAGACTGCAGTAAAGCTGCAGCTGGGCTGCAGAGGGACAGACAAAGGTAAATGTATCATAGGGCATTCAATTCCAGTCCTCCAGCCATCCTCGGGCCTTGAGGTCACTCACCGAGAATGCCCCCGATACTTTTCTGAGGTCAGAACTGACTCCTGTAACTTTCGTAAAGCCCTGAATACTTGTCTCTTCCAAACAGCCAACATCTATGAAGGTCTACCACTTCTCATGCACCTGCCATCTCCCAATCTCACAAACATTCTCAACTCAATCCATCACTGCCGGCACCTAGCTGATGAGATGCCTATGACTGGCCATTCACTGTTGACGCTCGACTGTTGAGAATTTCCCAACAACTTTTCCAGGAAAGTGTTCGAGATTAATGATTTGGTGTTGCTTTGCCTCATTGATAAACCTGCTTGTTTCCCTTGCTCCATCCGTACCCTTAAAATCACCCCGCACCTTAAAATTGAGTATGTAAAAGCTGTGCAGTAGTATTTCTGAATGACATGGGCTGTGTGAGTTTAGAAGGTGGTAGTAGGTGGCCATAGGCAGCATACCTTTGCTCCTCTCGCTATACTTATTTGTGGCAGCTTCACTTGAGATGCTGCCTACTGCCTACTTCCTCTTCCATTTCCTTCTCTGGTTTGTATATAGAATAAAGTATATAGAATAGTACCTTTTATAAGCATGGCACCTTAAGAAGCTGCATGTTTTAAAGACAACGGGGACTCTCATGCAAGATTTATTTATTCAGTGTTTTCTATAACCCTCCGCGAAACTCTGCTCCGCTCCCGGAGTTTACAGAGTTTTCCGCACTCTGCGTTACACACGGATCGCTGATTTCCCAAAAACTCCACTTCACATTGCGGAGCAGAGTTTTTTTCCTCATTCGCGTTCCTCAACCGCGTTGGTGAGCGCGAGCGAGGAAAATCCACCTCCCTATGAGATTTTTCCTCGTTCACGATCGTCAACATCAAGTTGGCAAGCGTGAGGGTGGAAAATCAACATCCCTGTGAGATTTCTCAACGCAGGGGGGTCAGATTTCTCATTGCGAGTGGTCACGTATGCTCGCGACTGCTCACGTTGAGAAACTGTCCATTTGCATTGAGAAAGCTGAGTAAAAATCTACTCGAGCGGCAGAAAGGAAAGTAGCACTTGCTTGCGCTGTCCATGGTGCAGTTTGTGATGATTGTACAGTGCGGACAAGCATCCGTCACTGTAAATCACCACGAATGGCATTTTTCTATCGCACTCCGACATTTGCGGAGCTCCGTGTATCATGGCGGAATTTTATTTCCACTTCGCGGAGTCTCGGCCAGGGATGTGGACTCCTATAGCCCGACTCCCAGGACTTATTGTTTGGGGTCAAAGGCAATAAGTTTTAATGAGTATTTTGTCCTTAGGACAAGTACGGCCAACCCTCTACAGCACACACTCTTTGGCTGCCAGTTTACAGTAACAAATTATGGATCAGGGAAGAGCAGTGTCTGCATTTAATATTTGTGTCCATTTGTTAATGTTGTTCAAACTTGTATTTATGGTTCATTAATGCAAAGCCTTTATTATTAGGGCGAGTGCTCGAAGTAAATGTTGTAACCTCGGACTGCACTACTGACAGTAGTTCCAGTATAAAAATATATACACACGTTTTCAAAGTTTAGCAATATGAGGCTATGTGTAATTCTCCCAGAATCCTCTCTGATTAGATGCAATATTTGCAGAGGCTTGAAAGCAAGCTTGAGGAGTCTCTGCTTTCAAAATAAATCTTCACAAAAAAATGCTAGTAGGAAAAAACAATTTGGCTAAACTACTGTAAAATTTAAAGCACCATTTCTTTGCAACATCATTTAGTAAAATGTGTTGATGTATGCTAGCATTTCCCAAAGAGATTCATAATGGAAAATCAGTGTAACCAGTTTCAATAAGATTGTGGGAAACATACAAATAAACAAGCATTGGCAAAACCAGCAGGTCTGAAATTGATGGTCAACGTCTTGGTTTTGTCAATGTGTGATATTTTTGGCATGGTTTTTGTAAAACCTTATTAGTGTGGGAGCTGCTGGGCCCTCACTATTATAACAAACCTAGTTTTTGGCCTCAAAAAGCACACATTGCCACAGTATTTCCTGGCACTGAACAAAACTACTTTGTGTGGTGTAATGCTCCTTATGAAAGAGCAGAATGCTGTCACTCACAGTGAAGCCAGCCGAAAGACAGAGATCCAGAGAGAGAAACAGACAGAATTTTAATAAACATAAAAGGTTATGGTTAACGCCAGACCTAATTAGGGGCCCAATTATTCAAGAAAGTCTCAAAAGTGCACCCCTGGTATATGCCCTTGCATTAAGTGCAGATATACAACTTTTGTGAATGTACACACATTTACAAAAGTAGGCCAAGAAATATTTGTGAACTGCATTTTAGCATGAGCAAATATGCATGTGTAGATTTGCTCATGCAAAAATCTGAATGTTTGTAAGTTCACTTTCCCTCCAAAACACTTTTTTCCCAACCCTGGAAGAAGTTTCACATCAGCCATTGTCAGGAGAAAAGTTCCAACCTTTCTCAGTATGGGAAAAGATTAGAGAAGAGTTTGTGAAAATCCT
The DNA here is from genome assembly GCF_964261635.1 of Lissotriton helveticus. NCBI lineage: Eukaryota > Metazoa > Chordata > Amphibia > Caudata > Salamandridae > Lissotriton > Lissotriton helveticus. The sequence continues at coordinate 169,199,318 of NC_136067.1, read as the reverse complement.
TAAAACATGCAAGTTAGTAGGTTTGCAGAGACTCAAAAGGACATTCCTACCCTGGAACTATTGCTTACAACTACGTTCAGCCCCTGTATGTAGGCCTGGTGAAACATGGCAACATTAGGGAATGGCTAGTATTAAAACCCTACTAAGGTATGAGCCTCGCATAATCAGAGAGGCTATATCAGAGCTCTTATATAATGAGATTGCTGCCATAATTTGTCGCCGCATTACGTGGCACAAAGGGGACAAATGGATTTTGTTACGGGACAAGTTGATTTATGAAGCAACCTGCCCCATGGACAAGTAGATATTTTATTAAATTCCACACCCCAGCTCTGCCCAGGGTTAGTTTTCAATAGCATGAACATGAGCCAAGATTGGGTGTTAGAGTGCTTCACAGTTCAAAGTGGATCAGTGGATGACCTGGAGCCATCTCAAACTGAATGCTTCAAAAACTGAAATAGTCACGTGTGGCGATAGGAAACATTACAACCCGCTTGCCGCATGGCCTGATGAACTGGGATCATTGCCTAAAGTATCGAAGGAAGTAAGAAACCTCGGAATGACCATGGACTCCAAGCTGTCGATGAATGCCCAAGTGGATAAACTAGCAAGATCAAGCGTTACTACTATAAAAACGCTGCGACAAATTTTCCCTCATTTGGGATTTCCACACAAGGGCCAAGCTACCATCTCCCTTGTTCTGTCCAAACTCAATTACGCCAATAGCCCTACCACGGATCACCTTTAACGACCATGAAAAGACTACAACGGATTCAGAACTCAGCTGCCAGACTACTCTTGCATATCAAACCGCGAGACCACATCTTCCCTGCCTTGAAAGCCCTGCATTGGTTACCGGTTGCCAGAAGATCCACGGTCAAGCTGCTTTGTATCACCCACAAAGCAATACATAGAATGGGACCGCTCTTCATCAGGAATAAAATCACCAAACACATTCAACAAAGGAACCTCCGCTCTAAAGGAGCATCTCGCCTCAAAATCCCACCATACAAGAAAAAAACCATGGGTGGCACATCTTTTCCTGTTCAAGCAGCCAAACTATGGAACTCTTTACCCCCCAACATAAGGTCCACCAACAACCACCTTATCTTCAGAAAACTACTCAAGATTTGGCTCTTCTCCACATAAGCACCATACGCAAACAGAAATGTACAGCATATCCCTCTTTATACAAGTATTTTTTGGGTCACTATAGATATGTACCTATCTTTGTGTATTACTTTGTATAAACATGTAAAATAATTATGTTGTTGAGAGAAAAAATAATAATAATAAATAAATAAAAATCATAGTTGGTCTACATGTACATACTACATGTGCATCTATGTACCTTCCATGTACTTGGATCTGTGTGTCTGTTACTTTTCTCCTGAAAAAGCATATCCAATGCTCTACCCTATTTCTCATCCTGTGCCTCTATCAATATCTTTAATCTACAAATACTTACCTCCTTTATGTATCTATATACTTTCAATGTAATTATGGATCTATATATTTCTCAATTTCTTCAAATTTAGCATTTCCAATGCACTACCCTATTTCTCAGCCTATACTTCGCTCAATATATCTTCTAGCCCAACCCTCTGACTCATCTCAAACTTCTTCTACTACTCCTTCCAATGCACTAGCCTATCTCTCATCCTATACATCTATCAATATATCCTCTACATCCACTCTCTCATTTATCCCACACCCCATACCACTACTATGATTGCCAAAATAACCCTTTCTAGACTCTCTCCTACTTTACCCCTTCTTACATCATCTGACACCTCTTTTACTATACCGATCCCCTAAAACAAACCTTTCTAAACTCTTTCCTGAGTCCTCCCCTCCAAAACTCCTTTTTACTCATCCAAAAGCCTCCTCCTATTGCTAAGACCTAAAAATATATATTTTTTAAATCTTTCACTATTTTATCCCTCCAATATCCTTTTCAATCGAAATTAACAGACTAACATGTTCACTTCTCAAATTCCATATTAAACTATACTAATATACTACCCAAATAACTGAATAACATATCCACTACTCAAATTACTTCATATTTATTTTTACTATACTAATTTTCGACAGTAATCCTTTATGGCTTCCTGAGTGGCGTGCTACTCGCCAGAAAAGCGATTCAACACCCATCAAGGGTAACAAGTGCTATATGAATGCAAATCTTTCTTCCCCTTTTATCCCTCCGCTATCCTTCTCTCTCCAAGTAACTGACTAATATCCACCACTGAAATTATTTCATATTTCACCATATTAATTCACCACTAATCCTTTGTAGGCTTCCTGAATAGCGTGCGTCAACAAGCACCATATAAATACAAACCTTTGTCCTCCTCTATCCTTCTGCTATCATTACAAATCCAAATAACTGACTAACCTATTCACCACTTAAAATGTACTTGCATGTTTCACTATACTAATTCAACACTAATCTTCTATGGGTCCCGGAGTAGCGTGCTACTCGCCGAAAAAGCGCTTTGATGCCTCGTCAGGGGTAGTAAGTGCTATATAAATGCAATTACAATACAATACAATACAATAGCATTCAATTTCCGTAGTTATACAGGATACAACACTTGCTGGTCTGTCAAGGAAGCTCACCAATGTATGCAAAAAAGTGATGGATAGAATGCTTGAATTAATCTCAGCCACTGGTAATCACTCGGCGACGCGTCCCAGTTATTTGTTATTTTGCACACCATGCTACCTCAGTTTGGTCCCAACCATATGCAATTCCGTCTGGTCCCTGCTCCAGTAGGAGCCGGAACACATGCAACCCAGGACCGGTTTTGCCCTTGTTATGGGCTCCTCAGCCGGTTATTGCTTTGTTCCATTTGTTCAGTGTTCACAGGACCCATGTCTGGGCATAGTGTCCCACTTAGGGTGACCACAAAATTATTTAAACAAGCATTTACAATGCATCGGTCTCGCCTTTGAATAAGTTAGAGCTATTGGCATTGTAAATGACAATTTTTGTATTTATGTGTTGGTTTTGAAAACAGATAAATAAATGGCATTGTCATTTACAATGCCAATAGCTTAATCTCTCGCAAATGTGAGACCTATTACATTTTCACCCACACACACAGAGCCAAACACACACAGCCACACACACACACGGATGTGGTGGTAGTGGATCTGGTGGATGTGGTGGTGGTGGATGGGGTGGATGTGGTGGAGGATGTGGTGTTTTTTCATCCCACTCAAAGCCCTGCATTCACCCATTCATTCACTGCCACAGAAGTGGACACATTCGCCTAATATGGGAAATACTACTTGAAGGACCTTATTTAGCCTAATCAGTTTGCAATCAGCAGCGGAAAACGCGGAGCGTTTTGGAAAGTCACACCTAGTCAACGAAATGTGACTTCATACCGATGGAACACTTTGCGCTGCACATACGCAAACAACATTCAGTCATATTATATACATGACAGAGTTTGCATTCTGTGGCAAAGCAGATACAGGATATTGTCTAGGTACAATTCAGTTAGCGTATAGCACTTATTACTAAAGTAGGCAGACGTTAGCCTTTGTGAGAAGCATAGCAAAATAAAAATAAAAAAACCAGATCAAGTCAAGGACGCAAACGGCAACATGCTATTATTTATTTACTCGGATGATTTGCATCAAAATGTAACTTGTGAGCACGTTTTTTTAACTCTCCAATAAGCCCATTACAACACTTTGCACAAATGAGATTGAATTGCTCACACAGTTACGATTTGCATACGTTCAAAAGAGTTCTCTGATCTTGTTTACTGCTTGCAAAAGGACCAGCCATGCGAAGGAGACTCATCCATTAGCCTCCCTGATCAGACGAAAATAGTTATTTAAAGGCAGTAAATTCAGGAATGCACGGATGAGATCAGGTGATGAAGGCAAACATGCCTTAACAGGATAACAGAGCAACACGGGCTCGAGTATGGGAGTCACATTCTGACTCATCGGGTGGGGGGGTGAGATTATGGGAATGCAGAGTGCAGCAGACCGTTGGTGCAGGGGGGTGGGGGGGAGGGGTCAAGACAGTGCTGGACATGGAGAGTGGGTGGTTGGCTCGCAGTACTGCCACATATTTCACACGTACTCGGTTTTGCTGGTAAAGTTGCTAGGTTAATATTAACATTTTAAAACAAGTAAACCCACAAGCCAACACTGACACATGCAGAAGGAAACAAACACTTATATATCTATGCACACACAGACAGGCACACACATACTCATGCAAGCAAGCAAACACACACATGCGTGCACGCACTCCCTCGTGCAAGCACACACAGAAGCAAACACTGACACATGTAAAAGGAAACATGCACTTCTACTTTATGCACACACAGGCAAGCACACATCCATTCACATATATACCCACATTTGATTAGGGCCTTCAAAATACACACAAGCGTGCACCTACCCGCACACACACGTACGCACCCCCCGCCGACCCCACACACAGATCCCCCTTCCCCCACTCACGGAAGCACACACACAGACGAGGGCAGGGTGGACAGTCATATAGAGCCCAGAGACCCAGACGAATCTGCTCAACATGTGCGTTGATGGGAGGGGGCTCTCAGCAGCGTGGTGGTGCTGAAGGAGGGGTAAAGGGGGGGAATATGCCAGGTGCACCCCTCCCCGAGTCTGCTGCCAGAGATGCACAGGGGGGCTGGGAGCGCAGTGAAGGGCCTCTCAGAGGCGCCATAGCAACGCGGCCTGATCCAGCAGGAGAAAGGGCAGGGATGAGAGGGTGGGGGCCCTCTCTGCCGCCGCACTCTCCATCTTGAGGCCTCCCCTCTCAATACTTCACCATCACCAGTGATACCCCAGTGCATGTGTGGAGTGTGTGGCTCCTGTGCCGGCCCTACAAGGTAATGAGCAGCACAGACCGCCCTGTGACTGGTGTGGAGGAACCTGAGGGAGGAGTGGGGGTGGGGTGGCTGGCAGGGGTGTGAGCCAGGCTGGTTGTGCTCAGAAGAACAGGGAAGGCTGCAAGAGGGTGGGTGCGAGAGGGGTGGTGTAGGACAAAGATATGAAGAGAACATTGCGGATGGGAGTGAAATGAAACAAAACACTTACCGTCGTCCCGAGTTTCAAAATGTAATGTTAGCAGACAAAGACAACGCGTGATGGGGCCAAGGCAAGTGAAGGACAAAATCCAACGAGCGGGCCATGCTCGTGAATCACTAATCACAGGAAGATCCGAAGTCAGGCTGCATTATTAATGCCCATCCTGCCTGCGCTTCCCGCGGTGCGTCTTGCTGATTTCTGACTGAAAAAAACACTGCTGGGCAGGCTAATGGCAATAACTTGAGACCCTAGGCCGAGCCGGGTGTGCGTGAGAGGCACCAGCTCAGACAGACAGGCCTCGACCCATCCATGACTCCCGCTCTCGGTAATAATTCCTTAGCCTGTCAGCTGTCGGTAATGGCCGGGGTGGAAGAGTTGTCGCGCTGGCTCTTACTGAGCGCGCATGTTAACGAGCCGAGTCTATGTAACAGAGAGCAATTTGTGCCGTAATGTCAGACTTGTGCCTGTGCAACATGAGTCCTTGCCGTTCAGAGTCAATGAAGGAAGCAATAACAAGCCCGGGAATGCGGCCTGAAGGCATTGTGATTTCTAATACATGCCCAACCACAGAGCTGGACTGGTGCGTGCACACGCCCACTAAGATAAGACGAGAGAACAATCACCGCCGCAGCCCGGAGGAAAACACCGGAAGCAGATGTCCGGCCCGCCGCCTGGTTGTGGGCGGGGCCAGGAAGAGGTGGGTCCGCTCCGACTGCCTTGCGGAAGCTTTGCCTGTTGTCCTCCGGTCTCCCGAGTCGTGAGGGAGACCGGAGATGCCGTGCCAGCCATGGCGGGGGGGGGCCCGTGCAGAAGAGTGAGCCCCCGCGCAGAAGAGGGAGCCCCCGCTGGAGAAGGAGAGACCGGCCCGCCGCCGAGCGCCAGCCGACCCGGTGAGTCCCGAATAGAGAGGAGGGGCGTGAGGCCTCATGTATGCGGCGGCCGGGGGCGCTTCTATGTATGCGGCGGGGGGGGGTGCGCGCGCGTGTCTGTGTGTGTGTGTGTGTGGGCCTTCCTGCCTGCGTGTGCATGTGTGTGTCTGTGGCAGGGGAGGTGCACGGCGCCGGGCTGGGCGTGCGCGCTCACGAGGTCAAATCTCTGGCAGGAGAAGCTCGTGACAGTCTGCTGTCCACATTCCCCCAAAAGTGATTACATAAGTGGTCTCGCCCTAGACAGCAAAAGCTTTCGCTTTTGCTTTCGTCTAGGCGAGACCTAAAAAGTGATGGAATGGCTGCCTAAATTAATGTCAGCCACTGGTAATCACTTGGGCAGCATCCCAGTATATTGTTATTTTGCCACTGCAATCAAACTATACCTGACAGATGAGCCCTTATCAGGCTGAAACTGGTCCTTGGTTGTTTGCATTCCGGTTCAGGAAGGACCTGACTTGGCAGTTTGAGTTCGATTGTTGATATCGGAGCAGGGTCAAGACTGATTTGTATGTGGCTGGGTCCAAACTGAAGTGGTATAGTGGACAAAAATGGTGGATCAGAATGTGCTTGAGCGATTGCCAGTGGCTGAGATCAATTAAAGCATCATGTTGTTGTTGCAGTTGACACCCTAAGGAAGCTCAGCAGTCCCTAGTGATATCTGTGGTCTCCTTTTGGAGCAAATAGGGCCAAATGAAGCATTTTATATCATAATTTCCTAAAGAAAAGCAGTTCAAATAATCTGTGTATTCAGTTGGCCACAGTCTTTTACAAATTTTGAAAAGTAATTAAACACCTTCTTTCATTTTGACTTTCCGCTTCTTTTCATTTTTCATTCTCAACCTTCAAAGTCGATTTTTACGGTATGCAACCTTTACAACGCAACTTTTACCACGCAGTGCTGTTACAACGCATGTATTACAACGAAAACCATTACAACGCATTACACTGGGGGGCGCTCTAGGATAAGGAATAGTTTTAATTTACTATCCAACACCTTCCCTAGTGTCCACGGGGACTGGAGTTGGAATAGTAAATTAAACTATTCACTATCCAGCACCCCCAAGTGTAATGCGTTGTAATGGTTTTCGTTGTAATACTTGCGTTGTAACAGCATGCGTGGTAATAGCATGCGTTGTACCGTCATACATCCGATTTTTACTCACATCATATGACAGATAATCTACTGGGAAGGCTAAGGTGAATGAAAGTTGCACACAAGAATCTCAGGCCTTTAACTGCAGCAGCCCTCAGGTTAGATGGACACTGTCATATGTAATAACAGGATAATGGTGGGTGAATTTCTATTGGTCTAAGGGACGTGGTGGAGTGCAAGCAGTATCCTAGGCTGGTACTATCATGTCTCTCTAGTGTCCTAGGATCTCAGCCAATACATCCTCCGTGCACTTGGTTTTCCAGGAGCAGTTGAAGGAGCAGTCAAGGCTCACTCTTAGATATGGTAATAGGTTTGGGAACTGATTCAGTATGACAAAGTGATCACTATAACAACATATCAACATCACCGTTCAGTTAGTAGTATTACACAACAGTATACACCTTTATCTACACTTAGGCATTCTTAGGTAGTTACAATGACAGATAATTAAACAAACACTAAAGTCTTAACACCTTTGGGGGAGCAAGAAGCAAATCCAAAATGTGGTGGGTGTTTAAAAACTGCAACAACTGAATAAGAGGTTTAGTTCCTGAATCAATGCATTCCTTTGGATGGAGACTGTGATCACTTAGAAACTCTAGGCCTGATTCACAAATGTAAACTTAACTTGTTGGTAAGTGTACAATTGTTTGCTATTGACAAAGTTATTTTACTAGTAGTACCTATATGAGGACTGTGGAGTCTCAAAGACAGGACTATCCCATCTTTGTATGTGTGGAGACTCTGCAGTCGTACAGATACTACTAGTAAGATTCCTTTGTGAATAGCAAACAATCATAAACGTACACAAAAGTGTAGGTATACCTTTGTGAATCATGCCCTCTGTATCTATCACATGCTCGAAGAGCAGGCCATGGCTATGAGGAATAATGTGGGTATGGAGTCTTAATTCGCCAAACAATTAAACACCACTGTATAACGCACTCAAGGATATCTCTGTCAATGGTTTATGGAAGAAGAGTATCGGGACTGACAAAGGACAACCCAGGGCAAATTCAGCTAAATGTTTGAACTGTATTGTTCAATTCCCACTACCATTAATTAGTTCCAGCTAATAGAAGTGGGGACCACTGGTGGAATCATGACCAACTGGGGGAATAATGACCAGAAGATAGAATAATGACCAGGCGGTGAAATAATGACCAGCTGGTAAAATAATGACCAGCTGGTGGAATAATGACCAGATGGCTTGAGTCTGACTAATCACAGTTAGGCTGTTAAAGATGGCCATGGGATCCATAGTTGACGTTCAGGGTAATAGGGATATTAATAAATGAATTGATCATTTCCTGACGGTCATGGTTAATATTGCCTAGTGCCAGGGTGCACCTTGGGCTGTGGGCACTCATTGATCCATAAGACCCAAGGGTAAAGTCAGGTTGGCAATGCGGTTTGAAAGAGCTGTACTCAGAATGGAAACGCATAGTGACTTAATGGAGTGCAGTGCAAATGATGAGTGGAGAAAGCAAATGGATGTAACAATAAAGGTTTTTGGAGCAGGGTGACCTTGAGATTTACTTCCACCATTAATGGTTAGAAGAGTTACTGACTCTCAACACCTGAGCCTTGGAGGAAAACAGATGGTGGAGATGGTTTCTTAAGACCGTACTCAAGACACACTATGGCTCAGGCCATGGCTTGATGCCACGGATAGCAGAGCCGTTTCGAGAAAATATCAAGCCTAATCAAAACAAAGGGGACACTGCTCTAGAAGAGGGGTGCAACATGTCACCCACTCACTCAGAGGAAGGAAAGAGACAGAAACAGGGGGTGAAGAGTATCCTAGGTAATTAGGAACCACTAGTGAGAGGGAAGAGCAAGTCTTGTCTCTTGTTGCCCTCACACCCCCCGAAGGATGTCATGCTTCATCATCGGGTGTTTGCTCCTCATCGGGTTGGCGCAGCAATGCCCCACGGGTCACCCGAAGGGTCACTTTAGCGAATATCTTGTTAGAGAACTGCCGTCAGATGCATGCAGGTGTGTGGGGTGGGTCCTATGTGGAGGGTGATAAAGTTTGTGCAATGGAAGCGAAAACTGTCTAAGGGTTATCAGAAAAATATTTACTGTGACGGTACCCTTGGCAGAGTAAAAAACCCGTAGGTTATGTGTTACCCCAATAGGCTCAATGTGCCCAGGTAACTGCAAGGTTAAAAGGTCAACATGTTTTGCACCTATGTGGTCTCAAGGATCCATGGCACTTCTTCAGGACCGAAATAAACAAAGTGAGGTGATGTGCACGTGAGAAGTGGAAGGGTTAGTACCCTCCGAGGGTGTCAGGGCGGGCCAAAGAACTGTGTACCCTACAGTATGGCTTCACACTCAAAAGTTGTGACCGCTTCCTGAACACGATGATGAAGCATGACATCCTTCGGGGTGTGTGAGGGCAACAAGAGGCAAGACTTGTTCTTCCCTCCCACTAGTGGTTCCTAATTACCTAGGATACTCTTCACCTACTGTTTCTCTGTCTCTTTCCTTCCTCTGCGTGAGTGGGTGACACGTTGCACCCCTCTTCCGGAACAGTGTCCCCTTTGTTTTGATTAGACTTTCACGTTAGGAGCATGGACACTGTACCACAACTGGGTCCTGGTCCCCCCTTTTCTCTTTTGTTGATACGAGAAAATATCAAGGACATTGCAGGTGACTAAACTCCTGCCATCTCAACATACTGCTTTCAAGCATTGTGACACCTGAGTTCACAGGATTAAGCTTTCCATAGGGTCATGAGGCTCGGGCCAGCTTAGTGGGGCACAGCAACAGAGATATATTCTTGGCATTGAAAGGGCCTTGGCCCATTTGTTCTGTTCTCCTCCGATGTCAATCCTTTGATGGTTCTTTTTTAGCCGCAAAAAAGTGTAAAGAAGAGCAAAATTTCATAAATCCAGTTTAATATACAGTGTAACTCAATATGGCTACACAATAACCTAGGTCGACGACCAAATGAAGGTTAGTCAAATTTTATTACAAATTCAAAAATATTTGGACATATACGAATCTCGGCATAAGAGTATAAAAATACAAAGGAAACAGGAGAATTCCAAATCTCCTGAAGAGATTTACTCAGAACAGCAAGAAAAGAACAACAAGTTCTATGACCATTATGCATGTAATCAGAAAGCAAAAGTTAAAGTTCCCTTGCATCGGAACTTCGTTGGATTAAAGCTTTAAAATTCTATCTAACCCTATTCTAACTGTAGAAGTGGCATCCTTAATTTAGCCTTTAAGCAAGAGGTTCGAAAGAGAAAAGTTGTCAGTGGTTAGAGACTTCCCAAGAAATCGCTTTACCATCAGATGGGTCAGCAGCTAAAGCCACAGGCAGGAAAGAAGCAAGCTAGCCCTCAGGTGCTGTCTGTCAGAAAGGTACTATGGAAAATAGGCATCTGAACCTCTCTACAATGCATCATATATTTAATATTGTATTCAGCAAATGTCCCATAATGCTTTTCTCACACATAGTCTACAGTAGGCTCAGCAACAAACTTTTCCATGACGTTGATTCCTTCTACGGCCTTCTCCATGTACTCCCCTCTGCAACAGTTCCTCCTTCTCCTGTGTGAACGCGCTTCCCTTCATCTCATCTTCACCGGGCTAACTGTAACTCCTTCATCCCTTAACTATCTAATGGAAAAAATACCCTTACTCTTCACTAACAGAGTGTTTGTCCATGCAATGTTGCATGTAAACAAGTAACATTCTATAAGACTCACATGGGCATCTACGTATTCATTTCAGAACAAGAAGTCAGAGCCCGCCTCAGATCCGAATGTCCCCGTCCTGACCTGGCTCACAAAGTGGCCCTCACACCAGATATTGATTCCTCTATGACCACCTTTCTGAAGAAATATAAGAAATATCCCGAAAAGGACATAGATTGCTCCCTTAGGAGTTTCAAGAACTTCGATGCCAAGTCATCAGGTATATCAGCCACCTTTTTCAATGATCCCCATGGGGGCAGACTGTTACATTTTGTGATGAATTGGACACAGTTAACCGCAGATGCGTGGATCCTCCACACGGTTCGGGGTTATCAGATAGAACTATCAGACTCCCCTTGTCAATCGGCTCCTCCTTTTCCTCTCCTTTTTTCCCTACAAGAGCAAGCTTTTATCAATTTAGAGCTTCGGGATCTTTTGGCAAAGCAGGCTATTGCTGTGGGACCCTTCATTCCAGACGGGTTTTGCAGCAACGTCTTCTTGGTGCAATAGAAGGGAGGAGGTCAAGGATTCATTTTAAATCTCAGAGAGTTCAACCGTTTTGTGCTATACAGACACTTCAAGATGGAGCGCATCCATCTGTTGAAAGATCTTCTTTTGAAGAAAGACTGGATGGTCCGTTTGGATCTAAAGGATGCTTATCTCACGGTCCCCATTTACCCCTCCCATCAGAAATTTCTCCAATTCTCATGGAAAGGGTAATGGTACCGGTATCTTTCCCTTCCTTTCAGTCTGTACTCAGCCCCTTGGGTGTTTACCAAGCTATTAAAACCGGTGGTCACTCGTCTGCGAGCGATGGGTGTTCGCATGATCGTTTATCTAGACATGTTACTTCTGGCTCAGGACCGGAACCTTCTGCTCACACATATAGGGTGGATAACCTCTCTGTTGCAGGAGTTAGGGTTTGTGATAAACCTCAAAAAATCAATGACCACCCTGAGCCAACAGAGGGACTTCCTGGGGTTTCAAATAGATTCAGTCAACACCCGGGTACTCCTCCCTTTGTCCAAGATCAAATAAAAAAATAGAGAGATTCACTCCACCCTGTCGAAACAGATGGTCTCGTTTATTTTATTTATTTTATGTGACTTATATAGCACCTGAATCACCCCGTGCTGGGTATCTCTGCGCTGAGACTGCCTGTGCCCATACCAAGGAGGACTAGAACAATACAGTTTTCAGAAGTTTCCTGAAGGCTAAGAAATTTGTGCACTAGCGCATCTGTATGGGGAGTTGGTTCCAGTACCGGGGGGCTAGATGGGAGAAAGCTCTGCCTCCTGTGCGTGCCAGTTTGACACGGGGAGTACAGAGAAGTGCTTGATGGCTAGACCTAAGGGGCCTGGTCGTTGTATATCTGACCAACTTTTGGGCCAGATAGCTGGTGCCCATGTTGTGTAATGATTTGTACACCATGCAACAGATTTTTAATTTAATTCTCTTTTTTATTGGGAGCCAGTGGAGTTTGCAGAGAAGCGGAGCAAAGGGTGATCTGGGAGGGGCATTGCTCGCTAGACGGGCAGCAGTGTTCTGAAATATCTGAAGTTTTTTAGGGATTTTTCTTTAGCAGAGATCAGCAGAGCATTGCAATAATCCAGGCGACTGATGATCAGTGCCTAGATTAGAGTGTTTCGGGTTGCTGATGGCAGCAAGGGAAAAACCCTTCGGAGGATGCCAAGAGTATGGAAGCAAGTCCTGGCTGTGATGTTTACGTGTTCCTCTAACATTAGTTCCTGATCAACTCGCACTCCAAGGTTTTTCATTGTCTGCTTTGGGGGCGGGGCTGGTCCTAATTTCCCTGGCCACCAATTGGGGGGGCCATCTCAATTTTGCTTCTCCGAACAACATAATCTCGGATTTTTCAGTGTTCAATTGGAGGAAATTGTCCCTCATCCACTGTGCGATGTGGGTTTGATGTGTCAAAAGAGATGAGGAGTTGCATGTCATCGGCGTATGAGATGGGAATAAAGCCTAATTTCCTCAGTAGCCCTGCCAAGGGGGTGACATTGATATTGAACACCGTGGGGCTCAAACAAGAGCCCTGTGGAACCCCCTTGGCGATTGAGGTGGTCTGGGAACGGTAGGAACCAAGGTTGATAGTTTGTGTCCTGTTGGTTAAGAAGTCAGTCAGCCAGCTCAAGGCTTTACCCTGGATACCTATATCCTCAAGGCGTTTGAGCAGGACCTGGTGGGATATGGTGTCGAAGGCTGCAGACAGGTCGAGCAGCACCAAAAGCACTGCGCGACCACTGTCTGCAGCCATTCGGATGTTATCAGTAAACTCCACCAGTGTCGACTCTGTACTGTGCTTTTGGCGAAAGCCAGACTTTGATTGGTCGAGGCGGTTAGTGGATTCAATGAACTTGGAAAGATGTTTGTTTATATGTTTTTCTAGGAGTTTGCTGTATAGGGGAGCAGAGAGATGGGGCGGTAGTTGGTGATGTCTTCTGGAGGGACCTTCGGATTTTTCCTTATAGGAATAATCTGTGCTGCTTTCCACTCAGTTGGAAGGGTGCCTTCTTTCATAGAGCTGTTGAGGATTGAGCATATACGCCTGGCAAGAGTATTAGACAAACTGGCAGAGATTTTGGCAGGTAGAGGGTCTAATGGAGACCCAGATTTGACCGTTTTTAGGAGGGAGTCTACTTCAGTAATAGTGAGAGCAGGGAAGACTTCTAAGGTGAGGGAATCAACTGCGATAGGTGGTGAATCTATGTGTGAGTCGGAGTGACGAGCGGAGACAGAGGTGATTTTCTGGTATTTTTTTAAATTTTCTGAGAGAGGTGGTTCGCGACGTTGTCGCAGAGACTTTGGGATGGAGCTTCTTCAGTTTTACATGCTCTTGGGTTGGTGAAAGAGTTTAGTATCCGGAACAGAGTGCGAGAGGAGTTTTCTCCTTTGTCGTTCTGTTGAGCAATGTGTAGTTTGCGGGCTGATTTCAAGTTTTTATGATAAGCAGCTAATGTACTTTTAAATCGTATTTTATCTAGTGGGTTGAACAGTTAAACTATGAGCATCACTGGACTGTGGAGCCAGCTCTAAATACAGCGCTACTACACATGCCCGCACGCCCTCCCCTCCACTGACTACATCCTCCTCGGGGACCTCAACTTCCACCTGGAGAACAACAAGGACCGCAACACCACCGCCCTGCTGGAAAACCTCGCCAACCTCGGACTCAAGCAACTGGTCAACACCCCCACCCACTACGCCGGCCACACGCTTGATCCCGTCTTCTCTTCCAGCAAGTACATCACCTTCAGCCACGCCACTGGACTCCACTGGACCGACCACAGCTGCGTCCACTTCAGCTTCAAAAGATCCCCGACCCACCACCACCCGCAACAGGTACCTCACAGGAATTGGAGCAAGATCACCGCAGACCAGCTCACCACCTCCCTCAGCCAGAGCCCACCCGCCAACACAACGGACACCAACGAAGCAGCCCGCAACTTCACACAGTGGCTGACCGCCTGCGCCGACGACCTCGCGCCACTAAAGAACCCTCCCAGCAGACCCAGAAGCAAGAAGGCATCCTGGTTCACCGACGACCTCAAGGACTCCAAGAAGACCTGCCGCACCCTCGAGAAAGCCTGGCTCCTCGACCGAACCACCGACAACATGACCGCCCTCAAACACGCTACCCGCAAGCACCACCAGCTCATCCGCACCACCAAGAAGAAATCCCTGAAGGAACGACTGGACAACAATGCCCACGACAGCAAAGAGCTCTTCACTATCGTCAAGGAGTTCTCCAACCCCAGCACCGGCACCAACGACATCACTCCGTCACAAGACCTCTGCGACTCCCTCGCCTCGTTCTTCCACCGCAAGATCGCCGACATCCACAACAGCTTCGGCGCCCCACCCACGCACCCAACCGTTGAACCAATGCCCCCCACCGCCACCCTTCGCACCTGGACCATGGTGACCACCGAAGACACAGCCCGCACGATGAACACCATCCACTCCGGTTCACCGACCGACCCCTGCCCACACCACGTCTTCAACAAGGCCGACTCCACCATCGCACCCCAACTCCGGAACATCATCAACGCCTCCTTCAACACCGCCACCTTCCCGGAGAGCTGGAAGCACGCCGAGATCAGCGCCCTCCTGAAGAAACCTACAGCGGACCCCACCGATCTCAAAAACTTCCGCCCCATCTCGCTCCTCCCTTTTCCTGCTAAAGTCATCGAGAAGATCGTCAACAGACAGCTGACCACCTTCCTCGAGGCGAACGGATCCCTCGACCCCTCGCAGTCCGGCTTCAGAGCCAACCACAGCACCGAGACCGCCCTCATCGCAGCCACCGACGACATCCGGACCCTGCTCGACAAGGGGGAAACAGTGGCCCTCATCCTCCTGGACCTCTCCGCTGCGTTCAACACGGTCTGCCACCGCACCCTAGTCCAGCGCCTCAGCAACATCGGTATCCAAGAGAAGGCACTGGAGTGGATCATCTCGTTCCTCGCCGGAAGAACACAAAGAGTCCGCCTCCCCCCGTTTCACTCCGAGGCCACCGAAGTCATCTGCGGCGTCCCGCAAGAATCTTCACTCAGCCCCACCCTCTTCAACATCTACCTGAAATCTCTCGCAGCCATCGCACGCCAGCACAACCTCAACATCATCTCTTACGCCGACGACACCCAGCTGATCCTCTCCCTCACCAGAGACGCCGACACCGCCAGAACCTGCCTACACGAAGGGATGAAAGACGTCGCCGAGTGGATGAAGGACAGCCGCCTGAAACTGAACTCGGACAAGACGGAAGTCCTCATCCTGGGATCTTCGCCCTCCGCCTGGGACGACTCCTGGTGGCCCCCAGCCCTGGGCACCGCACCCAAGCCAACCGACCACGCACGCAACCTGGGCTTCATCCTGGACCCCTCCCTCTCGATGACCAGACAAGTCAACGCCGTCTCCTCATCGTGCTTCAACACCCTGCGTATGCTTCGCAAGATCTTCCACTGGATCCCGACCGAGACCAGGAAGACTGTCACCCAGGCACTTGTCACCAGCCGACTGGACTACGGAAACGCCCTCTACGCCGGAACCACAGCCAAGCTACAGAAAAGACTCCAGCGCATCCAGAACGCCTCCGCCCGACTCATCCTGGATGTCCCCCGGCGCAGCCACATCTCCAGCTACCTGAGGAACCTGCACTGGCTCCCCATTGACAAGAGGATCACGTTCCGGCTCCTCACCCAAGCATACAAGTCTCTCCACGACCTGGGCCCCAAGTACCTCAACACCGCCTGACCTTCTACACGCCCACCCGCCAGCTACGGTCCACCAGCCTCGCCCTCACAGCCGTACCACGCATCCGAAGAGCCACCGCCGGAGGAAGATCCTTCTCTTACCTGGCTGCCAAGACTTGGAACTCCCTCCCCATCCACCTTCGGCTGACTCAGGACCATCTCGCCTTCAGGAAACAACTCAATACCTGGCTGTTCGAGCAGTAGCATACCCCTCCCCCCAAGCGCCTTGAGACCCTCCCGGGTGAGTAGTGCGCTATACAAATGGCATGATTGATTGATTGATTGATTGATTGATTGATCCCCACAGCAATTTGTTTAAGAAAGAGGCAGGTTCCGAAGCAAGCTTCTAAACAAGAGAGCTCTGGCAACAGAAGAGTAATGGTATCAAGAAAGCCTCTAACCTGCAGAAAATGAAAAGGAGGAGCACCATGCTTTTGAAGTCGAAAAACCCTCAGACCCACCTGTCCGTCGGTACCTCCAACCCCTACTGAGCCGAGGGGAAGGTAGCGTATCAGGCAGCGTGGCAGGATTAAAATATGCCCTAGCGGACCGGAGGGGGAACGAAACCGCTAGTCTCAGATCGGTTTAGACAGCGGGCCAATGGCAGAATCCGCCTCCAGGTCCGGAAGTTATCGCTCCGTGCAGGCATATGTAAACGACATTCGGGAGAGAGGCTCGAGCCGCAAAGGAAATTAGAGGCTGCATTCGATTGGGTTAGAAGTTTCTGTTCTAGTACGCCATTGGTCGACCCGTCGGCCAATGGAATACGGCAAAAATCGATAACTAAGGTGACTTCCATGGATTGACCAGGAGTATTTTAGATATTACCTGAGCAACTTGATTCATAGTTGCACCTAAACTATTAATTCGTAAAGCTGCGTGACGTACCCCGCAGGCTTATACGTAGGTCTAGGCACAGTGATATATAGCAATGAAAAGTAGCGCTGAGAAGTCACTCGTGTCTGGAGAACACGTGACAGTGGGAATGCGCGTCGTGCCTGACGACCAGATAAGATGTTTATAATGTACACGCAACTCCAATAGAAGGGGACACATCTTATCAACCCCCCATGTGTAGCTATCGACTGCTGCTAAATACTAAAAACAGCGAGTAGTCACAACAATATGTAACGGAAAAAACTATATATATATAGCCCTGGTAAGTGGCCCGTGTCTAAGGGAACATATCGCAGCGTGTGTGCACACAGAGCCTGATGGCCAGATTGAATGTTTATGAAGTATGTATTGAGTACACGCAACTACAATGGAAGGAGACACAACTTAGTAGCTCCCATATATGACTATCGATCACTGCTACATGTTGAAACCAGCGGGTAGTAAAAGGTCTCGGGAGGATTAGATGGTTCAAATGACATGACCAGTCGTACAACAGCACACTAAGGACGTGCAGTGTCTGATGTGGTAGAATGACAGCTCCATGGAGACATACTACTATACAGTGGAAAAATAACACATGTGAACAGAGTGTCCAACAATGTAAAATCACAGAGACGATGTTTTGAGAAAGACAATGACAGCAGTAAATAGGTGGACATTAAATTAGAAAAAGAAATTCATTAACTTTGTAACTGCCTGTCATATTAGAAATGTCACTGGGCAGAGTGGACACTGAAAATTTCAGATTTGAACCCAGGGGATCTCATCATTTAGCCCCACCGTATCGCATTTTAATCTGAAAATCCATTTTTGCTCCTTGATAAATAAATAGCGAGAAACGTTGCTAACGTGCTGAGGAACAAAAGGTTGCTCAAGTACTATCCACTTTATATCATCAGCGGTATGTCTCATGGTCAGGAAGTGGTTGGTCATGCGAGTAGCCTGCCGGTTACATCTGATAGTGCTCTTGTGCTCCTGAATCCTGAGCTTCACTTTCCTCGTGGTCATACCAACGTAGCGAAGGGCACAAGGGCAAGTTATCAGGTAAATTACCCCTTCGCTATTACAATTGGTATGACGTTTGAGGAGCCATGGGCGCTCCGTGCCAATGTCCACAGTTTTGGTCTTTTCTGTCTGTGGACATACCGAGCACACACCACAGGGATAATGACCCTGTACTGGAGGAAGATCCCATATTGTAGTGATCGAATCTTGCTGTATAGAGCGTGGTCTGGTGTGTACTAGATCATCCCGTAAATTGTGACTCCTTTTAAAGGAGAAAAGCGGGACGGAATAGTAACCCCAGCAGTATTCAAAATACGCCAGTACCTGCGAATGATTTTTTGTACCTTTGTAGAGGCTGTACTGAATGTAGTAACAAAGGTCAATTTCTCTAGGGGAGGTTTATCCACTGGTGGACCAAGTAGAGCCTCGCGATGGTTATTCAAGGCCCTTTTGCACGCCCTACAAATCAAAACACTCGGATAGTGACGCTGTCTAAGCTTAGTGCTTAAATCCCGGGATAGCTCTTCATAGTGACATTTCTCCGAACAATTTCTACGGACCCTTAAGAATTGCCCAAAGGGCAAATTTTCTCGCAGGGAGCGTGGATGGTGGCTATCGAATTGAAGGAGAGAGTTTCTCGACATGGGTTTGCGATACAGCTTACTAGCTAGATGGCCGTCTTTCGGGAAGATAAGTAGGTCCAGAAACGGAAGCTCTGTCAGACTGTACTCCACTGTAAATTTGAGGAATTGGTTCTGGGTATTCAACCAATTTTGAAAAGCAAGTATGGTGGTTGTATCCCCTCGCCAGACTACCAGGACATAGTCAATGTATCTCTTCCACAACACCGTATGATGGTAAAATGGATTGTTGTGGTCGAGTACAGACTGTGTCTCACATCGATGGACATATAGGTTAGCCAGGCTGGGGGCGAAAACACTCCCCATCGAGGTCTCAGGAGTTTGAAGATACAATGAGTCCTCAAACTGGAAATAGTTTTCAGTCATAGCTAGCCTAGCTAGTTCCATGATGACATTTATCGGGGTAATGCTTAGGTGATCTTGCGCCTCCAAAAGATCCCTCACTGTCTGCAAAGTTTCCTCCTGTGGAATGCATGTATACAGTGATTCAACGTCGAAACTGACAAGGTAGTCAGTTTCGACGTTGAACTCCACCTCAGGCAACAGACGAAGAACGTCCTTCGTGTCCTGGAGGTAGGTGGGCATCCTCCGAACCAGAGGTCTCAAGAAAAAATCCACAAACGTGGAAAGTGGCTCCAAAAGGGACCCAATGCCCGAAATGATGGGCCAACCAGGGGGTGGCCTGGCTGGTTTATGTATCTTGGGCAGTGCGTAAAAATACGGGGTCACTGGGTTGGTATTAACCAAAAACAAGGCCTCTTGTGGTGTTATCCAGCCCTCTGCACTTGCTTCTTCTACTAGGTTCTTAATTTCAGACGCTAATCTGATGGTGGGATCACTAGTAAGTAATGTATAGGAGTTAGGATCTCCTAGCTGTCTCAAGCATTCAGCTCGACAGGTGGCGGTGTCAAGAATGACTACCGCACCGCCCTTGTCGGCTGGTTTGATCGTGATGTTATTGTCTTTGGACAATGTCTCGACTGCCATCCTTTCTAATTTCGACAGGTTCTGAAAGATGTCATGTTTTGTCAGATCCAAGGAGTCAATCTCATGGATTACTGCCTTTTCAAAGTCACCAACCATCGGGGGCACCTGCTGTAGGAGAGGAGTGAAAGTGGACTTCTTCTTAAGACCTGTATTGTCATCTTTATCAAATTGATCATGGTCTGTGGTGTTGTTTGAAAAGAAAAAGTGAAGACCCAGTCTGGTGTCCGCCGGAAGTGCAGACTGACTGCCTTCTGGTAGGTGTCTACTCCCTCCACACAAACAGAACGTTCCGTGGTGGACCAGGGAGGCACCTAACAGTGATTTGTGAGCAGCGTGTGCAGGTAAAACGAAATACAAAACAGTTTCTGTGCAAGCAATACTATTTTAAAAGTGGCGCATTTATCCTAGGTTTAGTGGGTTAAAACCACAGGGGGCAACAAATAGAAGATTACAGTGGGAGCCCTTTCCCAGGCACTCCTTGTGTTTTCTGAACTGAATTAAAAGCACAAGGGTAAACAAATAAAAGATTACAGTGGGAGCCCTTTACCAGGCACTCCTCACGTTTTATGAACAGTGGTCTTGCCTCTAGAGTGGCCACAAGCGCGTCTGCTGCGCATCGTGCCTTGCATTTGCTTTTAAGGTGAATACTAGAGCGCTGACTGCCCCAGTCTGGTGTCTGCCGGAAGTGCAGACTGACTGCCTTCTGGTATGTGTCTACTCCCTCCACACAAACGGAATGTTCGCTGGTGGACCAGGGAGGCACCTAACAGTGATTTGTGAGCAGCGTGTGCAGATAAAATGAAATACATAACAGTTTCTGTGCAAGCAATACTATTTTAAAAGTGGTGCATTTATCCTAGGTTTAGTGAGTTAAAAGCAGAGGGGGCAACAAATAGAAGATTACAGTGGGAGCCCTTTACCAGGCGCTCCTCGCGTTTTCTGAACAGTGGTCTTGCCTCTAGAGTGGCCACAAGCGCGTCCGCTGCGCATCGTGCCTTGCATTTGCTTTTAAGGTGAATACTAGAGCGCTGACTGCCCCAGCCTGGTGTCCGCCGGAAGTGCAGACTGACTGCCTTCTGGTAGGTGTCTACTCCCTCCACACAAACGGAATATTCCGTGGGGGACCAGGGAGGCACCTAACAGTGATTTGTGAGCAGCGTGTGCAGGTAAAACGAAATACAAAACAGTTTCTGTGCAAGCAGTACTATTTTAAAAGCGGCGCATTTCTCCTAGGTTTAGTGAGTTAAAAGCACAGGGGGCAACAAATAGAAGATTACAGTGAGAGCCCATTACCAGGCCCTCCTCGCGTTTTCTGAACTGAGTTAAAAGCACAGGGGGAAACAAATAGAAGATTACAGTGGGAGCCCTTTACCTGGCGCTCCTCGCATTTTCTGAACAATGGTCTTGCCTCGAGAGTGGCCACAAGCGCATCCGTTGAGATCCTTGGCAAGGATTGTAGGCCTACTGGCCTCATGATTCAGGCCATCTTCACAGGGCCCCTTCATTACAGGGCATTGCAGCGACTCAAGATGTTTTATCTGCAGAAAAGATATTCCTATGATCACATGATTCCCTTGTCTCCAGAGGCTCAGGAGAAGCTTCGTTGGTAGTTAGAACACATGGAAGCGTGGAATGGCAAGGCCATTTTCGGCACCTCTCCAGACATCATCATAGTGTCAGATGCCAGCAGATGGGGCTGGGGAGCAGGATGTGGGGACTTTGCCGCCGGCGGATGATGGTCCGCTGAAGAGTTAAAGCTGCACATCAACTGTCTGGAGTTGTTAGCGGGCTCCTTTGCCATAAAGTCGATCTCCCCTCTGAAGAGCAATTGTTGCATCCTTCTCAGGATGGACAATGTTTCAGCGGTGTAATACATAAATCACCTGGGAGGGATGAAATTCCTGATGTTGGGCAACATTGCAAGGGAATTTTGGCATTTCTGCCTGGATCAGTAGATCAGTGTGATAGCGGAGTATCTGCCTGGCAAATTCAATCAGATAGCGGACTGGATTGCCACGTTTCTGAGGGACTTCAGCGATTGGAGACTCCATCCTTCGCTTTTTATAGAGATCATGAGTATGCGAGGTCCTTGCATGATAGACCTTTTTGCCTCTCGCCTCAACACTCACCTCCCTCCCACGCATTTTCAGCTGGAGACCGGATCCAATGGCCACCGGAACGGATGGGTTCCTTCAACATTGGGGGTCCCAGAGGAACTATACTTTTTTTCCCTTCGCTCTGATTCTGAGAGTGGTGGCCCAGGTCCGTCAACAGGAGACGTCATTAGTGTTGGTCACACCATTGTGGAAGACTCAATTGTGGTTTCCGACACTGTTGGAATTATCAGTGGACTTACCATTTCATCTACCTGTGTTTCCGATGCTTCTCCAGGACCCAGTAGGATACCCTCATCCTCTGGTCCTTCAGAATCAGTTATCCCTCAAACGAATTGAGGGCCTTTCGTCGATGGTTCCGAGTTTATACAGCAGGCTGGGGCTCTATCCACCCGCAAACGATATTCTAAATAATGGAAGCGATAGATGGGTTGGTGCTTTCAATGACAGGTGAATCCCGTGGGATCTGATGTGAAGAAAGTATTACATTTTTATCTGAATGTGCTGAATCAGGTCTTTCTTATAGGTGTGTTAGTAATTTCAGGTCAGCTCTCTCTGCGGGACACAATCACATCGATGGTGAGCCGGTGGGGATGCATCCCCTGGTGTGTAAGTTGTTGAAGGGCATGAGAGTTGCTCCTCCGCCTCGTCCCAGATACACTATGTTATGGGATGTTTCATCTTTATTAGAATCTTGGCCAGATAACAAAGATTCATCGGTAAAACAATTATCTGCTAAACTTACTATGTTATTGTGTTTGATCTTCTGTAGGAGAGTTTCTGATGCTCATGCCCTAGATTTGGCAGGAAGGATGTTCTCTCCATAGGGTGTGTCTTTCATCATCTCTAGGACTAAGATTATGTCACGTTCGGTTGAATATCCTGCTTTTCCTCACAATGACAAATTATGTGTGTTAAAATGTTTGAAAGTATATGAGGAACGTACATTAGTTCATAGAGCAAACCCTTTGTTTCAATTGCTTTTGGCAATCCAAAAACCTTTTTGTCCATTTTCAGCGGCCACCTTGGCACGTTGGGTCAGGTGGGTTATGTCTGAAGCAGGGATTGACATTTCTGTTTATGGTGCGCATTCCACCAGAGGCGCTATGACCTCTAAGGCTTATTGTTGGGGTCTCGTTTAGAAGATATTTTGAAGGCTGCAGATTGGTCTTCAGACTCGATGTTTAAAGTATTTTACTATAAACCTATTATGCATGTTTCTTCTGTTGTGGTTGGTCAGCTTTGAACCAGCATAATCCTCGCCTCTTTTAAGGACACAGAGGCGAGGATTATCCCACCCGTTGGGACAGGTAAGATTTCAACTGTCATGTTGTAAGATGATTAACTATGTGATGTTATTTTCCCATCCTGAGATATCAAACCTTTATGGGTTCCATATTTTTCAAACTTGTTTCTGTTTCATGAACCGATTCCAAACAGAATTGAAGCTACGATACTTCATGATATGAATCTCCTTGTTGTTGGAGGATGGCTGTCGCCTCGAGGACTGTTCAGAATTGCTCTCCGTTGAGAGTTGGATCTGCTGTTGTTGCTCTCCGTTGAGAACTAGGACTATTGTTTGTTTTTGTACACTTAAATGACTGTTTTTCGCAAAGAAAGAGGTAGTCAAGATCGCGCCTCGTTATTTTGTATGCTAATCTCTCTGTTATTGATTGATGAAGGAGGTGTGGTTCAAAGCCTCCTGGGAATCGTAGTTTATTGTAATGTTTACTTTTTTCTCATTGGCTGCTGTTGAGTAGTAAAGAAATTGAGAAAGCATAATCCTCGCCTCCGTGTCCTTAATAGAATCTAAAATTCTTGTTGCGATATCTGGGAAATGTTGTATTGCTGCATAATTTAGTCAAAGCTGCCACATAATTTGGTCCTCCACTTCTCCATAATTCCAGTGACACTGAGTCTAATTTAGATCACTGAGCTACAATAGCCATAGATAGAAGAGCCACAATAGTTGTAATAGTGGCCCCACATCTCACCAATAGGCCAGGCTATTACGTGCTAATGCATGGTAACACTAGCATGAAGATATGTTGCCTGCAAGCATTAACAGATTAAACCCCCAGCCTGATGCTTTTGCCAATGCCTGTGTTTATTTCCCTTTCCACTAAAAGCTACCTTAACGAATGGAAACATTTCAAACAACGCAGTTAGAATCTTCGGAGTAACATAAACAAGCATTTGCAATGGAATAGGTCTCACATTTACACGTGTTTAAGCTATTGGCATTGTAAATGACAATACCTTTTATTTATGTTTAAAATAAAATAATAATAGGTATTGTAATTTACAATGCCAATAGCCAGTGCTTAATTTGTAAAAAAAGAAATGCAGGTGCTGAAAATTTTGCCAAGGAGGCCACAGCTCACTTCTTCCTCCGGTGAGCCCCACTTTCCACACTCTCACTGCCTCAGTCTCTATCTTATTACCTTGATCTGTTGTCTGCCCCCTAAGTCTTTGCTCTAAGAGTCTATCCTATCACCCCTCTAATTGTTTTCTATCATATTTGTCACACCTGGTGTGTTACCTTATTCCCTGTATTTCTGATTTGCCCTCTATTCATTATAGCCATGTCCTTTTTCCTCTTCACTTTCATCCATGCTCTGCTCTCTCTCCCCTCGATCTTGGCTCTTTACTATCACTCTTCTAGCAGTGATTAGCTGTGTCTCCGTTTTATCATTTGTCTGCTTTTTTTCCTCTGTCCTGTCCTCTACATCATTTCATTCTATCTTCTCTCTTCTCAATGCTCTCTTCTTCACATCATGGCTGCTTTCTCTTTGTATCTGATTTGCTCTCCTTTTCTTCTACTGAGCTCTGTCTTATCTCTCTCCTTTCCTGTTGTTTCTTTCTTCTCTTTACTCCTGCTCTCTCTCTCATCTATAACACTGCTGCTGCATGTGACCCCTGTCGTCAGCCTGTACATGTCCCTGCTATTTTGAACTCTGCATTTTCCAGTTGTCTTTCCTAAAGAGGAGGTAGGGATGGGTTTTACTTTCTTACCTACACCGAGCGCAAAAACAAAACGTACACCAAATAAAAATGTTTTTTTTGCATATATTAATCAGTGCAGTATAACTGGGTTATTTGCAGAACAGGTAGCTGCTCGAGCACAGCAGGTGATGTCCCTGCTGTGCTGCATATAATTAGTAGGTCCAGGGATGGTGATGGCATTGGCATCCACTGCTCAGCTTGCTGTGACCCTGCCTGCTACAGCACAGGCATACTCCCCAGCCGTAATGCTGCCAATGCCGGTAAGTATGGCTGTGGTGCCTACTGGACTCACACACGCTCAGCAATTACCATGCTGGGGTGCAGCGCACAGACTCTACAGGTGACGCCATGGCGCACAAAAGTTGTGTTGGGCCACAGCCGCATTGAGCATGTTGAGGATAGCAGCAATGCAGGGCTGCAGGATATGCTACTCTGGTTACACAGCAAGTGTAAAGTTCACACTTACTTTTGTTTATTCTTTC
Source organism: Lissotriton helveticus (assembly GCF_964261635.1). Lineage (NCBI taxonomy): Eukaryota > Metazoa > Chordata > Amphibia > Caudata > Salamandridae > Lissotriton > Lissotriton helveticus. Next base: position 169,174,027 of record NC_136067.1, on the reverse strand, counting down.
TCAAGTGCCTTCACTACCAAGTTCCAAATGCGCTCTTGCAGCTTTCTTGCCTCAACTCTGTCATGAGCCAGCCCCCAGCTACTATTATCCAATGGGAGGCATAGGCTCAGGCAGTGGCAGGGTGCAGCAGACTCGGGGAATAGAATGCAAGACATAGTTTATCGATGACTTCTTGGATTTGTGATCGGCGCGATGACATAATCACTAACGTGGTGATACACAATCATGCCTGCCTGGACAGGCGTATGCCTAGACAGACCTGTCTATGAACATTTACCAGCCAGTCACCATGCAATGTATGTTATTCTTTTTATTTTGAATTTGAACAATTAATATTGAGACCACCACCTGCAGGGTCAGAAATTGTAGCCCCAGCCCTGTGAAAGAAGTGCCGGTGCTGAGCACCTGAAAGCACCTGCTCAAATTAAGCATTGCCAATAGCTTAAACTTGCGTAAATGCAAGACCTATTGCATTGCAAATGCTTGTGTTAATTGTCGTAGAAATCAGGGCAAATAACTTTAGGAAATAGTTAACTAGATCTGGGTAATGTAGATGAATGTATGAAACAATAAAATAACATGATGTAATGCTTACTGTAGTTTTAATCTGATCAAATTGTTTAGAATGGTTTTCGCAACAAAAAAACGTAAAGCCACCATAAACACACATCTCTTACTCCTCTCCAAACATACCTCCAAATGGGCACAGATCTCTATGCACCCCATGTGCGCCTAAGCACTGCCTGTGCATAAACCGTACAGATTATTTACACCTTCCTTCTAAACGTCACCCAGCCTTACCAATACCGTGCCATCCCTATCCCTACTTGATTATTTTTTTTGGGGGGGGGGACTTTTATTTCTTCCCTTGCTTACTTCCCCTCTTCGTCTCTCATTTCTCATTACATTTTATTATACTGTGGTTATAATCAATAATGGTTTATTCTAAACGGTATTTCCTATGCCACACCCCTGATTCTGTCTACAATGTGTCTCCCCACTTTACATATGTTGCAAGCATTGCCTACAAAGTAAATGTTTTTTCTCTTTCTATATAGCCTTAAAAAACAAAAAAATATTTTGAAATAAAATGGTTTTCGGCTTCCTGCAGCTGATACTGATTGGACGCTTTTACTTTTTCTGCTCTATTTACCCTTGTTATTACAAACTTTTTAAATGCATGCATTTTAATAATTGATTTAAAGGAATTGTAACGGTTCTAATTAACCAAATAGGCTTCCTTCATTCATTCATTAGCATCCAAACAGATATTCTGTGCTCAGACGACACGGTTAGTTTAAGGAACATAATGAAAACATAACTAACTTGGAGAAGCGAGCTAATTACCAAATTGTTTTCAGATTCCGCACACATGTAAATCGGTCGATCTTTCCCTCTTTTTAACATTGTTATGATTTTTATTATCGAACACAATACATTTAATAATTTCATTTATTTTGTAAGCGCTCCGATCTGTTTTTGCAGTACTGTATTGCATTGTTGGATATGTTAAACCGTGACTGGGAAAAACAGGTTTGAGAATAATCTGATTAGTCCAACTGGACTACACCTGAATTACTTTAAAAAAACTGTCTGCCACCTCCCATGTAATCTTTGGCAACAAGTCCCGAAAAAGAAACAATATTTGCATAACGCTTGTTCGCTAGACTATCCAAGGCAGACTGCAGGCCAATCAGTATGGACAGCTAGTTGGCCGGGCTCCACCTCCGCTTTGTCATGCAGCCTAACCCTGTCTCGATTGATCTGGGCCAACCAATCACCGCTCGCGCAGAGGAACACACCTCTGTTTGTGGGCTCTGCGGGAAACAACGTGATCTCCGGTAGCACTCTCTCCCCTGAGGGGAACTTTAAAGCACCTGGAGATTAACTCACAGCAGGACTCACGGAAGGAGTTTGTTTGCAGTCCTTTCAGGTCTTGGGGTTTCATTCGCCGCTGCCAAAGTACACATCTCGTGATTAAACCAGATACACACTAGGCCATTAGCAGTGTGCAAATCTGTTTTGAAGTTATAGGTTTGTCTAAGGATAGGGGAACAAATATCTTCAAATATCCACACGTGATAGGCAGTGACTGTATTAAGCCCCTATTAACAAAACACAAAGGATGCAAGGAGTCGTTTAGCCTATTTTAGGAGCTAACATTTTCCACAGTGTAATGTACATAACGCCTCATCAGGGGTAGTAAGTGCTATATAAATACAATGTTAATACATATGTATTAGGGGGTGCATGTGGCCTATACTGGCCAGAGCTGACGACTTTGGAACTGGGAAACTGGGTTCAAGTCTCGGCGTTAGTTCAAAATCCTATGATTCTGGGCAAATCATTTCTTCTCATGTACCTACAAAAAATTAATGTGTTATAGTATAATGTATAGATATAAATATGCAACCAAAAAAACTGCTCACGGAAATGTCATGCAATTGAAAACTTGCATTTTTGGTTTCTGCATAAAGTAAATCTTTTCCCCGTGAAGCACCTGATAAACCTACGCTCCCCTAAATTTGGGGACAGATCCCCCGCCTGCTACAACCCTGAAAATACAGTAGTAAATGTGGTACTCCAGGAGGGAAATTGCCTGCAAAAGTTTGTTAACCCCTTCCACGCTGATGACGAGCTCAGCTCGTCATGAGGTACACCTCTCGTACGCTCATGACGAGCTCAGCTCATCATGAACCGCGGGATTTTAAAAAGTTCAGCGCACAGCTGGAAAACGCTCAGCGCGCATGCGGTTAAATAGTCTGAGAGTGGTGTAGAGATCACTTGTTCAGCGGGCGTAGCATTAACTTTTAGATAAAAGTGGCACTTAATCGGCAGTAAAGCCTCTACTGTGTTACTCATTAAGGGTACCATCAGCCTTTTACTGGTGGCGATATATATGGATGTCCATCATTATGCAGTCTGCGTCCACCCCAGCTCTGGAGCAAGCAAATGACAACACCACACAAGGAGCTCTGTAACGCATGTTGTTATTCTTCGGTATGCAACAGTTAATCAAACGCACGACATCATATACTTTATTGACCACACCCAGTTACCTCCCAACTGATTACATAACTTTGCAAGGAGTCCGGCAAGGACTACAAGGGTCCTACAGCACATGATCACTACATCTCCCCCTTAGTTAAATAAAAGTACGGACAACATATATGCATTAGAGTTCCTCAATGAGTCGTCCAGTTGCTCGCACCAATCTTCCAGACTGAGTCATACGAGGTGAAGGAGTTGCACTGTAATCTGGCATCGTAGACGAGCGTAGTGAACACCCCGCTTTAGCAGCTGCAGCAGGGGTGGGGTTCTTTAAGGACCTCTTCTCTCTGGAACTCAGCGTATAAAAATACCCCACTAATGCTGGAATAGGACATCAATGGAAGAGCAAGCAGTAGCAAGAAACCCAGACAGCTGGGAAAATAGAACAGGGGAAGAAAGAAGAAATATAGCAAAGACGGGTGAAAAAAAGGAAGTTGTGATTAATGTGTGGGTGGATGAATGAGTATGTGTTTACAATCAAACGGTTTTTCCTATATAACCACATGAAGTTTCTCTTGTACATGATTTGCTCTGTCGAAAATATTGCAATTATGTACACATTTGTTGTATTTATGTGACAATCTCCTGTTTTAGTTATTTATCGAATATTTTAACTTATTTTATGCTTACTTTTATGGCCTTAGTTGCTGAAGTAAAATAATTCTTGAATGAGCATGTGGATGAATGAGTGGGTGAATGGATGAGTGAATGAAAGGTGGATAGACAGGTGAAAGGATGGCAAAGTAAAGGGATGGGTGAATGAGTGAATGGACAGCTGGATGGCCAGGTGAAAGGATGGCAGAGTACAAGGATAGATGGGAAGATGGATGGGCAGGTAGAGCAATGCCAGAATAAAGGAATGGATGGATAGGTGGATGGATGGGCAGGTCAAAGGATGGCAGAGTAAAGGGATGATGGATAGGTGGATAGACAGGTAAAATGAGTAAAGGGTAAAGGGATGGATGAATGGGTGAAAAGATGAGTGAATGGATGGCAGTGTGGTTTGATGGACCACCGAGTGGCTGGATGAATAGCAGAGTGTATAGATAGATGCAGAGTGAGTGGATGGACAGATGCAGAGCGGATGGATGACTGTAGAGTAGATGGATGGATGGCAGAGTAAATAGATTGATGGATGATGGATGGCAGAGTGGGTGAATGGATGGCAGAGTTAATGGATGAGTGTCAGAGGGGATGGTGGATGACAGAGTGTATGCATGGATGGATGACAGAGTGGATGCATAGGTGGATGGCAGAGTGGATGGATAGCTGGATGGATGAATGGCAGAATAGATGGATCCACAAGGTGGATGAATGGATGGCAGAGCAGATGGATGGCAGACTGCATTGATAGATGGATGAATGGATGGTATGGGAAAAGATTGAATGATAGATGACAGAATGTAAAGGTGAAATAGTGGATATTAGAAGGTGGATGGAAGGGTTGAACAATTAATGGATAGATGCATAGATGGACGAGACAATGAATCTGTTCTAGGGAGAGTTTGGCTCACCTACTTCACTTGCTTGGTGGCATCAGCACTTTAGTTAAAAGTGGGAGCTAATTTAATTTTCTGGATACTCCCTTGTTCGCAGATGTAGACTAAAAATGCTTGACTTGGGCACTCAGGTGGACTTGTTTCACTGGTGTGTCTGGAGCCGAAGAACCTCAAGGCAAATGCTTGAAATGTGATGAGTCTCTTGTAATGGACTTTCCTTGACATTGATTGGTCACCATATGCCCCTTACTTGCCACAATTCTCAATAGATCAGCATCAGTCTTGCATTTTCATTTTTGACTGACTAGGACCTGGTCTCCTTGAAAACCATGTCTCAGGGACATCTGTGCTTATCTGCACCGTGCTTTTGCAGGAAGTGTCTGATGCACGAATCTCATCAGTGTCTATTACTTGTCTTGTGGTCCATTGTGGTAGCTTTGTCCCAGTGGCTCTCCTAAACAGCAAGTTGGCAGGGCTCTCACCTGTTGTAGAATGGGGAGTTGATCGATAGGCACGAAGGGCAGGACATAGGACTGACCTGAGATGGATTCCTTCAAGCGCAGCACGCTGAACCACTTTCTTCAGGATGCCCATAAATCATTCAACAACGCTATTGCCTGTGGCCAGAGAGGTGTGCTTTTCTGATGCTTGATGTTCAACTGACTAAGAAAGTGCTTAAACTCTCTGCTATTGAAGGGTGGACCATTGTTCGATTTGAAAATGGAGGGAACACCTCACGCCGCAAAAATACCATCCAGCCTCTCAATGACTTTGTCATGGGTGGTTGATGACAAATCTCCCACTAAGGGAAAGCATGAGTACTCATCAATAACAACCATGAGATGATGTCCATTGTTTAAGGGTCCAAAGAAATAAACTGCAATGTTCTCCGATACTTGCTTAGGAAGGTCAGACATGTTTAGTCGGATGCTGTGTTGTATTGGGTGATAAGTAGTTACACAGGTGACGTGCTTTTATATTAGGGTGCATTTCATGTATTATTTAATGCTTTTCTAATACCATTTATTGGTTTTAATGTTCACTCTATATGAGGATGTGTTTTTTCAATTCGTAGTTTCAAGGATCTTTGAAGCTGAAATAATCTTTTTTGAATGAATCTGGGATTCATATCATGCTCTAAGGCCTTATCTCCTGTACAATGTTGTATTTGTATTGTAGCATTAATACAGCACTTCTTTCACCTAAGGAGGCAAAGAAGCACTCATATTTGTTCTCATGGCTTTAATGGAACTTACTAAGTGTGGAGTCAGAGGTACTCTGCTGTTTGGGGGTATCATACAACTCCCCCCCCCAACCTGCTCACAAGCACATAGAGGCAACTGAGTTGGTTATGAGCGGTTTGGTGGCACAAATTGCATACTAAGGAGTAGCTATGTGCTAATTGATGCCTATCAATACAAAATTTCAGGTGAATTGAGAGATCAAGCTCCTTATTAGAGATTGTTAGACCTGGCATCTTTTGGCGTGTTACCCATCTTTTTACTTTCTGACTTCCTGGTATTGACTCTGTTTTTGCTGGTTTCGTGTCTCTGCGCACGTTCTCACTGCTCTCCAATGTTAAAGTGCAAGTGTTCCTGTTGTAAATTGGATTATGGATTGGTGTTTCCATGATTGGCATATGTGATTTACTGGTAAGTCCCTAGTAAAGTGCACTGAGAGTGCCATGGCCTGTAAGTCAAACGCTGCTAGTGGGCTTGATGCACTGATTGTGGCAACCACACGAGCAGCCGTTCAAAGGGTTCTCAGACCTGCCACTGCAGTGTCTGCGTGCTGTTTTTACTGCAATGTCGACTTCAAGTACACCCACTTGCCAAGCCCTAACCTTCCCTTTCATTACATGTGAGTCACCCCTACTGTAGGCCCAAGTTATCCCTGTAGGCAGGATGCAGTGTATGTGAGAGGCACGACATGTACTGGTGTGTGTAACATGTTCTAATAGTGAAATACAGTGTAATTCATTTTTCACTATTGAAAAGCTATCTGTCCAATAGGGTAGAATGGGGAATACTCTGTAAACTTTTACGAGTATATCTTCCCACTGGGACAAGATGGAGAAACAGAGTTTAGTGTGCCTGAACTCAGAATGTAAATATACATCTTTTAGAAAGATGATTTTTGGGTTCCATATTTGAAAATACCACTTTTAAAAAGTAGGTATTTTCTTGCTTAGCCATCTTGTGTGCCTCTCCTGGGTTGTGGATTGACTGTCTGACTTTGGAGTGACAAGGGCTGAGGATGTGCATTCTCTTCAGACAGCCACAGGGGGTCGAGGTGTATCCTGCCTTTCCTGAATGGGTCATGGCTGGGCTGAATAGGCCTGGGCTGCATTTAGAGTGGTGGGAGGAGATTTCCTTGGACCTGAATTGGACTGGTCTGCCTTGGAGAATACTGTCTCCGCCTCCTGCTGGGAAGCTGGATCAGAGAGGACCAAAAAGGTTTGAACTAAGCACAGACACTATCTGCCCAAGAGAACAAAGATAAATGGAGTATAAATATTGGGGCCCAGATCCCAGAACTTTAGAACTCGCTTGGATCAAGGAACCTGTCACGGAGAAGAGCTGGAAGAACTGCTAGGAGGAGTACTTCCCCGTTGCTGTGTTGTTGCTTTGTTGGGATAGCCTGCAGTTGTTGCTTCTGCCGTGGGCACTGAAAGGACTGGACTGAACTTTCTTTACTTCTTGCTGAGTATCTCCAAATGCCTCTTGTTCACGAAGTCTCAGGTACAGCAAAGTCTTCACCTGCCTCTGGGTACTGCCTCTGGAACCAGGGTTCCAGTTGCCACAGAGGGGGAAAGCAGTCGACAATGTCCCTGACACCACTGCGGACTCCGTGTCCTGAAGGCACCGCAGAGGGAACCGCCACATTTCACACTGCAACCCTGGTCTCACCAATGACAATGACCGTTGCCACCACGGAGCCGCTGCTGTCACCGAGACCTGTGGACACTGCACTCTGCACCACCTCACTTCACTCTGCTGCTCTGGTCTCACCGACGACGACAACGGGACGCTGCCCGCTGACCATGACACCCGTGACCGCACCGTGGTTTGGGAGCTCAGCTTGTAAGTTACGCGACGCACAGCCCATCCCATACCGCAATCTGGGCCGACAGACCGCAAAGAGCACCGCAGCCAGGGTCTCACCGATGCCGGTGGTCGATTATCACCGAGCCGCTGACTGTAACCGCGACTTGAAGGCACCACATGACACACTGCTATGCTTCACCTCGCAACCGTGATGGGTTGCCACGACTAGCCCGCACCAACACGTTGGCCGGAACTAAAGGTACTGTTTACGAGTTCGCTGACACTAAAGCTGGTCCTGACCGACGCAGTCAGCCGGAACTGTTGGCTTCTGTTGTTTTCAGCACCGCGGTAGCACCAGACAGAGCTACTGGCTCCAAGGAACTGCATTTTAAAGTTATTTCTGCAAAGTGGCTATTTTTTTATGTTGGTCTTTATCGTTTTAGTCTTGTTTGCACAGATAAATATTGGTTATTTTTCTAAAACTGCTGTGGTGTTGGTTTGTAGTGTTTTCACTGTGTTACTGTTGGTTAAGTGCAAATGCTTTACATACTGCCTCTGAAATAAGCATGACTGCTTGCGCCAAGCTACCAAGGGGATATTTTAGGAGTGTATCCCATTTATCCTGACTAGAAGGAAGGGCCCCTACTTGGACAAAGGTGCAAACCATTGCGGCTAGAGACCCCCATTTCTAACAGAGACAAATTGTGACACTATGCAAAGAGTGAATCGACTTATGCATTGTTGGTAGAATTGAATACATTTCTCACACCATAATTTTTCATTTCTGATGGCTTTCTTTGCAAACTCTACAGTTGTAAAGGATTTGAAACCACTTGTAGTATAAGAATACCAAATAAAGCCATCCATTTCTACTCGTTCTTCAAATAAATCCATCCACACATAACTAACCCCTTTGTAATGAATCTCTGACTGCAAGTAAGCATGCATTTTCTTTCTGTGGGCCATTTTGGTATTCACAGAAGGCACTTACTCATTTTGGTATTCACAGAATGCACTTACTCATTTCGGTATTCACAGAAGTTAGGAGTCCTAACTTTAGGACTCTTAAATGCCTTCTGTGAATACCGAAAGTGTTAAAGTTATGATTTTTCTCAATTTAGTAGTAGTAAACTGAGAAAATTCCTAATTTTAAGACTTTCGGTATTCACAGAAGGCATTTAGGAGTCCTAACTTTACTACTACGAAATTGAGAAAAATCCTAATTTTAAGACTTTCGGTATTCACAGAAGGCATTTAGGAGTCCTAAAGTTAGCAGTCTTAACTTTACTACTACTAAATTGAGAAAAATTCTAACTTTAGGACTTTCGGTATTCACAGATGGCATTTAGGAGTCCTAAAGTTAGGACTCCTAACTTCTGTGAATACCAAAATGAGTAAGTGTCTTCTGTGAATAACAAAATGAGTAAGTGCCTTCTGTGAATACGAAAATGGTAGTAAGTTTAGGATTTTGTCTTAAGTTAGTTCTGTGAATCGGGCCCTCTGTGTCTATGATATCACCTGTGCTATGCTGAAATAGTCAATACTTTACTGTATTTTCCAATAAATTAGTAAATCATCAAATCCTAAATGTGAATAGTGTAGATTATGGCACCATATACATCACATTTCTTTTAAAAGGTCTTTTATTAAACATGAGCAGGGACATAGCACTCTACAAATTACATGTAATACATCATAGGGTAATGATTTTCACAGACCTATCAAATTTACATTAGATTACATTTACAAACATAGAAACAGTAACAAAACTTTAGGAATAAATGAATTGTACATAATTTATTCGGCACAGTTGTTATAGTGGAAGGGTAGATTATGATCTTTCCGAAAAGACCCTCAAAATAGATTCCATGTTTTCGTATCTTTACCAGTGTATAACTGAGATAAGATGACTCGCTAACTCCACCCAGAAATATAAAATGAATCACAAAAGAGTTTATACCGACAAGATAATCCAAGTTCAGGTCCAAATCTTCCCCACATTGTTTGCTTCTTTTCAGCAATGTTTAATTTGTATAACTAACTGACACCACCCAGGGTAATTTATTCTCTTTTATGGTGATTCTTTCTTCCCAAAGAAACACCAATATGTTTTGTTTCCCTTTCCTGGAAAAAATCTGAATTCTTTTTAGTAAACGGACATCACAACACGCTCCTTGAAGAAACTTTTGTTGATATTTCAGACCAAAATAATATAGCCATTTAATCTGCAAAAGACTCTAACTCTGAAAACTTTTTGGGACAATGTTTAAAACCCAGGAACTGAACTCAAATAACTGAACTGAATTAGTCACTAAGCATTCCCTAACTCAGTGGCTAATTTGGTAGAATTAAGTTCCAGTGCCCTGGGTATTTCACAGAGGGCCACTGCTGTTGGCATCATCCACAACTGTCGCTTCTGTGGAATACCAGTGACAACATTACTTAATAATGTTGTCACTTAAACTAGTGCCATTTTTTAGACTACTCCAGGGCCCCTCGCACCAGAAGGATGCCATGAAGCTTCTACTTTTTAAAGTATATTAAACACTTACATCCTTCACTGATTTGCTCTTCTAAAAATAAAAGCACACAGTGCCGCCATGTGGTAGACTGAAAAGTACATGCCACTGTTCAGAAATAAATGCAGGTGCCGAGCAGTGTAAACACCGGCACAAATTAAACATCCTCTTGAATATGAAAAATTTGGCACAGTGCATGAGTTCATTCTGTAATTGCACCCTAACTTAAATTCATCCTTAGTCCATACTCTCATTCCTTTAGGATATTGTCCAATGACATTTTTATAATATTATATACATCATGAGGAACACCCAAGTGGAATCTCAAATCCACATGTAGACTCGGGAAAGAAAATTCACATTAATGGATAATGGCAGGTCAGTTTACCCTTACAAGTCCAGGACTCAGAATCCGGTTCTGTGCAAGCAGTAAACTCTCAAAAAGGTGAAAACAATCTAATTGAACATATCTAATAAGAAAAATACTCACAAAAGGCTTCAGACAAAATAAGAAACTGTGTTTGTTAAGTACAATACACAAGATAATATGTGAAAGTACTTGTTTATTGTCAAGAGCATGTAGTGCACGTCCAGCCTGTAAGCCAGTCTTCTTCTTAATACCTGACTGAACATTCTTCCCTTACATATACAGTATTCTATCATGGAATACATGCCATGGAATACATATTTGCTAATAGAAACTCAAGTAAGGACACAACAGTGTTCTTTTGCAAACTTGATCTCCTCAAAATATGTCATGTTACATATGAGGACTTTGATAAATACCGCTGTTGTGAAGTGAGGCAATAACATCAGCCTGTTTGGGAGGCTGGTTATGCCTGGAGAATGATGTCAGCCATCTGTTAACTTCATACTGACGGCATAAAGATATGAATGCTTAGTATCATTCCTCTCGCCTTTGTAAATCCATAAGGGACACAACCTGTAACATCAGTCAGCACAATCTCTTCAAAGATTGAGGGAAATAGAAGGCTCATAATCCTTGCATGATATTTGTACGTTTCGCTTTGAGGGGGATATTTACAAATGAAGTGGGGGAGTGAGGCGTTAGAAGTCATAGCTTAACGCCTCACTCCGCCACTTCAGAAACGTCCGGCTGCACCATATTTACGAGAATATAGTGCAGCATTGCGTTTCCCCCTGCACTGGCGCTACATGTAGCAGTGTAGTGCCAACGCAGGCACCCTTGCACCACAGTGCAAGGGTGTTTGCGTACAGGGGAAAGATTGTTTATGTACAGGAAGGTCACCCTTCCTGTACATAAACAATCTTTAAATGCCACTTTGTCACTTCTACGTGTGCAGTTTAATGCAGCACACATGGAAGTGAAAAAATGTTGTTTTATTTTTAAGGATTGTTTATGTGCAGGAAGGGGGGCCTTGACATGAATCTGCTTATACGTGCAGTGGCATTGCGACCACCACCTGGCGATAAAATAGATACGAAGTGTTTGTATCTGTCCTGAGTAGAAATTTGTTTGTACCACTTAGAAATCTGTTACCCCATAGAAATTTTTGAAAATGTTCTATGCCCCATACACACCCCAGGAGTTCTTTTTCAATGACAGAGTACTTCGTCTCTGTGTCACTAACGGTGTGGGAAGCAAAAGCAACACACCACTCATCCTTACCACACTTCTAGGCTAGAACGCCACCAACACCGTACAAACGGGCATCAACCATAACTATGCATAACTTGTTCACACAAAAAGGCTTTAAGGTGGGTGCCTGCACAATTTCATCTTTGCTGAAATGCATCTTGTTGCTTTTTACCCCAATGAAACTCTGTTTTTTGTCTAGTAAGCTCCCTAGGAGGCTCCATCTTAGTTGCAAATCCCTTTATAAATTTACTGTAATACTCGCATAAACCAGCAAAAGACAGTAGTTTCTCTTTGTTATCAGGCACCGGGGCTTTCACTATGGCATCAACAAGAGATTTTTTTGGAACCACACCATCTCCAGAGAGAGTATGTCCCAAATATTCAACAGAATCATGGGACATTTTACATTTGTTATTCTTGAGAGTTAGACCATGTGACTCCAAACGTCTGCAAACTTCTATAACATGTTCTTAATGAGCTTCATGACTGGGAGAAATCACAAGAATGTTATCTTGGAAACATTTCACAAATGTTTCCAAGTCCTTGAAAATATGATGCATAGCTCTCTGAAAAACTAATGCCGCAGAGGCTAAACCAAAAAGCATTCTTTTATATTGAAAAAGCCCCTGCGACGTAAGAAAAGCAGTAAGTTCCTTTGAATCATCAGTCAATGCGATCTGATGATATGCTGATCGCAAATCAAAAGTGGGAAACACTTTAGCTCCCTCCAACATACACACAACTTCCTTTATCTTACGTAGGAGGTGGCAATCTACCACTAAATTAGCATTCAACGCCCTCAAGTCTACACCGAGCCTTAAACTTTTATCGGCCTTCCTGGACAAAACAATGGAAGAAACCCACTCAGATGATTCCACTTCTTCAATGATATCATCATCAATAAGATTTTGTAATAAAAGTTTGAGATCTTCTTTCACATTAACTGGGACAATCCTTATTTTTTGTTTGACTGGTATGGCACCATTCTTTAATCTGATTTTATGACTGAAATTATTGAGCTTACCCAGACTCTTTGAAAACACTTTGGGAAAAGATTCAATAATCTCACTAATAGTCTCGACCTCTTTCATACTGTCTGATATAACCATCACTGGATCACAATTCCTAGGATTCAGAATTATCCCCAAACTCCACTTGTCTTTCCAGCCCAGAACATTCACATCTTTTACTGCAGAATACAACTTCACATGCGCAACACAAGCCTTGAAAGTCATATCAACTTCAGCAAAACCTTCCATGTCAATAATGGTCCCATCAAAAGCTTTAGCACTGATGTCAGACTTGGTTTTAACTCTTGGAGACTCATAACCCCTTTGAAGCTGTCAATGAAATATGCCTTGGTAATTATAGTCTAAGATGAGCCTAAGTCAACCATGAGCTCTAACGTCAAACCAAGAACATGTACAGAACATTTAGGAGGTCTCAAACAAAACCCAGTGTTCTTCGGGCTTCCATCCTCAGTAATAGAAACTACAATACCCCTGTTATTTTCACTCATACTGTCATCGTACTCTTTTTATTCTAAAAGGAAATTTTCCCTCTATTAGCGTCTCCTCCATAATTACTCTTGCAAACACTGGCAAAAGGCCCATGACGTCCACACTTCTTGCATTCTTTACCCCAAGCTCGACATCTAGGGAACGATGCCCCATGACTTACACTTCGCACCTAAAACAATGAAAATCTTTGTCAAATTTTTTTAAATTACGTTGACTACTTATGGTAATACGAGGTGATTCAGATTTAACAGCACAAACATTTTCCTTCTTTATCCAAGGACTTCATCCACTTTTATGATTGTTCCATGGCTTTAGCAGTAGTGATGACATGTCTCAAATGCGGGTCACCCATAATCCATTAACTGTTCTTGGATTTTTTTTGCTCTTGACATGAACGATGATCTGGTCTCTAATCATTTCATCAGTGATGGGGCCAAAATTACAATTTACGGAAAGACAACATAAAGCAGTAAGAAAGTCATCAAACGAATCAGAATCTTCTTGAGCCCTTTTATAAAACTTAAACCTATTCAAAGCAACACTAGAAGTAGGTTTAAATCTAGTCTCAATGCGGGCTATAGCATCTTCAAACACATTTCTATCACCACTGCCATCTCTTTGAGGAAGGATTCTGAAAACAACTTGACCCTCTGACCCTAAACTTTCCATGCATACAACGTCACGGTGGGCGTGTGCGGATGACGGCCGCCGGCCGTCCAAACTGCGCATGCGTAATTTTTCTCCACACCGGAATGTCCGCCGCAGCGTAGCAGCTAAAGAATGTAGAAGAATATTATTCTTTCTTTCCGCAGAAAGTCTTTCTCCATCAATAGCCTTAAGATAAGCTAAAAAATTCTTCTTTCCACCTTGTCCATGGAATAGGTGGTTCCCCTTTACTTTGAAGGAACTTGGAGGGAAGTTCAAAATGGTCATCTCAAATTAACGTACACACAAAGGAGAGAAAAAAATATTTCCAAGGTGTATTAAAAATGTACAGACCCAAATGCAAAACTCACTGGCCTTAAAGTAGTATGACAAGTAGAAATAAACTATCCAAAGTAAAACTTAAATCCTTTAGTTGAATACAAAAAAATTAGTTCCAAGATTAAGTTTCCTTGTGTGGCATAGTATAATAAAACCACTTACTTGACAGACAATTTGTGAAAATATTCAATGTTCAAAAATGAGTTCAAAGATTAGGTTACCTTGTGTGGCGTAATACAATAAAACAACTTACTTGACAGTCACTATGAGAAAGTAAACGCTCCGTTATACAGGACTCTCAGTTGTATGGAAAACATCCAAAACTCAAGTGACTGAAAACAAGAGTATCCGTGTTTCAGTTGCTATGGAAACAAAGACACGGAAGAAACAAAGATGGCGGCTCACGTGTGCGTAAATACGTCATCCGCAGCGTGCCGCGGAACCGTAGTCTTCACTTCTTGAAGATTCCACCCAGTGAAGGCTCGAGGACACCCTCGCTCCGTAGCAACAAATCAAATGGACACAACCGCACGAGAAAAGTCACAAGGCATAACTGAACAACAGTGAAAGTAACGGCGGTTAAAGTTGAGGTAAAACACTTTAAAAGTAAAGTGATTTTGATTTACCTTTCGAGTAAAAGGACCACGTGCCTTGGTGTATGCTTCGTAGATGTTATTCTCAGCTTTTTATAAGGAGGTCCAAGATGAATGTTGTTGAGTTGAAAAGATACTGTAAAACACAATAGAAGCGATGGACTTGGTAGGAATGAGCACTGTTTGAATAAAAGTAGAATATAGGTGAATCCAACTGAGATATTAAAGTCCACAAGTACAAATAAACAAATGATTTTAAAAAAACACGCAGGTTCTTGAAAACAAGTCGCTCCTGTGCTGAGAATGGTAGCAGACTAGTTTTCAGTCGACGCCAAATTTGTAAAGATTCAGTCCAAGCAGATTATTATGTAAAAACTGAAGATTTATTCCAAGTCAGCACAGTACATCCAACTGCACAAGTAGAGATCTCCTCAGCTTCTGCTACCTGGAAATGGAACACCATGTACCATGGTAACAGATTACAAAAGGTAATTCATACATAAATGACTTTAAAGGAAAAGCATTTAAAGAGACAGAACAAATGAAAAGAGAATGGAACACGCTGCCTTGGATATAAGGCGAGGCCCCTATCGACATGACAATGTCACTGAAAGTGGCATTGTGATGGCGATAGGGGCTTGTACATATGCCCCTGAGTGCATTCAATACTCAATGTAATACTATTGTTTACAGAAGGTAACACCAGTCGGTGCTCTCCTCCTTGATATACCCGTTTTTAATACTCTGCTTGTACAACACATGATGTCAGCTTGTGTCTCCTCGGTTGATGCATTAGTGATGACAGGTCAGTTCCACAGTAAAAGGTATCAGCCATTCTGGATCTCCTCGCTATGTGCTTTATGCTGCTGTAATATGCTGCGTAATATCAATCCACCAGTGTGTCTTATATGCTTGGTATCACATAATCTTACTAGGTGCACAGTATCAGCCAATCTGCGTCATTTTGATGTCTATAATTGAATAGTGTTTTAGAATCTGGAATGTAATATCAGTTAATCTGCGCTGCACTGCTGCCTATTATAGAATACTTGCACTCAGTATATTTAATTATGTGCCATATAAGTCTCTGGTATTCAATAATGCTGCTATTCAGCATATATTGTCTTTCCTAGTCTACATGTCGATGATGTCTGTTATGAGTAATGTTGCTAACCAGAAAAGG
The DNA here is from genome assembly GCF_964261635.1 of Lissotriton helveticus. Taxonomy (NCBI): domain Eukaryota; kingdom Metazoa; phylum Chordata; class Amphibia; order Caudata; family Salamandridae; genus Lissotriton; species Lissotriton helveticus. The sequence goes on along the minus strand of NC_136067.1, from coordinate 169,158,010 downwards.
ATAGCGGTCATTCTATGTCACCTTTTGCGCAATGTTTTATCCGGTACGCGCTGTCTCTCAGCCAACGACGGCCGTGAAAGTTGTGATGACAGCAGACATCAGGTAACATCGTAGGATCATGGGGTCAATGAGGCGGAGCATTAAGCTAATGCAATGTAGAGTTTGTATGTCAGAAAAGTCTAAGTGGATCAGAAGACAGTCAGTGCAAATTGTGCATGAACTATTTTATATTCTAGAGGATGAAGTCAGCTTGTCTCATTCCAGCAGCTAAAACAGTGACACTAATTACAAAGATGTGGTCTCACGCCTAGAGCTGCCAACTTTGGGGCTGGGGTACCAGGTTTGAGCCTCTGCGTTGTCTCAACATCCTGTGATTCTAGGCAAATCACTTAATCTCCCCGTGCCTACCAAAACAAGCATTTGCAATGCAATAGGTCTCGCATTAGGAAAGTTTGAGCTATTGGTATTGTAAATGGCAAAGTTTTTATTTATGTTTCTTTTTTTTTAAATAGCTAAATTAATAGCTTCGTCATTTACAATGCCAATAGTTATAACTTTCGCAAATGTGATACCTATAGCATTTGTAATGCAATATGTTTTGTATTTACAAACCGCGAGAGGACAAAAAAAAGCTCCGGACCACCGCCTCCTCCCAGGCCTTCAAAAGGGACCTCAAAGTTCTCCTCCTCCAGAGACACCTCCAAAAGTAATTCACGTCCTCTTGCTATTTGTGAGGAAGACTTCCCACTACTGATAATTTCTACTTTCCATGACCATGGAAGTGCCTTCCCAGTGTATGCCTGTGATTGGAGGGTCTGCCTTTTTGCAGTATTTTCCATGTACTGGTGTTCGGTGCCCTTTTGTAACATGCACACACCACTCTGCCCTTGCAACACACGGCTGCTACCTCTCACATGTCTTTGCCTTTGATACTTGCACAAGTGCCACCTTGCCCATGTAACGCTTGTTCCTGAGCCTGAGTGTCTAGCACTTATTGCAGGACTATACCTCTAATTATACTCTGTTTTCTCTTATAACTGCACACTTGTCACTTTCATTTCCTCTTGTGCACTTTTGACTACCTCATGTATTTTGGTTGCTCACAATTTTTACTCAAGTATTTTGTTTGCTCACGATTGTCACTATTACCTTTACTACCCATGTATTCTGGTTGCTCACAATTTTTACTCAAGTATTTTGTTTGCTCACGATTGTCACTATTACCTTTACTACCTCATGTATTTTTGGTTGCTCATAGTTTTTACTACCTCATGTATTTTGTTTGCTCACAATTGTCACTATTACCTTATGTAAGTAACGTATGTTTTTGCAACCTGTTCTTTTGTAATGTTTCTCATTATGTTTAATTTCTGTTCCTAATGTGAAGCGATCTGACGCCTTCGGGTAAAGTCCGCGCTATATAAAAATGCATAAATACATAAATAAATAAATACCGCCTTCGGGTAAAGTCCGCGCTATATAAAAATGCATAAATACATAAATAAATACCGCCTTCGGGTAAAGTCCGCGCTATATAAAAATGCATAAATAAATAAATAAATAAATACCGCAAATCAAACATCCTCGTCACTCTGCCGGCCTGCGACCAGGAAGTCAGGCAGGCCGGCGCGACAACCGGAAACAGGAAGTAGGAGGGCGGGAGCCTACCCCGCCTCCCACGGAAGAGCCGCGATTGTTTGGAGCACCGGAGCAGGCAGGAGCCTACCCTGCGCCCCGGTGCCGAAGGAGGGAAGAAGAGTCCTGCTGCCGGGCCCTGCAGCTGAGGAGAGCCGCCGCACGAAGGAAGCCGGTGAGTGGGTTGCTGAGCTGCGGGGGGAGCATGTGTGTGCGTGCGCGCGCGCGTGCGGGGGCGGGCTGTGTATGTGTGTGTGCGTGCGTGCGTGTGTGTATGTGTCTTGGAGTGCGTGTGTGTGACTGTGGGGGAGGGGGTGTGTGTGTGAGCGAGTGTCTGTCTGCGCGCGCATGTGTACGGCGCGGGACGCGACGTGCGCGTTCGCGCACACGAATCCAGGAGAAAAAGCTCGTACACCCTCTTGTCCTCCTTCCCCCCAGACTGATCGCTATACGTCTCCAGCTGGACACATGCATCCTTGCAGGATGCATTGCCAGCGAGACCCAAAAATGAATAAGTCATTGTGTAACGTAACTGGTGCTCATAAAAAGCTCCAATACCTTTGGGTCGAGTTCGCGCTATATAAATCTGCAAAAAAAAAAAGAATATGGAAGCCAAGCTTCTGCATGATTCCCTAAGGAGACAGCAGGCCCCACCCAAAAAAAACCTTCAACAGCTCTTTCAACTGGACACAAATAGATATTACTTTAGTGCTGAATGTTCAAATTTCTGCTTCGTGGAGACGATTTAAAACTTTCAAAATGAACCGTATAAATGTTAACTTGTAAAATAGCAGTTTTTAACAGTAAGACTCAATATGGCTGTCGGACTCTACTTCAATCTCTCATGCTAATCTGCTTTAATATGACCTCATTTGACTTGGAGAGGTGTTAACACTGCACAGAAAGATGTTAACAGTGCACAAGTTTAACACTGAACAATTGTATCTTTTTAAAGACTAATAGCAAGCCTACATTTCGGTCCTAATTAGGGGTTGGCAGACCTCGGAGTTTCACTCCACTGAGTTACATAAAAAGTAAGATACTGTGCAGTTCTGAGAGCAGGTGGAATTCAGCATGTTGCGCTGCTCGCACTGAGATTTAGTGCCATGAGCTTGTTCCGTGCTCTAAAATCACAGCAAACAGCTCTATACGGCACACCAAAGGTAACTGCTTCTTTCTGCTGCTAGAGTAGATTTTCTACTTGAGTGACAGCTTCCTCAACATGAACGGTCACCATCTGCCGTGACGCCCGCAGTGAGAAAGTCTTGCCAGGTGGCATTCTAGCACCCGAAAATCACGCTAGGGGATGCAACTTCTAATCCCACAATTTAACGCTGCGGGAGTGTTGTGGGAACAACATGTTACAAGCATAACGCAGAGTGGACAAACCACCGCAAACTTTGCCGGAGGAGCAGAGTTTATCGTCCACCTCTAGTCCTCATGACCCATATCTAGAACCCTAGAACGAATTGCTGGCTGGCATGATCTTAGTTACTGCTGTCACGAGTTTAAATCATAGCATAGTAGACTCAGGCTTCCTATCTTCAGAGGTTAGCAGACTGAGTGCTATTAAGTTAAGTAACAGCATCACTGGTTACTTAGCAGCCTTCCCACCCCCAACAAGATTAAGTGGAGAGCAGGGGGAGGTAAAGAAAATAGTCCCTTTTATGCACTTCAATGCAAGGTTCTCAAGCCAGCAGTGGAAATGCTATCAATCAAAACACTGAGAAAGAAATGCTTCTTGGGCAGGATAACAATAAAAGGGCGTTATGAGGGCTACATTTAGTCTCCATTTCAGCTTTTCATTAATTTGACATTTTTAGTGGCGGTTTGCATAAATTTGCCAATTGCAAGAATGTGCCCTGAACGCATTTATTCTCAATAGAAACTGTCAACTTGTTGTCTGTACATTTAGTTCCAGGGTCGCACAGCTCAGAACACGCTGCACTGTTTTCTATTTCTGTACTAGTAGGAGATGACTGCTTCAGTCTAAATAAAACTTTGCTCTGCACCTCTGGCACAGTGTGATAAGCTTGCAGTTTTATTATAAAAACAATATCCGTGCTGAAGTTGGTGAGAGGTGCACTTCCTGCCAAAATCCTCACAGAACGCCAATTGTGAGCTGTGAGTGACAGGCAGTTCAGCTGTCTCTAACTTTCATCCCAAGAAGGAAGATAGCAGTGTGTGGGGTTGCACACCCGAGACAGAGTGCATTCCTTAATGCACTAAGGCCAGCTTCCTGAGAGTACCAAGGTATGGGGGCTGGGTCATTTCAAGAGGCCATGCTCTCTTTAACAAAGAGAGAATAGTAATATATAGAAGTAATGTTAGTAACATTATGAACAATTAACCTGGCTGTATTGTGTTTTTCACCATTCTAAGGATGCTTATTACAGTGATGTGTCTCATCTTTGTAATAATCACAGTTCATGTTTTATTTAGAAAGATTAGAGCTTTTCAATAAAAGTTTGAAATGCAATACTATCTTTTCTTTGCAACACTATGGGCATGCAAAAGTGACTAATAAAAGGGTAGATCTGTTTCCACAAATTCCTTGGCAATTTTAAGAGTCATGTTCCAGGTTATTTATTATTTATTTATTTATTTAAAACATTTATAGAGCGCGGCTGTCGCCTTGCAGGCGTCCTGGCGCTAAACAGAGAGTAGCTCCACAGGGGGAAATATAGAGAGGTAAGAACGAGGACGAAACAGTGGTCTAGACGAGGTTAAGGGGGCGATCAAGTGAACAAGGTTACGGGAAAAGCCATGTCTTGATGCGTTTTCTGAAGGGAAGGAGTAGCGGTGTTTGACGGATGTCCAGGGGCAAACTGTTCCATAGTTTTGCCGCTGCAACTCCAAAGGATCTACCCCCAGTCCTAACCTTGTTAAATTTAGGGACTGACACAAGGTAGGCTGAGGCAGAACGTAGGGCTCTTGTAGGAATGTACCAAGTAAACATGGCTTGCAAGGATATAGGTCCGACTCCGTGCAGAGCCTTGAACACAAGGCAAAGTGCCTTAAAAGCCACTCGTTGCTTCAGGGGGAGCCAGTGCAGTTCGGCTAGGGCTGCAGTGGCCGATGATCTCCTTGTCCAGCCAAGAGCTAGTTTGGCGGCAGCCGTCTGAACCCTTTGGAGTCGGTCTAGCAAAACAGCTGGGGACTCAAGTAGCAAAGCGTTACAGTAGTCCAGGCGACTAAGAATAGTGCACCTGACTACCAACGCTCGGGCTTGTACCGGAAGGAGTGGCATAATCTTGCGAAGTGAACGGAGTAGGCCCGAGCAGGTGGACACTGTTCTCGCAACCTGAGTCTCCATGCTGAGCTTGTTGTTTATCATAACCCCCAGGTTGCGGACAGTAGTCACCGGCTGTGGTTTTTCTGAAGCCTCTGAGGGCCAGAAATCAGTTGGGAGCGGGCGGGGAATCTTACTTCCTGCACAAAACAACACCTCAGTTTTGGCGGAATTAAATTGCAGGGAGTTGTTGTGAAGCCACCTAACGGTATCTCTCAAACAATCATGAAATGATTCTAGAGGGATTGATTCCGCCCCATCCAAAGAAAAGATGAGCTGTGTGTCATCAGCGTAGTTTATAGTTTTTAGCCCATGGGTTTTTATTAATGTGACCAGAGGTTTTAGGTAGACATTAAAGAGAATGGGGCTGATGGACGAGCCTTGGGGCACCCCATGAAGCACAGAGGAGAAGGCAGATTGAAAAGGGGGGAGAGACACAGCCTGCTTCCTGTCTCTGAGATAGGACTGGAACCAAAGCAGGGCAGTACCATCAACCCCGGATTCCATCAGTCTTTTTAACAGAATCACATGGTTGACTGTGTCGAATGCGGCAGACAGGTCCAGCAAGATCAAAACTGCTGCTTGGCCCCTGTCTGCACGCATACGAAGATCTTCCATGGCCGTAAGGACAGCTGTTTCAGTCCCATGCGCTGGGCGAAACCCAAATTGAATGTCGTCCAGCATGTGATTCTGCTCCAGATGTGTGGAGAGACATGAGCTCACCCAGCGTTCGGCAATCTTTGCCGGGAATGGCAGAAGGGAGATAGGCCGGTAGTTTGATAAGCATTCGGGATTCAGGGAGGGTTTCTTCAGCAGCGGAGTGATGAGAGCCTGCTTCCAAAGCGATGGAACAAATCCACAACGCAAGGATTGATTACAGATCTTCCGAAGAATACCAAAGAGTTCTGATCCAAACAATTACTAACAACTATCACTGTGTGGGTTCAGGAGTTTAGATGCAGTACTGTGAGCAAGCCAAACGGACCAGCATTTACTGATTATATAATATGACTCAGTATCTGTATTATGAAGTTTGGTCTAGTTACACAGTCCTACTAGATCAGTAGGAACAGTATCACAAGAGAAATAAATAACTAAGGAAAATGTCACTTACCCTGTAAGCATCAGTTTATGGCATGCAGTTCTGTAGATTTGCATGCTGTGCATACTCCTGCCATCTAGTTTTGGGCTTGAATAAGTGCAACTTATTAAGAAGTCTTTGAGTCACGAGGTGTGCTGACTCCACCTATTGTAGGTGGAAACATCGTTTACAACGCAGTGTTTACATCGCACTACCTTTACAACGATGCCATTACAACGCAAGTCGATACTACGACTTGCGCTGGATGGCGCTGTTGGATAAGGAATATTGTAATTTTATATTCCAACACCTTCCCTACTGTTACGTGGGCTGGTGTTGGAATATAAAATTATAATAATCCTCAATCCGCGCACATCAACGCAAGTCATTGTAACAACTTGCGTTGTAATGGCAGCGTTGTAAAGTACCGCGATCTAAAAGATCACGTTGTACTGACGTACATCCATTGTAGGCAATGTACTTGGGCATCAGCCCCATAGTCTGATTGTTTTTCCCACCACGAGGGCGAATATGTCCATGGAGCACAGAGATACAGAAGAGATGACCATGCGAAGTAACGAATTAAGGTAGGAGTAGCTGGAATGAACCCCAGGTGGGCGGGGAGGTGGGCGAATGTGAATCTACAGCACTACATGAACTAACAGATGCTTACAGGGTAAGTACCATTTTCCACTCAAGGCATGTGAAGCTGTAGATACAGATGCTGCGTATAGACGGTAAAGTAGACTTCACAAAAGCGGTGGCTTAGTTTAAGGATGTTGCAGAAGCCCGAAACAGTGTGTGTCAAAGGCACCCAGGCCAAATCTAGCTTGTCATCTAGCCAGAATATCCACACAGTAATGATTAGCAAAAGTCTGAAGAGTGGGCCAATTAGTTGCTTTACAGATGTCAGCTAGTGGTATATTCCCTAAGAAAGCCATAGAAGCCCCTTTCTTACTAGTGGAAAGGGGTCTGGGAGGGACCTTTTAGCTTTAGTATATCTAGGTTGCAGGGTAGAACACAAAGTCCTCTCTGGTCTGGCCAAAGTCCATTTGCCACTGGACTCCGTGTTGCCTTTTGTCACGGTTACAGGCTGATCCTTTCAGAGTAGATAATTTGCCATATGAGGGTCCCAGCAACTCTACAAATTGCCGAAGCACTCTAATGTGAGTAATAGAATTGTTCAGTTACAATCAACAAATTTCAAACACCAAATCTGACAGAAGTAACAAGATATCCAAAAGATGAGTGAATCTTGGAGTCTTTAATGGAGATTACAGCCAGCCGACACGTGTTTCATCGCCTTCGCGATTCATCAGGGCTGAAACAAACAAATAAGTAGCGTCTAGCATGTACTTTGAGCAAATGAATTTACATACAAGGCCATAGTTTCTGGCCGTTATGTCACATGCAATACAACTTCCTCCTGCAGTGGACACACAGTGAATGTATCATTTCATAAGGTTTGTATCGCTCGTGCCACCACAACACATCCGTGTCGGAGTTCCGGTGTATATTACCGATTATCTATAATGACGTGACTATATGTGATAGTGATTGTAATGGACATGTGCAGGGACGAGATCACCATTATATATCTCAAAGGCAAGCAATGACACATGCTCTATATTTTGGCGGAAGTGTCCTAATCGTGTGCGGCTCTTACATCCTCCATGCTAGTCATTTTGTGAAAATAGTGAGAGACAAGTGTCATTGTGAGAGCATACCTAGAAGGCCGTATCAACGTCAGAAGGTCTGCATATTTTAGAGAAAAGAAAGAAAAAACCGAAAAAATCTCATCACTAACCAAATTTATTTGTTAATATTCAGGCAAAATGCCACCAAATGAGACTGTTCGCCACTAATTGTATGACGGCTTACCGCTCAGCTGGTGATAATTCCGACCCAGCCGGGCCCGTGACTAGTACTACTGGTTCGAGCGCGTCCAGCAGCAATCAATATCTCTGTTTCTATGACAAAGTGAAATAATATATGTTGTTTTAATATGTGCTGTTCCAGACGTTATCAAGGTAGAAGAAGATAACTATTTTCTGTATATTCAGACGTCACAATGACAATCTCACTGGAGTCCTGGTATTTAAAACCCAAAATTGATTATATATTCACGGGTAATTCCCTGTCTTATATTCCAACATTCACATTCGATCCAGCGTATTACCACTTTCTAGCGTATTACACAATACTCAAGTACTGCTAATCCACTTACATGAGTATAGAGTCAAGACATATGATAATGGGCTCGGAGGTGACCCGATATAGTTGTTCGTGTTTATGATTTTCGTTATCAATATGTCCATGGAGCACAGAGATACAGAAGAGATGACCATGCGAAGTAACGAATTAAGGTAGGAGTAGCTGGAATGAACCCCAGGTGGCCGGGGAGGTGGGCGAATGTGAATCTACAGCACTACATGAACTAACAGATGCTTACAGGGTAAGTACCATTTTCCACTCAAGGCATGTGAAGCTGTAGATACAGATGCTGCGTATAGACGGTAAAGTAGACTTCACAAAAGCGGTGGCTTAGTTTAAGGATGTTGCAGAAGCCCGAAACAGTGTGTGTCAAAGGCACCCAGGCCAAATCTAGCTTGTCATCTAGCCAGAATATCCACACAGTAATGATTAGCAAAAGTCTGAAGAGTGGGCCAATTAGTTGCTTTACAGATGTCAGCTAGTGGTATATTCCCTAAGAAAGCCATAGAAGCCCCTTTCTTACTAGTGGAAAGGGGTCTGGGAGGGACCTTTTAGCTTTAGTATATCTAGGTTGCAGGGTAGAACACAAAGTCCTCTCTGGTCTGGCCAAAGTCCATTTGCCACTGGACTCCGTGTTGCCTTTTGTCACGGTTACAGGCTGATCCTTTCAGAGTAGATAATTTGCCATATGAGGGTCCCAGCAACTCTGACAGCCCTCCCGGGCTCAGCAAAATTGTGTGCACCTCTGTGTGTTGTGTCTTGGTCCTCAGTGCTGCATGGCAGCAGTGGTAGCAGCTGGAAGACTTCAGGCTACCAACTTGCTCCAGCAGGGTTCTTCTGCGGTTGTCTTACTGTGCAGCAAACAGGGTGCCAGTGATCTGGCCTTTTAATTCTCTTTGACTGGGCTCTGGAGACAGCTTCTCCTTGAGCAAGTCATGGCAGGCACAGTCCCTCTCTTTGCTAATGACCAAGTGCAGCAGGTACAGTTGTCGTCTGTGCAGCCTCTCTTTGCTGGTTCCTCAGTGCAGCAGGGCACACCTTTTTCTAAGTCAGTCAAGATCGTAGGTCTGTGTGCCCCCTTTAGACTGGAAAATGCCCTCAAGGCAAGATCCGGTTGGTAACCAATGGGCTACCAGGTTCCCTTCCATTGGTTGACTACTTCCTGCAGAGTGTGGCATCTGGCTATCCCAGGATGCACCATTCTGCCACTCCTAAGATGGTGAGACCCCTTTCTCTGTAGTAAGACCTCACTAGCCCACCCGTGAGGTGTAGATAACTCAGGGGTACAAGCCCCGGGGAAAAACAGTTTGGCAACTGGTTTCCCCTCTCTGCTCACCGTGCAAGTCTGTCTACCTAAACAATGGGGCAGTCCTCCCCTTGGTGTTGCACATCTGTACTTCAAAGGCAGCTTCTCCTTTGAAGCCTGCAATTTGGGGCTAACCACCAAGTGGCTTCCTGCAGGACGGAGTTGATATCTCCCCGGCCTGCAATCCCTCATTGTTCTCCTTCCTTAGGCACATCTCTCCAGAAGGGCAGAAAGCTGTCTCGTGAAACAGGCTTCATGTGTGCCCGGAAGGCACAAGAGTTTTAAAGGCGACAAAATGGCAGCTTTGCTAAAAGCTGCACACTGCAAAAAGTTACAATAATTTATATTAGAGATATAAGTCGGGCTTAATATAACGAGCTGTGTGATACCTTGGAGTGTCCACTTTGGTCGCACCATTCAGGATTTAGCACAGCTGGAGGGTCAGTGTGTAACCTGGTGCTCATCAATTGGGCAACCAAGTCAGTAAAACAGTAGTTGTGGGTTTTACAGCCAGCACATGTAAAGTACATGTCATGCCTGTGTCATATGTTATACCCGGCCTTTAGGACTCGGTAGGCCTGCCAGAGGGGTGACTTAGACACATGTACAGGGGAAGTAGTGGCTATTGCCATTTCTTTCAATGGCAAAATCGAGCTAGCAGTGCACGACTGCTTTATCAGTCTGCAGTGGTGGATTTGGGGACTAGTTTTACTCGGGGGGCCTCCATGGTGGCACAATCAGTGCTGCAAGCCCTGGGGTACCCCTCTAACTTACATGCCCCGGGTAACAGGGTACCATATACTAGGGACTTAATGTTAAGTTAGCCATTTCCAAATCAACATACATTATTGAGTCAAGGCACTAGAACGGAGATTAGCAGGCCTCTGTGCACTCAAGAGTAAAAAAGACTTAGGGGGGACAAAAAAATAGGTATTTCCTTACAAACACCCTTTTGACCCAGGGTATGCAATTCGTGTTCTGCCACAGACTGTTATAGACTCTGGATGTCGAAAGAAAACTGGCAACTCTATTGTTTGATTGAGATGAAAACTCAAGACCTCCTTAGGGACAAATTTGGGGTTCGTTCTGAGAACCACATCAGCTGGATGAACCTGAAGAAAGGCTCCTCTAACATGAGTGTGTACCTCACTGACTCGCATAAGGGGCATAATAGCTTCAAGGAAGGCTACCTTCCATGAAAGAAATTGAAGCAGGAAAGAGTAAAGGGGTCAAAACATGGGCCCATGAGCCTAGTTAGGACGATGTTGAGACTCCACACTGCAGCAGGAGGCGTCTAGGACGGATCACCTGCTAAAGCCCTTTCATGAAGGCCTTAATGACGGATAGTCTGAAGAGCGAAGTGTGCGGCCTGTTCTGCAGGTATGCAGCCACAGCAGCCAAATGTAACCAAATGAAGGTGTCCGCAAAGCCTGACTATTGAAGGTGAAGGAGGTAATAGACAATGTGTGAAAGAAAACACACCCATTTTGCTGTGTAGTAGATCTGTGTGCTTTGCGGAGAATGGATATACATTCCTACGAAAGGTTGGAGGAACCAACAGACCTCAGTAGCCAGTTCACAAAATTGAACTGCTGAGTTTTGGGGTGCCGAAGAGTTCTGTGGTTTTGGGTGAGAATGTCTGGCCCATTGGGAAGCTTCATGAGAAGCTGAGAGAGAGTTTCAGGAGAGTAGAGTCCCAAGGCTAGCCCACCCAGGTTGGGGCTACAAGGATGAGGGTATGGGATGTCTGCCTCGACCTGCGAACTGCAAATGGCGAGAAATAGGGGTATACATCAATGATCAGTTCATCCATAGTGCACTGCCCATGGAACACTGGTGTGGTAACCTGCTTGCGAAGTTTAGGCATTTTACGTTTTCGGCAGTGGCTAACAGGTCTATGTGAAGAAACACCCACTGCTGGAAGTTAATGAGTAGTTTCTGGGGGTGGAGTTCCCACTCATTGACTTGTCAATGCATCCTGCTGAGCAGGTCGACCAAGTCGTTGTCAGGACCCGGAATGTATTGTATTGCTAACTTCACCTTGTGATGTATCGCCCACCTCCAGATGATCAGGGCTAGAACAGACAGATGGGGAGAGTGCAAAAACCCTTGTTTTTGCAGGTAAAACATGGCCATGGTGTAGTAGAATTAAGCAACCTTGTTGTGAATGAGTGGAAGGAAAGCTCGAAGAGCAAACTGAATTGCAAGCAATTCCAGGTACTTGATGTGGAGGCCTGCTGCATGTGTGTCCACAAGCCCTAGATTGTGTGCTGATGTAGATATGCTCCCCATCCCGGGGAGCAAGGAGTCTGTGGTGATGGTCAACTGCGGAAGTTCGTAGAGGAAGGGCCGTCCCTGCAACAGGTTGTAGGCTTTTAACCACTGCAGAAGCGCTGTGCGCAGCCCCAAATCTACCTTTCCTAAACTGAGTGTCTTTTTCAGCATGCATCATTTGAATGAATTAGAGAGGCAACCATCAATGACCTTGAGATTGCTGGCTTCTTCGTCAGTGAATTCACTGAACTTATAGTGCTTGATGAGGGTATCAAGCCTTTTGACAAACTCATGCATTGTTTCACCAGCTTGCTGTCTTGCCTGTTTGAAAACGTACCTGTCATAATCGACATTCGGCATTAGATTGGTTTGACGGCATAATACTTCATCAGCTTGTGATATTTTATTTATCACTTCTTTCACTCCATCGCCTGCAAGGTTCTTTAAGTATTTGATAATTTTTTTGTGTCATCTACTTCTTCTAGAGCATTTATGAAGTCATCAAATGTTTTGATCTATGCAGTCCATATGGCACCAATATTCTGCTTTTTGGTGGTATCGAATGGCGGTGGTGGTTTCAGGAACACGGATGCACTATACTATGCATTTTTTATGGCAGCCATTGAAAAATTTCCCAATTCTAAAGATCTTTTGATGTAATGGATGCCACTTGCCACTTTACAAGCATCGGCAGCTCAAACGGACTTGGTCGTCACACCTGATTTGAGGTTGTGTTGCACTTTCCTCGCTTGTGCTGGTAAGTACATTTGTACTCTCTGTACCTGGTTGTCACTGCCTTTAGCATTTCTTTGCACCTGATCGTCTCTGCCTTTAGCGCTTTCTAGTACCTGGCTGTCACTGCCTTCATTGCTTCTTCGTACCTGGTTGTCGCTGCCTTTAGTGTTTTTGCTTTGCATGGACTTTGGCTCTGTATTACTCTGTTGTGCAGTATCTCTTCTTTCAGCCTTACCAGGAGGCTTCTCGTGGGCTTTCTGACTGTGCTCCTCTGTAGGGCATTCACCTTCTTCGAGGACCTTGTACAAGCTAGAGCAGTGCTTTGACTCCACATACCCCAACAGTAGCTTGCTTTATGGGGCACACTTGGCATGCACAAGCAGTTTGCTGGACCTCGCCAACTCTCAGGGAGAACAGTCTTGTTTCCTCTGGACATGTATCCCCTACTCCTCACCAGTTATCGATTCCACGCCAACTCTGGAGCATGCACATGACCACGCCACACACAGAGCTCTGTAACACGTCTTTATTCTTTGGCATGCAACTGTTAACTGAACACACTACATCATAAACTTTATTGACCACACCCAGATAACTCCCAAACGATAATATCACTTTGTAAGCAGTATGGCAAGGACTACAAGGGTCTTACTGCACAAGATCACACAACACTACATGTAGTAATTAATTTTATTTTGAGATAACAGCAGTGCCCTCCTAGTTCCTGTGTTGGCCTGATTGTTTTTAGGGTCAAGCCTGCATAAGACTGCATGCGCCAGTGCATGCACTCTCGCTTGCAAGACACTATTGTTTACAAAAAGGGCTTGATACCCGCCCATTGCTTACAATTTGTTGGCTTCAAGCCGCTCCTCTTTGCAGCCTAATAATTAGCCACGGCAGGCCAAGTGTCACTTCTGTTTTTTACTGTGGAGCATGGACCAAGCCCAGATTAATCCAACTTAATTAGGGCCCGTCATCTGCTCCGGACAGGATTGATGTACTATTTCATCTTCCCTCTCCCACTTTTCCTGCCCCTGCATGCTGCTCACTCCGCAGTACCTTTTTTCCACTTGTAATATACACCACAACCTTCCAAAGTGACGGGCTCTGTCAGTCGCATCATTCCACATGTCAGACGCCTTGATAGAGCCAGCAACGAGGCTACTCAAAATTGAAATTGGCTTGGATGGGGAGACTCATTCCTAGTTAGTGAACACATCCACCTACCCCTTGTCACCTTTTGGCTACTTCAGATTAAAATCCAGTGGCACGTTCCTCCGTCTGCAGGTTACCTTGTCTCAAAGCAGAAATACCCATGTGTGAGTGAAAGAGCCCCACATTCCGTGTTAGGTGCAAGGCCTGTTAAACTGGTGTAACATATTAATTGAAGACAGTTTGTTTGGGAACTAAACGTGTGTATCATTGCATACATAAGAACAAGTATATGAGGCACATTCCAAAATGTTATTCTTGTGAACTAATGTTTTGAGTTGTAAGAGCATAAGTCCTAGTTTTCACTGCAGCTGTTTTTGTGTTTTTAACCAGAGGGTCATGTTGTCATAAATACTATGAATATGGATATTATTGGGGCCACTCTTTTTTCAGCTCCCTTAGAGCTCTAATCTGGCGGAAATACATGTGCAGTCAGCTTGTGACGGCTTCTGTTTCAGTGTGAGCTTCTTGTTATGTATATTCTTGGGAGTAGCACCTTGAGACACTCACATGTGATTTGCCGCACTCTATAAATCCTTGATTGATTGATTGAAGTATTAGGGGCTGGCTATGGTACTAAATAGTTGTAGGGGGTCGCCCCACTATCTCAGTTTTGGACTTGATAACACAAATTGTCATTAGTAGGACACAGAAAGGAACAAGGATTCTTCAATAGAAGTACTCATTGCTATGAAACCGGGGTATTATAATTAGGCAAACAAGGATGTACGTTCAGATGAACAGCATTTGATGTTCTCCAGTGAGTATGAGGTAACAGGCGCCGCTTGGTGGTGGCTCACATTTGATGTACTACAATCCCTTCTTTGGTGTTGGCTAGTGCTTGATGTACCCTAGACCGCTTTAGTTGTTGCCAGTGCTTGATTTTCCACAATTTGAAGTTGGTGATAGACACTGCTTGACGTATTACAACCTGCTAGTACTCTATGTACTACAACTTGTATTTGGTGATAGCTGATGCTTGATGGACCACAAAGTAAATTTGGTAATGGCTAGGTCTTTATGTACCACAACTTCTATTTAGTGATGACCAATGCTTGATGTGTTATACCTACAGCTGGTATTGGCTAATGCTTGACGTAGCACAAACTGTGTGTGCTAATGGCTGCTGCTTGATGTACTAGAAACTGCATTTGGCAATGGCCAACCCTTGGAGAATTACATACTTCATGTAGTAAGAGCTAACACTATGGTTAAACGTTCATGTATCGATGGCTATCGGTGATGTACTACATCCTACTTATGGAGATGGCCAACATTTGATGTTCCTGCATTTAGTAATCAATAATGCTGAATGTGAACTGGGGGAGGCACCGCTCACAGATACCATCCCATCTCACAGAGCATTTCTGAAAAAACACTTCCTTTTGGATCTGGTATTTTCAGAAATTGCACCTCATTTCCAATTTACATGTGTGTGGGGGATTGCAAAGCTCCCCCCACCTCCTCGTACCCTCATGGCTGCAGAAGCATAGAGTGCAGTAAAGCTGAAAAAGCTTTCCACAATTGTCTGGCAACCTGCAGTGAAATACTGTCATTGTTCAACAGTTCTCTTCTCAGGGCGACCATACATACAGCATTCCAATCCTCATGCCTCACTCTAAAACACACCCCGTTTAACAAAGCAAACCTCCATCCGAGGCCTTTTAGCTAAAACTATTTCTACTACCGCCTTATAGTGCTAAAACTATTCACAGCTTTGGTTGCGTAAAAAAAGATTTTGGCATCAGTGCTTCTTGTATTGAACAATCCATGCTGTGCAGCATGGCTGAAAGTACAAAAAAAGTGCTATGACACTGTCAACGCTCGCCGCTTTATAGCGCTTTTTTACTTTCAACCATTCTGTACAGCAGCCACGCAGCTGAAAAACATGGCAAAGAAAGCAGCGACAAAGCCAAATAGCTCTTGGAAAAGCCAAATAGCATTGCTATTTGGCTTTGTCAATGTTTTCTTTGCCATGTTGCACAGCTGCGTGGCTGCTGTGCATCATGATTGTAAGTAAAAAAAAAATCACTATAAAGCGACCAGCTTTTACCTTATCATAGAACTTTTTGTTGTACTTTTAGCCATGCTTTACAAAATGGCTTAAAAAAAAATGGACAAAGCCAATATATCTCACATAGGCGGGACCTATTGGCGTTGCCAATGCTTGCTTAAAATATTTGTACAAGTTGATCAAGTTACATATAAGTTCTGGTGTAAATAAATGTTTAGATTTAATTTATCCATAAATATGTGTAAAACACTTTTTTTCCTCAGAGTCGTCTTAATTTCTCTTACTTGCATTTACATATCGCTTTTTCTGCCTTTCTTTCGTAGGCAGGCTCCCACCTGCACCCAAACTCATTACTACCACTACTGATATGGATATCAAGGAAGGCTTCTGGGCAGGGCAAGAGAGGAAAGATCTGAATCATGGTTACAGGGAGGATCGCAAGAAGGGATCCTCAATTAGCGGCTTATTTATGAGAGGGTTGCCTCACTTTTGTAACAAGCAAACGTGGTACATGCATGACGCAAACCTCTAAGTCAGATTTTTGAAGCCACGCAAAATCACTTTGCGTGCCTCTGAGTGCCTTCAAAAATATGGAGCAATGCAGCACAAATCTCTGCCTTGCCTTACCCTGCGCTTGCTAGGCGTTCCATGGCTGTTGCGTGTTTTTTCCTATGCAACTCCCATAGATTTTGAAGCATACTTAGATTTACAAGAACTTGCAAACCTGTGAATGCGCCAAAATCTTACACCTTCTCAGGGGAGGCGTAACGAGGAGAAATATCTATTTCGCCTTGTTTATTCCTCTTTCTATGTGTGCTGCATTCTGCAACACACAATGAAAGAGGAAAATGCCTCCCAGGATTGTTTTTGTGCAGGATGGTGCCCCTTCCTGCACAGAACGATCCTCAATGCAACACAGGCACCCTTGTGCCATGGTGCATGCGTTGGCGTTAGGCTGCCAAAAAGGCGTCAGCGCTGAGGAAATTAAAGGAATGTGCTGTATTGACTTAAATATGGTATATTCCTGCTCTTTCCCTGTGACACAGTGCAGCACAGCAAGGTGACTTCTGCGCTGCACTGTGTCACTTGCTTATAAATGAGTCCCCCCAGTTTGTATCTGTTCTGAAAGGTCTTTCTTGGTGTGAACTTTACCAGTGATGGGTTTGTGGTCATGTGAACCCAATAGCATAGTTTGACTACGTGTTGCCAACTCCTGTGTGGTCTAGCAAGGGCGACTTTTTAGTTGATTCCAGGAAAATGCAGTTGTGTCGCTACTCTTCTACTTGATGTTCTGATTGGGCTTGGGCAACTCTGTTGCTGCCCTATTACATCAGTTTCTTTTACTGTAATTTACCACAGAAGATTTCCCTGAACCAGACATGCGGTAAGAGAACGAAACGTGTACTTGAGTAGTCATAATATTTCTATGTTTTACTTTCTTCCTCGTTTCGTGCCTGGTTTTTTTTACGTAAAACTGTTGAAAATGGAACTAAAGATGTACTGGATTTTTATAGAAATTCTCCTTTTATTTTAAAATGTACATTTTGATGTTTATTTATTTTTGTGCATATTTATGTGTTGCTTTATCTATTTTGCAGACCACAATTCCAAATATGGTACAGAAACATTGCTGCAAAGCCTGCAGTTGTTTCAGCATTGTGTATGTGACTTGCATTACACATATTGGCAGAGACAATAGGTTTTAACCTTATAATGCCAGAGTTGCGCTGTTGGCTTTGCTAATGTTAGTCTGTAAAGTGTTGCTTAAAAAAGTTAATGTAACAGCCTATCAAAATACTGGAGGAAAAGCAAATATATATCTTACAATATCTTAAAACCGGATAGTGAATTCAAAGTTTTCAATCTTCATTAATGGCATGGTTTATTTTTCAAATGCTTTTCACTCTGGAAACCAGAACATAATTTGAAAAGTAGTATCAAAATATAAAGCAGGATGCTTGCCAAAGCCTAATATACTTTCCACAGTATTTAGCCATATGCTCCTCTCTGGTGCCCACAGGGTAAATGTATGGAGTCTAGGACAGGTGTCATGCTAATATGCCAGCAAACTGTGTGCAGCCCTCCCTCCAGCGCCTGAAAAACCTTTGTGCGCCAAAGATTGCTCTTTCATGAAATATGTGTAATACAGGAGATAAAACAATAGCAACCCTTAAAGTCTTATCAATGCTGCAGCAAAAATATACCTGTTGCTGTTCTTTTACAGTCACGCTCAGAGGGGTGTCAAGCAACACAGCAAGTGAGAGAAGCAGACCACAAGGAAGAGAGCTAAAACACACATGGATTCTCATGCAGTGCTGAATGAAAAAGAAAAAAGTAGTTCCCATAATGTAAGCAGTGGAAGAATACAAGTCAGTCAATCAAAAGGACCATAAAGAGACTATCATAGAGAGGAGAGAAACTCATGAGGAAAGCAAGCCATCAAATTAAAAGCAAGCAGAGGAGAGTGCCAATAAAGTCAGCCAATGGTAAGCAGTAGGCGGGCTGCATGCAGACTAAAAGTTCACAATAGTTGTTTTGCACGCAAGACCTAAAAACGTGTGTTCTGGGGATCAGCAAATGTCATCAGTCTTTCCTCAAGCTTTATTTATCACCTTGATCCGCAATAATGGTATATATTTGTGATTGAGTCATAATGTAAGCAACAATGTCAGATATGGAATGTTTTTCATTTAAATTTCTGTATTTCGTTGGATGTTTATGATTAAAAAAAGGCAAATTAATATTTGTTTTTATTTATGTCAGAACCCCTTTCAGAAGGCCACAGGACAAGAAGGAGCTATTGGGCCCAAGCGTGGGGACGAGACCTTTGACTCCTGACATCCCAGGTACTGAGCAACTATGGATCCTGAGTAAGTGGGTCAAGAACTAACATTTTTAGCATTTGACTATCTGTGGTAGTGCAGGTCAAGTGATCCAAATCTCTTTGAGAGGGAGGTGGGTGTGAGGCATACAAAGGCTCAAGACTCAAAATACAAACAGTAACAACATTTAGAGGATTGTCCCGCTAAGTACTTGCTTTCATAAAATAAGCATTGACAAAGCCAATAGATCTCACCTATGCAAGAGCTATTGGTTTTGCCAATGTTTTTTAGCCAGCGTGGCTGATGTCCAGCATGGCTAAACGTTTGTGGTAAAGAGGAGAGTGGCCTAGAGTGGAGTGAAGTAGAGTAGAATGTTGCAGCATCGTAGAAGGCAATAGTGTAGCTTAGAGTGGTACAGAGTAGACTAGTGTGGCCTAGAGTGAGTGGCACAGAGCAGACTAAAGTGGAATAGAGTGCAGTGGAATAGAGTATAGTGGCAATGAGTGCAGTGGTGCAGAGTGGAGTGGCATAGAGTGCAGTGGCATAGAGAGCAGTGGCGTAGAGTAGAGTGATGCAGAGTAAAGTGCAGTGGCGTAGAGTGCATTGGCAGTGAGTGAAGTAGATTGGCCTAGTGGTGCAGAGTAGAGTGCAGTGGCATGGAGTACAGTGGTGCAGAGCAGAGTGGCGTAAAGTTCAGTAGTGGAGAGTGTAGTGTTGCATAGTAGAGTGTCACAGAGTGCAGTAGTGTACAGTAAAGTGGCATAGAGTGCACTGGTGTAGAGTGCAGTGGCATAGAGTGCAGTGGCATAGAGTAGAGTAGTTCAGAGTAGAGTGGCATAAAGAGCAGTGGCGTAGAGTACAGTGGTGCAGAGTAGAATATAGTGGCATGGAGTTCAGAGGTGGAGAATAGGTTGGCGCACAGCGCATTGGCATTGAGTGGATTGATTATGAGCAACGTGGTGTAGAGTGCATTGGTGTAGAGTGCAGTAGCGTGGAGTTCCTTGGTTTAGGGTAGAGTGGTGTAGAGTGCAGTGGTGGAGAGCAGATTGGTACAGAATTTAATAGAGTGGAGTGGCGCAGAGTAGAGTAGAGTGACCGTAGAGTGGAGTGGCGTAGAATAGATTGTTTCAGATTAGAGGGAAGTAGCGTGGCATAAAGTAGAGTGTCATAGAGTGCAGTGGTACGGAGTAGATTAAAGTGGTTTAGAGTGGACTGGTGAAGAGTGGAGTGGTAGAGAGTAGAGGTCATTGGCATTGAGTGTATTGGCTTATAGTGCAGTGGCTTTAAGTGCAGTGGTGTAGGGTAGAGAAGAGTGGTGCAGAATAGAGTGCAGTGACATGGAGTGGCGCACCGTAGACTGCAGTGGCATAGAGTGGCAAAGAGTGGAGTGGCGTAAAGTTGATTTTTTTCAGATTAGAGTGAAATTGCTTGGTGTAGAGAATAGTGGCGTAGAGTGCAGTGGTGCAGAGTAGATTAGAGTGGTGTAAAGTGGACTGGGAAAGAGTTACAGTGGTAGAGAGTAGAGTTCATAGACAGAGTCAATTTTCGTAGAGTGTAGTGGCATTAAGTGCAATGGTATACAGCTCAGTATTGCAGGGTAGAGTGGTGTGGGGTGGTGTAGAGTAGAGTGTTGTAGAGGAGAGTGTTGTAGAGTAGAGTGCAGTGGTGTGGAGTGGCGCAGCATAGATTGCAGTGGCATAGAGTGGAGTAGAGGAGTGTAGAGTTCAGTGACATAGAGGGAGTGGTGCAGCGTTGAATGGAGTGATGCAAGATAGAGTGAAGTAGTGCAGGGTAGATTGTAGTGGCGTAGAGTGGATTGCCATGGAGTGCAGTGGCCTAAAGTGGAGTGTTACTGAGTGGAGTGCACTAGCGTAGAGTGTATTGCTGGAGAGTGCAGTGGCATAGAGTCCAGTTTTGCAGAGTAGAGTGGCATACAGTGTAGGTGCATAGAGTGGAGTGACGAAGAGTGCAGTGGTGCAGAGTAGAGTGGCAAAGAGTGCGCTAGTATTAAGGAGAGTGATGCACAGTACAGAACAGAGGCGTACAGTGAAGTGGCTTAGAGTGCAGTGGCTTAGTGTGGAGTTGTCTAGAGTAGACTGAAGGGACGTGGGGTGGCATAGAGTAGAGTGCTGCAGAGTAGAGTGCAGTGATGTGGGGTTGGAGTATGCATGGCGTGGTAGCGCATTACCATTACAGACAACACATTTTCAATTACAATGATCATTACATTTGTGCAGACATACAGTTTTACTGACAAAAGTATACAGAGGACAAATGACAATGTGTGGAAATATCCTCATCAAGTGCATTGAATTTTCTTAATTGTATTAAAATATTTGATTTCACCTCATGTCAGAATTACATAAAAATGTGCTTTCTTTCCCAGCAAGATAGTCATATAAATCCTCTCACTTTGAAGTCAGATAGAAAAGTAAACACCAACCTCCCTTGGAAGATATAGCCTGATATTTGAACTCTTTCTTTGACTGCACAGCAAATGTGCCTAAATAGGAACAAGATTTAAAGTCCTATTTACAGAAAGCCAGCACTTTGTGGAAGAATACAATAACTAGGGTATGCTCCACAGGAGGAATGAACTCAAGGTGGACAGCCTAAAACAAATAAAGCCAACAAATAGAAGGCAATCAACTGTGAGTTACAAACCACAAAGCCAAAGGTAAGCAATGGGTGGAATGCATTACAGGGATCCTTATCGAACCAGATTACCGCATGGAAACGGGCGTTACATATTTTGATACACTTTATCAAATCACGAGCTTCTGAACCGAGATAATCTATGTGCTTGAACTTAGATAGTATTCAAATCTATTGGGTTTTATACACTAGCAACAATGATATGAACAAATACCTTTTATATTTCAAGCCCTGAAGAAGTCCGATTGAGGACGAAACACTTGGCGGTTTTGAATTTTAAAGGATACGAACAAAGAATGACTTTTAACAACGCAAGATCTTATTGACTCTTTTCTCTTGGGAAAACAACTGTTCATTGTAAATCTATCTCACTGTGAATATGGTCCAATAATGACATATACATGCATTTAACACATGGAAGTCTGCAGGGCTGTTTTGCTTATATTGTATTACAGTGACTAGAACTTTTTTCCCTGCTTCTCTACTTGGGACCTAGGGGATTGTGTCCTAAGCCCGCTGCACGTTATCTTGCTTGATATAATTATCAGGGACGTTAGGATTGGTGCAGGTGTCAGTGCTTGGATCCCCATCTTTCTGTGCCATGCATTACAGGGAAGCTTTACAAATGTCCCTAAGATGTCTTTTAAAACCAGACAGCTGCACTATCTGGTAGGCTTTGGCCTTAAAAAGGGGATTTTAAGGTGAGCACAAAAAACATAGAGTCAAAGCACTGAATAAAATTCTGAGTCACTTAAGGTTGGCATGCCAGTGTTGTTCTTTTAAGTTCATAAAGAATTTTATTAGGAATAAAGGGTATCAATATATAGTGCATGAAAAATGAAAGGATGCAGTGTTGTTCTGGGCAGTATCTCTGAGTATCTACATCCATCCCTAGGGAGGCTTGTTATTCCCCATTCAATAATTCAGGAGACTCTCAGATGTTGCCTATACTAGTCCCCAAGTTTGGCCTTAAGAGTTGACTTTAAAGAGCGATGTCCTAAGTTTTTACAAGTTCCCAGCAGGCCTGGTGGCTTTGAAAAGTTGTACCTGACGTGATGGCCACCTGACGTATGGGAGAACAGATATGCATCTCGACGGGCATGGCTCTCCCGATGCAGAGGGTCCATGACCTCTCATGGTCTTTCCCTGATGAAGCGTCAGGCCTCCCTCAGTCTCCAGACAGCCCAGTCAGGGTCAGACGTCCTCCTCTGAGGCTCCTTATGTGTTCTCAATAGGAGTCAAGGCATGACGGGCCAGGGCATTAGTCCTGCTTTCCCTGCAACCCCCTCCTTGAACACAGTGGTTGCCAACTAGTGCTGCACATGCACTTCCTGGTGGCCCTACTTGGGATATGCTGGTCACAGAGTGGTGCTGCAAAAGGGCACAAGCCCTTATTGCACTGTGGCTCCACCTGGCATATAGGGGTTGCTGACTGGCGGTTCCAATTGAATGATTCACACTTCACTCACTGGGATCCACTCAGCAGGATCTTCACCGGGGCTTGCTCCCTCTGGGCCCTCTCCTTCTTCGAACATCGTCCACTGGTTTTGATATGCAAAATGCAAAAAGAAGGCTGATGCTGCAGGCTCATGGAGAGTGGTCTTAACTCGTGGGTGGTGGCCCCTCACCCTACAAGGGGACTAGCAGACCTTGGTCCCTAGCCCTGGTTCAAGCAGCTAGAAGACTTGGTGATCTTATTGAATAAACAGTGCTGTTAAACAAAGTGTGGGACTCATGCATCGACATTTTACTCCAGATCCAGACACACATGTGACTTAGTATCTTATCCTTTGAAATTCGGGTTATTGGTGTCAACTCCTGTGAAGGGCTCCTTATTCTGTGCTGCCCTTTGTCAAAGGGACAGTCTGCCACAGCATGAGTGGTCCATTTCTAACTGACCCACAAGACAGGCCATGGCGTATCTGGAGATCACATACGCCTGTAACCCTCCACTGAACTATGGCCCATAAAGTTTCAAAGGACTGAGCCTCCCTCTCTATCAAGAAACCGTGGTGGACCCTTATCAGCCTCACAAGAGTAACTCTTCTTGGAAACAAAGAGAACTTTGATATGCACAGAAGATGCTCTGCTCCCCTTCCTCCAGTGTATGTCTTCTCACCCCAGCCCTCAGGAATGTCAGCAATCCACTTATCCTGTCTAGGGGGTCGCAGTCCTCACCTGCCCAGCCTTTACAGGCCCTGTGTTTCCAAAATGGAACCCACAGGCCTCCAGGCACACACATGCATCTCAGCATGCAAACTCACATATCAGGCGCTGTCTGGCACTACACACAACCCACGGAGAACAAGGGTGAGTTAAATACACAGTAGGCCCCGCTCCAGTCACATAGGTAACAAGCATTTACAATGCAATAGGTCCTGCAGCATTAAAGTTTGAGTTATTGGCATTGTGTATGACAATGCGTTGCGTAACATTTTTAGCAAACTTTGAATTGGTGAGCAGTGAGAGTGTGTGCAAGAGTATGCTGTTGCTCACAGCTGTTATTATTCACACAGCTCTGATGATGCACCTCATGCACGGGGCTGAAGCAGTTATTATTCACACAGCTCTGATGATGCACCTCAGACACGGGCTCACAGCTGTTATTATTCACACAGCTCTGATGATGCACCTGAGCACGGGGCTGACGCAGTTATTCTTCTCACTGATCTGATGATGCACCTGAGCACTGGGCTGACGCAGTTATTATTTACACAGCTCTGATGATGCACCTCAGCACGGGGCTGCCGGCAGTTATTATTCACACAGCTCTGATGATGCACCTCAGGCACTGGGCTCACAGCTGTTATTATTCACACAGCTCTTATGATGCACCTCAGGCACGGGGCTGACAATGTTATTATTCACACAGCTCTGATGATGCACCTCAGCACGGGGCTCACAGCGGTTATTATTCACACAGCTCTGATGATGCACCTCAGGCACGGAGCTGACCGTTATTATTCACACAGCTCTGATGATGCACCTCAGGCACTGGGCTCACAGCTGTTATTATTCACACAGCTCTTATGATGCACCTCAGGCACGGGGCTGACACAGTTATTATTCACACAGCTCTGATGATGCACCTCAGCACGGGGCTCACAGCGGTTATTATTCACACAGCTCTGATGATGCACCTCAGGCACGGAGCTGACCGTTATTATTCACACAGCTCTGATGATGCACCTCACGCACGGGCTCACAGAAAGTAGGGTGAACTGTTTTCCTTATATTAAAAAAGTATGAAGAAGTCGTGCCTCTGAGATCCCAACAGCAGCACCATATCACCCTGGTGAATGTGATTAGGGTCCCACAGAGACCCCCATCTCTTACAAACTGGGCTTCGCCGGAGATGAACCCGCACACCCTGCGGCGATGTATCTGTTTTAAGTCCCTTCCTGCTAGCCTTTATTATTTCAGTCCAACCTTGCAAAGAACCGCTACGTGAGTTTTCCATTCATGCACTTGAAATCAAAAGGTCCGCTTCTGCGGTAGAATAGCCAACTGGCCAGATAGGGGCTATATTTCGCCAGTCCCACCTACATTGGCCAGGCTGGTACATGGAAGTATCGGGAACGCTATTACAACTGACCGCGGTGGGGTGAGGAGGAATGAAATTAATGTATTGCATTCAAGCTCCTTCTCCTTTTATTGTCCTTGCAAGGTACGTTAAGCTATATTGTCTCTTGTGACCGTGAAACGTTGTTTTCTATGGGTTGTTGTTATTCTATGCTATAGTAAAACACGTTTTGCTTTGTAACCTGGTTTTTCTTTACCCAAGGAAGTGAGCGCAGTGGGCGGTGCTGGCCCAGCCATAGTGGCAAGCACCTAAATCCTGGTGCTGTGTGAGTGGCCGCTAAATGAGGCGCGGGTCACACTGCTACAGGTGGGGGCAGTTGCGTGGGACTGCAGTGTGCACAGAGGGCCGGGGAGGGGGCGTGGTGCAGGAAGGCGCGGTTACCTGGGTGTGGAAGGTCGTGCCGCCTTCCCTCCAGCATCCCCCATGCTCGCGGCCGCCCCGGGCCTCTTCCCGTGCTTGTGGCGGTGTTGTTGAGCTCCCTCCCGCTTGCCCTGGCCGGGGAGAGAGGCCTCAGTGGGAGAGGAGCTGCTGCGGCCGGGCGGCGGAAAGGACTTGTATGTATGTATGTATGTATGTATTTATTTATTTGTTAAGCGCGGCTGCCACCCAAAGGGTATCCTGTCGCTGAGACTGCATCTGTGCTACAGGCAGGACTACCATTACATTATTCTTTTTTTTTTTATTTTTATTTTTTAAAACCTTTATTGAAATATGCGTGTCAGTACAAGCGCAGGCCTACAACCACAGGGGCCGGCCGCAAAAGCAGGAGAGATAAAAAGGAGCAACAACAATGCGTATGGCAAACTGAATACAGTATAGACGAAGAATAAAGTCGTTACACAGTAGGCACCAGGATAAATAAGGTTCCATTTTATGATTTATAGAGGAGGCAGCAGCCACATCTACCAGTGCGTCATGCTACATAAACAAAAGAAGAAGGGGGGGGGAACGGGAGGGACATAGCCCCCCACGCAATCAGATAACCATAGTAGGGCGAATCCCAAAGACATTCTATGCCCATCAAAGGGTCAAAAATCAAGGACAAAACTTAGCAAACAATTTAATAGGACGTCACATAGACAGCCCACCCGCCCCGAAAAGGAGAAAGTGCAGACGCTCGCAATACGAAGGAGAGAGAAAAAGGGACATAGCCCACCCCCTAGAAAGGAAGCAAAAAAGGGACCATAGAACTAAACAAACTAAAATAACAAACACCCCCCCCACCCTACATCACTGTAATGGCTATGGCCTAACCCACTAAACAGCGTGCCTGTCGCCCCAGAAGCACCCGAAAGATAGAAGAAAAGAGAAAGGGAGAAATAACAGAGAAAGAAAAAGAGAAAAAGAGAAAGAAGAGGAAAAAGGAGAGAGAGAGGAGAGGAGCCGGCGATCGGAACACAGAACACCTCCCCACCCGCAACAGAAGATCAATAATCGAGGACAAATAGGATACTGAGAAAAGCCTACACAGAGGATGAAGACAGAAACTGTCCAGACAGTGAGGCCCGGAGATGCCAGTAACAAAGCGAAAGTTCCGCAGGCATTCAGGCACGATCACCCCTGTCCACTTCTACGAAGAGCAGAACCGCCAGACCCCGACATGGCCAAGAAACAGTACGATATAGTGGGCTCATACCAGTTAGGAAAAACAAGTGGAATCCTTGTGGAACAGCGTCCCGGCCACCAAGAAGCAACCAGGAAAGCTCGGCTGCAGTCAGAATACAAAAGTACACCAAATATCCACATGGTCAAGTACAAAATCCAGGCCGACCAGGACGAAGCAAAGAAATCAGGATGTAGGAAACACTGCAGCATCGGCATCAAGTCCACTTGATCCCATGGAATCGAGCAATCATCCGGAGATACCAGCACAGCAGCCGGAGGAGACACAACGAAACCAACTCGGGGAGACGACACAGCGCCACAAAATGGCGGAGCAACCATGGCGGCGATCCGCAACTCCAAGTCCCGGCATTGCAAGGACAGGTCGATCCGTAGAGCAGCCAGGGCAAGCAAAACAGCACTCCGTGTAGGGGCCGCCCGAAGCAAACAAGGGCCGGGGAGAGCAAATGCCGCAACGTCCCTGTATCCAGGAGGAAGACACTCCGAGGGGTCATCCGCCATCTTGAGCACAGCACCCGCCGCCAGTATCACGTCCGCTCCAAGGCCACCAAGAGTGCCGGAGGCCCCGGGACACACAGTAGATCCGCGGCGGATGACGCTCAGCGGAGAAAGGAGAGTCACCAGAAGAACGGGCGTGCTCCCCACAACTCTCGGGGAGCCCTGCACCGGCTCCCAGGCGGGACAATCAACAGGAGGGGCGTATCACCCAAGGGGTGCCGGACAACGCGGCCTCTCTCTCCGGTCCGGCAGGATAACGGGCATGTGGGGCGGCCCACTATCGGGGGTGGGTCCGCTCCAGTCTCTCCGGTCCGCGGCTCTCAGGCTCCCGCCATCGGGTCTCTCCACCGGTTCCGGACCGCCGGCACCCAGAACACCTCCGGACAGACACTGCACTCGAGGCCCCGGCGTCAGGGCCGGGAAGGCCGGCAGGACGACAAGGGCAGATCGCAGAAACCACTGCACGCCGGAGCCCCGGAAACAGACGGTAAGTGAAGGCTCTTCCTTGGTCACCAAATTCGGAACGCCCCGAACAGGATTAAAGACAGGATAGATGGCGGGGAGGAAGGGATCACGGAGCGAGGCGTTTATGCGACCGTTCCGATCGCCATCTTGGCTCCTCCCTCCATTACATTATGCTTGGGAACAAGAACGTTTTAAGGTCCTTTTTAAAAGAGATAAAATCTTGTCTGCTCCTCAGCGCCAGCGGGAGGGTGTTCCAAAGAGTACCGGCCGTGAAACCAAACGCACGGCCCCCCATCCTCACTCTATTGATCCTCGGGACCGTCACTAGAAACGCAGAGGAGGATCTTAAGGATCTGGTGGCACAGTACCAGGAAAAAAGATTTTGAATCGGAGTCGGCCCCTGTCCATGCAGGGCCTTAAAAACAAGACATGCTGCCTTGAACGAAATTCTCTGCTGGACAGGTAGCCAGTGAAGATCAGCCAGTGCTCCGGAGGAGGAGGCAGAGCGAGGACGAGATAGGGCCAGCTTAGCTGCCATATTTTGTATCCTCTGAAGTTTTAGGATTAAGATTTTAGGGGCCCCCAGAAGTAGTGCATTGCAGTGAAGAAGTTGAAGAGGGTGCTCTGACGGGACATGGCGGCGGCTGCGCTCGGGCTCCGCTGTGGCTGCACACGGGATCTGACCAGGGAGCGTGGAGCGGCACTGGCGGGAAACCAGCAGCGAGGAGGAGGGTTCTGTCAGAGCAGCACAGCCAATTAGCGTCAGCCTGCATGTCATTGTTCCGGTCGCCCAATGCCTCATATGCGCGTAGGGAGCCCAAGGAACATATTTCAGTCAGGCGCAACGTCATCACCACTTGGAGGCTGCAGAAGTCCGGAGTGGCGGTAAGTGGGCTTTAGTTGTAGGGGGGGCTCGGTGCGCTTGTGTGTGTGCGCACGTGTGTGTATGTGTGCGACGGCATGGGGGCTCGGTGCACTCGTGTGTGTGTGTGTGTGTGAGTGCGCGTGTGTATGTGTGCGACTGGCTGGGTGTGTCTCTGTATGTATGTGTGCGTGTGTGCATGGGCGCTCGTGTGTGTGTCTCTGTGTGTGCGCATGCGTGTGTGTTGGAGCTTCCCAGGAGACAGGAGATGGCCACAGCGAGCGCGTTCGCGAGCGCGTGGCCTGCTCCGATCGCCATGCGCGTGGCCAGGTCCTGTCTCCTGGAAAGCTGCGTCGCTAACAATAGGTCTCTGGCGAGACCGCGCTTTCGCGCGGTTAAAGCCACGAGACCTAAAAAGGCCTGTTCACACTACTGATTACTACTGTATGCAAAATGGGTCAGCTGTCACCACCATTGTTATGTCACTTGACTCCAGGTAAGGGCAGTAACCATCTATCACTCCAAGGATAGTGTTTGGTGCCCCCCTCCCGGGCTAACAAGACCGCATTACCTTGCAACAGGCCTAGGTCATGGCGTAGATGCATAATTTGTGCTTACTCACAACCAAAAATACTTATCAGGGATCCAGATATACATGTAACTGGGGCATTCAAGGCATTGGTGCACATCCATCAAAATGCATGACATTTTTCCGTCCCAACAATTTAGAAGACATTTTCCAATTTTCACTCACTATATATTTATTTGTCCGATTTAAATAGAACATAAAAAAACCAGAGAGCTTTATAGAGGGGAAAATTTCCTAGAGATCAGACGAGTCCAGTGCTTAATTTGAACCTGTGGTTTCCGTTGCTCAGCACCGGCACTTAATCATCAACACCTGTGCTTTTCATGAGCACCAATTAAGGACACATTTATTTATGTTAGGAACAGTGAGATTAGGTGATTTGCCCAGAATCATAGGATGTGGGATGTTGAGGCAACGCCGAGACTCAAACCTGGTTCCCAAGTTCTGAAGTCGGCAGCTCTGGCCGTTACGCCACATCCTAGTTGGTTCTGTTTTAGGTGGCACTAACAGGAGAAATTGGATGGTGCAAGCTGCCTCCTGACGAGAGCCCTGGCACTTTTGTTTTACAAATTAACCACTGGAGGGGGTACAGGAGTAAAAAATCATTCCATTAACATTTTGCAACAAATGAACTGCTTATAACAATACTGAGTAAAATAGTTCTAGTAAACAGCAGTGATTACTGAGCAGATCAGAAATAAGATATTCAATCAGATCAATGAACACATATTTACAGGTTTGATCTTTATGGTTCTTAGCCAGAGACAGTTTCTATCGATTTGAGGTGTCTAAGTGAGAGTGTGGCACTAAAGTGACAGTATTTTGATTTTGAAACAATCCATCAGAAGAGATTATCCTAATTTTCAGGAGCAATTGAGTTCCAGATTCTGGGGTCTCTTGCAGGGAATGATTGCTCATTGTGTTTCTTAGATATCTCTGGCATCCCAGATGTAAGATAAGTACCTCCTTTTTGATGACACTGAACTATATCCTCTTGTTATTTACTTTATTTTTCTCTTTTGTGCCTTTTTTTATGAGAGAAGCTCCGCTGTTATATTATGCATGTACCTAACACATAAGGGTTCCAGGTGGTATTATGTAGAAGGAGGGGGTACTATCTTATGTGTGTGTTGTGTTTCACTTACAGAGCATCAGGGGTGAACTGTAGGACAGAGAGATCTACATCTTCTGAAGACATCCCTATTCTGAGCCAGGTAGCGGCAACGTTATTGTTTCGTTTGTCCATTTTTTCCCTTTCCCCTACAGTGGTGTTATCTGTGGAGTGTTATGTATATATATGTACTCATAGGTACCTCCATAAAGGGGAGGGGATTAATTAGCTCCCACGGTTACTTACGGCCTGAACGATGGACACCAACACGGTTCTTAAATCAGTGTTGGAAACACTGACTGCCCTTAGAATGGAGGTAGATGCGTTTATGGGTGAGAACAAAGAACTACGCAACAAAATGGTTACCATGAGGCGGAAAGTTGCAGGGTTGTCACGCTCTAGCCCCACAGGTACACAGGGGGCTCAGTACATCAGAAATTGGACACTACCCCTGCCAGCATCTCATGATACTGATGCAGGGCAAACAACCCATACCGAGGGAGGGGAAACGGGTCCTTCTACTATACAGGTCATACAGCCCGCACAATTACCTTTAGCTCCTCCTGAACGGTTCTTTGGGCACCCAAAGAAATTTGGTATATTTTTGGGACAGTGCAAATTACACTTCATGTGTAAACCAGCAGTGTTTCCCACTGACCAGGCCAAAAGTGCTTTAGTGAAGTCGTATATTGGGGGTAATGCGGCTAGTTGGTCTTTTCCCCTCATAGAAAGAGACGACCCGGCCTTGCTTAATTTTGACACATTCTGTGAAGAAATGCGCAAATTATTTGATAGGAAGGCCCCCTTACTTTCTTTAGACAGAGAACTGATTACATTGAAACAGGGTACCCAGGATCTATTATCCTACATTACTACCTTCAATAGACTCATAGCCGAGACAGAATGCCCGATGGAAAATAGAACCTCCCTGTATTACAAAGGGTTGAGGAGTGAGCTGAAAGAAGTCTTGGCACAAGTGGTGCATATGCCCACCACCTGTGATGAACTCATAGACCTCACCGTTCAGTTGGACCATAGACTACAAGAGAGAAAAGGAGATAAACATCGCATTGAAGCCAGATATGCATCTCCTCTCCCAAGGGTTATTTCTGTAGGACCCCGCTCTGCTACCGATGGAACAGAACCCATGCAGATCAGCGGCATAAGAGGACTACTAAGTCAAGATGAAAGAGAGCGAAGGAGGAAACAACGGCTATGTATGTACTGCAGGAACCCTGGGCACTTTATCAGGGACTGCAAGGCGAAAACTAAGACTACCTACAAAGAGTTTAAAGAAAATCAGAATGTGCCAGTGGTTAAATATCTGCTTAAGGATTCAGAAAACTAGAACGCCCAAATAAGTTACAGATCCCTTATTTGAGGCCCAATGAAGAAGAGGTCTGTCCAGCGGTGGTCAACACAGTACAGAACACTGTGGCCCATATGAATGTATGTGTAACATTGGAAATTCCTGGGGCTGAATTCGTACTAGTACATGCCTTATTGGATTCAGGGGCTACCGCTAACTTTATTGACCAAAGTTATGCACAAGAGATAGGCATGCCCTGCGTAAGGAAGAAGGTCCAAGAAATGGTAAAGGCTGTTGACGGTACGGAGTTGACGTCCGGCCCAGTGCGATACCATACCTAGCAAATACAGATGCAAGTGGGCATAAACCATTACGAGTTCATTCATTTTGGTTTGATAGATGCCCCTCATTTCACTCTCATATTGGGCATGCCCTGGCTTACTCTACACGAACCCTATGTACAATTGGCAGCACGTACGGTAACGCTGAATTCCTCATACTGCATGGAACATTGCACTAAAGACAGAATCCGAGAAGCACCCCAGACGAAGAGTCCGGCGGACTTACTAGCCAGTAGTTGCCTGACCCACAGTGTGGAGTGTGTAAATATATTACCAGAAGAATACCAGAGATATCAGGCTGTATTCAGTGAGCAAGAAGCAAGCAAGCTGCCTCTTCACAGAGAGTATGACTGTGTGATTGATCTGGAGCCAGGAGCCAGTATACCATGTAGCCGTATCTATGCCCTAACCGAAGCAGAAACAACATATTTGCAACAATACCTGGCGAAATTGTTATCGACAGGATTCATTCGTCCTTCTACTTCACCAGCATCCTCACGTCTTTTTTTATACCAAAACGCAAGGGGGGCCTAAGGGCTTGCATAGATTATAGGGCGATTTATCGAGTAACCAAAAAGAACAGATATCCCCTGCCATTAATACCTGTCCTGCTGGATCAATTGAAGGGAGCCACTATCTTCACCAAGTTATACCTCCGTGGAGCATATCACCTGGTAAGAGTGCGGCGGGGAGATGAGTGGAAGACAGCCTTCCGAACAAAGTTTGGGCTATACGAATATCATGTGATGCCGTTCGGACTGTGCAATGCCCCCGCCACATTCCAATACTTCATGGATGAAGTACTAAGGGGATTACTGGATGTGTCATGTATTGTGTATATTGACGAAATTCTTGTGTATTCGACTTCATTGGAAGAACATGTTCCTCACGTGTCTGCAGTATTGGAGAGGCTACAGAAGTACTCCCTGTATGCGAAATTGCAGAAGTGTTTTTTTCACACGGCGGAAGTGGAGGTATTGGGGTATGTCACGGCCCAAATGGACTCTGTATGGATAAAAAGAAAACACAAGCTATTACTACCTGGGAATCACCTTCCTGTGTGAAAGCCTTACAAAGTTTTTTGGGGTTCGCAAACTTCTACCGAAGATTCATAAAGAATGTCTCCTGTATGATTCAGCCATTGACCCTACTTCTTCGAAAGGGAGCTGTCTTTGAGTGGACTGCACTAGCGGAAAAGACTTTTCAAACATTAAAACTATGTTTCATCAGTGCCTCCAGTATTATGACATCCTGATGCTTCACAACCCTTCATACTTGAAACAGATGCCTCTTATTACGCAATTGGGGGAATCCTATCCCAAAGACACCCAGATACCGGACAGCTTCATCCTGTCGCCTTCATCTCCAAAAAGTTGTCCAATTGTGAAGTAAATTACAGCATTACGGACAAGGAACTACTGGCCATCAAAAGGGCATTTGAGGAATGGAGACATCATCTTCTGGGATCCAGGCACACAGTGGAAATATATACAGACCATATAAACCTACTGTTCTTAAAGAGTGCCAGAGCCCTAACTCCTCGACAACTGAGATGGTCATTGTTTTTTGCGGACTTTGATTTTGTGATCAAATACAGACCAGGACCACAAAATGGGAAGGCAGATGCACTCTTAAGACCCATGCCCAATCTGCAGTCAACACCAATCCTGTAGAAGAACCACCCATTAAACTACAGAAGGCCTCTTTCCCCACAGAAACAATAGCCTTAATCAATACTGACGACTTCCTGAATGAAGTGAAGAAACAAACCATCGGATTTGACAAAGATGCATGGGTATTGGAAGAACCACAACACCGTTCCATAAAAGATGAGTTGCTGTTTTATGACAAAAGACTCTATGGGCCAGATGTAGGTGGCCATTTACCGGCTGGTAACGGCCGATTTCGGCCGTTACCGACCGGTAAATGGGTTTTTGGGATGTAGGGGCATCATTTTACAGATTCGGTAAATTTACCGAATCGGTAAATTTACCGAATCTGTAAAATACCGAATCGGTAATTTTACCGATTCGGTAAATCCAAGAAGTAGGTAGCACTGTTTACAGTGCTACAGGCCTTCAGAATTCGGTATTTTACCACACAATCCTATTGTGTGGTAAAATACCGAATTCAGGTGTGCATGCACATCTGTGCATGCACACATATGCCATGTGACAGACAGACATGCCCTCAGGGCATGTCTGTGTGCCACATGGCGCACATGCCTGTATTTGGGGTGCTAGAGGGTGTCAAAGTGACACCCCCTGCACCCTTGCTGGAATCGGTATTTACCGAATCGGTAAATACCGATTCGGTATTGCCCATTGATTCCTATGGGCTTCAATGCCCATAGGAATCAATGGGCATTACCGAATCGGTATTTACAGAATCGGTAAATACCGAATCTTAACGATTCGGTATTTACCGATTCTGAAATACCTACATCCCCCCCTCCCTCTATTTTACCACTTCTTAAATACCGAATCGGTAAAATTCTGTATTTAAGAAGTGGTAAAATAGAATTACCTACATCTAGCCCCAAGTCCCTAAAGGTCCCCTTCAAGTTCAAGTCTTACATTGGACTCATGACACAACATTGGGGGGGACACATGGGGATCTAAAAAATGCTACAGACTGTGTCTTGTTACTTTTGATGGGAGTCATTTCGGAGAGACACCGTGAAATACGTTTCGGAATGTCCCGTTTGTACTCAAGCCAAGGCACAACATCAACGGTCTAGTGGTTTCCTGAGACCTATACCCACACCTCCGGCTCCTTGGCACACAGTGTCTATGGACTTTATCGTGGAAATGCCTCGTAGCTCTGGCCATGACACCATTCTAGTGGTCATTGATCATCTGACAAAAATGGGCCATTTCATTGCTCTTACCAAACTGCCCACATCAGCAGAACTCGCTACGATCTTCCTGCAAAACATAGTATGACTACACGGAATCCCATAAGTTATCATCACAGACAGGGAACACAGTTCACCTCCCAGTTCTGGAAATCACTATGCAAGGTTATGAAATTCGATGCTCGTCTATCAACAAGCTATCACCCACAGACAGATGGTAAAACAGAACGCTTGAACCAGACTCTAGAACAATACCTGAGATGCTTCACCTTAATACAAGAAGAGGAATGGAGCAAACTCTTGTGGACAGCAGAATTCACATACAACAACACTGATCATTCTTCTTTGGGTTGTTCTCCTTTCTTCTGTCTCAATGGTTTCCATCCCAATCTATTACCCTTCGAAAGTCTGGTGACCTCTAATCTTCCTTCTATTCAAGATCAGCATGCACAGCTCAAGTTAGTGTTAGAGAAGGCTAAGACACACTTAGAAGAGCCACAAACATGGGATAAACTTCAGGCAGATAAGAAGAGAACCTTAGAACCTCCCTATAAGGTAGGATCCAGCGTGTGGCTAAACACTAAACATTTGAAATTCGAGGGAAATAACAGGTTACAGCCTAAATTTGTAGGCCCCTATCCTATAGAGAACATTGTAAACTCTGTGGCCATGAGACTGAAACTCCCCTCTGCTTGGCGAATCCATCCAGTATTCCATTTATCCCTCCTGAAACCTTGTCTTCCAGGCACCCGTTTACTAGTAAGACCACAAAAGGTCCAAAGTATCCTGGATTCCAAATATGTTAGGGGACGGATACATTATCTCATTGACTGGAAAGGCTATGGCCCTGAGGAACGCTCCTGGGAGCCAGAGGCTAATTTACTCTGCCCTGGTCTTTTGCAGTGTTACCATTTACGTTTCCCTACCAAACCTGGGGGTCCGCCGAGACGTCAGACAATGAGAGGGGGTAGTGTCATGGCTAGGCATAAATAGATACATGGGGCACAAATACACAACACTGTATGGATGATGGGCCACAAACTACAACTCCCATAATCCCTAGAGGAGGCTGGCTATCGTACCTGGAGGTGGTTATTTAAACCCCGCCCTAGTTGCACTCAGGGCTTGTCACCTGAAGAACTTCCTGTATGATGAAGCTATGTGGATTAGCAAACGTAGGATCTTGATGCTAAAATCGGCATTTGTTGGTCTCCTGGAAGCAGCTGCCTGCTGAACAGCTGCAGTCTCGTTTTTGACGGAAACGCTTGTTTTCCGACTACGCGCTGGGAACAGTCGTCTCGAGCGCCTTGGAGCAATATGCTTTGACAACAACGCCTTCTGGAGATAAGAAGGATTGGCCGTGAATTGCTTGAATTGTGTCAAGCCAACGGACAGAAGGGAATCTTTTAGAGCGTCTCACGCTACACCCCCCCTTTTTTCTTGTCACGCAGTTCAGCTGCACCTGTGATGGATTGAAACCGCTAAGAGTCACCAGTTCTGAGGAGTAAGGTCTCCGCGTTGAGGAGCGATTCTCCTTTAGTACTAACAATTTAATTGGATGACCACACTCAAGGGAGAGCGAACATATTGGGTATTGCTATTTTTATTTTTGCTAAATCTCCCGAGTGAGATTACTTCCGAGCCATTAAGCTCCTCAGGAATTGGATTATTTCAACGCGCTTGCTACACCTTGGATACCTGAACCAGTAGAGCAACTTTGCCAACAGTTTGAAGAGACTGAGCAGCCCAACTGACGGACAACTTCCATTCATAGAGGATTATCTGCAGAAAGATAAGTACCTCCTTTTTGATGACACTGAACTATATCCTTTTGTTTTTTACTTTATTTTTCTCTTTTGTGCCTTTTTTCATGAGAGAAGCTCCGCTGTTATATTATGTAAGCACCTAACACGTAAGGGTTCCAGGTGGTATTATGTAGAAGGAGGGGGTACTATCTTATGTGTGTGGTGTGTTTCACTTACAGGGCATCAGGGGGGAACTGTAGGACAAGGAGATATACATCTTCTGAAGACATCCCTATTCTGAGCCAGGCAGCGGCAACGTTATTGTTTCTTTTGTCCCTTTTTTCCCTTTCCCCTACAGTGGTGTTATCTGTGGAGTGTTATGTTTATATATATATGCATAGGTATTTCCATAAAGGTGAAGGGATTAATTAGCTTCTACCATCGTTCCTGCTGTATCCGGCTGTAAGGTTAGTGGTTAACCTTCCTCTGTCTGACAGGTAGGATCCATTTGATACTTCAGAGCATACCTGCGCTATAGAAGAATTTAAAATAAAATATTAATCTCCCCTACTCACTGGCTGAGTTTCCTATTGCTGGCACAGCGCGGAGATACCCTTACGGGATTGATTCCTGCGCTATAGAAGAATTTAAAATAAATACTTGTTTCTTTTGGTGAAGGTGTTAATGTACTGTTGCATGTTTAGGCATTTTTCCTAATTGAACCCGGGGATTTTTGCATGGTCCAAAATATTTTGCTTACTGTGTAGAGACCACTCCTTGAGCAAATTCTAACTGGTTTGATGCAAGTAGGAGGGGAGATGAGAAGACAATTCTGTTTTTATTGGGCTTAAATGGGTTTAGTTTTAGGTGGTGGTATGACATACAACATTAAATATCTTTTAGGATTTGGGAGAGAAATGAAATATCTTTTTGCAAGGAGATTTAAAAAATAGGGCTGAGTATTGTCTGCATTCAAGTGATAATGATGTGTGATTGTATTAGAAAGACCGCAGGTGTTTTTGAGTACATATTGAATAGTGTGAGTGACAGAATTGAGCCCTGTGGTGTCCCTTGGTGTAAAGGAGATTTAATTTGCTCTTTTGACACACTGTACTGGTGTTTGAGGAATTACAAGAACCAGTCCAGGACTATTTATCCCCATTCTTTCCATGAGTGAGGGGGTGATTCAATGTTTTGAAGGCTGTCATAAAGTCCAATCCGATTAAGAGGTGCACAATTCTCCCTTGTCTAAGATGTTCCCCGATTCATTCATAATTTTAGGGTTGTAGTTTGGGTGCTGCACCCAGTTCTAAAGAATAATTGCAAATCCCCTAGAAGATTGTTTTCTTTTCGAAAGCCTCTGAAGTGGTTTTCTATGCAGGTCTAAACAACATTAGCCACAAATGGTAGCTTAGATATTGGGCTGAATTTATTCAGGTCCTCTGGATCACACCCCTTCTTTTTAAGAAAGGAGAGACTTGTCCTATTTGTAGGCTTCAAGGGAAAATACCTTGAGATAGGTATGTGTTTAAAAAGTTCTACTAGTAAAGTATGATCGATTGACTCATCTACTTCGAGTAGAGAGGATCACTTGGTTGCGAAAAGAGCAAAGACCATCTGTTTTTGCCACAGTCTTCACAAGTTTGTCTTGAGAAATTTCTTTAATGGTGGCCTAGTAGCAATGGACGGTTGCTGGACGGTTGCCCTGGTGATAAGGACCTTAACAATATGTTTTTTAGCCTCACTCTAAGCAGACAATTGGGTAAAACCACTTGGTGTCCCTGATGTTGCAAATTTGGAAACGTTTGTCTGAAAAGTTTGCAAAGCTGGGAAAGAGTGTCTGAAAATGTTGCAAAAAGAACGCTATTTGCAAGTGACACTTCCTTGTGTCTCTGCACTGTACCTGAAGCCAATACAGCTGAATGGATACTGTAATGCTACAAGGTAATGGGCAACATGTACCAGGGAAAGCCATTTGCACCTTGGAGGAAGCTAGACATTCTATTGGAGTGTGAGAAGGATATTTTCTGCTGTCTATGTAAGACAGACTGGAGTGGAATCCAAACTGAACTCCGCAGTCCCCCGCACTGTTGTTACTAGCACTAATATGGGTTGGTCTCAACCCTATATAAAGCTTTGTATGGCAGGTGACTGAGGCTGGACTCAACAGTGAGAATTAAGTGGGATAGAAACTGTGGAACTTGCTTAACCGACATGGAATGATGTAAATCTATGGAATACACACCAAAGAGGCAAAACATGTTGACAGGTTTTGTCTCACACACTCTAAATTTCTGCATGGACTGTACCTCACTCGGGATATTTTAAGTATGATACACCACACAGTACGAGTACATTGCCCAAGATGTCAATATGAAAAGGCAGTGTGGCTACATATTATCTGATCATGCAGGACAGTACAGTTTTTGGGGTCAAGTGGTAGTACAACTGCAACGGGTAAAATGGTGGAATCAAACTACGTATCCTTGAGCTGCTCCTGAGACCAAGGAATATTGGCTGCACTACTTTTTGGACAACCTGGATTTCTTTTTGGCCAAAAGGAGCATCGCTATTATCTTGGTGCAAAGAAAGGGACCCAAGCATGAACTATGGGCAGATACACATGAGATGGGCTGGCAGAAGTACGTTTAGTGGCGATAGTGCGCACCAATCTCAAATTGGAAGACACAGGAATGAAATGACAAGAAAGCGGGCACACGGTAATGTACCAGATAGCTCTTAAGCAACCTGAACTATATCTGCCATAACCTAATGTCAATTCTATTGGTACAATATTGAATGCAGCCCTCCATGCCAAAGAAAATGCAGATGTGCATTGAATGCCGAACGCTGTTTGTTTCTGTTCTCTATTGAATATTGGGATACACTGGAAAACCCTCAATACATGTTTTAAAAAGGTGGTCCAAAAAGGTCTAGTCTTTTGGCCTAGGATTGTGGGTCTTTCTGTATTTTGGCTAACAGGGAGCGACTGCGGGAGTTCAATCTTATCCACAATTAAGGTGGAGAATTATTCACACTTTTTTTCAGGCGCATGTGTGAATGATTTTTGCGTTGTCACAGTGTATTGTTTCACAATTGTGAATAGTTTTTTAGTCAGTTTATGGCTTGGTCAATCTGTCTTGATGAAGGATGCTTTCATTTTTAGGGTGAGGTTTTTGTACTTATACCTTCTGAGATGAAGTTGAAGTTGCGTTAGCTCAACCACAGTATGTTTTGTGTCAAATTCATTCTTTGGTTCTGATATTTCTCCTTTCATCAAAGAGGTCATTTGAGAACCAAGGTGGTGATTTTTTAACTTCCTGACTTTTGCACGATTTTGGGGTTAGTCTGTCTAAGCTCTTATACATGTTGTCCTGGTATTGGTTTATGAAATTGTTAATCTCAAGAGATGACGGTATACCTTGAAGTAAGATGGCCAGTTCGGATGATACAGCTTTTTTTATCAATGTTTCTAGGGCTCTGGCCGATGGTTTGGGAATGTTTGGTGGTCTGTATGTTCTAGTCTTTGTGGAATTGAGAGAGAAGAAGATGAGGGCTTGAACAGACAAAATTCTAGTAACTAGGAGTTGACAGTCAAAGGTTTGATTTTTGCAATAAGTAAGTTAATTGTGGGGCCTTTTGAGGAAGTGGACCGCTCCCATAGGTGTATGAGCCTGGTATTGCATATGTAAGAGGACAGGAGAGACACAACTGGGACCTTCAAATCACCCAATATGTCTGAGGTCTCTGAAGAATACGTTGTTGTGTGCGATGACGATGTCAACAGTAAACAACAGCACGTGATACAGTGAATCCATCAGGATAGTGTACCGATCTCCTTTTGCCTTCTGATTCTCAGGTCTCCTCATTTTGTACAAAACATCCAACTCCACAAATTTCTAATTTTCATATTCTCTGTATTATTGGAGACGCCAAATTGGTTCACCACACCTGGTCCCACTGCTATCCTCACCCTACAATGGCTCAAAATATTATACTGCACAACTCTGATACTGCACCTTCAGATAACTGCACCAGGGACATGCTAGCAATCACCCCAACTTGTCAGCCTTGAGGATAGCGACAATAAAATTCCATAGGGCAACCAACTGACTCCGTGAGCCCAGCATGCACGGCATACCTAAAGTCTGCAATTTAAAGCGTCTAATAAACAACAGAAAACATTCATTCTTTAATTAGCAAATAGGGCCCGATTCACAGAACTAACTTAAGACAAAATCCTACACTTACTACCATTTTGGTATTCACAGAAGGCACTCATTTCGGTATTCACAGAAGACACTTACTCATTTACTACTACTAAATTGAGAAAAATCCTCATTTTCAGACTTTCGGTATTCACAGAATTCATTTAGGAGTCCTAAAGTTA
Source organism: Lissotriton helveticus (assembly GCF_964261635.1). Lineage (NCBI taxonomy): Eukaryota > Metazoa > Chordata > Amphibia > Caudata > Salamandridae > Lissotriton > Lissotriton helveticus. The sequence goes on along the minus strand of NC_136067.1, from coordinate 169,117,397 downwards.
GGAGTCCTAACTTTACTACTACTAAATTGAGAAAAATCCTCATTTTAAGACTCACGGTATTCACAGAAGGCATTTAAGAGTCCTAAAGTTAGGACTCCTAACTTCTGTGAATACCGAAATGAGTAAGTGTCTTCTGTGAATACCGAAATGAGTAAGTGCCTTCTGTGAATACCAAAATAGTAGTAAGTTTAGGATTTTGTCTTAAGTTAGTTCTGTGAATCGGACCCATAGTGTATAACATTCTATTAAAGTGTTCTTTAATAGAATAGTATTGGTGTCTCCAACCTTTTCTGCAATGAGAGTTACTTCTGATCAGTGAAAATCATCGTGAGCTACTAAAGGCCAAGCAACTCATGCATTGCTCCTAGACATCCCACATCTAGCTTCCCTGACTTTAACACGAATTTTTACAGAGCCAATACAGTGGAGTGCCCTCGAAACACTGATAAGAATGACTTTGGATTTGTGTTGTCACCATGCTTTCTGTATGGAGAGAGGAGAGTGAGTTTGCAATAAAATAATTGCTGGTTTGAACTCAATGGAAGCTGATGAGATGGAAACGTTTTCATTTATTGAAATGCCCACATGAAACTCAGTTCCTCTCTGCTGTGCATGTTTAAGAGTGAACTCCCTGTTCCACTTCAGAGCGTATTATTCATTATTTAATTCACAGTTGCAATAACGTTGCCTTGAACGGTCTGACTTTACTCTCTCGATTCAGCTTATAATCCAGTGTGGTGAAAAAGTTGAATCAAGAAAGACAATTCAGCTCTTGCACGGCTACTTCAATAAAACTGTGAATTTTATAATAATAAAGAAGCTCTGAAGTTGAAGAGGGAGTCTACTCTTAAACATGCACAGTGGAGAAGACCGAAGTTTCATGTGGGCATTTCAATAAATAAAAATGTATTCATCTTATCAACTTCCAGTGAATTAATAACAGCAACAGGATTTTTGTTTGTGTTGTTTGTTTTCCCCCTCCCCTATGCTCCATCCTGTGCGTAGCTACGCCAGGGTGTTTTGTAAGGAGACCCGATGATGAAGAATGTCACACACGGACTTGTGTGTGAGGGCATTTTTACTAGCATATTTGTGCCCCCGCATGTTTTGTCCAGTCTCGTTTTCCTCTCTACCCCTCTTGGTGTGTATAGATTGTAGAAGAGGGTTCGGGGTAGTTGAGTAGTTGACCCTCTCCTCTTCTCGTTTGTGTGAAATGGCCAGGGATGAATAGTCATATTCACAACTTTGCAATTAATTGCCATGACTGCAACAGAGATCGCAGCAGAGAACGCCGCCATATACCTGACTACAGTGTAGCCAGCCCAGTACAGACACCATTGTTAGACAGCATTAGACTATCTACACGCAGATGTCCCTATGGACAAATTCGATCCCACAAATATTAAGACAAGGTTCATTTGGAAGTGGCCCCCAGCGCTCGGCTGACGCCCGAACTGTTATAAAAGATTTGTGAGTCTTTATCAGCACATACACAGTCGGCACAAAACATTCGTACCAGGGTCCTGCGTTTAGCTCAAAAGCTTACAAGGAGGGGATGGCCAATCTGGGTGTTGCATTGCAGTATTCTAGTCCATTCCATCCTGAGGGAAATTCGGTTGTGGAGGGAAAAAACCGAGACATAAAGCAATCTATAACAGCTAGGGTACTAGGCTCGGGTGATGGGTGAGTCAAACATCTAATAAGTGTCCAACATAGTCTTAACAATCTGCCAAAAATTTCTCTAGGGGTTATCACTCCATATGAAATCCTTTTTGGAACTAGAATGATTGTCCAGGACCTTGATCGTCACACTTCAGTGGTTGAACAAAAACCTTTTGATAACAAAGACCGTTTGGCTGTTTTGCAGGACTTAAATGAAACAAGAAAAAGTCAAAGCAACGGATTGCAGAAGCCGACAACCACTGAAGAGAAACCACCCGTCCCAGCAAGGCCTGCCTGTATTCCAAAGATTGGGGATCTAGTCAGAGAAAAGATCGCGGACAAGAAGGAATTTGGGCCTTCATACAGACAACCAGTACCTGTGCTAGCAATCCACAGATCAAGAACAGTGTTTCTGCCGCCCCTTGCTGGAAGAAAGGAGAACAGGTTTGTATCTATCGACCTGGTAAAACCACATCATGTGGCCAATTATAAGTAGTAGGCCGAGTGGACTCCAACGATGTAGCAGACGCCCGAATCTGGCTACAATCCAAGCGGTTCAAAATGAGAGACTGATAACATTTGAAGACTCTGCTGTACAGAATAAAGGACTATGTAACAATGGCATGGAACTAGTGCCTCTTGAGACCCAAATAACAGTTTGTCAAGAAACGCCTGTCTACAATGAAATAGCATCCGAGTATACTAATATGACAAGTGATCAAGTGGTTCCAGCGATTTCATCGAATCCTGAAGCAATCCCTACAATTGACAGAGCTGCCTCTGCTATTTTTATTAACTTTGATACGTTTTCCGAGGATCCAAGTGAACCTGAAACAACGCCAGCTAAAAGAGCTTTTAAAGAACAAGCAACGGAACTCTTTCACTGACTGGAAAAAACATATATGGTTTCACCATGGGTTGAAGTATGGATTGTCCTAGGTGTACTTTTTCTTCTACTTTGGTTGACTCTGTTATTTACCTTGGGAATGCTGATCAATGGAAAATATAGTTTAAAGGACAGAGTAAGAAAGAACATCAACTTACTCCTCAAGCTACACAAATCATCCCACCGTGAACAAAGAGACTTGTCAGCAGTGAACATCACAGCCGTTCCTATACCAGGTGGTATAGCTTGGGACAGAACTGAATATGACATTCTTGGTCCGGCGGAGCTGTTGAAGATTTCACACCAATTCATGGTTTCCTTGAGGGACTTTGTTTCATCTAGTACCTTTTCTGATGATTGGGACTTTGAGAATGTTAATAATATGATGTCAGACTTAAAAATGTCTGCAAAATTTGTAAATCATGAATACTTAGAAGGTTCATCAGATTATGAACAAATGTACTGTTATAATCACCATGGTCATCATTTCTTTCATAAATCTGCAAATCCTAGAAATGTATTAACTTATAACCAATGGGAACATTGTCCTACGCCACCAAAGGGTAACTCTAAAACATTTTTTAACAAATTTCCATACTTTTCCGGTTTTAATGTTTTCAATCCAGAAACATTTTACTTCAAAAATGTTAACAGGACAGGAATGAAAAGTATGTTGACAAATACAAAGCAAATTTATTCTGCGGCCTTTTATGCTCAGCTGTCTACATTAGGTTTTGACTTTTGGAAAGACACCATTGAGACAAAAACTGTCTGGGGCACGAAAGACTGGCAGGTGCAGGGCTTAGAAGTTTATTTAGAGCCTGCATTATCCCTGAACAATTAATGTTTTTGAATGACACTGTTCCAACAGACATCTTGTCGTGGATTAGTTAAGATAAAAGATTTAAACAAACCGTCAATACCTACACCTGAAAGCAGTAACACTTCAGAAGGGGTGGCAGACGTAAATACTATTATACTTAACAACAGAATAGATCCAGATTGGAAAAAATGGTTAATCTGACCCACAGACACAAACAACTGTCAAGATAGATTTCTGAATAAGACACAAGGGTTCACATTCACTAGACCCGATAAAAGATATGTCCAGAGACAACATCCAGGGATAGTAACATCATACAGTGTGGGAAAACTGTGCCTTGAGTGGCTACAAAAATCTACACTAAAGGAAGTAAAACAACACTTATCTTTACTTAAAGATGGCGTTGATTTAAGGGACTTCTTACAAGGGCCTGCAAAACCGCGTCATAAACGTTTTATATACGCCGGTATCTATGCCATTTAAAAGGAAGCTTGGAAAACATCGCAAGCAGAGACTGCAGAACGAATAGGAGAAATTGATCATATTAATTAAGAAAAATCTCTCTCTGTAGTTGACAATGGGTTAACGACTCTGTCATCCAGAATATATTTTTTGGACAGCATAGTATCTTCTGCCATAGACATAATGGAACAGGATTCGGTCATGTTACAACATGGTCAGTCGCGATTAGGTTCTATAATGCTTTTGGCTGGACGTTACAAAACCTTTGTTCTGGCTATGTGCCTTGGCGTCTAATCAACACCACGTCATTGTTTTCTGAATTTAACCTTACAGAAAAACAAATCACACTGGCACAGAGGGGAGCAAACTATACGGTGCTGAGCATTGAAAAACTGGAAAGATTGTCATTGACTGTTTCTGAGAAACCAGCAACAGAATGGATAACACACTGTACAATCACTCTGCCTGTTACGATTTTCCATTTTCAGTATTGCTTAAAACATATACCAGCAGGCGTATATGAAAGGTTGGGTAAAGAATACATAAAGACATCCTGGGATTTACCTTATACACACAAATGTTGGAGTGGGGGAAAAGAAGTGTTTCTTAGTGGTACAAATTGCGAAAATGCATTAAGCGGTTCACTCTTATATCAGGGAGGGTATTAATTTACACGGGCCCGCAATGGTTCTGCGAACAACTTATCCTGCCACCTGCAAGGTTCTCCAGCTGCAGTGATTGATCCAATTTTTAGGCAGCTTTATAATGGAAGTTACATTATGTTGAATGATCACAGCTGCTGTGGCATGTTGCCAGGAACCCCCTATCTCGTAACTGTGTCAGCCAGGGTCACTTGCTGTATGCAAGTATTGTTTCCTTAAACTAAGACAGACGGGGAGTCGCCTTTATGGCCTTCACTGAACATCTCTTCTATACGAATTGATACTTTAAGCAGCATGAAAGCCATTCTTTACAAAAAACTGTGCCACTGACCTCAGCCAAAGAGATGTATGATCTGCAAGTTGCAAGGAGTTCTGCAGAGATACATGTACTTTTATCGACAAACTGCCCTATACATTTCTCAGAAATGTTAGGTCGTATCTTAAACTTGTCTGATACCAGAGGTATTGTACATGTATTTAAGACAGTTTTTTTGGGACTGTTAGCACCCTTTGAAGCAGTCCTAGGCATATGTCCAAACTTCATGCACTGTGTGTTTGGCGGCCTGCCTCTTGTTTTGGGAATCGTAGCAAGGATACTATTTTGTCTCCTTCTGCTCCGATATGGCAAACCAAGTCACCATCGACACCCAGATCACCTTGGAAAACACACTCCTGGCAATGATGTGTCGTGAGCGCATGATACAAATACTGGGCTTGACTCGTTTAAGAGATTTGAATACCACATGGTTTATATCATTCCGACCAATCTGGCAAGATTGCATCTTACCTGTTCTACGATGTCTGCAATGTGGAGATGAATGCGTGCTAGACATCTGTCTGACACTCCCATCAGTCCTGCCAACGGAAGTTGATACTTTGCTTGAACCAGTAATGGCTCATGCACTGTGTTGTCCCCAGCGGCTACCAATTCTGATGACTGCATTCGTTGAGGTCTCACAGACGCAAAATGCAGACGGTGAGATACGTGGAGCAACAGGCACATAGGTACCATCTACTTCGAACATTGCTAATGCGACTGCCGCTGATGGCAATGCTTCTCATCTATGTGCGGTTGATCTGCTTAACGAGGTAGTCCAACTTTCACCTACAGTAGTAGACAAATTCTTTACTATCTTAGAAGATTTGCTGTTTTCTCCAAACAATGACACTGACTTTTGAAGTTAGCACACAGTGTTCTTTGAAGACTCTGAATTCGACCTTCACTTTTCAAAACAAGCTTCTAACTTTGGAACTCTTTTTTTCTAAGATCAGACTTTTTCCATATTTGTACTTTTTTATTTTTTTGGCACAAAGTAATCTGCTTAAAGTAGAACTATTCCTAGAGAACAAGAATTCTTTGAAAACTTCCAAGAGACAATATTTGACCTTGTTCACACTCAAACAGTTTATATATTCTGCCATGGAATGGTCTTGACTTTTTCTTCTGTATTTAAAAGCCATTTTATAAATGTATTGTTATGATTCATTCGGATAGTGTTTTTCAAATGTCATCTATATGCTTTGAATGAAACATTGCTTTTAAATTCGTACAGCACAAAATGCTCTTTTCATGTACAACCATTTCAAATGCATTCCTATGTATTTTCGGTGGGGTTTTAACACATCATGTTTAGATATGTTGTATGTGTTTAGAACTTATTAATGTCGTACATAATAAAGTGGAGTGGGTGTTGTGTGGCATTTTAGGCTCTGAGTGAATTTTCCCGATTCATGCTCTTATATAGGTACAATTCTCATTGCCCTAATATAGGCATAGAAATCAAGCCATTATTTAGACATAGCCCATGCAGACCAAATACAGGCATGGCTACTCCCACTTGTACCAAACGTCACAGCAATTTCTTGAAAAATCGGCTTAAGCAGTTAGGGAACTTCCCCTTGCTTGAATATTGATTTGTCCAAGAACTCATGTACTTTCCAAAGAACGACTATTCCCAAGGGATTGTATCCTGATGTTATTATGCCCTACTTTACGTCAAACTAGACACCTTCAAGGTATACATATGCCTTCACTTGCTCTAGCAAGACACAGTGGTTTGGAGCAGTTTGACTATCTGCTTGCATGACGCAGCTCGCTACAGCAAGTGCCGAAGGAAGCCGACCCTCCAGCTGACGCACAGATCGATAGGCTGCACTTCTCTCAGCGAGAATCCAGCTCCAGTGTTTCCAAGCTCCCCTTGTGGGGTGTTGTGAAATCGATTCCTGAGACTGAGATACCAGACCTTCTTCATTCTAAACTAAGGTATGGAGCTGATTAGAACCTAGAAAATTCTTGGATAGATTCTTGGCAAAGAAAACTAAAACCTATGCTACACAATACTTACTTCTTCCCGCATCCTAGACTTAGGTTAGGTACATTGGGGTAGGCGTATTTTAGAAGCACCAGTTGAGTATTTTTAGTCATTGTTATTTATCTATGTATTTATATATGGTTTAGGAACCATACAATGCTCTTACAGTATTATTTGATAATATTGTTCTCGCTGTACGCATTATACTTTGCAGTCTGCATTACGATTATAGCAGTTCACTTTTCTTGCATGAGAAAGAAGACTGTTCAATAAATCTTTTATTGAAAACGCCCGTCTCTCTATTTCTCTGCAACACTGTAGAAATGAAGCATGCACGAGTGACCGAGTGAAATACTTATCTATTGTTTCCGCAACTCTAGAGATATATTTCTTATTCTTGGGAAAAAAAGTTGTCATGTTTATGTGGTTGTCAGAAACTAATCCCTTCTTGTGAATTCGAGAAAGTTGCTAGTGACCTCTGAGCTAGCTGGCAGTCACTATTAAGTTTAGTATATTCGATAGAGACCTAGTCGACCTCAGTCCTACATCTAATCTATAGGATATATTATTCCAATGAGCAGAGCCTATTGGGAGTGTAGGAACTACACTACAGCATATAGCTTAACAGATCATTATTTGGAAGGGATGCCTTAAACAGGCACCTTCCTAACAACAATTGCTTCTGGGTTTCTAAACTAATTTTGCTATTCGGTAATGTTAATGGGTTTAGTACATAACAAAAATCCATTTTGCGGTCGCAAAACATGTGTATTTAGTAATCACAGGCTTTACGACTGCAAAAATGCCTTTGTACACCTGGACCCTAGGTAGGAAAGGATACAAAATATTCTTGTATAGCTCAAGCAGGTTCTTTACTGAAAACATAGCACCCAAATTACAGTATCTAACCACATTCTTGCTCAGAAGATTTCAGTATGTCCAAACTTACTAACTACTTACTTATGCCTACTACCCCTTCTAGGGTACAGGCCAAGAACCAGGACTCTGCAGCCATCTCTGTCTTGGGCTTTACTTTCAACCTGACCCCAGGTGTACACTTCTCCTGACAATCAGCATTGTGTCTTCGGCAGCAGCTGTTTCTTGGCCTTTCACTTTTCCTTTTCACTTAAGTGTTCAAAGTCAGGGCTTGCCTGGTGGTGTCTGATGTGGGCTTGCAGAAAGTATGACCTATCCAGCTCTGTGTCTTTTATTGATTTCTTCATGGGTATGGAGTTTGGAAGTCTGCTGCCATGGGTCATTGTTGGCTATGGTGTTTCCCCTGCGGATTTGGAGGATTTTCCTCAGACAAGTGTTGATTGAGGTCTGGACTTTGTTGGTGGTGGTCACTGTTGTCCTCCAAGTTTCTGCTCCAAACAGAAGGACCGATTTTATGTTGGTGTTAAAAAGCCTGATCTTGGTTTGCCACATTAAGACCTTGGAATTCCAGATCTTCTTTAGCTGAATGAAGACGGCCCTTGCTTTGCCGATTCTTTCCTTGACAACAGAGCCTGTGCCGCCCTCCTTGTCTATATCATCTAACGAAGAAGGTTTGCCCACATAACTGCTTGCTTCCTGGTTGTAAAGACTAAAAAAACTATACATTTGAAAAAGAGGCATTTGATAAAAAAAAATCAACAATGACATCATAAAGTGTCACTGGATGTCAGCTTTTTTAATTGCTTGTAAATTATTAGCATAAATATTATATACAGAGTCTGTATTGTTACAACTCATCACCATAAAAATACAAAACAAATATACAAAAACAAACAAACAAATTGTATTGTTTTACAATAATGTCCATGTGGCTTCCCGCGTTTTACAAGTAAGGGTTAGGTAATTGTCCCAAAGAATTCAGTATGAAATCCACCTGAAGGTAGTCCTAATCCAGACAGGAAAACGAAGCCAAAAACACGTTAATCCTCCTAATTTAGCCCTAGTCTATTACTAATACATGTTGTCGGACATCTTCCAAGAATGTCGACACATTTAGGCCTACAAAGAAACCAGGCCTTCTTAGGGCCAGGGAAGTCAAGAAAATAAACCTGTAATTAGAGGGACAACTTTGTCCAATTTTGTCTAGCATTTGAACTAAAGTGAGCCAAATAGTAAAAAATAGAAGAGCGGGGCAGATCGAACACCAGAAACAATAAGGCAGACAGCTTGTGATTCTAATTGCCGAGGGGTGGAGTAGTGCATTCCTTGTGCTCGTATCAAACATCCACATGCATCAGTCGATTAAATTAAGACATTGTGCTTGGAAGCGTCACCCTGAAACTCTAGGGAAACCTTAGAGCCTAACATGCATTGTACCAGTACTCTGCCACACCTCCTTATTTTATGGCAGTGAAGCTGGTATTCCACATCAGTTGTCGCACTGACTTGCTGTTAGATGGTCTAAAAACAGTGAATTAACCTAGCGTGCACATCACAACCCCATGTGACCATATCCTCAGAGTAACTATGGCTGCACAATAAATCATACCTCAGTATCATCTTAATAGTGCCCTTTGTGCACCAATCTTTGGTTTGGATGGCTCCAAACAAACAAAGCAACATCAATTGCACTTGGCTGGTGTTCTTGAAATAGAAAGTAGAGATCAGGCAGCTATATCAGGTTTAAAGTACAGTTGCCTCATATGCTAAAAGTGAACTTACTTGCTCATGCAGAACTACAGGACACCCGGTGCTGTTAACGGGGTTGAAGCAATCCTCCCTCTCCATGTGGTTCATGTGGTCTTGCGGCCACTTGAGTGTCAGACCGCTTTGGGAATTCATCTAGATACATATGCAACTGTGACTGCAATCCGACAGGTGGAGTTTTCAAAGTTAGGTCATGTCACGTGGTACGACCGGCGAGTGACTCATTGCCTCTATGTTTGAGGGTGAGTTAATATTGGCGACCATATTGGAACTGGATGTCCTCATGCTTATTTTTTAGCCACTGCTGTACCTAATTGGAGTGAGAAAACTAAGCAATGGCTAATGTATGGTTGTGAATTCACAAAAATCTATTGTAAGCATATTAAGGCCATATATGGTGCACTCAGACATTAACTCATTAGTAAAAAATGCTCACTAGCGGATATGTTGGGTGTATTCTAGTGCACTTGGCTGGTGGCTAAATCTGTCTGTATTAGGAAGTGAGTATTTACTGGCGACAATGTTGAAACATGGTGTCCTCAATAAACTGCATGCTTTTTGTAAGCCTTCACTGCACATGATAACAAAGTCATGATGTATTTCAAGTTGTAAAAGTACAAACCGAATTAGAAACATACGGGGGCCAGATATAATGCACCATGAAAACACCTTGGTAGTGAATAATGCAGCCATGTTAGTGCTCTAGTACAACTTATTCTTTATGAACACATCAGAGCTGTAAAAATACAAGCTAGGGGCCTCACGCCACCGCTACCATTTTGGTATCTAAGAACCAACTCATTTTATTCATAAGAATAATAAAACAATTATATTCATACAAATCTTACACTAAAAAGCTTCTTAACGAACATAGGTATATACATTATTTGATACCCAACTACCTTCTTCAGAAAAGTATGTTAAATCAGTTGCGCACACTCTTGTGGTATATTAACGGAAGATAAAAAACAGCAGGTAGAAAACCTGCATTAAAACGTCCATCCTTGATTAATTACTATATTTCGTCAGAGTCATTCAAACATTTGGTTTGAGTGTGACATTTTTCTATCATCGTTGCCTCTACTCTGGACAACATTGTGAACAAAGAATCGACTCTCGGATTATGTTGTACCACATAGATGACTGACCAGGTAAGGACGTCCTTCGAATAGCACATTTGTTTGAAGTAGTCCACAATGGGTACTACTTGTGTACGAGACCTGATCAGAGATCAGTGTTGGAGGATTTTAGCTTTTACAGGTTGGGAAGTCTGGTCTATGTATATCAAGTCACAGTCCTCCTTGTTTATGGCACTGCCCAGATAGGTGAAAGTTTCAACCTCTTTAAGTGTGTTGCCTGCAAGAGTGACTGAAGCTGTGCTAGCCATGTTAGCCTTCAGGATCTTGGTCTTCACCCTGTGGATGTTAAGTTCAAGTTGTGCTGATGTGGCTGCCATATTGTCTGCCTTCTCTTGCATCTGCTGATGGGTATGAGAGAGTAGGCCCAGCTCGTCTGCAAAGTCTAGGACTTTGAGCTGTGCCCACTGGATCCCATTTCTTCTCCCTGCTGTAGATGTTTTCATGATCCAATCTATGGCCAGCAGGAAGAGAAAGGCAGAGAGCAAATAACCCTGGTGGACTTGGAAGACTTCCATGAGTTGTCCTCTATGGACTATCTTGAAGGTCATTCCCTCATAAGAGTTCCTAATGATCCATAGGAGATTGCCCAAAGTGTATAAGAAAAAACTCTGGGCTTTTTGCACCAAAAGGTATGGAGATTCTTAGGTGCTGTCATTTATTGATGACATACACATTACAAATAATGACTAACAGAGCACCTCCAGCACCTACAGAAGGTGGCCAAAATACTGATTATTTGGGCACAGTACACATATAAAAAACATTTTTGCAAATCTAAGATTGAGTATCTTAATGTGATCTTTCTTGGATATGAATAACCCAGTGAGGGAAACTAAATGGCACTGCACTTCCAATAGAAGTGTGCCGATTTACAGCCTCGAAATATACAGAGAAAATTGCAAGCACTGATGGGGTTCTTGAACTCTGGTAGATTTTACCTGTCACACTATACTGAGTGTGTAAACCCCTATTAAAAATCAACTACTCTAAAAAAAAAATCGAAAAATTGGATAACACACACATTGCTATCTTATGTGGACTACAGGCTGGCATGTTAGAACCGAAATACTTACAGATGCGGGACAGCAAACCAAACCCAGCAAATAGGGTTGTCCTTAGTACTTCAGGCTATATGTACATGGTTTATAATGAGGGAGTGAGAAAACCTCCACAGCCTCCAGATCAAACTTATATGGAGAAGTGTGGCTCACTGGTTAGAGCGGCAGACTCTGAAGCAGAGACCAGGCCCGGGACCAGGGTTCAAGTCCCGACGCAGTAGGGTCTTGAGCTCAATGTCCGCGGACTCGATAATTCTCGCCTTGGCGCCTACTCTAATCATGGGTCCCACGCTGCAACTCTGGGCAATAGCTTGCTTAATCTCCACAACGGCCCCTACAACACTGGGATGTCTGGCTTCACCTTGGGGATGCCCAGGAGGGGCTTCTCACAGGGAGAGCCAGGAAGGGTTCCACAGTGTTATACAGCACCGGGACGCCCCGTTGGGGCAGCTGTGCGCTTTACAAAATACACTACATTTACATTTACATACTCTACCGCAGAGAAACAATTTACTGTTACCAGAATTCACAAAGATATTTTATGGCTGCACTGCTGTGCAAGGAGTTTTTAAAGATGGTGACTTATGTACCCTATGATTTTAGGGGAGTCCAATCCGCAGAGAGCAGAAATGTATGATCTATTACTTTAACCTTCATAATGTCGATCCAACAGTGCCCACACTAATCATGCCAGATTCAACATTTTATGACAGTACAGGGCTATAATGTGCATTGGATTCAGAGATTCAATAGGTAAATTGATGAATGCAAAATAGCTTTTGTTGCAAGGTAACTTTTCTACAGGGCAGGCTTCCTTTGGTCCAAGTACAACACACCACGGCCCATGCATGTAAAGGAATTCACAATACAGGAAACTGTAAGACTGATTTAGCTATGAAGATAGCGGCGCAAACCTTTAAGGTTGCTGCTGTGACTCGATCAGAAACAAAAATCAATGCAGCCATAATGCTGGCAGTACACACAACACTGACAAGCCAACTGCTGGTTTCCTGTCCAAATATTCTTATGTTATCACCAAGGTAGTCTGATGGGTGTTCTACCTGGGGTTAGGGAAAATCTTATACCAAATTGGAAAGCTAGATTAAAACTAATTAGGGCCACTCATGAAGGGTTAGCTTTGGCTCTTGCTGGCATCAGTACTGCTTTTGTGTTTCAAACAATATTGCAAACAATACTGGTGGTTTTATTCACAGAAGAATGCAAAGAAATGTGAGAAGCAATGTAATGTTTGTCAGCAGATGAAGCATTCTACTGCTGCACAAACAGTGTCTACTCCCCTCACAATATCTGATAAACCTTTCCTTGTCTGTTTCCTTGGTCATACTGACCCACTGCCAATAGTCACTCTATAAAAGTTCATATTGGTTCTGGTCAATTCCTGGTCTATATTCCATTGGGCATAGCCCACTGCTAGACTGCTCCAGCAGTCACAAAAGACTTGTAGTGCTTAGGAGTGATGGAACCAGTTCATATTTTTCATTCAGACTATGGTCCTGCATTCACCGCTAAGCCATTTATGGTTGATATCCTTGCTCTGGGAATAGGACTACTATACTCACACTCTTCCCATCCAGAATTGAGCAGTGTGGTCCAGCAAGCCATAGGTATGCTAAAGCAAGCCTTGACTGCTAGGGTATTGGACTCATTGTATCACAATCTGTATAGTGTTCAGTGAGCACTCAATAACTTGCCTATAGGATCAATAGGTGGCCAAACCAACTATTAAATGATCTTTGGTGTTCCAATGTATGTACCTGATCCCAATCTGCCTGGAACAAAGGTGGAGTCTAAAATGGAGTAATCTGAAATAGTTTCACAATTTAATATATTGCAGAATTTCAAGAAGTTAGAGAACCCTCTCTACTAAAAAAACTCCAACTCTCCCACTGAAGATGAAGCTGCTGATGGGTGGCTTACCAAGTGGGGAGAGTTGGTTCAGGAATGCATCCCAGACAAACAATTCTTCAGAGTATCTTAAAGATTACCTGTTTCAGTTCTTGGAATGGAAGGCACAATGTAATCCTGCCACCAATTACCGTGCTAAGAAAAACAGATTGATCACTGTCCAGTGGCCCGCAGCCGATGCCAAAGTGCCACCAGAATAGCCTGTTATGTTCTCGCCCTGTTCTAGAAATACTCCTATAATGGTACTGCTGCGTTGAAATTACTGGCCCCATTCTGGGAGCTTTAAGCCTGCTGTGTCTCCAGCTTTACACCAATCATCAAGTGCTGATTCAGAATGGTGTAAGCATCATATTCAACTAGTGAACCTGCTACAGCTTCAGCTGTGATTGCTGTTACTGCATCTGCAACATTATGTGCACTGCTGCAAGAAATTACATCCATTGAAATGATACAGCTGTAAGAAACTGTGCTGTCTCGAAAGGAGCCCAATCCAGATCCTGAAACAGAAGCTGTTTTCCTTCCATCTTTCCAAGAAACACAAGAAACATCTTTGTCTGTAATTAGTCAAAACTGCAGGTGGCTTCTTACCTGTTGCTGGGGCCATGACAGGTATATACGTATGCCCTGGCCCTAGATTTGAACTATATGATATGCAATTTATAATGTGTGCAGCTACTCCCAGTAGTGTCCCGACGCAAACGTAGAGAGGTCGGTCAGGTGGGCATTAGACTTGCACAAAGTGTCAAGTTTTTAGGTTCTTCCTGAACAGCAATGAGTTACTAACAGAGCGTAGCACCAATGGGAGCTGGTTCCATGCTGAGACACCCAAAATATTAGTGATCTGCCTCCAGATCTTTAACCCTGGTACTTTGTGATAACAGCTAGAAATTTGTTGGTAGATCGTAGATGTCTAGACGGATTATTAAAACTGAATACAGCTCTAAGGTATTCGGGTCCATCTGATAAAAAGCATCATGTACCATAGTCTTGCTGCAATATCAGGATTCTTTTTGTGACTTACAATGTTGATTATTATTTTGTTGATGGTGCATGCAAACTATTTCCTGAAAGTTTAATGATGTCTCCTCTGATTCAAGAATTGCAATTAAATTCTTCTGCTCACAGAGTTACAAGAGACTACCATTCGCATTCTGTCAGCATCCCTGCACACCCTTTGCTTGACAGTGTTCTGTAGGAAAAGATGTCTTATCGAATTTTGGGCCATACAGAAATTATTCAAATCCTTTATATTTTGAGAATCTAATTTAGTGACATTGTAACTTGAGGTCATTTTGCAAATTCATGGGACATTAATGCTTTTAAACAGTTGATAAATAATTTGAATTCATATGCTTCACTGGACAATGAAGACCCATACCTCAATGCAGATAAGCTTCAGGAACTATTCTGTTTCCATCCTTGGGGGCACCACCACTTCAATCGATCAAATAATATAAGGGAAGTATACTATTTTACACATTAATAATGACAGATCAGACCCATCTGTATTTTATTATTTCCAAGAGCTTGAAAAGTTTTAAAAATTTTTGATTAACTCTCATAGATTTATATGTTCACCACAATTTATTGGATCATTTATAGAACAAAATTACACCTATTTGAAAGAAAATATCAAAGCGAAAATTGTTTGGGGAATTACATTTTGGCTAATTTAGGGAACTGATCCCTTGTAGGTAAGTATAGAGCCACCTTAGAGAACTTATATTTTTTAATTAAACTGTGTAGTAGTTTTTCTTCTCTTTAAAAGTTGATTTCAGATTGGATTGTTAACATTATTTGAACCATTTTACAGATTGGAATTGGACAGAAAATATTACAAAAAATGAACTCAATTAGAGGGTTCAGAATGGATACTACTATATAACATTTATACATATGGGATAGCATTATGGCATATGGAAACATATCTGTGTATGTACAGGTTTCTGTCTAAAGCTACAAGTGCGTTATCAAATAGACTGGATCCTAGGTATAATACATATTCTCCGGAGACAGTGACTACTAATTGTGTAGGAAAGTTGTACTAAAATATAGCTTTAAGACATAGTTTGAATGTTCTGAAAAACATATGCCAAAAATAAGGAAAGGTATGGCTTTGAGTAGTTTTCTTTTAGGACCACAACCTGTGAAGAATAAAAAGTTCATAGGTATAATAATCTATGCAGCCATAAAACAAGAGAATTGTGGAAACCAATAGGGAAATTCAACAAACAACTTTTAAAGTTAATGTTAATTGCTTTCAAATTGTATTTAATCATATGTATACCATGTCCCCTATCACATCTTATGCTTTAAATATTTTCCACAAAGACTAAAATGTTTTGCAATAAGGGCATGCTCAAGAGCATAAACTGACATAGTTAATGGGCTTTACAAACACCTAACACCACTACTTAGGTTGTAAACAAATAAGTGCCAGGGCGGTGTCAAGAGGCCATTGTGGCTTGCACCACCCTTTTCCATGCCCCAAAGCTATAATAATAGCTTGGTCCGAAGTTGTTAGTCATTTTTAATGTATATTTGTTGGACTTGACATCCTTGGTGTGATTGTCCCCAACTTTTTGCCTTCAATCCTCCTGTTTTTGCTTGTGCTCCTCGCTAACATATGGTATCATTGGCTTTCACCCAACTGGCACATTTAATGTACTTGTAAGCCCCTAGTAAAGTGGCACTACCTGTACCTAGGGCCTGCAAATGAAATGCTACTACTGGGCCTGCAGCACTTAGTGTGCCACCCACTTAATTAGCCTTTAAAACTTGTCTCAGGTCTGCCTTTGCAGGCCTGGGACATTAAAGTGCCATTTAAACCTGGTAAAATAAACATTTTGCCAGACCTAAACCTCTGTATTTAATGAATATAAGCCACTCCTAGAATTTGCCCTAAACAGCCCATTGGGTAGGGTGCAGTGTATTAAAAAATTGCACACTTACTTTAAATTTTACATGTCTTGATAGTCAAAAACTCCTCAATTTGTTTTTCCTTCTGAGTACTATCTCTCCCATAGGATAACATTGGGCTAGACGATTCCCTTTAACCCCTTGGCCGCGGGGGTAATTCCCCCGCTGTGCTGGGGGGGGGAGGGGGGACGCGCAGCGCCCCGGTGCTCATGACGGTGCTCATGAGCCAGGGTTGCGCTGTGCTTATGACGAGCTGAACTCGTCATGACCACACCCATTTCCGTGGAATGCTCAGCACAGCAGGGGAATAATCCCCGTGTGTGAGCGCCATGGTGGTTATGGCGAGCTCAGCTCGTCATGAGCACAGTGTGACAGTGGCTCATGACGAGCTGAGCTCGTCATGAGCATGGGAGGAGTTAATAAGTGTTAATTTTCAGTTTGGTAAGGTAAGGTAAGGTGTTGCATTCTAGTTAGGACTTAGTATGGGGGAACAGTTAATGGAATGTTCGGTTGAAAATTCTATGAATGGAAGTTTGAGCTGTGCATTGGATGGGGCTGTGTTTTTTTCCACCTTAGATCTTCCCCGCGCTCATCAACAAGTTGAGTTGGATTAAGAATCTAGACATATAACAGCCTTTGTAACTCCTGAAGGCATGTTTCCATTTTTCAAAATGTCTTTTCGATTAGCCAGTGTCGCGTCAGTTTTTCTGTGTTTGACGAGAGAAAAAGTAGAAGGCACTGATTGAGTAATTGCATTTGAAGACAATATACTTGTTTTTGGCAAGAGTGAGAAACACCATTTGTTCAATTTATGAAAGGTGCTCTGTCATTTTCGAACACAATGGTTTAACCATTAATGAGTCGAAATGCAATTGTGCATTGTAGCACCAGAAATGTATAAAACCTAATTAGAGCCATGTGCAAGAGGTTGTGGATGCTCCTGTACCACACATTAGGGAACACTTACTATTGTTTCTGGGTTTGACAGAATTTTATTCAAAGTATATTGACAATTACTCCAAAAAAGTGGATCCCTTGTAATGTTTGTTAACCTCTTCGAGGCTCATGACGAGCTGAGCTAGTCATGAGCCACGGCGCTCAGGTGCGGGGAGAATTCCCCTCCTGTGCTGAGCGTTCCACAGGAGGTAATGCATCTGTGACGAGCTGAGCTCGTCATGAGCACAGGAGCGCCGTGCCTCATGACGAGCTCAGCTCGTCATGAGCATGCGGGCGCTGTGCGCGCCCCCCCTCGCACCCCCAGCACAGCGGGGGAATAACCCCCGCAGCGAAGGGGTTAAGAAAAAATAGTCAATTTATATGGGGAAAAAAAAACTAAAGCTGAATTGATAAATGCTCCATTATTTAGGCGTTTTGAGTTGGGCAAGGAATATATAATTGCGGTGGATGCGAGTACATGTGGTCATGATGCAATTTTTTTACAGGGAGATAAATCAAACAAGTGGGTATTGTCTTATGCCTCAAGAACATTAATAGTGTCTGAAAACATCTATTCTGTAATACAGAAATAATGGAAGAGGATTTTGAAGTGAAGTTGGTTTGTGAATATCTTTCCAGGGGGTGGCCAGAAGATCAGATTTTGAGTGGAGAGGTACCTGTTTTCTTTTAAAGTGAAGGATGAATTGATGTATGATGGGGTCTGTTTGATCAGGGTTGATAAAGTTGTGCAGCCTTTGGGGATGAGAAGGAGAGTTCTTCCTTCCTATTAGTCATGAAAGTCATATTGGAATTTCAGCAACTAAGAGGCATCCTCATGAATTTTAGTGTTGGCAGGGCATTAACAGAATAGTTAATGATTGGGTGAAAGACTGTACTTTTTGTTACAATACTGACAAAAAAAGCCAAACCTTTTGTTACAGAATGCTTGCCGAATGAGTTTGCCCCTGGTCCATGGAGGAAGTTGGGTATAGATATTGTTGGTCCATTTGGCACAGTTCGCAGTAAAGAAGCTTTTGCATTTGTTTTAATTGATTATTTTTCTTAGAGGCCTGAAGAAAGAATGACAGAGAAAGTGAATGCTGAATTTTTAGAAGATGTGTTTTGCAGAGTAGGTTTGCCAGAAGAGGTTGTGTCTGATAATGGTTCTCAATTTGTGAGTGAAAGGTTTGAAGAGTATCTTTTGAGATGTAGAATCAAGCACAAGAAACTGCTAATTATTATCCCCAATTGAATGGCTAAATTGAGAGGTTTAACCATGTGGTCAGAGACTCTATTCATTTGAGAATGAAGGGAGGATTTCCTTGGAGCAAGGCTTTACAGGCAACTTTGTTGTTGTATCGCACCATGCCTAATGTGGTTACTGGATGTTCCTCTTTTGAATATCTTAGTGGGAGGTAACCTAGTACGAAATTAGTTCCTCTATGGTTTAAGGAAATCAGCTGAGAATTCTAATATGGTTGATTACAAAAATATTAAAGAGCATGCGGAAAATTATCAAGAGAAGATGAAGAAAATGGTAAACAGGAATTTTCTTAAATTAAGATAAATTCTAAAGATTGGGTTTGTATAAAGAAACCTGTGGTGTCAGGTAAAGGTTTACTCAGATGGTCTGATCCTGTTAAAGTTGCTGAAGTTTATGGAAGTTCAGTGAAAGTTATGGGTGGGAAAATGTGGAATTTAAGCCAAATTTTTGTGTGTAAAGATTCGGAGTGTTCTAAAGTGAAGGAGGATAACCATCCGGTAGTCCTTGATTCTGTTGCGCCTTGAGACCCTCATGGATGATTTGCTGCGCTTTACAAATCCTGATTGATTGATGAAAAAAATGTGTTTTTAAGTGTGTTCAAGTGCGTGAGCAACTATGTGAACTAGATGTTAATCCTATGGGTGTGGATGATCCAGGAAATGTTGATGTTGGTTTGAGGAGAAGTTCACACCTATGGCATTCACCTGTAACATTTCAGGGATATGTTAAATACTGATTGTATACAATTAATTGGTGGCTGAGTATCATTACGTATAATTGTGTGTTTTTATATAAGTTTATTATGGGACAAGTTAGATATAACCTTATTCTTTTATTTGTTTTTTTTCCAATAAAAAGAGGTGTATTGTATTCTTGTTATTACTTAGTGCGGGGGGGGGACAGAGTTTGGAATGTTGGGTTTAAGATACACTGGCTCACATTAAGCACTGCTTAACACGCTCAACATGCCCTGGTCATTGATCAACGGACAGCTATATTTCTTCCTTTTCATCTCACAGTAAGACAGATAATAATCTCTAAAAAAGAGGCACACTGTGGCTCTCTTTAGCAAACAGAGAACATGCTTTTTCTATCACTGAAGATCTACATCTTATGTGACTATTACATGGCACACTTTTTTAGCCTATTGCTGCTTTTCATTTTTATGACTGTCAGAAAATAAATATCTCTTGGATGATATGATTGTATACATGAACATTTCTACAACACTCTTGGAGGTTTCCGTTCCATCGCTCAGCTAATAGTAAGACACTTTCATTAGCACATTTCATGTCCTACTCCATTAGAAAGCTCTCTTCTTTGCAAGGCCATAAGTATCCATGTTTTTCTAACCCTGTGACACATGCTTCCTTCTTTCCCTTTCATCATACTTTGTTAAATAATGTTAGGTATGTAAGTCAAACAAGTGATTCCTGTTGTGGTGTATCCCAAGATTTAGCATATCTCCTTAGACACAATTTGTATATAAGACACACCTGTAAAAAAAAGCATGAAGATCAGTCAAAATACAATGGAATATATCTTTAATACTATCTGACCAGTGCCCTAGATAACACTTTTTTTATACTTAGTTAAACACAGACCTTACTGTGTTCCATCTTCCACAACTGATTATAAGTTTTATAAGCTCTGCTTATAAACTTTTTGTAAGCATTATCCAAAAGTAAATGTCTTGGTGGTTCAGTGTGATACTTGCATCTCAGGAAATTCATGGATATGCCTTTTGAACGCAGAGGCAAGATTTTATTTATCCTCAGATTGTTTGATCTTGCAAACAGATTTAGCCATGTGTTTTATATGTTGATATTGGGCAAAAAAAGTGTTGGGTAGCACCTCCAAGGTTTGAGAGTATTTCCAGCCTGATGATGTTCTTCTTCAAGCATTGATAAAGGTGCAATGCTTGTTCATTTTTCACTAAATGGTATGCCAAATCCCTAGTTCAATAATACATACCTCTGTTCTTGATTGCTGTTTAAGCTTCCACGATGGAGCAGTGAGTTAATAACTCACCGATATCCATTTCTGGCTCTTTGAGTCCCGAGTTTAAATTCAAGTAAGGCCAACTCAGCCTTCCATCCTATGCGTTCAATAAACTAAGTCCTTTTAAACTGCACAAAAGAAAAAAAAAATATCTGCACATAGCTTCAGTAAAAAAGTTCAAAATGATTAAAGCTCCCCTCTCATTTCTATTGAGCACTTGCTGTCCCAACCTTCACAAGTCAACTGGTCCTTTTTTAAAGAAATATATCAAACAAAACTTCGCTACACCATTTCCAAACTCCAAATCTGTAATACATTTTGCTAAGTCTTTATCTGATAACTTAGCCAAGGAGATGTAGTCATATCTTGTCCCATACTGGTCAATCACTCTCTCTCACAAGGAGTGTTTCTGGACTGGATGAAAGTTTGACCAGTGTCTCCACTTTAAAAAAAAACACACTGTAGACGTGTGCAACTTAATAACTTCTACCCTCTCCCTGACTCAGGTCAATTTCCTCACCAAAATCCTGGAAAACTATGTGAACAATTGTGACCCTCCAGTAAGCAGACATGACTGTTAGATGTTGAGATGAGAAGCATCTTTAGTTGCAGCTAATCTACAACCTTAAAATGCTCAAACTGCCCACATTCAAATTCTGGTACACCCCTATTCTAGAGCCTCAGTCTCCCGGTTCTTGCAATGGAACACGTGATGCAGTGTTCCATGACAAGGGCTCCACCTTCACATCCCATAAGATACCATAACAACAAACTAAACCAGTTTGTCAGTGACAACGATATTCTCAGAGGGGGCTGCTATTCTGAAAGCACCACCTTCAAAATCATTGATGACGCTCTACCCTTTCTGGATTAAGGTGACTCCTTTCTGTGGATTTCATTAGACCTATCAGCAGCTTCTCATTCTATTAACCAAGAGATTCTCATTCACATTAACAAATACTGCATGGGTTCGGAAGGCAATGTTCTGGGTTGGCTGCAGCTGATCAAAATGATCTCTCAATCCCTGTTCCTACTCCAAAAGGAGTTTCTCAAGGATACACTCTTAGGTCTGTATTCTGGGTAATATTATCGAAAAGTCTGGCACCCATTTCTACATCAAGGTTTATTCTCCAGCAGATATCGCCTTACTGGCTTCAACCCTAAACAACACACAGTCCTGGATGACTGCTCATCACCTAAAATTCAATCCTAACAAATGAGGGGCATATCATCAAGCGGCAGCAATAATTATCGCTGGCTACACTCAGCGCGAAAAATGTTATCGCTGGCTATGGCTGGTAATTATCACCATGCCAGCGCTGTATTAACAATGCATAGCGCAATGGCGATAATTATTCCAGCGATAGCTGTGTTTTCCATGGAACATCGCTGGTTTTTCAGCGATGTTCCATGGAAAACAGTGATAACCTTGCTCATACGACCCTGTGGTCATATCAGGATAATTCAACCCCAATGGTAAGTATACCTAAGTCAGCATTTTTGCAGACGTTAGTTTTTGGCGAAAACTGCGGTTTTCGCCAAAAACTAACGTCTGGAAAAATGCATGGGCCTTCTTGTAAATATCACGATGTGCACATCAGCGATAATTTACAAGGAGTACTGCCCAGTGATGCCCACTTTGCATCTCATTACAGCAGGACTTCCGACTATTAATGAAAGCTCCAAATTACTAGGATACATTCTTGACAACTTAGCTTTCACAAATGCAAAAACAAAATGAGTAACAATGTAATCATCAGTTTAGTCATATTCAGGAGCTAAAACGGTCCTTTCTCCACAGGACCTCAGAGAGGCAGTTTAAGCCCTGGTTATCCCACAATTAGACTTAAGGAATGCCATCTGCTCTGGTATCCCTAAAATTCATGCTGTCTCTCAAAGTTGGATTGACTGATTTGACTACGTTGCTCCTTGCCTGCACTCTTTGAGCAAGCTTCCCTGTTAAAGTTAGATCTACATATAAGCCTGCATTCTTGCTACATAACCTCCTATAACTCTGTACTTTCTCATTTCCTGGCCATAAGGCTGAAGCCCTACGGATGTTACTACCAACTTCCCAGCTCAGACACCCTTTTATTTGAAATTGTAGTCTTCAATAAAAAACTTACATGAAACCAGTTTTTTTCAAGCTGTGCTACTATAGTCTGGAATTCTATTCCACTGGCCTCCGCTCAACTACCGCTCTACCTAAATTAAAAAAACAGCTAATTCTAACACCTTCTGAACCGTCACTTCTTTCCTTCGTTCCTCTACCGATGGGATAACTTCTTTGTAGATTTGAGTTCTGCCGCAGTGTTTGTGTTTTCATACATCAGTTTCCATAATATATTATATCTATGTATGCACTCTAAAAGTGCTTAATTTCCCTGTGACCCTATATTTTTGTGTGCATTGCTGTAATAGTTGCTGATTTATGGATCAGACATTTTTGTTATCTGCTTATGTTAGTAACTCAGTTTACCTTTTTCTTTGCAGCAACAGACACTTGAGTTGGCGGGTACTCAGCTCCCGGCTCAGTGGGCATTGTGCTTGTCTTTTTTGGCATGCGTTGTTTTCTTCCCCGCTGCCAATTTGTTATTTTTGAGTCCAGATTCAGCCTTCCTGTATCACTCAAACTCAAGTCCGAAAGTTACCTTAGGACTGGAATTTTGTTCATATAATTGGCACGCCTTGATATTTCCCTTCTCTTTGATGAATAATTATTTCCTGTTCAAGCTGTGACACTTTCTGTGAGCACCAGTCTATAAACAGACTTTTGATTCAGCCTGCTGCAACTTTGTTACTTGTTGCTCTCTCTATATTGTTTCCAGTGAACTGGTGACCTTCCTCTGATTCTTGCTAAAGCCTGTTTGGAATCCCTGCCTGCAACAGGGGGTTTATTTTACCTCACTGAGATGTTTCATCTGACTCCAGGCCCTAGCTTGACTCCAAGCAAAGATTATCCAGTACGACTCATCAAAGATTTTCCACCGTATCTCGAATAAGATTTCTTTCTCGCTCACCTGAGAGCCTACGTATATTCTGCACAGCGTTTTATGTAAATCATTCTGATGGACACTGGGCTCTATTTATGCCATATAAAACACTAAAGAAACAAGCATTTGCAATGCAATCGGTCTCGCCTTTGGGACCTTATATATATATAGCTATGCAGCACATTACCCTGGGTGCTGAAACATACACTGTTCTTTAACATGGAAGGAAAGTAAGCACCAAACTGCGTAACACGCCAGGTATGGGACCATATTGAGATAAATATTGCCTTTCAACGGGAAATGGTATAGTCCAAAGCTCTGGGCCCGATTCACAGAACTAACTTAGGACAAAATCCTAAACTTACTACCATTTTGGTATTCACAGAAGGCACTTACTCATTTTGGTATTCACAGAAGGCACTTACTCATTTCGGTATTCACGGAAGTCATTTAGGATTCCTAAAGTTAGGACTCCTAACTATACTACTCCTAAACTGAGAAAAATCCTGACTTTAAGACTTTCGGTATTCAGAGAAGGCATTTAGGAGTCCTAAAGTTAGGAGTCCTAAATTTAGGACTCCTAAATGCCTTCTCTGAATACCGAAAGTCTTAAAGTTAGGATTTTTCTCAGTTTAGGAGAAGTAAAGTTAGGACTCCTAACTTTAGGACTCCTAAATGCCTTCCGTGAATACCGAAAGTCTTAAAGTTAGGATTTTTCTCAGTTTAGGAGTAGTAAAGTTAGGACTCCTAAATGACTTCTGTGAATACCGAAATGAGCAAGTGCCTTCTGTGAATACCAAAATGAGCAAGTGCCTTCTGTGAATACCAAAATGAGTAAGTGCCTTCTGTGAATACCAAAATGAGTAAGTGCCTTCTGTGAATACCAAAATGG
This sequence comes from Lissotriton helveticus, assembly GCF_964261635.1. NCBI lineage: Eukaryota > Metazoa > Chordata > Amphibia > Caudata > Salamandridae > Lissotriton > Lissotriton helveticus. Next base: position 169,092,819 of record NC_136067.1, on the reverse strand, counting down.
TAGTACTTTTAGGATTTTGTCTTCAGTTAGTTCTGTGAATCGGGCCCTCTGTTTTTAATATAAAATCAGGGCCTTCAGTGGTCAAGTCACTGAAAATACAAGATTTGAAAAAAAAAAATTGTCTACGGTTGCTGTGGAAGACAGTTTCTATGGACTGGAATCTAGAGAATGCTAAAATGATTCTGGTATTTTACTGACCTCTGCTGGTCGTTTTCTAACAAGAAAGTTAAATAGAGGCAGTTGCCAGAAATTTTTTAAAAAGAAAGTCTCTCAGCAGAAAGCAATTCTGGTATTTTACTGACCTCTGCTGGTCGTTTTCTATCAAGAAAGTTAAATAGAGGCAGTTGGCAGAAAAGTCCTAGGGCTGATCTCCAGAGCCCACAAAGTACATACACATATAAGTATATACAAGAGGTCTCGAATGCTCAAACTAATAAATAAATGTGGCATAAGAAAAAGTTACCTTTGGTAACGCTCTTTTTGTTGGCTAATACTCATTCTTTCTGTCGATTCCTCACTTTATGAATTCCTCCAGGAGACAGATTGGATCCTGGTAATTGTATCAACACTTGCCTCGTGCATTGGTAGGTGCTGTTGTGTGGCTACGTGTCAGGTCCGCCTCGCCCCAGATGTGACGCTGTGGCTGCCACCTCCGCTTGCAAATGTCAGTTTCTTTCTGATCTCTGTCCGTGTCATTGGGCACAGAGCTCTTGGAAATCAAATTATAACAAAAGTGGAATCTTATTAACATGTATTGAATTAGTCTATTCCACAGAACGGAGAGGAGGGTAGGTCTGTGACGATTCTGCAATTACATAGATTATCCACCAGAAAGAGGGTTATTGAAGGTAAGTAACGTTCTAACCCCAGATTCCTGACCGTATGAATAAATAAAGAAGCAGTATCTCCCCAGTTGGGTCTGTGGAATGACTCATGCCAGGAAATCCTGCGGAGCAGTCTGGGGAAAATGCCCCTCCCGTCTGACCTAGTTATCCAGTCAGTAGTCTCTCATGAACATGTGAACTACTCCAGAGTAGCTGCCTGGCCCATGCCCAAGTCTAGCCCACCATGCCAGCGCAGTGGTATCAGCCTTTTCTCTGGTGGAATTTGCGCAAAGGCCTTCTAGAGGCTGGTTCTTTGACAGCCCATAACAGTTCTGAATGTACAAGACAATCCATCTGAAGACGGTTCTCTTCTGCATAGCTTCACCCTTTTTCACCTGACAAAAACCCACAAAGAGCTGATTGTTCAAAGGCCACTATCCTTCTTCAGCACCAAAATGCTAATGCTAATTTCAGCCACACGAACTCTGAATTGCAGAGGTAAGAGATAAAGGGCTTGTAGTGATGGAGACCAAGCAAGAGAGGTTCACAATGAAATGACAATTTTAAGAAAGGCTGTTTTTCCTTTCTTCACAGATTCTGGCCCTGATGAGAACTCCATAACAATCTGAGTTCGAAACGCGTAGACCATTATAGCCAAAAATCTACAAAATTGACCTGTATAAAAAGAAAATGATTATATGGCTCTCTGTGAATATTGACATTCCAGTGTAATTTCATGATTATATGTTGTCTTTGGTTGTATGTGAGATAGGATGATTGAGTTATGAGTGGAATTTGTTTGAAATGTATATATTATTTGTGTTTTTTTTTGTAAACAATGTAAATGTTGTGTGTATAAGGTCTGATAAAATGGAAATTTGGTGAAATAATAAACCAAACTCATGAACAAAAAAAACATTTATTAAATAAAAGATTAAATCCTCTCATATATGTGAGACCAAGACATTTTGTTTAGTTCAAATGTGTTGAGACAATTGATTTAGAATTCACATACAGTATTGGCACTTCTTTTTTGATTATTAATTGCTTGTGGCTAAGCCTTGCTGTGGGTAGCCCTGACCCAGTGGTGGTTTTTCATAGGTGACTGTTGAACATCACTCAAAAATCCGGTGGAGTGGATCCAAGCGTGGCGCCTAAGCACCACATTTGGTCAGACTGCTCTATCCCAGCTTTCGCTAGTACACAGGTATCCTGATTCAGCTGGCTGGTTGAGGCCTGTACCACCAGGCTTTCTGGTGAAGGATGCTGCAGAATGAAGGCAGGATCCCCCGATGAAGGCTTGTGCTGCCTTGCAAACTGCCTGTTCACTTGAGGGAAAGACCTTGGCTGTGCCCAGGCACCTAACAGTGTTTCCATAAGGGCCTTGTTGAAAGGAAGAAAAGGCTCCTGCGTTGCTTGCCTTGGGTGAAATATCTAATTTAAAACATTTGTCCTGGCTTCAGAGTTACCCAAGGGGAGTTCTAAAACTTCTGTGGCTTTCCAAATGACAGTGACAATGGAGGCAGACTCTTAAGTAGCCACATTAGGTAGGTTGAGTGAAGGCCAGTGTCAGGTTATATGTCTAAGCCTCTGACATCCTGAAGGTCCAGAAATAGATTTTCGTGGTCATATGGCATACTGGCATCATCATCTGCATTTTCATAAAATTATTGCAGAAGCGATCTGTGGTCAAAGTGTGGGTATATGGGAGGTCGGTGCAATGTCAATAGAAGACCCTCCAGGTTAACTTCAGAATCCAAAAGGACTAATAGCTCCCACACCAGCGTAGTTATCGTCATCTCTTTGGCAGTGAGCTGTGGCACCATAATGAGTATCTGCATCAGTCCTAAAGCTGGGGCCGACCTTGGGGTGAGATCAAGCAGCACAGTCAGACACAGATCCACCGGTGGTATACCAGCTGTTGGCCACAGCGTATCCTCCGGGATGGATCTGCTGGCAGTATTCCAACCGGAGGTCACTCTGATCCTTGAGGCTCGAAAGCGAGGCAGAAAGATTCAATCCATAGCATCCTTGAACTCCCTCACTGCTGCAGCGTTGCAGTGGGGTCATGGAAGTTGGGCCGAATTGGAAGGAGAGTCGGAACCAGTTCCGTAGTGGGAGTCTAGAGTTCGTGGCCTGGAGGTACCCAAGGTGTTTCCCTACTCCAAATTGTGGGAAGGGTAGGATGTAGGGGAGCCAGGTTTAGAATTCTTGTGCTTCTTTGATTTTTTGGACCTCAATGTTCTGTAACGTACAACTTGGCATAACGATCTCGGATGGCCTTAAGGGTTATCGAAGGAGATTTATCACACAAAGCTTAGTCGTGCTTGAAGCCCAGACATTAGAGACAGAATTTGTGAGGGTCCATCACCGACATCTATTTGTGGTAGTCCTTGCAGGGTTTGAACCCTGTCACCTTAGGTGAGGACATGTCCATAGCACACTGGAAATCAGTTTTGAAAGAAGAAAAATTCTGTCAAGTCCGACAGAACACAATGGTGTGAGCTCTTGATCCACTTTGGAAGGAACAAAAATAAATGAACTGACATCAGTGTACAGAGGTGGCGCTTATGTAAATGCCCAGACATCACATCCAGGGTGGAATGGACTCAACACAGACCCACACAATGTCACCTCCCAACACACAAGGGATTTGCTGACAGAATTCTCTGCATCAAGTTTGGCCCTCAGGGGTATTCACAAGGTGAGGAACCTGTGGTTAGAAGTACCCAGCAGCAGCTCATAGACAAACCAGAAAACAAATCAGTTTTATGTAATAATTCTAAAGCTAAGAACGGCTAAATGTAAACGACATTCAGAAATGAGGCATAGAAACACCAAACAAGACAGAGATCTTTGTGAGCCACCAAATAAAATCAGCCATGCAACTGAAAATAAGCTTGCCCACCTAAAAAAGGGTCACATTGTAATTTTAAATATCTTTGATCAGTTTTATTTTAGCATGAAACCACGTATATAAGAATTAACTGACCTTTTTCCTCTATTGTAGTGAACATAAGAACCAATCAATAGCAAGTAAACTGATGAGGCGGTAGACATTCTTGTTGCCATTGAAAGTAAGATTACTGATTGCTTAACTTGGCTGCCACTGCCAATGCAGTCTGGCACAAAAGGATATTTTGTGGAAAGGCATGGGTGCCAATGTAAATGCTCTTAACGTCTTTCCGTTTAGTGAAAAAATAAACAAACTAATACGTTTTGGCAGGACATCCAGATACACCGAAAAGAGTAAGTAAAAGCAGGTGACAAAGTCCCAAAATCCAAAACATTCTTCTTAACATGGCTGTTGTGCTACATATGGACTGCAGAGCTAATGAAAACTCACAAGTTCCGATAGTTTGTAGGTGTTGTTTTGCAACTGCAACTTCACTTTAACTGTATTGTTAAATTAATATATATATATATATATATATATATATATATATATATATATATATATACATACACATATAGAAATAAATTAAATGTGTGTGTTACGTGTTTACATATATACATATTTATCATGACCTCACAATATGTACAGCAATAAGTAAGAACCCCTAAAAGCATTAAATAACAGCACACTCATACCATAAATTAGATCTATATTCATTATTATCTAGTTTATGATGTTTTTTTAATTTCAACACAATCTTTATTACAGTTTTGTGAAGAATACAGCAAAAACATAACAAAATGTGGCTGAACAAACGAAGTGGGAATGAAGTAAGTATAAATTCATTATCAGGTCAAAATGATGTTTAGGAAAAAAAAGATGCATCAGCATGAAGCAGTTGAAATGACGTTTTACACAATATGGAGTGTATAGATTGCTATATTTCGAAATTGGAGTGGAAGTAGCACAACAATGGGGAAGGTGTGGGATTGAGTTGATGTAGGGATCGTGTACCGTGTACAGTGTTCAGGATGTATGTGTTTTTCTAGTGCTGGTAGATGAGATCTGGTCAGATCAGGTTGTGGGTTGTGTTTTGAATTTCCACAGCCTATGGGGGGTTGTGGGATGTTGTTTCCAAGGATAATGTTGCAGGGCAACGTTATCAACGCCTCTGATGTTGATACCCAGTTAACCCAGGATTGAAAAGAGGCTTTTGTGTGATCTTCCAATTTGTGGTAATCATTTGTATTGCCTCAGACAGCAGGATATCATGTAGAAGATGATCAGCGAGGCATTTGATGTTCAGATCGAGGAAGCCTTTAATGAGAAAGTTCAGTAGGTTTTGTGTAATATGCAAAATTTTGTTTGTGACAGTACCAGTGAGATTTTATGTTAGTTGACAGATTTCCAAATGGCATCCCATTCGGTCTTAGTTGTGGGAGTTGAGGAGTGAGTGGCCCGATATTCTTCTATTCCTTTATTATCCTTGGGCAGTTAAGGATGTAGTATTGTGTATACTTTGGAAACTTGGTGTCCGAGACTATTACATTTGTAGATAAGGGATGGAAGGGACGAATCTTTACAGTGTTGTTTAGATGTGGTCACACCCGTTTTCAGGCTGATGAAGTTGTAAAATTCTTGACTCTCTAAGTGGTATTGTGACTGCAGGTTCGAGAAAGTTAGGGGAAAGTTCCTTAAGCCTAGTTGTTGAGGATAACAAATACCATGATTGCCAATGGAGGGTCCGACCTGCATATGTGATGATAGGGTTCTGCCAGAGGGAGTCTAGCTTTGAGAATTTCATCGGAGATGGCAGTTTCTCATCAATTTTCAACAGATCATTCCTGGTATTTTGTAGTATGTGTCTATATTTGGTTAGGAGTTTACAGTTGATTGTGAGGAGGGTTGCAGGGTCAAATTTTCCTAAGATTGGTCTTTCAACCTCCAGCTATGGGAGGGTATAGTTGTCAGGGGTGTGGAACAAGTAAGTACCATGTTTGGCTAGGAAACCTGTCTGATAATTTTGAAAGTTGGCGAGGTTGACGCCACCTAATGTGTGGGGCAGGTGTAGTTTTTTTAACACTATTCTTGCTTTTTTACCTTGCTATATAAAATGCGTAATTAACTGGTCTAGTTTATGATGGAAGTCATCAGAGAGCAGAAGGGAGGCATGCTAATTAGGTAATTGATTATTGGGGTGACCATCATTTATATAGTTTCTTTTCGACCCCAGCCGTTGATGAATTTGGGCAACCAACTTTCTAGTAAGTCTTTTGTTTTTAAAGGGTACTTTTTTGTTATGTTTGATGGTGTCTATCAAGTCAGAACCAAACTCGATACCTAGATACTTAATATAGTGAAGTTGTCACATTAAGCCTGAGTTACCAAAAAGGTATTTTGTGCCGTGGAGGTTAGGAGATTTTGACTTCCAATTTGTCATTGTTCAATTTGTATCTGGAAACTCCTGAATATAGGTCAATGGTTTTGATGAGAGCAAGAATAGATACGCTCAGGTTACCAGTAACTATTAAGATATTGTCTGCATAAGCAGATAGTTTTACTATTTTGCCATCAAAATTGAAACCAGCTATCACCGGATTGTTACCAATATCAAGTACAAGAGGTTCTAAGGCCAGCAGGAAGAGGGAGGGAGCGGGTAGTCTTGTCGGTACCTTTTTCTAGTTTGAGCAGGTGGGATAGTGAACCATTAATGCAAATATGGGCGGATGGGTTACTATATAAAGCCATAACCATGTTTGTAAATTCATACCGCAGGTTGAATGTTTTTAGGGTTTGTTCGAAATAGGTTCATGATACCCTGTCAAATGCTTGTTCAGCGTAAAGGTCTACTGCGACCATAGCTGCTGTAGCTTATTTCGCTATATCGAGGACATGGCATAGAAGCTGAGTGTTGTCATTAGACATGCGTTTTTTAAGAATCCAAATTGGGTGGTATTTATTAATTTTGGTAGGAAGAGGCTTAGGTGCCTAGCTAGTATTTTTGTGTATATTTTATAATCCTTTAACAAGGAGATCGCCCTGTAATTTTTGTTAGGTCATTTTCTTCTTTCGGAATGACGACAATGTTGGCTTGTGCTGTAGTACCTGTTAACCCTCCAGATTCTGCAACATAACTCAAATGTTTTAGCATGGTTGTCTGGAGTGATTGGGTGAATGTTTTATAGAATTTAGCTGTAAAGCTATCAGGGCCAGGAGCTTTGTTTTATTTAAGTGTGCTAATTGCTTCAGTCATTTCTAGTACGGAGATTGGTTTGGCTAAAGCCATTTTGTTTTCCTCTGATAAGCGGGATAGTTGTAGTTTGTTTAGGTAGTTTTTACATTGTTCCAGTGTAATCTTTTGATGTTCCGAATAAAGTAAATTATAAAATGTTTTGAAGGTGTCCAGGATTTATTTGGGGTTAGTATGGGTTTTATTTTTACTACCTTTCTTATCTTTTATTGGTCTTGTTTGTGTTTAAGGTAGGAGATCAACATTTTGCCTGCTTTGCAGGCTTCGCAGAGTTTAAGGTCTTTAAATTCATTGATCCATACTCTAGCTTTTTCTCTTACTATTCTGTTGTACTCATATTTTTTTACAATAAGTAGGATGAGAGTGTTTTTTCCTAAGCTTTTGTTATGTGTTAACTCAAACTCTTTGAATTCTTCATCTAGTTTTAATAATGAGGCATTATTTGTAGTTGATTTTTGTTTTTATATCAATAAGGGTTCCTCTTACTGTTACCTCGAGGGCATCCTAGAGAGCTTGGATATTAGGATCTGGTAAGGTGTTGTCTGCTAAGTAGTTGAAGATAGTGTCTTCAATTTTCTTTGTCGTCTGGGTTAGTAAAAACATCGTTATTGAATCACCATATTCTAGTGGGAGCTTTCACGTTAGTACCCGCTAGGAGTGTGTTGATGCATGAGGGATCAGAAAGTAGTCTTGGCGATATGTTGTTTAATCTATTAGATGTATATAGGATCCTAAGATAAGAATATAGTCTATTCTTGTGTATGAGTTATGTGGTGCAGAGTAAAAGGTAGATTCTCTGGAGTCAGGTTCTTGTAATCACCAGGTGTCGTTAAGATTGTATTTTGAGCATAAGTGTTCTACAAACTTTTATGAGTTTTATGTGGGTGAAAGCTACCAGTGGAGTTTTGATTGAGGGTTGTGTCGAGTGGGAGATTAAAATCAGCACCAGCTATAATAAGTTAGGTGGAAGGTATATAACCAATTTTATCTGAAATATTATTACAGCAGGTGTTGTCCATCTACCTTCTTCGTCTATAGATAATTTTTCAAGTGTGTTATTGGAACGTTTGAAGATTAAAATATTAACTTTTTTTTACTGCAGGAGAGCAGTAAACCCCTGGAATCCAATTATGTTTTAAGGTGGTAGCTTCTTTATCAGTAATTTTCATTTCTTGGAGAAGAATAAAATCTCCGTTTGATTTATATAAATAGTCAGTTATTTTTCATCTTTTTACTGGATTATTTAGCCCTTTAACAATTAGAGAGTCAATGTTAAGATTGTGAGTGTCGGTGTGGTCATGTTTACAGTATGAATGATGATGGTTCAATTTGCCAAATTTCACAAATTAAAGTGAACAGGCCTACTTGTAGTATTAAAGTGCTACAGTATGTGTTGAAGACAATAGCCTATAGCCTTGGCGGTAAGTGTAGGTGGTTGTGTTCTTCCTCTTTGAGATTGTGGCGCTGTGTGTATAACATGAGAAGGGTAGTATTGTGCAATAGCAATAACAATAAGGTTGAGCAAATAAGTACTCCCCAAAAATGGGTTGAGATTATTGAGATCATGCACATGGTATTGTAATTGTAGACATTGTATGGTGTTATGTGGTGTTGTGTTAGGAGTAGAGAAAGATTAAGGTGTGAAAACATGACAAAAGCAGTAATGCAATCAAAATACAAAACCAAAACCCACAATCCTCCCAACTGTCCCTCCTATCCACCCTCTTCCCAACAACCATTGCACACAAAGGAGGTGGCGATGAAGCTTGGAGCAGTTAGTCTAACATAAGAAAACTGGTCAACATTGTATAACGTGAGTAAGAACACTTTAGATAGACACGTTCGGGTTATTTACTATAGGTATTTAGGGATAATATAACTGGTTGCAACAACCGGCGCCTCACTCCAACTGGAATTCCACAGTCTGGCAATATGCTTCATGGCCCCCTCAAACAAAAACAAAGAGGACCGGGACTTGATAGATCTACTGCTGACGGCAGCCGTCAAGACGGTTCTGACCAACTGGAAGGACACGGCGAAAGCCACATTCAAAGCATGGTTCAACTGGGTGACATTTCTAAGGGGAGCTGACACCATAACGGCCAAGCACACACAGACACCCCAAAAGAAATGCGAAATGTGGCGATCACTGGACAACTACTTGTCCTCGCACAAGCCGCCGTAGCTATGACAACACAGCCAAAGGTGCCCCAATTGAGCAAAGGAACAATAACAGGACACCGCCCCATTACCGCACCATTACTACTGCTCCTACCCTGTGCTTCTTCACTCTCTCTTCTCTTCTCTCTCAGCTCTGGGGGCTAAGGGGATGGGCAAGTAGAAAATGAGCGTGTGACAATCAAAAGACAGCAGGGGGGAGGAAGGGAGAAACAGAAGACTATTGAATGGAGGGCATGAACTAAAGAAGGAACAGAATGCCGGAACTGCACAACCGCAATCAGAAGTTTTAATTGCCAAGATAATCGGTCCATGTGCCTCCCTACGACATTTCCCTCCCATCCCATACCCCCCACGTCCCCCCCCCCCCCCCCCGGGCGTTTTTCTCCTCTTTCTTATCTCTGCGAATTACTCTCCCATGTATATGTTACGCACCATGTAAATATAATTTTCAATAAAAATTTACTGAAATAAAAAATAACTGGTGCAACAGTCTAAATGGGTTAATAAAGGTGCCAATAGTTATGGTTAAGCCATTATTTCCAAATCTAATAGGTTTTAGATTCAGTATTCTTTCAGAGCGGTTACTTAGTAATGGTACGAACAAACTATGGTCTTGGTTAGTTTTGTAGCAAATAATGTTTGGCAGCAATTAATGTAAGATATATTTATCTCATGTGTTTACACGTTAAAAAGTATGAGCAACTATGAAGATAACGGGAAATTGATCTTTCATTAGAGTTAGCTCTCAAGAGTTCCATTTCTTGTTCAGCAGTCTCTTCTAGGGAGAGTGATAGGTCTTTCGGGTCATTGAAGGTATGGAACTTGCCATTTAATGACACTTTGAATCTTGCCGGTCCTGCAAACGAAAACTTGAGCTTCATGTCTTTTAATCTGACTTGAAGGGCCAGGAATCCTTCCTGCCTTCAACAGTTGTTTTGGTGTAGTCTTGTGATATATAGATTTTATGTCCATTCCAGGAAATATCTGTGGTTGTTTTTGCGCATGTATGCCAGTATCATTTCAGCATTTCGAAATCTCAAGGGTTTGCATACTATTGGTCTTGTTATGTTCTTACATGCTGTTTTGAAAGTTGGAATCCTTTCGGCTGTCTTTAGCTCAAATTCTTTCAGGAAGTCTAAGGGCGTAACTTGTGGGAGCCAACTCTTGAGGAAGGATATGAATGAATCTGATGAATCTTCAGAGCTCTTGGGAATACCAAAGATTCTTAGGTTTCCTCTTCTGTTTCGATCTTCGAGTTTGGCGATCTCTTTTTTCATGAGTTTCATAGAGAGATGGATAAGGTTGTTAGGTTGAGTCTTCAACTGCACTGATTCTTTGTTCTGCATCTGGTATTTGATTGTTTATGGTGTTGATGTCAGCTATAAATGGTCTTTGAATTAAGTCAGTACTTATTCTATCCTTACTCGATGTATTGTACAGGCCAGAGTCTCATAAAGTAATATCATTTGAAAACTAGGGCTTCCAGAAAAAAACACTAATCTTTTTCTAAAAATAAATCCAGCCTTCTAATGACTAAATATAATGTTTATATAAACTCTGATGTCAGAGAACCTATGCAGAAATACCCCTATCCTAATGGAGAGGTTTTGTCTATTGCCCAATTAGGATTTTCCTCTAGTTCAGCAACAGCAAAAAATGGTATCAGCCTTTTAACTAGGCCGCTGCAACAATGTGGATTATTATTTAGGGTGGTCAACTGCCCACCTCAACTAATAATAACACTCCTTGTCAGGGTGAACCTTCAAAGTCAATAAATTATCCTGAGCTCACCTCCCAGGGGGGCTGCGGCACAGAGCAGAAAGGCTTAACTTTGGGCAATGTTCAAAGTATTAATGCAGTAACAACACAGTAATAAAGTCAAAACATGAGGCACTAAAATCCCAAATTAGATTAGAAAAATAGAGTCATATTTCATAAAATGTCATCAAAATGACAAACATCTAATGAGGGAGAATGGAGGTATAAATATTTAAGGTTTTACTTACAAATAGCAAATAGCACCAAAAAGAAATAAGGGCCCAATTTAGAGTTTGGTGGACAGGATTTACTCCATTAGAGCAAAGGAACAAAGGAGCAAAGTAGCTCATCGCCCTCAGGGAGTATCCGCTGTCAAATTTATAGATGCCCACCGGGCCAGCAGACATCTCCTGTTCGCACTCAACGTTTGATAGAGCTGTCCAGCACTGTCCCTTACCGCCAGGCTTTCTCTGGAAGTGACGGGCAAAAAAAACCTCTCAATTTGTTTGCCCACTCTAAATAAGGAGGGCAGACAAATGGCAAAATCACTGGTGGACCTTACTCTATCATGCCGCCATAGTTGTATCTCTGCAGTAGTGATGTAGTAGTCTTCCCCATTGACATCATGTAGGTCCCCCTATCTCTATATGAGGTGGACCTTCTTCATTTTTGTGGCTGGGTACTCCATTGCTTTTGCGATGGAGTATCCCCTTCGCCAAACGCTAAATTGGGCCCCAAGTGCCAGTTGTAGTCTATGAAAGTGGAAGACCAGGACAAAGGCCCAATTTTAGGCCAACTTTTAAGCCCTTGCGCAAAATTGGACTTTGTCATGTTTTGAGAAGAAAAAAAACTCCCAGCGTGGGATGTAGCTGAAACCAAAGCCACTGCTTGATACTAGAAGAAAGTTGGTCCTGATGGTGCTCAGGAGCTTTGGAGATTTCTCACTGAAAATGTTCTATGTCCCAAAGAAGAATGGTACTTAGCTGTTTTTCTGAGGTGCAGAGAGGGAAGTTCCTACAAATGCCAAGTAATATAAACTAAAATAAGGACAAGCCCATTTATCTTCAACTAGCAATCAATTAAACTTCTTCCAAGCTAGTCCAGGAAATTAGACACCCAAAAAAGCTGGACATTTCCACCTGGAGTTTTCTGAAAAAAGCCGGCCCTAGGTATTTTAGGAAAGTCTTGAAAAGAAAGCTACACTTGTGTAAAACCATTATGGCCGAATGTAATCTATCCAATTTCTTGATTAAAGTTTTGACTTCTGTTAATATTAAATCACCCCTAGCTTCTTTTATCAAGCTTCTTTTATTACCTCACATTTTGGAATATTCAAATTCCTAGATATGTCATCTTAGATTTGATCAGTCCTAGTAGAATTACACTATTCCACTGCATCGCCTTGGGTAACTTTGTATCCTGATAAAGCACCAAATATTTCAAGAATTAAAGGGATAACTTGTAGCATGCTCTCTACCTTGCCTAAATATATGATTACGTTAATGGTGTATAATTTCGACTTTAGCTCAAACCTATTGCAGATGAAGGACAATGTAAATTTTCCCATACTCAGTTTCTGAGCCACAGGAACTATTATTAACGTGAAGAAGTCTGAGGAGAGAGGGAAACCCTTTTCATCCACTTTCTGATGTCCAAGCAGTTTAATAGGCGTCGTTCAGTTACTATCCTAGCATATTGATTGACATGTAGACAACCTGGGAAGGAAGTGGCATTTTGTGAAAATAACGTAGCTACTATTGTGTACTTGATTGATATCTCCCTTTCAAGGCAGTCCTGTATTTCCTTGATGGGAAGATCCTGACACCTACACATTAAATATGTTTTCACTGAGAATTACAGTTTGCACTGACTTGTATTGAGATAAACTGTAATACCAGGTGGATTTTACATGTTTTTAATTATAAGCTCCAACTGGCCCTTTTCTGGCCCTAGTCAGTTGAAATGACAGTTGTTCTTTGATCTTCTGTTTTGTTTCCTGCTACTTTGGAATAAATGCTATTTGGACTTTAGGCTTCCCGTCATATTGTGTTTTATTTTTAACAGTACTTTTTCTTTGAAAATTAAGGATACCACCCTTGCTTTAGCGTAACCTGCTTTTACAAGGCATTTGAAGGTTCTCTGGACTGAGCGCGAGCGAGGCATCAGAACTTCCACAGTGCCTCCCGGACAGCCTGTCTAACTGCCTACCTTTGTCAGGCTTGTGTCAGCATCTCGACCGCTTCATCTTCACACGCTTCTACAGTGCTGAGCTTCTATTTCCAGATGCGCACTGTAAGGGACCGATTCACAAAGGTAAACTGAGATGAAAGTCTAACTTTACGACTTTAGGTATTCACAAAGGGTGTTTACGAGTAGCAAAGTTAGACTTTTGACTCAGTTTAACATAAGATTTGGTCTCAGTTAGACTTAAGACCGAAACTTAAGTTAAACTGAGACAAAAGTCTAACTTTACTATTCGTAAATGCCTTTTGTGAATACTGAAAGTCGTAAAGTTAGACTTTTGTCCCAGTTTACCTTTGTGATTCGGGCCCTAAGTGTGCTCCTCCACCTAAAGCCTTCAAGCTGCGCCCACACACTAACAGGTTTATGGGGCATTGCCCCAACCATGTACGGCAAACTTGCGTTAACTTCTGGATATCTCCAGCAAACTAGAAACACCAAAGTGTATTCTGCCCATTAGTAGCAGAACCTTCAATTACTTCAAAACAAAATAAATAGTAAAAGGGTGGATCGTTTGACAGTGATTCGCACACTAAAGGCAAAATATTTACAAAACACCATGAAAGATACAAACCTGCCCGATTCTGCGGAGACAACCACTGCAATATGGACCCAAGCGGGCGTTGGAATGTTTTTTTCTGAGACAGTACAGACCCCGAAGGGCGTTCATGGTATGGCGGCCGGGGGACAGGATCTGGCGACTCAGCTCCCTCAGCGCAGCTCCTCTATTGAAGAAAGCGCATCGTCGGAGCAAGAAGACGCGAGAGCTCCTCCTGGCGGGCAATAGGCACCGCCGCAAGTGGGCCGGCCGCGTAAGGAGCGAGGAAAAGCTCCCGCTGCAATAAGGGGAATCTGCAAGGTCAAAGATTACAGCAAAAAAAACAAAAGACCCGTGTTCCGCCCAGTAAATGGCCCAACTCTGCTCATACATAGCACTTAAAGGCAAAACTCAACATGCAGCATCAGAGAGATAGCAAAAAGGACTTAACTGGCTGCGCAGCAGCGAAGAAAGAGGGGGATTACATAAGATGGACGCCCTTTCTAGACAACACTAACACTGTGAAAGATAAGAAAACATATTCCCTGTGGGACTGTTGGGAGTTGTAGTTGCGGACTCCATTGTTTCTCTTTATGTTTTTGATGATTTTGGAATACAAAAAAACATTTTAGTGCTTTTCTGGCTGCTGTGTTTGTGATATAAAATAAAGCGTGGAAATAGAAGCATAATCAGAGCCTCCGGTCCTGACATAGAATCATGGAAATACGCGCTAGCGTGTCCTTGTAAATAATGCGATATAATATTGCCGCTTTTCGCCCGAAAACGGACACTAAAGCGGCAATAATTATATCGCCAGCCCTTGATGATATGCCCCCACACTCTTTAGTTCCAGACCTGCCATCTCTCCCTATTTCAGAGGAACAGTATCCATTGTTGCCAACACAGACTTCATTTTGCTGTGAATTTAGGGTTGGTACCACCCATTCTCTTTATCATTGCCTATACCCAAAACAAAAAAAATCCGGAATCCAAAAGAAGTTCATAAAGATTGTAAAAACACAATATTTTTCACATCAAATCTCGCTCTATGGATTTAAAGATTTCAAAATGTGGTTGACATGTTTACTTCCCATGTCAGTGAATATAGATTCGTTTTAGGGGTCTAAAACCTTTCAGTTCGATTCTGCTGCACACACAGCATTGCTTGCATACCATGGAGTTTTACTTCACATAAATGAGGCAATGTCTATCTGCTGTAATGGGCTATTCAAACAAAGATACGACCCTGTTTACTTACCTATGGGGTTCTGCTAGACATAGAAGAGATATTCTTTACCAGCTGCGGACTTACACTGGAGACAGAAAATATCTTATTCTACCTGCTTTAAAATTCACTTGTACACCGATAAGCCTTATGTGCCATCCCAATGCCTATGCTGTAAACAAATGAGGCCTAGTGTACCTGCTGTGGCTGTTTTTAAAAGCGGAAAACAGGGAAGTAATGTAGGCCCTTGTGGTGAGGGGATAGGGTGGGGGTTAGTGAAAGTGAAACCACACTGACGTAGGCAGACTCGCTATGAGTCTGTAAAGCTGACAGAATTTTAAGGCAAGCGTAGCCTAGCCAAATTATACAAAGAAATACACTTGTTTTTAATTACCTTCTGTTGAGAGCTTAACAGGTGTCAGCTAAGGCCCTTTTTAGGTTTCGCCTGGACAGCACGCATTCGCTATCAGTGAAATCTTTTATTAAGAAACAAAAAAACGTATAAATGGTCTTAAAGCCCACCCCTTACTTACCATTGGTTGGCTTCCACATCACGCTTGTTTCCTTGCTACCTACTGGTTACCGCCTCCTGCTCGCCTGCTACTTGCTGCTGGATACTCATATGTTTGTCCCTTGGTGGAGCATGGATGAAGTACAGTTTCCTGTATGTGGCCAGTGTCCTTCCCCTGACCACATGCTCTTTTAAAACAAATCTTTTCACATGTACTCTATACGTCTTCAGACCATCCCTGCTCCCACCGCCAATGCTTATCTCCAAACCCCCACCCGCTCTCCTTTGTGTTGCTGTTCCCTATGCCCACTCTTCCATGTTGCTTGCCCCCTCGCAGTCACCTAGCTCTACGTTGTGCTGCTGCTCCCTCTTTCTCTTTCCTCCCCCACACCTCCCTCCTATTGCTTGCCTACCTCACTCCTCTGCCCTCCGTTGTATTGCTGCTCCCTAACCAATACGCAAAAAGAAAGAGAGGCAACAGGTATAGACAGTCACATAATAGACAAGAACGTTCTTGAGTCTTCAGTGAAGTAGAAAGTTCTTCTTTAATGGTTTCAGTTCTTTGAAGAACTGAAACCATTAAAGAATAATGTTCTACTTCACTGAAGACTCAAGAACGTTCTTGTCTATTATGTGACTGTCTATACCAGTTGCCTCTCTTTCTTTTGTCATATTGTTTAGTAGTTTATGTGGTCTATAAGCAGCAGACCTTAGAGGTGGGGAATAGTCTATTCAAAGAAACTTAAGTTGTTGTTGTATATTGAGGTGACAAATTGGGCTGTGCTGCTTTAAAAATCCTTGGCTGCTTTTTTGAATCTTTAGAAGTATTGCTGCTCCCTCCCTTCTCCTCCATACCTCCCTCGTGTTGCTTGCCCCCCACACACTCGCCCTCCATTGGTTGCTGCTCCGTGCCTCCTCCCCATACATCCCTCGATTTGCTTGACTCCCACATTACTGGCGCCCTCCATGGTGGTGCTGCTCTCTCCCCCCCCACACTTACCTCGTGTTGCTTGACCCACTGCACTCCCCCACCCTCTGTTGTGTTGCTGATTTCTCCTTCCTGCCACACAGCCCCTGTTTTATACTTGACCCCCGGCACTCCCCATGCCCTCATGGTGTTGCTGCTCCCTCACTTCTCCCCAACACTGCCATTTTGTTTCTTGCCCTCTCACCTTCCTCTCCATGTCTGCTGGGTTGCTAACTCCCACAATTCCCCTTGCTCTCTCCAACCCTCCCGTCCCCCCAAAAAACATGAAACAAAGTCAAATAGCTCTGGCAGATGCAAGTGGGGTTTAAAGCTTTGGCGGGACTGTGGCCATAATGGAGGTTTGTCATTTGGGCGTATAGGGCGTATAGGGCCCACAAACGAGGTATATGAAATCTGGGCCGAATATTTTGATCTTAATTACTATATCACTGCAGGATATTTTGGAGCATATGGATTGTTTATCTTGAGGATACATTATATATAACTCAAGTCCTTCGAATATTTTGGTGTGATTACTCAAACCAAAAATATATATGCTACCTACCTATGACTCAGATGAAACTACTTGCAGCATATCATCTAGACACAAAGGATTTTTGGAATAACACAGATATGCCCTGAAGAAGTTCTGTTTCACAGAACGAAACGCGTCGGCTGTGGCACAAAATTCTAAGAAAAGAAAAGAAATTTAAGCAAGAACCACAAATCATCTTCTTTGATAAGGACTCCGTATGAAATGACCTGATCATATAAGTTTTACAAGTGGTGCTGGACCAAATTTTGAAACACTCATAATTTACTCTGTTGACAAGGGTGGTGCCCTTGGGCAGGGGGCACCTTTGGAGCTGGCACACAGAACTCATTTTTGAATCACAATATAAATTGGTCTATATATTCCTTGGGGTTGGTGCTGACTTTAGGTTAATTGGTCCGCTGTCCGATGTATGTGTATGCAAGCTCTGGCAGATGCAAGTGCTATTTGGCTTTGTTTAATGTTTTTTAGACATATGGCACCGCAACGTTGGCTGCTGTGCAACATAACTTAAAGAAAAAAGTACTATGACGCAGCCAACGATTGTACAGCAGGCCACGCTAATGTGCAACATGTCTTATAAAAAAATTGCCAAAGCCAATGGATCTTGCATAGGTGAAATCTATTGGCTTCGCCAATGCTGGTTCACTAACAGAATCAGACTCAAAAATATAACTTGGCTGTATAGATATGTGCAAGCCCTGAAGCCGGAAGCAAAGCATAAACGTTTCAAAACGGAAAAAAGACCTCAAATTAAAGGACACATGGGCTATAATCTGGGGGAAAGACATTCCATATGTTCACAATTTAGGGTAAATACTAAAAAGCCTCTGAAGCATTTGCATCTTTCACCATCTAGGCCCCAAATTGATCTTCGAGGGGTCAGAGTTGTGCTGGAAGGGCTGTGAGAAAAGGGAGACATTTCTTTAAATATGGTGGACACCTAAGCATATTAAGGTTTTCTGGTGTGAAGTGTTATGCCATATTAAGGCCATCACTGGAGTGACCCTGCTGCATCAGCGCAAGGTGGTCTTTGCTGGGAGATTCGGGTAAAGGTAACGTATTTCTATTTGCAACCCGCCAAGGAAAACTAATCTCTTACCTGCTGCTTGCAGCCCACCCATCTGTCGCCAAAATGTGGAAACAAACAATGGTTCCTCCAATAACCATGCAGTGGGGCAAGATTTGGTCAGTCTTTGCCAAAGAGATGGCCACTTATAACAATAACGTATACAAGTAATCTAATGTGGCTTCACTTTGCCACATACATTAAGAAGGGCCAAATACTGATGGGTGATCCAGTGGTCCAATAAGAAATTCTGTCGATCTCAATTGTGCGACCATTCCTCACAGCCATAAACTAATAATGACTCAACCTGATTGCCTGACCCACTGGAACATACATTACCACATAGCCCCCTAAAAGTGGAATAATGCCCATTGCCTTCTTGGCTTGAATTAACAACAAAAAAATACAGATGATTTTATGGAAAGTTCTATTTAAGGATTTCGTCATGACCTTTGTTACATCTTAAAAGATGAACATACAGCCAGTATAAATTCGGGAAGGACACCTTCCACACTACAATAGCACCTCTTCAGGTTACTGCACCTTAAAAGAGTGATTTATATATAAAACTTTTAAAAAACAGTATTAGAATAAATATAAAATCCATGTTGTGAACATTTTAACATAGCATGAGTATCACCAAACAATCAGGGACTTATTTACAAGCCCATTGCGCCACAGGTGCGTCACTTTTTTTGACTCACTGGCAGCGCAGTGTGCCTGCCCATATTTACAAGGCCATGTAAAGCCACGCTGCTTGGCTTTTCATGGCCTTGTATATATGGCCCCCTTTCACACATTACTCTGCATGAAAGGGGCAGTCCATGGAAGTTGCTGTGGGTTTTCTCACGCAACCCATGGAACCTAACGCATTCCCAGATTTACAATATTTCGTAAACCTGGGAATGCAACCTGGGAATGCGTCAGATTCCTATGCCTCCCCAGAGGAGTGAGAGCGGTGCAATGAGGAGAAACACCTTTATTCCTCCTCATTTTTCCTTTTTCCAAGTGTGCTTCACAGCACACATAGAAAGAGGAAAACACCTCTTGTGATTGTTTTTGTGCAGGAAGGTGTTCCTTCCTGCACATAAACACCACCCCTACAGCACAGACATCCTTGCACCATGGCACAAGTGTGCCTGCGTTGGCGCATGGCAGCCCATTGGGCGCCAGCGCAGGGAAAAAGGACAGGAATGTGCCTTATTTTGTCTATACGGCCAGGGCCGGACTGGGAACCGTAACCAGCCCGGGCAAACTGCTCGCCGGCCCCCCTGGGGGTGAGGAGGGTGTTTAGGCAATCTGTTTGCTAGGACCGATTTCAGCTGATTATGTTACAGGGGGCCGATCTTGCCGACCCCCATTAACAAAAAAACTGCCCCACAGGGGTCCAAAACCGGCCTCCACCCTTGCGGTCCACCCGGGATGCCCGTTACAGCCAGTCCGGCCCTGGATACGGGGCTTTCCCGCCCTTTCCTTTTGAGGCACGGCAGCGCTGCAGGAATACTAGCTGCACTGTAGTGCGTCAAATTATTGTAAACGAGGTCCTCAGAGTTTAATTTATAGATGGCGAATGAGCATTATCGGCCGTTTACGAACGGGTTAAGCTGAACCATCCTCTCTTCTTCATTATTAAAGCGACTTTTAATTATTATTGACTTTCCATAATTCGCCCAAACTGAAGAAACGCGCACATATCCGCAGGGGTATTTCCAAGAATAAAACACGACCCAGCTGCACCTTTTTCAAACCCGATTGCATTCAGTTCATCAAGGAGTGAGCAACCTTCCTGACATCAACCTTGAAGCAGGCAGGCTCGGCCATTAATCATCTGCCGATAAACTCTCCCGTTACAAAGCAGTGAGGCCTTAAATTAAAGTCTCGCGCTTGACTGCAGTCACCGCCACGGGGGAGCGCAGACGCCAATGCTAGAAATAATTACACTGGCGCACACTCAGCAGTGTGACTCACGTACACTGAGGACAGACGTCAGTGGCAGCCCGCCTTCAGGCGGCGGCATCTGGAGGCCCTGCAGCAAAAGAATCAGGGTTGAGCCTGGCTGCCTGGGAGCCACTCAGCTGAAGCAGGCAAGCTGGGCCCATCCACAGCTGCAGCAGCAGAAGCAGGCATTCCTTCCGCCTGACCCGTCCAATTTCCTGAGTCAGGCAGTAGACCGGTTTCTTAGAATTAAGGACTCAGAGTTTGGCAGATGGAGTTAAGCAGGCAGTCAGGGTAGTGGAGGACCTTCTTTCCACCACGCTGGTGGAAGAGGAGTTTATGTCCCCACCCTGCCTTTACCTCAGGTGCAAAATTTAAAGTTCACCAGTGACCACCGCCCCTGCGATAAACTCTATACATTTGTATGAACCAATCACGGTGGTCCAATCTCTTTCCTTGCCCTGGACATGGATGCACCAAAATATGAGGGATAGTCGGACTGACTGACATCACACAATATTTGAACACAGATGACATCACCATACGTGCTAACATATGATTAAGGAGACTACTGTTTTTTAAAGTTAAAAAAATAGCTTTTTTTCAGCTTTCTCCCATTTAAAATTGCCTCCAAATCAAGTAAGTCAATTGGGAAAATAAAATACCACCATTTATTTTGTAAAATCTGCCTCTTTCCATCTTCCAAATGTTGAAATGTATGCATCACTTGTTCCATACTTATTTGGTAATTGTCTTCAATTTGCTTCTCGGACGTAAGGAAAGATCAATGGGCCTCATGTACAATGCCTGTTTGTGATTGCATACCCTGCAATTTCCAAACTCGCAGGTTTTGCAAATTCAAAAAGGCTTTTCTTTATGTACAAAATTCCTTTTACGGGTAGGAACTTGTGAAAGGACCTCTGCAATCTTTTCTGAATTACAAATAGGAGGGGGGCATAAAAGTATGCCCCTTCCCTGCTATTCCCCATTCAGATAGTAATTGATCAATGGTTTACAATCAAAATCTTTTCTTTGAAAAAAAACAATGCCGAATAACTAGCGTGGGAGGCAGTTGCCCAAGGTACCTCCTGCTCCCCATAAAGTTTTTAATTACAGAAAACGTGTTTTTTAGAGCACCACTGGTTCATTTAAGGATGCAAAAAAAAACAGTTTTGCGTTTTGGATGCATCATGGCGATGGTAGTGTGCTGTCCCTTTTAGGCCACTGTCACGTCGTTATGCCTGACCTTCCAGACAGGTCAGGCAGTGAGGAACAGGAAATGGACACACAGGAAAAGGAGGAGCGAGTAGCCTGTAAGCCAGTAGCTTCCTGGCAGGGAATAAAGTAAGTTACCCTCAGCCGAGCTCTGTGTGCTGTGTTTGATTTGGGCGGGCACAGGCGTGACAATGGCGACGAGGGTGGGATAAGTCGATCCCACACACAACGTCGCGCAGCCCAGCCAAGAAACGGCTCCAAACGACCAGCCGGTAGCTCCAGAAGCGCCACAAGAAAGAGCGCGAAACGGACCGATGCCTACAGCGCCATCCTGGCTCACCACTAGAGCGGAGTGAAGGAGAGCACACCAGAAAGTGCTCGCGCGACGGCGCCCCCGCCGCAGAAGAAGTGTGGAGCCCAGCAGAGCAACCGTGAGGCAAGCGCGAGCCCAGCAGAGCAACAGAGAAGCGAGCGTGAATGCTCCACCCCCGCCAAAGACGTGAAGAGCCCTGCAGAGCGGCAGCAAGGTGAGCGCGAGCGCTCCATCACCGCCGAGGCCGGAGGACCACGAGGGTGAGTCCCGCAGCGTCTGCGGCCGCTACAGAAGTGTCAGCGCGGCCTGTGCACGTGTTAGAGGCTGCCGGGGCCGGAGAACATGGCGGCCATCTTTAAGTCAGGCGCCAGCCCCCAATAAACCCATGTTTTCCATCACGGCGGCCATCTTAGAGTCAGGCAAGGACTGTGAATGAGAAAATAAGCGGGAACCTCGCCGTTAACCTCACGCTCAGGCTTAATAAGACCTGTAACCAGCCCAAAGACTGCCACCAACAGCAAAAGAAGACCATAACACTCACAAGCTAGAGCAAAGAGTGCAGAAACAAGCAAAGACTGCCACCAACAGCAAAACGGAGACAATAATACCCACAAGTTACCACTAAAGCGCAGAAACAAGCAAAGACTACCCTCATTCAGCAAAAGGGATTACAAGCTACTGTAACGGAATACAGGCTAACCATGTCGGACACTGATGCTCAAAGCACGTCCTCAACTGGAGGCGCACCCACGCAACCCAACATGACGACGGTGCCTCAAGTTGCGTCCATAGGAGCGCCATTCATGCGACAACCGCAGCCACTGGTGCTGACGCCTGGAAACACCATGGGGCCTGCTTGGAAAACCTGGAGTGAGGACTTTGAAGACTACATGGAAGGGTCCCTTGTACAAGACTCTAAGCGCAAACTGGTTGCGCTGCGGAATCTTGCTGGCCAAGAAATAGCACAAATAATCAAAGAAATGCCCAATGTCGCCACGGCCACGTATGATGAAATAAAGACTGCCCTTGATCGGCGATTCCTCCACAAGCGCAATGTTGATTACGAGCGCTATGTGTTCAACTTAGCGTCTCAAGAAAAAGGGGAGTGCATGGGCGATTTCATCACACGCATCAAGAGGATGACGCGTCACTGCGACTTCGAAAATTTCAAGACGGAAGATGCACTACGGCTCCGCATCATAGATGGATGCCGTTCAGAATCACTACGCAGACGCCTCCTAAAGAAATCATACACACTAGAACAAATCGAAGAACTTACAAGGATCAACGACCAGGCAGAAGATCACGCCAAAAGGATGGAAACACACAAACCTGAACACAAAGACAAAGATCATAAAGAGCAGGTCTTTCGAATACAATCGCGCACAAGCATCCGCCCAAGGTCGAGTGCACATAGAACAAGCAAGCACCACCGTAGCCCCCGGAGATCATCGCCCCGGCGAGATTCACGACAAACAAAACACACTAAACCTGCACCTGCCTGTTACCGATGTGGCCAAGATTACCCCCACTCAGGGCAGTGCCCGGCCATTGGTCAACGGTGCCACCGGTGCGGTAAGGACAATCATTTTGAAATAGCTTGCCAAGCTAGACAATCTACCCGAAGGTCACCCACTCCACGAGCTAGCACTCGGCACCATGCCCGAGCCGTGACGAGAAAGGAAAGTCACTCATCAGACTCCTCAGGCTCCAGCACCCGCTCGACATGCTCCCACCAACGACACAGTCGATCCACAAGTACGCCTCGCTCTCGTCATCACTCAACGAGATCACGCCAGGCTCACCGTTCCTCATCCAACAGCTCATCGGCACTCACCACAGTGTCACAAGACAGTGATGAATATGTCTGCAGAGTGTTTGACTCATCCACAACGATGCAGGACAGTGACGAATATATATGCATGGTGGCCGACCCGGACAGACTCAAACGATATCCGAAGCTAGACATCCTGATAGGAGAGCATCCAGCGAAATTTGTCCTGGACTCGGGTGCCTCGTTGAATTATATATGTGCACTGGAGTACCAGAAAATGAAGAATCGACCCAAATTAGAGCCAGCGGCAGTCCGCATCTTCACGTGGATGTGCCGGAAACCTCTGCCTTGTCTTGGCCGATTCCATACCACACTGACCTTCAAGAACAGAAAAATTCCAGCATATGTTCACGTCGTGGAAGGACCCGATTTCGCTGACTGCTTGCTCAGTCTGCCAACGGCAGAACGACTGAAGCTGGTGGAACTGTTGTACATGACGGAAGATGCCCCTGACATCGTGGCAAAGTTCCCGAAACTGTTCAAAGGACTGGGCAAACTGACCCATTTCAAAGTAAAGCTCCACATCAATGAGAACATCACACCTGTTGCCCAGCATCACAGGAAAGTGCCCTTCCACCTGCAACAAGCTGTTGATGACGAACTACAAGATCTGCTACAATCCGACATCATAGAGCGCACGTCTGGACCCACCCCATGGGTATCACCGGTGGTGGTGGTCCCGAAGAAAGGACAGGACAACAAAGTCCGGCTGTGTGTGGACATGAGAGCGCCCAACACCGCCATCGAGCGCGAGCGCCACCCTGGGCCGCACATCAGTGATATGATCACAAAACTGAACGGGGCCACAATATTCTCCAAACTCGACCTGAACAAAGGTTACCACCAACTGGAGCTCCATGAACAGTCACGTTATATCACGACTTTCACCACGCACCAAGGCCTATTCCGATACAAGCGCCTGAATTTCGGCATTTCATCTGCCGCCGAAATCTTCCAGGAAACCATCAGGAAGGTCATACAAGGGATCCCGAATTCTTTCAACTACAGCGACGACTTGCTCGTTTTCGGGAAAGACCAAGTCGAACATGACACCGCACTGGACAGAGTGTGCCATGCACTGCTGCAGGCCAACCTGACCCTGAACGCGAACAAGTGCGAATTCCACAAAAATACTCTCAAATTTTATGGACATACTTTCTCCAGTGAAGGCATGACGCCTGACCCTGACAAGGTGGCCGCACTAGCTGACACTCCGACACCACAGGATGTAAGCGATCTCCGCTCATTCCTGGGGATGGCAAGTTACTGCTCGCGATACATTCGTGACTACGCCACCATCAGCTACCCGCTCCGAGAACTGACACGTCAAGGACAACCCTTTGAGTGGTCACGAGCGTGCACCAAAGCCTTCACAGAGATAAAGCAAGCCGTTGGGTCTGCCATCAACCTGGCATACTTTGATACAAATAAAAGAACAGAAATCACTGTCGACGCCAGTCCGGTGGGTTTGGGTGCCATTCTAGCCCAATACCGTGAACACTCTGACCAGCGACACATAGTCGCCTACGCAAGCCATAGCCTCACGGACACGGAAAGGGCGTACTCCCAGCCGGAGAAGGAAAGCCTAGCTGTAGTGTGGGCGTACGAACACTTTCACCTGTTCGTGTATGGGAAACATTTTACCATCATTACTGATCATCAAGCCTTGCTCACAATCTTTGGCAATCCCAACGCAAAGATGCCACCTCGCATCGAACGATGGGGTCTGAGACTCCAAGACTATGTGTACACAATTGTCCACAAACCAGGCAAAGCTGAAAACCCTGCGGACTATATGTCCCGGCATCCCTTGCCGATTGTCACGAAACCTGACTCTCTAGCGGACGACTACATCCACTTCGTCATTGACGCTGCGTGTCCCCCTGCAGTCCCCTTGGAATCCATCCAGACTGCATCCGCCTCTGACCCGCTGATTCAGACAGTCATGACCCACGTTCGCAACAACTCCTGGCGGCAAGCATTGAACACTGCGCCTGGATCAGATCCTCCCTTGCACGACCTCACAGCGTTTCATCGTGTTCATGAAGAGCTGTCCATCAGTGACACTGGACTTCTTTTGCGAGGGGGAAGAATCGTGATTCCTCACAGCCTGCGCCAAGGCATCATCAATCTAGCCCATGAAGGCCACAGGGGCCTGAATGCCACAAAGAAGACTCTGAGAGAACGAGTCTGGTTCCCCTCTCTCGACTCCATGGTGGAAGCAACTCTAAAAGACTGTATGACGTGCCAACTAGTGAGCCATGAAGAACCCCCAGCACCTCTCCAAATGTCTGAATTGCCAGATGAGGTGTGGAAGCAGGTAGCAGTCGACTTCTTTGGACCACTCCAATCAGGACAGTACATCATGGTCGTCATGGATGAATATTCAAGATTCCCCTTTGCACACATGATAGCGTCCACCAGAGCAACGGCCGTCATCCCCGTACTGGATGACATCTTTGCAGCATGGGGTGTTCCCGCAAGAGTCAAATCCGATAACGGGCCCCCGTTCAACGGCCATGAGTTCGCGGAATTCGCGAAGCATCTTGACTTCAAACATCACAAGATAACTCCACTGTGGCCACAAGCCAACGGCATGGTGGAGAGGTTCATGGGGACATTAAAGAGAGCCATCCAACAAGCAGAGATAACACGTCGAGATGTCCAGCAAACCTTGAACGAAGTACTGAGAGCCTACCGGACCACCCCTCACAACACCACGAATCAGTGCCCGGCCACACTAATGCTGGGAAGGACACCGAGGACAAGAGTGCCCATGATAAGCACCACGCCTCACTCAAAGACTGTGACCGTTGACCACGAAACACTCGTTGATATTGACAAGAGAAAGAAACAGAAAATGAAAACATATGCAGACAATCGCCGACACGCCAAAGAAACTGATATCCGTGAAGGCGACTGGGTCATAGTGAGAGGAGACCGGCGAACGAAAGCAGACAGCCGATACCTGAATCTTCCCTTACAAGTTCACAAGAAGAAAGGAACCATGATTACTGCCAAAGCGGATCACAAGCAAATAACGAGAAATATATCTCATTTCAAAAGACACCATCCTGTGAACAGGCAGGAATCCTCCTGTGGACATACCTCGAGTGATTCTGCTAGTCCAGGCGACCACGCCGAGATTCAACACCATCACCGTCCAAGAATGACTACCAGTCCTGAGCGACGCAGCCAAACACCAGAGAGAGAGACTCGCCCCAGACGCCTGGTGAGGAAACCACGGCGACTCGTCGAAGAAATGTAGCATCAATTCTTTTGTACAAAAGGGGGAGATGTCACGTCGTTATGCCTGACCTTCCAGACAGGTCAGGCAGTGAGGAACAGGAAATGGACACACAGGAAAAGGAGGAGCGAGTAGCCTGTAAGCCAGTAGCTTCCTGGCAGGGAATAAAGTAAGTTACCCTCAGCCGAGCTCTGTGTGCTGTGTTTGATTTGGGCGGGCACAGGCGTGACAGCCACCATCACTGAAAATGCGCCCGATCCAGGGGGTCGCAAATTGTGCTGTGCCTAATGAATATTAACAATGCAAGTCATTATGCGATTCGATATTTTGTGAACCAACCTGTTAGTACTTAGGTCGGTTCGTAAAAAACTATTCATTCACAAAAAAAGTCCGTGTGCAGTTTACAAAAACGTTTTGCAAATGGAATAATAGAACTTCAGGCCCAAATCTACTAAGCAATTTAGCTCTCGCAAACCCTACAAGTTACTAAATTAAAGGGTTTGCGAGTCCTACATGTTTTTTGACCATGTACTAAGCCCAATTACAGACATGATGGTTAGCTGACTTCAGTGCAAAACCATGCCTGTGATTGCTTCCAATCGGAGTAAGTCACAATTTGTGACCTACCTCATTAATATTCATGAGATATGTAGAACTGGATCACACTCTGAATGGGGATTTTTCGATCCAACCGTATAATACGTAGGTCGTTTGACAAAATCTCATGGGATTCACACAAAGTTGGTGCGCCGTTTGTGACCACTTTTTGCGAATTAAATGTTAGAGCAACTGGCCCAGGGAACAGAAACAACACAAAGTGAAAGGAGAATGATAGGACACACTGAAAATAGGGGATGAATAACAACTGATAAGCAATAATATTAATTAACCACTGGGGATTTCTATGGAACCACAGTCTACTGTTGAGACAAGTTTTAGGACACAATAAATTTAGTAAGTACCAGTTTCTGTACTACAAACAATTCACTTTTATCATCATAGGTTTTATGTTTATAGATGCTTTGCTTGTGTGAAAGTGTTTTTAATCATAAGAAAAATAATGCTTAATTTAGTTATGTTTAAGTTAGCCTGAATAGGCATCTAATATCGTACATTGATATAATTTACATTTGCAGGAAGAAACTGTGCTTTTATTTTATGTGAACAAGCATTTTCCATGTGCATGTTTTCTCTGTGTGATTTTCCATTTCCGAAAAGCAGCAAAGTAGAAGCCTCACTTGTGGTGGTGGTGACAGTATTAATGCATGCATTCATATGCCTTCCTCACAAGTAAGCCACATCCAGGATGTTACTGTATGTTGTAATTTTCGAAATCCTTTTCCTAGATTTGAACGATAAACCCATCACCTTAATCTTAATTTCCTATGCACACCTCTGAATTAATATGCAGCAAAGTAGGCGTGTACTAGATGCATCTCATTTGATGTGTTTTGTGTATTTAAAAAATGATTGGTTTAAATAGATGTATTGTTGTTAATCCATTTCAATTAAGTCATGTTTGATCATATAAGTGGGTGGTTTTTCTGTCTAAAATCCGATAAACAATGATGCTTTTGATATAAGACTTTCTCTGCCTTTCAAATTGAGCAGACTCTGTGCTAGTCTTTTTACTTATTTTATATTTATCATTTGTCTTTACAAGGACTCTATACTAGTTTGTCATTTGACTTATACTTAGAGCTTCTTGGTTTGCTTTTGATGCCGAATGTGTTGGTCCACTTGATAAACTATACTTTGGTTCTGGCTGCTACTTGCTTTATGTACCTCATGTTAATTGTCTTGCATTATTAGATTTTGATGAATTATGATTGCTGAATCACTGTTATTTAACCAGTGGCTTTTTGTCTTCTGTAATGTTCTTAATTTTGAATAAACCTTTATGGTTTTGACAAGAACTATTGTCTTGTAGAGGTTTCATTTAATGGCACAGGGTTTAGGGCCTTACCATGAGTACGGCGGTCCACAGGACCACTGTACTCGCGTGGCGGTCTGACTATCGCCACACTATGGGCCAGCATGCAGTATTCTGAGTGTGACGGTTAGATTGCTACAGAACCGCCACCTCTGCTGATGGCACTATTGGATGGTTTCCCGAGGCGCTGTCTCCTGGACTGAACGTGCCACCCACCTCGCTAGGACTTATTCAGGCCATGCACCAGTGCTCATAACCATTGGCCCACTTGATATGAGATCCACTCCCCGACTGTGGCGGCTAGCTTCAGAGGCCCTACTTGACACAGTGTTCAGAGCAGAAATTGGAGAGGAAATCACCTCCTTTTTCCAGACTAACATTGATTCCGTTTCCTTGGTGGGAGTGGTGTGGGAAGCTTTTAAGGTCACAATCCGCGGTACGTGTATGGCCAAAAGCTTCGGGGTTCTGCGTGATCTGCGTCATACCCTTCATAAACTTGAGAACGAACTCAAACAGCTAGAGGCTGAACTCTGGGGACTTAACTCAGGCCAAAACCTTTGCACATTTAGGGATAAACGCACGGAATATAAAGAAACGGCTGCATCTGAGGCATGCTTTAGCTGGAAATACTACACCGCGCGCAAATACGGTGAGGGCAAACATCCAGGCAAGTAGTTAGCTCAATTGATACAGTGCCCTAGATTCGCCAATTATGGCGTTGAGTTTAAGGACTCGGAGGAAATACAGTACAGAGACAGCCAGGACATTCTGCGCACCTTTACTGACTTTTATGCTACTTTATACAGCACTTGCAGAAACAAACCCCCTGACTTTACCCCCTTCCTACAAGATATCACTCTGGGCTGGTTAGGCGACACGCAGCAACAGTTCCTTGCAGCCCCCTCCGAAAATGAAGAAATACACGAGGCAATAATGCAAATGCAGTCTAGAAAATCCCCAGGCTCTGATGGCCTTCCCGTAGATTTTTATAAAGCTTACATTGCCCAATTGCTTCCCATTCTTAAAGTAGTCTTTAATGAAGCACTAGAAGTAGGTTGCCTGCCCCCCTCCATGAGGTTGGTATTGATCTCGTCCCTCCTCAAGCCTGGCATAGAGGCAGAGTGCTGCGACTCATATAGACCTTTATCCTTAATTCATACAGACACTAAAATTCTTGCAAAAAATTCTAGCTGATCGCCCCAGCCTATTAATGGACAAACTGGTACTCCCCGACCAAGCTGGCTTTGTTCCTGGCCGAGCGACCTCACATAATCTCTGCACGCTCTTCTCCACTCTGCATACAATAGACCCAAAGATACCCCTAGCCGCTGTATTCCTTGAGGCCACAAAAGCGTTCGACTCTGTGGAATGGGACTACCTCTTCGTGATCTTACAAAAAATGGGCTTCCTGTGGGGATTTATATCTTGGGTTGGCCTCCTCTACACTGAGCCCATAGCCAATGTCCTTATCAATGGCCATTCCTCATCTTCCACTCCAATATCTTGTGGGTCCCGGCAGGGGTGCCCGCTGTCGCCACTCCTGTTCGCCTTGGCGATCGAACCCCTTGCAGCCAAAGTCAGACAATACCATCAAGATAAGGCCCTCCGCTGCCCTCTCCGACATAACCTGATTTCTCTATACGCAGAAGACATCAGGCTATACATCAGAGAACCCCAGGTTAAGCTCAACCCTCTGCTCTGAGACTTTGTCAGATTTGGGGGTCTCTCTGGGATGCATATAAACTGGTCCAAATCTCAACTCTTCCCCCTCACCCCCTCAGTCACGGAATTTGCCCCGGACTTCCCAATTGAGTGGTGCCCTGACGAGGTAAAATACCTTGGTATCTGGATATCCGCAAATCACGATGAATTGATGCGCCTTTATTACGGTCGTACCCTAGATGGTATAAGGGACAATGTTACGTGTTGGATTGCTCTCCCGCTATCCATTGCAGGCCGCATATCCTTAATTAAAATGGTTATCCTTCCTAAACTCCTTTATCTATTCATAAACATACCCTATAACCCAGGTAGGGTTTTTTTTTCCGATGCTCCGGACAGAGCTTATTCACCTCACTAGGGGCCAGATGTAGGTAGCCAAATACCGGTCGGTAACGGCCGAATTCGGCCGTTACCGACCGGTATTTGGCTTTTGAGATGTAGGTGCCTGAAAACAGGCCATTTCAGTAATTTTACCGAATCTGTAAATATACCGGTCGGTAAATTTACCGACCGGTATATTTACAGAATCGGTAAAATCGAGATGTAGGTGGGACTCTTCTGAGTCCCACAAGCCCTACAAAATCGGTATTTTACCATCAAATACAAGTTGATGGTAAAATACCGATTCAGGTGTGCATGCACATGTGTGCATGCACACCTATGCCATATGACAGGCAGACCTGCCCTTAGGGCAGGTATGCCTGCCACATGGCACCTGAACCCGTTTTGGGGGTGCTAGAGGGTGTCAAAGTGACACCCCCTGCACCCTTGTGAAATTCGGTATTTACCGATTCGGTAAATACCGACCGGTAAATGCCCAATCATTCCTATGGGCTTCAAAGCCCATAGGAATGAATGGGCATTTACCGGTCGGTATTTACCGAATCGGTAAATACCGAATTTTACCGATTCGGTAAATGCACATCTGTATTTACCTACATCTCGGTACTTATATTTGACCACTTCTTAAATACCGAATCGGTATGATTCGGTATTTAAGAGGTGGTAAAATAATTTTACCTACATCTGGCCCTTGGAGTGGTAAGCAGCCCAGAGTGCAGTGGGACACCCTCACCTGTCCTTACGTGCAATGGGGGTTCGACGTTCCCAATTTTGAACTCTAATATGTTTGCACGCAAGCCCATTACTCACATTTCTGGTTTCACCCCCCCCCCCCCCCCCCCCAGCTACATGCCTCAAGTGGCAGCAGAACAATGGCTATCAGAGCCTATTCCATTAGACTGCGCTATCTTTGCTGCTGTGGCTAGCCGCGCGGATACCCAGACCCCGATCACTACCACTGTTAATGCATGGCAAAATAATGCCACAAGAACCCGGGCCCCTATGCTGTACTCGCCCTTGCTTCCCTTGTCATACCACCCGAAGATGCCGGTCCTACAGGAGGGAGTATTTAAGAAAACCCTAGCTAAACATGAAATTAAAACTTGGGGGGACCTCTACTTCCAGGGCAAATTCCGAACCTCGCAACAGCTCTTCGCCCTCCCCCATGGACCTTTTTTTATATATCCGTCTTCGGCAGGGATTCAAGGAACACCTCCTTCCTTCCCCTCTGAGCCACCAGAGGTCACCACGCTTCGCCTTATACTAGCCGGGGATGCAGCACCTCATCTAGTTTCATCCCTTTATCACTCTCCGTACAGCACTCAGTGCACTTCACTAAATACCTCCAAAGAAAAATGGTCTGTAGAATTGCAGCTAAATATAACCGAGAAGCAGTGGACCTATTGCTGCGGGCAGACGGAGCACAGCACATCCAGTAGCCACCTCCGGATCCTCCACTATAAATACTTACACGTACATATTACACACCAGCTAAACTTTTTCGCTTTCAGCTGCGTGATGATGATAAATGTGATTGATATGGGACTACAGGGACTGACTTCCTTCACCTGGCATGGGACTACGCTGTTGTACAGGGGTACGGGCTCCAGGTCTTGGAAGCCCTGGAATAGATGACAATAATACACCTCCCACATACTCCCCTTTTCGTTCTCCTTGGTTATACCGCAACTGTAGCAGTGACATACAGAAAATTCGTTTTATTCAGTCTCCTCCTTGCCAAATGGCGTATTGCATGCCGTTGGGGCCGAGAACGAGCACCTAATTTTAAGGAATGGATCCGAGATATGGTATTCTGGCAGGACCAAATGTACACATTTGCTGAACTGCTCCCACTGTCCTCCCGGCCCGAGACAATTGGGGACCCCTCATAACATATCTGCTCACACACCCTGTTGCTGATTCTGATGACACACAGCCTGACACTGTGACAACCACCTGTGCCCCCCAGACCTTTGACGGGTTGATGCGCGACCCCCAACGCCCCCCTCTTCTGAATTCGTTCAATGATTGAATGTTGCTATCATGTATATTACTTGGGACCATATGTATCATTGAAATTCGCATTCGCAAAGGCCGAAATTCGCAGAATTTCGGCTTTTGCGAATGCGAATTCCCAATATGGTATGTATTAAGCAAATGTGGTTCAAAATAAGGAATCGCACAATTTGCGATTCCTTATTTTGTGATTGCATTTAAGGAATCGCAAAATTTGCGATTCCTTAAATGCAATGTATGATGCAAAAAAATATTGCTAATTGTCCCTAAGGAATCGCAAATTACCACCAACTTCAAGTTGGTGGTAAGTTGCGAGCTCCTTTAAAAAAGCATTTTTTTTAAAAACAAAAGGTGCCATGTGACGCTTATACATGCCCTTAGGGCATGTATGTGCGCCATATGTGCACACATGTCATTTTCAGGGGTGCAGCAGGGTGTCCTTTGGACACCCCTGCACCCTTGAAAATATTCTCTATTTGCGATTAGCTAATTGCTATTCGCACATTTCCTCTTCATTCCTATGGGCCTCCTGGCCCATAGAAATGAATGGGAAATTATTCCTCAATTGCGATTAGCAATTTGCTAATCGCAATTAAGGAATATTAAGAAATTGCTAAAAAGAATCTGATTTCTACATACATACCATTTTGCGATTTCTAAATAGCGATTCATTAAAAATCACTATTTAGGAATCGCAAAACGGAATGTTGATACATATGGCCCCTGTTTTTTCTCATTGTGTTGCCTCCACTGTATGGCTCATTCGCTCACCGTGTCTTTCTGGCCCTCAGACCTGTTTTGCTGGTTTACTGTACCTGTCTCATCTATGCACCTGCAATGATACCCTGTCTGTATTTTTGTCGGCTTGTCTTGTATTTTTTGAAAAAGTATAAATAAAATATTGTAAAAAAAAAACCTCCTTCTGAGGGTATTACAGAAGGTTCGGAGCGAAGAGGTACAGGTGATTCTGGTGGCTGTATTTTGGCCAAGGTGGCCTTGGTTCCCACTACCTAACCAGTTAGCAAAAGGAAAACATCTCCAACTAACTCTTTAACCTTCACCTTTTCACTCTCTACTACTGTTGCTATTATAGTTGAGAACTTTTTTTCTAAAAGTGTTTATTGCATTTTTTATAATAAAACAACATACACTAACAGATGAAATACAACAATAGAGAAAAAAATACCGCAATGTGCAAGGTACAAATAGTTGGCATGGTGAAATAAATTATGTAAGACATTAATGAAAAGTGAGGCAGGATTGGTAAAGGATGGGATGACAACAAAAGGAAACAAGCACTGGCATAGCCAATAGGTTTCTCTTTTGGGACCTTATATGTGTTTAGCCATGCAACACTGGATGTTGTTTAATCAAGGATATTGTGCTGGATAACTAAACACTTATAATGTCCGAAAGGCGAAACCTATTGGCTATGCATTGGGGGACCTTATAAGTGTTTAGGTAGAGCTATTGACTTTGCCAATGTTTCTAAGCTGAGCTGTAGAGAAGTGTGGCTGCTGTGCAGCATGCTGAGAAGTTGTAATAAAAAAGTGTAAGAAGGTCTGAGTGATGCTGTGAGGTACTGGGATTCTGAACCCGTTTCATAAAAGTCATCGTACCATGACGATTTTGGTAGCATCAGACCGAAAATGGCGAGTGTAAGGTGTATAAGTATTTTCGTCATATTCGAGTGACGAGATCAGCGTGAAATCGGAGTTTCCGTTCTGAACCCTTGGGTTCCATCTTGCGTGCGGCAGCCATTTTGTGGTTGCCCTCATATAGGCCGATGATAATGGCCGAACAAGTCTCCAAGCACACGTACACTTTAGCTGACTTCAGAATGACCTGAGCGAGCGACCCTCTTGCCTGAAGCCAATCTTGTTAAGCCAGTTCCTTTCCCAGTAGCTGATCAAGATTGCTGATCAAGACACAAGACACCATCAAACCTTTTATTACGCACAGCTATGTCTTATCTTGCTCACACCTGTCTCTGCTCCTTTCTTTATGGTCCATTTTACGATGGGGATGTGCCCGTTTTTATGGTGGGTTCGATCGACTTGTCTGATGAAGAATGTTGGGTTTGACTAAAAATTGATTGTGGGCTGGACAAACTGAAAAATGGGCTTGTCATCATTATTCTGCGGTTTTATCGTGAAAACATGTGAATGGCCAACTGTAAAATCAAGAATGTTCGCCTGAAGCATAGTATTTGGTATAAGAAGGGATGACTAGCTTTGTGAAGTTGAGCAGTCTCCTGAGAACATACACCGTGTTGTACTTCTAGGATACCTGTTACTGGCTGCAGCCAATAAATCTGATCTTGGACGTCACCAAGAAGTTTCTGTGTTTCTGTAGTCTGAGACAGGAGAATCCGAAGTCCTCGGGTGTGTCCCCTGGCACCGCTGGGTTCTAAATAACCCGGTACTTCATTTGGCGCCCAACGTGGGGCGATTTCAGCGGTACCGGTCCAAGCCTGAGGTTCGTGGGGAGCTTCGTGTGAAAATTCTGGAGGAAGGCCAACCACTTCATCGACCCCTGTATGTCGTCGTGGTCCGAAAGTCTTTGCTGCGAGGTTCCCCGCTTTCCGACGGCTACGAAGGACTGCTGCCCTGACTATCGCCCTGTCTTGGACCCTTTGATGATTTGTAGAGCGAGACGATAGACGAGTCTTCTGGTGACGTCATCGATACCTCAGTTAAGTATGAGTGGATCGTCTCCCAGTCCTTAGTTTTTGGGTATCCCCTTGGGATCTTTCATTTGGAACTTGCAAGTACCAAAGCCGAGGGACTCGTGTATTCACAAGACTATCGTTTTTGACATTCCCTTGAAGTTTGAAGCTAGGCTAGTGAGCGAAGATGCCTGGTCTTAGCAGACTTGGAAATGTGTTTTGTTGTGGTTATAATAGGGATTCCCGATTGGAGGACTCGTGTCCGGTTCCTCCAATTGGAACTCCAACCTATGAGCTCTATGTGAAGCATGGCGTGGGCCCTATCGCATATAACGAAGTATGGATTTGTTACACAAAGAAGGACGGTGTCCTACAATGGCCCCGATATAGTAGTTTCGACACGGAAATTTTAGATAACCTAGAGGTTAGACTTTTCAAGAAGAAAGCCCGGCCGGCGTTATTTGACTCTTTCCGCCTATGGCGAAAGGAAGCCAAACAGAAAGAAATTAAATTAGCGAAGAGAAATAAAAGAGAAAAGGGTATCTCTATAATGCAAGCTGCTATGCAGTATAAGGATGATGTAGAGGAACAAGCGAGTGAACAGTTGCACAGGCAACGTAAACTGGCGATTGATAAATGCTATCCAGTTTTGCCACCTTTTCAGCAAGATGCAACGAAGGAACTTGAAAAAGATCCTTTAATGTCACATTTGTTGAATTCGCCACCCCCTTATGCGCAGAGTGCTACAGCACCTCCGCAACCTTTAGTTGCGCAACCTCTGGTTGCTTTGCCTCTTACTGTTGCACAGCCGCCAGCTCCTCTTCAGCTGGCTCCTACTCCTCTGGTGCAGCCTTCTCAAGGGCTGCCGACTTTGCTACCTGTTCCGTCTTTAATACCTACGACTTTTTCACCTGTTCTTGCTGTTTACTCTGCTACTGCTCCTACATTAGCTTCTTCTCAGTCCGCTTTATCCCCTGTGCTGTCAACATCTCCTTCTGTCCGACAGAGAATGACGAACACTGTTACTAGTCTTTTGTCTCCTTTCTCTGGGTCATTAAACACGACCCCGCTTCAGAGCATACACAGTTGCGTAGCCAACTGCCTGATTCTAGAGAGAAGGGAGTATTGGACCACTTGGCGCGTAGATGGGTTACCGACCCTACAAGATACGAGTTAGAGTCTGTTATGGATGTCTTCCGCCAATGGGAAGCACCGAAGCAGAGATATCTTTTTGATAAAATGTGTGTTTTTCTTCTCGAAGAATTGGAGGATCGTGACTTGGAACCGAATCCAGCTGAATTGTGTCATGTACGGTTTGAGTTTGCGAAAGGCACGATTGTGGGTTCAGACGTTGAGAGAGCAGTTGCGACATTGTTGTCATTTAGGAATGAGGCTATTTCTCGATCGTTGTTTGAGCCTGATCCCTCTGTTAGGAGGAAAGTCAGACAGTATCCCATGAGAGAAGTCCCCCCAGTTTGGAAAGAAGGAGATCTAACCGCTAATCCACCTGTTCAGCCTCATTTTCAGCGTGTTTGGGTGCATGTTCCATGGAAGCGAGCTGTAGTCTTGGCCCTTAAACAGACCTTACCTGACCCCCGTAAAAATCCTGCAGGCTATTATAAGGAACTATCACAGACTGCAGACTCTTGTGTTATGAATTTAGCTGATATAGACATGTTGTTTGGAAATGTGGTCCCGCAGCCTTTGTGGGGTTTGATTCGTCACACGGATCATGCGCAGGAGTTAGGGAACACATGGGCTAATATTAGTGCGGCAAATGACAGACAAGTAGGCGGTGCTAAACCTGAGCCTTTAGTAGCAGAACTCCCTGGTAGGATCGTTACTTACATGAAGACTCTAATGCCTGCGATGCGTGAATTGGGATAAATTGTCTGCATGCAAGCAAAAGAAAGAGGAAACTGTGTCTGATTTCTTCACTAGGTTTGAAGAAACGTTTATCGACCACAGCGGTCAAGACATGAGTACAGAAGGCGGTCAACGGTTGTTCGTTGACAAGTTTGTGCACAATTTGCTTCCCGAGTTGTGTAAGAAATTGAAAGACTCAGAGAGTTCTTGGGCCGTTTCCTCTTCAGCACAGATATTGGCTACTGCACAATACTACGAAAATAGAGATAAGGATGAGAAGGACAGAGCAGACAAGAAAACTAAAGAGTTAAAAACGAAGGTTCTCTTACAGCAAGCGTATCCGCCCCGTAGTAATCAGCGTGACTATCAGCAACCCCAGCAATTTCAGAGAAACTCGCAAAGGTTCGAGTTTTCTCAACCACGTTTTCCTGTAGGCCCAATCAGTGTGCATATTGCAAAGAAGAGGGCCATTTTAAAAGTAGCTGCCCTGTGTTGTTACAGTGCATGAAAGGTGTTTCTAGCGCAAGAGGTCGGGGTGTTCCACAAGCCCTTAGAGGTAGAGGGCATGGAGGATTCTCCCAGAACGCACGTCCGTTTCCTCCTCAAAATTTAATGAATAGTTTTGATCAGCAGAATAACGCGTCTGGTAGGACGACTCAGTACTATGCCGATGACTACTATGCAGAAGGTGAGAATATGGAAGGTGATGATTGCTAGGACAGCCATAGACAAAGAGAGGGAGTTGTTTCAGTTCCAGTAGATCAGAGTGGACCTTATGTTGAGGTGATTACATCAGGTGTGTCAGAGCCTTTTCTGTTGGATACTGGTGCTACGAAGAGTTCTATTATGCACTCTAAACTCCCTGGTGCACCTTTGTCTGGCGAGACGAATGTTTCAGTAGGTTTTTCTGGCGCCCCGGTTAGGAACCCGATTTCTAGTGCTATGTCTCTTTCTGTTGGACCTTGTGAATTCGAAGCACCCCTTATTCTGACGACAGGTTGTGGTGAGAACATGTTAGGATTGGATCTGTTGAAAATATTGTATGCGACATTGTATTGTTCTCCTTCGGGAGTACAACTCACATTGGGCAAGAAAGTGGTCTCCCCGATGTATTTGTTGAAGGATAAACTTCCGGCAGAATTGTTATCTCTTCCTGATATTCTGTGGGCTACTGGTCCTAATGACGTGAGTCTTTTGGAAATACCGCCATATGTTGTGACGTTGAAAGTGAATGTTAAAATGCTGCGCATTCCCCAATACAAGATCTCTAATGAAGGTGAGAAGGCGTTGCTAGCGATCATTTATGATTTGATTGAGAAAGATGTAATTGAAGAAACGAGAGGTAATGTTTGCAATAGCCCTGTTTTACCTGTCTTGAAACATACTGACTCTTCTCAGCCACCCGTTTACAGGTTTGTGATTGATCTTAGAGAGGTGAATAAAATCGTTGTGCCACAATTTCCTGTTGTTCCTGATATCACTGCCTTATTAACTATGATTCCAGCTTCCGCCACTTGGTTTTCAGTGATTGATTTAAAGAATGCCTTCTTCAGCATCCCAATTGCCGAGGAGAGTAGGGATATTTTTGGTTTCTCTCTAGGAGGTCGAAGCTTCCGGTTCAAGCGCGCTCCTCAAGGCTATTGTGAAAGTCCGTCAATCTATAGTCAGGCTTTGAAAACACAACTTGATACGATTGTTCTACCTGATGGTGCTGCTCTTATTCGGTACGTCGACGATTTGTTAATCGCTGCAGATACTGAAGAGATTTGTAAAGAAGCCACCTTGTCGTTGTTACGTCATTTGTCTAATTTGCATCATAAAGTGTCTCTTTCGAAATTACAGCACTGTCGACAAGAAGTGACCTACTTAGGTCATTTCTTATCGAAGGAGAGAAGAAGATTGACCCCAAAACGAATTCAGGCAATTGCAAAAATGAATGTGCCAGTTACACAGAGAGAAGTGCGTGCCTTCTTGGGTATCACGTCATATTGCAGACAATGGATACCGAATTTTTCCCTACTGGCCAAACCTTTGGTGGCATTGACTTGTAAAGATACGCCAAATCCCCTTCCGTGGTCCGAAGAGTGTCAGAAAAGTTTTTCGGAATTGCGCGATGCATTGTGTTCTGCTCCTGTGTTGGGTACCCCCTACTACAGTAAGCCCTTTACACTGTATGTCCATGAGAGAGAAGGATGTGCATTGTCAGTGTTGACGCAATCTTTTGGGGACAAGCAGCGTCCATGTGCGTATTTCTCGTCGACTTTGGATCCGGTAGCTAGAGCGTTGCCGAGCTGTCTGAGAGCTACAGCGGCAGCAGCTGTTTCTATTCGACAGTCTGCTGGTTTGGTGATGAATAATACGTTGATTGTAATGGTTCCACACGCAGTGGATACTTTGCTAAATAGAACCAAGACACAGCACTTAACTAGTGCTCGATTGTCAGGTTATGAGCTGACACTTTTAGCGAGCCATGTGCACATAAAGAGATGCAACACGCTGAATCCAGCTACGTAGTTACCGATTACAGCAGAGTCAGATGTTTCTGAACAACATGATTGTTTTCTCAGGACAGAAGAGGAGACGAAAGGAAGAGTAGATCTTAGGGACACTCCTCTTGTAAAGTGCGATGGTACCCTATGGGTGGATGGTTCGTGCTTCAAGCTTCCGAATGGTGATACGACTGCGGCATATGCTGTTACGACCTTGCATACGATTGTTGAAGCTGCACGTATCCCACATAACTCCGCTCAAGCAGCAGAGTTGATTGCACTTACGAGAGCGTGTGTATTATCAAAAGGAATGAGAGTAACCATATATACTGACAGCCAGTATGCGTTTGGTGTGGCTCACAGTTTTGGACGATTGTGGAAGGAACGTGGGTTCCTCACGTCTCATGGAACTAATATTCAGCATGGTCAGTTGGTAAATGAGCTCCTCGAGTCACTTACTTTGCCGTTGCAAGTTGCGATTGTGAAATGCAGTGCACATAAGAAGGTTACTGACGACGCTGGTCGCGGTAATGCGTTTGCTGATGAGGTTGCAAAAGAAACGGCAAGAGATGTGGTAAGCCGAATGTATGTTGCGGGCCCTGCAAGATGGATTGGTGACGTTGGAATGTGTGAAGATACGATAGAGAGTGTGAAGTCTATCCAAGCTGAAGCTACAGAGAAAGAATTGAGTGTGTGGAGAGAGAGTACGGGTAAATTGGATGCGAATGGTTGTTGGGTTGAGTTGTCAGAGCATCAGCGATGGTTGTTACCCGATGCGTACGTGCTTGCAGTGATTACAATGGCGCATGGAATGGCCCACATCAGTGTGAAAGGGATCTGTAAGTTGTTGGCTCCAGTATGGCAAAATGCTGGAATTCCCAAATGTGCAGAGAATGTGGTTAAAAATTGTATGGTTTGTCTGAGATACAATCCTGGTAAGGGAATTCCAACTCCAGCTGGTCATTTTGCGCCTCCAACGTATCCGTTCGAGGTTTTGAAGCTAGATTTCATCCACATGGAGAGGTGCAACAACTTGAAGTACGTACTCGTTGTTGTTTGTGCCTTTTCGAGATGGGTAGAAGCATATCCCCTAAAAGATAATACTGCCTTGTCCACAGCGAAAGCCCTTCTCAAAGAGTTCTTCCCTAGGTTTGGTTTGCCGAGAATGGTTTGGAGTGACAATGGGAGTGAATTTGTGGGTCAAGTGATGAAGAGAGTGTGTGAAGGGCTAGGAATCCGCCAGAGGTTCCATGCTGCAAATCACCCCCAATCAGCTGGACTAGTAGAGTGCTATAATGGTACTTTTAAACTAAAACTGGCCAAGATACAAGCAAGCTCTGGCCTTAAATGGCCTGATGCTTTGCCATTAGCACTTTTGTCAACTAGGATGACTGTACATTCACGAGTGGGACTTAGTCCTTATGAGATTGTGTTTGGTCGCCCGACCAACATATGAGGAGTGCCGAGGCCGACGAAATTCAGCGAGATTGAACACCCTGTACTGCTTGATTACTTGTATGATCTGACGGCTAAATTGCGTGTCTTACACCAACAGGTTCATGATACACTGCCGCAGGCTTCATGAGATCCAGGTGTCACAACGTACCCTGGGTTGTCTGTATGAATGAAAATAGTGCGAGAATGTTGGTAACACTACATTGCCCAGAAAGCTTAGGGGTGATGTCCTTTCTCACTTTTCATTTCCTGACTTATACTCCTCCTTGAGCAGCAGTCCGGTGCTTGTCACCTGACTCTAGGAGTAAGCTGTGCTTGTTTGCAGCTCTTGAAGCGCCTTGGATATCGAAGGATTTTCTTAGTTTTTTGTTTCCTGTTAAACGCCTTTTGAAACTCTTGAAGCCGGTAAGCCTGGGGTTCTTATTCCGCCTAGCCTCGATCGCGCACTGAACGCGCTGGGATCTGAGGCAGGCGCTGCCATTAAAGGAAAAGAGAACCGACGAATACACACGAAAATACTGGCTTCACGGTAAGGCGCCTTTGTTTCATTCAGTAGCGCGTTTACATTCAAGTTGCAAAAGGATCTAATGGAACTACACTCATAGTATCTTGAGTGTCTTGCTACCTACAGAACCTTTTTCTTTACTTTTATGCTTTATTTTTGATGTTTTTGAATGAGTAATAGGAGATTCTTGCGGCTATATAAACTGTAAGTTATATTCCACTCACATAGTGCATTGATCTACTCATAGGTCTGGAATGTATGATTGATACCTTGTCTCTCCCTCTGCAGGGTCTACCACCAGAGATCAGAGAGTTTATACTTCGCACAGATATCCGAAGTTATCTGCTACTTTATTTTGAACAGCTGCACTTTATGGTTTTTTTGTCCCTTTTTTCCCCTTCCCTGGCGGTGTTACGCTCAGTGGTGTTGGTTCACTACACACGGGGTGTGCCATTGCAGGGATAGGGAGATCTAGCTTCAGACATCGCTCCTGCTGTACCTTGCTACAGGTTAGTGCATCTGTATGGTTCATGACACCAGGGCATGCAATCGATCCTGGATCGTGGGTACTCATCAAGATCTTCCAGCGGACAAAGAACGATCAGCCCAGCTGGATCGGCCCCTACTTGGTGCTTTTGTCCACAAGAACTGCAGTACGAGTGCAAGGGAAAAAGAACTGGGTCCACGGCGTACACTGCAAGAGGGTCCCTTTGCCTCTGCCGTACGACCGGTGGGTCCAGGAGGGTATTGCTGATTCTGAAATTGAGACTGTGCCTCGTTTTCTGCCTTTCAGCGATGCACGTTTAATTGGGACAAGTTCTGAGCGTGAAAGCGACGACCTTTTGCAAAAAGCCGTGCCACCGTCAGTTCGATTGGACACTACCGGGCCTGAACTCCTATTCCAAGACCAGACGTTATCTGGAAAAAGCCGTTATAATTTGAGACCAAGAACCATGGACAAATAAAAATTCTTTTTACTTTAAAAAAAAAAAAAAAAGGTTCAGCTCTCCCATCCGAGAAACTGTTTTGACCGATTTTTGTTTTTCGAACCGCCATCCGGGTTCAGCTGTAGGGTCGCGATGTCAAGTCTCTGGAGTGCAAGCCGAAGCCACAAAGTCGACGGTTCTGGTTGGTCCTAGGGCGTTCCCTGGACTGACAGACGCATTCCTTAGCACGGAACACCCTACCTCCGTGAGCAGCAAGGTTAGAGGATGGAGTTTTTCGAGATGGAGAGACCTGCCAAAGAGATGAATTTTAGAGCCAAACTGTGTACAATGATGACTAGAAAACATTTTCTGATATTATGCATTTTTATGTTGCTTAGCGTGATGGTGTTTTTAATGGGATATGTTTTATTCTCTTTTCGAGTGACGTTTGCACCCACTCCACAGCCCATACCTCCGTCTACTGTTTCCTCGCATTCTTTTCACCCTCTACCTGAACTTGAGTCCGTTAGAAGATTAGAGTTTATTAATAACTCCTTCGTTCAGCTTCTGCACCAACACCAATTAGTAGTGAACACAACTAACTGTTGGGTGTGTGGTCTTATGCCTCATACTACTGATAAAGGTATTCCTTACCTAGTCCTGCCATTCAGCTATAATGGTTCTGTGTGGGCATACCGAACGATGTTCATCTATGCTCGCGAAGTCCACCCCCTACGTTCTGTGAAAGACAACCCAAAGAATAGTGCTCTAGTCAAGGGAATAGTCGACAGAGCTAGTGCCTATGAGGCTATCCCGAAAGATGAGACACTAGCGTATATTGGATGGAACGTGACTGGATATGGAGCGAGTCTGAGTGAGAATCAGCGAGCAAAAAGATCCTCTCCGATTTGGATTGTACCCCATCAGGGTCATCAATGTCTGCAAGGTAATGGCAAGAATCCTAGAGCTCAGTTAGGGAAGTGTATCTGCACTGAGACGTATGTTTTTGCGTCTCAGACTTCCCCATCGTTCCTAGCAGCTAAGGGTACCTATTTCATCTGTTATGATAGAGCATACACATGGTTGCCCCCTGATTTCTCGGGCACATGTTTTGTCTCGTTCCTGTTGCCTCCCACCTACACAGCTGCGGCAGATTACCACAAGACAAGGGTAGTTAGAGGCGTCTTCAGTAAGGAAGGTACTGCAGGACAAGAATTGAGTGACTTCTCGAAGGGTTTTCTGCCGTTTTGGGGACCTATGGTTAACAGCAGGAACATACGACAATTGACGAGGGTGGTTGAGTCCACCATAGTTGAAACTGCCGGTGCCCTTAGTAACTTGACTACTGAGCTCCAGTCGGATCGTCTTATGACACTCCAGAACAGAGTTGCGTTAGACGTCATACTTGCAGATCGAGGTGGGGTATGTAAAGTGATCCAATCAAGTTGCTGCGTTTTCATTCCAGATAATCCTCCGACAGTGTACCAGGCCATTTCCAGACTGCATAAGATCTCCGAATCTATACACGTGGATAAAGGAGATTGGTCGTTGATGGGATGGTTCTGGGGACTGTTATCCACGTGGGGATGGAAGATTCTGATGATCATTGGGATGATCTTAGCTATTCTTTTCCTGTCCTGTCTGTGCGTACAGTGTGCTCCTGCTATATGTGGCCTCTGTGCTACATCGTGTGTAAGGAAACCTATACCAAGAGACGTGCTCAGTAATAGGATGATGCTACAG
Source organism: Lissotriton helveticus (assembly GCF_964261635.1). Lineage (NCBI taxonomy): Eukaryota > Metazoa > Chordata > Amphibia > Caudata > Salamandridae > Lissotriton > Lissotriton helveticus. Next base: position 169,048,597 of record NC_136067.1, on the reverse strand, counting down.
CAACATCTTGATGACCTGATGAATATAGACCTAGACTCAGACTAACATGGGTTTAGGTTATTGCCTATGTAAGGGCAAAAGGAGGGTCTGAGGTACTGGGATTCTGAACCCATTTCATAAAAGTCATCGTACCATGACGATTTTGGTAGCATCAGACCGAAAATGGCGAGTGTAAGGTGTATAAGTATTTTCGTCATATTCGATTGACGAGATCACCGTGAAATCGGAGTTTCCGTTCTGAACTCTCGGGTTCCCTCTTGCGTGCGGCAGCCATTTTGGGGTTGCCCTCACATAGGCCGATGATAATGGCCGAACGAGTCTCCAAGCACACGTACACTTTAGCTGACTTCAGAATGACCTGAGCGAGCGACCCTCTTGCCTGAAGCCAAACTTGTTAAGCCAGTTCCTTTCCCAGTAGCTGATCAAGATTGCTGATCAAGACACAAGACACCATCAAACCTTTTATTACGCACAGCTATGTCTTATCTTGCTCACACCTGTCTCTGCTCCTTTCTTTATGGTCCATTTTACGATGGGGATGTGCCCGTTTTTATGGTGGGTTCGATCGACCTGTCTGATGAAGAATGTTGGGTTTGACTAAAAATTGATTGTGGGCTGAACAAACTGAAAAATGGGCTTGTCACCATTATTCTGCGGTTTTATCGTGAAAACATGTGAATGGCCAACTGTAAAATCAGGAATGTTCGCCTGAAGCATAGTATTTGATATAAGAAGGGATGAATAGCTTTGTGAAGTTGAGCAGTCTCCTGAGAACATACAACGTGTTGTACTTCTAGAATACCTGTTACTAGCTGCAGCCAATAAATCTGATCTTTGACGTCACCAAGAAGTTTCTGTGTTTCTGTAGTCTGAGACAGGAGAATCCGAAGTCTTCGGGTGTGTCCCCTGGCACCGCTGGGTTCTAAATAACCCGGTACTTCAGCTGTGGTGTCGAGTGATGCTGTGCTGGCCCTGAGTTATGCTGTGGTGGTGCTGAGTGATGCTGTCGTAGCGCATAGTGATGCTGTGGTGGTACTGAGTGATGCTGTGGTGTTCCTGAGTGATGCTGTGGTGATGCTGAGTGATGCCTGCGCTGGATTTTTAAATTTATTTGATCGCGCTGCATACCTGCGCTTGCTGGCTTTGTATTGGGCTGTCTGGGGGCAACATTGTAGTTGTAGCTCTCACCTGCACTATAATAGTGGCTCACCCTGCACTTGGCAGTATTTAGGGCAGTCAGGCTCCGATACCCATCGCTTCGCAGCGTTTCAGGCCGCCATCTTGGGAGGGGGAATCTGGGGCTGCCGATTTACGGGCGCCATCTTTGTTGGGGGACTAGTTGTTTCCCTTGCAGGACTCCCACGTGTATGGTTATTTAGGATGTACAGTCCTTCAGCGCGCAGCAATGGCACGCAGCGGGAGCGCGCCAGAGGTGCGCCAGAGGTAAGCCCGTTTGCGCCCGTTCGCGCACAGGATGCGCCGGGTGCCGGCAATGCTGCCTCCTCGTCTCCTGTTCCCCTTATGTACTCTAGAGATTAACTTTTAAGCCTGACCCCCTATTGCTATGCTAAGCTGCCAGCCTAATTTCATTAGTAGGCACCAGCCATCTTTCAGCAGTAGGCACCAAGAGTCCTTGTCCTGTGGCTTGCTGAATGTGAGATCTCTCAGCAAACATCACGTGGAAATTGCGCTACTCATCGAGTCTCATGAGTTAGATATACTCTTTATGACTGGACCAGAGTGAATAGCACGGTGGAACTGGGCTTAGCCTGTCCCCCAGGCTATAAAATTAGACATAATCCCCGGGTGGGGGCTAGAGGAGGGGGAGTTGGTCTGATCTTTAGGGAGACACTGGATCTTTCCCAACTTGTTATTAAGGAAATTCTGGGCTGTGAACTGCTGGGGTTCTCTTTAAATGGTCAGGGAGGAGTCTTATACACTTGGCTACTGTGCTATAGGCCTCCGGCCAGCGCTCTGCCTACTGTGACTGAGCTTATTGATTTTATTTTCGATCTTTCCAATTCCCACACCAGGTTTATGGTGTTCAATCTGTGGCCGGATGGACCTATCGACTCAGTTTTTAAAGACCTGGTACAGGCTTGTTGAAATATCAATCTGTAGCAGCTAGTACTCTCTCAGACTCATCTAAGGGGCCATGTCTTAGATTTGATCTCCGCAGACGTAAATCAGGTGACCATACGGAATATCCTACCTCAGTGCTGGACGGATCATGCGCTCGTCCATTTCTCTCTCTCACTTCCTGCCGTCTCGGTGAAGAGACGGTATAAGTATAGGGGTCCCAGACCAAACACAAGAATATTTTCAATATTCGCAATACAGTAAACATACACCATAACTCAAAAATTTAATTAAATAAGTTCAGTGTTTTTATTTTCACTGTACTCCTTTACCATTCAATGGTTGGATGCATATCACAGCATTTAATTTATACAATTCTTTATGCCCACACAGGAAGGGGAAGGGGGATACACAGTAAAAATGACACGTTTGTAAGGCACTAATTGTGGATTACTCATATATACATAAATTCATGAATACAAAAATTTAGATGATAGTGGTCCCCACAAAGAAGGCCAAACCAAAAAACAAGCACAAATCAAAGCATTGTCATAATGAACATATTCCTAAAAAGCTGTATTCATCACGCTCATTATAGGAATTGATATGGTAGATAGCAGTCTACGTTTCGACCCAGAAGTTGTAGGATAATGGATCCTTACTGGACAGGTCTTCGTCAGGACGGGCGGGAAGGGGTAGGACAGGGGCTGGTTCCTAGGTTTAAGAAGGGGAGAGGGGTAATTACTCAAACCGGTCTCATTCAGAGTCCCGAAAAAACCTTAGCGGATGACCGCACATATCGTTAGATATATGTTACTTCAAAACTGAGGAATATATACTGGGAATGAGCTCACATTGCGCTCTAAGAATTTACATTTGTCGGGTTACCTGATATATTGGCGGGGCAGGAAATGTATCCAAAACAGGGTCAGCAGACAATCTGTGTAGTTAAGAGAGTCTGATTAATCACTCCCGGCTTTGGGGAACGATAACATACATATTTAGAAAGAAATACCGGTCGAGTTGAAATTTACCTGTATATTGGAGAATTAGTCACAAAAGATCAAGCTGCTGTCCGTATCTGTAAAACGGAAGAGCAGGGGCCAATCATATTTTGTTCTGATACCAACGTTACACAATACTACAACAGAGTAGGACAATGACGTTAAAAAGAAGAAGAAGGGGCTTACCCATAGTTCAAGAAAGGATAGATTTGAAATTTGAAGTAATCGTCATCTAAGGGCTCCACCCCATTGGTGTAAAAATTCGGGATGTTAAGCAGAACAATCCGCTATCGTTATCTACAAAAAGGGAATGCTGGTCATTATTATGGACACTCCTGCGGTGATCCAAAAACATACCCGCACCGGTGTATCCCTGTGAAACTTACCCGATTGAATCGGGATGATTACTTTGCGGAGGGCTCGAGTGCAGCGTCTGTGCGCGTCTCTGGTAACCAGGAAGTGCCCCAGAGAAACCAACAGCGCTAACAAGGCTCGGTGACTGTAACTGAAGAAAGACTACGGGGGTAGTCGCGCTTCACAGTCAGTGTGTATTATTCGGAAGATGGCCATTTCTTAAGGTTGTAAATTCTAAAGAGAGATTAAAACCCTTTTTGTGTAATACAGAGTAATTATTGCAACTTCTGAACAAATTTTTTTGGAAAAGCTGTAAATCGAACCCTGGACCTTCATGACATCAACATGATTGTTTCAGTGCGCGAACCTACCAACAAGGTGGTTAAGGCGCATGGCAAAACAAGGGGTTGTTATCAAACCGTATCACAATAGTTGAAAGAAATTCATCGATTACTATTCTGTATAAACATACTGCCATAGCTAGCGTGAACCTACCACAAGGTGGTTGGACGCTCCATCTGTGAAACGCCAATTTCGTGAAAAGGGTTCAAACCCCAGACCTCCATTACATCAACATTGTTATTTCAGAGCGCGAACCTGCCAACAAGGTGGTTAAGGCGCATGACAGAAAAAATGGGGGGGGGGTTTAAAAACATCACAGTGGTTAAAATGAATTCACAGATTGCTCTTCTTGTATAAACATACTGCCATTACTAGCGTGAACCTACCACAAGGTGGTTAGACGCTCCATCTGAAAAATGCCCATATTATAAAAAGGCTTCAGAGAATAGCCAGTTGGGCGAAACTACTCTCTGATTCATTCAAACCAATACGTACTGAATCAAAGAAATGGATCCATTTAATCTCCCTGACATTTAGGATCGGTTCTATATTGCCACCCCTGGGACCCAGTTTGACCTGTTCTAATACAGTCCATTTGAGGCTATCAGGGGAATGGTTTTTCTTGGTACAGTGATCTACCATAGGCGCTCCTTGAACCTTACACCTTATGCGACTGCAGTGTTGGAGAAATCTCACTTTCACACGTTGCTGTGTCTGTCGAATATAGATTAGGTCACATGGACACGTGATGCAGTACACCACATTGGTGGAGTTACAGTTGGTATGTGATTTGAGAGGGACACGGTGTTGCTTATGAACAAATTCTCTAGTTTGGATTGTCAATGGGCAAGCTTTACAGGAACCACATCGATGATGGCCCACAATAGGTGGGAGATTCCACATCGAGGTAATTGTTGGAGCATCTTTTGTGTTAAGAAATGAGCTCACCACGTGTTCCCGGATGCTCTTCGCCTTTTTGAATGAATGCAGAGGTAGGCTCTTTATTCCGAGGTCATCGGAGATCAGATTCCAGTACTTGTTGATTGTTTTTTTCAAGATATTACTTTTAGTAGAAAAAGTGGTTACACAAATGAGGCGTTGTTCATTGCTACTGGAATGTTCATTTGGTTGCAATAACACCTCACGGGGATTATACCAAGCCCTCTTTCTTGCTCTTTTGGTCAGACGTTTAGGGTAGCCACGATCTAGTAATCGGTCCATGAGTATTCCAGACTGCTCCATATAATCCTCTTTTTTGCTACAATTTCTTCAGATTCGGAGAAATTGACCGAAGGGCATATTGTCCCTAAGCCCTCTCGGATGGTGACTGGAGTATAGGAGTAGGGAATTTCTCTCGGCTGGCTTCCTGAACAGAGTTGTACGAAGAGTCGCATCCTCTTCAAAGATAGTGAGGTCCAAGAAATCAATAGATTTTTTATCAACTTGCATGGTAAATTGGATGTCCGCCGACCTCCCATTAAGCCAGATGAAGAAATCTTTGATTTCATTTTCTGTGCCAGACCAGATCAACAGGATGTCGTCGATATATCTCATCCACATACGTATATTAGATCTGAATGGATTGACATCATTGAGTACAAAAGTGTCTTCGTACATGGACATAAAGATTATGGCCAGGTCTGGGGCAAATGCCGCCCCCATTGCGACCCCCTTGGTCTGGAGGTAGAAAATATTTTGAAAAATGAAAAATTCCGCATCATAGCAATTTTAAGCAGTAGGATGATAAAGGATGTAGGGACCCGAGAAGGTGCCTCACGCTTATCCAATACATGCGTCATCACCACTAACGCTTCCTCTTGGGGGATGCTAGTGTACAGTGACACAATGTCACACGTTACCAATAGTTCATTTTGTGAGTCATATGGACGTCCATCTATTATATTGATGGTGTGGGTGGTGTCCCTGAGATATGTTGTAGTTTCTTCGGCTATTGGTTTTAGAAATAAATCAACGTACCTACACAGGGGTTCCAGTATTGAGCCACATCCAGAAACTATTGGTCGTCCAGGAGGTTTCAGAAGATCCTTGTGGACTTTGGGTAAAGTGTAGATCGTTGGAATCCGTGTTTTTTTTTGGTTTAAATACTGAAACTCACGCTCCGATAGGAAGCCTTGTTCCATTCCATCCTTTGTGACTCTGAGAATTTCAGCTGCTAAGTCTTTAGATGGGTCACCGCCCAGTTTTTTGTAACTAATTCCATCCTCCAGCTGTCTCATGATCTCTTTGGTATAGTTATCCAAATCCTGGACGATAATGGCACCGCCCTTGTCTGCGGGTTTCACTACTACTTCCTTGTTTGCTCTTAACGATGTTAGGGCAAGTTGTTCAGCCCTGCTGATATTGTACTTTACAAATTCCCTTTCATCCAAGATTTTCTTCACGTCACGTAGGACAAGGCTTTCATAGGCCAGGATGCGCTGAGTCATCGCATAATTGGGAGGTACAAAGGTCGATGGCACTCTCAAATTGGTAGATGACGAAGGATGTTCAAATGGTTTGTCCGTGAAAAAATATCTGAGCCGTATCTTTCTAAAGAACTTGTGTAGTTCGGCTACAGTATTGAAGGCATTGGGTATGGCTGTAGGGACAAACGATAAACCACGGCTAAGTACTTTGACTTCCTCTTCCTTCAAGGTGTATTTAGAGATATTGATCACTGGAGAGGTGGGCGTGTCTACCATCTGTAATTCTTCCTGCGGGTTGATCTTTCCCCGTGTTCTTCCTGGGGGAAGTTCACCTGTTTCGTGCCTCTCCCTCTCCCGGAATCCCATTCTTCGGTGAAGAGAGGCAGCTCAGGTGCTATAAAGGTGGGTAGACAATGGTCAAAGCTCCTGAAACAGTCAACTCTGCCTACTCTGCTTCCGGATGGTTTTACTCTGGGAGATAGTGTGGACGAAAGCTATAGGACCCCGAGTCAGCGAATTTCTGCTTCACTGGACCTACTGGCCCCGCTGTGAAAAACTAGAGACAGGACCAAACACGCTATGCCTTGGTTCTCGAGGGACCTCCTTCAGCTTAAACTCCAGTGCAAGCGGGCTGAGCGTGCCTGGAGAAAAAAGTATCTTGAATCCGATAGAGCCCTGTTTAAACAGGCACTGGCGATCTATAAAGCTCAGATTAGGTGTGCCAAGGCCAGATTTTTAGAGGAGTCGCTATTGTCAGCAGCAAATAAATCTCAGGCCCTTTTCAAGATCGTTAAAGATCTGTCGCGTCCCGCATGTGCTGCAAATGATATCCCCGCTTCTCAACTCTTGTGCGATGCTTTGGCACAGGCCTTTGAGGACAAGATTGCTACCATTTTGAGCAATCTTGTTTGATCGCCTGGCTCAGACCTTCAATCTCTGCCTAACTCCTCTTCAACACCTGTTATGGAGAGGGATGCTAGGCTAATCCGGTTGAACAGTTTTCCCCTTCTGTCCTTTGAGGATTTCTGTGCCCCGGCTAATGGTGTTTCCTCGGGCTCCCCCCTCGATCCACTTCCTCATAAATTCTGGAAACTGTTCCGTGAGGAGCTCTTTCCGCCACTTTTTGCCATATGCTGTCAGTCTTTCAACTCGGCACGGGTCCCGGAGTGCTGGAAGCTGGCGGTGGTCTCCCCGCTCCTGAAGAAGGAAACACTTGATCCCACCTGTCCAGCAAATTACAGGCCGATTTCGTTACTTCCGTTTCCAATTAAAATTCTGGAGAAATTGGCCACAAAACATCTATCCAGCTTCTTAGAGACCAATGCCTGCCTGGACGTGGCTCAATTCGGTTTTAGACCAGCCCATGGGACGGAGTCAGCATTGGTGACTGTCTTGGATGATCTTCGGATGCGTGTCGACCAAGGTCGAGCAGCCTTTTTAGTGCTGCTCGACATGTCGGCCGCATTCGACACGGTCGTCATACAATCTTGATCAGGAGATTGGAGAAAGTGGGGGTGTCTGGCTTGGCCCTGGATTGGCTTGTATCCTACCTTGGTAACAGACACCAGGTGGTGGCCTTGCCACCCTTCAAATCCAACATCAGAGGGGTTGGGCAGGGCGTGCCCCAGGGGTCGGCCATCAGCCCTATTTTATTTAATCTTTACCTCCGCCCCCTGGTTAAGTTGATAAAATCCTATGGCATAGCAGTTACCAACTATGCTGACGACACCCAACTTATCTTCTCGTTTTAGGGAAAGGAGGCTGTGTCACAAGAGATTTTTCACCGTTGTATGACAACTACGGCGGATTGGTTGAGTCCCAATTCCTTGCAATTTAATAGCTCCAAAACCGAGGTTTTGCACTGCTCAATGGACTGCACCCCTAGGCCTCTTCCTCAGGATTTTTGGCCTTTCTCATTTCAGGGCACTATTCTCCCGGCTGACTCCGTTCGGAACCTGGGGGTGATGTTCGGTTCCAATCTTCAGCTGGATGTGTCCATGAATAAAACGGTGGCCACCTGTATGGCACTACTACGCATGCTGCGGAAGATTCTACCTCTTCTTCCCGTGCGGGCTAGGCCAGAGGTAGTGCGTAGTATCATCTTAAGTAGGTTGGACTACTGTAACGCACTACTTCTGGGGGCGCCTGTCACCTTGGTGGGAAAACTGCAGCGAGTACAGAATTTCGCTGCTAAATTGGCCCTCTCGCGCCGGCGTTCTGACTCTTCCTCTTTGGCACTCACGGATATTCACTGGCTGCCAGTTCTTCAGCGGATTGACTTTAAAGCCCTCTGTCTGGTGTTCAGGGCCCTACATGGTCAGGGTCCGTCTCCATTGCAGGATTTGTTCTCCTGGTATATCCCGTCTAGATCTCTCCGCTCGCCCTCAGCTTGCTTGGTAGTAGTTCCCAAGTTTGTGAGGACTAGGATGGGAGGTCGCTCTTTCAGGTTTACCGCAGCTAGACTGTGGAACTCTCTACCGATATCCTTGAGAAGTATGGGAGACCTCCCTTCCTTTAAGAAAGCTTTAAAAACACATCTTTTTCCTAGGACAATGTAAGCATGGCAGTAGCTGGAAACATCGTTGTATGGATTACTGAAGTCTAAGCGCCAGGATACCCGTTGGGTGACAGTCATTGCGCTATACAAGTATGCCAATACATACATACATACATACATACATACATACATAGTGCTGAGTGATGCTGTGGTGGTGCTGAGTGATGCTGTCGTGACGCTGAGTGATGCTGTGGTGGCGCAGAGTGATGCTGTGGTAGCGCATAGTGATGCTGTGGTAGTACTGAGTGATACTGTGGTGGTACTGAGTGATGCTGTGGTGTTCCTGAGTGATGTTGTGGTGCTGAGTGATGTTGTGGTGGCCCTGAGTGATTTTGTGGTGGTGCTGAGTGATGATGTGGTGGTGTTGAATGATGCTGTGGTGGTGCTGAGCGATGCTGTGCTGGTGCTGAGTGGCGCTGTGGTGGTGCTGAGTGAAGCTGTGGTGGTGCTGACTGATGCTGATGTGGCGCTGAAGGGAAGGGAACAGTTCAACATGATGTGAAACAGTATGATCTCCGTAATTAAGTCTGAATTCAAATTACAATGCCAACAATTAGGAGAATTTAAAAGTTTGGCATTGCATACCTTTACAGGAGTACATAAAGAATTAAATGAAAGAAAATCATTGTTTGGTATAAAGATACAGGCAACCAGCCAGAAATATTAATCATTCATATGTTATTCCCTAAATCTTGCGATATTTACCTAGCGCCAGATGTACAGCTGTTTTTTAGGGTCGCAAACAGGTAATTGGCCCGTTTGGAACCGCAAAATAGGTCTGCCCTATTTACAAACCCTATTTTGCGAGTCGGTGACATGGGCGTCCCTTCCTAATAGCGACTCGCACTTTGATGTAAGATTGTTTTGCGGCTGCAAAACACTCGCAGTTTACCACCAATTTCAAATGGGTGGTAAGCCACTCGCAAACGGGAAGGGGCCCCCAGGGGACCCCTTCTACTTTGTGACTGGCAGTGGAAATGTTTCTTAAAAACAGGCAGTGGTCCCACGGACCTCTGCCTACTCTTGAAAAATGACACAGTAATATTTAATTTTTCTTTTTTAAATGCATCCCATTTTCCTTTAAGTAAAATTGGCTGTATTAAAAAAATAAAACTGCTTTATTTAAAAAGCGGCCACAGACATGGTGGTCTGCTGACCTCAGCATGCCACCATCCCTGGGAGTGCTAGCCATTCAAAACGGGGTCGCAAATCGCACCTGCCTCATAAATATTAATGAGGCAGGCAATTAGTGACCCCATTAGGAATTGCAAACAGTGTCTAGGACACTGTTGTAAATTCCAATTTGCAAGTCGCAAAACAACGCAATTTGTGACTCGCAAATTGGAAGGGTCATTCATCTGGCCCCTAGTTCTTTATTCCAAAAAATAGAGTCAATATTATCCCCTGTAAAATTGTTCATTTTTTTAATAAAACTTTGTCACAGCATGTGAAATGCTGCAAAAAGGGTACTGTCATGCAGCAGTATTTCGTTGATTATTGCCAAAACGTAAAAGTAATGCTAACCCTAGAATCACATATTCTCGTTGGTAATCAGGATGTCGGAAGACAGCTAATGGTAGGCGACCATCTTGCTTCGCACACTAATCCAGAGGAGCACTCTGAAGAAATGGTTGGTTTCATAAAATGTTGACCATTTTACAGCCCATTTGATAGCCAGTTACAAGTCCATCCTTGCATCATAATTATCAATATACTTAGCTTCCATTTGTAATACAATGGGTGTAAGTTTGATGCTTACAGACTGCTCGTGCAAACCCATCTCTGACTTTGCTTCACACCTGAAGCTGGTTGTGTACCATTGGAAGATTGTGAACGTCCCATAAGAAAGAAGTACATATCATGCACTTTACTTATCTTGCTTTTTTTTTGGGGGGGGGGGTAGTGCCTAGTCCACAACTGCTTGGGCTAGGCGCTGCTTTGTAAGTTTCATAAACAACAAATTAATAAAACACATATGTTTAAGGACCAGGCAAGAGGGGAATTTTAAAAATAGAAGCAGGCAGGGCTCCTCGAATAGCAAGTCTGCTTGGTATGGAATGGGGTTTGGAGGACTGCCAGGGCTGGCCTTGCTTGTGGCGTCCACACGTGATGTACAGTAAGCCATGCCTCACCCACCCAGTGCTCCCAGCCAGGACTTCACAGTCTTCAGAATATCAGCTTCCAGTGCTCTGCCTGCAGCATCCAAGTCAGAGGAAAAGGGTCAACTTACCTTCCCAAATCCACCTCCTGGCAGGGCTGATGGCACAGCAACATGAAACAGGCACCAATACCCCTGCTCGCCTACACCACTGATAAACATCCATCTGTTTTCTGCAGGCATCGGGTTAAATAAAAATGACTGCACAACTGAAGTCCATGCATATGAAACCACACTCTTCAAGCCGGTATATAAGGTCAGGGGAAGGTGGGAATTCCTGCCTCAGCATTTTGCACCATCAATCACCCTGCAGCCACTGAGGCCACGTGGTAGAAAGCAGTGCACTGTAAACAAAATGCTGATATCAGAATTCCCACAACCTGGAATGCAAGCAGAGGCTAAAATAAGTGAACTGGTAAATGAAACATGCTTAGCATGTTTACTATCTCTCTCATAAATTCATCTCCAGCTGCTGGAAGGACACACAAACGAGACACTAAAATAGCCCAGTGGGTTCAAGCTGTTTTGCATATGTTTGTGTGCACGCAGAGTTCTAGGGAATAGCTCTGAGTCTAACTATTGAGTTCTGAGTCTCTTTGAAAATAATAATCCAGAGCCTGATCTACAATTACATTTTGCAATCATAGACGTTGCGATTCACAAAATAGGTGTACTTACAACCGCAAAATAGGTTTTTACTATGTACTAATTTTTAGAAATCAGTAAACTTTTATCAACTTCTAAAATAAAGTAGGGCATTCTGTTAGAGGTGTACCAATGTTCTGCGAATGAAATCTGTCAGCAAAACATTGAAAATGTACCTACTCCCGAGTTGGAATGGTAATGCACAGTAGCGTCGCAAGGATGTCATGGAGCAAGCAAAGAAATGCTGTTGGGGTAGAGGAATGCAGCTATAATCAGGGTCCAATGGGCCCCTCACAGCTCAGGGCCACAATGCCACTACACCTGCTGCATCAATAGTAATGAAACTAACAGCCAGATTCATCAAGCGAAATGCGCTCGCAAAAGGGCCCGATTCTGAGAATCTGGCCCTTTGCGAGTGCAATTTTTGCATTTGGGATTCATCATCCCAAATGCAAAAATCGCTAATAAAGAATTCGCAAATATGCGAGGATTAGCATTTAAGGAATCTCTATTAGAGAGTCCTTAAATGCTATTCATGAAACATTTAGAAATTGCGAATTCTAAATTTAGGACCGCTATTTACCACGAAGTCAAACCTCGTGGTAAATAGCGAAAACTTAGAAAAATGCATTTTATTGCATTTTTCTAAGTTGCATGTTACACACACACATGTCCTTTGGACATGTGTGTGCACAACATCAGTGTAAATTCACATTTCAGGGGTGCTACAGGGTGTCCTTTGGACACCCCTGCACCCTTGAAATCGCATCCTTATTTGCGATTAGCAAATTGCTAATCGCAAATAAGGAATAACTCCCCATTCATTCCTATGGGCCTGTAGGCCCATAGGAATGCATGAAGAGTTATTCCTTACTTGCGATGAGCAATTTGCTAATCACAAATAAGGAACATGTAGGAATCGCAATGTTTTTTGCAATTCCTACATGAATCCCGTTTTGCAAGTCCTTAATAGCGATTCCTTATGAATCGCTAATAAAGACTCGCAAAACGTGTCTTTGATGAATCTGGGTGCAAGACCCTGGTAATGGTTTCGCAAAATGGTATGGTTACCCAGGGAAGCCTATTGGTAGTAGACAGTGGTACAGGAGACCACTCCCAACTCTCAAACAAACTTTTTTTTTTTTTTATGCAGCCAAATTTCTTCAAAGAAAACATGCTGCATTTCAAAAAAGCCTTACTTTAAATGCGATCACATATATGGTGCTCTGGTGACCGTCCTGACCTGATCAGAACCGGTCGCTCCACCTCGCTACTGAGCCGCCTGGTGTTCGTGGCTGCGTGGTGTCCACATTGCTCCCTCCTGGGCTGCCTGGTATCGTTGTGCTCATTGCTGCGCCTGCCATTGCTGTTAAGCTGCTTTGATTTGCCCATCTCGTCATTTATATTGTGCTCATTGCTGCGCCTGCCATTGCTATCAAGTTGTTTTGATCTGCCCATTTCATTTAATAATACTGCTCCGCTTTGCCTGGTATCGCCGCTTTTGCCAGATTGTGCCCCCCGACCCCGTCCTGCATTGTTATCGTGCCATTTGTTGTGCCTCTCCTGCTCCTCCACGGCCCCTCCCCCACAGCCCTCCGGCATCCCCAGACCTTGCAACCCCGCTCCCGCCTCCCAGCTGCTCCTCCCTCCCACAGAAAGACATAAGGATTGGAAAGTGCAGTAAGGAGCTGTGACCGTCCTGACCTGATCAGAACCAGTCGCTCCACCTCGCCACTGAGCCGCCTGGTGTTCGTGGCTGCCTGGTGTCCACATTGCTCCCTCCTGGGCTGCCTGGTATCGTTGTGCTCATTGCTGCGCCTGCCATTGCTGTTAAGCTGCTTTGATTTGCCCATCTCATCATTTATATTGTGCTCATTGCTGCGCCTGCCATTGCTATCAAGTTGTTTTGATCTGCCCATTTCATTTAATAATACTGCTCCGCTTTGCCTGGTATCTCCGCTTTTGCCAGATTGTGCCCCCCGACCCCGTCCTGCATTGTTATCGTGCCATTTGTTGTGCCTCTCCTGCTCCCCCACGGCCCCTCCCCCGCAGCCCTCCGGCATCCCCAGACCTCGCAACCCCGCTCCCGCCTCCCAGCTGCTCCTCCCTCGCTCCGCCCCCTCCACGATCCATTTATGACAGATGCCTTTACGCGCAGCGTTCACGCGCAGCGGGCGCGCAATATGCACGCCGAAGTTGCGCCAAAGGTAAGCCCGTCTACGCCCGTCCGCGCCTGGACCGCGCCCAGCGTCATACCCCCTGGCCCCTGCCAAATGAACTCCACCCGCTTAACTTACGACGACGCAACCCTCTAAGCACTCAACACCGGCCGACTCCCCAACTGTCACCAAGCCGCCCCAGGACGCACCCATGGACCCTTCACCTGTCAATCCTGCAAGTTTTGCTGCATCAAGACCTACACTACGCCCACTAACGCCATACAGAGCCCCGACAATAACCACCTGAAATGCATCCTGCTCAACACCCGCTCGGTCCACAGACACGCCATTGAACTATGGAACCTACTGGACACCACAACGCCGGACGTCGCCTTTCTTACAGAAACCTGGATGAACACCGCATCAGCGCCCGACATCGCCATAGCCATCCCGGATGGCTACAAGATCATCCGGAAGGACCACATCAACCAAACAGGAGGAGGCATCGCCATCGTCCACAAGAACACCATCCATATCACAACCAGCTCCGATGACACCTTCACCGCCGCCGAACACCACCACTTCCAGATACACACCGACCCCAAGACCACACTAAGAAGCACCCTCATCTACAGACCTCCAGGACCCCGCACACAATTCAGCGAAGTGATCACTGACTTTATCAGCCCACACGCCCTCCCCTCCGAGGACTACATTCTCCTAGGGGACCTCAACTTCCATCTGGAAAAGAATAACAACAGCAACACCACCACCCTGCTGGACAACCTCTCCAATCTGGGACTCAAACAACTGGTAAACACCCCCACCCACCACGCCGGACACACGCTCGACCCAATCTTCTCCTCCAGCAAGCACATCTCCTTCATTCACGCCACAGGACTCCACTGGACGGACCACAGCTGCATCCAATTCAACTTCAGAAAGACCACAACCCACCACCACCCACAACAAGTCCCACGCAGAAACTGGAACAAAATTACCACCGACCAGCTCACCACATCGCTACATCAAATCCCTCCCGCCAAACCATCGGACCCAAACCAAGCAGCCATCAATCTCGCACAATGGATCACCCACTGCGCTGACGAATTAGCACCCTTGAAAAACCATCACAACAAACCAGGTAGCAAAAAAGCCTCCTGGTTCAATGACGACCTCAAGAACTCCAAAAAGAACTGCCGCACCCTCGAAAAAGCCTGCCGAAAAAACCCAACCACAGACAACATGACCGCCCTCAAGAAAGCCACCCGCAAACACCACCAGCTGATCCGATCCACCAAGAAATTAGCATTCAAGGATCGACTCGACAACAACGCCCACAACAGCAAGGAACTCTTCAGCATCGTCAAAGAGCTAACTAATCCCAGCGCCGGCTCTAACGACATCACTCCCTCTCAAGACCTCTGCAACTCTCTAGCCTCATTCTTCCACAGCAAAATCGCTGACATACATAACAGCTTTGGCGACCAGTCCACCGCCCTCACCACCACCGAACTGAAGCCCCCCACCACCACCCTTGACGCCTGGGACTCAATCAGCACCGAAGACACCATCCGCTTGATGAACTCCATTCACTCCGGATCTCCAACCGACCCATGCCCCCACCACATCTTGAACAAGGCCGATTCCATCATCGCACCCCATCTCCGGGATATCATCAACTGCTCCCTCAACACCGCTATCTTCCCAGAAAGCTGGAAACATGCCGAACTCAGTGCTCTACTGAAGAAAACCACAGCAGACCCGACTGAACTTAAAAACTACCGCCCCATCTCGCTCCTCCCTTTCCCTGCCAAGGTCATAGAGAAGACCGTCAACAATGAGCTCACAGCCTTCCTCGAATCTAACGGCTCCCTCGACCCCTCACAGTCCGGCTTCCGAGCCAAACACAGCACCGAGACCGCCCTCATCGCAGCCACAGACGACATCCGAACACTTCTCGACAACGGGGAAACAGCGGCCCTCATCCTCCTGGACCTCTCCGCAGCGCTTGACACGGTCTGTCATAGCACCCTTGTACAACGCCTCAAAAACGTCGGGATACAAGGAAAAGCACTGGACTGGATCATCTCGTTTCTCACCGGAAGAACCCAGAGAGTACGCCTCCCCCTTTCAGGTCAGAGGCCACCGAAGTAATCTGCGGCGTACCACAAGGATCATCGCTCAGTCCCACCCTCTTCAACGTCTACATGAACCCCCTCGCATCCATCGCACGCCAACACAACCTCAACATCATCACCTACGCCGACGACACCCAGCTGATCCTCTCCCTCACCAGAGACCCAAACACCGCTAAAACTAACCTACACGAAGGGATGAAAGACGTTGCCGAGTGGATGAAGAACAGGCGCTTAAAACTGAATTCTGATAAGACGGAAGTCCTCATCCTAGGATCATCACCCTCCGCATGGGACGACTCATGGTGGCCACCGGCCCTGGGCAGCGCACCCAAACCAACAGACCATGCTCGCAACCTGGGATTCATTCTAGACTCCTCCCTCTCGATGACCAGACAAGTCAACGCCGTCTCATCATCATGCTTTAACATCTTACGTATGCTCAGAAAGATCTTCCGCTGGATCCCCACCGAAACAAGAAAGACGGTCACCCAAGCACTTGTCACAAGCCGACTGGACTACGGAAACACCCTCTACACCGGAACAACAGCCAAATTACAGAATAAACTCCAACGCATTCAGAACGCCTCCGCCCGACTTATCCTAGACATACCCCGTCACAACCACATATCCGGTCACCTAAGAGACCTTCACTGGCTCCCAGTCAACAAGAGAATAACGTTCCGTCTCCTCACCCACGCACACAAAGCCCTATACGACCTGGGACCCAAATACCTCAACACGCGCCTGACCTTTTACACCCCCACCCGCCAACTTTGATCGTCCAATCAAGCCCTCGCCGCGATGCCACGCATCCGAAGAGCCACCATGGGAGGAAAATCCTTCTCCTACTTAGCGGCCAAAACCTGGAACTCTCTCTCTACCCACCTCCGCCTTACACAGAACCACCTCTCCTTCAGAAAACAACTCAAAACTTGGCTATTTGATAAGTAACGAACACCCCCCCCTCCCTCAAGCGCCTTGAGACCCTCTGGGTGAGTAGTGTGCTATACAAATTTTTTGACTTGACTTGACTTGACTTGCTACCCTCAGAAGGCTACCCTACCTGTTATGTTATCTAATCACAGTAAGTCCCAACTTGAAACCGACTTCATTAATATTCATGAGGTAGGTCCGATTGCAACACACACTGAATGGTAATTTTAGGAACTGGCCTATATGTACTTAGGTCGTTTTGCAAAATTCCACGCTGGTCGTAAAAATATTTATCACAATTTGGAACCAATATACATAAGGCCCCTATTTTTTTCTCTCTCTTGCTTCTGACACTTTATCGATCTGACTATCTATTTATCGGTTTAACAAAGTTTCTCATTACTTACCAATCTACGCATCTATATATCTATCTAAGGTCCTACCCATCTATATATCTACCTAGATCCAGTCGTCATCCAAGCTACTTAATCGCCTACTGACTAAACTTTCTATCTGTCTAGCTATCTTTCTTTGAGACATTGCCTTCTACTGGCACTTGTGTTATACCCTTCAATAGATGTGTCCTGTTTCACATTGTCCATATCCATTAACGTATGTGCAGTCGGCACCTGAGCTGTGGATCTGTGTGTTGTCTGGGTTAAAAAGGCTTCCCTACTGACCAGTCCTTTCTGGGACTGACTGATTCCTTGAAGGAACATAATCCTGGTTTCTGCCTTGGTAGAAAGAGCTTAGTGTCAGTGCCTCTGGTAGGGGGTGTGTGCCTCATTTGAAGGTTCGGAGATATTGGGGTGTGTGGACACAGAAACATAATTATGAAGCAAGCAGGGCGCCCTGAAGAAGGGAGATAAAAGCACAAGCTTACCTCTGCACAGTAGAATTGGGAAAAACAGTGCACAATGATTTATAACCAACCAGCAGAGAAGACATGCACACCCGGGTTAGACAACAAGTACTTCCAAAGAGTTCCTCTGTAGGCTGCAAGGAGAATGCCTGTCCTACTCACAAAATTAGGTCTGCTGTCACACAGGTATTTAATGGGATTGGCTGCAGGGCTGGGGCATAAATAAGGTGAGGGGGATACGCCGTGGCTGCTAGAAATAGGAAAGCTAATCACAAGGCCTAGTGGGCTGATGGGAGATGAAATTGAGAAGATTTTGGTAATGTTGTCCATAACCATAGCCTCTGCTCCCAGTCCACTCTCAAAGATTCTGGTAGCGATGGAGAGCCTAAGCAAAAGGCTCGGACTGCAGCAACCCAATACCAACTTGGGGCCAGCATAAGCTCATGTGCTTGACACCAAGACCTGTTGTCCAAACAACCTGCAGAGCTGCAGTGCTTGGCTGAGAGGAAAAGGGCTAATAATAAGTGTCGCTGTAGCAACAGGAGTGGGCGGGTCTGCACAAGGTGTCCTGGCCTTCAGTAGGTAACATGTACTCAACTGATTACTCAGAAGAATGTTCCGGAGTTCTACCTTAGGCGATGACCTACTGACTGTGTGAGTCAAAGGGAGTACCCAGCCCTGCTCGGCCAGGCCCAGTCATGTACTTTTAATGATCCATAGGTCTGTAAAGCATCACTTGTTGTTGCAGTTTCAGTTCATATTGCATAAGGTGTAACTACTACTGTTTTCTTCTTTCCAGCCATCCTTATTCACTTCTGGGTTATTAGCCTACATTTACTTGGTTGGCCTGCAATTCATAGTTCTGGATCCAGTGCCATTCTATTTCCATCCTCTGTCACTTGGTTGCCAGCTGATGCATCAGACACTCCCATGTTTGTTCCTTTACTTAAACCTGTCCCGCCTGTCGGTAAGGCTGTCGGACATGGATCTGGGGAAGGCAGGACTTACAACAGAGCAAAGGCACCTGCCACCCAAGATGGTGCCAGTGTCCTAAATACAGCACCTGTGTTTACTGGGAAAAGCAGACATAGAAATGCTACATCCAGTCTAAATCTGGAACGCCAGGAGGTGCCTGATTAAAAAGAAAAGCGCAACAAACAACAAGGGGATGGATGGAAAGCTTAAATTAATCTCTGCCACTGGCAAAGGCTCTGGGTTGCATTCCAGTCCATAATGTGTAGCCCAATAGGCCATTGTAGACAGAAACCTGCCACAATCTTGGCCATGCTCTCAAGGGCGTACCTTGGTCAGTGAGATTGGGGTGGGCGTCAGATTTTCCAACAACTACGTTGGCAAATAATATAAAAATACAATACACAACAAGCTGGGTGCATGAGAGGGGCCTAACGGGCAGTGGAAAGGGAGAGGAATCCCGATTGGTAGGAGTAGTAAGTGAAAAAAAGACAATATTTTGCAAAAATAACCAACATTTTCAAGGACTTTCAAAACAGCGTTTTTATCTGTGTGTCTGTAAACATTTCTGGTCAAATCCGACAGACACCTCCCCATACCCGATTTAAAGCACCTGTACCCAACTACTTATCAGAAAATACATGTATTAGTGTCAGGCAGACCACAGCATCACACCGATTCCTGTTTCTCCTAAGGCTTACAGATCCTGCTATCACTTTGAGGATAAAGCTCTACAGAAGAAGAGCTAAGCAACCTCGTCTCTTCTTTCAGGCATTATATCACACTTGGCGGAAGCCCCTGGTTTACCCATCCGGCGAGAATGACCATCATTGAAAGGAGTCAATCACCAAGGAAGTAGATCCAGGCTGAGGTACACTGAGGCGTGGGCTGGCTCCTGTGGCCTACTCAAACCAGTCAAGGCCAGTGAAGAGGCAGAGGACTTGCCTCCCTCAAGATGTCTTTGAGTAGGAGAAGGTCAGTGTGCCAGTCGGTTGTGCACTGAGTCTCCTGAAGGATACACTATTTATTTTTTGTGTGTCCAAATGGGATGTATGACGTTACAACGCATACTTTTACCACGCATACCTTTACAACGCGGTTTTTACCACGCATACCATTACAACGCATAGCGCTTAGAGGTGCTGGATAGTGGTAAGTATAATTTTCTATTCCAACTCCAGTCCCCGTGGACACTATGGAAGGTGTTGGATAGAAAATTAAACTTATTCCCTATCCTAGAGCGCCCCCCAGCGCAATGCGTTGTAATGGTATGCGTGGTAATGCCTGCGTTGTAATGGTAGTGCGTTGTAAAAATTTCGTTGTAAACGTTACATACCGTCCAAATGACACTCATTGGCCATGCATGGTCTGCCCTGGATAGCGGTGCGTTGTGGCCAACTCAACCTAAGGTCACAGTGCTGGGGGAGATCTTCCTTTCAAGCTAGCACAGCATCTGTGAAGCTAAGAATGCCGGTGGGAGCTAGGCTTGGTCCCCTGGCCAGGGTTGCAGGGGTTTGTGCAGGGCTGGCGGCTGGTGCAGGTGATTCAAGAGGCCCAAAACGCTGGAGCCCCTTCTCACTGTCCTACAAGTGCCATTGGAGCTAAAGTGGATGCTGACAACACCGAAGGCAGCAGAAGCAACGTAAGCTGGATGTACAATCCCCACTGCCCCCACCACCGTCCCTGTCCTAGACTGACTGATTAGACATTGGAGAGCGTCTTAGAGCCAGGTGAAAATGTAGGCAAAAGCCTGGACAGATCTCTGCTGCTCCACCCCTTATGGCCTCTGGGTGGACTTTCCTGACATTGAAAGGGCCTTCAGAAGTAATTTAGGGGACGTGGTCTGGCCACGCAGGAAGATGGCCGCCTGCTAAATGAACTCCGCCGAGGGATAGACCCCCGATGAGCCTCCTTCACTTACCGGCTCGTGTGGGTTATCTTTGGATCGACTGCAGCGCTCAGAATGCCATGAAGTTTGCTGCGGTGGTTTTGTTTCTCAGCTGACGGCTTCTGTTCCCGAGGAGGCAGAGTGACGGTGAGGCGGCTGGTCACATCGACGTGCGCTGCGGTGTTCGCGCGCTTCTGACGCCGCGCCTCTCCTCAGCGAGGGCGGCGTCCTCCTTACTACAGGGCCGCGCCTCCTTGGATTGCAGGCCGCGCCCCCTCAGACGATGGGGGCGCGCTTCGCCTTGAATATAGACTGCTTCTTTTAACGCTCCTGCCTCATTATAAACACACAGCGCCCTCCTCAGGGGTTTTTTTTTTTCACATTGAAGTTACCAGCGATTTTTTCTCAAACAAAAGGCTGCATAAAAAGGGAAAGGAATGGACTTCTATAGAGCTGGCACACTTCTCATTATATTGCAGCACGCAGCACGCTTTCTCATAGTCACAGGTGTTATACTATCCAGGTGCAATAGCAATGTTTACAGGTTTTCAATACCATGACCTTTTATTTCATAATACTTGTTATCACCTGCAGACTTTGCCTATGAATGTCTCATAAAAAGCCAATGCTGCCGGTACTGGCAGAATTCCTTGCAGCAGTACCAGTTCATCTTCTTTCTTGACTGCTACCACTTGGCTTTGGCGTTTTTCCTCAGTTGTATTAAGGGACATATGTCAGAATAACTTGACTATACCAGCTTTATTATTATTTCTCAATATGTCCTCTTGTTTTTCTACTATGAGACTTTGCCAGTTCTGCTTATAACGGAGGAAGCAGGCATTTGCTATAAGCTGATTGTACTGGTCTTTCTTTCTTTGCCACGTACAACTTCTTACCTTCCTGTTATTTGATGCACCTCTGGCCTCACCATTGCCTCATATTCCACTTTTAACTCCATTCGCTATTGCAGACCGCCGCTACCGCGATACAGAGACATGTCTAACAATAGGAATGGTAGCCGTGGGCCTAAACAACCACTTTTTAATGAAGTGGTAAAACAATCCTCTTCCTTGACAGTTAAAGGTAATGGCTCTACGTCCCCTTCTTCGTCGCAAGCTACATTATCTCAGAGTGATAAGTCCCTATCTGACACTATGCAACGCATTTTACAAGAACTTTCTGGAGTTAATCGACGGTTAGAGGGCCTGGATATTGCTATGACTTCATTAACTGCAGAAACTAAGTCTATCAGGGCAGAACTTACTACTTTCCACGCCAGGATTGACGTCATTGACTCTAAAATAATGGACATAGAGGGTCGACTGGATTCTGTTCAAGGTTCAGATCAAGACCTACTCTTCCTACACAGTAAGATCATCGATTTGGAGGATCGCAGTCGTAGAGACAATATCCGTTTTTTTGGTTTTCCAGAAAATATTGAAAAGCAAGACATGAAGTCCTTTCTTTGTGATGTCCTTCCTACTTTGACTGGAATTTCTTTCACTCCTCCTCTTGAGCTCCAACGCGCTCATAGACTGGGCCCGCCACGTTCTGGATCTTCTGCAAGACCTAGACCAATCATTGCTTGTTTCCTTCGGCATGAGCAAACTAGACAGATCCTATCAATGGCTCGTACACGTGGCTCCTTTATGTTTCAGGGTCATACCATCCAAATGGCTGCAGACTTCTCTAAAGAAACTAATGAACGGAGGAAAGCGTTTCTTTCCATGAGACCCCAGTTACGTCAAATGGACATCAAATATGGTTTATTTGAGCCTGCTCGTTTCCGTATTACTAGGAATGGAGAGTCCAAAGACTTTTACGATCCTGTACTTCTACAGCAGTTTCTGGATAGTGTCAGATCCGATGATATGGAAACTCAGTCTCCTTCCAATGCCCACTCTTCTCAACCCAGACCCTCATCTACGAATCCATCAACGTCCCATTTACATACCTCTCCTGTCTTTCGACAACGTGGCAGAGATCCTACTCGTCTGCCTCGCTCTCAAGATGACAAGGATTCGGCTCTACGCTCTGTCTCTTCTCACACTAACACGCAGCAAAGAGACAAGTCTATATCTCCTCTTAAGACGCCATCTGATGCTGACTGAATTCTTCTAATGTTTTAATGCTTTATTACTTTTCTCCTTTTATAAGCTTATAGCAGTTTTCTGTTCACAATGCTTTTGTGCTTGCTTAACTCACTGAGATTTTATTGCATGGTATAATAAGGTTTATATTTCGTTAATGTTCTATATAGTGTTCTATGCCTTGCTACTCTTATATATATTTACTGCTACTATGTGATTTTCAGTTTTGTGGTTATTTAATTATTTTCAGGTTTTGCTTCTTATACGTTATACGGCTGTTATCCATTTTACAGGTGACCTTTATTTTCCCATGTTCATTCTCCTAGATGCGGTGTTGTTATTGTTATTACGCTTATTGCTAAAGTTTTTTTTTATTCTTTTCCGGTTTTATATGATGTCACTTTGTTTCATTGTTCTTTATGTTTAAATTGTCTTTGATCATTTTCTTTTGTTCCTCTTTTGTTGTATGACTCTATGGTTTTCCCTCCTTTTCTTCTACCTATTATCTCTTCCCCTCCTTTTCTATGACATTATTGGTTTGTTCCCTTTCCGTGTTTTGTTCCTTTCATTAACTATGTCTTCTCTTCTTCTCATCCTATTATTCTCGTCCCGGTTTTCTACTAAAGTCGTGTTCTCTTTTGAAGTATAATTACTTTTGTTCTCTGTTTTCGTATTGTGGCCTATACCTTCTTGTTCTTTTATGTTTTTGCATTAGCCGTTTGGCCTCCTCAGAGTCTTTACCTGATTACAGGTTTCCTTCACAGCTATTATCTTTTACATGGCAATCCTTTTCTAATGCATTCCTTTCCCTATGATGCTATGCTTGTTGTTAAATGTGACATTATTTATTTCCTCCATCCCGCTTTGAACGGTTTCTTGTATTTTTCATAATACGTTCTGTTGTTTTTTATGCTTCTATTCATTTGCACTCTCATCTATACTGTTTTTTCTTTCTTACCTTCCCTCCTTATCATGGTACCGGACCTCTTTCTTCATCTCATTTAGCTTTCATATTTCTTTTATTTCACTTCTTACACTTCTCATATTTCTTATTTTACTTTCTTTGCTTTCACTTCTTTCTCCTCCTATTCTTCTCTTATTATATGATTCTCGTAGCATGTTCTAATACTTTTTCTATAATATTGACTATGTTCCATGCAAGTATTGTATGTTTTCCAATTTTGTTGCAAATATGTTCTAAATGCTTTTTATAATATTTCGTAGTAACAGTTCCTCCCCCAGATCCCTATTCTTCTTTGCTTGAAGGGGGTCTGACCTCCCTTGGCGGTGCTGTAGGTGCACCCAGACCCGTAGTTAATAGTTTAGGTTTCTTCTTTTCTTTCTTTCTCTTTTTCTCTCCTCTCTATCTTTCATACTTTTTCTTTCTATTTCTATTTGCTTTGTCTGTTCCAGTTTTCACTCTGCCTTTTTAACTCTTTTATCCTTTCCTTTCCTTCCTTTCCTTTCTCTTCCTTTCCTTTTTCTCTTTCTCTTCTTCTTTCCCCTCACACCTAGAGTAACAACTTTCTTCTACTCCTTTTCTTTCTTTATTTTCTGTTCTTTTTTTTTCCTTATTATCTTCTTGTTCAATCCTATTGTCATGTCTTCTATTCATTCACTGTCGGTGATTTCCTGGAATGTTCACGGGCTTACCCACTATATCAAGCGCAAAAAAGTTCTTTCTTACTTGCATTCCAAACATGTAGATGTTGCCTTACTGCAGGAAACTCATTTGGACGATGTTGAATCTAGTAAGCTTAGCAGGGATTGGGTTGGTAAAGTCATTCATAGTAGTGTTTCCAAGCCTGATCCCACCAATCCTAACCCTGTTCGTAAGTGCGGGGTGGCCATCCTTTTTCGGAAATCACTTCCGTTTACACTTATCAAGACATGGACTGATCCAGATGGTCGATATGTATTTGTCAAATTGAAAATTGGAAACTCTTTTATTTGTCTTGGTTCTGTTTACGCTCCTCTGGGTCCCAAAAAACAATTCTTCCTTCGACTCAATCATCTTCTTTCGGAAATAAATGCTTCTCAATTTCTCATTGGTGGTGATTGGAATTTGGCACCGGATCCTGCTCTTGACAGAACAGGCTGCATTGATACCATCAATGCTTCGGACAGAGCCATCTTCTGTGACATCCTTACTGACACTGGTCTTGTTGACCATTGGAGACTTAGTCATCCACAGGACAAAGAATACACTTTTTTCCCTTCTACTCATGGTACGTTTTCGCGCCGTGATTATTTTCTTCTTTCGCAACACTCAGTTCGATTGTTTACTGATTCCCAGATTTTAGAAGCAGCTATTTCTGATCACTCTCCTGTTCTTTTATCGCTCGACTTGGGTCTTATGAGTCCGGGGCGCAAACCGTGGCGTTTGAATATCAACAAATATAAAACGCCAGCGGGTAAACTTCTTTTGCAATCCCACTTTCGTGATTATCTTCTCAATAATGCAGATTCGGTTTCCTCTAAACGAATGGTTTGGGCAGCGGCTAAGGCAACCATCAGAGGTCAGCTTATGCGGGACGCAGCTCTTTATAATAAACAGAACGCTGCTAAACAACTTGCTCTAGAAAAGGATATTCGTCGACTATCTCAATTATATATTTCGAAACCGACTCTTCAAAATCGTAAGTTATTGGAACAAGCACGCATGGCCCTCAATACTCTTTATACTTCTAAGGCAGAATATGCCTTGCAAAAGTTGAAAGGTCGTCATTATGAGCAAGGGGAGAAGGCTGGTCGATTATTGGCTGCGCAGCTGCGTCAAAGAGAGGCCGCTATGGCGATTCCAGCAATTAAATCTAGTGGTGGCGATATCCTTACTCGGCCACAAGAGATAGTTGAGGAGTTTGCCTCATTTTATAGATCTCTCTACTCCCCAGGCACTCAGGTAGATACGCTAGCGATGTCTAAATTTCTAGATGGCGTTCATCTTCCACGCCTCTCCGATGATGGCAGAACTCTACTTGAAGGTCCTATCACGATGGATGAAATCTCCTCAGCTATATCTGCCTTGCCGTGCCATAAAGCCCCGGGGGATGATGGCTTTCCTCCTGAATTTTTTAAATGGACTGGTCAGAGCATGATTGATACTCTTCATGCTGCCTTTGGGGAAGCCGTGGAGGAATCTTCTCTTGGTTCTATCTCTAACAAAGCCATCATAGCGGTTTTGCCTAAACCTGGCAAGGATCCTCTATTGTGTGGTAGCTATCGTCCTATATCTCTCTTGAATTCTGATGTTAAGATTCTTGCTAGCATTCTCGCATCCCGACTTCGCAAGATTTTACCTTCTTTAATTCATAACTCCCAAGTAGGTTTTGTTCCCGGTCGTTCCTCCCGCAATCATTTACGTACTCTCTCCCATGTCCTGTGGTCAGCTAAACACCTTGCAGATGATGCCCTCCTTCTTTCTTTGGATGCTGAAAAAGCATTTGACCGCATCGAATGGGAATACCTTTTTACTGTCATGCAAAGATTTGGATTAGGTGATCAGTTCATCGCTAAAGTACGACTACTTTATGATAGCCCATCTGCCCAAGTTAACTGTGGTGGTTTTCTTTCTACCCCATTTCCTATCCGACGGGGTACCCGTCAGGGTTGTCCACTCTCACCTCTTCTTTTTCTTTTGGCTATGGAACCTCTAGCTGCTGCAATTCGTCAATCGACTGATGTGGTGGGCATTCCTCTTCCAATTGGTCACTCTAAAATTTATTTATATGCGGATGATATTCTTCTTACACTTACTGATCTTCCCCGCTCTCTCCCTGCTCTCCTTCGTGTCATAGATGATTTTTCTTCTTTTTCTGGATATAAGATAAACTGGGACAAGAGCGAAGCATTACCTATGTCCATTGGTACTACGAAGGATGCCATATCTGGTTTTCAATTTCATTGGCAACCCTCTCGACTTAAATACCTAGGTATACTCCTCAATAGGGGATTGGATAACGTTGTCACGGACAATTTAACCCCTTTAATTGCGCAAATGCAACGAGACTTCGACAAATGGAAGGCCCTGGGTTTATCCCTTTGGGGACGGGTTCAGGCAATCAAGATGGTCGCCTTACCACGTTTTCTCTATGTTCTGGGTATGCTCCCTTTGACCATTCCTTTGGCTACTCTTCGGTCCATTGATTCGAAAATTAAACTTTTTATATGGGGTACAGCTAAACCGCGTCTCACCCTAGCCAAATTAAAGTCCCACCAATTGCATGGAGGTTTGGGTCTTCCCTCTATCGAGCATTACTCCCTTGCCCTCCATCTTTCCCATCTTTCTTTCTTTTTACCTAAGTCTAAAGACGTCCCCCAATGGGTTCCACTTGAACGTCACTTATTGGCTTCTGGCCCTGGTTTATCCCTTTTATATGGCAAGGGTTCCAGTTCTCTTGACCCCAAAAATCCTATATTATCCGCTATGTATAAGTCTTGGCAAAGATGTCACCGTATCTTTAAATCTAGCTCGCGGCTTCACTTTAATGCTCCTATATGGTCTAATTCGACTATTCGAGTGAGGGGTCGTACTGTGTCCTGGCCTCTATGGCAGGAGGCTGGTATTCATTCCCTGGAACAATTGTTCCATGGTAACAATTTTAAATCCTTTCCCCAACTCAGTGAGGAATACCATCACCCGCCCTCACAATCCTGTAAATATTCCCATCTTCAAACAGCTCTCACAACACGTCTGGGTTCCCCACCTGAGCCGCTGTCCACCTCTCCTATTTTATCTTATTTGAATATATGGGGAACTTTTAAGGGTGTCACCTCTGGCCTTTATAAGACTTTTTTACATCCTCTATTTTCGCAACCCCTTTCAAAAGCTCTTCAATTGAAGTGGCAATCACGCCTTTCTGTGACATACTCAGATGCCCAGTGGGATCTCATTTTAGAAGGATTGCATAAAGGTGTTCGGGAAGCGCGCCTTAAATTCTGTATTTTTAAAATTCTCCATGAATGGCACTGGTCCCCGGTCAAATTACATCGTGCTAAATTACTTCCCCATTCTTTGTGCTGGAGATGTCCTGCTACCAGTTGTGATATAACGCACATTATCTGTGAATGCCCTCGTACTAGATCATTTTGGCTTTTTGTACAAAAGACTTTGGCTTCCTCTATGTCCTTGCCTTTGCCCTTTTCCTCTGCAAATATAATTTTGCACGACTTTCGTGGCCTTCCAAAGTTTACTAAACCACAGACTCGTCTCCTCCATACTGCCTTAGCCACGGCAAAAATTTGTATATTGCGTCATTGGAAGTCTTCATTACCTCCTTCTCAGGAGGAATGGTTGGTGGCAATGGTACAAACAGCTTCTTACGAACGTGTAATTTATAATTTGCAGGATCAAGCTTCCATTTTTCTTCAAGTTTGGTCCCCATTCCTGGAAACCACAGTGGACAACGACTCTGTTTCTACTCCTTCTTCTTCTACGGTTGCTTTTCCTTCTTAATTCCACCTTTTTCGCATCATGTTCATTCTCTTTTATTCCTCTTTCCTACTCCCCTTCTCATTCTTCTTGCTTTTATCTCAATTCAAAGTTAGTATTGTTACTCTGGGATTCCTTTTCTTTTTCTTTTCCCCTCTTTCTTTCTTTCTTTCTTTTTCTCTTCTCCTTTCTTCCCTTTTATTCTTAGTTCTGCCCTATGACTTCTAGAGGATTTGTTGTTCTATACCTCTTTTGTTACACTTTATGACTCATTTCCTCACTTATGCTATGTTTCATTGTATCCTCTGCATATATATCTGCATTTATGCTTTATCTAAAATGTTCTTAATACAAAATTTCAACACAAAAAAAAAGAAAGGGCCTGCAGAGAGGCAGGGGGCTACACAGCATTTGTACGTCTCAGACATACACCCAACCTGAACAAAATCACACAGGGGAAGCACAGAACTGGTGAAGATAATGCAGCTTGCAGGGGCAGTCGAATCTACCCCCAAAGAACGTTCTCTCTTTCACCACCCAAACAGGGGTGGCTCTAGGCTCATGGCGGCCCTGGGCAGAGAGCGTAGGTAGTTCGTTGCGGGCCCCCAGGGTGTTGGGGGGTGGGGGGTGCACATTGGGGGGTACCTATGGTACCCCCCTGCATATGCATGCACAAAGCGGCAGGCACCGCGCGGTGCCTGCCGCTTTGTGCATGCAAATGCACTGCATGCAGTTTTAACATTGCGGCGGGTGCTGCTTCAAGCAGCACCCGCCGCAATGTTAAACATACAGGATGTGACTGCCAGGGTGGCGGTCACATCCTAATTCACACGGAGGGACCGCCGCTGCCCCTGCGGATGGTCCCTCCACCTCTGGGGTGGCGGATGGACGCAGGTCCGTCCGCCATCCTAATCGGCCCCATAGTGTTTCTTGGGTCATCATCTGAGGAGGACATTTCCTCAGTTCATCACATTAGGTGTTCTGCCTCATCTTCCTCTTATTCCTATTGGTCCAGAAGACAGAAGGTAAAGCTTGACGACTGTAGCTTTATTTCCCGCCAAAGAAAATAGAGCATGTTCACGCTGTTCAAGGAAAGACATTTTCATTGTTTCCTATAATCAGGGTCACTGGAATTATGCGCCAGAGTAGGACCAAATTATGCAGCAGGGTTGACTAAATAATGCTCCAACAAATGGCAAATTAAGCAGCGTGATGTACCACATTGTGTGAAAGCATTCCTTTAATATGTTGTCATTTTTATAAATGGGAACACACGCTGAGAAAAGGTTGCACCTTATTAGTACCAATTTAACACCAAAACCCAGCAATAAGCAACTGAAACATTTGAGAAGGACCTACTAATGAGCAGTTACACTGCTAGTTTTTTGTAACCTTTGAATTAGAGTTAAACAATTTTTTTTAAATCGGCAAACTACAGCAGATGATATTTTGTTTTATGTGGCAAATGTGGTAAATCTAAAACTATACAAAAAAACGCACAGCTGCAGAGACGCAAAACTGCCTATAATCAGGGCCACTGGAATTATACGGCAGAGGAGGACCAAATTATGCAGCAGGATTGACTTAATATGGGGTAAGAAAAGGCAAATAATGCGGCATAATGCAACACACTTTGTGATAGCATTAAGACAATTTTACACCTGGTAACAGTGTCTGGAAAAAGATACCTTATTAGTATGAATTTTACTCAAATGGAGCCATAAACGACTGAAAGATGACCAGTCAACACGTGCAAAAAGCCTTCTGGTGCAATATGTTTTTGTTCAAAATCTGCAGATTACGCAGCAGATGAATAATTCTG
This sequence comes from Lissotriton helveticus, assembly GCF_964261635.1. Taxonomy (NCBI): domain Eukaryota; kingdom Metazoa; phylum Chordata; class Amphibia; order Caudata; family Salamandridae; genus Lissotriton; species Lissotriton helveticus. The sequence continues at coordinate 169,018,734 of NC_136067.1, read as the reverse complement.
TGACCACTGCGACAAATCCATAATTATGCAGACATCGCCGCAGCTGCAGAATCGCATAATTCCAGCGGCCCTGCCTGAAGGCTATGAATGGTCATAGACTCTATTGGGTAAATACTGAAACATAATTAAATGTGAACTTTTGTGACTTTCATATGGTGCCCGGAGGAAGGAAGGGCACTGCTCTGGTACTGCTTACGAGGCTGTCGTTGATTGTTTGACAGGTGCCCGTGAGGCAGGAGGTTTTGGTTGAGTGTGCCATTTATACAGCAGTAGAACATAGGCAGTATTGGTATTATTATTATTATTGCCTAACTTTTAATGTAAACTGGTGTAATTGAGCCCATTTTGCATGCGTTATACTCTCTTGCGCACAGGTTTGCATGTGCACGCACTGCTGGGTAAAACCTGGCGAGACCTGCCCATGAAAACACAGGAATGAGCAAACTATGTGCTCAACTTATTAACACTGGTGCTAACATAGGTGCCACATTTGCAGTCAGTTTAACACCAGTGCCTCGTCTAGCTGCCTTTCCAAGTATAAAGTTGCCCACACGGAGCAGTGATGTTGACTGCAGTGGCACTGTCTCGCTTTGTTTTTTTCAATAACCCCCGCACTCTGCCCAGCTCTTACGTGCATACGTCATCACCTCTCCCTTCGGTATCTCCCTTTCCCGCCAAGAAAGCCACTACACTTCTTGTCTTGTGGTGGTCATTTGTTGGCTGCAGTTTATTGCAAGGAAACAAGTATATCTTTGCATTTTGCATATCATTATACATTTCCTTGCGATTGTCTCTTGGCCCTTCTGGGCAAGGTCTTTGGTAGGTTGGAATTTTCTTTGCCTCCTTTGCGCGGGAAGGGGGTAGCCTTTGTCCCAGAGTTAGGCCACCTCGCTACCTTGTCCGACTTTGTTGTGCCCTGCCATCCGGCGGGGGCTGGGCTGCGAGCGCCGTCTCTGTTTGCTACCCCTTCCTTTGGTAACCAGCCATGAGGCATCCCAGAGTCGCTGTCATTAGGCCACCTCACCCAGCCGTGCGGCATTTGAAGGTGAGTGGACCTATTCTGGAGCACCGCCCTCCGGTGTGCCTCTGTACCAACTGTTCTCAGTGTAGCCCTTCGCCACGTCTTTTGCCTTTCTCAGCCCTGCGACTTTGCTGTTACTTTGGTGTGTGTGGGTGGGACAAGCGTTTCTTCTTCCGCCGTGCTGCTCCCCCGTTCCTTGCTGATAGCATACCTGGGGGAGCAGCGCTTAAAAGCCCTCGTCTTGCCCTTGGGTTTCGCGCCACTTCCAGCCATTGGGGAGTTTGAATCACGCGTGTCCCCCATTAGCCGTGGCGATGTGAGGGGGGGGACCCTTGGGGGCTTTCCCCGCTCTCTGCTTGGTTTGCCTGTTTTTCGCATCAAGACGGGTCCCCCCACCCCGTCCTATCTGGGGGCTCGCCGCCGGGTTATGGCGCCGGCTCCTGAGCCCCCTTCGGGAGCCTGCCTCTACAAGAACATGCATTTATCCAGGGCGTTTCTCATCAAAGAATCATCCTTATCTGCTAGCTGGTTGTGCGGTGAATGACGCATAATTGTATGGCGCCTGTTATGAACGGGCCGAACAGTGTGCAAATCAGTAATGAACCTGTGCAATATTTTATGGTTTTTATTAACTGAAATAAAATTCCCTTTGACCTTCAGGAATGAACTCGTCTTCTTTACCTCGTCGTACTAGTTAGGTTGCTTATGGAACGGGAAACATCACTTACAACGCAACTTTTACCACGCGATGCTTTTACATCGCAACTTTTACAACGCAAACCATTACAACGCATTGCGCTGGGGGTCGCTCTAGGATAGGGAATATATTTAATTTACTATCCAACACCTTCCCTACTATCCACGGGGACTGGAGTTGGAATAGTAAATTAAATAATTCACTATCCAGCGCCCCAAAGCACTATGCGTTGTAATGGTATGCGTTGTAAAACTCGCGATGTAAAAGCATGTGTGGTAAAAGCATGCGTTGTAATGTCGTACATCCTTATGGAACGGGTATATAAAACCTCGCTAATTAACACATATATTTCAGGTACAAACGGGGTGTGGTGATAACAATTTTACTTGGATGAACGCCTTCCTTTGCTAGTACCTACAGTCAAGAGAGAGCTTTTTGTATATGGGTGGGATCTGGAGTATGCTCCAGTGATGCTATACATTATTTGCATGGCCTAGACAGTCACCTATAGTTCAGGTGTGTCTGACTGCTTTATACATAAAGTCATTTAAATAAGATTGTTTCACTAGGTGTCACCAGCGCTAAAGCCGGCCCTAAGGAGATGGATAGATCCTTGATAACGACGTGATCTCTAAACAGGAAGGCACAGACTTTTAAATTACTGTTCTTTCAACTCTATTGTGGATCCTAAAAATATAGAACTTCAGCATAAACAATTATCATAAGGAATGCCTACTTATAAAAAGATATATTGCACGACATGGCTGGAAATACAGTCCTACACTTGTTGGCTTTTTTTAATGAAGAAAATTGACTCTGATCATTTTATAACTAAGTTTATGAATACCAATACATGCATATACGAAAAGGATTTTGTACACCTTGGATGTACCTTTAAAAGCACCTAAATCTGAAGATATTTATCAAATAATATACTGACAATATAATCAGGTAACACAATACAGTGCAATGTTTGCGTGGTCAGTTTGGTACATCTATTGATTTTTACTGTTGGATATGCTTCCTAAAACTTAAAAGTACTTTACAGTAAAATATAATTTAAGATTGCCTATATTTGAATATATATTGCTAAATATTTTGTTCCCCCCCCCAGGTAAGTAAATGTGGGCCCAGATCAGTGTCATGATCAATATGTAAGTTCTGTCGCATGGCAATGTCGTACAACAAGTCACAGGCTACAATAATCTTGAACACAAATTCTGGTTAGCAAACCAGCACCTCCGCTTATGGTCAAGACATATAAAGAGCAACATGAGGATCCCAAAAGCCTGTTCAGTAATGACTCATGTACGTATGGGTGTCTCTTATATTGTAGAGTGCGGCGCAAAACGATGGAAATGAAAGCTAAACCAAGGGATATTGTGGTCCACCTCACTAGCTTCCTCATGAAAGAACGTGTAACACAAAATGAAGAAAACCCACTATGGAGATAGTGAGATTTCCCTGTTCCAAGATCTCTCTGCAACAACATTCAAGAGGCTAAGGGACTTCAACATTGTGGCTATGGAACTGAATAAGAAACAAATTTGATCCCAATAGATTTTGCCCGAAGGATTCCGTTAATCTGTAAAGGCGCCGAAAAAATGGTGAGAACCCCAGAGGAGGGCTGCACGGTGTTGGGTCTCAATGAAGAGGACAGTGAGAGCCAATTAAGAGGGGTCCAGCTCTCAAGGAGATGAGACCAAGTGGAAAATCAACACTGAAAGATGACAGGGGCCAGACCGTACATCAAAATAATGACTGTGGGGCACAGAGACAAGTCTTGCATCACTGGTAGACCTGAATGAAAAGCTAGATGACTTACTCACTCATGGCTGCCCTGAACGGTGGGTCAAGGTGGGAAACTCTCAGATGGGCGCGTAACCACCAAAACTACACGAGGGGTACTGTCTACGCAACGGGGGTCGGAAACACTGCTATGCTCATCACCAGACCGACCTCAGGATACAAGCTCGAGGTCGAAGAGATCAGGATTCAGATCACGTACACTTAGGGATCAAGGAATCCCTATAACACATTGGATACAGTTGTATCCCCTATTAAGGGGGAATGACTACAACACACAACACCCAGGAAGCTAGTGACAGGGTCCTAGAGCCTCCTTCACTGATATAATCAAACCATCACCATTAAATATATCACCCTGAATGTTCAGGGTCTTAACTCGCCTTGAAAATTATGTCTGGTCTGGTCTTATGTCTGATATTTGATAGATTAGAAATAGACTGTCCATTGGAGTGTAATTAGGACAAATAATACAATAATCTAAACATCCTATTCAGTCATACAACTGTCCCTATATGAGACCCCCCACCTTGTTCTTGAAGGATATCTGTAATACAACTCCCAATTATATCACAAAAGCTACTTTATTTTAAACATGTGTATACAATTATAACATTAAAAGTCACAAAATGTATGTGACAGTCTTTTTTTTAATAAAAACACAATGTTATGTAAAATACATTACGATTAGGACATCATACAATACAAGATTTCATAAACAAAGAAAGAAAAGAAATTTGACATTACAAATTGTCATTCATACAGCATATCAAATGGGACAAATTAATAGCTAGGCCTTGATGTACTTAACCCCTTCGATGCTCATGACGGAACGGTTCTGTCATGAGCGTCGGTTGGCCTGTGCTCATGACGGAACCGTTCCGTCAAGAGCCCGTTGGCTCATTAGAACCTTCAGCACAGCGCGAAAATTCGCGCCGCGCTGAAGGTGTTAATCTTACACCATTTACAAGACCAAGTATTCCCGTCGATTAAGCAATTTATAAAAATCTTTTGTGATACCCTAGATGGTTTGGATTTACATTTTCTTTGATTAACTCGCTTGAAAATGAATAATTAGATAATGAGAAATAGTATGCACCCGACAGAACCAATTGTATATCTGTCTCACTACTGCCCAGGTTCTGAGGGATACATGGTTACCTCATTGTGACTTAACTGGAAGAGGGGGAAAGCACATGGCTAAATAAAATGACTGCCAAGTACAAAATGGCTTTTAGCTAATGCTAACAGCAATTCCTGCAAACTTTAACAGATAGTCCTTTTTGCATGAGCTAAAGACATCCCTATGATCTAGAAGAAACATAGAAAATATTTTGCACAATTATTCTCATAAAGTCATCAATATTCAGATCCATTGCTGGGTGGGCATTTTTCATTCTAAATATTGTTAAGCAGGCATATATAAGTTATAGACAGAAGCACAAAGGGAACAGAGCATTGGGTCATGCAGATAGCAGGAGAGAGTAATGACTATTATCACAAACAGAACTATCAGTATTTTTCAAACACTAAGCAGAAAGCAAATCCCAAAATCAACCAGTCCAATTCTATGTTTCAGGGCTCCTATGTATTTCAGTGACCATCTATTTCAATTTCAGAATAGCTAACAGCACATATCTAATAAAAACATTTTCAATAGACTTTTCCAGTGTTCCTTTCATAAGGGCTAGAGTATCAATCAATCTACTTTAGGAGGAGGGCAAAGAAACATTTGTCAATTGTTTAGCAAAATGTTTTTCTTGCAGAATAAACATTATTCCTAATGCAAATATTAAAGAAAATATAAGGATCATTGCAAATACTATCTTGGCTGCAAGGGACCCGGAGGACCAAACGGGGCCATGGGAATTAGGGCTAGGAGCCGCAAAGGGCTACTCCTCCTCCAAAGTAGGACGACCAAAGTGGCACATTGCTAACAAAAAGAAGTCCATGGGAAATTGAAGCCGCTGTACAACCAGCCAGAGGGGAGTCTTCTCCCTGTGTCCATTTGAGCCTCACAGGCAGGCTCTTGTTCCCACGGTGGAGCTACACAACTCGCAACTCAGGAAAATAATCACGGCACAGTTTGAGAACAAAAAGTCTTTCTTTCAGGATAGGTCAATCACCTTCCGGGGCAAATACCCTCAACAATCCTGTCCAGTGTCTCAGGCAGTACACCAGTTCATTTCACTTTAATCTAACAGGCACCAAGGGCACAGCACCTGTACCCTAAACTCAAGTCCTTCCCTAACTCCTGTGTTGCTCCGCTGGCGCACTGCTGTTTTGTTGGGGCCACAGATTGTACCCAGTGTGCCCAGGTATCTCTTGATCAACACACAGAGGTGCAGACTTTCCTTCACTTTGGCACCAGGATTCAGGGGCGTGGTGCTGAAGTTCCTGAAGCAACCCTTGTTTCAAAGGGTGTCACCTCAAGCAAAAGCCTCTTTGCCGTTCTGGTCGGTCTGTGTCTCTCAGCTGGGCATCGAAAACTTGATCCACTACTTCTCCTTTCTGATTTGTGACCCTGTCTTTCGCCCAAGACAGTGGCAAGGGTACACACTTCACATCCCAGTGCTTCCGGCCTTCTACCTTCACTGAGGTCCTAGTTGCCAGCAAAGCCTGTGCTGGTTACCTTCCCCTTGGCTTCAAGCTGGACTGGTGCTGACTCTCCAGGCTGGATCTGATGTCCGGGTCCCTCTGGCAATGGTTGTAGGGCAGCAAATATCTATTTGTGGACCGAACAAAAGGTCTTTAGACAAGGCATACAAATAATCTATCAACAGAGAGGATAATCTCAGAATAATTTCTAAGTCTTGGGGCGCCCAATACATTAGCAAGGCACCCAAGAACCACTTCCATCTATCTGAGAGTAAAAAACTACCATCCCAAGCAGCCAAGGAAGTCTGTGTTCATTTACTAAATTCTGAGGAAAAAATAAAAACAATACAGACATACTCCAAATCCTTACATTTGTGTATTCCTATATTATTCATCTGAAGAACCTCAAGAATAAAGGAAATGTTCTACACTTTTACTCATAAACCTTGCATTACTTGTACAGGACAGCAGACACTTCTAAAATGATTTCTCTTAATAAAAGCACCTACATTTTACACTTAGGGTCATGCTTTCATGTTATAGCCGCAGCAGGAAAATCTAAACTACCAATTTAACAGGGATTCTTATTACATAAATAACTAAAAGAAAACTTCAACATAGTGGGTACATACATTTCTCCAGCAGAACATATTGTGACAAACAAACTCCTCTTAAACATTATCCTTCAAACATGTTTGCTGAGGATCACATGGGCATCTTTCCTGACTGTATGAACCTTGTGCATTCTACTTTTCGCCATCTGGTCTATGCAACATCATTTTCACAGAAAAAAAACCTATTCACCAGCTCTAATAAGGGCTGTCAGCTTATTTACACAGGCTAGCCAATAAAAGACTAGCAATGCCCTTGCAAAACTGTATGTAGCATGAGAATAACATCTAGTTCCCCATAAAGGTCAAATAAGGAAACAGCAATCTAGAGTACTCATCCTTTCATAATTTCATTATAGGATGGGCAGTAACATGGCATAATTATTTATTCATTTTATTAATGCTAACAATTTTAAAACAGTAATACTAAATAGCCAATTAAATGTCTCATGGCCTTTTCCCAGACAGCTTAGACAGGCTCAAAAGAGAGTGTGAAAAAGAGAGAGAAAACATAAATTTGCTTACTCTTAATTTGCTCAGGAGCTATCCTCCTTTGCCCCATTTTGACAGTAAGAAACCCAAAACAGGTGACCTTCTGTCGACACTATCTACCCCTATTTGTGGCAAATGGGCACAAAAAAACTTCTAGGAGGTATCTTAGAAAGTGGCCATTGTCTTATTCAGCTTAACACAAGGACATTGAGTTAACTTAGAAAGCGTTAATAACCAATTACCAATTCCTTCAACAATTGTACTAGTTTAACATGAGAGCGAATGAATGCACACTAAGGGGCCGATTAGGATGGCGGACGGATCGCCACCGCCATGCAGGCGGTGGCGATCCGTCCGCCATCCGTGCCCGTCCGCCACCTATTTCCCCCCGCCATATTACAATGCCGGGGGGACCGCGGCAGACGGAAACACCGTCTGCCGCTTTTCCGCCCCGGTCGCCTTGCGGAAGACACCGCCAGCCATATTAGGATGGCCTCATGCAGAAGCCTTTCCGTGGTGGCAATGCCGCAACGGAAAGGCATGCGGTTTTTACTTTGGGGCCCCCTGCGGGCCACCATGGTGAAGGCGGGGGGGGTGGACATGGGGGGTACCTGTGGTACCCCCCTGCATTTGCATACACAAAACAGCAGGCACCGCGCGGTGCCTGCCGCTTTGTGTATGCAAATGCATGCCTGCATTTTTGACATTGCAGCGGGCGGTGCTTTCAGCACCGTCTGACGCAATGTTAAAAATGCATGATGCGCCCGCCAGTGTGCGGGCGCATCATAATTGGCATGGCAGGACCGCCGCCCACGTGGCGGACGGTCCCGTTTTCCACAGGGATGGCAGACGGGCAAAGTCCGTTAGCCATCCTAATCGGCCCCTAGATCTCAATGCCTCCTTATCCCAGCCCTTGCACAGTAATCTTTAAGCTAAAACCATAATTTTTATATACATGGCAGATCTATGCTCTACTCAGGGCCCTCATACACCACTGCCTTTCTTTCTGTTCATATCACTGCGCAAAACTTGCTTTTGCCAAAAATAGTAAGCAAAGCTTCTCTTTTTCTCCCTGCGCTCTCATTTCTTCCAACAGAATTTTTGTCAAAGGTCGAAGTGTCAAAGCAAACCTTGCCCTTAGCTCTGTAAGGTTGCTAAATGCAGAACTCGACCATTGACCCTTAACAGCTGTCCTATTTTTGTGCAAGGCTTTTCCATGCGGTTTTTCAAATTCAAAGCAACTCTGGAGACTCAAAGCTGAAAAGGCAGTCCTGTTCCGTCTGTTTGCATATAATTTAAAGGTAGGATAATAACTTCTGTGGTTTCTTTATACTTATTTTCATTTGTGTGCAGTGTGTGGTGTGCTGTTTGTTCTATTCTTGCATGTGTGCATTACTGAAGCCTGACATCAGTTTGGAAACTGTCCTGAGTGGCAGAACTGCTTTTAAAAAGTACATTTTGCCCAAATTTGACTTTGGTGGTAGAGGCACTTGAAAATAGATAACCTACAATGTTTTGGCATATTCGGGGCCCCCAGGGTCTCTCCTAGATATCCCAGGGGGATCACTGAAATAATATCGACTACCAAAATATCGACTACCCAAAATATCGAGGAAAAAATATCTACAACCAAAATATCGAGTTTGTATGTACAAACAGGTAAGTACAAAAATATCGAGTACAAAATATCGTTTACAAAAATATCGTTGTAAAAAATATCGACTTTACTAAAAACAATGTTTAATTACATTAATATAAAAAATTAATTACTAAAATATAATTAACAATACTTAAAATAACTTTTAATAATTAAATAATTAATTAAAGTAAAAAAAATATATTTTTTTAATCATATTTCTTAAAACATATATATATATAGTAACAAAATTTAATTAAATAATAGGCAATATTGTATATGTACCCCAAAAACCCAAAAATGACCCTGAACCCTAAAAATACCCCTTTACCCAAAAACTAAAAACTGACCCTGAACCCTAAAAATACCCCTTTACCCAAAAACTAAAAACTGACCCTGAACCCTAAAAATACCCCTTTACCCAAAAACTAAAAACTGACCCTGAACCCTAAAAATACCCCTTTACCCAAAAACTAAAAACTGACCCTGAACCCTAAAAATACCCCTTTACCCAAAAACTGAAAACTGACCCTGAACCCTAAAAATACCCCTTTACCCAAAAACTAAAAACTGAACCTGAACCCTAAAAATACCCCTTTACCCAAAAACTAAAAACTGACCCTGAACCCTAAAAATACCCCTTTACCCAAAAACTAAAAACTGACCCTGAACCCTAAAAATACCCCTTTACCCAAAAACTGAAAACTGACCCTGAACCCTACAAATACCCCTTTACCCAAAAACTAAAAACTGACCCTGAACCCTAAAAATACCCCTTTACCCAAAAACTAAAAACTGACCCTGAACCCTAAAAATACCCCTTTACCCAAAAACTAAAAACTGACCCTGAACCCTAAAAATACCCCTTTACCCAAAAACCCAAAACTGACCCTGAACCCTAAAAATACCCCTTTACCCAAAAACTAAAAACTGACCCTGAACCCTAAAAATACCCCTTTAATTTAACATAATTAGCAATTAATCAATTAAATTAAATTAATTACCAATTACATTTTAATTAATTAACAAATATTTTTTAATTAACAATTAATTAAATATTACTACCAATTATTAAATTTACATATTTAATTAATTATAATTAAATTACTTCCCACCCTATTCCCCTATAAACCCACAACCCGCTACAGAAAATACATTATTTTAATTTACATAATTAGCAATGAATCAATTAAATTAAATTAATTACCAATTAAATTTTAAATAATTAACATATATTATTTAATTACCAATTAATTAATTATTACTACCAATTAATAAATTTACATATTTAATTAATTATAATTAAATTACTTCCCACCCTATTCCCCTATAAACCCATAACCCGCTACAGAATAAAATTACACAATAATTTAAAAAAATCATTAATTAAAAATAATTATAAAATAAATTGACACTTTTCACACATATTATAACATAAAAACACTATAAATAATTAAATATTATTTAAAAAACTATATTTTTTACTATCTAGATTATATACTTGGATATTTTCACTGTCTATATTATTTACAGTCGATATTACTTCACTTACCTTAAAAACGATATTTTGGCTGTCGATATTCTGTCTAGTCGATATTTTCTCCAAACGATATTTAAAACTCGATATTCTGTCCAAACGATATTTTGGAGTCGATATTATGTCTGTGCACCATCCCAGGGATGGGGGATCAGAAATGTATAAAGTACACCTTCATAAAATGAGTTTTTGTTCGTCTGGGTAAAGTAAAATTACACATTTTATTCCTCACATTGTGGTAAGTGTTGCTAAAATTTCAACTTTGATGCTAGGAGCCATATAATATTCACAGTAGGATTATTAGATATTATAAGGATCAAAAACAATTTTAGTGCAATTATTTTTAATTTAAAAAAATCCTCATATAGACAATTTGTTCTTCTTAATAATGATCACCAACCCTTTTGATGGTTCCACATATGAAAAGCAAACCTCATTCCTTTTATTTCACCTTTAAATGCATTTATTTATAACACTAAGCACAGAAGCTTTACTGAAACATGAAAAGTGTGCTTCACTTTTTAAAAGACAGTAATTATTTAACATCAGAACCACAGACGTGCTTATGTAAAAAAGCAACAAGAAAGAAAATCCCTACTTTTAATCTTTTCTCTGTTATCCAAAACAATGAAACTGTCTATTCTTTTTTTAAGTGTAAAATATTTTAAGGAGTTTTGTATATAGACAATAAACAAAGACAATGCAGAAAATAGTACTATAAGGCGAAAATATCTAACCACCTGACATAAAATTATCAAAGGCATAAAAAAATTACAGTAGGTAAGTAGATGTTACATATTCATATGAAACCTAAAAGACGGAAGGAAGGGATGGGATAATTATAAAATTAGAGCATTAAATATAAATAGAGCTACTATAACAAATAGTAATATTACTCGAGATGTAGTCAAACCAAACGATAAACTATCAATACATTACTTAGGGGACAAATATATATCAACAGGTAACCAAATGATTGAAAAGAGATAGAATTATGAAGAATCCCATTCATGGATAGCTGAGTACCTCTTCTCATAAAAATAACCCAATGACCACCATGCTATAACAGATAATGAAGAAATATCTTTCCAACTATAAATACTAGATTTGAATGCTGCTGAAATTAGGAAATTGAAAAGTTTAACTTCTAAAACATTTAAATTTTGTGATAAAATAGTAGATTTGCATATTAACAATTGATAAGAAACATCACAATGAATTTTTAAAATCTTTGTTGTAATATCCCAAACTTCAGACCAGAATTTAAAACTAAAGGACAATCAATTAACATATGTAGTAACGTACCTGGTTGTAATTTACAATGCCAACATTCTGCAGAAGGAATTAGTTAAGCTTAGAATAAACGTAAGGGGGTCCATAACCGATTAAGTAGAATATAAGATTTAGTGTGCTAAAGTGATACTGGTAGCTGGGAACATCCTTTACAACGCAACTTTTACAACGCACTACGATTACGACGCAACTTTTACAACGCAAGTTATTACAACGCATTGCGCTGGGGGGCGCTCTAAGATAGGGAATAGTTTAATTACTATCCAACACCTTCCCTACTATCCACGGGGACTGGAGTTGGAATAGTAAATTAAACTATTCACTATCCAGCGCCCCCCAACGCAAGTCGTTGTAACGACTTGCATTGTAAAACCTGCGTCGTAATGGCATGCGTTGTAAAAGCATGCGTTGAAACGTCATACATCCCTGGTAGCCAACCAGATATTCCAATAAGCCAGATATCTTTCCAGATAAAGAAAGTGAAAGCTCATTGTTCCAAAAAGTTGAAATCATATCTATAATGCTACCTAAAGTATTTGAAAACGTTTATATAGAATAGAAACACCATGAGATGAAGTAGAAACCGTTTGAATGTAAATTGAGAAATCAGCTGCAACATTAGAGGGAATAGCATCTGGGAAAGAATCCAAAATTGAGGTGCACAAATATTAATATTTAATAAGAATGGATTGATATAAACCAAACCTTGATTGTAATGTTTCAAAAGAAATGAATGTATTATTGGTATAAACGTCTTTAAGATAAAAAATACCCGCTATGATCCATGAAAACCAGAAACTAACATTTCTATTCAATTTGATGACATTACTATACCAAAGCGAAATTTCTTCAGTATTATTCATGGGAAAATGAAAAATTAAGTCTAAATCATTAAACATCATTTTAGTAGATTTAATAATAACTGATTTATGAAAAAAATATGCATTATTAGACATTGTTATTAGAGAAGGTAGTGGAAGTGGATTTACTAATGATTTCTCAATAGATAGCCAAGCAAGTGGGTTATTTAAAAATGAATGGTTAAACCATATTGAACTTTGTTTTAAAATAAAATAAAGGCTTGATGATAGATAAAGAATTCAGGGATACTAAATCCAGCATTATGTTTGGGTATTTTTAATATCTTGTAACTAATACGAGGCGATTTGCTGTTCCATAAAAACTCAGATAGAGATTTATCAACATCTTTGTAAAACTTTAATGGAAATTGAGTAGGAATCATGGCAAGGGTAGAAAAGATTTTAGGAGCTATAGTCATTTTGATAGAATCCATTCTGCCCCACCATGAAAGATGCAATGACGACCATTTAGACGTTTTATCTTTAAAATAATTTAGTATAAATCACAATTTAAAGTGATTGTTGATTTTATGGATGAAGAAAATAGGATACCAAGATATTTTAATTTACTCTTTTGCCAAAATATTCCATTCATGGGAAGCATATCAGGAGTGCAATAAATATTTAAGGGGAAAAATTCTGTTTTGTTGGTATTTAAAGTGTATCCAGAAACTTTAGAATATTTTGCTATCATATTAATTAAAGAGGGGAAAGAGGATATAGGGTCACTAATAAATAAAAGCACATCATCCGCAAATGCAAGGGTTTTAAGAAGAACATCCTTAATATTGATTACCATAATATCATCACAGTTTCTTTTTGAAGAAAGGTTCAATGCCAATTAAAAATAAAAGTGGAGAAAGGGGACTTCCTTGTCTTGTACCTCTAAAAAGTGAAAATTGATGTGAAACTTGACCATCTATACTACTATTATAAAGCGAGAACTGTGAACCTTTGAGGTGGGTAAACTCGGGAACCACAGCGCCAATCCAAACACCGAATACATCATTGGAATTGTCAGGGTCTGCAGAGTGACATAGGCTATATACCACAAAAAAATATACGTTCCTTAAAAAATATACGTTCCAAAAAAAAGTAGTCCCTTGGAAGTAGCGTCGGCCGTGTGCGCTAACGACGTGCGTGCTGACATCATCAGGAGCGCGGGGAGGAGCGGCGGACAGGAGCGCTTGGAGGAGCGGCGGACAGGAGCGGAGGACAGGAGCGTGGGGAGGAGCGGCGAACTTTGGCAGACTGGAGCGGGCTGAGGTAGGTCAAGCAAGGGGAGGAGCGGTTAACTTAGAAGCGCAGGGAGGAGCGGTAAACTTTGGCAGACCGGAGCGGGCCGTTTGGAGCGCGGGGAGGAGCGGTAAAGTTTGGCAGACTGCCTGCGCGATGCCTGATTGCCTCCGGAGGGTCAAGCAAGGGGAGGAGCGGTAAACTTTGGCGGACTGGAGCGGGCCGTTTGGAGCGCGGGGAGGAGCGGTAAAGTTTGGCGGACTGCCTGCACGAAGCCTGATTGCCCCCGGACAACGTCGGGGCGGGCTGCTAGTTGATATATAAACCAGCAGTAGGGGCATAATATAGACCTGGAATCATACGTATAAAAGACTCTCCAAAATTAAATGACGATAACGTATGCAATAAAAATTGCCAATGTATTTTATCAAAAGCTTTTTCAGCATCTAAGGCTAAAATACCTGAGGGTAGCGTTAAAGTAGAACTTTGTTCAATAACCTGTAGCAAAGTACTTGTATAATTTGCAGAATATCTATCCATACTAATATTATAACGAGAGAGCCCAAATCTTTGAAGCGGGTAATCTCAGTAACCACAGCACCAATCACAACAGCCAATACAGCGTTGGAAAGGGCATTTGCAGCAGAAGGACACAGGCTATGCAGACGGCCACCATATACATTTAAAAGGTAAAAGAACCGTGCCAGCAAAGTAGTCCCTTGTGGGCCTGTCTGTGTTGTGCTGTGGGCGTGGGCTGGGGGCGTGACTAACGCTGGGGGCGTGTGGTATGGCCATCATATCGTGGGCTGTGGGCGTGTGCTGGGGGCGTGACAAATGCTGGGGGCATGACAAACGCAGGGGGCGTGTGTCCGCCCTTCATGCCATGTGAGTCATACATACAACAAGTAGTCCCTTGTGGGTGTGTCTGCGTTGTGCTGTGTGCATGGGCTGGTGGCGTGACTAACGCTGGGGGCGTGTGGTACGGCCATCATATTGTGGGCTGTGGGCGTGTGCTGGGGGCGTGACAAACGCTGGGGGAGTGTGTCCGCCCTTCATGCCATGTGAGTCGTGCATACAAGCGCCAATTACGTTGCTGCGCAGCATCAAGGGGCTCGCTGGGGGCGTGACACACTGGGGGCATGAGAAACGCTGGGGGCGTGTGTCCGGCCTTCATGTCATGTGAACGCAATTGCACCGCATCAAGGGGCACACTGGGGGCGTGAGAAACGCTGGGGGCGTGTGCTACGTTCCGCCCTTCATGCCATGTGGGTTGTACATTAATCAGAAGATCGTCTGCTGTGGCCGTGTGCTGGGGGCGTGATAAACGCGTTCCGCTGGAGGCGTGGTAAGTAATGTTACTGCAGCCTCTCCTGTGCGCTGTTACTGAACTCTCTCATTCAACGAAATTACACGCGCCTGCTACCATCAACCAGGGCTCTAGCCGGGCTCAGGCGGCGGATCAGTACACTACTTACACGCGCCTGATAACATCAACCAGGGCTGCCGCTGGGCCTCAAGCGGGGGAACACACGCCTGCTAACATCAAACAGGCCTGCATCTGGGCCTCAAGTGGGGGAACACGCAAATGAGCGTGTCTGCGGGGACAATTACTACAGCCTCTCCTACTCGCTGTCACTCAACTCTCTCATTAAACGGATTTACCCGCGGCTGATAACTCTCTCATTCAACAACATTACACGCGCCTGCTAACATCAACCTGGGCTGTAGCCGGGCTCAGGCGGCGAATCACTACACCAATGACACGCGCCTGCTAACATCAACCAGGGCTGAAGCTGGGCCTTCTCCGTCCCGATTCTAATGAAACAAAAAATGTTGTCTAGCACGAGATTTTAAAATAATTGCCCTTGCCAAATACACACATTGCACACATTCTATTTCAATACCCGGACAATGTCGGGACGGGCTGCTAGTTCTTCATAAAGCCAGATTGATAAGGGTGTATAATAGAATCTGAAATAGGGCCTAATCTAGAAGCGAGTATTTTTGCATATAATTTACAATCTTGATTAATTAAAGATATAGGACGATAGTTAGATACAAGAGTGGGATCTTTTTCTGGCTTTGGAATTACAATAATTAAAGCTTCAGTAAAAGAACCTGAGGTAGATCCTGTAAATCCCCAAAACTCAAAATGTTGAAATAAAAAAGGTAAAAGGTGTGAGTGAAATGTTTTGTAAAATTCTGCTGGCATCCCATCAGGACCAGAAGACTTATTTTTGTAAGGGGTTTTATGGATGATAACATTTCATCTTTAGTGATGGGAGTATCAAGTCCATTTTTATTAGATTGTGATATCTTGGGTAATCCAGTGCTTAATTTGTAAAATATGAAGTCCAGGTGCTCAAATATTTGTCGGAGGCCACACCCACTTCTCCCTGGCTCCACCCACTTCCTCCACAGTGGGTCCTTACCTCCCCATAACCCCTTCGTTCCCTCCACCAGACCTGCAAATGCCCTTACACCTCCCTCCCTCCTTCTGCCCCCACACACAGGTGCACTTTCCGCTCTTGCGCTCAGCCTCTATTTAGGCAAGCTTTTACCCCCATCCCCTTCTGATGTCTCCAAGGCATGCAAACTCACCTTCTTCTGCTGCCAGTCCCTATTTCTTCTGATCTCTCCTTGAGGCCTCCTCCCCTCTCAGCCATGAGCATGAACCCCCTACCCCATTTCAAGTTCTCCCCCGGCTGTTCCCTATTTTCCTTCGGGTCTTTTTGCTATGCCTGACACCTCCCCATCCTACACGCCCTTCTGATCCCCTTCCTCCTGCAGGCCTGCACACTTAGTCTCTCTTCTGCTTTCTAAACATAGACTCACCCCTCTTTTCTGCTCGCTCCTACAGGGCTGTCCCCCCTCCCTTCTGGTCTCCAGTCTCCTGTCCTAGACTGACACGGACCAACCCCACACGCCCTTCTGTACACTTCTCTAGGCAGACATCACTGCCCCTCCTCAGCCCTCTCCAGGCCGGCTTCCAAACCACCATCTCTCCTGCTCTCTCCTCTGTCCATGCTGGGGGCGTTCTCCAGTCCGGCCCCACACCCGTTTTTCAACCTTATCTAGGAATGGACTGCATACCCCTAGCAGGGAGGTACCCCAATGTCACGTCAAGTCACTGCCTCATTCCACAGACTAATCACTCTCAAGCAAGAACATCATATACCAGGCCATGCCTGCCAACAAACCTTTCACCTCTACCAACCCTCAAACTCCCCTGGGAGGCTGCCAGGTACGTGGACTGAGGCCTCGTGATTCTTGCACTGTTCTTCACACCTCCCACATCGTGGAAATCACCTTAACAAAAAGATTATCACACCTTTTATTCCTTTCATCGATTTCATTTTCTTTTTAGCCCAGCCAAATAAAAGTAAAGTACCTCAAACATTTACCAGAACAGGCCTGCCAACAAACCTTTCACCCCTACCACCCCTCAAACTTCCCTGGGGGGCTGCGGCCAGGTCTGTGGGCTGAGGCCTCGTGATTCTTGCACTGTTCTTTAGCTTAAATATGGTGCGAGGAACATTCTTGCATGGCTAGCCCTCCTGACCCTGTGTACACTATTGATGTAGGATGTATGCTTGTGAAAAGTTCAGTTGATGGCATATTTAGGTTTATTTCCTTTGCCTTCCTTGCAACTTAGGTTTTAAAAGGTAGACGTTAGACTGTACATTTCGGTATTTTGTGCAAGCAATATTGTTCGAAAAAAAATATGAATATGCTGCTTGTGCAAACAAAAGGGTGCAGAGTGATTAGAAAGATTTAGAAATGTGTCCATGATATAATCCTACAGCTTCTGGGAAGATGATTTGGAACAGGTTACACAAATACAGTGAAACTACTCTCTACAGAAATAAAATAAAGTAGGAAAAGATACCTTGAAACTGGTGCTTCTGAAAGAAGAGAACACTTGTGGTGCGTGCAGAATGTCAGTGTGCTAGTCAGTCTGCTTTAATTATAGCGCTAATGGTCATTCTGTTCCTTGAACTGAATTCGTAGCAAGACGGTGCTAAAGAAACGAAAATAATTTAATGGAGTCAGGAAAATGTTGTGTCTTTTATCCGCAGCACCGTTCTCATAATATGTCAGTTAGCAAATGTCCACTGGTGCTTAACAGTGTTCTTTACTGTATTTGATGTGGCACAGTGGATTTACAGCCAGCTGCAGGGGGCTGTGCAGGGATTATTTTTTTTTTCAGGACATCTCGACCAGGGAGTGTTGTACATAGAAGAGTGCATTGGGGACATAGGAAATCGGAAATTAGGGATGAGTGAGACGTGATTTGGATGCACACTGTTTGTGTCACATCAGTGCTATATGTCACCAGAAAGATTCTTTGCGCTGTGTCATATCAATACACACGGAGCCCCGCCTGACGCCGTTGGCATGATTGCTGGGGCCTTTCTGACTCGGTTCAAGTGACCGTCACCACGAGCCAGTAAAAGCAGCATTGTTTTTTTTATTATTTACTGACTGTCTGCGCCACGGTTACTGCTGGAGGCTCTTCAAACACAGGGCAAATCATATTTCAGAAAGATTATCGCACCTTTTTAGGTTTCGCCCTGGCCTTTGCAACTGCGGAGCAGTTGCTCCGCCCACGGCGAAATCTTATGTCTTACATATGGGGCTTTGGTCACTCCTCTGTCTCCCATTGGCTAGCTCCATAAATGGAGGCTAGCCATTGGAAGACATCAGCGTCAATCACATTCTCCCGGTCAGAACACGAATCGTGGGCGTTTCTGACTCTTTTTTTAAGTCCCGCCCCTTGATGCCGTGTGTCCCGGGCCGCGCTGTGATTGGCTGCCGGCCCGGGACACCCCCGTGACGTCATTCCCCGGGCCGCGCTGTGATTGGCTGCCGGCCCGGGACACCCCTGTGACGTCATTTCCCGGGCTGCGCTGTGATTGGCTGCCGGCCCGGGACCTGACTTGTTGTTTTTGCTTTGCATAAACGTGCCAATGACTGTTTTATGCATAAGAAATGCGACTAATACGATTACCGTAAGTAAATAAACCATTTGCATTGCAAAAGTGCATTTCTCATTTCCAGGTTATTTGTGTCATGCAGTATTTCCTAGAAGCGGCTGAGCGACCGAAGGCTCAAACCTGACTCACGCCAGATGCCTGGACTAGGGCCGATCGGAGTTCCTTTTGAACTTTCAAATCAAAGCTGTAATTTTGCTTCTGTGTACCACTGGTACAAATACTTTATTCTCCACGGCTGCCCATCTACACTTGCTGCAGGTGAGGTGCTGCCCAGCGCAGCGCCTTCATGTTTTTGCCGCTGGACAGTTAGCAAAGACCCGTGCGAGTGTTGTTAATGTGCTGGGACAGGGATATTAAGCTATGGTGTTTTTTTCCCAAAAGGTTATTGTGAGAATATATGATCTGAGAAATCACTAACATTGCATCCGCTCCGTGCACTTTCACAACATTCTGCAGGTTCTCGACAACTAGCTCATCAGAACCGCCGCCCACTCAGGGGTGAATGAAAAATATATGAACTCTGTGTGAAAGTCTGTCTGAAGCCGAGCTCCGCACTTCCCTCGTGTCTCAGTGAGGACCTGCATCTCTGTGGGCTTACAACAAACGTGTGTGGGCATGTGAGTAATATATTTCCCGCCGCTGAATTATTGCCTCTCTCCTGAAAACGGACTCTTTTTAAGTTATTGCATGCCGGTAATATAAATATGTTAATAGAGAAGCTTGCCCCCGATTGACTTCGTAATTATTTTTTACAAGAAAGACTTTG
This sequence comes from Lissotriton helveticus, assembly GCF_964261635.1. Lineage (NCBI taxonomy): Eukaryota > Metazoa > Chordata > Amphibia > Caudata > Salamandridae > Lissotriton > Lissotriton helveticus. The sequence continues at coordinate 168,999,184 of NC_136067.1, read as the reverse complement.
TTTATCAACTTGATTTAACATATAGTACATGTGTTATTTTAACACTCCGTACTGATTTAAATTCTTAAACAATTACAAAAAGCGTTAACCTTTGATGTGAAAAAGGATAGGGAAAGATACCCATCTCGTGGCTGTATTCCATAATGTAAACCTCGGAAATCTGGGATCAACCCAACTTCTTTGCTTAACCTTACTGTGCAATCCTAGACAATTACTTTTTGCACCTAGCTTCTTTTCCCTTTCGCATAATATTTTAGAATCAGTGCTTGATCTGCACTGTACACAATAGTACCTCTCTGATGTATGGCTTTGTAGAGTATAATGTTGCTCCCACAGAACTTGACGTTTCTTTTTCTTCATCAGGGTTCAGAATGGTTTGGCTTTTTAAAACCCCTGTCTCCTTACCCACAGAGAATTGCCTAGTACAGGCAAATATAGACATAATGATGTATTCATGATAGAAGACCATGGGGTGCATTTTGTCTTAGCTATGTACTGAATCTCTGGCACTCGAAAGCTGCTACAAGAGTTAAGGAAGATGGACTTGTGCTGACCTAAAAGTGAGAAGGGGTCCAAATCCAGCCATAAGGCTCGCTTGCTGCATACAACCATAATGCCTGCTTTCTCTGTGGAAATTCTTCCTTAAAAATGGAGAGCGCAATAGGCCCTGCAGACAGGGGAAGATACAACTGCCATGATGAAAACCACACGATGCAATAGCTTCAATTATCTTGTCTGTGGTATTGTTCATCTTATTCCTGACAGTGCGAAATGGCCTTTGCACAAATGAGGCTGTTGAAGATGTAGAAAGTGTCCTTTGTTATTGACTATTTTGCTGTAGGTCTAAATTAAAGTTCTCATAAGTCCTTACATGTGGAAACCATAAGCTGGTTACCATAGACATGCTGCATTGGACCCTCGTATCAGAGCACCTTCATTGTGTGATATAATGCCTTGTGCCACCTCCCCCTGGTATCTCTGAGCAGGTCTCCCAGCAGCCGCTGATTGTGCCCTGCTGTGACCCTGCTGCCATTAGGACTGGGGTGCTGACACTGACCTCCCTCCAACAGTTCCTCCCCAGATCACCACACCTTGTGGCCCCTGCCATCTGCCCATCTCCCTGCCTTTTAGTACGTGCGTTGCTAGCTTAGCCTTTATTCTTGTCTAGTTTACGAATAGGCGTTAATTAGGCCTCGAGTGAGTAGGAATGGTAGCCCGCTTCTCCCAGACGGCCTCCATTTTGGAAGTGTGTCTTTTGCTGCGGTGCAGAAAGAGGAAAGAATGTAAGTTAATGGCCGATGGGACTGAAATAACGCATCTGACAGGAATGGCGCCCAGGGGAGGGGGCAAATCAGCGCGTCGGCAGGTGTGACAACGAGGCGCTTGTATTCCGCTAGCTCGGGATTTATCAAGGTATAGAAATGCAAATAGTGTTTAGTAACACAACAAAGCGGCGCTGCAAGCTCGGGTGGGGGAAACCATTGAGTTGTTGGCTCGAGGGGGGATGTGCGTGGGAGAAGTAATTAATGTCCCTCTGTGTGTCGAGCGCTATCAGGTTCCTAATTAGCTGAGTCAACCTTGTGTCCCTCTGTGCAGAAAAGAATGCGATGCTGGTGCTCGAGAAGTTAATCTTGTTTGTTTGCGCTCTGGTGTTCATTTGGCCTTTTGAAGGTGCACACCATCCGTCCCCCTGGAGGTAGAGGCTCGTGCTCCATACCTGTTCTTTAATAAAAAGATGAAAAGATGAGTTGGCATTCAGTGCTCGTCTTCTCAATACTATTAATTATCAGGCGCGTCACGGGAGGGGGGTGGGGGGGTTTGCGGGGCAGAGAGGGCTCGTTGTCCTGGACCTCGTGCTCCTGCCACCAAATTCATCTTTGTAATCTGGCTGTGTGTGTGTGGCTGTGTGGTTGTGTGTGTGTGTGGCTGTGTGTGTGGCTGGGTGGGTGTGTGTGGCTCTGTGTGTGTGTGTGTGGCTGTGTGTGTGGCTCTCTGTATGTATGTGTGTGGCTGTGTGTGTGGCTCTCTGTATTTGTATTGCTGTGTGTGTGGCTCTCTGTATGTGTGTGTGTGGCTGTGTGTGTGTCGCTCTCTGCATGTGTTTGTGTGTGTGGGAGAGACAGCAGTGTGAGAGTGACAGCAGTGTGAGAGTGACAGCAGTGTGAGAGAGACAGCAGTGTGAGTCTTCTAGGGAGAGCATGGTGTGTGTGAGAGGCAGCAGTGTGTGAGAGGCAGCAGTGTGTGAGAGACAGCAGTGTGAGAGACCTTTTATTTATGTTTTGGTTTTTGAAACATAAATAAAACGCATTGTTATCTGCAATATCATTAGCTCAAACTCGCGTAAATACGCGACCTATTGCATTGCAAATGCTATAGGTCTCGCATTTGCGAGAGATTACGCTATTGGCATTGTAAATGACAATGCCATTTATTTATTTTCAAAACCAACACATAAATAAACATTTTGTCATTTACAATGCCAATAGCTCAAACTTTTCAAAAGGCGAAACCATTGCATTGTAAATGCTTGTTTTTTTATCCCTTTAGCTTTAATGGATTTTTTCATTTGTTTTGAACACTACCAGCTAAGTAAAAGTAAGTATGTCATAGTAGAGGTTATGCCATTTTTCCGACAGCCTGGTAGCATAGCAATTCACAAGGTGCCCTGCCTGATGCCAGGAGCAATTGCTGGCACCTCTGACTCGGTTCCGGAACCGGCCCCACACACCAGCAAAAGGAGCAGCTTTGTTTTTTTTATTACTCACTGCGGTTACTGCTGGTGGCACTGACTTGCTAAGAGGCCTGTTGCTGCTTCAAAGTTCCCGCCTCCATGTTGTGCTAACGGGTGCCGGTGACTCGTCCGGTACGGTACGTGTGTGCTGGGGTGTGGACGTGTGGTCCACCATCCCTGGAATGAAAAAAGGTTACGCACGCACGACACGCTGACGCAGCCCCCTACCCAATAGAACTAAATACAGCCCAATCAGGGGCCCGTCCATCTCCAGCAAAACTGAAAGTAAATACATTTGCATCATGGAAATGAAGTTATCGGGCTCGCTCACACTACAGCACTGCAGAGAAACACTCTTCTTCACCGAGGAGAGGACTCTGAGACTGTCTGTGAAGTGAACAACATGGCAGTAAGGCAACTATATTTAATTTACTTTAACCATGACCTGCAGGCTGCGGTGCAGACGTGTTGGTGAAGTGAGTTGCCAGTGGCAGTGTAGACCCGGCCCTGATAAAAAGGTGCCGGTGCTAAGCACCGGCAAGCACCGGCACAAATTAAGCACTGGGGTAATCCACAGGAAGCTAAAAAGGAATCAATTAAAGAAGCATCATGAAAATCGGGTTTATTATATAATTTAGAATAGAAATTCAAAAATTAATTAACGATTTCATTGTGAGATAAAGCAATTTTACCATGAGAACCAAGAATTGAATTGCTTTGAGTTTTGTCCTTTTTTATGCGTAGATAATTAGCTAAGAGTCTTCCAGATCTATTGGCATTAAAACTAAGGGGCCGATTAGGATGGCGGACGGACTTGCGTCCGTCCGCCATCCCAGAGGTGGAGGGACCGTCCGCATGGACTGCGGCGGTCCCTCCGTGCAAATTAGGATGTGACCGCCACCCTGGCGGTCACATCCTGGATATTTAACATTGCGGCGGGTGCTGCTTCAAGCAGCACCCGCCGCAATGTTAAAAGTGCATGTTTTACATTTACATGCACAAAGCGGCAGGCACCGCGCGGTGCCTGCCGCTTTGTGCATGTAAATGCTGGGGGGTACCATAGGTACCCTCCATGTGCACCCCCCACCCGTCCACACCCTGGGGGCCCGCAACGGGCCCCCAAAATCAAAAGTACACATGCTTTTCCACGGCGGAAAAACCGCCGCGGAAAAGCATGTTTACAAATGTTTCCTAATTTGGCTGGCGGTGTCTGATAGACACTGCCAGCCAAATGAGAGCTTTTCCGCCGCGGTTGTAATCCGACCGCGGCGGAAAAGCAGCGGACAGAAACCAAGACCCACCAGCCATCGTAATGCGGCGGTGGGTCTTTGGTGACTCCGCAGAGGATTTTCCGCCTCCTCCGGGCCGGAGGTGGCTTCCGCCGGCCCGGAGGAGGCGGAAAATCCTCCATCCTAATTGGTCCCTAAATCTGGCTTTAGCATTAGAGATTTGAATGCCTGCTCTTTTACTATGGATAGAGTTAAATTCATACCGCAACTTCTGTAGTTTAAATTTATATTGAGGATCATTGGAGGTAATAAAAAGTTGTTCATTTTTTGCAATTTGTTTTTGTAGGTCTGTAATATTCGCATTAAAGGTTTTGTTATCGTGCACCATAATGGAGATCGTTACCCCCCTAATATAAGAGAAGTTTTGGTTTGTCCTGTTTATTTAACACTATAGCAGTGTTCATTCGCCATCAAGACTGTTTAGTATAAGTTGATTCTAAATTCAAAACCAAGGAAATCGTAGCATGGTCTGAGACATCAATGTTACCAATTTGAGGATCATTTACTGAATTAATGAATTGCCTGGAGATTAATAAACAATCAATTCTAGAATGGGAGTTTTGAGGATTGGAAAAAAAAGTAAAACTTTTTTCTGTGGGGAAATGTAATCTCCAAATATCTACTAATTTAGTGGTTTGAACAAATGCTTTGAACGCAAAATACACTTTAGAAGGGTGAAATTTAGTAAGAGATAGGCTATCTAATAAAGGGTCAGAAATAACAATAAAATCACCTCCAACAATTAGGGGAACATTTCTGACTTTTAAAACCTCTGTTGTGAGCGTAGACCAAAACATAGGATCATCTGCAGTAGGACCATGAACATTTAGTAAAAATAAGAATGAGTCATGAACTTTAATTTGAACGAATATATATCTGCCATCTTCATCTGAATTTGTACTCAAAATTTGACAGTGTAATGTTTTTGCAAAAAGAATAGCCACACAATTTTTCTTACCATTAGCAGGAGAAGAGACAATCGTATCTACCCATTTCTTTTTCATATAATCTAAAATGTTGTCGTCTATATGAGTCTCTTGAATAAAACAAATGTCAGCTTTGCAACTTCCTAAATAATCTAAAATTTTTGTACGTTTAACTGGATGGCGCAAACCTTTAACATTTAATGACAAAACTTTAAGATTATGAACATTAGCCATAGTAGAGGAGAGGATAAAAGAAATCAAGAAGAGAAAGGTAAGAGAAGGGAAAGCAAATTAGAAAAAGGATGAGAAAAAGGTAGCTCCAGAACAAGCAAAAGGGAAGAAGAAAGGAAACAACATGGATAAAACGACAAACAGAAGACATCACCGCCACAGACAGCATCAGGTGCCAACCAGACAATGGCGAAACATCAGCCCTCATCCTCCTGGACCTGTCGGCCGCCTTCGACACGGTCTGCCATCGCACTCTAAAGACACGCTTCCTAGAAGCCGGAATCCAAGAGAAGGCCCTTGACTGGACCACGTCCTTCCTCTCAGGCAGAACCCAGAGCGTCCGCCTCCCACCCTTCCGATCCAAAAGCCACCGACATCATCTGCGGTGTCCCCCAGGGCTCAGCACAATGCTGTTCAACATCTACATGGCCCCCCCTCGCACAAGTGGCCCGCCTTCACGACCTCAACATCATCTCCTACGCCGACGACACCCAGCTCATCCTCTCCCTCACCAAGGACCCACACACTGCCAAAACCAACCTCAACGAGGGAATGAAGGTCGTCGCCGACTGGATGAGGAGCAACCGTCTGAAGCTGAACTCGGACAAGACAGAGGTACTCATCCTCGGACCCACCCCCTCAGCCTGGGACGACTCCTGGTGGCCGACCACACTGGGAACAGCCCCAACACCCACCGACCATGCACGCAACCTAGGATTCATCCTCAACTCCTCCCTCTCCATGGTTAAGCAGGTCAGCGCTGTCTCCTCCTCCTGCTACAACACCCTCCGCATGCTCCGCAGGATCTACAAATGGATAATGACCGAAACAAGAAGAACGGTGACACAGGCCCTCGTCAGCAGCAGACTGGACTACGGCAACGCACTCTACGCAGGAATCCCAGCCAAACACCTACGATAACTACAACGCATTCAAAATGCCTCAGCCCGACTGATCGTCAATGTGCCCCGCTGCAGCCACATCACCCCCCACCTGAGAGACCTACACTGGCTCCCCATCAACAAGAGGATCACCTTCAAGCTCCTCACCCACGCACACAAAGCACTCCACAACGCCGGGCCAGCCTACCTTAACAGCAGACTCAGCTTCTACAACCCCACCCGCCAGCTCCGCTCCGCCAGCCTCGCCCTCGCCGCTGTCCCCCGCATCCAACGAATGACCTCCGGCGGCAGATCCTTCTCCTACCCTGCCGCCAAGACCTGGAACACCCTCCCTACCCACATAAGGCAGACCCAAGACCTACTTGCCTTCAGAAGACTCCTCAAGACCTGGCTCTCCGAGCAGTAGCAGCACCCCCCTCCCCTCAGCGCCTTGAGTCCATCACGTGTAAGTAGCGCGCTCTACAAGTACTCTGATTGATTGATTGATTGATTGAAACGTGAAACGCACACACGGTCTACAAGCATGACCGGAACCGCTCGAGCCCAATATAGGAAGATATCAGTAACATGTCAGATATGGCATAACTGGTATAACTCAAGTAGTAGAGTCATTAGTATCCATTGAGTGTTGAGACTGTCGATCTATAAAATGCTTCAAAACTTCAGGACGTTGAAAAGATTTAGAGAAAATATCTTTCCAAATGCACATCATCGATGGATCAAAAAGTCCATATTTGTAGCCAAGACTTCATAGTTGAGGACAAAGAGCCATGAATTACTTGCAAATTGAGACAGTTTCTTTGGCAAAATCTTGATGAATGAAAATTTTATTTCCATTAACCATCAGTGAAGGAATTTCTTGTGCTGCTTTTCTGATTAAAACCAAATGATGGGGATGGAGAACTTTAAAGTTCATTTGTCGCGGTTTGGTGTGATTAGGGTTACGATGGGAGGGAATCCTGTGGGCCTTATCAATTTCAAATCTTTCAGGAAATTTGATTTGCAAAAGACCAGGAATCAGATTTTCCAAATAAGATCTATAGTTAGCTCCCTCAACATCTTCAGGTAAATTAAATATGCAAAGATTGTATTTCCTGTTGCGATTTTCCATATCCAACAATGAAGAGCACATAGGAGAAATGTTGCCACTAGAGGAGTAGAGGTGTACATTTTTGCCTTATTATCTTGAATTTTGATTGAATTGCCTGAAATTTTCATTTCCAAACTGACCATTTCCTTGCGTACGTTTTTAACTTCTGACGCCATGGTCTCTCTAGAAACACGGAGTGCCTGAATTTCTTCCAATATTAAGAATAAGGAAGGTTCAGATGACTCTACAACTTTTGATTTAATAGGAGGAGGGGAAACTTGCTGTCTCCTTTCATTATTAATAGGAGCTTTGTTTTCCATTTTCTTGAAAAAAGAATTAGAATTAAAATAGTGGAAGCAATTTATTATCAAATGAAGCAAAATGCTGTGGATATGACTGAAAAATAGCTGGTGCAGCAGCTAAAATGGGCTGTGGGAGTGGCTAGGCCCAAGCCAGGCCCTCTCTTACAAGTCCACTCCGCCCCCTTGACAGAGAAACTCGGCTGTACCTGAGAGCTGAACTGGGAGCAGGAACCAAGTGGCAAAAGGAAGCACTTCCAGTGCCCAAAAACGCAGGAAACTGCTCCAGAACACAGGTAGGCACTTTAAATATGTACCAACCTCCTTAGAGACGATTTTCTGACAGGAATCGTCATTTAAATATACAAAACGGGCGAAAAACGCACTAGAGCTCCCGGGGCGGCCATCTTGAATCGCGCGCTCACACGTCTCCGAAACTGTCTTTTCTAACTTTTAAAATCAGCAGTCTTTAATGCACGCCTTTATACCAGGTTTGCACTAACTTAAGATCTAGCTGACCCAGAATTCTCCTTGTGGCTTGGGACCAAGAATAGCCATGGGTTATTGACTCAGCTGTGCTCTGACCAGCAGGCGCCAACATCTAACGCCTTTCAAGCCAGCACAAATCCTATCGTTTTGTGCAACGTGGTGAAAGAGACACTTTTATTTTACAGCAACTAATTACTCAAATAATGTGAATGCCTTTTAATATCTAATACAATATATCTAAGGAGAATGCTGTAACATTTTGTATTTTAGTCCGAGTTATTGCAAAGCACGCAATTTTGTTTTTCTTCCTTTCTTTGAGGCCTATTTTATTCCTATTGAATGGGAATTCTAATTTATCTTTACCAGTGTGGCAATTTTCACACATCTATAGTTTCTTACTTTTGTCAATTTTAATGGTAGCGTGCAGCTATTTAGCACATGTTGCATAATTAATTTCTGGAATTTTAAAATGTAATTCTTTCAATGACATTTGCATAACAGAATGATGACAAAAAAAACAAATTGAGCTCATTCCAGACATTTTCAGAAGGGGGTCATACACTCAGAACACACAACACAGCGTGCTTAAAGCTAGCCATTCTTAGACAAAGAGCTCAATCGCTACTCACTCACACAAGTACCACCGGTGTCAAACCAGAAACCACAAGACATTCAAACCCACAAATCAACACTTAGGACAAAAACAAGAGACAGCCCACAGACTGTACTCAAACCAAACCATTTGTAAATACTAACTGTAAGTCATATTTACAAGAAAAGCTCTCAAAAGTAGTCAAAAAGACTGCAACAAAACAGCCCAAACACTGTTCCATGTTCAAGAAGCCAAAATACACCAAATTTGCCAGTTTGGCTGGCAGAACACTCAAAAAGCGCTCTGCATATCACCACCTATGAATGTTACTAAGTGCATTGACCAGGATCCTTTTTATGTATATATTTAGTTCCATGGTGTACTTAGTCACCATGGAAGAAATACCTTTTTTAATATACCTAAACCTATTTAGGTATCCCCTCTAGGGGAACCGGCTGAGTTCGTTCAAGATTCACATTGGTACCTTCAAGAAAGCAGCACATTCTTCGACGTGCGCTTGAAACAGGCATGCCAAAAATATTGCAGCATATACAATATTATTTGCCAAGTGACACTTAACACAATGTGTGCCGTTCATATTTTCACAATTTAGAGAAAAATCTCCTCATTACCTGCCTACATAAATTGCAAATCATATATATTTCCAAATTCCAAAACCTTTGGCCAAACAAACAAATGTCTATGACCTTACAAAGCACAAATCTCCAGCCTCCCTACTGCCAAGTTCTGAATGACCTAACAGTCGTTTTAGAATACTCACGCCAAAGAGGACCTCAGTCGGGAGCGGCTAGCACCTGGAGAGCCAGATCAGGGAAACCAGAAACACATGGGGCTGCAAAGATAAAGAATCTCCGTGCGCAGGATACCTCCTCAGGAGATTCCTATCCTGTCCTACTCAGTAAATTCAGGTCTCCCATCAAGACCACTCCCTTGGGTAGACGCTTCTCCGATGAGCCCCACATCCGGGCGCCATATTGTAGAAATAAAAACCTTTTTAGGGGTTCACTGATACATCTGGTCCTTAAACCAACAAAGAAGAGATTGGCACGGAAGCTGCAATGTCAAAATAATGCATTTATTAACCTCACATAAGGGAGACTGTGTCATTCAGTACCCTCAGGCCGCTGTATGAGACAGTCTAAGGAGTACAGAGAACAGGGGCCTTTTATGGCCAGTTTATTGCTGAGTTAGCATGAAGACTCAGAAAGAGGCAGTACAAGTGTGCACACAGATACATAAAAGGATGCATATGAATTGCTTAGTCAACAGAGTGGGAGAAGAGACTAAACTGCTTACATCAGTAAGAATAGCCTGACAGTTCTACACAAGAAGCAGGTGCATTCTGGCAGCTACAGGTCTTTCTGAGCATGTGCAAGGCTCTGGAAGAGGGAGAAAGCACATGGCGAGCACATGGCTAACTAAAATGGCTGCCAAGTACAAAATGGCTTTTAACTCATGCTAACAGCAATTCCTGCAAACTTTAACAGGAGCCTCTGAGCCACTAGGGCACACAATCATGGAGACTGTCGCAGAGCACAGCAAGCATGGGTACAGGATGCAGAAGGCCCAAGGAAAGAAATGTGTGAGAGGGAGGTAGAGAGCTTGGAGTCATAACTGAACTTCAAATTGACGATAGGCTGCCATTGCGGAACATACCCTATCACATCACTGGCTGCAGGGGCTGTGCATGCTCGGAAGGTGGTGGGAGGGTTTATAATGTGCAGGGGGTTGAAAACAGCAACAGGCCAAAAGTAGACTGCTGCAGGGGATGTGGGAAAGCAGCGACACCAAAAACATCACCAATGAAGATAAACAAGAAGCAATAACCAAAAACTGAAAACATGTAGAGATGCCAGTTCTAGGAGTAATGACAAGTGGCCCCAGCATGACCACTGCTCACATAAAGCAGGGGCTGGAATTCCTGGGATGCCATGGCTCCTAGGAGGGGGAGGGAGGGGTTGAACAGCTTGGAAACTGTTAAACAAGGAAGGAACACACATAATGAAAGTTAAAGTGCAAAGTCACAGAGACGCGGAGTGCAACAAGCACTTAGTAAATATAAAGTGTCAAATAAAGCGACCTTCAAAGCAGCTCTAGCCCAGGCGGCGGAGGTATTGTTAAACAAAATAAAACATGCACAGGGCTGTTGATGTAACTATCCAAGGAGCTGGTGACTACACACATGCACACACCAGGCAGACATACACATGAACAAATACTATGTCCTTGACACACGTATACGCACGCACAGAAGATAAGCAAATGGCGTCGGGTGAACATGGTGCCTAAAAACAAAACAAAGAAGTAGTCCTTACATGAAAAGATGCAGCCCCTCGGAAACACATGAACCACGACAAGCGGAGGAAAACTGTAGTTAGGCGGTGCTGCTTCCGGATTAAACGGAAGTGACGCATCGGATCCACAGCCAATAATAAGCCTGCTAACAACAGCAATGCCTTTTTTTACAAATGGCAATCAACAGGAGAAATTACCCGCAACAGGCGGAGTTTCACCTCTGATACACATTACTTGATGTCTCGGAGAGACAGCGCATGTGTGCTGTCTAGGCGAGACCTAAAAGGGAGTAAGATAGACAAGCTATTGGCCAGTAAACTAAGAACTCAGAAAGTGAGAGAAAATATCCCCATACCACATACACCAGAGGGCAGAGAGGTCAGTAAGACAAAGTATTCCTTAACTTTTATAGGAACGTCTACTCCGTGGGGAGTGAGGACCCAGAGGCCATCATCTCATATCTTGATGAGCTCACACTGCCCACAGTGTCTTTGAACTGCAAACACTCCCTGGAAGACCCCCTCTCCCTACAAGAGGTTCTAAGTTTAATTAAAGTTCTTGGCACTTCTAATATAACCCTTGACAGCTTTATACAACTCCAAGTAAGGGACAGGAATGGGGAGTCCCACAATGAGAGAAAAGGCTGTGGTAATGATTCCCAAACCAGGAATACCTAAGACAGACTGAAAATCACACTGGCCCATAGCATTGTTGAACACTGACAACATCTTCACTAATATACTGGCAGAACGCCTTAATAAACTTCTCCTGCTCTTAGTAGATTCGGATCAGGTGGGGTTTGTCCAAAAAAAACAGGGTGCTAACAACGTTCATATAGTGGAGACGTGCAGAAAAAGATTGATCCTATTCATCCAGGCATCCTTCAACATGGAGAAAGCGTTTAATAGGGTAAGCTGGAACTATTTTAGGGCCATTCTAGTCCCCTTAGATGTAGGGCCGAAATCAAAGGCTGAATTCAGCAGACTAGGTTCAACCAGCGAGGGGCCTTTATAATTGTTAACGGGATATCAACTGAAAAAATCACATTACAGAGAGGCACCTGCCAGGGATGCCCTCTTTCTTCTCTCATGTTTGTCTTGCTGATCAATCCACTGGCAATGCAAGCTAGATCCTCCTCTGAGATAAAGGGAGTAACCTTTGGAGGTGAGGAGCACAGAATTAGCATATTTGCTGATGATGTCCTCCTAACCCTATTTGCGCTGGAAACCTCCCTGGCAGCTGGCCAAGATTGCCTGAGAGACTATAAAAAAGTATTGGGATTTAAAATAAACAAAGACAAGATCCTTAACATTTCATTCCTCAATGATCATGATAAACTGCTGAGGGAGAGTGCCCCAATAAAACGGGCAAAACAATCAAAAGAAATCTGGATATTCATATCACCAACATTGTTCACACATGAACCAGGGTCAACTGATCTAGGCTCAAGTTGAAAATACTACATGACCTGACTAAATGGAAGGGACAATTCTTTTCATTACTAGGGTGTGAACGTAGTGAAAATGAACATAATCCAGTGCACATTATATTTGTTTCAAACTATCCCCACGGCTCTACCATGTGTAGAAGGGCAATCCCTATAGAGCCATATCACCAAATATGCATGAGGAGGAGACAAAGAGAGAATTAGTAAAAAATTACTGATGGCTCCTCTAGAGAAGGGTGACTTGGCACTTCCGAATGTCTCTAAATCCTATCAAGCAGCCTAGCAGCCAAGCAGGGGTGGCTCTTTATGGACAGAGCTGTTGCAGGTACAGATGTTTGGGATCTGCCATGGTTACTGAGATCCCAGAGGCCCAGATCACTCCATCTGTCAAATGTTACCAGAACAACACTAGAAATATTGGACTATATATACACAACCAGTGGCGGCTGGTGACATTTGAAAGTGGTGAGGCGTAAAATGATAATCATACTGCACCGTAGCGAGCGAGCCCGAACCTCCTAAGGAGGGTTCGGGAAAATTTTGAAAAAAGCGTGGACAAATGGTGCATTTTCAAGCAAATTTGCGAAAGCAGGAAGGCTTGTATATCAGCGCGCACATAATAACTGGTCATTGATCAGGCTAACAAATATGTGCTTGAAAAGAAACTCTAGCACAGCAGTGTAGTCACATTAGCCTTCATATTACACTGCTTAATTTATTGCCGAAAGTGTGTAGCTAGCCTACAGCGTGTGTGTCTTCGGGAAACATCCTTTACAACGCAACTTTTACCACGCAGTGCCTTTACGACGCAATTTTTACAACGCAAACCATTACAACGCATTGCGCTGGGGGGCGCTCTAGGATAGGGAATAAGTTTAATTTACTATCCAACACCTTCCCTAGTGTCCACGGGGACTGGAGTTAGAATAGTAAATTAAACTATTCACTATCCAGCACCCCAAAGCGCTATGCGTTGTAAAGGTTTGCGTTGTAAAAACCGTGTTGTAAAGGCATGCGTGGTAAAAGCATGCATTGTAATGTCATACATCCGTGTCTTCTAACCTTGGAGTAGGAGTACCTGTGCACTGCAGTACTGTTAGTGAGACTCGAAGCCAGTTTCCCTGATTTGAGGCCCACCGCCCTCGGTTAGGCCACATCCTCTCCCCCCTAAGACACCCTTCACTGCTCCCTTTAAATTTGGTGTGGGGGTGGGGTGCAATGGTGAAAATATGGAGGAGATGCAGCTGAGTCAGGAGGGCAGAGTTTTGGAAATGGACACCCTGCCATACCCACGCTGTCACGCTCGTCCACAGTTTATATAAACAAGATGGCCAGGGGTGTGGTGGGCCTACAGAAGGAGCCTCAGTCTGAGGACTTACTTTTCAGTAACTGAGCAAAGGTCCTAGTCAGAGACGTCACGTTAACCCTTCGTATGAGGTAACTGGCAAGATCAGCTATCATGGATACAGGCACGCTGATCATTAAAATTGTGAATTCGGCGTCACATGGTTCGTGGGGACAGCAGGCTGTAGTGTGGTCTGTAGGGCACCTTTCGTCAAATGCACGCAATAATACCCTTAGAATAATGAAATCCCTCACCCTCCTTTGGCGTACAATATCACATTGTCAAGGCCACTGGAATTACCATGCTGCATGGGATGGCCAAATTATGCGACACGGTTGAGTAACTTATGCGGCGTCATGCCCACATTTTGTGATTACGTCGTCATTTTGACATTTCTACACTTGTTTGTATATGACAATGCGGCTACCATGGGAGATGCCCTCCTAGCCAACTATTTCTAGGTCACACAAACTGGGCTTTATTCACGTGGACAAAATGTTTTACTAGACACCAAATAAAATATGTTTGAACTTAGTGAGCAACCTATTATTTACAATGATCATGATGTCACCTATGAATAATGCCTAACAGATGCTAATCCCAATACACACAAAGACCGATCCCAGGATGAATAAACCCCATATCCAACCTCTCCTAACACACCCGTGCAACGCACAACAAGTTGTTGAAAAGCGAGAGAGAGCAGCCGGCCGGGACTTGCGTTTTCTTTGCAGGAGCCTCGGTAGGCCGAGTGAGCAGAGCACTAAATCAATGTTTACCACAGTCGCGGCCGGCATTACGGGCGGGTGGGGGGGGTTGGAAATGGGGTCGCGACGACCTGAGGGGATGAGGGGGGAGGCGGGAGGGGTTTGGAAACAAATATATGATATAAAATAAAGTAAACTTACCATCCGGAGACTCCGTCCTGACTCCCGCCGTCCTGGTTTTCAAGTCCTGCAGCACGTCATCAGGAAGGCGGAGTGGCAGGCAGCCTCCCTCCCCTCCACTGCCGCGTTCTTGATTGGTGCGGCCGGCTGCCCCACCTACGTCATTTCTCTCTGTCTGCTGCAGCATACAGAGAAAACAGGGAGAGTAGGCGGGGTTACTGGAGGGCAGGGGGGAGCGGCTTGCCCACTGTTGTTAATACTGTTACCACTGAGGCCGCCCAAACAGACAGTATTAACAACAGTGGGCAAGCCACTCCCCCTGCCCTCAAGTAACACCGCCCACTTTAAACCAAGAAATTCTGCTTTCTCGCCGTGCGAGAAGGGAGAAACAAATGGTAGTTATTACGGCAATAACAACCATTTGTTTCTGCCTTCTCGCAGGGCGAGAAAGCAAGGGGACAGCGCCCAAACGCCCCCATGGAGGAGCCGCCACTGTACACAACACAAGACCTCTCCACAACCGAGGCACCATAAACACCAATGTATGCAAACCTGAACTTCAGTCTGGATTAGACGTGCGTAGATTTAAGGCCCTGAAATGAGGTGGGGGGGCGGGGGTGTCTCATGATACGAAAAATGTTTCACAAGGAGACAATCAAGTCCTTTCATGATTGCCAAAGAGAATTTAAGGTGACCGAATCAGAGAGACTGTAACATGTTCAAGCTGTAGCAGGGATTCCGTTCTCCTACAGAACTGTGCATAGAGATTTGGAACCTCAGTGAATTAGGGTGTGCCAAAACTCACCTTAGTACCCAAAATCCCCCGAGCTAGCTACAGTGTCTCATTGGTCATTACACACTCCCAATATTTAGACAAACCAGAACATGAACTTAGAATACCTCAGGTCACGTGGAATACATGAGCACTCTTTTGTTATACAATCATTTCAAACCAGAACGTGGAGTAAATGAGGACGCGTGCATATTTAAAATATTTATTTACTAATGCAGTGTTCTCAAACGCAGTATCTTAGATAATACAAGCAAACATATTATAAGAAACAAAGTTATCAGCATAGTTACTAGTCCATAGAATACGAAAGGTGACAACATACTAAATATGCTGAAATGAATAGGGGTTAACAACACCTAATTCTCACCGTCCCTAGCTAGCATAATATATTATATCTAAGAAGGTCTCATTGGGTTTTAGCAGGGCGGGCCCATACCTCAAGATCCTAGTGTGAAGGGATCACATCATCTTCCACCAGCTCTCTGCATGCGAAACACCATAAAGTGTAATGTGTGACTTCTGTGCAGCAATATAAAACGCGCCTAAAGCAAGAATTTGGCTGCCACTTGCATGTATGTTATGTCTAGGAAGATGCAAAGATCAGACCTCACAACAACACTGTGTCGAGTTATCCTTGAAGGCTTCAGCACTCACTGTACAGACACAGTTTACCAAGCAAAGCTGATATCAGAGCAATAACATATTATTCTCGATTAAATCACGCCGCTCTAGTGGGCTGAAAGCAAAAACAACAATTATGTGTCGTGTGCAGAAGCAGCAAAAGGTAAAATGGCGTTTAGAGCATTTAATAAGCTCATGCTAACTTAGTACAGTATATAGGTAACGCGTATCAATATGACATCCCCCCATGATCCGAGCCCGGACCAGACATAAGATATATATAAGGAGCTCAACGTTGAAGTGCAGAGTTCAAGAATGATAGGCAGTTCAGATTTTGAGCAAGTGAGAAAAATATGTTCGTCACCTAAAAAAGAAATCCAAAATCGTACTCTCTGGACAATTTGAGCAAAGTCAATAGTTCTAGGAAAAGAACAAATTGGACTTAATCCTAAAAAATAAAAAAATCGAAAAAAGTCAACTTGTCAATTTCAATAGTTCCGGGACATGAAAAGTGAGTCATAATTCTGCAAAAATTTTTGGGAAAATAGCTCAATGTGAATAAAGCCCCCAATTCCATTCAGCCAAGGACGGAATATGCAAAATAGGCAGCAACGGCTTCCAAAAGGAAGTCACTGTTATCATCAGAAAACAAATCAGCCATCCAGTTCAATAGGGGAA
This sequence comes from Lissotriton helveticus, assembly GCF_964261635.1. Taxonomy (NCBI): domain Eukaryota; kingdom Metazoa; phylum Chordata; class Amphibia; order Caudata; family Salamandridae; genus Lissotriton; species Lissotriton helveticus. The sequence goes on along the minus strand of NC_136067.1, from coordinate 168,982,548 downwards.
AAGAACATTCATGCTCTTCAATTGCCGGAGCCTCTAGCACCATCAGAGGACAACTCGTTGAGTTCTCAATGTAGTTTTGTGCCGAGAAATCTTGCGCTGCTGCGAGTACGTGCCAACGACCCATTAGTCCATGCATCGCTGCCAAGGCCATAATCCTTTCGTCAGAACAAACCAACTCATGAGCAACTACGGGACTCATTAGTCGATTAAAATCCACGTTAGGAGACACCGCCTTGCAGAGACACAAATCAAGGGCCCACACGAAATCGCAGCTCAGGCAATGAAACACAGGCTGGGCACATGTAAAATAGGAAAATCGAAAAGATAGTCCATATGCTGCGCTTAAGGTGGCTAGCGGCAGCGTGCCATAGTATTCAAGCATCCTGTTGCGAAACAGTGCAAGGTGGTGCTGCGCGTCATGAAACACAGGATGGGCAGCCATTCTTAATAAAATAAAATAGCACCAGAACGCCTGCAGCCAATGCCAGCAAAACAGGAAATCCACCAAACAAGCTCGAAAATATAGAATGGAAGAAAGCAGGGATGACTCCAAATATCTTTTCAAATGAAGTTAAAAGACCACTGCTAACTGTTTTAAAAAAGTGTGCGAGGCCGGAAGTGGAGGACGCGTTAAAGATAGAATGAACCAGCTCGCTGAAATGGAATGGCAAGTCAGTATTTAATAGAACCTGCACCTCTGTGCGGGTGTTGGCAACGTGAAGGACAAATGTTTTGCGAGCTGAACTCAGGGCCACTTCTTTTTGAGACAAAAGGGCTCTTATTCTACTCATTCCATTGAACTCCGCTCTCAAGGTTGGAATCCGCGGCCAGATGGAAACACCCGAGTTCCCATGTGGAGGAGGATACAGGACGTTTTTGCAACAAACAACACGTTCATTTACTGTAACTACATAAGCAATACCTCTAATTAACCCACAACAATCTTCATTATTTAAAAGTAAATAACTGCCGTTTGCCAGTAATGTGAAAGTGGGAACTATTGCAGGAACAGGAGTACCTTTCAAAACACAGGCTAAATTCGGCCGTTCCTGGTTGCAAGAACCGTGCAACTGGATGTGTCTACACATCAATGAGTGATCCGGTGTTTCTGTGCATTCTTCACCTATAAGATACACCTCTTTCCCATCTTTCAGGCACCTATAGGTAAACGGAAGCGACCAGGCTTCATGTAGAAATGAACTAACAAGTGGTTCGTATCTGCCTATCGGATATATCGCATACAATTTGTAAATTTAAACAGAGCAAATGGTAACATGATTAACCTGTGGATAAGCCACGTTGCAGCAGTGGCTTCTGCCACAGAAAACGGCAAATACTCTAATCTTTCAATGTGTAACATAGAAAAAGAGGCATCTCGCATTGAAAGTAAGCACTGCTTGTCAGTCAAATTAAAAGGGGCAAAGAGGGAGGTGACGTTCATGTAATTCCAAGGCACCTTCCCAGACTTAAGCGTCTGCAGGGTCCGCGCAAATTGCATAATGGAATGCAATTGATTTTGACCATGGTATAACACAGACACTTCATCTTGCACAATATCAACAACAGAAGACGCAATATTATCTAACGTGTAAATGCGGGAAGAAAGCATGTTAATGCTATTATCTACATGTGCAAGGGTAAAAGCCCAGGCCAAATAAGAAACACAATGTCTGGCAAAAACAAATATGCAGGGAGGTAGACACACCATAAGGAGAAAAAGACTCAAAGAAAATTATTGTATGATTACATAGAAAATTTAATTACATTTATAAAAATTGATGTGAACATATTCAATAATACACATAGTTAAAAAAAGGAGGGATGAGAATTTGTTTTAAAAGGACAAACCTTCAAGGTAAAGATTGTACAATAATCAGGGAATTGAGGGTGCTGATTCCTGTCGACGCGTTTCGACACAAGCTTTGTGTCTTCATCAGGACAAATTCAGCAAGATTCTGAAGTTTAAACAAAAAAGAGTCAAAATATCTCCTTATGCCAGTCGGAATACATTCCTCATTATTAAATATAGTGATGTTACCATCTGTTGTCAGACACATAAAAATAGAACATGATACATCGCTAGGAAAAAATACACAGACAAATATATTCCTATATACAAATATACAAATGTACCACCAGAATAATCATTCCAGAACTTAATGTCACATATTTGCCACAATATTTTAAGAGCCAAGGAGTAAGAAGAAAAGAAGAAAAGAGGAAAAGAGAAAGAGACCTAGAGAAAAAAAGACGACAAAAGAGGGAAAGAGAGGGAAGAACCAAAGGGTTAAAGAAGGGGTTTGGGAAAAAGGAAAAAGTTAGGAAAAAAAGAGGGGAAAGAAAGAGAAAGGTTTAGACTCGTGTCATTCTTTTTACTCTGTTTTGAATTTTATGAAAGAGAATTGTTGGATATCAGATTGGCATCAGTGCGCAATAGTATATCCTATAGGGGACACATAGGGGGTTCTTCAAATAGCCTGATTTTATTGGCAGTTCTTTATCATAAGAGAAACCTATCTTTCTAGAGATTTTGGACAGAATTCATTCCTACCTACAATATCAAGTCTATAATTCATTTAGGTCTATAGTTCTTACCTTTAAACATACAGAAAAGGGGAAGGTTTCAGGAATTAAAACGGCGTAGAGATGCAGACTTCGTTTTAAACGCTATGAAAAGATGGATAACATATAATAGACCGAATTTAGTCGGATTGAAAACAGGACATAATCTCAGTCTCTCTCTCTCATGTTTCAAAATGAACATATTATATTGAATTTATACCTTTCATGCGCGAAGTCGGAACGAACCAAATCGTTTTGTCAATGACGTAATCTTAGCGTGTTCTTTAAATTTAAAACCATTTCTTATTTGCGAGATACTAGAAAGAGAATAGTACACCTTATGAAACGGACTTCCTAGTTTGATCGGCGTTGCTAAAGAACACTAAACAAGGCGTTGAATGATATTAGAAAAAGATGTTACCTGCACTCGAGTGCTACACGTTTAATCACAGCAGCCGGTAGAAAAACGGCTGCAGGCCCCGAAGGAGACAAATAAGGTGTAGGCTTCCTTTCTTTATCACTGGTTTAAAGGGAACAACGGACAGGTATTATTTCAATGCAATAGCATGGACTCTCAGTGTGTGAAGCTCTTAAACGATTAGAGCGTAACGTTACCTGGTAAAAAGCGCCCTTTAAGTATACCCCTTGTCCTTTATCATGAGGTCTTATATAAGTTTGATAGCGTAGTCAAAACTTTGTACCCAGAAAGGCGTTCTCTTAGACCTAACAGACAGGGTAATTAAAACGACAATAATTAAAATAAAGCCGCTTGTACGAGTTAAGACCTTACGACGGAGAAATATTAGCTCGACCGTAGCGCACATACCTTCTTGGGACTGGATATTTCACAATGTTTCGGGCGCCTGGTTCGTGTTTCCGGAAAGATTTGTCTGATCCAGGCAAAGGCGTTTTTATACATGCGCAGCCTCCTATATTATTTGCAGGTGTGTGAACTCTCTCTCTTAAAGGGCTAGGCGATTATGTATCGTAAAACACACAGCCTCCATAGAAACGCGCCTGACGATAGAAGTGGTAAAAGAAACCTTCTTCTCTCTAATATTATCGGCATTACTAGATTATAGAAGGGGTTCTAAATAACTCATTCACTCTTTTGACTATTTTAGTTTCTAAACAGCCTACCTAATGTTACAAAATTATGACCACAAAATTAAGTAAAAAATGATAATAAGATAGTGCAAACTCATATTAAAAACCAGATCAGATTATTGCATTTTCCCAAGGGAGCTCATTGTTTAAGCCCCGTGTGAAAGTGCCTAGAGAGAAAATCCAAAAAACTTCTTTCTTTTTTCTGATTTTCTCTCCTCCTTTGTCGTTCGAAATGTGGATTTTTTCTAAAATCCGCCATTTCACATCTGATGGGGAGTGTTTGTATTCTGCAAAATGTTTTACCAGTGGGGCTGTGTATTTCAGAGTTTTGATTGCTGACCTGTGTTCAGTCATTCTTGTTTTAATCGCGCATGAGGTTTCCCCTACGTAGCCCAAATTGCAGGGGCATACAATAAGGTACACCACATTCCGGGTATTACAGGTCCAAAGTTCTTTTGCATGTATGGTACGACTGGTGAATGTCATGGTCTCGCCGGTGATAATCTGATCACAAGATTGGCAAGAACCACAGCGAGATGTGCCTTTCACTCCATTAGTTCCATCGATAGATTTCTGTATATATGGTGGATTACTTGTGGGCTTAGTGAAACGTGACCTCACTATAAAATCCTTCAAGTTTTTATTTCGGCGATGTGCGAACATAGGTTTGGCCAGTTCATTGTAGGTCTGATTCACATTTAAAAGGTGCCAATTTGAATTAATTATCTGCCTAACAGTGGCGTCCAAGGTTGAATGTTTAGTTATGCAGACAAGTTTCTGGTCCTGTTTTTGTCTTTGTGCATAAAGGAGGGAGGTCGATCGTAGAAACGTGCCCTTTTATAGGCTTCTCTGATAAGACGATGGGGGTAACCTCGTTCTGCAAATTTTTGTTTCATCTTTATAGACTGAGAGTCATAGTCCTTCAAATTCGTACAATTCCTCCTCACCCTGAGGAACTGTGAGAACGGAATACTATCCTTTTGACATCTGGGGTGATAATTTTTGAAATGCAGCAAGGTGTTTCTTGCTGAAGGTTTTGTGTATAAATCAACCTCCAAATGACACTCATTCTGCCTGATGTAAATATCAAGGAATTCCACTTGATGCAAGTTCATGTGGGCAGTGAACCGAAGATTAGCATCGGTCAAATTGAGCCATTCCAAAAATTCTTTCAAGGTCTGTTCCCCATCGGTCCACACAAAAAAAGTCATCAATGTATTGATACCAATGGGAAACAGACTCATAAAAAGGGGCAATTTCATTATAGATGAATTTTGACTCAAAAAGCGACATATAGATGTTCGCGATTGAGGGTGCCATGGAAGCCCCCATTGAAACACCCTTTGTTTGCAGGTACATATATTCTCCAAACTCAAAGAAATTTTCTTTCAAAACTAAGGAGAGACATTCCCTAATGAAAGATTTTGAGCAGGGTATGTGGTACTCATCAATAAACCACATAGTCGCATCAATAGCCTCTATTTGAGGGATATTACTATATAGAGACTCGATGTCTAGTGTGACCAAGACATCTCTATTTTCATTGAAAGGAAGATTTTCCACTTTAGAGATTATATCCCCTGTGTCCTTCACATAGGACGGTACAAGAGGAATATATGGGCGTAGAACCTTATCCAGGTATTTTGAGACTGCTTCAAGAGGGGTGCCTATTGTTGATACAATTGGTCGATAAGGGGGGTCCTGTTCATTCTTATGGATTTTTGGTAATCCATAAATGCAAGATACCTTCTTCTCTGATTTATTCAAAAATGCATGTTCATTTTCATTTAAGACACCTGCATCTAAAGCTTTCGTAGTCATTCTATATATGGTCTTAACAATCCTCTCTGTTGGATTTAATCTGATCTTCTTATAAAAGACTGGATCATTTAGCATGTTTATCATATTCATCTCATATTTTGTAGAATCCAGAAGCACAATTCCACCACCTTTGTCACTGCTTTTCACAATGACAGATTTGTTGTTTTTCAATTCATTGAGGGAAATATGTTCCTCTTTGCTTATATTGTATCTTGGTTTTGGTACAAAACGAAGAGCCTGTTCTAAACGGGTCATAACCACTTTCTCGAATATCGCAGTTTCTGGGCCTATCTGATCCAAGTTTGGAGTAAAAGTAGACGGAAGAGATACTATGTTATGTATTCTGTTATCTCCTACATCTTCATTGTCAGCAAAGAATTTTCGGAGTCGAATCTTCTGAAAAAAGGAATGAATATCTTGGTATAATTCAAAAAGGTTGACGTTGGTGTGAGGGACAAATGAAAGTCCCTTTGTCAATAGAGATATATCAGTAGTTGTCAAGTTATGTGTAGACAAATTAAAAATAGGTATCACATCCCTTGCCTCCAATACTGTTTGTTCCGAGTTTCCAGGTAATGATGAGGTTCCTGGGAATATTGGTGGTTCTGGTAGTGACCCTTCGATTGATTTTGGAATCTGACCCTTTGTCGGCCCCGTTTCGCACCGCGCTGGCCTAAAAAAGGCTGGCGGCTGTTCCTTCGGCCATTTTGGGGGTTGTACGGTCCCTCATCTAAGTAGCCCATACTTCCTTCTCCATCTGATTCTGGTTCAGAAGAGTCTGAAAAACTATTAATTTTTTGGTGGGGATTATAATTGAGTTCTCCCTGATGATAATCATTTTTGTAGAAATTGTCTCCAATATACGGATATGTTCGTTCTAAAGTATAGAACCTTTTGTCTTTCACAAATTTATCATTTTTCCTTTTTTTCAAATAATCTGTGAAAGACAAAATATCTTTCTTTACTATATCTAATTGTTTGTCTGCTTCTTCTATAGTTGTGGCTTTTTTAATTTTATCTTCAAGATCTTCTATTTCTTTCTTAATTTCTATCGCTAGTTCTTTAGATGTTGATAATATTAAAATCATTAAATCTCGGGAGCACCGACTAGCTATCATGCTCCATTTAATTAAAAAGGTTTTTATATCTACAAACATGCCTGGAATATTCCGGACCCTAAATCCCAGTGGGATTATGCCAGCTTTCAACAACAAGGCGTTGAATGATATTAGAAAAAGATGTTACCTGCACTCGAGTGCTACACGTTTAATCACAGCAGCCAGTAGAAAAACGGCTGCAGGCCCCGAAGGAGACAAATAAGGGGTACAGGATTGATATAGGTTGTTTTCCAATGTATTATTCTCCTAGTGTATCTTGTCTTTAAAATCTGTTTCTTTTCTATAACAATCTGTTTTTCTCTATATCTTTCTAGGTAACAGTGCCATAGTATAATAATTCCGTCTCTAAAAAATGGCCAACCTTCAGACCTTCGGGTTCTCGGATGAGGACTTTGCCACGTTAGTGGGAACAAGTGTTTCATTCAGTAATGGTTCTACAGCGAATCCCCAACACAATAGTGATATTAACAAATTACAAACATTACAAAAAAAAAAAAACTGGTCCGGATAGAGGCACATGGTGAGTTTATGCTCAATTATTTAAAAGCTGGCATAATCCCACTGGGACTTAGGGTCCGGAATATTCCAGGCCTGTTTGTAGATATAAAAACCTTTTTAATTAAATGGAGCATGATAGCTAGTCGGTGCTCCCGAGATTTAATGATTTTAATAATATCAACATCTAAAGAACTAGCAATAGAAATTAAGAAAGAAATAGAAGATCTTGAAGATAAAATTTAAAAAGCCACAACTATAGAAGAAGCAGACAAACAATTAGATATAGTAAAGAAAGATATTTTGTCTTTCACAGATTATTTGAAAAAAAAGGAAAAATGATAAATTTGTGAAAGACAAAAGGTTCTATACTTTAGAACGAACATATCCGTATATTGGAGACAATTTCTACAAAAATGATTATCATCAGGGAGAACTCAATTATAATCCCCACCAAAAAATTTATACTTTTTCGGACTCTTCTGATCCAGAATCAGATGGAGAAGGAAGTATGGGCTACTTAGATGAGGGACCATACAACCCCCAAAATGGCCGAAGGAACAGCCGCCAGCCTTTTTTAGGCCAGCGCGGTGCGAAACGGGGCCGACAAAGGGTCAGATTCCAAAATCAATTGAGGGTCACTCACTACCAGAACCACCAATATTCCCAGGAACCTCATCATTACCTGGAAACTCGGAACAAACATTATTGGAGGCAAGGGATGTGATACCTATTTTTAATTTGTCTACACATAACTTGACAACTACTGATATATCTCTATTGACAAAGGGACTTTCATTTGTCCCTCACACCAACGTCAACCTTTTTGAATTATACCAAGATATTCATTCCTTTTTTCGGAAGATTCGACTCCGAAAATTCTTTGCTGACAATGAAGAAGTAGAAGGAGATAACAGAATACATAACATAGTATCTCTTCCGTCTACTTTTACTCCAAACTTGGATCAGATAGGCCCAGAAACTGCGATATTCGAGAAAGTGGTTATGACCCGTTTAGAACAGGCTCTTCGTTTTGTACCAAAACCAAGATACAATATAAGCAAAGAGGAACATATTTCCCTCAATGAATTGAAAAACAACAAATCTGTCATTGTGAAAAGCAGTGACAAAGGTGGTGGAATTGTGCTTCTGGATTCTACAAAATATGAGATGAATATGATAAACATGCTAAATGATCCAGTCTTTCATAAGAAGATCAGATTAAATCCAACAGGGAGGATTGTTAAGACCATATATAGAATGACTACGAAAGCTTTAGATGCAGGTGTCATAAATGAAAAAGAACATGCATTTTTGAATAAATCAGAGAAGAAGGTATCTTGCATTTATGGATTACCAAAAATCCATAAGAATGAACAGGACCCCCCTTATCGACCAATTGTATCAACAATAGGCACCCCTCTTGAAGCAGTCTCAAAATACCTGGATATGGTTCTACGCCCATATATTCCTCTTGTACCGTCCAATGTGAAGGACACAGGGGACATAATCTCTAAAGTGGAAAATCTTCCTCTCAATGAAAATAGAGATGTCTTGGTCACACTAGACATCGAGTCTCTATATAGTAATATCCCTCAAATAGAGGCTATTGATGCGACTATGTGGATTATTGATGAGTACCACATACCCTGCTCAAAATCTTTCATTAGGGAATGTCTCTCCTTAGTTTTGAAAGAAAATTTCTTTGAGTTTGGAGAATATATGTACCTGCAAACAAAGGGTGTTTCAATGGGGGCTTCCATGGCACCCTCAATAGCGAACATCTATATGTTGCTTTTTGAGTCAAAATTCATCTATAATGAAATTGCCCCTTTTTATGAGTCTGTTTCCCATTGGTATCGATACATTGATGACATCTTTTTTGTGTGGACCGATGGGGAACAGACCTTGAAAGAATTTTTGGAATGGCTCAATTTGACCGATGCTAATCTTCGGTTCACTGCCCACATGAACTCGCATCAAGTGGAATTCCTTGATATTTACATCAGGCAGAATGAGTGTCATTTGGAGGTTGATTTATACACAAAACCTTCAGCAAGAAACACCTTGCTGCATTTCAAAAGCTATCACCCCAGATGTCAAAAGGATAGTATTCCGTTCTCACAGTTCCTCAGGGTGAGGAGGAATTGTACGAATTTGAAGGACTATGACTCTCAGTCTATAAAGATGAAACAAAAATTTGCAGAACGAGGTTACCCCCATCGTCTTATCAGAGAAGCCTGTAAAAGGGCACGTTTCTACGATCGACCTCCCTCCTTTATGCACAAAGACAAAAACAGGACCAGAAACTTGTCTGCATAACTAAACATTCAACCTTGGACGCCACTGTTAGGCAGATCATTAATTCAAATTGGCACCTTTTAAGTGTGAATCAGACCTACAATAAACTGGCCAAACCTATGTTCGCACATCGCCGAAATAAAAACTTGAAGGATTTTATAGTGAGGTCACGTTTCACTAAGCCCACAAGTAATCCACCATATATACATAAATCTATCGATGGAACTAATGGAGTGAAAGGCACATCTCGCTGTGGTTCTTGCCAATCTTGTGATCAGATTATCACCGGCGAGACCATGACATTTAACAGTCGTACCATACATGCAAAAGAACTTTGGACCTGTAATACACGGAATGTGGTGTACCTTATTGTATGCCCCTGCAATTTGGGCTACGTAGGGGAAACCTCACGTGCGATTAAAACAAGAATGACTGAACATAGGTCAGCAATCAAAACTCTGAAATACACAGCCCCACTGGTAAAACATTTTGCAGAATACAAACACTCCCCATCAGATGTGAAATGGCGGATTTTAGAAAAAATCCACATTTCGAACGACAAAGGAGGAGAGAAAATCAGAAAAAAGAAAGACGTTTTTTGGATTTTCTTTCTAGGCACTTTCACACGGGGCTTAAACAATGAGCTCCCTTGGGAAAATGCAATAATCTGATCTTGTTTTCAATATGAGTTTGCACTATCTTATTATCATTTTTTACTTCATTTTGTGGTCATAATTTTGTAACATTAGGTAGGCTGTTTAGAAACTAAAATAGTCAAAAGAGTGAATGAGTTATTTAGAACCCCTTCTATAATCTAGTAATGCCGATAATATTAGAGAGAAGAAGGTTTCTTTTACTACTTCTATCGTCAGGCGGGTTTCTATGGACGCTGTGTGTTTTACGATACATAATCGCCTAGCCCTTTAAGAGAGAGAGTTCACACACCTGCAAATAATATAGGAGGCTGCGCACGTATAAAAACGCCTTTGCCTGGATCAGACAAATCTTTCCGGAAACACGAACCAGGCGCCCGAATCATTGTGAAATATCCAGTCCCAAGAAGGTATGTGCGCTACGGTCGAGCCAATATTTCTCCGTCGTAAGGTCTTAACTCGTACAAGCGGCTTTATTTTAATTATTGTCGTTTTAATTACCCTGTCTGTTAGGTCTAAGAGAACGCCTTTCTGGGTACAAAGCTTTGACTACGCTATCAAATATATATAAGACCTCATGATAAAGGACAAGGGGTATACTTAAAAGGCGCTTTTTACCAGGTAACGTTACGCTCTAATCGTTTAAGAGCTTCACACACTGAGAGTCCATGCTATTGCATTGAAATAATACCTGTCCTTTGTTCCCTTTAAACCAGTGATAAAGAAAGGAAGCCTACGCCTTATTTGTCTCCTTCGGGGCCTGCAGCCGTTTTTTTACCGGCTGCTGTGATTAAACGTGTAGCACTCGAGTGCAGGTAACATCTTTTTCTAATATCATTCAACGCCTTGTTTAGTGTTCTTTAGCAACGCCGATCAAACTAGGAAGTCCGTTTCATAAGGTGTACTATTCTCTATCTAGTATCTCGCAAATAAGAAATGGTTTTAAATTTAAAGAACACGCTAAGATTACGTCATTGACAAAACGATGTGGTTCGTTCCGACTTCGCGCATGAAAGGTATAAGTTCAATATAATATGTTAATTTTGAAACATGAGAGAGAGAGACTGAGATTATGTCCTGTTTTCAATCCGACTAAATTCGGTCTATTATATGTTATCCATCTTTTCATAGCGTTTAAAACGAAGTCTGCATCTCTACGCCGTTTTAATTCCTGAAACCTTCCCCTTTTCTGTATGTTTAAAGGTAAGAACTATAGACCTAAATGAATTATAGACTTGATATTGTAGGTAGGAATGAATTCTGTCCAAAATCTCTAGAAAGATAGGTTTCTCTTATGATAAAGAACTGCCAATAAAATCAGGCTATTTGAAGAACCCCCTATGTGTCCCCTATAGGATATACTATTGTGCACTGATGCCAATCTGATATCCAACAATTCTCTTTCATAAAATTCAAAACAGAGTAAAAAGAATGACACAAGTCTAAACCTTTCTCTTTCTCTCCCCTTTTTTTTCCTTACTTTTTCCTTTTTCCCAAACCCCTTCTTTAACCCTTCGGTCTTCCCTCTCTTTCCCTCTTTTGTCGTCTTTTATTCTCTAGGTCTCTTTCTCTTTTCCTCTTTTCTTCTTTTCTTCTTACTCCTTGGCTCTTAAAATAATGTGGCAAATATGTGACATTAAGTTCTGGAATTGATTATTCTGGTGGTACATTTGTATATTTGTATATAGGAATATATTTGTCTGTGTATTTTTTCCTAGTGATGTATCACGTTCTATTTTTATGTGTCTGACAACAGATGGTAACACCACTATATTTAATAATGAGGAATGTATTCCGACTGGCATAAGGAGATATTTTGACTCTTTTTTGTTTAAACTTCAGAATCTTGCTGAATTTGTCCTGATGAAGACACAAAGCTTGTGTCGAAACGCGTCGACAGGAATCAGCACCCTCAAATGAATTTCGGGAATCATCTATGTGTTAACAATTCCCTGATTATTGTACAATCTTTACCTTGAAGATTTGTCCTTTTAAAACAAATTCTTATCCCTCCTTTTTTTAACTATGTGTATTATTGAATATGTTCATATCAATTTTTATAAATGTAATTAAATTTTCTATGTTATCATACAATATTTTTCTTTGAGTCTTTTTCTCCTTATGGTGTGTCTACCTCCCTGCATATTTGTTTTTGCCAGACATTGTGTTTCTTATTTGGCCTGGGCTTTTACCCTTGTACATGATTGCTTTACCCTGACCCAGGAAATTTATCCCATTCAGGGGGTCCTTGTTATTCTGCCATAATGCTATTATCTACAACTGCAAGCACTTTTTCTAAATTAGCTTGATCAATGGCCCTAAGGAGTGTAGCCGCCTCAATTTGTGATGTTTTCCAGATTTCATTGTAAATCGCATAAATCCATCTTTTAGATCTACCACTAGCCGGGCCTTTAATGAAATCATTCAAATCCACATCATCCGTTAGCTTGGATAAATGCAGTTTGACAGATGCCAAGGTAGAATGTTTGAGCCAATTCTGACATAACTTGCCTACAGAATAAGTGGTGACCGAATGGTCAGTTTCAAAACGGGGATCATTCCTGACTTGTGTAAAACCATTGGCCAAACCCAGAAAACGACGTTGGCATGAATCAGCACTCCTGTGCCACATCAGCCAACCTCTTGGGTTTAAACTGGATATGTTAAAGGATGAAGTTTGCAAAAGAGTTTGCAACTCTCTAATCGAAAATTCAGTTGTATTATCCCAACCGGAATATTCTTCTAAATCAGGTATGGAAGGAGAATTTAATCTTTTAGAAGTAGCCAATCCAAAGCATGTAGTTTGAGAAATGGTAGAATTTAAAAACAACGTATGATTTGGGATGAGACATGCACGGTGCAAAGCCTCAGTGCCTTGTACCTGCCAATCTTTAGAACCCCAAACAGATTTAAGGTCAACAGTTTCCTTCCATAACTCGTAGCCTTCTATAGCTAGCTTGTCTAGAAAGGACTTCGAGTACAATAACTTAGTATCGGTAAGTCTAACCTTGGACATGGACTTCTGTGTCACTTTAAAAGAAAAAGATGCGGGACTGGACTGATTAAAGTCAGTAAAATAAGTGTACTTTTTCAAAAAAATACTCGAACTGCCCTGCAAAGGAGCCGGACAATGCTCCCACTGTGTGTAATTTACAGCACTCCTTCTGGAATTAGTCTTATGCAGATAATGGTTGCCAAAATGTTGGAAGCAAAATAAATCACCATAATTAGCAGATTCTAAGTACAAATCCTCAGCATCAAAGGCAGCATAATATTTCAAATCAGAAAAAAATGGCTCTACGGCCTGAACATCCCAATCATCAGAACGTATGTTTTGTTTCACCACATCCCCCATGTTGACTCTGAGCACATTAGGGACATTAACAACCTCAGTTGGGCCATGGATTTGAAATTTAACAGCATCCCATACAATCCCATCAAGGACAGGCCAAGCAGTGATATTAACAAAGCTCAAGTCTCTCTTCAGTCTGTGTGCTGAATGTGATGAGGAAAGGGGTGCCAAAGTACCATTTAGTTGTCGAATGCATGTTCTCTCTTCGACATAGTGTCCATCGACAGTTCGAAAAAAATAAAACACAAAGCCAATTGACATAAAAAGGTAAATTGAAAAAAGTACCACCCAAATATATGTCCAAGGGGGAATCAAAAAATGTTTTTTAAATAAACTGGCATGAACGGCAAAACGTGAGGGCTTTTTTGAGGTATTCGAAACAGTGTCAAAAGAAAACCTGGATTCTGTGGCCAAACGTGTTTGCAGATCAGGCATAGATAAGTCAGTAGGGTAAGTGTAATCAATTTCATCAACGTCAGTACCAGGCAAAGTACTTAATAAAGGACTGGAAATTGTAGGCATCTCGATGGCCACCTCTGGTTCAGGATTAGAAGCAGTGGCCAAAACAGAATTTCTCACAATCGAAGGACAGGAGACAGCCGGAGTCATACTAAGAAGAATCGGCCACTCTGTGTATCTTGACATTGTCAATTGAGATAAACCTGTTTTCCTTATGACCTGGAAGTGGTGGTAATATGACTGTTCTTGTGCCCTTCACGCCAAGGACAGGAACCAGAGCTCGATAGGAAGAACCAAATTGTTTCTTGTTATCGATCTTCTCTCGAACCAGTTCTCCAACTTGGGGTAGCCAGCCAACTACCGGGATCAGCAAAGCATCATCCGATGTGGAGGGCAAATGTTCCTTTGCAAGACTGTCTCTGGTCTTTTGTAGATCCTGTAAAACATTGCAATGTTCATCTACTTCAAAGGCTGTGGCTTGGGCCACGCAGTCTAGACCGTCAAGGTCCGGGACAAACATCTTGATACCAAAGAGCATTTCGTATGGGGTCCGCCCACCCAGAGACCTTCTAGGGAGATTATTAAGAGCACGCTGCACGCCATTGAGATGGGCCAGCCAGTTTCTGCCAGTGCCTATAACTCGGGCTGTCAATGATTGCTTTAAGTCACGGTTCATACGTTCCACTACAGTGTGACCCTCAGGTCTGTACGGAGACGAAAACTTGACTTGGACCCCCATCAAAATCATGGCATCCTTATACTCCTTAGAGGCCAAAGCCGGACCCTGATCCGAATGGAAGGTACCACAGGCAAAAATCCCTACAAAGACACGCAAATCTCTTATGACAGTCCGTGAATCAGCGCTGCGATGGGGCCAGACCCACACAAATCGTGTGCATGAATCAACTGCTACTAAGATGTACTTATACGCAGTATCAGAAGAAAAAGGACCGCAGTGATTTAAATAAACACAACCTAGTGGTTTATTAGAAATGTACAACTGTGTCTGTGGCGGACGCGTAGCAGTCGAAGGCTTAATCTGCTGGCAAATGTCACATTGAAGGACATAATCACACGTCTGTTTGTACAGTCCCCGCCACCAGAAACGTTGTTGTAATTGAGATACAGTGGCCGAGACGCCCACATGCGCAGACGCAACACCTTCATGTGCCGCTGTAATCAGTGTATTTCTGCAGTCCGAGTTGGGAATCAACCTCTCCCCAACTTCGGGAATTTTCGCATAAGGAACCTTATCGGGACTTAAGTGGTATGTGTACTTCGAAGGGAACCCCGCAGGATATTTACCTCCCTTCTCAGTGGCAGCAACAGCCGCCAAGATATCATCATCAATCTTACTTTTGGACCGTGTAACAGCTGCAACTAAATATGTAGATACCGCTGATTTCGCCGCTTCATCAGCAAGCGAGTTACCCACAGCGTGAACTCCAACACGCTGATGGCCGAGAGTATGAATTACAAACACAAGTGGCAACTGCTCTTTAAGCTCAGCCACTCGAACCCAGAACATTTTATGTTTTATTGTACTACCTTTGGAATCACGAAAGTCATTTTGAATCCAAAAGAACAAGTTTTCATTGTAAGACTGGACACAGTAATAGGAGTCACTCACAATAAGAGTCGTCACACTAGGATCTGCGTATTCCAATGCAAGCATCAGAGCCTGAAGCTCTGCCAATTGTGCGGTGCAGTCCCCTAGAGTCTGCGTGTGCACGACTCTGGACTTGAACTCATCGTTCACCATGGCACCGACAACAATGGCGCATGCGGAAACGTAGGCATGTTTAGAGCCATGCGCAACCTGCGCCGAACCATCAGTGTAAATGATGCAACGGAAATCCTCCAAAGGTCGCATAGCCAGAGGAGCAGGATGAACGAATTCATACTGCAAGTACTCCTGCGACCGTAATGAGGCGTCAAAAATAAACGTGCCATCCGGGGACGTCAAAGAAGCAGCCCATTGAATCCACCGAGGGTGCAAAGCTTTAGAATTCGGTACACTGGCTTTCGTAACTGCCTCCAAAGCAGGACACGGGGTAACAACCAACATGCGTTTTCCTTAAGAATCGCCATCTGTACAGCCGGTAAAACTTTCTCCAGAGTGGAAAATCGCATTTCAGCCGAAGTGTACAAGTGTGACTTGTAAGCAATAGGTACTGTGTCTCCTTCATTAAAAGTCAGGTATGTGAAACCCACCGTCCCAGGGATGATTCTTATCACCAGGTTGGTGTGGTTGTCACGAGTCAGTAAAAATTTTGAAGCGAGCAGATCAGCCTGCAACGATTGCAGAATGGCTGAGTGCTCAGGCAGCCAGCATGTTTTGGAAAAAGTTGGTTGTATCAAAGCATACAAAGGCTTGATACGCTGGGCATATTCCGGAATGTATGTCCTCCAAAAATTTAAAAAACCCAGTAAAGACTGTAATTTTTTCAGAGTTGTCGGAGCACGCAGTTGTGCGCATTTCTCCAGGAAGTGAGGAGCCAATCCTCTACCTTCATTGTTGTGTCAGGATTGCACTCCGCAGGATCCGCATGCAGAAATAATGCTCCACCTCCGGACCTCCCGAACACCCCGAATGTATATCACAGGGTGTTCAGGTGATACGGCGAGGGTAAAACCCCAAAAAGGGAAAAAAAACATAAGAAAAGATAGAAGGAAGGGACAGCGGGGGAAAGAAGCTGCAAGAGAAATACACACGCGTTAATAATATTCTTAATCCTACTCTCATTACATTCTCACTACATGTAAAGCAACCTGATTCACCTGTAATAAGACATGTGTTTGCCCCTTCATACAGCTGTGTCTTCTTTGTCCGTCCTGCCCTGCACAACACAAGAAGCACGGTTAACAGAGGCAATGAAACACTGAGCTTCCTATATTACACAATCTGTCTGAATACATACCCTGAAATGCCTAAAGGCTAAACCTCTGATAAACACTCCTGAAGGCAACTGAGAATTCAGTACCTAAATCCACAGTATGATGTGTCTCAGAAGCGTAACCCAAACACTGCAAGCAGATTCCTCCTCTGCTGATAACAGTAATTAATTGTCCAAGATAGCACCACTAGTATCAAAGATAAACCAAACACGGCATGATGTAGTTCCAGCACTACTATCATCCGCTTTAGTATTTGTAATCCACAAGATTAAGTTCAACATCCAGCATTATGTTTTCATGCCGGCAATGCGGAGGACTCCCCCCTGCATTCCGTCACTAGAATATAAAAAGACAACCCCCTCCGGGATTTGTTTGCTCAAGATAACGCACTCAAACACGAGTGTTCAAAGTAAGATCTTTTTATGTTCCTCGCAGCCGCGAGGCTCAGGAGGACTCGGGCGGAAATATCTCAGAGCCGGTACCAACAACCAAAACAATGTGCAAGTAGCGCGAACACTTTACCCTACTCGTTTTCCCTTCCAGGAGTAAAGGATCTCAGTATTCTCTTTTCCAAACTCGAACAGGATTCCAGGATAACGGGAACCAGACGCTCCCTCCAGACGGACAAAATCACGAGCCCCGTTCTCTAGTCCCGCCCCGCTATATCCTGTCGTACAGCCAAGGACCATGGGACTTGTAGTTCGTGGCCCAAAAATCAAGGGAGTTGTAGTTCAGGTAGGCGCAGAACTGACCTAGATCCTGACAGTACGCCCACCTCCCAGGCGCCTCCTAGGACATGGTTTGGTGGGAAACCTCAAATGAAAGGACCTGACCGCCCTGGGAGCATGTACGTTGTGCCAAGGCTCCCAAGAGTCATCCTCTGTCGAATATCCCTTCCACGAAACCAAATACCATAGCATCCCCCTACAAAGTTTTGAGTCACGAATGGACCTCACTTCGTATCCAGATCACCATCACAGTCTATGGGGGGCGGCGCCTTTCTACGAGACGTGAGGGCTCTTTTCAACAAGTGCACATGAAACACTGGATGTATTCTCAACGAGTTGGGCAACTTCAACTTGTACGCCACAGGATTTACTTGACGCACTATGGGATAGGGTCCAATGAACCGTGGGTGGAAGACGCTCCTTAATTTGAAACGAATGTACCTAGTTGAGAGCCACACCTTGTCTCCCACCTTGAACAGAGGACCCGGATCACAGTGTTTATCCTCCCATCTTTTGTACACCTCTTTTGCCTTTATCAGATGTTTTTGTACCCCCTTATGCACCTTCCTTAAAGCCAGAACACGTTCCCTCACCGTGGGCTGATTGTTCAAATCAGCGGGGATATCGATTGGCAAAGTGTTAGCATCATAACCAAAGTTAGCCTTGAAAGGCGACATACCTGTTGAACTGTGCCATGAATTGTTATATGCCAACTCAGCCATCCATAATAAATCCACCCAGGAATCATGGGCTTCCTCGGAGTAACAGCGCAAGTATTTCTTTAGGGTCTGGTTTAGGCGTTCAGTTTGTCCATCTGTTTGGGGATGGAAGCTGGTAGAGAGCGCTGACTCAATGCCCAATGCCTTGCACCACATTCGCCAAAAGCGAGCGATGAACTGAGGTCCCCTGTCTGATACTATTACTCTGGGAACGCCATGTAATCTTATGACCTGAGAAGCCAGCAATTGAGCGGTTTGACCTGCCGTGGGGAGATTTACACAGGGTATAAAGTGTCCCATTTTTGTTAAATTATCCACAACCACCAAAACAGCTGAATTCCCCTGATCCAAAGGTAACCCTGTTATGAAATCTAGACTTATGTTCTGCCAAGGGCGAACAGGGGTGGGCATAGGCATCAAGAGTCCTTTCTTTTTAGTGTATTTCCCTTTTGCTCTGGCACAAGTCTCACACCTCCCTACCCATTGAGTAGCATCCAAGACCAAGGACTCCCACCAAAAATGTCTTCTAAGCAGTCTCACAGTCTTGGTAACCCCCGGGTGTCCTGCCGACGGAACATCATGACACCAACGAAAGGCTTTCAACCGTAATTCCTCGGTAGGCAAAAACAAGCTCTCCCCCTGAAAGGGCAACCCCTGTCTCACCTTCCTACCAGGTTTAATAGCAGCCCAACGTTCCCAAGATCCCAAAGACCTGGAACTCTTGATGTCTTCCAAAAAACGCTCAGCGCGAACCACACACACTACCTTATCAGGAGGGATGATGGATTGCTGTTCTTCCTCATGCTGCTCTGTAAATATCTCCTGCCTGGACAATGCATCTGCTTTCCTGTTCTCTACACCAGGTCGAAAGGTTACCACAAAATTGTATTCAGAAAAGAACAGCATCCACCGCATTTGCCTTTGCGTTAGATGTCTCGCTGAGGTCATGTATTGGAGATTCCGGTGATCGGTATATAAGGTCACCGCATGACGAGCCCCCCAGAGATAAGGCCTCCATTGTTGAAACGCTCTTTTTATGGCCAAAAGTTCTTTCTCTGCTATAGTGTAATTGACCTCCCCAGGGCTCAATTTCTTTGACAAATAAGCAACAGGATGGAGCTGACCATTGTATGAATCTCTCTGAGAAAGTATTGCCCCTATGGCTTCATCCGAAGCATCTGCTTCAACTATGAAGGGACTTTCCAGTACAGGGTGTGCCAACACTGGTGCTGTGGTAAAAGCTCTTTTCAAGGCCTGGAAAGCCTTATCAGCCTCAGTAGTCCATACAAAAGGTGTTCCCTTTCTTAACAACTTAGTGATGGGAACCGCTGTCTGAGAGAAGTGCAGAATGAACCGGTGATAGTAATTCGCGAATCCCAAAAAACTCTGCACTTCCCTCACATTCCTTGGGGCTGGCCAATCCTGGACTGCCTGTACCTTTCTTCCAGACATCTGTAGGCCATGGGGACTGAGATTCACACCCAAGAACTCCACCTCTTGTACCCCAAACTCGCATTTGCTCAGCTTTACATACAAACTATGCTCTCTCAGTTTGTCCAGAACCTTACACACTTGAGCGGTATGACATGAGACATCCTGGGAGTATATCAAAATGTCGTCGATGTACATTACCACGAACCGATCCACATACTCCTTCAGAACATCATTTATAAAGAATTGAAATGCTGCAGGAGCATTACAAAGCCCAAAGGGCATCACCAAATATTCGTAAAGACCGAATCTCGTCTTGAACGCCGCTTTCCACTCGTCCCCCTCTCTTACACGGACCAGGTGATAAGCCCCACGTAAATCCAAACAGGTATAAATATTAGCCTCTCTCACCTGGTCGAGCAAGACTGAAATGAGGGGAAGAGGGTAACGATTGCGTATGGTATTTTTGTTTAATACGCGGTAATCTACACACGCTCTCAGGTCTCCATTAGCCTTTGCAATGAAAAACAGAGGGGATGCCGCTGGAGAGCGGGAAGGCCTGATGAACCCAACTCAAGTAGTGGTCTATGTATTCTTTCAAGTGGGTGGTTTCAGGCACAGAGAAGGAGTATACTCTGCATGTTGGTATCGTAGCCCCGTCCACCAAATCAATGCGGCAGTCATACTCCCTGTGGGGAGGTAAGGTTTCTGCTTTAATCTCACTGAATACATCGCTATAAGACCTTTATTCAATGGGTAGTTGGACATCTTTTTCTGCAGCAGTAGCTGCCAAAAAAGGAGTTGTTAACACCGCAACATGAGCCGGAACACAAGGCACTAAGTGATCCTGGCAAAACTCGGGTACAAAACGGAAGGTTTTCGTCTTCCAGTCTACCACCGGATTGTGTCTATGCAACCAAGGCATGCCTAAAATGACCTCATATTGAGGAGCAGCGATGATATTCAGTGTCAAATTCTCCGAATGCACATATCCCTGCAACGCCAGAGACAAACCTACTTCACTGGTTCTTTCAGTTATTTGACCCGATGTTAAAGGTTGCCCATCAACCGCTAAAACATCTTCGGGGTTCTCCCTTGGAACACGAGGCAACGCTAAACGTGTTACTAGGCCATCTTCTATAAAATTGCCTGTGGCTCCGGAATCCAACATCACCATAACCTGATGTTGCTCATGTTCACTTTCAATAGTCATAACAACCACAAGATGCGATTCAGTTTCCTCTTGTCCTACAGAGTACAGCGAGGTGAGTTTCCATTCATGTCCCCCTTCAGCCCGGGGTTTGTTGTCTTCCTTCTGTTCTATATCTGACACAGTCGTAGATACAGCCACCTTCTTGAACCTGTTGACGCTACCCGAAGTCTTGGGTTTGGAGGGGCATTCCCTAACGTAATGCCCCTTCTTCCCACAGTACATGCATAAGCCCTATACTCTCCTTACTTCCCTCTCTTCTCTTGACAAAGCAGCCCTAAGAGCTCCGATCTCCATAGGCTCGGGATTGGACTCTGATCCCCCCGGTATTTTGCGAGGGATTCTTTCATAACTATATGTTCCTCTTTCCCAACGTCTTCTACTACCCCCTCTCTCTGTTAAACGACTATCCAGTCTTAACGCCAGGTTCACCATATCCACATATGTAGTAGGCTGTGGATCTACCTGAGCCACCACATCTTTTAACTCCTCTTTCAACCCCTGGTATAAAAGGGACATCCTTTTCTCCTCTGGCCATTCCGCTTCGGCCACCAGCCTGTTAACCGCAGTCAAATAAGTAACAAGTTCTCCCTTACCCTGTCGCAATTCTAGGAGTTCTCTGTCTGCGCTAAATGACGTAGCCCTTCGGTCAAAAACCCTCTTGAATTCCGTTCTAAAGGCTGACCAATCTGACAGGATAGCGTCATCATGTTTTACTAAGGGCACCGCCCAATTAGTCGCATCCCCACTAAATACGAGATAGTGAATGCCACCCTGGAATGGTTCGTAGGGAAAGAAGATGGCTTACATGAAAAGTGCATAAGAACTTGAGTTAGGAACACCTGCACCTTGCGTGGGTCACCGGAGTACCTTTCAGGATTAGCCAAAGGGATGGGTGGAGGTACTGTAACCTGTACAGAGGAGGCTGGGGCGGAAGCATTAAAAGGGTTACCACCCAAACGGTCCACCTTCTCCCGTAAAGCAGCTGTCTCGGCCTTAGAGGCGGCCAACTCCTGCTGCACCAATACCAGAGCATGCAACACATCCTCCATGGACGCCATTACCCCCACACACAGACCGGGCAGAGTGAAATTCTTAGGCTCGTGATTTTGTCAGGATTGCACTCCGCAGGATCCGCATGCAGAAATAATGCTCCCCCTCCGGACTTCCCGAACACCCCGAATGTATATCACAGGGTGTTCAGGTGATACGGCGATGGAAAAACCCCAAAAAGGGGAAAAAACCCAAAAGAAAAGATAGAAGGAAGGGACAGCGGGGGGAAAGAAGCTGCAAGAGAAATACACACGCGTTAATAATATTCTTAATCCTACTCTCATTACATTCTCACTACATGTAAAGCAACCTGATTCACCTGTAATAAGACATGTGTTTGCCCCTTCATACAGCTGTGTCTTCTTTGTCCCTCCTGCCCTGCACAACACAAGAAGCACGGTTAACAGAGGCAATGAAACACTGAGCTTCCTATATTACACAATCTGTCTGAATACATACCCTGAAATGCCTAAAGGCTAAACCTCTGATAAACACTCCTGAAGGCAACTGAGAATTCAGTACCTAAATCCACAGTATGATGTGTCTCAGAAGCGTAACCCAAACACTGCAAGCAGATTCCTCCTCTGCTGATAACAGTAATTAATTGTCCAAGATAGCACCACTAGTATCAAAGATAAACCAAACACGGCATGATGTAGTTCCAGCACTACTATCATCCGCTTTAGTATTTGTAATCCACAAGATTAAGTTCAACATCCAGCATTATGTTTTCATGCCGGCAATGCGGAGGACTCCCCCCTGCATTCCGTCACTAGAATATAAAAAGACAACCCCCTCCGGGATTTGTTTGCTCAAGATAACGCACTCAAACACGAGTGTTCAAAGTAAGATCTTTTTATGTTCCTCGCAGCCGCGAGGCTCAGGAGGACTCGGGCGGAAATATCCCAGAGCCGGTACCAACAACCAAAACAATGTGCAAGTAGCGCGAACACTTTACCCTACTCGTTTTCCCTTCCAGGAGTAAAGGATCTCAGTATTCTCTTTTCCAAACTCGAACAGGATTCCAGGATAACGGGAACCAGACGCTCCCTCCAGACGGACAAAATCACGAGCCCCGTTCTCTAGTCCCGCCCCGCTATATCCTGTCGTACAGCCAAGGACCATGGGACTTGTAGTTCGTGGCCCACAAATCAAGGGAGTTGTAGTTCAGGTAGGCGCAGAACTGACCTAGATCCTGACATGTTGAGCTCATAGCCCAGGAACAACACCGTATATTCTGCAATGTGCGATTTTGCAAAATTGAATTTGTAACCCATGTCTGCAAAGCTACAAATTAAGCGGTCAATGTGACACAGATGCACCCAAAGTTCGTCATCTGTGAGATAAATGTCATCCACATACGAGCAAGCATCAGGGTCGACTCTCTCTAGAAGAGAGACAATGCGGGCGGTAAAAATCCCAGGACTATTTTATAGCCCATAGGCAAACGGCGAAATTGTTTTTGCACACCGCCGCAAGTAAAGGAGGTCCATTGGGAACTCAGACCATCCAAACGATGGGCATAAAAACCGTTGGAAATGTGAAGCGTGTTCTTAAAACGCTTACGCATCAGACTATCCACCAAGGCAGAGCCGTGAATATTCTGTACTGCACAGGCACGGCAATGCGAGTTTAAATGCCGGTGATCCAATAGCAAACAATACGAACCGTCAGGCTGTGTCACAGTAAAAAGAGGGTTATTCATCGGTGACACACATGTTTCAATCACTCCTTGATATTCCAATTGTTCAAAGATTGCCGGGACGGAAGCTTTTGCTTCCCGTCGAATGGGATATTGAGGTTGAGGCTGTGGCTGAGACCGTAAAGGAATCTCGTGGTTCGGGAAAAATGTATCCCAACCACAGTGTGTACGGTACAGAGCTGGCGCTAGAGCCTTAGCCCACTCTTCTGCAAAATTCAGCGCATGCTCTTTCGAGACTGTGTGCGCGAAACAAGGGAGGATTACCTCCTCCCCTCGCGGAGCTGCGAGTACAAAAGGTGGGGGCCAGTCAGCCTCCGAAAGCAAAATGTCATACGTAGACGAAAGATTTTCCCAAAATACCCCTTTAATGGTTCGTTGTATGTCACCTTCGATTAACAGGACAATTTCATAAAGTCTGTCAGGGGGAGCAACTCTAGTATCAGCTGTTTGTATCACAACATAACGGTCAGTCGCTGTCACCTTCAGTAGTGGACGCAGGGCCTCTCGCACTATGGTAATCTCCGCCGCGCTGTCCAGCAAGGTCAGAGCCCATGTCAGATTCCGAAGCCGCGTTCTCACTATCTGTGGCATATCTGTGTGCCGTTAAAGCGGCGACTTTCTTCTTTTGAAACTGGGGTCTTTTCGGTGTAGATCCGTCCTGTTTTCCTGCCCCGTCTTTCGGGCAGGGCTGGTCACGTCCTTGCTGGCCACCCCGACCTCTTCCGCTTCTCCACCACCGGTCGCCGAGGCCGATGAGTCCTGAAAGGAACGAGGAGAGCGTTGATCAGAAACCTGAAATCGATCAGGTGATTTAATCTTTGCGCGATCGCGCAAGTCATAAACATGTTCTGGGGGCGTAGGTAATGGAGACGCAGGACGCGACTCCTGTTTCTGTTGCTGTTGCTTCCCCAGTTTTTGGTTTTTAGGCCAATTTTGTTTTTTGGACTTGGGCTGAACGTCCGTTTCAGACTTCTGCCCTTGGGGTTGCGTTTTCTCTTTAGTAGAAAAAGGTTTGAGACCCCTACTATTGCGACCCACGGTTTTATAAGCCGCCACAGTAATCCTCGCTAACTGCCGGGGTTTCTCGGCATCAGGAAGCGCCGCCAAAGCATTGGCCACCTGAAAGTTCACTGCATCCCCCTTGAAATTAGCAAGAATGAGATCGCAAACCACATCAAAGGTGCCACACAGGCGCATACCCAATTCAACCACAGCCTCAGGTCCGTGCTCATCCTGAACACGCTTAAGGACCGCAGGCAGAACAGTCATAGACGGAGTGCCATAGCACCTCGCATAGACCGCCGCAAATGTACTACCCCAGGTCTCACAGTCCCCGATTTCAGGGGCCAAGTCTTTTGGTAAACTAATTGTCAGAATCCTGTGTTTTTCACCAGGAGTCGTGTTAGGAAATACTGCTTCCAGCTGGTCAAATTTCTCGGCAAGCCAGAAAGGAAAATCATCCTTATCCTGGGGACGCCTGCCCATCACAGCATTGACCATCACGGGACTGAGCTTCATACCGCCCTGTCCGGCCGGAAGTGCCGCACCTCCCGGGGGCCCACCCGGAAGATTACGGGTTATGTATTGTACCAAAGCTCGAATAACGCTAATTGAGACTACCTGTAGTCTACGAAGCTCAACAACGGTACAATTGCCGTGTTGAGGATGAGGAGTAAATCCAGCCAAAACAGGCCAATTTGCGCCTGGAATGGACAAAGGACCTAACCTCGGAGCGGTCAAAATATGGGGGAGGGCGCCACCAAACCAAACGCGATGCTGCCAAGTATCTATAGGTACTTCCTGTGCCCTGTACGGAGTTTATTCATTCGGTACAGGAGAGGGAGTGTAAGTGTGGAACACACCTGAAGTGCCGTCCACAGCCGGAAATGTCACCCACGAATAAAAGATTTCGTAAGGGTAAGCTGTTTCCGCACTCACCACCATTATCACGGCCAAGCCATCCACGGTGACATTGTAATTCCGCAAATGATTGCGCATCGCAATGCGACTATGCTGCGGAATGTCCACTGCAGCGGCCATGGCAACACAGAAAAGTAAACTTTGTAGCACAACTGGGTAGTAATTCAAGGACACCGTTTTGAAAGAATCAAGCTTGAAAGACCTATTTCATAAATAGATACGTTTTTTCCGACACCACCGTTTTCCGGAAACGACAGCGAAGGGGTTAAGGATCGAATGATGTACTACTCAAGTGCCATGAAATAAGACCACCAACGTATGGGCGCCATGTAGCAGGGATTCCGTTCTCCTACAGAACTGTGCATAGAGATTTGGAACCGCAGTGAATTAGGGGGTGCAAAACTCACCTTAGTACCCAAAATCCCCTTACCGAGCTAGCTACAGTGTCTCATTGGTCATTACACACTCCCAATGTTTAGACAAACTAGAACATGAACTTAGAATACCTCAGGTCACGTGGAATACATGAGCACTCTTTTGTTATACAATCATTTCAAACCAGAACGTGGAGTAAATGAGGACGCGTGCATATTTGAAATATTTATTTACTAATGCAGTGTTCTCAAACGCAGTATCTTAGATAATACAAGCAAACATATTATAAGAAACAAAGTTATCAGCATAGTTACTAGTCCATAGAATACGAAAGGTGACAACATACTAAATATGCTGAAATGAATAGGGGTTAACAACACCTAATTCTCACCCTCCCTAGCTAGCATAATATATTATATCTAAGAAGGTCTCATTGGGTTTTAGCAGGGCGGGCCCATACCTCAAGACCTTAGTGTGAAGGGATCACATCATCTTCCACCAGCTCTCTGCATGCGAAACAGCATCAAGTGTAATGTGTGCCTTCTGTGCAGCAATATAAAATGCGCCTAAAGCAAGAATTTGGCTGCCACTTGCATGTATGTTATGTCTAGGAAGGTGCGAAGATCAGACCTCACAACAACACTGTGTCGAGTTATCCTTGAAGGCTTCCGCACTCACTGTACAGACACAGTTTACCAAGCAAAGCTGATATCAGAGCAATAACATATTATTCTCGAGTAAATCACGCTGCTCTACTGGGCTGAAAGATAAAACAACAATTATGTGTCGTGTGCAGAAGCAGCAAAAGGTAAAATGGTGTTTAAAGCATTTAATAAGCTCATGCTAACTTAACACAGTATATAGGTAACGCGTATCAGTATGACAAAACATGACACTGGTTTATGCAACATGGGATAAAAGAGCCTACCACCAGAACCCTCAGCCCATTTGAAAAACTGCAGGGCACTCAAGACAAAGCTAACGGTCTAACAGGGACTTTGTATAGGATTTTGATGGACAAGGCAGCAGGATCTAAATGGTCCCATCAAAGAGTATGGGAAAGTGAACTAAAACAGACAAACATGGCAAAAACTGGATTTCTCAATGACAAATTCTTCACAAAAACTTTGAAGGTTTGCACGACAGAGAAGTGGAATATGAATTACTGATGAGATGGCATCTTACTACCTGTAGACGTAAGAGTATGCACCCGACTCCATCTGACCGCTGCTGCAGACACTTTCCTTCAAATTTTCTGGATTGCCCTGAGAGTCACACGTTCTGGAAGGAAATCGTGAGCAACATAGACTCCATATTGGGGACCAGAATTCTGAGAGAGCTCTCCCTGGTACTACTATCCATGGCAGGTGAGCACACAGATGTGGGAGGGCACAGAGGTAAAATCCTATTGGGTCACCTCTGGGACAGGACAAAAGACTGATGACGGTATTCTGGAAGAAAACAGCGGCACCACTGCCTGAACTATGGGTGCCTAGTCCATGGCAAATGATGGCTCTAGAGAAGCTCACATATAACCTGTTGGAGAACAGTAAAACATTTGAGAGGATATGGTTTCCTCTGCAGACCCATCCTACCTCCATGCCAATAACAGTCTGTACCAGATACACCCTGCCAATGGAAATAAAACTAATCCAAATCCCAGATTAACGTACTTGTAAAGAGGGATTATCGCAGAAGGCAAGGGACGAACCCCACAAGGGCAGGTGGTTTTGCTAATGTAATGCCCAAGTGTTGTGTGTAGTTGGGGTGGGGGAGGAGATAATGGGATGATTTATTGTTATTCCTTTGTTTCTGTGGCATGTTACACAGTGCATGGGGTAAGGGGACCCTGAATCCCACGAGGGTTCACTAGTGAGGCATGACCTACACATTGATGTGCATTTGCTATACATTAAACGTCAAGTACATTATTATAAAAATATTATAAAGATATTGTAGAAAAAAGAATTAGACAACATTTAATAAAACATTTTAATAACTTGGCTATTAATCAAAGAAATAAATGTGGTTTAATTTGCCAAAGTATTTCTACAATCATTTATTGACCCCATTGGTTTCTCTGGGAGGACGTCACAGTGCCAGGGCTTGGCCATGTGAGGTACTGGACGTACTGTAGCTCTGAGACGGACTACTTTTACTTTTGTTTTTGGTACCTTTTGGTCTTAGTGACTTTAGAAGGGAAGTTTGTAAATAAAAAATGGGCTTACTTATGGTTGGGTTTTTGATTCCTCCTCACTCCTCTTTTAACCTCTCCTCTTTAGCAGTAAGTGTCCCCCAATTTTCCACCCACTCCCCTCTCTCATCGCCACATTTACTACAAAAATATTTACTTGTGTGTGAGGACACTTCATAGTTGGAGTAGATATCTCAACACAGAAAAAGATAGGATAGGCAGAGGAGGAAACTCTGCATTCAAATTGTAAATAGAATCCTCTAGTAAGTTTGTAGTACTATTGTATTACTACTACACATACTACAAAATGCAGTTTGAAAAGAGGCCTGTGTGTTTACAGGTTGCAATTTATTTTGGAATAGATCAGAAATCTGATAGCTTGTGGTGCGGTTATCTATTTCAATAAATAAGGAAGCCTTTAACTAAAATATAAAGGCTATTTAAAAAACTGTAAATTTTCCAACCAAATGGTTCCCCTTATGCCTCTCATGGAGGGGGATGTTGAACACCATTAAAATGATGATGTCTCCTATATTACTTTACACTATTCCAATGCTATCAATCAACTTACCTAAAACATATTTTAAATCTATTGATACTGTCATTTCGAATGTTTTACGGAACAATAGTTAAGCAAACAATTTGAAGGTTTAAAACAAAATAGTAGTGTGAAATTTCCTGATATTATAAATATCTTTCAGCTTTGTCCACTTCCCCAAGCATGGGTTTGGAAAAATGATAATCAGAGTCTCGTTCTTTCATTCTAAGTTGAACTCGAGAATTCTAATATTTCCACATTTTTCTTCAAGGATGTATTGTCTATATCCCATAAACTCAATTCACTATCCATTCCTGTTATACATAATATTTGTTCACTATTATTATCAAACTCCTATGGAGTAGTCTCTCAGACAGAGACAGGTTTATTAGTTCATCTTTGTGTTTAAATAAATGAATAGTTCGATTGGGTTTATCAGTTACTTGAAAATAGAGCTATATTACAATTTTCTCAGCTCAGAGATAGATCTAATTCACCTGCTTCATCTGAGAACCAATTAAGTAAATTAGTACTAATCTGAATGGACTTTGTAGCACTATCAAAGTCTTCTGTTACAACCACATAAATTACAACGTTTTATTAAATGAAGTGCTTTTCATACTAAAGCCTCCATGATTTACCATTGGCTAATTGCTTTTAATGTGGATAAGGACAGAACTGAGAATCATTGGGAAATGGTTTTGGATGTTATGGCTAAAAATGTACTCTATGTCTTGTGCAGCTAATACTATACAACCATTTTATTAACATACAACTGACTTTTTTCTTAAACCTGCTGTATTACATAATTCCAATCAAGACGGGGTCCTGTTATTTTATAGGAGCATATGATTTTCAAATGCCCATAAGTATTCGGTCTTAGATCCACTGTTGATCTACACTATCTTTTTAGGGAGCTTGAATTAAAATTGAACGCCTGAAAATCACTTATCTGTGATTGATAGATATGCAAATTGGAATAGCATTTCAGCAAATCACAACTAAATAGAAATATTCAACAATATTTTCCTTTAAAGCTTGGTGGAATGGGTTGTGTTTTAATCATAAGACTGAGTTAATTAATAATTGTTAATCTCTGTAAAAACAAGTTACTTACATGTCCACTGTTGTTCTCCAGTATTAATATCTTTCATAGATTCACATGCTTGAATTTTACCCGTTGTCATGGTGGGAGTCTCACGGTAACAGCAATACAAAAGCAATGCTAGTACATAGGCTTTGAAAAAGTAATTGAAAACAATAGACATTGTTAACCTATTCATATTGTTTTAAAACATCCAAACTTCAGTCAATCAGAGCAGAGACCCAGAAACACTCTTCCCGGTAGGGCCACGGGGAGGAGGATGGGTTGCATGTGAATCTATTTAAGATACTGGAGAACCCCAGTGTTACAAGTAAGTAACTTGTTTTTTCTCTTGTATTATATCTTACATAGATTCACATGTTTGAATCAGAGTAGCTAGCAGTATTAAAAAATCTCTGGAGGTGGGTTAGGCAACCCATTTCACCATGACAATCATTTCAACATTCACTGCAATATACCCTCTTATTCATGTTATTGAAAGATGCAAGAATATACCACAAGGAAAAGAAGCATTTGTAATGCAATCGGTCTCGCATTTACGCAAATTTAAGCTATTGGCATTGTAAATGACAATGCCTTTTATTTATGTTTTTAAAATCAAAACATGAATAAAAGGCATTGTCATTTACAATGCCAATAGCTCAAACCCGCGTAAATGCGAGACCTATTGCATTGCACATGCTCTACAAAAACTAAGGCATAAGGTCAGCAACGTGAGACATTAGAGCTTGGTGTCCGTGAAGCGGGCACTGTACTCAGTAAGTAAATAAAAAAGGGGGAAAAAAGGAAACAGAGTGCGGTGTCCCTGATGCAGGTGCAGTGCTCGACATGAAAGTTCAAAAAATAATTTTTTAACTGAGCGTGGTGTCCCTAAAGTGGGTGCCATACTCAGCATGCAAGTTAGAACAGCATAGTGCTCTATGTGGGCACCTGCAAATACGAAAAGCAGCTGCCGTTGTCCCAATCAGTGTTAATAAACAAAATAGTGCTCACCTACTAGATAAAGCAGACCGTGTAACGAGCCAAGTAAAAGGGCCAGTCATTATGGGAGGTAACAAATGCAGACAAGGCGGTACCAAGGAGGGACTAACACACCTATTTATGAATCAGAAGCCAGCATTTACGAAGAATAATGACACAAGCCAATGACAAATATGTGCGCTGCGGTTGGGCTTGACCTAAAAAGCAGGTTCCTACTATTATTATTATCCAGACGTTTTCAAGGATCTAGCACATAGTTGGATTCAGGATGAACACCCCAGAGATCAAGATGCGTATCCCAGAGTTATGGTCAAGTCCAGAGGCCAATCCGTGTCTCTAGGAGAAAAATATGGCTGATCCTGGGGTCAGAGGGCGGGTCCTGTGGGGGTGGTGTCAGAATGCAGGCCCCGTGGACCAGGATGCATTGGCCACATTATAAACAGTATTGAACATGCTCATAGCAAGAAATGTAGCTCAGTGAGTTAAGAGCTCTTTGCAGGTATCTGTGCACGAGCTTAAGGTCAGATGCAGAAATGACAAGACTCTGGTATTAAGCACTCTACATATAAAATCTTTTTTTTATCCCAGGAGTCATGGGCACAGCATATTCTAGGCGTTGGGCATACCCTGAGGCTAAGAAGAGGCTCACTGAAGGCAAGGTGCACGGCTGAGATGTCCGAGTACTTGTAGCAGGATCCGAATGCCTTCCCCAAGTGTTCTAGATCCTGTATTGTGCATCCAGAGCCAGGGAACAGGCCATGTTCCCCCACAGCTCGTGAAAGAGGAGCCCAGTAGTAAACCATGTCTCAAGTAGCTAAGGTTAATGTCTAAATGAGTAGAATTCAAGGTGTATGTCGCAGGGAGGATGGCCAGGCAGTTGCAAAGGGCTGGGTTCCAGAGCATGTCCAAGGGGGCGAGGGCCAAGAGAATGTCCTAAGGTCTGGAGACATGCATATAGGGCCCCTTGACACATCCCAAGAGGTAAGTGCCCAGGTCCGACTAGGGAAATAGTTTGAGTCCTATTGGCGAATGCTAACTCCCAGGGACTTAATTGCATGTCCTAAGGACCGGGCTCATGTCCCTGGGTTCAAAGTCAAATAGCTTTTTTTCTTTTATTAAAAAAACTTTAAAACCAGGAAAACACATCTTTCACAAAGAAAACAGCTGTTGAGCGGTTCCATGTTTCATTCATTTCTTATTTCCATGGACTTGTGAAAGTCAGAACAATTTACAAAAAAAAGTGCAATTTATATTTTGTTAAATTAACATTTACAAACTAGTGTCTCGTATCCAACTGGCTGTGTGGTACCTATTTGATTAACATAAGAGAGAAGGAAAGTTGAGCCCCTGCTGCCTATTGTGATTCAAATCGGTGACCATAAGTTTGTATCTAATTCTCTGTATTAGCACCTACACAAACTTGTCAGCTCCTTTACATCCCTCATAGAGATATACATACATTATGTGTAATGGGTGCACATCACTGACATTATTTGCATTACTCTACTGGTGACACTCAAAATGAACCGGAATGCCATATGACAATCAATGCTGGTGCTGGAAGCAACCCCATCGAGTTTGGGAATACAAGGGAAGGTTTATCAACGGAGGAACTCCAAACAACTCAAAGAACTGCAATTAAACGGCAGATAGGCAAAGGGAGAAGGGAAGGCGCCCCTGGCCCTAATGGAATGCCACCAACATTGTTTAAACAGGAGGCAACCTTCGGGGCAAAAGCATTGGAACCACTCTTTAGAGAAATTAGGATGTTAAACATCCTGCCTAGCTCATGGAAAGGATCAATCATTTCCCAATCTATAAATCTGGTGAAAAGTTGGTACCACAAAAGTATCTATTAGTGGCTTTATTTGATAATGAGGCAAAAAATGTTGCTGGCACATTATTAGAGGATCTCCAGGCATGGGCCACAGAAAGATCTGCAATTCCTCTACAACAGACTGGATTTGTAAAATCAGTCGGGACAATAACCAGCATACTAAGCATGGCAATGCTTATGGACAAGGCTGAGGCTGCACAGACACCTCTATACTTATGCTTTATTGACTGTACGCCCACATTTGATTACGTCGACCGCACTAAACTATGGTCCAAACGGTATAGATGGGGGCTGCCACAGCCCTTGTTAAACTTGCTAATAAACTTGCACATTGATACATGGCTGCAGGAGAAGCTGGGAAACGGAGCTTTCCCGTCAAGGCGTATTCCTATGGATAAAGGGCTGAAACAGGGTTGTGTTTAAGTCGTGACTCTCTTCAACATATATTTAGCTGACTTAGTACCACTTCTAATTACCTGCAAATCACATGCCCCAAAACTAGGAGACATCTTGATACCCTGCCGCCTTTACGTGGATGATATAGTCCTGATTAGTAAAACAAAAGTAGGGCTACAACATCTCCTAAATGCAACGCGGGAATTCTCTAAAGCAAATGATCTAACGATCATCCTGGATAAAACGAGAACTATGATAATCAGGAAAAAAAAGAGACAAACTGGAGCCTGGTTTTGGGGAGAAACTAAAATTGAGGATACAGCAGAATACAAATATTTGGGTGTGAAGCTGAATATAGGGGCCGCTTTTTGGCACAGAAGAACAGCATCAGGCACAAAGGCCTAGTATTGGCTACTACTTTAAAATTGCTAAATTCTAAACTGACAGGACCATCGATCTTCCCTTTGATTGAGGTGGTTCGGGGAAAGCTGCTGCCAACAATCACCTATTGCAGTGAGGCTCAGAAAGGCAGAGACGCAAAAATACTTGAAGCCACAGTAACACAGCATACAGGGTCATCTTTCGGCTGCCCAAACACACCTCGCCTGGGCAAATTAGGCTTGAATTTGGCGTTCACAAACAAACAGTTGCAAGCCAAGGGGCCTTCCTTATTGCATGGGATAAAGTGCAAAAAGCTCCGCATGGCACACTAAATGAACAACTATGGAAGGAGTTACAACAACACACCACAACACCCGCTGCAATATATCTTTACAGTAGTTTAAATGGGATGGGCCTACGTCAGCTTTGGGAAACACCAACAACCAATACCATTTTTAAAAACTAGTGTGGAAGACAGTGAACCATCTTTCTTGGCTGGAGGATAAGGCCTCATTGACAAAAAGGGCCCATGGTTGGATGATATTGAAGACATATACAGAGATGGCCGCTCAAGCCTATTTCAACCTGGGTTATGACAAAACATAAAAATTGCTTTCATGAAGTACAGACTGGGGCTGCTACCCTGTATTCAACATCTTCCACCCTGGTTAAGAGAGAAAGCCGGCTCTGCGTGCCGCTTATGTGGATCAGCATCTAGAGATCTACTGCACTTACAGTGTTCCTGCAAAAAACTACTTAAGGAACGGAAACAACTGTTGAAGCTACACTTCAACCATTGTGGGATTCGTACCAGGAGGCAAGCTCTGCTGGCATGCTTCGCATCCAATGATCCGCAACTGAACTGCAGTCTAGTGAAGTATCTAAGACTGTGCAAAAGCAAAATGCCTGAAATGCTGACATAAGGAACGTAGCCAGTAAATGAATGAGCAAACTTCCCGAGGCGCATCGAAGAGCCTCTCCATACATAATGAGAACTTTGTATCTGAAGCATGCAGTGGTCGGGTAGCACAGCACCTGAGGGCACGTTACATAGAGCTGCTATTATTTTAATAAGGGTTGAATTGCCAAAGCCAAAGGGGCTTCCCAATGCTTGGCGGAAAGTCTCTTGACTTACTGGAATGCTCTTCGTAGCACTTGGACAGAGACTAGATACTTTGTTGGTGAAGCTGCTTAGTTATAGACATTTTTTGCAGGTTTTTTAACAAGAATCATAAAGGAATGAGTTGTATATGTATATATATATATATATTTTTAAATGTTGTCGTTTTGCAACAATTTTAATTAACTATGCAAATACATTTATACCTTAAACTGGTGACAAGATGAAACATATGTTAAAGCTATTATGCTCCAATTAGTTAGCCTCACAGCACTAGGAAAGCAGAGACAAACCACCAGTTATGTTATATGCACCTAATAGCACATACATGTATTTATTATTTTTTTGAGAAATCTTGTCTGTTTAGAGAACTTAAAAGTTTTTTCCTCATTTCCTTCTATATATCTCACAATTGCTTTCTCTGTGTTTCACCCACGAAATCAAATGTGTATTTCTTTTTTATCGCATTATGATCAAATTCATCCCTACCAATGATTACATACCCTTTGGCTCTCCATAGTGCCCATCTCCATTTCAGGCGCATATCAGCCAACCTGAAGTTTACTCCAGTACGTTAGGGCAGTGATTCATTTGTGAAAGAATGAGTGAAGGAGCCACAGCCAGGGCCGGACTGGAAACCAAAACCGGCCCTGGCAAAGTGCTCGGCCGGCCCCCCGGGAGGGGGGCGAGCGCTTTGCCAGGGCCGCCGCTTTTCAGCCGATTTTGTTACAGGGCCGATTTTGCAGCTGTGCTGCAAAAACGGCTCTGCAACAAAAACGGCCCCCAGGGCCCAAAACCGGCCCCCACCCTTGCGGCCGATGGGGGATTGCCCGGTGCCCACAACAGCCAGTCCGGGCCTGGCCACAGCCCCGTTCAGAAACCCCCAACCCCGTTCAGAAGCCAGCAGCCCCATTCAGAAGCCTGCAGCCCGGTTCAGAATCCCACAGCTCCGTTCAGAAGCCCACAGCCTGGCCTATTAAATGTTGGTGAGGTTGCATAGTCTTAAATGCACCTCAAGTCCAATCTGATATGAAACACCCCATGCCCTTTCATCTCACCCCTGCTTTCTTCTATGAGTTTGTTTTCCCTCTCTTGCTCTCAGTCAATGTCTGGTGAGGAAAGTACGTGCTGGCCCGCAAAAATGAGTGTTGGTAAACACCACCAGCTCAAATTAAGCACCTATTAGTGTAAATTCTGCAAAAGTCATGAAGAGTGCACTGGATAAGGAGGTGTCATTCTGCGCGCTTTAAATGTCAGGGTAGCCCCTTGTGTCCTCCCCAGAATTTAGAGCATTTTCTATGAGCAAGGCATGCTCCTTCAGAGGCAGGAGCAGTGCTTGCATGTTTGCAGCTTCAGGCAGAACAACGTTTCACTTCTGCAGCACTTCCCATCAACTACCGAAAAGGTAATTTTTCGGGCCTTTCTCTGTGTGGCGAACAGCTGCTGCCTTCTCTTGTCTAATGGAAGCATTGGTAATCATAGGACAGTGTGGGTTGCTCTGAGGTTACGGTGCGTCCTGTAAGTAAAGGGTCTGATTGACAGGTGAGTCTTACAGTGCGGTACGGCTTGTCCCCTGTAGTCAAGGTGGGTCCCAGAAGTCAGAGGGTGTTCAAGGGCTCAAAGTCAAGGGAGGTAGGATCATTATACTTGTCCCTGCCACGGCGTGCGCATTTCTCCTTCACCCGTCATTGGATATCTCAGAGGCACTGATTCATTCAAAGAATCATGTTCTTGCTCCTTTCCTTATCCGGGTTCCGCTGCAGCCTAAACATTGCTCGCAGCCGGACAGTAGTCACAGCCCTAGTCTCCCCCCTAACTTGGGGACAGAGGGCCCGATTCACAAAACTAACTTAAGACAAAATCCTAAACTTACTACCATTTTGGTATTCACAGAATGCACTTACTCATTTTGGTATTCACAGAATGCACTTACTCATTTTGGTATTCACAGAAGGCACTTAGGGCCAGATGTAGGTAAATTTAATTTTCCGATTCTTAAATACCGACTCATACCCAATCGGTATTTCTGAATCGGAAAATAGTATGTAGATAAAAAATCGGGAGGCCCATAGGAATGAATGGGTTTTACCGACTTGGAATTTACCGATTCGGAATTTACCGAATCGGTAAATACCGATTCGGTAAATACCGAGTCGGAAGTATGAAAATCGACATGTGAGCCTGCCAACCAATCAGGGACACCCTACACACCCCACAACCAAGGCCCAGAGAATGCAACCAATCAGAATGAAGCACCCCTGCCCAGTACCTGGGAGTGGCCACACCCATGCAGGTGCACACCAACAAACAATTGAGCTGAGGTGAGAGGAGCTGAGCATCCAGAGCCAAGTACTGCAACAGAATGGAGTCTCAGGAAGGGCAAAAGGAAGGTGGGGAGCGCAAAAGAAAGATAAAGTTCAGTCCAGAAGAGCTACAGGTGGCTGTTGAAGAAATAGTAAGTCACTACCACCAAATATTCGGGAAGCAGTCTCTGCATGTTGCAGAGTGTGTGAAGAGGAACATATGGCTTGGCATACAGGGCAAAGTCAATGCCATTGGTGTGACCCACCGGGATATTGAGGACATTAAAAAGCGATGGTATGACCTGCGCATCATAACCAAAAAGAAGATTGCAGCGCAAAAAAAGGATGCTGGTGTGACAGGAGGTGGCAGGGGCAAAGCACCAAAATTGACAGAGATGGAGGAGCTTGCTGAAACCACCATGGAGCCAGAATGCATCCATGGGATTGGAGACCTGGACAGTGCAGCAAGAGCTGGGGAGAGGAGTTGGCCTAAAGGCTAAGGCGCTCAACCTTGGACCTGGGGATCTGGGTTCGAGTCTCGGTAACGACGGCAAAACCTCCTGTGATTCTGGGCAAATCACATAATCTCCCCGTGCCTAAAAAAAAAATGAAAGTGTGTCCTCATGTAACGTAACTGGAAAATATGTAAAGCGCTCTGATACCTGATTTGGTTCGGGTCTAGTTCGCGCTATATAAAACTTTGCACACATAAGAGCAACTAAGAAACAAGGTAAGATGCATGTACCCCAATCCACAACCAATAACTTGAACCCGTACCCCACTGTGTAGAATCATTACACTGCAGAACAGATCATACTTTGGGCCAGCAATGCATCATGGTAGACGTAGTCCTGAGTACATTCATGCAATGCATACACCACAAGACTCAGCAAGGCATGCCACACACATCACCAAACACACAAAGTACACTGTGCAAAGGTGTGTAAACAATTTACTTAAGAACTACACACAGGTGAACAATAACATTGACCCTATGTCAATTTGATTCCACAGGAGAGCACCAGCAAGGAAGGAGAGGGCACCAGCAACTAAGAGAAGGGAGAAAGAGAAAGAAGGCACAGGTCACAGCGCTGTGGAAGGAGGCAACACCACCCCCCAGGAAGCCTCATCACCAGAGCGAGCCTCAACACCTGTCCCGCTATCACCTCTGTTATTTGGAGCTCCTGAATTGTTAAGCACACCGCTTACAACTAAAGCTAAGTCCAGGTCGTCCATGCAGGGAATGGCAAGTAGGGCTGATGTGCCCCCTCAGAGTATCCTGCAAACCTCTGATTCGGAGGATGAGGATGTTGTACAGCAAACAATAGCACCTGTGGCTGACAAGGCTACACCACAGATTCCAGCAGGCTCTGCGCGCACCAGTGTCCTAGGCAGGAGGGCAAGTGAGGGTGGCGATGGGCAGGAAGGTGGGAGCGTATTCTGTGGCCTGGAGGCCACAATGGTCAAGGTACAGCGCGTGAAGGCCAAGGCACTGTTGGCCGTGCATAGGCAGGTGCACTGCATGAACAATAAAATGACCAACATGGACAAGGGAATAGGCTACATAGCATGCAGTTTGGATGCAATTTCAAAGTAGATAACAGACATCTCCACCTACATGGGTGTACTGTCTGATAAGTTGAACAGGGATCACATACAGCGGCGCAAGGAGCGGCAATATATGCGGCAGCAGTCAAAGTCAATTAACAGATTTGCTACAGCTACTTCACTACTTTGCCGACGCTCAATATCCATGCAGGATGCAATTGTGCACTGCTGCACAAACTTGACACGGGGCATGGGAAGAGTGACCTCTGCGATGGAGCAGATGCTAACCACTAACACAGGCAATGCTGGTGACACGGGTATGGAGGAGACAGAGGGGTCAACCAGCAGGAGTGGCTCTAGCACACCTGTACCAGAGGTGCGCTGGAGCGTCAGACGCAGCCATGCTGAGTCAGGCCCCAGCCGAGAAATTGAAACCCAGGCACAACAATCCCGCAATGTAGTGCGTGGGTGTAAGCACTGAACAATGCCGAAGATCCACAGGACTGCACACAGTGACGGCAACTGAGCACAAGCAGTCATGGACATGGACATTAATGGGCAATGGCTTTTCATATGTAATGATGATGTAGTGAATATTAAACTACACTCATCAAACAC
Source organism: Lissotriton helveticus (assembly GCF_964261635.1). Taxonomy (NCBI): domain Eukaryota; kingdom Metazoa; phylum Chordata; class Amphibia; order Caudata; family Salamandridae; genus Lissotriton; species Lissotriton helveticus. Next base: position 168,943,623 of record NC_136067.1, on the reverse strand, counting down.
TATACCTGTCTATGTGTCATACCTTACCTAGAAATATCGACGTGTAATTTCTGTCCATCTCAATATTCCATCTGTTGCTGCTGGTCCTGTTGCTTGGGGGTCTGCATGTTCTTGGTCATCATCAATGTCCTCGTGATGTATCACCTCCACCTCTGTGCCTTCTTTGGTGGCAAGATTGTGCAACATGGCACAGGTTACTATTATCTTGCAACACAGGATGGGGGTGTACTGTCGTGCACCTCCACTCTTGTGGAGGCAACGGAACCTGCTCTTGAGAAGTCCAAATGTTCGCTCCACTACGTTGCAAGTTGACCTGTGTGCCACATTGTAACGCCTTTCGCCTCTGTTAGTTGTGTTGAGGTACGGTGTGAGCACAAAGGAACGCAGGGCATATGCACTATCGCCTAGGAGGGAATGAGAGTTCCATGAGTTACATACACATGACACATACATCTGCCATTCATTTCAGGGTGTGTTACACTTATTTACCTAGCAGATATCCATCTCCAAAATCTCCATAAACAAGCCGTGTGTATATTCCGCTGTCCTGGAATATGTAGGAGTTGTGCGTGCTCCCAGGAAATTTGGCCACTATGTCTGTGAGGATGTTGCCAGCATTGCATATCACCTGCACATTGATGGAGTGCGTTGATTTACGATTTCTGTAGATGTGTTCAGTAGCTGCAGGTGGTCATAGTGGAATGTGTGTGCCATTTATGCAGCCTATCACATGCCGGAAGTGTGCCAGTCCATAGAAGTCAGTTTTTGTTTTAGCAAGTTCCGCAGGTGTGTCAGGGAACTGGATGTAATGTTCCAATTCTCTGCGTCATGGCATCCAGGAACTCCCTGAAAAAACGGGACAGACAGCTCTGGGACACACCACCTACTGCAGCAATCGCACTCTGGTAGCTCCCAGAGGCAAGCAGGTGTATGCTACAGAGCACCTGCACATGGGGTGGGATGGCGTGGGCCCTGGGTGTTGGGTGCTCCAGGTATGGGTGGAGGTCCCTAATTAAGTCCATCATGGTTCTGGGGTGTAGCCTGTACCTCTGAAGTATCTCAGGCTCAGTCAATTGGAACAGGGTGATCCTCTACCTGTACACCTGCACCTCCCTTCTCCATACCCTCTCACCTGCAGCCTGTAGCCTTTGCCGTCTCGCAATCACATAAAATGCCGCCATTCTTGCAACACGGTTGCATTTTGGGCCCTTTTATATGGCATGCACCTGGATACCACCTGCTTTCAGTCTATGGTAAATACCGACTCTTAAATACCGAATTTAATTGAATTCGGTATTTTTGGCCTTTCCTACATCTCGATGGGCATTATTTACGAATTCTTATTTACCGATTCGGTAAATAAGAACTCGGTAAATAAGGAATCGGTAAATACCGATTCGGAAGATACGGACTCGGTAAATACAGAATCGGTATTTTACCGATTCATATTTGCCGATTCGGTACTTTTTTGACACCTACATCTCCTTTTCCAAATACCGGTCGGTAACGGCCGATTTTACTGATTTTCGGCCGTTACCGACCGGTATTTGCCTACCTACATCTGGCCCTTACTCATCAATGAATAAGTGCCTTCTGTAAATACCAAAATGGTAGTAAGTTTATGAATTTGTCTTAAGTTAGTTCTGTGAATCGGGCCCAGAGTTTACTAATGCCAGCCGCCTTTTAATTTGCAATATGTCAGACACCGAGGTAATTTATACAAACATCTGTTTGCTTCCGACTCCGAAACACTCGTACATGCAGCTCTCAATCCCATTAAGGGCAGCGGTGGCTGTTCTGTATTCCACCTCGCGCTCCACAGTCAAGGCAAGGCATTTTCTTCTATCTATCAAGGAAGACGAAAACCTAAATCAAAGGTACACAAAGACCTAAAGTCACCCAGACCCAGCGTAAAAAAAAAGAAAGAGTGCGGTGTCCCTGAAGAGGATGCGCACTCAGTATTAAAGTTAGAATAAACAAAACAAGCATTTGCAATGCAATAGGACTCGCATTTTCACGGGACCTATTGCATTGGAAACAGGAGTCGGGGCGGGGGCGTGCGGGGGGCGCGAGAAGGCACAATCAAGACCGGGAGTGCGCAGAAGGGGGCCCCAAGAAGTCACGGACTGCAGAAGGGGGGAGGGATGGGAAGAAAGTAGTCTGTGCAGTAAAGGGGCCAGTAGCCTTGGAAGGACACACATGACGACTTGGTTGTCATGGGGAGGGACTAACAAGCCTAAAACCAATCAGAAGGCAGCATTTAGGACCAAAGCCAATGAAAAAGATGGGCGGAGAGTGGGTGGAGCTTCCACAAAGCTTCCATGCTACACTGAATACTGCATGCCTCGCAAAGCGAGTAGCGCATGCGCTGCAAAGCTAGGCTCGGCCTAAAAAACAATGTCAAAAGTAAGACAGCTATACATATATACAAATAAATCTACGTATCCATCTCAATTTGTAAAATTTCAACCTAAGAATAGATATAGAGAGAGAACGAGATCAAAATAAGCGCGAACCAGAAAAGAGGTAAACTTACATGCCGTATGAAAACAGGTGCTGTAATGTGGCCTGTCCGACTGCCACATTAGTCTTTTGCCATGAGTCCAGGTAGAAATGGTTTGTGATCATATGGGCACTAACCCACGTGGCTGCCCTGAAGATGTCAGGAAGATGTCATGTCAGGAACTCCTGCAGAGCCACAGATACTGCTACCTTTTTCGTGGAGTGCACCTTCACATTTGCTGACAGCGGTTTGTTTGCTTTTTCGGTGCTAAACTAAATAACGGCAGCTACCCAGCGAGCAATGCTTGCCTTGGCGCAGCAAAGGATACTAACAGTGGATCAGATTTCCTGAATTATTTAGTTCGGTCTAGGTAAAAATTGAGACAGCGCTTCATGTCCAGTGAATGCAAAGCTCTTTCAGCTGGCAAAGAGGGGTTCCGGAAAAAGATTGGTAATACAATCTATACTAATATAATAAAGAGAGAGCCCAAACCTTTGAGGCGGGTAATCTCAGGAACCACAGCACCAATCACAACACCCAATACAGCGTTGGAAAGGGCAGTTGCAGCAGAAGGACATAGGCTATGCAGACACCCACCATATACATTTAAAAGGTAAAAGAACCGTGCCAGCAAAGTAGTCCCTTGTGGGCGTGTCTGCGTTGTGCTGTGGGCGTGTGCTGAGGGCGTGACAAACGCTGGGGGCGTGTGTTACGGTCCGCCCTTCATGCCATGTCTCATATTGTGTGCTAATCCCACCATGCTCCCTTTAATACCCCTGCACCCCATAATCATAACCCACCCTTACTCCTTAAAATACCCCAACACCCTTGAACACTAACCCATCTTAACCCTGTAAATATACCCTGTACCCTGTACCCCAAAACCCAAATTTATCCCTAAACCCTAAAAATACCCCTGTACCCCAAAACTCAAACCTAGCCCTGAACCCTATAAATACCCCTGTACCTCAAAACCCAAACCTACCCCTGAACCCCAAAAATACCCCTGTACCCCAAAACCCAAACCTAGCCCTGAACCCTAAAAATACCACTGTACCCCAAAACCACCCCTGAACCCTAAAATACCCCTGTACCCCAAAACCCAAACCTAGCCCTGAACCCTTAAAATACCCCTGTACCCCAAAACCCAAACCTACCCCTGAACCCTAAAAATACCCCTGTACCCCAACACCCAAACTTAGCCCCGAACCCTAAAAATAACCCTGTACCCCAAAACCCAACCCTACCCCTGAACACTAAAATACCCCTGTACCCCAAAACCCAAACCTACCCCTGAACCCTAAAAATACCACTGTACGCCAAAACCCATACCTATCCCTAAACCCTAAAACTACCCCTGTACCCCAAAACTATATCTGAACCCTTAAAATACCCAAACACCCCAAAACATATACCTCAGTACCCCAAAACATATACCCCTATACCCATACTTACCTTATGCAAACATTAAAAAAGCATGCTTTTACCATTCATGCATTTACAACGAATTTCGTTGTAAATGTATGCGTGGTAAAAGCATATAAAATGTAATGCCATGCGTTATAATGGCATTGCGGAGTCATGGTACTTTCGTAATGCCAGTATGCAGTGTAATGGTATGCGGAAAGAAAGTTGCGGAATAATGGGTGTTTACACTCCCCCGGTAAGTACATTGGTGGCACACATCTCCAGCAACATACTCATATTTTTTCACCACCCATTTGAAAAATGCACAGGTCTCTCTCATTGATGGCCAGCACCGACATACACTTTTAGACACACCTCCCGCCACTTGTTCTAGAATTGCGAACTTTAGAGCTGGGGCAAATCGTTTTGTCTCCCCGTGCCTACCACAAATTAATGTGTTCTTCTGTAATGTAAATTATGCTCATGCCATGTTGTCGAGTTCGCGCTATATAATATTGCAAGGAAAAATAAAGTAGGGAAAGTCGAGTTCACACACTACTGAATGCGCACTCTTAAGTGCATCAGCAGTGCACTGTGAATCGGAGCGTTTCACAGGCCTGTCACAGATAAGAAATGCTATCAAAACGAAATCCTACAAAACAATATACTACTGGCCGGCAGCAATTCATACCCGGACAACGTCGGGACGGGCTGCTAGTAAGCTCATAAGGTGAAAGATAGTCAGCACTTTTGGGATGAACTTGGGATTGGTTCTCAAAAAGACCCTGTCCTCACAGAATTTGAAAATATGGTCATGGACAGTGAGAGACTGAATTTTGCATATTCTCCTGGCGAGTTAATGGCTAAAAGAAATGCAACTTTCCAGGATAGAAACTGTAAGTCAGATTTGTGACTTGTTTTGAAAGGAGCTCTCATCAGTTGAGATAAGACTGCATTTAGTTGCCATGCACCAGTGGAGGCTTAACTGGCAGATAGGCCTCAAATAGCCCCTTCTAAAGCTCTTTAATCAGTCTGTTAGACCACAAAGAGAGCTGCTCTTCTTTACATCTCCTGAATCTGGATATCGCTACCAGGGTTACCTCAATAGATGCATGAGGCAGACCTGTCTTTGCAAGCTCCAGTAGACAAGGAAGAACTTGATCCTGGGTTGAAGAAATGGGATGCAGAGTTTAAGAACTACACCAGACACAGTACCTCTTCCACTTTGCAGAATTACTTTTATTTGTAGATTCCACTCAAGCTTGTATTGGAATCTTTCTGCAATCCTCGGAAAGATTCCTTGTTTCGAACTTGTTGTGAGGAGCCAAGCCGACAAGTTTAGAGATCAAATCTGTGGATGAAGAATTTGCCCCTTGCTCATTAAAAAGAGATCCTCCACTGGTTGAATGGGAAGTGAGAGCATTCCGAAAGGGAAAGAAGCTTGGTGAACCAGTATTGTCTTGACAAAGTAGGAGCTACTACAATAAGACAACACGGTTCCTGATTGAATTTTCCTGATGCTCTTGGGGATAAGCGGAAAGGCCAAAAAGGCATATGCGAACATTCCGGTCCATGCCAGATGGAAAGCATTTCCTCGAGATCCTGGTTGAGGATACCTGCTAACATATAGAAGGCCTTTTTTGTTGAGTATGATAGTGAAGAGGTCCAAGTCGGGGGTTCCACATCACTCGAATACCTTCAGCATTTACTTAGTTCCTGCTTGTGTCATTGCTTGTCCATCTAGCTAGAGGCATCTGCCCATTTGTTCCGTTCCCCTTGGACCTGCTCTACCTTTAGGGTGATGTTGTTGGTGATCACTCATTACCAGATCTGTTATGCTTGAGAATATTTGATTTTGTTCCTCCGTGCTTGGAAAGGGAAAACATGGCGGTAGTGTTGTCCTTTCGAACAAATATCGAGGAGTTGCGTAACCTGGGGGCGAAAGCTTGAAAACCCAGAAAGACCGCTTTCAGCTCCAGGAGCTTGATGAGGGATGAAGCCTGCTGGATGGTCCACTTTCCATGGATTTCTAAATCTTGCCAGTGAGCCCGCGTCCCTGCAGGAAGGCATCTGTAGTCATTACTATGTGTGGTCGTACAGGGATAAATGAGAGTCCCTGGGAAATGTTTTGTATGTCCATCCACCAAGACATGGCTAGCTTCATCTGAAGGGAGATCATGATGGAATCTTAGAATCCACTGCTTGGCCAGCTCTTCCTGCACCTGTAGACAGCAATTTGGGATCATTGGGAAGCATGATGACGTCATCCCCAACATTGATTTGTACTTTCCTTCTGAAGTTGACTCTTTTGTTGACAAATCCTTTCCAAAGAAGGAAATGCCTTCCTGATCTATGTGTCTATAATTGATCCTAGAAAGACTGCTGGTATTGAAGGAATTAGCAAGGATTTCTCCTTGTTCAGTTTGAGGCCTAAGGATTGGAATAGCTTCAAACAGGAAAGAGTTGAGTATCTGGCTGAGTAAAAGGTGGGTCCTTTTAGAAGCAAGTCGTCCAGGTATGGAATACTTAGTGCCCTGATCTTCTCAGAAAGGCCATCACCAAAGCCATGCATTTCGTGAAGACCCTTGGGGTGGATCGAAGGCTAGAAGGAAGGACCTTAAACTGACAATGGCACCCTGCCATCTTGAATCATAGGTACTATCTATGCGTGGAGTGGATGGGGATGTGGAAATACTTATCCAGCAGATTCAGGGATGTCATGAAATCTCCTGGCTCTACAAGCTGTAGTATTTCCTGTAAGGATAGCACCCTGAAGGAATGCTTCTTGAAGAATTTGGTTAAAAGCCTTAAGTTCATCACCTGTCTCCACTAGTCTGTTTTCTTTCTGATGAGGAAAAACTTGGTATAGGACCCCTTGTTGCGCTGATCCAGCTCGACTTCCTCTATTGCATCTTTGGAGAGAAGCATACTGATCACCTGTTTCAGCAAAACCAGATGCCGGTGTGATGTTTTGCATGGTGGAAAATGTGGAGGCTTTTGAACAAATTCCAGGGTGTGACAGTGCTGGATAACGTTTAACACTGTCGCAGGGTTTCTGTTCTCACACAGAACTGTGCACAGAGGATTGGAACCTCGGCGAATTAGGGTGACCCAAAACTCACCTTAGTACCCAACTTACCCCTTACCAAGCTAGCTACAGTGTCTCATTGGTCTTATCAAACTCCCAATGTTTAGACAAATCAGAACATGAACTTACAGTACCTCAGGATACGTGGAACTCATGAACACTCTTTCGTTATACTACCAAGACAAACCAGAACATGGAGTCAAGAAGAACACATGAGCATTTGAAATGTTTATTTACTAATGCTGTCTTCTCAGGCGCAGTATCTTAGATAATACAAGTATACATATTATCAGTAGCAAAATTACTAGCATAGTTACTAATCCATAAAAAGCGAATGGTGACAGCATGTTAACATGCTGTAAATGAATAAGAGTTAACAACACTTATATCTCACCCTCCCTAACACACATATTATATTATTTGCTAAGAAGGTCTCTTTGGGATGGTTTAGGGCGGGCCCATACCTTAGTGTCCTAGCATGACGGAATCACATCAGCATACACCAGCTCTCTCTGCATGTGCACCGCATCAAGTGTGTTCTATGTGCCTCCTGCAAGGCAATATCAATCCCGCCTAAAGCCCGAGTTGGCAAAGGCTGCACTTGTGTTATGACTATGAAGGCGTGGAGATCAGACCTCATAACAATTCCATATCGTGTTGTTCCTGAAACTTCAGCACTCTTCGTGCAGACATAGTTTATTAAGCAAAGCTGATATCAGAGCAACAACACATCATTCTCACATAAACCACGGCAAACTACTAGGTCGAAAGCTAAGTCAACAATTAAGTGTCGTGTGCAGAAGTTGCAAGAATGGAAAATGGCGTTTAAACCTCAAATGTACCTATGCTAACTTAACACGATATAAGGATATTCAGGAGCTACATGACACCCCCCCTTGATCCGAGAACGGACTAAATATGATAACAGAAGTGCCATCTCATGAGAGCAGAACTCAACAGAAAACGAGCATGATCCGAAATTAAACATCAAAAAATAATGCTAAAAAATAGCCCAAAAATATAACGTGGCTCAAGCAAGGAAATAATAAAAAATTTGACAAATAAGTCAATAAAATCAATGAAATGCTATTGATCAGCATGTCAATCCGAGGCAGTGTCTATGACAAAACTGTATATGCAAAGTAAGTAGCAACAGCCTCCAAGAGGAAATCACTGTCCTCATCCGAAAACAGTTCAGCCATCCAATTTAAAAGATGAAAAGAACATACGTGTTCTCCCAGCACCGGATCCTCTATAACCATCAGAGGACAGCTCGGTGGGTTTTCAAGAAAACTTAGTTCCAAGAAATTCTGTGCTGCCGACAATATATCCCAGGGACCAATTAGTCCATGCGCCACTGCTAAGGCCATAATCCTCTCGTCAGAACAAACCAACTCGTGAGCAATGATAGGACTCATCAGCTGATTAAAATCGACGTCAGGAGAAACCGGTCCGCAGAGACACAAATCAATGGCCCAATGGAAATCACAGGTCAGGCAGTGAAATACAGGCTGAACACAGGTGAAATAGGAGAATCGAAAAGATAATCCATATGCCGCGCTCAATGTCGCCAACGGCAGTGTGCCATAATATTCAAGCATGCGGTTGCGAAACTGCGTCAGTAGCTGTTGCGCGGGGTCTTGCACAGGAAGGACATCCATATTTAAAAAGACAGAAAATCACTAGAGCGCCAGCCGCTAATGCAAGTAAAAATGGGAATCCTCCAAACAAGGATGAAAAAATAGAATGGAAGAAAGCAGGGATGACTCCAAAAATCTTTTCAAAGGAAGTCACGAGACCACTGCTAACAACTTTAAAAAAATGCGCTAGGCCTTTTGTGGAGGATGCGTTAAAGATAGTACGAACCATCGCTCCGAAATGCAAAGGCAAATCAGTATTCAACAGAGCCTGAACCTCTGTACGGGTGTTTGCAATGTGAAGCACGAAAGTTTCACGGGCCGAGCTCAAGGCCACCTCTTTCTGGGACAAAAGAGCCCTTATTCTCGCCATGCCGCTGAATTCTGCTCCCAAGGTTGGTATCTGTGGCCAGATGGAAGACTCCCTATGTTCATGTGTGGGAGGATAAAGCACATTTCTGCAGCAAATAACCCGCTCACTTACTGTTACGATGAAAGCTATACCTTTAATTAACCCACAACAGTCTTCATTATTGAGCATTAAATAACTACCATTTTCTAATAATTTAAACGTGGGGATGATAGCAGGAACTGGCGTGCCTTGCAAAACGCAAGCCATATTCGGTCGGTCTTTGTTGCATGAACCGTGTAACTGTATGTGTCTACACATCAAAGAATGATCTGGTGTCTCAGTACACTCCTCCCCATTCAGATAAACCTCTTGGTCATCCTTGAAACATCTGTATGTGTATGGAAGCGACCAGACTTCATGAAGGAAACCGCTACCTAAAGGTTCATAACGAGCAATGGGTACATATTTCATACGATTTGAAAACTTATATAAAGCAAAAGGCAGCGTTATTAAACCATGGATAAGCCACGTTGCAGCAGTGGCCTCCGCCACGGAAAAAGGTAAAGATTCGAACCTTTCAATATGTAACATAGAAAAGGAAGCATCACGCATTGAAAGCAAGCGTTGTTTGTCAGTTAAATTAAACGGTGCAAACAAAGAAGAAACGTTCATGTACCCCCAGGGAACTTTACCATTTTTCAGAGTCTGAAGGGTCCATGCAAATTGCATGATTGAACGTAATTGATTCTGACCATGGTATAATACTGACACTTCATCATGCACAATATCGACAACTGACGACACAATATTATCCAATGTGTAAATTCTAGAGGAAAGCACGTTAATACTATTGTCAACAACTGCAAGCACTTTCTCAAGATTCACCTGATCAATAGCCCTAAGGCGTGTAGCAGCCTCAATCTGTGACAGTTTCCAAATTTCATTGTAAACTCCATATATCCACCTTTTCGACCTGCCACTAGCCGGGCCTTTAATGAAATCATTCAAATCCACGTCTGCATTCAGTTTAGATAGGTGACTCTTCACTGCAGGTAAAGTTGAATGTTTCAGCCAATTTTGACACAATCTGCCTACAGAATAAGAGGTGACAGTATGAACCAAGTCAAACCTGGGATCAGATCTAACAGTTTTAAAACCGTCAGTTAAATTCAAAAATCTATTTTGGCAAGAATCAGCACTACGGTGCCATAGCAGCCAACCTTTAGGATTCATACTGGAAATGCTAAAGGAGGAATTAAGGAGTAGAGCCTGTAATTCTCTAATGGACAACTGAGTAAAGTTACTCCAACCATCATATTCCTCCAACTCCGGGAAAGAAGAAGTGTTTAACTTTTTAGAAGTAGCCAATCCAAAGCATGTAGTCTGGGAAATTGTTTCATTTAAAAACAACATATGATTCGGGATGAGACATGCACGGTGCAAAGCCTCAGTGCCATGTACCTGCCAGGCCCTTGAACCCCAAACTGATTTAAGGTCTATTGTTTCCTTCCATAGCTCATAGCCTCCAGTAACTAATTGATCAAGGAAGGCCTTCGAATACAACAATTTAGTATCGGTAAGTCTAACCTTGGACATTGGCTTGTTATGAAATTTAAAATAAAAGGACTCGGGATTGGACTGGTTAAAGTCAGTGAAATAAGTATACTTTTTCAGAAACGTTTCTGAACTCCCTTGTTTAGGTGCTGGGCAATGTTCCCACTGAGTAAAATTAACAGTATCCCTTCGGGATGATGTTTTGTGTAAGAAGTGATTGCCATAATGTTGGTAGCAGAATAATTCACCATAATTAGCAGATTCTAAATATAAATCCTCAGCATCAAAGGCAGCATAGTATTGTAAATCAGAAAACAAACTTTCTACAGCATTAACATCCCAGTCATCAGAACGAATGTTCTGTTTCACCACATCCCCCATATTCACTCTAAGTACATTAGGAACATTAACGACTTCCGTCGGGCCATGAATCTGAAACCGAACTGCATCCCACACGATTCCATCAAGGACAGGCCATGCTGTGATGTTAACCAAAGTCAAGTCTCTTTTAAATCTGTGTGTAGAATGTGACGAGGAAAGCGGGGCCAAAGTTCCATTTAAATGAGTAATGCATGTTCTTTCCTCGACATAGTGTCCATTGATGATTCGAAAAAAATAAAACACAAAACCAATTGACATAAAAAGGTAAACTGAAAAAAGGACCAGCCAAATGTATGTCCAAGGGGGAATCAAAAAATGTTTTTTAAACAGGCTAGCATAAACTGCAATTCGAGAGGGTTTCTTCGAGGCAAGGGAAGCAGAGTCAAATGAAAATCTGGATTCCGTGGCTAAACGTGCTTGCAGGTCAGGCATGGACAAATCAGTGGGGTAGGTATAGTCTATCTCATCAATGTTAGTTCCGGGTAAATTATTTAATAACGGACTGGAAACAGCAGGTAATTCGATGGCCACTTCAGGTTCAATATTAGAAGCAGTGGGCATAACTGAATTTCTCACAATGGAAGGACAGGAAACAGCCGGTGTCATGCTAAGAAGAATCGGCCACTCTGTGTATCTTGACATTGTCAATTGAAATAAACCTGTTTTCCTTACGACCAGGAAGTGGTGGTAAAATGACTGTTCTTGTGCCCTTCACTCCAGGGACTGGAACCGGAGCTCGATAGGAAGGACCAAATTCTTTCTTGTTATCGATCTTCTCTCGAACCAGTTCGCCAACTTGGGGTAGCCAGCCAACTACCGGGATCTGCAACGCATCATCCGACGTGGAGGGCAAATGTTCCTTTGCAAGACTGTCTCTGGTCTTTTGTAGATTCTGTAAAACATTGCAATGTTCATCTGCGTCAAAGGAAGTGGCGCGAACCACACAGTCTAGACCGTCAAGGTCAGGGACGTACATCTTGATGCCAAAGAGCATTTCGTATGGGGTCCGCCCACCCAGAGACCTTCTTGGGAGGTTATTAAGAGCACGCTGCACCCATTGAGGTGAGCCAGCCAGTTTCTGCCAGTGCCTATAACTCGGGCTGTCAAAGATTGCTTTAAATCACGGTTCATTCGCTCAACTACACTGTTACCCTCAGGTCTGTAGGGAGATGAAAACTTGACTTGGACCCCCAACGAAGTCATGGCATCCTTATACGCCTTAGAGGCGAAAGCCGGACCCTGATCCGAATGGAAGGTACCACAGGCAAAAATCCCTATAAAGACACGCAAATCTCTAATGACAGTCCGTGAATCAGCGCTGCGATGTGGCCATACCCACACAAAGCGTGTGCATGAGTCAACTGCTACTAAGATGTACTTATACGCAGTATCAGATGAAAAAGGACCGCAGTGATCTAAATAAACACAACCTAGCGGTTTATTAGAAATGTACAACCGAGTCTGTGGCGGACGCGTAGCAGTCGAAGGTTTAATCTGCTGGCATATGTCACAAAGAAGGACATAATCACGCGTCTGTTTGTACAGTCCCCGCCACCAGAAACGTTGTTGTAACTGAGTTACAGTGGCCGAGACGCCCGCATGCGCAGACGCCACACCTTCATGTGCCGCTGCAATCAAGTCTGCTCTGCGATCCGAGTTGGGAATCAGCCGTTCCCCAATGTCAGGAATTGTCACAAAAGAAACCTTTTCGGGACTTAAGTGGTATTTGTACTTCGAAGGGAATCCCGCAGGATGTTTACTTCCCTTCTCAGAGGCAGCAACTGCCGCCAAGATGTCGCTATCAATCTTGGTTTTGGATCTAGTAACCGCTGCAACTAAGTATGTAGATACTGCTGATTTCGCCGCTTCATCAGCAAGCGAATTGCCAACAGCGTGAACTCCCACGCGCTGATGACCGAGAGTATGAATCACAAAAACGAGTGGCAACTTAGCCTTAAGCTCTGCCACTCGAACCCAGATCATTTTATGTTTTATTGTGCTACCCTTGGAATCATGAAAATCATTTTGAATCCAAAAGAACAAGTTCTCATTGTAAGACTGAACACAGTAGTAAGAATCACTTACAATCAGAGTAGTAACACTTGGATCTGCGTACTCCAACGCTAGTAAAAGAGCACGAAGCTCTGCCAATTGTGCAGTGCAATCGCCCAGGGGCAACGTGTGTACTTCCCTGGAAAGGAACTCATCGTTCAACATAGCACCAACCACAATAGCGCATGCGGAAACGTAGGCATGTTTAGAGCCATGCGCAACCTGCGCCGACCCATCAGTGTAAATGATGCAATGGAAGTCCTCCAAAGGTCGCACAGCCAGAGGAGCAGGATGAACGAACTCATACTGCAAGTACTCTTGCGACCGTAATGAGGCGTCAAAAATAAACGTGACATCCGTGGACGTCAATGACGCTGCCCATTGAATCCACCGTGGGTGCAAAGCTTTAGAATTCGGTACACTGGCTTTCGTGACTGCCTCCAAATGAGGACAGGGTGTTACCACTAACATGCGCTTCCCCTGTGACAGAGCTCGTTCTTTAAGAATCGCCATCTGTACAGCAGTTAAAACTTTCTCCACAGTGGGAAACCGCAACTCAGCCGAAGGTTACAAGTGTGACTTGTAAGCAATAGGTACTGTGTCACCTTCATTAAAAGTCAGGTACGTGAAACCCACCGCCCCTGGAATTATTCTTATCACCAGGTTGGTGTGGTTATCACGAGTCAGTAAGTATTTAGAGGCGAGCAGATCAGCCTGCAATGATTGCAAAATGGCCGAATGCTCAGGCAGCCAGCATGATTTTGAGAAAGTTGGTTGTATCAAAGCATACAAAGGCTTGATACGCTGGGCATATTCCGCAACATAAGTTCTGCCGAAATTCAAGAAGCCCAGCAAAGACTGTAATTTTTTCAGTGTTGTAGGAGCGCGCAATTGTGCGCATTTCTCCAAGAAGTGAGGAGCCAAACCCCGACCTTCATTGTTCAGCTCATAGCCGAGGAACAACACTGTGTGTTCTGCAATGTGCGATTTTGCAAAATTATATTTGTAACCCATATCTGCAAAGTTACAAATTATTGAATTTACACGACACAGATGCAACCAAATCTCGTCGTCTGTGAGATAAATATCATCCACATAAGAACATGCATCCGGATCGATACTCTCTAAAAGAGTGACTATTCGGGAGGTGAAAACTCCAGGACTATTCTTGTAGCCCATCGGGAGTCGCCGGAAGCGTTTTTGCACACCAGCGGACGTAAAACTTGTCCATTGGGAGCTAAAGCTATCCAGTCTGTGGGCATAAAAACCGTTGGAAATGTCAAGCGTTGTCTTGAAACGCTTACGCACTAGACTATCCACCAGGGCAGAGCCGTGAGTATTCTGTACTGCACAGTTACGGCAATGCGAGTTCAAATGCCGGTAATCCAATACCAAACGATATGATCCGTCAGGCTTGGTCACAGTAAAAAGGGGATTATTCATCGGTGACACACACGTTTCAATAACTCCCTGATATTCCAATTGTTCAAGGATTTCTGCGACGGCAGCTTTTGCTTCCCGCCGTATAGGATATTGAGGCTGAGGCTGAGGCTGCGGCTGAGACCGCAACGGAATCTCGTGGCAAGGAGACAATTTATCCCAACCACAATGGTTGCGGTACAGAGCCGGCACAAGAGCCCGAGCCCACTCTTCTGCAAAATGCTGCGCATGCTCAGTTGAGACAGTTTTCGCGAAACTGGGAAGGATTACCTCCTCCCCTCGCGGCGCCGCGAGCACAAAAGGTGGGGGCCAGTCAGTCTCCGAAAGCAAAATGTCATAAGTAGAAGAAAGATTCTCCCAAAATACCCCTCTGACAGTACGCTGTATGTCACCTTCAATTAACAGGACAATTTCAAAAAGTCTTTCAGGGGGAGCTAGTCTCGTATCGGCTGTTTCTATTACAACGAACACTTCAGTCGCTGTCACCCTCAGTAGTGGACGGAGCGCCTCTCTGACTATGGTAATCTCCGCCGCGCTGTCCAGCAAGGTCAGAGCCCACGTCAGATTCCTGAGCCGCGTTCTCACTATCTGTGGCATATCTATGCGCTGTTAAGGCTGCGACTTTCTTTTTCGCAAACTGCGGACGCTTAGGCGTAGAATCCTCCTGCTTCACTGCGCCGTCCGTCTGGTGGGACTGACCACGTCCTTGTTGGCCACCACGTCCACCATCCACCGCCTCCTCCACCGGTCTTCGGGGCCGATGTTTCCTGAAAGGAACGAGGAGAGCGTTGATCAGAACCCTGAAATCGATCAGGTGATTTAATCATCGCGCGATCGCGCAAATCATAAACTTTGTCTGTCGGCGCAGGAGCTTGTATTGCAGGAAAAGAATCCTGAGTCTGTTTATTTTGCTTCCCCTGTGTTTGTTTTTTAGGCCAATTCTGTTTTTTGGACTTGGGCTGGACATCTGTCACTGCAGATTGTCCCTGAGGTTGTTTTTTCTCCTTTACTGAAAAATATTTCAGACCTCTACTTGTGCGGCCAATTGTCTTATAAGCGGCCACAACGATCTTTGCTAACTGCCGGGGTTTATCGGCATCGGGCAGAGCAGCCAAAGCATTCGACACCTGAAAGTTCACCGCATCTCCTTTAACATTGGAGAGTATGAGATCACTTACAATCTCAAAAGAACCACACAGGCGCATACCCAATTCAACCGCTGCCTCAAGTCCGTGATCATTCTGAACACGTTTAATGATCTCAGGCAGTGCATTCATAGACGGGGTGCCAAAGCACCTCGTATAAACGGCTGCAAATGTTTTCCCCCAGCTTTCACAGTCAACAAGCTCAGGAGTTAAATCCTTCGGTAAAGTGATCGTCAACATTCTATGCTTATCAGCAGGAGTAGAATTCGGAAACACCGCCTCCAGTTGATCAAACTTCTCAGCTAACCAGAATGGGAAGTCATCGTTGTCAACTGGACGCGCACCAAAAACCGAATTTACCATCACCGGATTAAGACGCATACCGCCTCGATCCAAGGGAACGGCCGCATCCCCCTGGGGACCACCAGGTAGATGTCGACCGATGTATTGCACTAATGCTCGAATCACGGAAATGGAAACCACATGTAGCCTACGAATTTCTGCAAGGGTACAAGCGCCGTGATTCGGGTGCGGGGTAAACCCACCCAACGCAGGCCAGTTTGCACCTGGAATTGAGAGTGGACCTAACCTCGCAGCGGACAAAGAGTGGGGGAGGGCGCCATCAAACCAAACGCGATGCTGCCAATGATCAATAGGTATTTCCAGTGCCCTGTACGGTGTATATTCAGCCGGGACAGCGGAGGCGGTGTAGGAGTGGAACAAACCAGAAGTTGCGTCCACAGCCGGAAACGTAACCCAAGAGTAAAACAACTCAAAAGGGAACGCCGGATCTGCACCCACCACTAAAATCACAGCCATACCGTCCACCGGGACTTGGTACGCCTGCAGATGTGTGCGCACCGCTACGCGACTATGTTGCGCAATGGCCACCGCCATGATAACACTGGAAACAAGAAAACACAAAGAAGACTTTGTAGCACAACTGGGTAGTAGTTCAAAGAAACCGTTTAAGAAAGAATCAAGCTTGAAAAAGACCTAAAAATAGGTAGGTTTCACCGACACCCCGATTTCCGGATACGGAGGTGAAGGGGTTAAGGTTTGAATGATATACTACTCGAGTGTCATGATATAAGACCACCGAAAACGTTGGGCGCCATGTCGCAGGGTTTCTGTTCTCACACAGAACTGTGCACAGAGGATTGGAACCTCGGCGAATTAGGGTGACCCAAAACTCACCTTAGTACCCAACTTACCCCTTACCAAGCTAGCTACAGTGTCTCATTGGTCTTATCAAACTCCCAATGTTTAGACAAACCAGAACATGAACTTACAGTACCTCAGGATACGTGGAACTCATGAACACTCTTTCGTTATACTACCAAGAGAAACCAGAACATGGAGTCAAGAAGAACACATGAGCATTTGAAATGTTTATTTACTAATGCCGTCTTCTCAGGCGCAGTATCTTAGATAATACAAGTATACATATTATCAGTAGCAAAATTACTAGCATAGTTACTAATCCATAAAAAGCGAATGGTGACAGCATGTTAACATGCTGTAAATGAATAAGAGTTAACAACACTTATATCTCACCCTCCCTAACACACATATTATATTATTTGCTAAGAAGGTCTCTTTGGGTTGGTTTAGGGCGGGCCCATACCTTAGTGTCCTAGCATGACGGAATCACATCAGCATACACCAGCTCTCTCTGCATGTGCACCGCATCAAGTGTGTTCTATGTGCCTCCTGCAAGGCAATATCAATCCCGCCTAAAGCCCGAGTTGGCAAAGGCTGCACTTGTGTTATGACTATGAAGGCGTGGAGATCAGACCTCATAACAATTCCATATCGTGTTGTTCCTGAAACTTCAGCACTCTTCGTGCAGACATAGTTTATTAAGCAAAGCTGATATCAGAGCAACAACACATCATTCTCACATAAACCACGGCAAACTACTAGGTCGAAAGCTAAGTCAACAATTAAGTGTCGTGTGCAGAAGTTGCAAGAATGGAAAATGGCGTTTAAACCTCAAATGTACCTATGCTAACTTAACACGATATAAGGATATTCAGGAGCTACATGACAACACCCATTTGTCAGAAAATATGTTTTTTTAATGACTGTAGAATTTGGAAAGAACATTGCTGAATTTTTGATGTGGGACTGAGCAGGCTAGTGTCAAGAGCATATCATTGTTTTCTAGTTGAGTCTTGAGAGTTTTCTCTGGTCGGATGACTTCTCCGGTCTGGTTGTCCAGGGTAAGTGGAACCTGTTGCGCCCTGTATGTTGTCTGTGAGGGATAAGCCAAACAAAATCCCTGCTGGGCATAAGGGTCGTACCTGGTCTGCTGGTAAAGAGGTTATGATGTAAACTGACCTCTGCCTTTTCCTCAAAAGGAGAGGAAATGTCTCTGTTGAAGTGCGCCGAATTAGAGGACAGTCTCAGTGTCCGACCTAATGGAATGTAGGGCATATTTACAAGCCCCTTGCGTCGCCATTGTTTCACTTTTTATGACGCACTGGAGGTGCATTTTGCTGCCACGCAACACCCATGGCTTCTGCTGCATTCCCCGATTTACAACCTTTCGTAAACCTGTGAATGCGTCAGAATGTTACGCCTCACCAGGGGAGGCATAGCGAGATGCAATAAGGAGAAATGTTTTCATTTATCCTCATTTTTTTCCTCTTTCGATGCATGCTGCATTCTGCAGAACGCATAGAAAGAGGAAAGCACCTCTTGTGATTATTTTTGTGCAGAAAGGTGTCCCTTCCTGCACAAAAACAATCTCCCCTAAAACGCAGACAGTCTTGTACCATGGTGCAAGGGTGCCTGGGTCGGGGCATGGCAGCCAAGTATGCACCAGCACAGGGGAGAGCAAAGAGATCCGTCATATCGTTGTAGATATGACGCATCCCTTTGCTACCAAAGTAACACAGTGTGGCGCAGCCAAATGGCTTGCAAAAAGATCAATTGATGGACAGAATGCTGCACAATGTCAAACATTCACCCCAGTACAGAGATCTGGGCCTAAATACATCATTATTTTGCTCCCCATAGCTTTCCAGTTCAGACAAAGCCATATGCAAATCAGTCTTGACCCTGTTCCTCATGGGAATGGTCCAGCCCATGTCAATGTGACCTGTCAAAATAACCCCTCTGAGAGGTCTAAACTTTCTTTTGAAATAGCTGTAAGTCATGCCTAAGAAGGCTGTATTGCTCATAATGCAGAGTGCATGGTATTTTAAAGCAGGACTTGTAAAAGTATAATGTTTCACATGTCCTTACGTTAAAAGACCCCAAAACCTATTTTTACTGAAGCAGGGCTGGCTGTTCCATTAGAAAACATTGGGATGCAATAACAAATAATGAAGGAGCCGGTTTCCATGTTTTAGATTTACTCTGTAACCCTGAGCTCATGTCGCTTTTTCTCTGCATGATAATTTGGAGGGAAGGAAAATCGTTAGCCAATCAATTATTACCGTTCCAATGAACTATGACTCCGAAGAATCATAGACTCCAGATTAAGTTTAGTTAATTTATTACAAAGCCAAGAACAATTGGACATACAAGCACCTCAAATGAAGGTGTAGAAATATATTGGTACTAATACAAAACCAAACGTATGGGTGACATTAAGGCGGTGCACAGGATACAGAAAATAATGGCTCCAACAGCCAGATTCTAGGAGAAACCTCTCAACTGACCTATATTTCTTTATAATCTGGCCTCTTAAGGCTCATTTACTGCAACCAACCCAATATCAGTGACATACAGCAACAATTATTAATTCAAAAAATGTTTTTTTTATATAATGACGGTACTGCCATTCAATATTGATCACAGAAGCTTTACGTCATTATCTACACATACAACATATATTTGAACAGGTAAGCAGGCAGTTACCAGGATATCACCAGATCCTCCAACATATTAATATGCAAAACTACTGCATTGTTTTGAACGTTTGACATTGACAATTGAACAATGAATAGATATTTGATCAGTAGATTAAATTAACATTGAATCTAATTTTGCCAATATCTTCATCTGTGGCTTTGTTGAAGGCAAGGTGATTACCATTTCAGATCTAAAATCAAATAGAATAAATAAGTACACAGATAACCCCGCACTCAACCATTAACACTTCAATCTCACCTATCATACTATCTCATTCCCTCTAGCACTCATACAAAAATGAAGTACAGTCTTACCGGATAGACCATAATTATTTATTTGGAGAGTCCTTTCAGAGACATACACACCAGAGGGATCTGATAGGTGGGATCACAAAGAATGATATAATCTGTCTCTGGTAAGCTGTTTATGATTTCCGCTAAGACTGTACTTCTTTTGGGTGTCCAGTCATAATATCGAGTTTTTTATTTCGAGTGGACAGAATATCGACTACAGAATATCGAGATGGCAGTAATATCGAGGTAAGTAATATCGATGTTATTTATATCGATTTATGAGTTTTCTAACAAATATCGAAGTTAAAAATATCGAGTCATTAATATCGACAGTAAATAATATCGTTTATTTGTACAGGTAAAAAATATCGAAAGTCAAAATATAGATTGTCATAATTTCGACAGTAATAATATCGACTGTGATAATATCGACTGTCATAATATCGAAATTAAAAATATTGACTGTTTATAATGTTGTAATAGTAATAATTTGTTTATAAATGTAGTTAATTTATTGATATTAAATAAAAATATTTTGTTAAATATTTTAAAAATCTTTTAAAAAATGTATAATAAATTTGAGGAGCGTGTTGTGGGTTTTTAGGGGAATAGGGTGGGAAGTGTTTTAAAATATATATTACAATTTTAATTTAAAAGCTAAAATTAAGTAAAATTTAAATAATATTTATAATTTTTTTTTCTAATAATTAATTGTTGCAAAAAATGTATAATCATTTTTAGGAGCGGGTTGTGGGTTTGTAGGGGAATAGGGTGGGAAGTGTATTAAAATTTGTTAAAATACATTTTTCAAAATATTTAAAAAAAATTTAAATCTATAAAAATTATAAAATATTAAAAAAATTAAATTACATTTTTTTTGGAGAAATATTTACAAAATAGTGTGTATTTTAATAAATGGGCTTACATAAATGTAAAAAAATGAAAAATTTATACATTTTTAAAAATTTATAAAAAAGATTGGAATTTAATAAATGTAAAAAAAAAAATCTAATTTAAAAAAAAAAATTGGTTTTAAAATAAAATTTTCAAAAAAAATGTGAACAAATGTTTTAAAATTTCAAAATGTAAAAAACCTATATACTAAATGTTGGGAATTTTAGTAATTTTGAAAAAAAAATCAAAAATAATTTCAAAATTTCAAAAAATATATATAAATATTTTTGAAATTTTATAAATTTGATAACGTTTATTTAATACATAAAATGGATGTTAAATTTAAAATTTTAATTTTTAAAAATCTTAAAATATTGAGAAAAAAAATGTGAAAATATTGTTAAAATTTAAAATCAAATTTATATTATGACAATATTTGTGTATGGTAACCAATGTACTAATGTTAAATAAATAAATTTATAAATATTAGTTATAAATTTAAATTTGTCGAGGTATTGTTTGTAATTATATATTTCTTGGTATTATAGAGAAATATGTGGGGAATAGTTTAATAATTAATAAAGTTTTAAAGATTAAAAAAATTATAAATATTATTTTAATATTGGCAATTGTTTAGAAATTCCACAAATTAAAACAATTAGGAAAATGTATTATGATTTGATACTTGGTGGAGTGGGAATAGTAATTTATATGGGTTTAGTGTCCAGTATCTTCCCTGAGTTGATACTTGGTGGAGTTGGCATAGTAAACTATATGGGTTTAGTTTCCAGCATCTTCCCTGAGTTTATACTTGGTGGAGTTGGAATAGTAAAGAATATGGGTTTAGGGTCCAGCATCTTCCCTGTCTTTATACTTGGTGGAGTGGGAATAGTAAATTATATGGGTTTAGTGTCCAGCACCTTTCCTGAGTTTATACTTGGTGGAGTGGGAATAGTAAATTATATTGGTTTAGTGTCCAGCACCTTCCCTGACTTTATACTTGGTGGAGTGGGAATAATAATTTATATGGGTTTAGTGTCCAGCACCTTCCCTGAGTTTATACTTGGTGGAGTTGGAATAGTAAATTATATGGGTTTAGTGTCCAGCACCTTCCCTGACTTTATACTTGGTGGAGTTGGAATAGTAAATTATATGGGTTTAGGGTCCAGCACCTTCTCAGAGTTTATACTTGGTGGAGTGGGAATAGTAATTTATATGGGTTTAGGGTCCAGCACCTTCCCTGAGTTTATACTTGGTGGAGTTGGAATAGTAAATTATATGGGTTTAGTTTCCAGCACCTTCCCTGACTTTATACTTGGTGGAGTTGAAATAGTAAATTATATGGGTTTAGGGTCCAGCACCTTCCCTGACTTTATACTTGGTGGAGTTGGAATAGTAAATTATATGGGTTTAGGGTCCAGCACCTTCCCTGATTTTATACTTGATGGAGTGGGAATAGTAATTTATATGGGTTTAGTGTCCAGCACCTTCCCTGAGTTTATACTTGGTGGAGTGGGAATAGTAATTTATATGGGTTTAGTGTCCGGGAACTTCCCAGAGTTTATATTTGGTGGAGTTGGAATAGTAAACTATATGGGTTTAGGGTCCAGCACCTTCCCTGACTTTATACTTGGTGGAGTTGGAATAGTAAATTATATGGGTTTAGGGTCCAGCATCTTCCCTGATTTTATACTTGGTGGAGTGGGAATAGTGAAATATTTTTAGAAAATTAATTTTTTGTTGATAGAATTTTACAAGATTTATTTGTTTAAAAAATAAAAGTTATAGTAGAAATTAAAATTAATGTTACTTTATTGCTAAATTGATACATAAATAATAATAATTATGAAATAAAAAATATATGTAAAAATATTAACCTAATATATATTTTTTTAAATTAAAAAAAATATACACACAGAGGGTTAAATGGAATTATTGAAATATATTTTATTGAGATTGAAAAACAAATGGGAAGTACAGTAAATAATTTTATTAGCAGTATAAAGTAATAAGTAGATAGTTTTTATTAACACAAAAAATAAAGCAAGGCAATATATACATTTATCAATATATTTCAAATTTAAATATAAATAATGTTGATGTTTATTCACATTTATTGTAAAAGTAAATTTTACTAATAAACATATTAACATATTGTACATAATATTGAATAACAATTATTTAAATCACATACAAAATAGAAATATTTTAATAATAAACATGTTGGAAATAATTGTTATATTTATTGTACATACATTTTATTTTTTTAATGTACAGAATATTGATAGATACATTTTAATAAACATTTTAGAAGAGTAACATTTTTTTGGTTAACGAAATTGCAATAGGTTAATTTAGAAATTAATAAAATTAATATTGGAAATATTAATAATATTAATTTTTAATTTGCTAACTAATACAAAAGGTATTCAAATACATAGGTAATTGTGAAAATAGCATTAACATATTTGTAAACATTATGTTTAACACGTAGTTACATGTAGAAGAAATGTTTACATTTTAATTAATTACAAAGTGTACATATAAATAATAGTTTCTTTTTAACAGTTAGTTAAATAATAGTGGAAATAATTTTTTTAAACAAAGGACATTTGATAAAGATTATAAAAAAAAAACTTATGTGTAATAATATATAATGTAAGGCTGTGTTTTTTAATTTAAAGTGTGGAAAAATAGAAATTAAATAGCGTTTTCATATTTACAGGGACTATTTTTTAACCGCGTAATGTTACTTTGGCTCATTTGGTGCTTTAACAGCTCGCGGTTGGATGCTGCTTCGCGTTGGAGAGGGTAAGTTTGTTTTAATTATATTTTATTACTTTGATGAAGTTATTTTAAGTGTATGTGTGGTGTGTTTAGGTTAGTTAGATGGTATTATCGATCCTAGATTGTGTTGTAGGTGTTAGTTAGAGTGTACGTTATTTTGTTTTTACCGCGTTTTAGGTCTAGGTGTGTGAGGTATGCTAATATGTTTAAATGTTTTTACATAGATATGTTTAGAGTATAATTATGTGTTTTAATATCTGTATGGGTGTATTCGTGTGGGTGGGTATGTATTTTTCTATTTTTCAGGTTATCTACGCGTTTTGAAGTTTAGGAGGCGGTCGTTTTTTTTTTTTAAACGTTGTGTGACGGGTATTATATCTATACTAATATAATAAAGAGAGAGCCCAAACCTTTGAGGCGGGTAATCTCAGGAACCTCAGCACCAATCACAACACCCAATACAGTGTTGGAAAGGGCAGTTGCAGCAGAAGGACATGGGCTATGCAGACGTTCACCATATACATTTAAAAGGTAAAAGAACTGTGCCAGCAAAGTAGTCCCTTGTGGGCGTGTCTGCGTTGTGCTGTGGGCGTGTGCTGGGGGCGTGTGGTACGTTCCACCCATCATGCCATGTCTCATATCGTGTGCTAATCCCACCCTGCTCCCTTTAAATACCCCTGCACCCCATAATCATAACCCACCATTACTCCTTAAAATACCCCAACACCCTTAACACTAACCCATCTTAACCCTATATATATACCCTGTACCCCAAAACCCAAACCTATACCTAAACCCTAAAAATACCCCTGTACCCCAAAACGCAAACCTAGCCTTGAACCCTATAAATACCCCTGTACCCCAAAACCCAAACTTAGCCTTGAACCCTAAAAAAAACCCTGTACCCCAAAACCCAAACCTACCCCTGAACCCTAAAATACCCCTGTACCCCAAAACCCAAACCTAGCCCTGAACCCTAAAAATACCCCTGTACCTCAAAACCAAAACCTACCCCTGAACCCTAAAAATAGCCCTATACCCCAACCCAAACCTAGCACTGAACCCTAAAAATACCCCTGTACCCCAAAACCCATACCTATCCCTAAACCCTAAAACTACCCCTGTACCCCATAACCCAAAACTATATCTGAACCCTTAAAATACCCAAACACCTCAAAACATATACCTCAGTACCCCAAAACATATACCCCTATACCCATACTTACCTTATCCAAACATTAAAAAAAACGTGCTTTTACCATTCATGCATTTACAACGAATTTCGTTGTAAATGTATGCGTGGTAAAAGCATATAAAATGTAATGCCATGCGTTATAATGGCATTGTGGAGTCATGGTACTTTTGTAATGAAAGTATGCAGAGTGATGGTATGCGGAAAGAAAGTTGCGAAATAATGGGTGTTTACCCTCCCCCGGTAAGTACATTGGTGGCACGGCGGCCCACATCTCCAGCAACATACTCATATTTTTTCACCACCCATTTGAAAAATGCACAGGTCTCTCTCATTGATTGCCAGCACCGACATACATTTGTAGACACACCTCCCGCCACAAGTTCTAGAATTGCGAACTTTAGAGCTGGGGAGCTACGTTCGAATCTCGGCATCAGCTCAACATCCTGTGATTCCAGGCAAATCGCTTTGTCTCCCCGTGCCTACCACAAATGAATGTGTTCTTCTGTAATGTAAATTGTGCTCATGCCATGTTGTCGAGTTCGCGCTATATAATATTGCAAGGAAAAATAAAGTAAGGAATCTCGAGTTCACACACTACTGAACGCGCACTCTTAAGTGCATCAGCAGTGCACTGTGAATCGGAGCGTTTCACAGGCCTGTCACAGATAAGAAATGCTATCAAAACAAAATCCTACAAAACAATATACTACTGTCCGGCAGCAATGCATACCCGGACAACGTCGGGACGGGCTGCTAGTACTATTATATTTACACACATACTTTTATTTTCGTGATTTCCAGGAGCGTTTTTTTTTTTAAAGTAATATTTTCGGGTTTTGAAGGGTACATCCTGTGCTTTATATTGGAGAGGAGTCGCCATGGATTTGCTTGTATTTTTTCATTTTTTTTGGGGCTTACTTGGATTGTATGGACATTTTGAACTTTTTCATATGGATTGTTAGTCCTTGGATATCTTCTTAAGCAGCGAAGGAAATGTAAGTATTAAAAGAAATCATTTTTGGGTGGGAAAAGTGTATTTATTTGTTATATTGTTATGTTATATGTAACAGTTGGTAAATCATTATACATAAAGATATGTATTTAAAATGTATTTGATAGTTTAATTACTGTTTGTTATATATAACAAAGGTAGGAATTTTTATATTTGAAAGTGGCTAATGTTGCATGTATATTTATTTTATAATTTATAGAAGTTTTAGCGATCATTGAGAGATATTCTAGTCCGTTGCTAGTTGGATAGAGGGTAACTTGACTTTGGAGTGTGTTATACATTTTTTTGGTTTCTTTCCTTAATTTCGGTCCTATCAGGGTTACTGATTGCTCCATTCTGAGTTCTTGGTAACTCTGTTCTTTTTGTAAGGATTCTATTAATTTGTGAAGGGTAGGTCTCCCTCTGTCTGTAGTTGATTGGAAGGCGTTATGCCATCCTTCAACTGCGTTGTTTGTTTTTGCTTCTTTTTTTAGTGTGCTAAGGTAGACATTCCACCACGCTTTTTGATAATTAGGTTGTCTTCTATGGCCAGATCGGTGTAGCCTGCCTACCCATGTATCTTCGAAGTAGTCAAGCATAGGGCTTAGTCTTTCTTCGTTTCTTTTATAGTATGGGCTGTCTATTAATAAGTTATAGTGTTCAGCAACATCTGTTACAGGTACGTAGGCTAGGGAAATAATTTTTTTAATTTGATAGGCAAAAGTGCTGTCTGTGGCGTCTTGGATACTTAGGGGTCGATTCCGATTCGGGAAAAACCGCTCCGAATAGCCGTTCGGAGCGTTTTTACCATACGAATCGTACCCTGCAACGTCCCCCGTACGTACGATTCGTACCAGGAGCCGTACTCCGTACGAGTCGTACAAGACAACGTACCACTCTAATCTCCGTACGATTCTCCCACGGAACCTGCTGTACGCGACCTCTGTACGGTACGCTGCTGGTTTTTACGACCCAGCAAGTACGATACGTGTCGGGTACGCACCGTACGACCCTTTTTCTACGGGAGCTGAAAACAGCCATAAAAGCAGAGTTCGCCCAGAAACAGGTACGGAACGCCCCCCCCTCGGGTACGGTGCGTACCCCCCATGATCGCAGGGGTACGCACCATACCCCTGCGATCATGGGGTGTACGAGCCGTACCCCCATTGTACGATGGGTGTACGAGCCGTACCCCATGTACAATGGGGGTACGGCTCGTACACCGATCGTACAATGGGGGTACAACTCGTACACCCATCGTACAATGGGGGTACGGCTCGTACACCGATCGTACAATGGGGGTACGGCTCGTACACCCCATGATCGCAGGGGTACGGTGCATACCCCTGCGATCAAGGGGGGTACGGACCGTACGGTGTGTATGTGTTTGTGTGCTTTTCCGTACGACTCACCCTTACCTGACGTGGACCGTACGAATCGCGTCCTCATACCCCGGTCCGGATCGTACTCGTCGGGTCATACGGCATGTGTACGAGTCGTACAGTATGTGTACGAGTCGTACGGTTCACGGTTTCAGCCTTGCAATACGTACGGATCGCGACGATTCAGACGGATTCACGGAATACGGATCTTACTTCGCGACTCGGATGGACGGGTACGATTCGTACAGAGAGGGCTCCGGATACAAATCGTACGGACGGTTTTTTTCCCGAATCGGAATCGACCCCTTAATGTTAATGTTTGTAAGTGTCACCATATACACTGATTGAAATGATTGTAGCAACCTTGTATTGCTGTGTGTGTGTATATTTTAAGGATGCTGTTTATCATTGCTTTTTCAAAGTCAATGATAATTTTTTGTGGAAAATAGTCATTAGTATGTTGTTTGACTTGGGTTAGTAATTTGTGGTAGGTAGCTTGTTGTTTGTTTGGTAGAAAGGCATATAGGAAGGGAATATTTGCATTTTGGAAATGACCGTGGATAGTGTACAATTGGTAAAAAGGTTTAGGGCAAACTGAAAAAGTACCGTCCATCATCCAAGTTTGGCATAGCTTTAGTTTAGTCATGTTGTTTGCTGTAGCAAACAGTATCACTCTTTTGTCATTAGAGTTGTTGTCATATAGTATAAATGGGTCTTTATTGTGCGTTACTGAGAGTTCAGGGGGAATTTGCACTTCTTCAAAAGTTGTAGGTGTGGGAGGAGTAGTTGATGTAGCTCTTTTTTGTCTAGCTATAGTTCTTTTAAGGGATTCAATAGATGGTAGTTGGCTAGAAGCATGTTGGGGCAGTACTCTTAAATGTTCTTTCAAAATAGTAGTTGATGGTTTATCAGTTCTAGTACTGGCTTCTTTGAGGGAATCTAGCATTTGTCTAATCTCTATTTCAGTAACATTGGGTGGATGATTATGTTCTTTAGTATAAGTAACAGTGGTTTCCTGAGTGATTGCTCTACCATAACATTTGCTAGAATAATATTTTGTACACTTCCAAAAAACTTTCAGATCTTTCTGTTTCTCTTGAGTGTAAACATATCCCATATAACAGAAAAGCATTTTCCCTTTTTGAGAATACATACATTTAGCTCCTTCAGTCATGCTTGCTTTTTGTTGCTAGGAGAAATTTAAATTTAAATATTAGAAAAGAATTTAAAAAATGCATGTTGTGAAATAATTACTCAATTTGGCACATTTATTATTTACCTGTATATTTGTATCTTGATTTCAGGTGTTGGTTTTCTTCAAATTTTTCTTTTCAAGTGTTGGTTTTTTAAAAATTGTTCTTTACTGTTGATTTCTTTTGTACCTGTGGAAATTGAGAAAAAGTGTTAAAATATTTGTAAAGCAGTTATGTTTATTTGGTTGTGCTCTGCTAGTTAGTTTTTACTTTGCTACCTATGTATTAAGGTTTTAGGTCATGTTTTAAATATGTACTTACTTTTTATCTTTTTTCTTTGTAGCGTAGATGTTGTTTAGGTATTCTGTATTTTATTTAAATCTGTAGAAAATAGAGAAAAAATAAAAGACATGTTTAAGATATTTGTTTTTAAAATAAATGTATGAGGAGTTAGAGTTAGGTTTTGGATAGATATGAAGGTGGTAGTACTTACTTTAGATAGGTTTAGCTGATTATCTGTTGAAGTCAATCACTTTTCTTTTAGCAATCTTGCAGAGTTTCTCCTTCCTTTTGTTTGGAGGTCTTGTCAACAATTTTAGCAGGTTTAATTCTTGTTTTTATAGTGTAAGTTTAATTGTTTCTGAAAGTTTATTGGTTGTTTTAATTGATAGCTTATTCTGATTTGTGAATTTGAATTTTTTTAAATTAGTTTCCTTATATGGGTGACGCTAATTACTATTTTATTTAAGTGCAAGGGACTTTTTATTTATAGGTAAGGTCATTTCATTAATTTAAAGTGGATTTTTTTTATACTGTGTGGTAAGCAATGTTTTATAATTAGCAAAGATTTATTATGTGTTTAAAAATGTTTGTTTGATGTAAATGTATATTTTTAACATTTAGGAATATGTATTGTATGTTGTATATATTTTATAAAGGAGTTTATGTTTATTTGTGAAGATTCTAATAGTTATATTTCATTACAAAGTGTATTAATTATGTTATTATCAAAGTCGATAATGTTTAAATGATGATATTTTTGTATTCTATATTTTTGTATTCGATATTTTGGCTATGTTTCACGGTAAGAGCTGAAAATCGAGGTTTTTAAATGCAATATTCTTGTTGGTCGATAATGTTGTAATCGATATTTTATATTAACGATATTGTGGTTTCGATATTTTTGTGTTTTCTTGGTTAAGTATTGGGAGTCGATATTTTTGTAGTCGATAATTTGTCACCGATATTTTGTCTAGTCGATATTCGGTCATTCGAGGTTATGTCAGTGATCCTTCTTTTGTGTATGAGTGCTACAGAAAATGATAGAGTATATAGGTGAGATTGAAGTGTTGTTGGTTGAGTTTGGGGTTATCTGTGTACTTACTCCTAAAACCAAGGCATTATTCAAACTAACAAGGATCAATTTCTCCAACAGTAACAGAAACGTGAGAAAGAAAAAATTCCACAACCACATGAAATCCACTAATGTTTCTAATTCAAGAGCTTCCAAGGGAAAAATACAATTTGGGTCTACAGAGTTCGGTCAACATAAGAAATGGCACATAACTTCATGAAAGCACACATATAAATGAACATTATCACTGAGAACCCCCAAATCAACACGTTACATAAGCACATTAATTGTGAGAATATTCATTAGCTACTTGTACGAATTCTACTTGGTAAAGTTTTTGTCTAACCACTTATAATTGGACCGTTATTTTTTTCACATATACATCGAAATATACTTCATACTTTACTTTTCACGTTACTACAGTACACTTTCTAATGACCCACTGTTAACACAATAAAGAATTATATGCGGGCGCAAACTACCCATGAATATAATGCACCACTACAAATGAAATAGCAAAATCGGGCTCTAACAGTCCCCCCTTCTGATGACCAATGTGATCATATTCCTTTTCAACTCACGGTAGAAAGAACCAACCTAAACAGAAGTTGTAACCCGTCTTCCATGTCAAAACTTCTCTACATTCTTGAGATTCTCATAGTGATTGCCCTGCAGTCTCTCCAATCTCCTCTCTCGCTGTCTAAGTGAATTCTCAACTTGTCTTGACCTATGCCACTTGTAAGCTCTCAATGTTCCCATCAACAAGATGATACAAACCACAACTATTACTATTGGTTTTCAGGTATAACCAAAAATTCCTTCCCTAAGGCTTGCAAATCAACTTCCAACTTTACCAAATCCTTTACCAACCCTGCTATAAACTCCCTCAGTTGCCAAATCATGTACATGTATCTCAGTGATATTACTTATATACTTCCTCAGAACTTTGCTATGGTCTAGGATATACACTGCTGAACCCTCAGCATTTTACAGACTCCACCCTCTTTTGCTAACAACACGTCTAAAGCAAGACGGTTTTGCATCACCATAGCTCTTATCGAAACCATCTCTTCGTCTACGAGTAGCAATGACTGAGCTGAGCTTCCACATGGTATATCTTAGGAAACACAACAGCCACATAACATGTGTCATACTAATGCAGTGGCAATCGGACATAAGCATTTCTCCCACACACACAAAATACAATTTCAGCACCACCTGTACTGTCTCCTGTAAGAACCTCTTTGAAGAGACCTCAATTGTAAAGATATGATCACACACCCAGTCCCACAAATATCTTGTCATAGTATGTCTGTACTTGTCTGAAGCAAAACTTGCCCCGCTGCTTCCAGTCTACAGCTATTAGACCATAACTTCCCATAGCTATGAGAGCTAATTCTTCCTTAGTCCATTCAAAATTTCCTTTTCTACTATTAAGCTTAACTGCTAATGATGTAGGTCTATCTTCTACTTGATCTACAAACTTCTTTTCTATGTAAGTTAGAAAGCATGTCAAATTATGTCTATGTGCCTAAGCTGTGTCTAATGTAACAGTAGGTAAGAAATACTTCCAATTCTCTCATATTGCTTGTAATAATCATAGTTATTAAGATGCCTGAAAGCTGGAACCTCTGAAAGCACTAAATACGTGTTCGAAAATAGTACTCGTAATGACCCTTACCATAGAACACGCTAAGCAACAAACTACAAGTAATACCATACCCGATACCCTCATCAACAGACCCAGGTTATTGCATACACAAATAGCAATCTCTCACATCTATCGTATTTACATACCCATACAGCAACTTTGCATAAGCATTCAAAGTATAATTACCCTTAGACAAATCTATGTGCAACAAGCAACCAGTCTGTTCTATCAAGGAACTGTCAGCTCCTAATGTACCCTCTTTTGTGCTAGAAGTGGTAGGTGTGGATGTCCCATGTACTCTCACTCCCTTAACTTCAGCTTTGTGTGAACTTATAACGGATATAGTGACGACTACAGCTATAACTATGATCACTCCTACTATAAGTGTACCTATTATACACTTGTGACTATGGTGCGAATTTCCAGAGTTCATTTCCAACAGAGTTCGGATTGTGACTATAAGCGGATAAATGCAAGACTCTTTTTCTGCCTCTCACTGTTGAACAACGAACGTCATACGCAGTTGCTCAAAGTCGTGGAAATAGTTCTCACTCAGTTCGTGGCACTCTTATTTACACAGCTGGAAGACTTCCCTAGCCCTCTTTCTTTTTTCTACAGACAAGACCCTAATTTTATAGTTCTTCCACTCGGGCCTAGGTTACCTTCTTTTGAGCAATTTTTTTTACTTACAGCTCACAGTTCAATTTACATCCCTTATGAGATCAAACCCAATCTCTTCAATGACACGCTGCAAAAGTTCAATACGAATTGCTGCAATCTCCTGAGCTGGTGGCTGATACCCAAAAGTTGGAAATGTGAGATCTTCCAAAATCAAGCCACTAGGTCTTGTGGGATCTGGTACAGTCAGAGTCAGAACTCCATTAGCTTCTACTTCAGGGACCAACAGTTCAATTTCAATTATCAACACTGATGTTCCACACCTCACTCTTCCAGACCTTACTCTCCCCTACCGCACTGTTCCCAGCGTCTGTGACCCGGTAAGTCCACTCCGGGAAAGCATATCTCTGGCATGGTACTCTCACTCTCCTCTATCTCCGCAAGCGCCCCTGTGCTCGTTCTGTGTACGCACCGTACCCCTGCGATCATGGGGAGTACGCACCGTACCCAGGGGGGCCGTTCTGTACCTGTTTCGGCGCGAACTCTGCTTTTACGGCTGTTTTCAGCACCCGTAAAAAAAGAGTCGTACGGTGCGTACCCGACACGTATCGTACTTGCTGGGTCGTATAAACCAGCCAGGAGTCGTAGAGATGTCGCGTACAGCGGGTTCCGACGGAGACTCATATAGGGATTCGAGTCGTACGGTCTCTGTACAATTCGTACGGAGTCCGGCTCCTGGTACGAATCGTACTTCGACGTACGTACGCGGGACATTGCAGGGTACGATTCGTACGGGAAAACGCTCCAAACGTCTATTCGGAGCGGTTTTTCCCGAATCGGAATTGACCCCTTTATGTCTGTTAATTCGCGGGCTCGCGCTTCTTTCAATTTCCAGCACTGCGGGGAGATCTGCTAGAAAAATTGAAAAAAGCAGGGGTGCCAACACGCACCCCTGTCTAAGACCGTTATTTACAGGTATCTTGTGAGTTAGTGACCCCTTTGTATCTCTAATGACCTGGGCCCATTGGCATCCCAGAGGCTACTGTTAGGAAAGGTTCTTGGCTTTGTTGTGGGGTTTTTGTGTCTGGTTTGTGTAGAGATGGGTTTGTATTAGTAGTGCTTAATTGTGATCCCTGCAAGGAGGCATTGTTGTGAGTGATTCTGAGTGTTAGAGGCTTTTTACCTTTACCTCGTTCAACATGAGTGAACTGTTTACCATTTCCTAGCTTGCACTGCTGTCTTGACATTGACTTTGGAACTGTTGTCTGCACCTAAAAGGGCAGAGTGAGAATAGTTCCCTACGCTCCCTCATATCTGGACTGGCTGAATACCAGTTTTTTTTAATTTGAACTCAGACAAAACTGAGAATCTTTTTTGGTGCTAAATCTATCCCCGATCATGAAGTCTAGTAGACATCAGAGATGTTCTCTCCCCCCTGCCCCTCCATGCTGGTAGGAAACTTAGGGCCAAATTTGAGTCTGAGCTTACCTTTGAGCCTCAGATTAAAGCATTGTCTGGTTCTAGTTTTCTGACCCTGAGATCCTTGAGACGTATGCTGCACTTTATTCCCTTGGAACACCCAAAACAAAAATTGTGCATGCTTTGATCACCTCCAAACTGGATTACTCTAACAGTTTGTACTTTGGACTTCCTATTTTTCTTATCAAGCATCTCCAAATTATTCAAAACGCTGCTCCCCATTTGATCCTAAAATCCCTCTCTGGAATTTGATATCAAGTCATTTGCGCTGGCTCCATTGGCTACCAATCAACAGAAGGATCCAGTTCACGCCCTAACTCATGCATTTGGAATATTTAACCTAAAGGAACTTCTTTATTTTAAGTGCCGATTTAATTTGTCCTTTCAAGTCCGCTCATTGCATTCTAAAAAACCTCAAACTGTTTCAAATTCCCCGCATATATAAGGCCAGAAGAAGCTGTTCCTTCGCCTACTTGACAGCCCGACTTCAGAATGCACTGGCTTTAGCTTTGAGAAGTTGTACTTCTGAAATTACTTTTCGAAAAGGACTGAAAACGCTTCTCTTCGACTCTGCTTTAATTACTTCCTAACTCTGGATATCGAATTCCGTCCTGGTGGCGATCCTTCCGCTAGTGCCAGGACACCTTGTGAGGTAGCAGTGCGCTTTCGAAATGTTTTGCATTGTATTGTACTGTAGATTATTGGTCTAATCATGTGTCCTTTTGTAGCAATGACTATTGGTATGTGAGAGGAGAGTGTTGTTCTCTTTGGGAGTATCACTTTACCAACTGAATGGCTTTGATGCTGTATTATGTGTAAAAAGGTCGGTCTCGAGTGTTCTGTTGACTCTGTGAACAATGGCTGGGCAACCAAGCGTTGGGAAGCGTAGTACTGTTGAGGAGCATTCTGAAGCCAACTATTTAGTCATCTTGCTGTACTGCTGTGATGGGCACGTGAGGGAGTAAACAGACTGTGTTCTGCCTTCTGTAGCCATAAATTAAAAGGTGATTTATGTACTACAGGGCATTTATAATTTGTGCAATGGATGCGCCCAAAGTCTATCTACTTCATGTCTTAATTTCTTAAGTAGAAAGTAGAAAGAAGAAGATTTACCCTGTGATTCAAAATCACTTAATCTCCCTGCGCCTACCAAAATAAATAAATAAATGTGTCCTTGTGTAACGTCACTGGTGCTCATGTAAAGCGCTCCAATTCCTTCGGGTCGAGTTTACGTTATATAAATCTGCACCAACAAAAAAAAAGAGAAGCAAGTAGGCTAAAGGTAAAAAAAAGGGCCTTTGGATGTATTACTCGTGATATTTAATTGTGTAGGTACTAGTCCATCAAATCTAATGATTAAGCCTTATCTTATATTTTCAGTGTTATCAATGAAGAGCCCAATTATTTCATTAGTGATCGTCCAATTTGTGTTACTTTTTCAGAGAATACAGGAGAGCTCCATGCACATGAATTGGCCTCTAATTAAAAATTGGATTAAGGCTATGCAGAATTTGTCATTCCCAGATTACATTTATGACTGCAAACTGTCTGCCAGGAGTCAGTAGTCTCCGGAGTAATACTTGTCTGAAACGAATGTGAAACTGCTGTTCCCACGGGAATGCCATGGGGCCTAAGCGTGATTAGGGGTTAAGAAAGGAACATAGTATGGCAGGGAAAGGTTACTATGACCTGGCTGGCTTGGAATGTCAAGTCATAATATAACATCACCAGAAAGTGTAAGGGTATTCTCTCAAGAAGCAAGACAGCTATTTGCTAAACTTCCCATGCTTGTTCACTGGAGACTAGCCATTTAATCTTTTCTGTCAACTGAAAGTAATGAAGCAGTTGTCTGACATGGCTGAGTATGCAATTCAGAAGAACTAGAAGGAGGTTGTACATAAGGCTAC
Source organism: Lissotriton helveticus (assembly GCF_964261635.1). Taxonomy (NCBI): domain Eukaryota; kingdom Metazoa; phylum Chordata; class Amphibia; order Caudata; family Salamandridae; genus Lissotriton; species Lissotriton helveticus. Next base: position 168,908,456 of record NC_136067.1, on the reverse strand, counting down.
GTGTAGGTAAGCCCTAACTAGGTAGCAACGGGGTGCTGAAAAGAGGATGTAGCCTCAGTGGATGGATTAACATTGTCTAGAATGGGGCAGGCAAAAATCATTCTACCATGTGGGTGATAGTGGTCTTTAAAGATTAAAGATATGAGCCATCACAATCATTTTGTATTGTAGATGGTTGAAGCAGTTCTAAAGCCGAAGGGTATGTTCTAACTGCTAGATCCCAGGACAGCGAAGGCCTGCTTTCCAGCTGTGTCTTTAGTTTGTCCTGACTCCTAGTAAGCTGCTGGCCACCTAGGATGAATAATTTCTGAGACAGATAGTTGGGGTGTTTATATGAATTGCCCACTAAGTGATGTAACTCTTCCTGAAGATGATGCTGTCTTAAAAGAGGAATCAATATAGTTCCTTCAAGGTCAGGGTGGGCTGCTATGCATAAACTACTGCATTAGACCCAGACACCCCTTAGGGTGCACCTGAGCATCTAGGGTGGAAAGATATGTGATGCCAACTTTTTTCACCTTGGCTCCACTCTGTAGCATGCAGAGGGTCTCAGCACAAGTTGACTGTGAACTAGTTGCAGCCTGCCGAGAGCAGTTATATAGCTAGTACATGGCCAATAGATGTGCTTTAGACAGGTAGAAAACCTAGCATGAATTGGTGAAACAAAAAAACATACATTGTTGAGATACAGTTACTGACAAAGTACAACATAAATGATTACAAATAAAATAAAAAACTACTTGCATACATCATCATTATATATGTGTGCGCGTATTCAATCTATGCAATGTTCACAGATGATGTTACTCAAAGTCTTAGCCATGGGGTGGAAAAAGTGCAGAAAACTTCATCAAGTGTCCAAAGGGCAGGGTAAGAGAGAAGTATCCAGAGCTGCTCTAAAAGAAATAGAGGAGACATTAAGGAGGTGATCACGTGGTCATTGACCTTGAGGCTGGAGAAGAAGAGGATAGTATGGATCGGGAGAGTGTATAGAGATACATATTTTGAACGCAAAAAAGAAAGATTGATGCAAAGACAATTGTTTATTGAAATCAGAGGTCTCAAAGAGTAGCGTTTACATGGTGCAGAGGAAGCAGAATTTTCAGTTTTTATTCCACATTGTGAGAAGATCTGCAGGGTACAATTTTGTGGATTAAGCAGACTGTTTCATAGATACATCTCAGTGAGACACTATTGTATAGAAAGGAGCACGAGGCCATCAGTTGTGGTTGAGTCGTTTGCTCCCAGAGACTAGTTGATCTGTCGCATGTACAGCTACTTTGAGCCAGCCAATTGTCCTGGGATCCATATATGCACCCAACACTGCACAGGGCACCTTCCTACAGGACCTTTCAGGGGCACTACTTAGATGGAGGGAAGTTATGTGGCTACTCGGCGGCGATTTTAATGCTGTGTTAGACGTTGCCCTTGACCGCTCCTTTCCCCCTCTAAATACCACTACGGCCACCTCTAATGCACACTCGCTTAAGTTTTGGATGATTAACCGGGCACTTTCAGATATCTGGCGAGAGCGACACCTTCACTCCCGGGTCTACTCCTTTTACTCATCGGTCCATAACTTACATGTACACCTGGACAGAATCCTTTCCTCCGGGGCAGTGCTTCCTTTGATCCAATCCGTTGACAATCTCGGGCGGACGCATTTGGATCATAACCCCTTGGTACTGTGTTTAGCCAGGGAGGTGCAGCCCCTCCTGGCCTCGACCTGGCAACTACAAACAACTGCCTTGGAGGACCCCGCCTTCCGGGGTGCACTAGAGGCGGCGGTGGCCTCTTACTTCGCGCTTAATGAGACTTTCACGGACTCGCTCGTCACTGAATGGGAGGCCTTCAAGGTGGTGATCAGGGGACACTGTCTTGGGCTAACCTGGAGCGTTTGCCGACAGCTAGACACTTTGCTCTCTGCCATCAAGAAGCGATTACTCCGGCTCGAAACGCAGGTCTCCGGTGGCCTAGACCGGCAAGACCAATTAGATTCGGCTCATTCGGAACGCGTGGTCCTACTTGAGGTATTGCGGTGCCACAAATTTCTAGCACACTCTGCCCGCACGCACTCCTCGGCGGACAAGGCCGGAAGACTAATGGCTTATCTGATCCGGCAGGAGCACCCGCAGCGCCCCGTGCAGCTACTAGTGGATGATCTCCCTCGTGAGCGACACACCCAGAGAGACATTCATGCACTGATGACGGATCATTACGCCACGTTGTATGGGGCCCGGAGGGGTGGAGACGCTCCGAGTGGGGAGTCCTTCTTGGACACCGTGGAGCTACCTACTCTTACCATAGAGCAGTTCCTCGACTTAGACTGTCCTCTTGCTGAAGACGAGGTAAAGGAGGCGCTGCGCTCTCTGTCTTCCGGGAAAACGCCGGGCCCAGATGGCCTCCCGGCTGAGTTTTTTAAAACCTACGCCGATTGCTTGACCCCGCATTTACTTTCTCTTTTCGACACAGCATTCTCGGAGGGGGCGCTACCTCCAAACATGCGCACAGCCAACGCGGTCTCATTGCTGAAACCCGTATTTCCGTCGAAATGACGTGAACTGCCCCCGTCGCCAACACATACACGCTGATATTCTCCATATGTTATGGTCTTGCCCTATCCTGCACGACTACTGGTCCCGTGTATCCACTATCCTGGTGGCTTGCACCTCTCGGGTGATTCAACCCCGCTGGGAGTTCCACCTACTGCATCTATTCAGTGGAAACAAGAAATATCAGGCCATCACTAGATTTTTAGACCTGGGGCTAATAACAGTGAACCGTCTCATAACCAAGAGATGGAAGTCCCCTCTCTTGCCCCCCACAATTGCTTGGCGACGATCTCTGCTGAACTGAGCCAGGGTGGAGGGGATGGCACTCCAAAGGGAAGATCTCCTTTGCTTATGCAAACTCCCCATAGCACATCAGTGGGATGCTATGGTACTGAAGCTTCAGGAGATGGTCACTGGCGCAGGGGGTTCATATGAGCTGACGGAGGCTGGCACTCAAGGTTCACCTCTGGCACTCGCATAGACTGAAGAGCACTGATTTCCAAGCGTCTTGAATCCTGTCCTTGCCACTGGGCTTGGCAAACTCTAGTCCTCTTCTCCCTCCACCCCCTGGGTTCTATTAGGTGCAGAAACAGGTCACAGGCGTCTCCTCCCACCCCTCATTATCTTATGTTGTCCTTATTATGTTGTACCCTATGTCCACAGTTGACGCATAATGCACCATGCTCTAGCTATGTTCATATACTCTGGCGATGCTGTCTTTGGGTCTAGATACCCCCTTCTATCAGGGGGCATGGTTCTTGGACTCATGCAATGGACTACCATGTAACTCAAAAGTCATACATTGATAGATGGCGTATTTGTATATGTTATATTGACTAACGCTGCCACATACACACTGTACGTTGTCAGGATTTTTTCCCTAAAACTGTGCAAAATGCTAAAAATGTTAATAAAAAGATTTAAACAAAATGTACAGCTACTTTGAAGGATCCAAGATGGATTTCAGAAATTGAATTTTTATAGTTAAGTCTAGACAAGACCAAGGACTAAATCACTACTATGAGGTCCTGTTCAGGTGTTAAAGGATTTAAACCACAAATAAGATGATTTCATCCACCTTGAAATACCCCTCAAGCCTCCCTCGTTTGGAACATGCCACCCTACTTGGAACCATTTTTACCCAAACCACAATCCACACTATTACCATAAAGGTGGGTAGAGGCAAGCATCCTGCAAAGTGTCCTTGCCTCTATAAACAATGTTCGCCTCTATTGACTTCAATGGAATCACCTGCCATAAACACCTCACTTGACCCTCCTTGTACACTAGAGATGTATTAGGTGGCACTCCAGTGTGGATTTTTAGAAAACCACTAAACTAGTTGAAAAAAGACCCCTGAAAAACATTCTGATAGCAATGATGTCTATCCACAACCAAGTGTGTTTTACAGCAGCAATCTTCAGGTAAAAACTCTCTACTTCTCTTCAGAGCTGCCGTGCTTGCCTACTCAATTTTACTGAGTCACTGTTGTGAATATGTCTTATCTACAGTAAGCCTTATCTTTTCTATTTGAGAGCTGATAACATACATTAGTGCAAGAAAGATAATCTATGCCCAAAATAAAGAGGTGGCCTATTCAAGGACATGAGTCTATTGGTTGGCCTGCTCAAACTTCTGTCGAAAGGACTAGTCACTCCCTCAAGTGCAAACACTGAACTACCCTTTTGTCTTGAGTGTGTCAGAGAGGCCTAACAACATATGCAATATAATGTAGTATGAGTGAAAGAGCTGCTGTAGAGATGGTGCAGCAAAATAGCAAAAGAAACACTGACAAAGCCAATAGGCTATTCTAAGGCGCATGATCATTGAGGAACACAACATAATGGAACACATGCACACATTTTCACAAATGTTAATGTTAATTAGGATTTGTAGAGCGCATAATCACCGGCAGGTCTCTAAGCACAACAAATATACAGAGCATTCACAGGCATTAATGCAGACAGGCCCACAGTAATGCATAGTTATGTGAAGTAAGGGCACAAAGGGATGTGCATTAGCGGAGCACAGGATGGTCTGCAGTAAGGTGCTAAAGGTGAGGTCCAGCAGGAAAGCACAGTGTGATGCATCAGTGGGTCAGCATTAGCTGGATCCATAGTGAACCAGGAAGCACCACTGATTCAGCTCAGGGGAGCACCACAGGATGATGTGCATCTGGGGAGCATGGATGCCCTCAGAGGTGCACAGTGTGAATTGGAGCACCAGATCATATACAGTGCAAAAGCATAAGGCACTCTGATGGGATTCTTATTGCATCATGGTCCAAGTTCAAACTGGGATGTCTTACAGACAAGGCTCTACATCTCAACACACCATCTCCCCAAACCTACTAAAAAATCTCCAATGTCCAACAAGGAGTACCAAGCAAGGGTCCACGCTTCCTTAAAAGCCCCAGAATTACGCCATCCTATGCTCATTCTCAAGGACTGCCATCACATGATAGAACTGCCCCCAAAGGACTTGAGGCTGAACACAAAGAGTATGCCTCCCCATCAACAGCTAAATCTCATCTTTTTAGGTTACATCTCCCTAATATGTAGCAAACTGAAACTTTCAGCCTCTTTGTTTATGCAACTTGTTTGTTTTGTTGCACCAAAAGGTGATAGTTCTCTAATGTTACTTGTAAGAGACTGTTCAATTGTACAGCGCTTAAGAAAACGAAAGAAAAAGAAAGTGATGCTGGTGGACTTTGAGCAGAGATGTACACTTTTCACAAACAAAAGGTATTTGAATGGGAAAAACGACGAAAATCATAAAACAAGGTATAAACAAGCAGGCACCGGCTATCAGACATTATTTATTATTTATCGTTAAACTATTTTAAGTAACACTCCTGGATCATAGAAAGCATTAGATGCTTTAAAGAGAACTCAGTGCATTACATCACCGTGTAAGATAAACAATGACGCAGCAGATTGCATAACACAGAATAATATGTGCCTTTCAGAGAAACTGCACAGCTAATATCGCATTTTAAAAAAAGCAACGCGATGAGTGTGCATTAGGGTGGGGAATAAAAATACAAAAAAAACATATTAATTCAAGAACAGACGAGGATAGGGAGTTTTCAGGTATTTCCTAAAGGTGAAAAGGTGGAGTTTGTCCCAATGTCCAAATGCCGAATTTTTAGGGCCTAGCTGGAGTATGTTAGCTTTATATCGAGTCACTACATCGCCACAAATGAAGTCTTTACTTCTAAAGTTAGTTTTCACCCTTTTGCTTCAACGGTCTTCACTTTGTAGGTAAGAATTGTTTAAAGAAGTGACTTAACACACCCACCAAGTGCAAGGAAGTAATACACCTATCCCCAAACCAGGTAAAGACCCGACCAATCGTACATCTTGCCGTCCGATACCGCTCTTAAACATGGAAACAAAACTCCACATCAAAGGTTTTGTCCTACGATTAGACCCGCTTCTCCCCGGTCTCATAGACCCAGAACACTTTGGATTAATATGCCACTGCCAGGGAGTAGATAACGTTAGGCGCATTGCCCACCTGGTTCAAAAAGTGTATAAATGTAATACCGACTCTGCTACTAGCTTTGTATGCAAAGAAAGTGTTTGCCTGGGTTAGTTGGGCTTTTCACCACGTGGTCTTGAATAAAATACTTGGACCTGCAATGATTGATCAAATCATGGAGGCATATACACCCCCTACAGCAGTTGTTAGTATTAATGGCCAGCTCCATCATGCTCGCGAGAGGTACCAGAAAGGGTACCCTATCCATCCTTCAGTTTGCTTTGGTGGTAGAGCCCCTGGCAATAAGGATCAGGCACTCAGACAAGATAACGGGTGTTCTACTTTGGGGCAGAAAACATATGGTGCCCTTTTCTCTGGTGACCTGCCCCTTACATTAACCCATCCCTCAGTGTTCCTGCCGAATTAGTGAAGGTCCTGTTATGTTATGCAGATTTGCAGAGCGCACTATATCTGGGAGAGTATCCTAGTGCTGAGCAGGTGTGAGCCTAGCAAAACTTAGGGCCTGGGGGCATGGCCGGGCAAGATGGCCGAACGGACGTAGCCCGTCTCGGCTCCCGGTCCGCGCGCTGTCTTGGTGGGGAAAGAAGCGGCTGCGGCAATGTAGAAACGCCACGAACGAAGCCTGCCGGCGTGCGATGTTTTGAGGCATCAGCGGAGATCATTTGCGCACATTGATCACCGTGAGAACTGCTGCTTTTGGCTTTGCTGCCTCAGAGGGGGAAGGCACTGGAGGCTAAAATGGCGGCGTAAGACCTGCAGTGACAGGAGCCCCTCACAAATCTATATTGGCAGTAAGGACGCAGTACCCACATATGTGGAGTGGAGCACAGTTCAAGGTAGCGGTTGGCTAGGGGGCAATAGCGGCGGCAAGATTAGTTCTCTAACTCAGCTGACTTTCCCCTCCCCGCGTGTGCCTGACTTCAAAATGGCGGCCACGCTTCCCTAAATGGCGGCGATCTTTAGCGCTTGCAACTTGATGACCAGAGCCACCTGCTGTCTCAGCACAGGGGGCTCATCGGGCGCTGCAATTAGTTTCTACACTTCATTAGTCATCGCGGAGCTGTCGCCTAGTTACAAATACCCTGCTGGCTTGATAGGTTGCTACTCACCACTGCTTAATGTCACTAGGCTTGCAAACCTCCCCCTAACTGTGGGAACCACCAGCGCATGTAAACCACTGCTCACGAAACCCGCACTGGCACCCTTGACCGCCCTAGTCTGGCACCTTGCTGCTCCCACTGCAGTTCCTCATAACTGGCTTCTTCTGGCCGAAGGAGCAATACCTCAAGGCTCTCTTCATTTCCAAGGGCATTAACGCACACCTGATCGTCGTGCTCCCACGTGGCGATGGTGGCCTCCGCTGTGCGCTGGAGGTCTGCATAGCTGAATCCCTGAGAGGAGTCCTCCGTTACTTCCAAGGTACGAGTCCTTACAGCATGGGGATCAGCACTTCCAGCACCACCTCATGACGCTTCCCAGTCAGAACCTTGCACACTCCATTCTGGACACGCCTGCGCGACTCTGAAGGTTTAAGCCTTATGCCGCCTAAGAAGACAACGAGCAAGAAATCAAATAAGGTCTCAGACTTCTTCTCGGCTGCAGAAAAACGATCTACGCTACTAGGAGACGCAAGCTCTGCAGCAATGGCTCTTACTAAGGCGGAACTCTTAACCATGTTCAAAGACTTCAAATCTGAAATACGCAGTGACATCAACCAAGACATCAAATCTTCCATGGACCAACTGCGATCAGACCTGATGGAACGTTTGTCCTCCTTGCAACAAGATGTTGACTCTGTAGGTACTAGAGTCATTGACCTCGAGACACACCAACAGGAACAAGAGCAACTCTTTACTGAGCTCCGGGATGATGTGCGATTACTCAAGGATCAGCTCCACCAGTCGCAACTCAAGCCTGAGGACCTCGAGAACAGAGCTCGGAGGGAGAACATACGAATCAGGGACCTGGAGGAGGGCGCGGAGAGTCCAAACTTGGAGGCCTTCCTGGTAGGTCTCTTTTCGGAGATTTTGACTCCACAGACTTAAAATAAAATTGGACAGAGTTCATTGAGTGGGGGCTCTTCAACACAGCGAGAAGAAACGGCCACGCGACATCCTGGCAAAATTCCACTCCTATAAAGTCAAGGAGGCGGTTCTCCAGGCAGCCAGGACGAAAGACTTTGTCGCATTTCAAGGCCATTCCTGCTATCTATCAGGATGTCGCCCCGTCTACTCTGGCACGGAGACAACTGCTCAGACCCGTTACCACTAATTTGCAAGATGAAACAACACCACATCACCGATCTACAGGAAGGCTTGGATCTTCTGGGAATTCCCTCTGAAGAGGATGGCCCCTCCCAAGGCAAAACGGAAAAATCTTCACGAGGAGCTCCGTAAACCTCAGCATGGTCCGTTGGGTCACGCAGAGGGCGCCGTTGATTGCTTCCTGTGTGCGTCGTGGCCTGAACATCACGGTCTCCTGCATGCCCACTATAATGGCTGACGTCTCTAGAAGCACTTGATGATACACAACCTGGGCCAGCTTCTACCAGGAGTACCAGGAATGTTCTACTCCTGAGCCCCGCTGCTGCCCCTGATCCTGAGGCATCGGACACTTTCTTGGGAGGAGAGATCATGGACATTGTGGACTTTATACGTAAGACCGATGTTGCTTCCTTTTTCTATGTTTAAGTGGGTTTAACAGTAACCCTGGGCAAAGTACTGCGCCACGCTCGCGAAGTTTCCGCTACTTCGCACTACGCGAATTGCACGTAGCACAGTGCAAAGACGCGTAGCGTAGCATAGCGTAACGTAGCGTAGTGCCGCGGTCCTTTTTGCTTGCTTGCAGTCCTCAACGTCAAGTTGGCGACCGCAAGCAAGCAAAATGACATCCCGGCGAGACTTTTTCCTCGTTCCCGATCAGCAACATCAAGTTGCCGATCGCGAGCGTGGAAAATAAACCTCCTGGTGAGATTCTCAACGCGGGGAGGTCAGGTTTCTCATTGCGAGTGGTCGTGTATGCTCACGACCGCTCGCGATGAGAAACTACCAGTCCGCGTTGAGAAAGTTGCCGCTCGAGTAAAAATCTACTCGAGCGGCAGAAAACTACAGCTCGCACTGTGCAAGATGACGTTTTCAATGATTGCACAGTGCCGGATGCTTGTCCGCACTGTGCAATCATTGGAAACGGCATCTTGCACAGTGCGAACAGGCTACTACGCAGTTCGCGTAGTGCAATGCGTAGCTCGCGTTGTGCGAAGTGCACTTTGCGTAACTTCGCGTGGCGCTACTTCGCGAACTACGCTCAGCCCTATTTAACAGTCGAGGATTTTATTGCTTTTAGATACCTGCTGTTATCCAATATGTTACTAAATATTTTATTCGCCAATGCAGATGACTTATTGATGCGTTTATCTAGGCATGGTCTTTCATTAAGGCAGCCACCTGGTCTCTCACAAAATTTGAGGCCTTCCTCACCGAGACTACTTCTAAGAAAGTGGTGATCTCGTTTCTATATAGCTTCCTGCTCAAAACCGCCCTATCCCCACGCCCACGATATATGTCCATGTGGGAAGATTTAATTCACAGTCCTATTTCTAATGAGGAATGGACTCACCTAAGGTCTGATATTGCACGATTCAATCACTCCGCGGCACTCGGGAAGCACACTTGAAGACTATGATGGACTGGTACCTGCATCCATCCAAGCCTCGGCAGATTTTCCCCACCACCTCTGATAGATGTTGGAGAGGGTGCGGATTACTTGGGGACTTTCAACACATATGGTGGGATTGCCCAACTATCTGGCCCTTCTGGGAAGAAATCCTGGCACATATAATAGACATGCTGGGTTATCCCATCCCCACTACCATGGCGGGTGTCCTTTTGGGGGCTTAGCGACTCTTCCCTAGAACACCAGACTCAAGCTGATGAAATGATTATGAGGCTTTGCATTGGAGTGGCTAAGATTACTTTGGCAGCCGCCTGGAAGAGGAAGGAGGCTCCGGCCATCTCCCTTTGGCACTCTGGCTTATGGAAACTGCTTAGCCTAGAGCGTATGTCAGACATTTTCAGGGATAACTATAAGAATTTTGAATTTAAAGGGGGTCCCCTAGTTTCCTTCCTTTCACAAGGCCTCCCATCGGCTGTTTGTCCTTCCACCATAAGAGCCCTTCATCTCTTTCAATTTTGATTGGAGTCCTAGTGTCATATGACTCCCTCATTGTATGAGTGTTGGCGCCACCACGGGTAGGGTGGGTACTAGGGAGGGTATTTTGTCTTTATTTACGTTATCTCACGTTTGGGATTAGTTTGTACATGATTTATGTTCATTTCATGTAACACAGTCCAATTGGACGACATAGGGAAGTTACCATCGCAGAAGGAAGATGAACTTTCTGTAGAACTGCTTGCTCGCACCTTGTCCCAGAAGGGACTCACTTCAAGCTCCGTTATGTTTAGAAACTGTATCCACCAATCGGGCCAACGAGAAAAGGATCTGCACCTTGTTCAGCTATTATAATTCCGCTGAATCATTCTGCTCCTCAGCGTGGGATGATGTGATGGTACTTTCTCAGATTGTAAGCTTTACAAAATGTAATACAAATATCTTTGACAAACCTTAGGGCCTAGTGGAAATACTTGAAAAACCAGCTCTTCAGCTCTTGCAGAATTTAAGAAGTGAGGAAGAAGCTCTTATCTGTAGTGGTAGGTCACTCCATGTGTTAAGAGTGACGTAGGCGAGGCCCAAACCACCGGATCCAGTGTTCCATATGCCTGAGATGTGAGCAAGTAGTAGCCCAGGCTAGCAGAGGTGATTGGAAGCAGATGCGATTGTTGAGGTAAGATGGGCCAGTGTTATGTAGTGACATGCAAGTGTGGGTGAGAAGTTTTATTTGTACTTTTTAGTGTCTGGGGAGCCAGTGGAGCTCCTTTAGGTGTGGTGTGATGTGAGTGCTGAGTGGGAGGGAGGGTGAGAGCGCACGTGCCCGCCAAGTTCTGAATGTTCTGCAGCCTTCTGGTGAGTTTTTTGTTGATTCCAGCAGAGAGAGTGTTCCTGTATTCAAGTTTCCTTGCTTGTGACCAGGGCATGCATGACGGTTTACCCGGATGCTGATTGGGAGCCATTTGAAAATCTTCCTCAGCTTCTTCAGGGTATGGAACCATGTGGCCATGATGGCACTGATTTGGGCGGTCATGTTGAGTTCACTGTTGATGACGATACCGAGGTTCTTGACATCAATTGTGGGGGGTGTAGCTCTGTTCGCCATCAGGTGGAGTCTCAAGGTGAAGTGCTCTTCCCTAAGATCACAATTTAGTTCTTGCCGGAGTTCAACTTTGGACAGTTGGTCTTCATTCAGTGAATGATTTCAATCATGCCGGCATTGAACTTGATCTGGGTACTGGGTGTCGTATCTGTGGGGAAGAGAATGAGGTGTGTTTCATAACATTGATGTTGTGAAGGCAGTTGGTGCTGGCTGGAGGGATCATGTATGCATTGAAGAAGGTCAGGCTCAGGGAGGTTCCTTGCGGAACTCCACAGATGAGGTTGTAGGCGTACAAGGTGTACGGTGCCTGGCTGACTGACTGTGTGCATTTGGAGAGGTCTGTGAAGTCTGCTTGTGGGTTAAGGTTGCAGTAAATTGCGGTGAGGTAGGATACTGAGTTGGAGGCAACTGATGGTGAGGTGAAATCCTTCACAATGGCAAAGATTTCTTTGCTTCTGTTGGTGCTGGCATTGTGTGGTCCCCCACATGGTCTGTCTGGTGGTCCGGGTCATTTGGTGGTAGCATCACAGTGCAGATTTAAATGTTTTCCTGTGTGTATCATCCTGGATCATTCTCCATTTGAGCTCCAGGTGTTTGCAGTGGTATTTCATCAGTCTGAGTACCTCCGTGTATAAAAAGGCCTGGGGTCTTGTATTGCTGTGTTTGAATGGGGCCAGGGAGTTGACGCAGGAGGTGATCCAATTGTTTATACTCTTGATCGCTTTGAGGAAGCTGCTGTTGTGTTCAGGTCTGTGGGTGTTGAGAGCAGTATTCCAGTCCTTGTCATTATTGCGGTTCCAGTTTCGATGGGCTAATCTGGCACTCATGCGTGTGCACTGGACGGGAAAAAGGGTGCTGAACTTGACGAGAGGATGGTCTGTTCAGGACACTGTGCAGGCTTGCCGGAGGTGGTTAAAATAGGGTCCAGGAGGTGTCCTGAGATGTAGGTAGGTCCCTTCTCTTGTGGGGTGAGGCCCAGATTTCCAAGGTCCTCGAAGACTGCTTTTAAGTTGGGGTCAGCATGGTCTTCCAGATGGATGTTCAGGTCTCCAAGTAGGATATAATTACTAGTGTCGAGGGCAAGTGGTGCAACGAAGTCCGTGATGAGGTCTGTAAAGTTGGTGTGTGGTCCTGGTGGTCTGTAGATGAGAGTGCTGCTTAGTGTGAAGTTGGCTGGGATGTGGCGCTTGAGCGACAGGTGTTCCCTGGAGGAGGGCATGTCAATGGAGGTGATGCAGCTGATGTTCTTGTGGGTGATGGTGATTCCGCCTCTAGCCTTGTGCAGGGCTTAATTTGTGCCGGGGCTTTCCGGTGCTTAGCAACGACACCTTTTTTATCAGGGCCGGGTCTACACTGCCAAGTTACTTCAATAACGAGACTGCACTGCAGTCTGCACGTTATGCGTCAAAGTATATTAAATATATTTCCCTTACAGCAGTGTTTTTACAGACAGTCTCACATTTACCGAGCCTTCCGTTAAGAAGAGTGTTGATGTGCAGTGATGCTGAGCGAGCGCAGCGAGCCCGATCAGTTTGCTCTCAGTGTAGTCGGTGGGCGGGGCGGGTCACTGATTAGGTTGCATTTGGTTCTTCTATTGGGGAAGTGGACTACGCCAGCGTGCCGTGCGTAACCTTTTTCAGTCCACAGACGTCACATCGAGGCGGGCACTTTAAAACAGCAGCGCAGCAGGGCTCTTATCAAGGCAGTGTCACAGCTAGAAACTGCAGTAAGTAATAATAAATACCAACGCTCCTTTTTTTTCCTTGCATTTGGTGACTGGTGATGATTGGTACTCAGACAAAATATCGAAAATAAAATATCGTAAAGACAAAATATCGAAGTTAAAATATCGAAGGTAAAAAATATTGGGAAGCAAAAATATCGGATACAAAAATATCGTAATAGGTAAGTAAGTATAAATATCGATAATAATAATATCGTATGACAAAATATCGACAATACAAAATATCGTGTAGTAATGGAAAAAATAAATAGTATAGGAAAAAATATAATAATTGTACATAAAAAAATTGATAAAAAGGTCTATATTAAAAAAGTAAAATATATTTAATAAAAAAATATTTTAAAAAAACATATCTAGTTTTAGGAGCGAGTAATTGGGTTTATCGGGGATAAGGGTGGGGAGTGTATTAAAATGTATGTAAAAATACATAAAATAATAAAAAATATGAAAAAAAAGATACATTTTAAAATAATATTTAAATTAATAATATTAATAAATAATAATAGATATCAAGTTTAAGGAGCGGGTTATTGGGTTTATAGGGGATAAGGGTGGGAAGTAATTTAAAAATAATTAATAAATTAATATATGTTTGTAAAAAAAAATTATTAATAATTATTTGGTAAATAATTAATATTAATTAGTTAATTAATTAATATAATTTTGTACATTATTTTATATAATAATTAATTGGTAATTAATGAATATTAATTATTTAATTACTAATTATAATTTTGGACATCATTTTAAATAATTGGTAATTAAATAATAATAATTAATTGGTAATTAATTAATATTAATTAGTTAATTAATTAATATAAATTTGTACATAATTTTAAATAATAATTAATTGGTAATTATTTATTAATAATTAGTTAATTAATGAATATACATTTTTACATAATTTTAAATAATAATTAATTGGTAATTAATTAATATTAATTAGTTAATTATATTAATTAGCTTCATTTAGTTAAATATATATTTTTTACTTATTGTAAATTAATTTGGAAAAAATAATATTAATAATTAAATTTATTTATTTACAGCTAATGTGCTAATATATTTACTTTATTGTTATTGTTAATTAATAATTAATTTGTAATTACATAATAATTATTATTTTTGGGTAAAGGAGTATTGTTAGAGTTCAGGGTCAGTTTTCAGTTTTTGGGTAAAGGGGTATTTTTTGGGTTCAGGGTCAGTTTTCAGTTTTTGGGTAAAGGGGTATTTTTAGGGTTCAGGGTCAGTTTTGGGTTTTTGGGTAAAGGGGTATTTTTAGGGTTCAGGGTCAGTTTTCAGTTTTTGGGTAAAGGGGTATTTTTTGGGTTCAGGGTCAGTTTTCAGTTTTTGGGTAAAGGGGTATTTTTAGGGTTCAGGGTCAGTTTTGGGTTTTTGGGTAAAGGGGTATTTTTTGGGTTCAGGGTCAGTTTTCAGTTTTTGGGTAAAGGGGTATTTTTAGGGTTCAGGGTCAGTTTTGGGTTTTTGGGTAAAGGGGTATTTTTAGGGTTCAGGGTCAGTTTTCAGTTTTTGGGTAAAGGGGTATTTTTTGGGTTCTGGGTCAGTTTTCAGTTTTTGGGTAAAGGGGTATTTTTAGGGTTCAGGGTCAGTTTGGGGTTTTTGGGTAAAGGGGTATTTTTAGGGTTCAGGGTCAGTTTTCAGTTTTTGGGTAAAGGGGTATTTTTTGGGTTCAGGGTCAGTATTCAGTTTTTGGGTAAAGGGGTATTTTTAGGGTTCAGGGTCAGTTTTGGGTTTTTGGGTAAAGGGGTATTTTTAGGGTTCAGGGTCAGTTTTGGGTTTTTGGGTAAAGGGGTATTTTTTGGGTTCAGGGTCAGTTTTCAGTTTTTGGGTAAAGGGGTATTTTTAGGGTTCAGGGTCAGTTTTGGGTTTTTGGGTAAAGGGGTATTTTTAGGGTTCAGGGTCAGTTTTCAGTTTTTGGGTAAAGGGGTATTTTTTGGGTTCAGGGTCAGTTTTCAGTTTTTGGGTAAAGGGGTATTTTTAGGGTTCAGGGTCAGTTTTGGGTTTTTGGGTAAAGGGGTATTTTTAGGGTTCAGGGTCAGTTTTCAGTTTTTGGGTAAAGGGGTATTATAGTAGTATAGAATATTTTTATATGTGTAGGTGATATAATTATACCAATAGGATATTTTTGACAAATTAATAGTGTGTCTATAGTATTAATTTAAGTATTGTGTGTTTATTTAGATGTGAAAACATATAAAACGTTAATTAATTATGCAAACAGATGCATATAAAAAGTCGATATAGCTGATAATCCGATATTGAAGTGCACGATATTTTTGATGTCGATATTATAGTTAATGTCATTATTTTTTTGTAGATAGCGATATTTTTGTTTTCCGATGTTAATGTAGTCGATATAAAAGTAAACGATGTTTTTGTATATCGATATTAAAAAATCGATATTTGTGTATATATCTAGTTAAGTATAGGAAGCCGATATATTTGATTTCCATATTTTTGCTCCGATATTTTTGTACGTCGATATTGTGAATGTCGATATTTTGTCAGACATTCGTGATGATTATCTGAACCGAGTCAGAGGCTTAAAGCAATTATGCCACTGGCGCCAGGCGGGGCACCGTTTGCAATGCTCCGGCCCCGGGCCGGGAGGCGGCCGGAATGGCAGGGCCTTTTAGTGTACATTTACTGTTTTCTAATCAATCCATGGGCCTCTATACTAATACAGAAGAGCAGGAGGAGAGGTTTTTAGACAAAAAAGGTCAGGAACATGTCTTGATATATTCTGTAGTGTATAGATATTCCCACAGTTAATCTCTTCAGAATTATTTCTGCTGAAATCAAATGCTAGTTTAACGATACTCGTGTAAACCAGTAAAGGTTTTGTTTGGATCGCATCTCTTTACAGTCTGCTGTGTTATGATTTTACATTTCCCTTCCTGTAATGTTAATATGCACAAGGTAACTTCCAGATAGATAATGAACGTGACCTTTTGTTCGCTATCACAAACACTTTTCAAGCGCCCTGGGGATTGGCTAGGCAGTGATTTGAAGTGCCGACTTTCTCATCATAAACGTTTTTGTTTACTCAAACATGTCCTGTGCCATTTTAGTAGCGGAGTTCCCTGGCATTTGCAGGAGTGTTTTGAGAGGGACATGAATGGAAACGCTCCTGCCCCTTCTTTAAAATCAGATTTCAGTTCTGTAACTATGCATTTGTGTTTAGTGGCCGCCCCACTAGGCTGGAAATGGTATTGAAATACTGTTGATATTTTAAAAATGTTTAACAGAAAGAAACAATGGCGAGGATTTTCTCTCCAGGGTAACCAACCCAATTTGGGAATTAATAAGGATGTGCAGCACAACGTCTGTTTTCTTACTGTATATTGGAGCCTCATCTGAAGATTGTACCCTTGCATCCAGTTAACATTTAGTATTTGACATTTGCTTTTACTGTTTTAATACGAGTAGACAGTCTTGTAAGCTCATCTTATCACAACGTGCCTTTTGTGTTTTGAGATCGTTATTATGAGTACCACGAAGTATAGGAATAAAATAAAGAGATTATTAGGAGCTAAGCCTTGCTTCAGCTTACACTTTATGAAGTGTTTACTTTTTTTTTAAAGTCCCATGGACATTGGCATTAAAAAAAGTGCAAAGGCCCAAAGATTTACTTAAGAGATGACTGCCTTTGCTGCCCACATATCCCTTTTCAATGCTTTAGTCGTTTTAGCTTATTTATTCCAAAATTGTGCTCTTTTGATTTTATCTTTTTTAAAATGTTCCCAGGGCAGGGGAACCTCCTATCAAAACCTTACTTGGAGGAAGGCTCCCTTGCTGAAATTCAGATTGGGTATTCCATTTGACTTTCAACAGTGCCAGTGAGGATGTGGGTTGGGCCAATAGAGTAATTGGGTGGCACCAGTGGCGGAAGTGTGTGGAGCCAGGGGAAAGTGGGCATGGCTCCAACAAAAATGTGAGCACCTGGACTTCATATTTTACAAATTAAGCACTGGCCTTGTGAAGTCTGTCTTGCCCAGCGATCTTGTAAGCAGGGGAGATGCGACAATGTCAGATCCCAATACAGGGTTCAGCCATGTTTCTGTGAGGAAAAGCAGGTTCAGGTGTTGTTGTGAAGCAGGTAGTAGGTGAAAGAGCTGATGTTGACGAGCATGCATGCAAGTGTGAAGTTTTGAAGGGGGTGTTGGGTGCTGCTGGTGCAGTTGCAGTGAGTGTTGGGTGTGGGTAAGAGCATGAAAACTTGCAGGAAGACAAAAAGGAGGCAGTTCTAGGTGTGATCTATATCTCCCAGTGACAGGGTGCAGCCCCACAAGCCATCCTGCTCAAGAAGGAAAAATATCTCTCGACAACCAAGCCTTTTGTCCACTGTCTGGGAGCAATCCACACCTCACCACAGGGGAACCATTCAACAGCCAGGTGACACTGGCACTGGCAGAAAGGCATATTTGGCTTAGGCAGGAAAATGAAACTTTTCTAAAAGAGCCATTTTCAAAATAGTAATATGAAATCCAACTTTACCATTAAATTGGATTTTAAATAAGGGACCCTGTCCAAATCTAACCGGGGAGGAAAGTGTAGAGCATCCCTGCATTGTGCATCAATCAATCAGGGTTGGTAAAGCGCAACTACTCTTCCATGAGGGTCTCTAGGCGCTGGGGGGCAGGTGTTGGGGTGGGGGGGGGGGGGTGAGAGCAGCTCTGTTGAGTGCTTGGGTCATCCAAAGAGCCAGGTCTTGATGTCCTTCCTGTATCTGATTGTCTTACATGGGGTGTGATGTGCCCAGTACGTCCGGTACTTTAAACTGTATAGCTATAACTAAACCGTGTGTACTCGTTCTTCTACCATATGCACCACGCTTGCTGATTTTTCTTTCTGAACTGTCCTACAAAATTGAAGATTAAAGGTTTTTAAAAAAATGGATTTCAACTACAATTAAACTGAGTCTTTGAATAATTTTTCTAGTTACTTCCAAACTGAAATTAAACATGATAAATTGTTATAATGTAACATTAAAGGCTTCTTTTCCAAACGTAAGTTTGGGCAAAATGTTTCCCAAATATGTTCTCATATTGGGCAGCATGAAATACCCACCCAATCTCCAATCAAAAGGTCTCCGTTTGCTGAGTTTGAACCTTCTAAAAATGTTGAATGTGATGTTGCATTAAATACAATATTTTGCCAGTTCTAATATTTTATGTTGTACTATTAAACATATGATCGTTGTTCGAACCTAAATATAAAAATGCCTACAGTTCTGATATATCAAAAGTGTTTGCAGTTAGGCTCACAGCCCCAATTGGAAGTCAACTTCTGCTTTCAACATAGGTTTAAGTCTCACAACAGCTGTTTGTTGTGAGAGTTCTTGTCATCAATATATAAAAAAAATAACTATACAGAGAGAGTGGGCCTCGAATCAGCCCTCTTCAGCCATTAGCTATCATGTGCTTTTCATGGTTTGTAATTGTTTGGATGGGCTTTCGACAAAGGCATAGCATTTTAAAGATGATCACACTGTCCTATTTGAGTTCCCAGTGATGATGGGATCATGTAGGCCTTTGGTTAAACTGCAGATACAACATGGCCTAGCTTCACACAGTCTGTGTTCTCTGATGTACTTTGTTTTGCTGATACAACAATTTGATTGTTGATTTATAGCTTTCTGTTTGTGTACCGAAGCTTCTCATAAAATGACATCAAATTGCCATTCACTTAGTTTAGTTTGCTCTCATGACAGCTTTTGTGTTCACAAGGTAAGGATGTATAAGCACACAGGCTCTCATGAACAGCCATTATAATGTTGGCCCTTTGGAAAATGTGCCTACTCTGCAATATTTTGCTGTGTCTGTCTTTCAAGTTCAGCACACTCCATGTGAATTTCATCTTCTGTCTCAATTTCATAATACGCTCCTTTGAGGTTACAGGGTAGCACAGCAAATGCAGTCTGTTGAACAAAGGCCCCTTCTTTAATTAATGTATTATTATTTGTGTTGCTGTTATTATTATTATAATTCTAATTCTAATTATTATTATTGATATTATTACTATTATTATTATTACTGTTGTTAAGGAAACACTACTAAATACATATAAACTACTCATTGATAAGCATAAATGTGCTTTAATAAAAATAGTACTTGTTTTCCTGGTCATTAACAATGTCGTAATTTGTAAGCAAAAAGTCCTTAAAAAGATTTTTTGGCGCCCAAAATTTGAAATTTCAGAAAAATTGTTATACCATCGCATACTAATACAGCCACATCTCTACTACCACACCTAAATAGCATACCTATATCCCTAATGTACTTACCTACTTTAAGTAACCTGAATACCAACAATATCCATCTTACAATAGCTTTCAACTGTATCTACTACACCTAACCTACCACACCTAACCTAGCAGACCTACTCAGCTATCATACTTAACTACCCTATGTAACCTACAATGTCTACCATAGCTACCATATCAATGTACTACAACTACCGTACATATCAAAAATACCATACCTACCATACCTACTTTACCTAACCAATTTACCTAATGTACCTACCTATCTACCAAACATAGCCTATCCTATCATACCTATACTACCGTAACTTCCTCCGTACCTACCATTCCTAAACTAGCATATTTAACATGTCATACCTACAAAATCTAACTATTATACTGTGTTACTTGCGATACTTACTTACCTACCATACCTTCTAAAATGTATATTCCATTCCTAAGCTACTATATTTAACCTATTTTACCTAACTTAAGAAACCTAGTAAAGCTAGTCTACCTTACCGTTCGTACCTATCATACCAACCTACTATACCTAACCTATTATTCCCTATTATAACTAACAAATCTACCAGGCTTAACTTAACATACCTAACCTCTCATACCTACCACATCAACTTACCATTCCTACTTCCCTAACATACATAACCTACAACACCTATCTATCATCACTAACATACCTACCTACCTACCATACTTACAATACCTTAACTGCCACCCATGCCTAAACTCAAACTATACTTTGTCCATTTCTATCTTGGCGTGAATAGCACTGTGCTAATCCTTTGCTTAAAAACTTTGATAGAAAAACAGACATTTGAGGTGAGCAAATTTAGAGTGTCGCTGGTGTTGAGGGTGCTCTACACAGGAGCTGCCTTCCACCTAAACTTGGGAACTACCCAGAGTTCTCTCCTTCTTTTTTGCATAATTTATGCGTCACTCTATGCCTGAAAGGGAATTGTTTTGACTTATACTGGGTGCTCCCTTGTGTCTGGACAAAGCTAAACCTCTCTAAAGAGCTGTAATGACAGCGAAACACGTGTCAGGGGTTGCTTTTATTCATTTCAGGTTGGCTTGGATGGTATTTTACCAATCCAAAGCTGTAATATTGTGCCTGGAGTGGTAAATGGATTTTGTCATTTTATAGCTCGGCGTGAATAGCACTGTGCTAATCCTATGCTTAAAGACTTTGCTGTACAGATGGCAAAAGACTTTGTCTATTTCTATCTCGGCATGGATAGCACTGTGCTAATCATATGCTTAAAAACTTTGATAGAAAAACAGACATTTGAGGTGAGCAAATATAAATTTGGGAACTACCCAGAGTTCTCTCCTTCTTTTTTGCATAATTTATGCATCACTCTGTGCCTGCAAGGGAATTATTTTGATATACATATATATATATATAGTATGAATGTATTACTTCCCCATCTTATTTAGTAGAGGATGCTCCTACCAGAGCTTCCTTCAGGCCCTGGGGACTCTATCACACGGAGTTGCTTCACTAATTAAGGGGAAGCCTCCTTGGGCCTCCTTGGGCCCAAGGGACCTCAAACAGTTGTGCGTAACTGCAGGAAACTCTAGTAACGACCTAGGTCACCACAGGCTGCATCTGAAAAATACAGATTGTAGCTTTAGAAGGGTATTTAAATGGTACTGGTATTACATGTGGCTTTGCAATGCTTGCTTGTTAAATGAGGGCATTAGAGAAGAAGTCAGATACACTGTGCCACGCTGCAGAGTAGCAGAGACAGATCTCACATTCTTCTGTTTTTGTTCTCCCTGGAGACATCTCTATCACTATGCCCTAGAGTGACTATCATCAGCAGAGTTGTGTGTTAGGGTCATTAGTGCAAGAGCAGGGGTGGTGCGTGTGGGAGCATCAAATCTAAGCAGCAAAGCCTCCCTTGGCTATATGAGCTGGGCCACAGTGTGAGCCAAATGCTTAGCGGAAGGGTGACCTGAGGACAGGCACCGTCCCATGTGCCAGCCACGCGGGCATGGGAGAGGCCGCTGTCTCCTCGCCACACTGTCCTGATCTAAATAAGATACAATGCTCCTTTAAGTTTAGCATTTACAGTGGAAAGTGATTTTAACTTGTGGCTGAGAAAAGCCCTAGTTTAGAGTTGGAGTTATTGTAGTGGTGAAAAAGTATGACAAGTAATCCTGGCATGCCAAAGGTAAGGCATATGATTTAAAATACTCATGCATCATGGCAAAAAGTGTGTGCTGCTACACATGCACATAGGCAAACCCATCTAGGAAAGGGCTGTGTACTCTGGGAGTTACATCCAAGTAAATCCATCGAAGTAAACGTGCTTGTGCTCGCCTGTTTCTTGTTGTTAGTGTTGGTTGTTACCCATGCAAATATCCTACTAAAACCCTCATTATGACTAGGGTACCGATTCGGGTTTAAAGTCCCATTTGTTCTGAAAACGGGATTCCACCATAGGTCCACATTGCCGCTGTGGGTGTTTGTCTGCACTATTTGCAGATACAACATGGTACAAATTCTTGGGGCAAACTGCAACAGTGGACAACATGAGCAATTAGTGTGATATCGCCCATTCCAAGGTCTGAACCCCGGACCGGTGTGATATCTGCATACACATTAAATATGGATCCGTATTTATCAGGTGTGCAATTTGCAGCCTAGCTTGCATCCAAGCGTCTCAGGCTTCACTGGTACCACTGCGTAAATAATGCCTACACATAATCTCTGCTACACATAATCTCGTCTCCGCTCTGTGGAACTCCTTACCACAAGCAATCCAGCAGGCCCCATCCGAATCCTGCTTTAGGAAGATGCTAAAGACATGGCTCTTCACCCAGCCACGCTAGTTCTCCTATCTCTGCCCCAGGCTATCTGTGTTCTACTAGCGCCGGGACACCTCCTCGTGAGGTAGCTGTTCGCGCTGTATAAAATCCAGTATTATTATTATTATTATAATAATTGCATGCCCACAATCCTTTGCAGTGTATGCTGAGTCAAATTAAGGTGTTTGTATAACTGCAATCCCTGATACTCACGAGGTACATACAGTCAAACTGTCTTGGACTTTCTACTCAACAAGATCAGCGTGAGCCTGCAATAGATCTTTTTTTTACCGGTAATGGACTGTGGGGATGCAGATATTTACTAACCCTGATTTCACTGCACAGATTAGGAGGATAAATCTGCAAAGGATATTTTCATCCCCAAAGGCCAGTGGTAATGCTCAATTCTCGATTTATGACCTGTTTCCGAGGGGGTCCAATGTGGGTCCAGGATGGCCAGCTGAATACAATATTTTGAGGATACCAGCATTAAGAAAAGTTATGTAAATCTAAATGGAACAGTCTGCGTATGAATCACTCACTGCATTGTCAGTCATAATCAGTTTGAATGATAATCTGTTATGGTTCTGTCTCTCCAAGACTCCACATCTTAAAGAAGTCTGCAAACCTTTTCTTTCTATCAGGTCAGGATCCCATAAAACATTCGCAAGCATCCTCTGAAAAGAGAGAAAGGTGACCATACAGTGGGCCCTTTATGCTAGGATTGGAGTCCAAACCCCGCACAGAGTAACAAGGCTAGGCCTGTTGTTGTCATCCCTCTCACAAGTCCTTGTATTGAGAACTAAACACAATAACACGTTTCAAGAACCCTGAAAAAGTGCCCATGCCTGTTTGTACCAATGAGAGTGGCTTTATCTAGGTAAACAAGTAGTCCAGTTTTTATAAATTGTGCGAGCACAAATAGAATAGGCAACCACTGAAGATGATGCTCTGCTGCATAAATTGGAATTCATTTTGACTGAAGAGCAATTTGTAAAGACAAATTTCCCTGACAAAGCCTATGGTTTATCTCGTTGGGCGAAACGTGTTGGCTGAGTTCTGATTATTCACATCAATATATCCCGTTGGATAAAACGTGTTGGCTGATTCCTGATTATTCACATTAGTAAAAGCAACGGTGATAGTACATTAGGACCGCAACATGTAGCTCCTATTACCCTACATAAAAAGGTGAGAATGCCAGGATCTGCATGGGTACTTCTTGTTGCTCATTTTGAGAGGGGGAGAGGTCATTCCCAGCAGATTCGTTGAGCAGCCATTTCAAAAACCTTACATCTCTTCAGTCTGGGATGCCCAGAGACCTCTTAATAGTATAACTCTGCTCATCACTTTTGTGTTTCAGTTTTTCACCCAAAGTGACAAAGCACTCCTTGCCTGACAGTGCAGCTGTGTCAGATCCACAACATGTTCTACACAAGCTAGTCCTCAAGGATAGTCCTCTCGAAAATACCTACCTGAATCCAACCCATTTTTGTACAGAAGGCCTTTGATGAGTACACAAATGCATTTGACAATGTGCAGGCCTAATGTTGTTGAAGCTGTGGAAGCTCTTGTGTAAATGAAATGTTTTATGAGCAATGATTCAGAAAAAGATAACATATCTCAAATCTGTGTTTTTTAGTCAACAAATTTGGATAAATATAATTTAAACTGCGACCCCCTCACCAGGTATTGAATTAAACCCCAACCAACTCTGGGCCTCTGCCCTAACCAAGGCCATTGGGTGGTAATCCTCTGCAAAGCTCACGTAGAGGAAGAGAAAGCCAAGACTAAACAAGATCAAAAGGACTACTATTTTAAATTATAACTATCCCTACAAGGTGCCCCACTGGTATTATTTAACTTATATTTACCCAATACAGCTCAATAACCCTTCCTCCACATATAATAAAGCACCAGTTGAGAGATATAAAGGGAGATTCAATCGTGAGGAGTCACTTCAATCTAGCCTCAGACCCAGACTTTGATAGGAACAAGAGTACATGTCTACGAACAAGTGCTATGTCATCAGCTCTCAAAAGTACAAGTAAAAACTCGATTTAGGATTAACAGATGAATTGTGTTATTTGCATCCCGACCAGAAAGACTTTTCATTCTACTCTTGCAAACATGCAATATACTCAATATCTTGATAAATCACTCATTACTGTGCAACCGTGTCAGGCCTTTCATTTTCAGTTCACGTGCAACTAAATATGGTTTGTAGAAGAGGGACGCAATGGCAACTGAAAGTAGATACATTAAGAGACACAGTCCATAGAGACACTCAAACTCAAGAGTTGACGCGAGGTGCCACCTGCACGGTGTGGGTTGGCTTTAAAGCATACATGCCAACACACCCGATGCAGGCAGGAGATTCCTGATTTTTTAAGCAAAAAGGGTTTTATTGTAGGTGTCTCCCACCTCAAAGTGCCTCTGTTTCAAAATAGGTCTATGGGTAAAATCCATTCCAATTCCCAGTTTGAAAATGTTAGCAAATATGTTAAAAGGAACACCTGAGGTATTGCTATAAACATTGAGGTGGAGCATGTAAGAGACAAGATGCTGTTGGAAGATAAGCTTACTGTTGAAATTATAGCATTAGACCAGATGGATAAATCAAACATTGCGCCAATTAGCAATGCTTAAAGGACAGCTTAAATCATATAGAGTAAATGGGGCAGAAACCGCCATTTTAAAGAAAGGTCAACACTTTTATGACAAGGGCGGCAAAGTGGGGACATTCAGGCATGGAAAATTCATCTCCAAAGGACAAACATGTTGTAGTATTGGACTAGAGTAGTATTTGTCTCATGCCTTGTAGTCTGAGGCTGGGTCTTAACAGGATTCTAGAGAATAGAATGTGGTGAGGTCATAGTGACCTAAAGCAGCAGGAATGACAGTTGGAGAGGTGGAGTGAAGGAGATCAGATACTGGATGGATGAGGTCTCTTTAAGTGAAATAATGATATATATTTACTTAACTCTGCTGAGTCTAGCTGTTCCTTCTCATGGGTACTTTGTCACACTGGCGACGAAGGATGGGATTCTGAGGATACTAGAGCGACATTAGAAGAGATCTCAAAAACTACCATAATTGATCTACGGACGCTGTCCCGACCCCATTGACACCAAAAGGATATGTTTGGAAAATGTTGACTGTAAATAACATCCACCTCTGAACAGTTCCTGCGTGAAGTCAGACTGCGCTATGCAGTGACTTTAGTTTGGGCAGGGACAGACTTTCAAGTTAAATACCATCCAGCGTCGTAACGAGTGATAAATTCACCAGTGTGGATTAAAGAAAGCAGTACTGTGTTAGGTGGCATTTGGTTTGTGGTCTGCAACCATACTGGAGCCTGAAGATTGGGAGATAGTTACAGCTTGGCCATTAGTTTAGTGTCCGGCACGTCGGTTTCACTGAGGGAAGGCCAACACGGACAATTAGACTGTTCTTCAAGGCCTGTTTCATGGTGTGAGGGCTTGCAGGAGCAGTGTGATTGTTGCTCAGCATGCGCACTCGATGGTCACAAGCATCTAATGAATAATAATTATATCGATTAGCTATGTGAAGTTAAAAGGCAATTTATGGTAATCCTACTAGAAACTGCATCCATGCCTTTTTAAAAAAAAAAAAAAAACACACAATGGTTTGTGATCTGTCCTCATTTTAAATTTGCTGCCTCATAGAAAGTTTTTACATTTTCTGACAGCCCAAACTACTGCAAACGTCTCTCTCTCTATGACTATCATTTTTCCGATCCTTTTAAACTTCTTGAAAGAAATAGCATTGTACTTTGGGAGTCCTGTTCACCCTGCTGCTGTAAAACAGCTTCTAGTCCCTTAGGTTGTAAATATAGAATTCTTCTTGTGGTCTAAGTTTTTTTGTTTGGGGGCTGATCTCAACTTTTCCTTCACTTCCTTGAACTCTGCTTCACATACAGAGTCCCAAACAAATTGTGTTCCTTTCTTCAGCAAATTTCTCATTGCTGAGCACATTTCTGCAAAACCCCTCGTAAATTCAGTATAGTATTCCGCCATACCTAGAAATAGCATTCATTGTTCTTTGTTGGATGGCGTTTGTAAGTGACATATGGAATTAACTAGCTTGTCTTTGGGAGTTAGACCCTCACTGGTGATGGTGTGACCTAAATAATCACTGGACTCCTTTCTAAATGTACATTTTTCTAATTACATGGTCAAATTTCAGACCACGTTTTCTCAACACCTGTCTTACTCTCTCATCATACTCTGTAAAATTATTTCCAAACACTAAATTGTCATCTTGGTATATCCTTACTCCTTTTACATCCTGGAGTATGTTTTCTAACTCTATCTGATGGTACGCCAAGGTTAAATCAATAGTCAAAAAATACCTTAGCCCCTTCAAGTAACAATACCATAAAATTCAATATTTCAAACTGGACTACACATTATAATCTTATTTCACATAATATTTTAAGTATGATGGTGACCTAGTTTCTATTTGTGTTCTTTTGTTGTAAGTATCATCAAATGCTTTGTTATTTTTGTCACCTACTCTATTTGAGTTTCCTCTCTCTGTCTTTCTGAATGAACATTATGGGTTCATTGTTTCAGTTAGATTTAGCTTTCCTTTGCATGGAACTACTCTGTTCAAGTTCGATATACGGGAAACTTCAAACTTTTTCCCCAATTCTATGAAAATGGACGATGTTTCAGTTAGATTCACATATAACTGAAACAATGAACCCACAATGTTCATTCAGAAAGACAGAGAGAGTAAACTCAAGTAAAGTGACAAAAACAACAAAGCATTTGATGATACTTACAACAAAAGACCACAAAAAGCTACTAGGTCACCAGTTTACTGTAAGATTATGTGAAATAAGATCATAAAGTTTAGTCCGATTTGAAATATTGAATATTATGTTCATAGTTATGTATTATATTTATTGTTTATTGTTATATGTCCTGCTTAAGTAGTAGAGAAAAGGTTTTCAAAATGTTGTAAGGGGGAAGTGTGTAGTATTGCACTAGAGTACTATTTGTCTCATGCCTTGTGGCCTGAGGCTGGGTCTTAAGAGGATTCTAGAGAGTAGAATGTGGTGAGATCATAGTGATCTAAAGCAGCAGGAATGACAGTTGGAGAGGCGAGTGGAGGAGATCAGATACTGAATGGATGAGGTCTCTTTAAGTGAATAAACCATACATATTTACTTAACTCTGTTGTGTCCAGATATTCCTTCTCTGGTGGGACCTTTGGCGCACATGCTTATCGCAAGAGTCAGAAAGTAGGATGACAGATGGGCAACAAGGGAACAAGACCAACCTGATACCGTCAGGGAATACTATCAAATGTTATACAGCAGAGGGAAACAAAGATGCAATAGGGGCCTACTTAAAGGCCTGCACAGGAACACCACTCTCGCTCAGAGAAACATTCTCAGATCACTCTCAGAGACACCTGAAGCCCCTATAGAACTAGCTGAGGTCCAACTAGCTCTTAACTACTTCAACTGGCAAAATACCAGAACCAGATGTTACTTTAATTCATAAGACAGGAAAAGATCTAGAAATGGGCGGCTCTTCAAGACCGATTTCACTGTTAAATACAGGCACAAAAATATTTATAACATTTTTGCCAACTGCCTTGAGCTTCTTATGCCCCAGCTCATACAGCTTGATCAAGTATGATTTATCGGACACAGGCAAGGCAGTGGCAACATGAAACTCTGGCTCTTATAAAAGAGAGGGCCCACAATGAAAACACAGACAATCCCAGTCCCGCTTTCCTGCAACACTGAGGGCCTGATTCACAAAGGTAAATTTACACTTTTGTGCATGTTTACGATTTTTTCCTATTCACAGTGGTATTTTACGAGTAGTATCTGTACGACTGCAGAATCTCCACAATCATGACGGAGACTCCGCACATAAAAAGATAGGACTGTCCTATTTATGTGAAGAGTATCTGCCACGATTGCCGAGATTCCTCAACCGTAAAGATACTACTCATAAAATACCTTTGTGAATCGAAAAAAAAAACGTTTACCTTTGTGAATCGGGCCCCCAAAGTGCGTTTGACCGAGTCAGCAGAAGATTCTTTAGAAGTAGTTCTCTTCAAATTAAAAGTTGGTTAAGAAATGAAATACCGGATCTTGGCAGGGTACAAGTACAAGCCACTGTACAGGTCTATGGTCAGCGTTCTCCAACCTTCCCCTATTTAAGGGTACGAGGCAGGGCTACTCGCTCTCGACCCGGCTCTTCACTCTGGTACATGAATCACTGGTCACTAACATCAAAACTTACAGAAAGGTAAGTAACAACTATTTTGGGGGCAAGGAGCACAAAGCCTGTCTATGCAGATGATATCCTCCTTACCTTTTCAGATCCTAGAATATCCATGTCGGTTGTAATGAAACTACTGGAATTCCTTAAAGTGGTGTCTGGCTTCAAAGTAAAAAAAACAGATATCAGGGATACTTATTGTGTCTGTACCACCCATTAAAAATACAGATCCTGTAAAAAATCATACTATATGGCAAGTAGCTAACTGGCCCTCTCTTTGCAAAAACTTCACTGAGGACCTCATACGCTGGAGCCCACTATATATATCATTGCTTTGACATAGAAAAAGCGTCAAATAAAATTATAGCAAACTTAATCTGAGAGGCCAGCAAACCAATGATCTGGGTAAAAGTATTGATGGCACTTAGAGAGAAGGTGGGCTGGCATGTCCTGATTTAGTGGGCGTCTACAGAATGGTACACCTGCGTTATATCTCAGAATGGTCAGGGAGAGAGAGAAAAATTGGCTTTTTTATGGATAGGACTGTGGTGTGTCGCTCCCTTTGGGATTTGACATGAATGAAGTGCACACAACTTGCTAGAAATTCTTTTTTAGCCACTTAAACAAGGACAGTTTTGGAGATCTAGATCCAGGTAGAAGTGCAAGGGGTTCCAGTACCACACCCTCCCCCTATAAACAGATCATGTATAACCTGGGGTTTAGGCCAGCTTGAATGACGAATCTTGCAGTAATTGGATTGATGGAGAATGTAGGAAATTGGGTGAGCTAATGAGGGAAGGAAAAATAAAATCATTCCAGCAGTGCAAAAAAGAACATAGTACTCTTAAAGCTAATAACCTGCAATACTATCAGTTCTGACACTGTGCACTCCACCCTTACAATGCACAGGCAGCGAGACACCCTTAACACCCTTTGTAAGGCATTTAAACAATTTTTCAGGCACCAAGAGCTTGATTTCTAACACATATCCTACACTGTAAAGCAGCAAAGATACAGGAAAACATACCTTTCAGCAAAGATAGAAACTGGGATTGGGATTTGATTTGTTTGATTTGATTTGTCCACTTATAAAGCGCACGATTGCCCGGAGGCGTCTTGGCGCTATGACAGATCGCCGACTATCGAGACCGGCAGCTAGAGCTATGCAGAAAACAACCAAGTTTTGACTGCCTTTCTAAAGGATCCCAAAGATGGACTGTTTTTTATAGCAAGAGGCAACCGATTCCACGTTTGTGCTGCGTGCACCAGGAAGCTTCTTCCACCCCAGTTGGCTCGTCTAAATTTTGGGACCCTGATGAGTTTCAATTGGCTGGATCTGAGAAGTCTGGTTGGTTCGTATTGTTTTAGGTGGGACTTCAGGAATTGCGATCCTGTTCTCTGAAATGCCTTGTAGGCCAGGCATAATGATTTGAATTGCACCCTTTTTGCAATTGGAAGCCAGTGTAAGGTTCTTAGTTTATGGCTGATTGGCTCGAATTTAGGTATGCCAAGCACCAGCCTGGCTGCTGCGTTCTGCTGGCGTTGTAGTTTGGCTAGGATCTTTGTCCTAGCCCAAGCATACAAGCCATTCCCGTAGTCCAGTCTTGACAAGGCTAAAGCTGTCACCACTGTCTTGCGAGAATCCCCTGGTAGGTAAGGCAATATTTTTTTATCATCTTTAAGATGAACCAGATTGTTGAGGCCAGCTTGCTGGGATAATACATCTCTGGCAAATAATGGGCGAACCTTTGTTCAGATATGCCAAAGATCGTTTATAACACAAAAAGATGATAGACGGAATGTTGAACATTGTCAACCATTCACCCCCAGTCACAGATCTGGGTTTAATCCATCGTTATTTTGCTCACCACGCCACCCTAGTTCAGACATAGCCATATGCAAATCCCTAACAATGCATATGTCACAAGTGGTAAGACATCTTTTAGTCTCTTTTGGAAGAAAAAGGAACCACTTAGACTATGGGTCTTCTGGAGGCTTATTTATTCATTTTTCATGCAACCCAGGGCAACAAGTAAAGCTACTGCGTTGCGTGAAAGTGTGATAGCAGAAATGCTCCATATTTACAAAGATATTGAGCATTTCTGGTCTCTCCTCGCGCTAGCGCACTGTGCGCTGCCTGGAGCCGATGCAGGCACCCTTGAACCATAGTGCAAGGGTGCCTGCATTACAGGCAGGATTGTTTTTGTGCAGGAAGGCACACCTTCCTGCACAAAAATATTCCGTATAGGCATATTCCTCTTTCTATGTGTGCAGTACGATGCAGCACATATGGAAATATGTCTCCTCGTTCTGCTTCACTGTGGAAGGAATGGCATTTTGATGCATTCCCAGGTTTACTGACTAATCCATGGGTGGATGCATGGAAACACCCATGCAACACCCATGTTACGCCTGTCAAGTTGTAATGTAACGTAACGTAGCGCTAGCAGCAGTGTTACATTACAATTCTTTAAAAAGCCACACAAGGCTGCAAAAATCGCCCCTTTCATGGCTTTATCAATCTTACTGAAGACTTTAAGTTGTCCTTGCAAGGCCTTGCGCAATGCTAGGACATAGCAAAGGCCTGCTAAATTTGGAACTATGTGTAGTACAAGTATTCGAACTACTCGCACGTAATCTCACTCATTCTCAACATACATTTGCAGAAAAATGGCAACCACTAGTGGAATACATGTCAAAACCTGAATTGACCTGCTTCAACCCCCATGCCAGAAGTCTGAACATCTCCGACTAGACAACAGAGAGGATATGCCCACCCTTCCCCACTTACTCAAGCCTACCCATAGCCCATTTCTTCATAGAGCCCCTTGTCAGGGCTAACGTGGTATTCTTGGCAAAAGAAGCCTTGCAAACAAATCTCACTGTATCCATCATTACTCTTAGATTGTATTTAGTTGAAATAAATAAAGGAGTTTGAAAAAAAGTTTGTTTATTATGTTCTCTACAACTATTGTATCAATAACAGACATTTGTGTTGCAATTATTGTCTTCACCATCTAAAGATTTTGAAGTAAAATGCAAACCCCAAGATGTGAGAAGAGTGTCAGATGTGGAATTTGTTTGCCTTTGGACCCTCACTAATCTGTATTTAAGCTTCATACTGTGTAACTTTGGGCATGTTTTTCCCCGTATCCATTGTGAGAAAGTCATCCTTTTTGCCTTGCCCCCCCCTTTTTTTGACTGACACTGGTGGTTACTGATTGTGCCATGGGCTGTGCTAACCAGACCCAGGGCCAGTGCTCTGTGTTAAAGGTATATGGTAATTAGGTTTAATTACAATTGGTATGACAACCTACCTGTAAGCACCTAGTATATGGTAGGGCATGTAGGTTTAGAGGCCCAGTAGATTTAATGCACTTATTTGTGCACTGTTGTGTTGCTTGCTGTCATTTTAAAAGTACTCCTGCTTTGCAGGCTGCTTTAAAAAATAAATTATACAAATTCGACTTTGGAATTAAAGGTACCTGCAAAGTCTTCAACTAACTTATTTTACATAAATGTCACCCCTTTGGGCTAGGGTGCCGTGAAAGTATGAGCAAGGACATTTATAAAATATGTTTTATATGCCCTGGTGAGGAAAAAACTGCAGATTTGGTTTTCCCCAATGTAGTACATTAGCTCCATCAGCTAAGATGGGAAAACTTTAGTAAGGTATAACAGTTGACAAAAGTGAGCTGAAATAATAATTCAAAGACTTAAAAGAATATTTATGATAAATCAAACAACTTGCCATGGTTAGGTTTACTATAACTATTATAGAAACAAAGTGATAGAACTTGTTATTCTGAATTACCAAAATCCCGCCTTCTAGCAGCCTCTCCTGCTTTATTTATTTATTTATAAAATTTCTATAGCGCACAAATACCTTCCGGTGTCTCGGCGCTGGAGTTCACAGAATTGCAAGGGGTTCCTGTTAAATTTTACTGGTCAAAAAGCCAAGTTTTAAGGTGTTTCCGAAATATTAGTAAAGATGAACTGAATTTGATATGGGAGGGGAGCACGTTCCATAATTTCGAGGCAGCAACCACGAAGCGTTTGTCTCCCCATGTTGCTTTCATAATACGTGGGATGTTAAGCAGATGAGATGCCGATGAACGTAAGAATCTATTGGGTTTGTAAACACTGATAGATTTTTTTTTTTACTCTGGTCCAGTATTGTTCAGTGCCTTGTATATAATGCACAAGGCCTTAAACTTTGTACGGCATCTAACCGGCAACCAGTGTAGTTGACGAATGACGGGAGAGATAGATGAATATTTAGGTGTGCCGGTTAGGATCCTTGCAGCAGCGTTTTGCACAAGCTGTAATTTGTTCAAAACTTGCTCCTGTGCATTCAACAATAGGCCGTTGCAATAATCCACCTTGGATAAAACCAGAGTGGACATTAAGGTTTTGCCTGCGTTTGGAGGTAGAAAAGGGAGTAATTTCTTTACCATTCTTAAGGTATAGAAGGACGCTGAGACCACTGCTTTAGCGTGACTGAGAAAAGTTAGCCTATTGTCAAATAAAACTCCCAGATTTCTGACTTTTGATACAGGTAGGGGTGGAGCTCCTAGCTCCGATGGCCACCAGACTGGGGACCAAGACGGGGTCAGTTCACCAAACAGCATGACCTCCGTCTTGTCAGAATTTAGTTTTAAACAGTTCTGGTCCATCCAGGTGCTAATTGCTCTCATACCCTCCTGGAAGTTAGCGGCCACGGCTGCTCCATTTTTATGAATCGCCAGGACTAACTGAGTGTCATCGGCATATGATGTTAATCCAATGCCAAATGACTTAATCACCCTCGCCAAGTCCGACACATAGATGTTAAAAATCGTCGGACTTAGCGAGGAGCCCTGGGGAACTCCACAAGGCAAAGTGAAATCAGGCGAGTAATAACTCCCCATTTTCACAGACTGCTCTCTGTCCGATAAAAAGGATGCCAGGAGAGCCTTAGCTTTGTCCTGAATGCCAATAGCAGCGACACGGTCAATCAGGATGTTATGATCGACCGTGTCGAAAGCTGCGGACAGATCCAGAAGTATTAAGACTGCCGCACCGCCCTGGTCCATGATTATCCTAACCTCCTCTGCTGCTTTTATCAGAGCGGTCTCGGTCCCATGGCCCTTTCTGAACCCAAATTGGGTATCATGTAGCAGCTCATTTTTGCCAATAAAGCTCGACAGTTGTAGATTCATTGCCTTTTCGAAGATTTTTGATGGATAGGGAAGCGAGGCAATAGGTCGATAGCTTTTTAACTCTGCTGGGTTTAGTGTCGTTTTTTTTAAGAGGGGTTTCAAAATGACTTTCTTCCAGATTGAAGGGTAGTCACCTGTCCGGAACATGGCGTTACAAATATTAGTGAGCACCGGGGCTATCAAATTAGAGACTGGTTTAAGAATAAACGGGGGGCATGGGTCCATAGGTGATCCTGACTTAACAGTGTTCATAATTTCTTCCATGGACGCCTGAGAGAGTGAGGAAAAAGTCTCCAAAATAGGTTTTACTGATATATGGGGGTAATCCAGACAAGCTGAAGCAGTAATAGGTCTTTTAGTGAAATTATTAAAAATATCTTTGACCTTAACTTAAAAAAATTCTGCAACCTCATTGCAAAAAGTTTGAGATGGTTCTATGGAGTCGGTGGCCGGAGAATTGGCTAATTTTTTAACCACCTG
The DNA here is from genome assembly GCF_964261635.1 of Lissotriton helveticus. NCBI lineage: Eukaryota > Metazoa > Chordata > Amphibia > Caudata > Salamandridae > Lissotriton > Lissotriton helveticus. Next base: position 168,874,340 of record NC_136067.1, on the reverse strand, counting down.
GAATAGCTGTTTACTCGAGTTTTGAGCTGATTCTATTTGTGTACTAAAAAAATTGCATTTTTCCTTAATGATGAGTTTTTTATAGCTAAGCAGAGCTTTCTTATATATCTCTCTATCATTGTTGTCATAGTTCCTAGGCCAACGCCTCTCTAGGTTTCGGCATCGTTGTCTCTCAAGCCTTAAAGGTTCCGAGAACCAAGGAGCAGAAGGTTTATTGCGGTTAGGCTGCAATTTTTTAACAGGTGCTACACGATCCAATACATTATGATTGACCACTCTTTTCCAGGCTGGGCCAAACTGCTCTGATCAGGTGTAAGGTGGTCTGCATAGAGACAAAGGATATCAGTTGGGAGGAGATATGCAGCCGCAGAGCAAAAGGCAAGGTGGGGGTGGAGGAGTCAAATTGGTCTTCAAAGAGGGACTGACAATTAGAACAGGACAAAGGCTCACCTCCACTTCCTGCACCCCCAGCCCCAGAAATTGAATTAGAAGAGGGGCTGGAAGGGGAGTGTTAGGAAAAGTTAGCAACACCAGTGCAATGGCTTAGCCAGATCTTAACCTCCAGGTGGGAGTTTCTTCATTTAGAACTTTAAAGAACAGTGTTTTCTGGGTCAAGAATATGCCACAGTTTGGAGGACGTTGTCACACCTGAGGGTGGCACCCAATACCCCACTGGTCAGGAGTGCCCCCCTGCTTCTCACCCAAGAACATTGGATAAATATGGGAGAGCTGCCCAGCAACTCAGATCCCTGCCTGAAACTACAAGAAGAAGAAGGACTGCCCTGCTGTAACCCTGGCCTGCACTAAGAGGATTGCACTCTGCATGACTGCACCTCCTGCACACTTTGGAACCACAGCCGATAAGAACTTTGCCTTCCTTTGAAAAGTGAAGTAGTGACCTCCCTAAAAGCAACAGGTTAGAAGAGCTGCACCTTCACCATCTCCAGCAAGAAGAAACCAGCCGACCACCTTCAGCTGGCAAGGTGCAGTGTGGGAGGCGTAGTCCCAGCATCCCAAAGAGCAACTCAGAGCTTCTGGAACCTTGGATTGATATTGATGACACGTTGTAATCCCAAAAGGACCTTCTGGAGGAAGCTCCAGAAGTGTGGAGAATTTCTGGTAAAAAGCTCCATAAGTAGATAGACCCGTCGTCGCGTGTCAAGCCACCGACGTCGAACTGCAACCTGGCATGAATTTCAGGTTTGTCCTGCTGAAACTTACAGAGCTCAAGACTTCCTGGATTTCTCTGAGGCCTTGCCGTGAACCAAGCCCCTGTCATTGACTTGAAACCAGGCCTGATGAGGTGCCTCGTTAGACATCAAGAGAAAAAGATCCAGAACAATGACTAAGTCCACAGGTAAAAACTTGACTGTGCTCTAACACTCAGTGTATCTGACCCACGCTCCATCAGGGTCGGCCTCAAACTTTGACTTTTTTCCTGGTGAAGCGTGACCAGATGTCCCAAGTTGGCGTGCTTCATTTTTAGGCACTATAAAGTATTTAATCTGTAATAACTTATATCTACGGTTCCCTACATTGGATTTTTGTCATTTTGGTGTCATTTTAATCATAAAAATATGTCCTACTGTTATGAATTGGTGTTGGATTTTCATTGTGTATTGAGTCTTACTTATTTAATGTATTAGTGTTTTATATGCTTTACACACCTGTCTCCCAAGTTAAGCCTGCCTATTCGCAGCAAGCTACTAAGGTTTGAGCAGGGGAATAATTTATTGAGACCTTGACTGGACATTATATTGTGATTGTGCCTTATTACTAGTTGTAGGTAACTACCTACACCTACTAATAAACCACCGTCCAACATTTGGTCTGCAGTAGTTGGACCCAGTACTTCTGTTTGACCACACCATAATTAAGTGAAGATCTTTATAAATCCAGTAAACTGACTTAGATCAAAATTGATTTTTCAAATTTTTACATTTGAACTAAATGGTTTTTAATTCATTTTTAGCTTTTCTAAATTGTTCTACCTCTGATGTGTAAAAGTTTTTTGGGTGACCCAAAACTATGGATACCATGAAGCTCGATCTGGCTAACCTGTCTAACCTCACATTAGTTGATCTTAGGGTACAGTGTAGGGCCAAGAGCTACCAGCTGCTAATCGAATTAGAAAGGCAGTGATAATTAGGTCCGTTAAGTCCTGAGCAGAGTCAGCTCCTGAGAATGAAGAGGAGGGGGAGGATGACCCCTTTACCGATCTCCAGGAGGAGGATGATAACTAGCACCAGGACCAGACCAGACGTTCAGCTCATGGGGTGGGCTCCTCTGCAGAGTTTCCAGAGATGTCCCTCAGAGAAAGGGAGCTGGAAGCTCACCTAGCTTACAAAGTTGTAAAGAACGGGAAAGTGGATCTAGCTAAGAAGAAGTGGTCAAGGCAGGAGAAAAAGTATGGCGGCAGCAAAGAAGAGGAAGATGATGAGATGTCCATGTTGGTGTGTCTGATCCCAGGCTAACCAAGGGGATAATTCCCAAGTACCAGGAGGGGAATGACATTGACAAATGACTGACAGCATTTGAAAGGTCCCTTAAGATGAGAAGGGTCCACTCCAGATACTGGGGTTCACTCCCCTGGGGGTTGATTCCAGTAGCTGGGAGGGGTAGGCTCCTGACCCTAGAGGAGCGTGAGGCAGAATCCTACTCCCACATGAGAAAATGTCTGGTCAGGAAATTTGGTCTCACACCAGAGCAGTACAGGGTGAAGTTCAGGAACACCCAGAAAGTAAACACATTCCTGGTTGGACTTTGTAGATTTCTCAGTGGGAGTTGGATTTAGGGTAACCAGGTGAGTACTTATGAGGGGCTGTACAATGTATTCCGTAAAGAGCACAACCTGACCCACTGTGTGCAAGATACGTTATGCTAGTATCTAGTGAGCTCTAAGCTGTCTGGTCCCTGGAAACTGGGGGAGACAGCTGATGTGTGGGTGAGAACCAGGATTTCCAATCAACACCAGGGGGAGGGATCAGAAGAAAGGAGGACAGGTTCCCCCTAAGTAGAAGCCCAAGGAAAGATAAAAAAATAAAAGAGTCCTCTAAAGTTCCACAAACACCTGCACAGAGGGGGGGGCCTGAGTCAATCCACTTTCAAGGTGAGGGGCATATGGAGAAGTCCTTTGACCCTGCAAAGTCAGGAAAGTTCCTTGACCTTATGAAGGTAGGGAAGTGTTATAACTGTTTTCAGCCAGGATACAAAAGAAGCCACCAATTAATGGGCAGTGCACATGAATTGCTGGTGTTAGAGTGTGCATGGAGATTGTCCCAGAGATGGGGGGGGTTCACAGAGGCAACCTTAGGTTCCCTGGGTGGGGTAGAAATTGCAGTCCTGGCCGCCTTGCCTCCCAGCAAGGAGAGTATAGACAGAGGCTGAGGAACTGAGGTTGATGCTCTGGGAGAAACAGGAGCCAGTGTGACCATGGCCACGGAGAAACTGGTTTCTCCAGGGCAGATCATACCTGGTGGGTATCATCGGGTAGCCTGTGCAGACAGCAGAGCCAAACGCCATGCCATGGCAATAGTGAGTTTGGAATGGGGAAGTGTGACAGGCCGCAAGAGGGTAGTTGTGTCTCCTTCACTCCCAGTAGAGTGTCTGTGGGGAAATGATCTTGAAGCGTCCGACTGGGGTACAGAGAATGGTCCATGCAAGGATGCTGAATCTCCCTGAGTGGGTATGTGCTGTGACTAGGTCACAGACTGCACAGATGGGAAGTGCTGGACACTTGGACCCTGGAACAATGGGCCAAGTCTCTAATGACAAGAGAAAAGGCACAGGGTCTGGCGAACCAGCCCAAAGTACATCAGAGGTGCAGGAGGAATCTGATCCTGAGGTGCAGGATCTGACCTCTGACGTAGGTATTACACCCCTGGAAGATCTGCCTGACTTGGCGGAATTGCAATGAGCTGGTAGACTCTCCAGAGAAGAGTTGTGTCAGGGGCAGAAAGAGTGTCCCACTCTTGAGAGCCTGAGGCAGACTGCCTCCAGGCAAGAGAAGGGAGAAGTCAGTGAATTCCACAAAGTCTACTGTGAGGATGGAGTTCTCTACAGTGAGGCCAGAGACCTCAAAGAAGAGCTACCAGGAGGTTGATGGTCTCCAAAAGTACAGAGAATTCCTCCTCACTTTAAGTCACGACATCCCTTGGCAGGACATTTGAGTCAAAGTAAGACATGGAAAAGGCTGGTTAACCATTTCTATTGGCCTCACATGTCCGTCAAAGTGAGAGAGTTCTGTAGCTCCTGCGCAACCTGCCAGGCCAGTGGCAAGATAGGGGCAAGCCAAAGGCTCCCTTGATACCACTGCCAGTGGTTGGGACTCTCTTTGAGTGGGTGAGGGTGGACACTGATGGTCCCACAGATCCACCAACTGCCTCAGGGAACAGATATATCTTGGTGGTAGTAGACCATGCCACAAGATATCCTGAAAAGGAACAATTACAGGAGTGGACCCGTTAACCCTGGTGAGACCGGGTAAAGTTTGCAACAAAACAACAGTGTCTCAACTGGAAATTATTTGAAAAGGACAATTAAAATAGTAGTGTACATCACAAAGGGTGGGAGAAAAAGAAGGGAGACCACAACGGGAAAGGTAAAGCGAAATAAGTATTATTTGTAGGTAGTTGTAACAGCACTACAGTACAATTCAATATATGGTGACCACACCACACGAGTGAGCACTGGGTGTGCTAGTGACAGTGAATAGCGCAGTAACACAGGGGTGAAAAATTACAGCCTGAACGGTGAAAGAGTAAGAACAAATAACAATGTGGTCAATAATACAATACAATTATATACAGTCTGAATTTTTTGATTTGGAACACATAAATTGACCACAACAGCGCCAAGATTCTGTGCTGGGTAGTCAACAGCATTTCAACCTGATTGATTTCAGGTCATCGTCAGGACAGTGGTCACTAGTTTCAAAAATAGTGCTGAAGTATGCAAGAGGTCATGCTGGGCGGCCTAAAGGTCCAGCAGAGAGGGATCAATCAGTCCTGGACGCTTCATTCGACCCACGTCTGCCTGCAATTCAGAGGATTGCGTCCTCTCCCCAATTCGCCCGCTCACCAATCGAGGACATACGCGATCCCGAAGCCAGCGCCAGTCCGGGCCTCTAGGAGTTTGGATCGCCGTAATTCAGATCATCACCAAGCTTCCGGCTCTTGCCAATATCCCGGGGATTTACAGACACCGACCTGGCTAATCTGCAGCCTTTCTGCTCCCCACGCCAGATTCTCCATTGATACATTTGACTTTCGCTTGATTAACGCCTTGCCCATACTTGATTTACTCACCCTGTGGTCAGGCTACCATACTAATTGATCCCTCTATGCTGGACCTTTTGCATTGCCTGTTGCATACTTCAGCACTATTTTTTAAACTAGTGACCATGGTCCTGATGATGACCTGAAATCAATCAGGTTGAAATTCCTTTGACTACCCAGCTCAGAACTTTGGCACTGTTGTGGTCAATTTATTTATCCCAAATCCAAAAATTCCAACAGTATATAATTGTATTGCATTATTGACCACATTGTTGTTTGTTCTTACTCTTTCGCCGTTCACGCTGTAATTTTTCACTCCTGTGTCACTGCGCCGTTCACTGTCACTAGTACGTCCACCACTCACTCGTTTGGTAGGGTCACCATATACTGTATTGCACTGTAGTGCTGTTACAACTACCTACAAATAATACTTGTTTCGCTTTACCTTTCCCGTTGTGGTCTCCCTTCTTTTTCTCCCGCCTTTTGTGATGTATACTACTAATTTCAATGTCCTTTTCAAATGATTTCCAGCTGAGACATTGTTGTTTTGTTACAAGATATCCTGAAGCAATACCCCTCAGAATAGTCATTGCTTCATCTGTGGCTAGGGCCCTCCTTGGTGTGTTCACCAGAGTGGGTTTCCCAAAGTAGATGGTCTCAGATACAGGCACGAATTTCATGTCTGGGTATCTGAAGGCGATCTGGGAAAAATCTGGTGGTACCTACAAGTTCACCACCCCATATCATCCCCAGACTAATGTTCTAATGGAAAGGTTCAAAAAGACCCCAAAGGGTATCATCATGGGTTGGTCTGACAAACTTAGGAGGAGATGAAACATTCTCCTCCTATGTCTACTGCTTGCATACAGGGAGGTGCCACAATCAGGGGTTTTCTTCAGCCCCACTGAATTGTTGTTTGGGCATTCTGTGAGAGTCTTGGGAAAAGCCTCTCAAGGAAGCCCAGGGCAATATGCTGGACTATGTACTAGGCCTGAGTTATCACATGGCAAAGTACATATACAAAGCAAGCAGAAAACTAGAGGCCAGCCAAGAGCTCATGAAGCTCTGGTATGTCCAAAAGGCTACTATGCCCTAGTACACTCAATGACAATTGGTGTGGGTGTTGGAGCCTATCACTCCCGCGGCCTTCCAGGACAGGTGGACTGGGCCCTATCCAATCCTAGAGAAGAAGGGTGATGTTATCTACTTGTTACACCTTAAAACCGCCACAAATCACCACAGGGTCCTGCAAGTCAATAGCTGGAAACCCCACCATGACAGGGCAGACATGACCATGCTGATGGTCTCTGATGAAGGAGGATAGGAGGAGACTGAGCCATTGCCACACCTCCTCTCCCACAATCTGCAAGATGGGTCAGTGGAGGGAGTTGTACTGACTGCCAAACTGACATACCAGCAGCACAGAGACTGCAAGCAGGTGCTGGGACAGTTTGATAGTCTGCTCTCTATGACCCCATTATCAGCTACTGGTGTATACATAGCATTGACACTTGTGACAGCCTATGTGTCAAAAATAAGCTGTACAGGTTGTCTGACCATGTCAGAACCAGTATCAAGGCTGAAGTAGCTAAAATGCTGGAGTTGAGGGTAATTGAGCCCTCTGATAGTCCATGGGCCGGCCCAGTGGTGCTGATAACCAAGCCTAATCCTCAAGTGGGAAAGAAGGAGTTACGGTTCTGTGTGCACTATAGAGGATTGACCTAAGTCACTAAGACTTATGCTCACCCTGTAACTAGAGCTGATGAGCTCATTGGTTAGGTTAGGTGCTCCACGGTACCTGGGTGCATTTTTTTGACCTCGGGCTACTGGCAGAGTGCCTTCAGTGAAGGAGTATAGGAGAGGTTAGCATTCTCCACACCAGAGGGCCACTTTCAGTTCAAAGTGATGCACTTTGGTTTAAATAATGCCCTGCCATCTTCCAGAGGTTGGTGAACAGGGTCCTGTCTAGGTTGGAACAGTTGAGTGCAGCTTATCTGGAAGATATAGATGTGTACATGTCCAGTGGGAAGACCACCCGGTCACCTGAAGGAGGTGCGCCATGATCTGCAGCAGGATGGCCTGTCTATCAAGGCCAGCAAGTCCCAGATAGGGCAGAGTTCAGTGTAGTATTTGGACCACCTTCTAGGTGGAGACCATGTACATCCTATCCAACCCAAAATACAAACTATTGTGGATTGCGTAGCTCCCAAGCCCAGACACAATGCCAGGGCATTCCTTGGTCTGACTGGGTACCCTTAAACATTTCTTCACAACTATGGGACCATTGTGGCTCTTCTGACAGAACTCACTTCTAAAAAGCAGCGCAAGAAATCATTTGGACCTGAAACCCTTTGACACTCTGAAAGAGGCTATGTGTTCAGCATCAATTTTACTGGCCTCTGACTACACAAAGGAATTTGTGGTTCAGACAGAAGCTTCGGAACAAGGGATTGGGGCAATGTTGGCACAAGTAAATGAGGAGGGCCTAGATCAGCCAGTTGCCTTCATTAGCAGGCGACCTCTTCCCAGAGATGAAAGATGGAGTGCCATTGAGAGTGAAGCCTTTGGTGTGGTCTGATCCCTGAAGAAGCTGTCCATACCTGTTTGGGGCTCACTTCCATGTTAAAACTGACCACAGACCTCTCAGATGGCTCATGCACATGAGGGGGGAATCCTAAACTGTTGAGATGGTCATTTCCTTACAGGTGTTGCACGTCACAGTGGCCTAACAGACCTGCCAATGCAGATGGACTTTCCACGTTAGTCCACTTGGCTGATGAGGGCCACCACGGTGTAGGTTAGTTACCCATCACCTTTCATCGGGGGCTGTGTGAGAAAGTCATCTTCTTTGCCCAGATCATCCCCATTTTTCGACTAATACTGGTGCTTACTGATTATGGCCTGGGCTCAGCCAACCAGACCCAGGGCCAGTGCTTTGTGTAAAAGGCACAGAGTGATTCGGTATAATTATATTTGGTATGAAACCAACCTGTAAGTCCCTACTATACAGTAGGGCATGTGGTTTAGAGTCCCAGTAGATTTAATGCACTTACATGTACACTGCTGTCTTGCCAGCATGAGAGGTTCAGCAACCTGCATTAGAATAAATGTTGCACAAAATACCTACCTTTCATCCTATAGCAACACTCGCATGCCCCATATTCATCCCTTAAACCACAGTACCCCTCTTGGGGCAACTCTCTAGTTAGATCATGGCCTATTTCATCCACTCTTTGCCTTGCTCCCTCCCTCCCATACTTCAGGCTACCACTTTCATAAAAAAGTTGAAGGAATTATTGAAAATCCGCCTTTAATTCATGTCCCCTTACATTTCAAATGTCTTAAGTTCTTGATATATTTATCTTTTAAAATATGGTACTTTACAAATCACTCAAAAAAATAACGAGATCAGTCAAAGCATCAGAGGTCACGCAAATATATTTTTTTATCTTTATTGTTCAATCTAAACAAGCAGTCCATTCTTGCTAATACAATCTGACTGAGTTTGAGCTTTAGCTTGTGCCTCTAGCACACACCATGTTGTTGGACATATAAACATTGAGCCTCCAACATTTGAGATTTGTGGGACTCAGTGTTGTTTATGGCAAGCTTGCAGAGCACTGAAATTCAAATCTCAGGTTCTAGCTATGGCTATCTGGCTTGACCATGTGTGATTCTGGGCAAAGCACTTCATCTACCTGGGCTTTGATTCTTGTATTTGCGACCACAGGGGTGCTTAGGAGCAAGATATGAGCTCTTATTCTAGGCTATTAGAGATATATCAGTTCAAGTACCAAAAAATCTAAATACGTAGTCTTCTTGTAGGGCGGCTTATATGACAGAAGGTATATTAAAAATATTGTTTTAAAGCTGGCAGCAATTTGACACTTATCAAGAAGAAGAAAGCCAGCGGCAAATAATTGAATTTACGTATCCGATTTGATTAATGCATTATTCATCATAACGATTTGTAAATGTCTGCAGTTGCTCCTTTAATTGGTTTGCATCAGCGAAATATAAGAGACAACAACAACATCGTTTCCGATAGCATAATTATCGACGTGAAAATATAACTCTTTGAACTACACATCATGGTAAGACCTTCTTTAATTAGGAACCATCACATTTCAAATAGAAATTCTGTAAAAGAAAGTGTGGGCTGGGACAGTAAACGAAGACCAAAGTGATAGATGGTGGTGTGGACCATAGGCGCTGCAGCACAGGGTAGTTTCGGTGATACTAGGAGGTTCTTAGATGATGGGGCAAGAGTATTCCTGTATTAAAAAAGACGCTCTTCGCGATATGCAGGCAATAATTGTGAACATTTACAAAGGGAAAATATTGTTACACCTAATTGTCCCGGTTTGTCTTTCAAGCTTTTTTAGGTTTGCCTACATTTCCTGAAAGTCTTTAAGGCATTCAAAGATAACTTTTTTGCAAGCTCATATCACTACATGTTGGAAACTATTACCTGAAGGGCTGCCTTTTCCTTTTTTTATGGCTCACCACGTGCGTTGTTTCTTGCAAGATCTTTTGTTTTCTATACAGTGGACTATATCACCTATTACCTTTTGGTTGGCTTTATTGTCACCCTTATGTCCTTGCTTCTTATTGGTGAAATGTTATAGGCTTCCTTCCTCTTCAACGATTTGTCCCTCCCTGTAGTATGGACAAATTGTCTCCTTCCACAGCTCGCTTTCTTAGGGGCAATTTTTTCTTTCTGTTTAACTACTCTATCAGAGTATGTAATTTTCAGCGGGCTCTGTACTTCTACCCCTTTGGCGTCCCCCCCTGTTCGTACTGTCTTGCTCCCACCTGCCCTCATTGCTCCCACTCCGATTATTAGCTTTGGCCCCTTCCTCCCGCAGTCCATTTTGGCTTTGCAACTGTCCATGTTGCCTTTGCTCCACCCTCCTTCCCGCTGTCTGCGTTGGCTTCGCCCCACCCTCCTACCTGCTGCCCATATTGCCTGTGCCCCACCCTCCTTCCTGTAGTGTCCTCCGGCACGGGGAAGCGGTGCAGTCTACCCGCGCCGGCAAGGTTACGCTAGCGATGGCACGTGTCGTCATGCGCCAGCTATAAATAAAGGAGGAAAAACCACACAAAGGTGTCTGGAGTGATTATTCCGGCCGCAGCGATATTGCCATGTGCGCAAGCGGGCCGCTTGCGCACATGGCAATAGCGCCCCCACTACACTGGCGACGAGGGTAGAAACGACCCCATGTAGTGCTGAGCAATCACCCTAATTGGCTGGTGATTGGGGCCATCAGTGTGCCTTTAATCTGGGCTCTGGGCCCACGGAGTGTGACCTAGCCTTTTGCTGGCCTGCTGGGTGCCCGAGAAGAGTCTGCTGTGTCCAAGGCAGCCCCTGACGCCCCTGAATGTGCCTTGCATGAGAGGAATGCCCTTCCTGCACACCCGGAGGAGCCCACACAGGAGTGTGCCCCAGCACCCTGCTAACCACAAAAAAAAGAGAAGGAAAAGAGGAAAGGAGAGAGGAAAGACACCAAGTTGAGGCCGAGGACATACAGGCCACGGGTGAAGATCCTGACGAAGCCATCATCATCCTCGGCCAGGCGGCTGCTAGTGCGCCCAGGAGGTAAGCAGTGCACGTGCCACGAGGTGTGTCTGCGTCTGCGCCAAGATGGAGTCGATCCCCGCCATTGAGCCTTTCGTGGTGGACAGAGCACCTTCATCCCTTGTTCCGCGATGGAGAGACTGCACCGATCGCCTCCAGATCTACTTTAAAGGGGCGGGCATAGCCCGAGAAAGACGCAGAGGCCTACTCCTCCACCTCGGCGGTAAAGACATCCACAGCATCTACAAGACCCTAGTAGAAGCCACACCCAAAACATATTTCACACTTCTCAACGCCCTAAACGCGCACTTCGAGCCGATGGCGAATAGAGACTACGAAAGGTTTATTTTTCGCCAAGCAAGAAGTGGAGGAATCGTTAGACGCGTTCCACGGACGGTTAAAGGAGCTGGCCAGCACGTGCGGATTCCGCGACGAACAGGAAGAAATTCGAGGTCAGGTAATTCAAGGGTGCTACTCATCTAAACTCAGAGTAAACATTCTTCAGGAAGATGGCAAGCCTCTAGCGGCTATCCTCACCCTGGGCCGATCAAAGGAACTGTCACAAGCCAGAGCATCTGTAATGACAAATTTCTCTGTATGTTTTGGTGCATCTGTCAGTCACCAGGTCATTACTTACCACACCCTTTCTCAGGTTACAGAAAGACACCACATTTCACAATACTTACCCAAGAAAGGAATAAACACTGACAACATATAAGACCATTGCTGAGGAGCTCGCAAATAACAACAAGTCACCACACCTCCCAATCCAAGAGGGTACGCAGAAATTCACAACACCTCCTAATCTAAGAGGGTACACAGCGCATGCTCCTCCTAGCAATGTAATTTAGACATCCCTGATGGGAGGCACTTTCCCTTCCGTATCAACAATTACCCATTAGAGGGGAATCACCCATCCCTCTGTAAGTACTTGGTAAAAGGGTCTCAACCTTCCCTCACAAGGAATACCAACAAATGATATGCTCTAGGATTTCTTTATTACATGATAATAGGATGACAAAAGAAAGAAATAACTAAACATCACAGTAAACATTAGCAGCAATCATCAGCACATAGATATACATAGAGCCTGAAAATAAAAGCATAGTTAGATAAAGTTAGATATACATCGAACACCTCACCATAATCTTAGGCGTCTTGTCATCTGAAGAAGGGTCCGTCTCTCTTTCCCTCACTGGTTGGTTCCGGACTCTCTGTGGCACACACACGTCTGCACGTCTGCACCGTGATGTATCATCAGACCGCCAAAACACCAGACCAGCATCTCAGCATCTCTCCACCTCTCCGCCTCTCAGAAACTCTCTCTCTCTGCATCTCTCACGGACCCCCTTTCTCTAATATAGAACTCTATCCTCTATCGAAGCTTCTGGAAGAACCCGCCTACCTTTCTCACAAGATTCCTGTACTTTTCCACACCAAGCACCCAACAGCAGCTGGCCAAGCTTTTGTTCTGGCGCCAATGCGAAGAAGGCACATTCCTCCTGATAAGAACTGGTCTGCTCTGGTTCACTGCCGGTGAACAACACATGTAATCTCAAATATCACCTCTCACCTACAGAGGCTCAGAAGATGGCTGCAGTTTAGAATATGGAGTTGCTCAAGCATAGGCCTCTACTACTTGGAAAGCAGAATAATATTAGACCACGTCAAAGCCAATAGGCTAAAGTCATAATTCACCTAACTCAAATAACACTATGCACTTAATCCCTCAGTATCCACTATGGAGCACATGTGTGCACCATCACCAACAACTCTGCACCTCGACTCCCACACCTTCTATTCTTTGGCAAGATTATTGTAATGCAAGACCATCCTACATAAAGGCTAAAGTAACATAGCACACTAAAATCAGTACACAATGGTGGTGATCGAGGGTCATCACAGATCATCAGACCACTAAAGTGGCTCATGCACTACAGCATCTCACATGGAAGCGGCCCTCCACCGACCCATCAAGACGGAACAAGTCAATATGGTGGAGAAGGCGAACCTGGTGAGGCCAAAGGTGCGCCAAAACGCAGCGAGAAGACAGCAGGACAAGAAGAGGGAATGCAGTTACTGCGAAGGCACACCCCATCGCATGCAAGACAGCCCAGCAAGAGGGAAGAAGTGCAGTGCGTGCGGGTGGATGAACCACTTTGCGGCTGTATGCCGGTCAGCGAAATCAAAGAAAGAAGCAGCACAGACTGTAGCTGAAGAGCGAGACAGTGAAGATATGGATGACGACGCAGGAGACTACCCAGTCTACTATGTGTTTGCAGTTGATCAGACATGACGGAAGAGATGACGACTTCCAAAGTGCAGAAACAAAGTCCACCACCAGGAAGTGAGAGCCACTATTGACACTGGGGCCTCAATTGAACTGATGGCTGCCAGTGCATACAACCAACTAAGTACACACCCACCCCTACGCGAGGCATGGATAAGAGTATTTGCCTACGTCCAGAATACACCCATCCCACCCCTGGGATGCTTCAAGACTGAACTGCAACACCAAGACCTCAAGATCCCCACGACAGTATACGTGACGAAAGAAGGCAGCGGTATGCTGATAAGTGGGCAATCAGCTGAAGAACTGAGGCTAATATCATTCGCCATGGCAGTACAGGAAGAGGAACTAGAGGCCATCATGGAAGAGTTCGAAGACGTCTTCAAAGGTATTGGATGCCTGAAAGGGAAGGAAGTCTCTCTCCATATCGACCCGTCAGTCCAACCGGTGACGCGGAGGCACAGGCGCATTGCGTTCCACCTATGAAAGAAGGTCAAGGAAGAACTGGAGGCGCTGGAGAAGCAAGGGATTATCAAAAAGGTCAGCGGGCCCATCCAGTGGGTGTCCCCGATCGTAGTGGCATGGAAACCAAAACAACCGGGGCAAGTCCGCATCTGTGTGGACATGCGCCTCCCAAACGCCGCGGTGAAGAGGGAACATCACCTAACCCCGACCATCGACGACATACTGGAAGAACTGAACGGCGCGAGGTGGTTCTCGAAGATGGATCTCCGGTCCGGTTATCACCAACTACCACTACATCCGGACTCCCGATACATCACCACCTTCTCTACGCACGTCGGTCTCAGGAGATACCGACGCCTCAATTTCGGAATGTCGAGTGCCACGGAGGTGTTTCAAAACACCATCCGTGAAGTCCTCAGCGGACTCCCAGGGGTTCTAAATGTAAGTGATGACCTACTCATCTACGCGTCATCCATAGAAGATCACCATAGGAGACTTCAGGGGGTTCTCCAGAGGATCAAAGAATCCGGACAGACCCTCCACAGAGAGAAGTGCCAATACTTGAAGAACAAGATCAGCTTCTTTGGCTACACATTCTCGGACCAAGGAGTGGCCCCAAACCCCGACAAGGTGAGAGATGTACAAGAGACCCCTGCACCATCCAATATCTCGGAGATAAGAAGTTTCCTGGGGATGGTGAACTTTTGCGGATGTTTCGTCCCCAACCTGTCCAACCTCACAAAGCCCCTCAGGGAACTGAAAAAATCTTCCACCACTTGGCAATGGGGCCCCGAACAGGAACAGGCTTTCAAGGATACTAAATCTGCCCTATCAGCAGATACGACACTGTCATACTTTAACCCGACCAGATCCACCAACGTCGCAGTGGACGCCAGCTCAAATGGGCTTGGAGCCGTGCTCACACAGCTGCAAGGGAATGGAGAGTGGGTCCCGATAGCATACGCTAGCCGTTCACTGACGGACAGGTAACAGAGGTACTCGCAAATAGAGCAAGAAGCGATTGCCATCCACTGGGCCTGTCGGCACTTCCACATCTACGTATACAGCCACAAACCCCTCATCCCCCCTGTTTCAAGGGTCAGCCTCCGAACCTCCACCGAGGATTGAAAAGTGGATCCTTCATCTGCAGGGATATGACTATCGAGTGGAGTACAAGCCGGGCTCGTCCAATCCAGCGGACTACCTCTCGAGGCATCCCCGAGCGGCCCCAAAGCAGAGGAAGAGGATGCAGAAGACACTGAAGAATATGTCCGGTTTGTATCGGAAAGATCCCGACCACTGCCTATGAGTCTGGAGACTATTGTCGAAGCCACCTGGAATGATGAATGCCTACAAATGAATGTGAACACAGTCCAATCGAATTACTGGCGCCCCATTCAGTCCACCATGATCAGACGGACGCCGCAAGTAAAGACCGTCTTGGAATCAATGGTGCGAGTCAAGGATGAACTTTCGGTCAACAACCGGGGCTCTCTGCTCCGAGGGCTACGACTGGTAATGCCATCTAGCCTGACTCAGCAAGCAGTCGACCTCGCCCACCGGGGACATCAAGGCATGGTAAAGACCAAGAGCCGGCTGAGAGCCAAGGTGTGGTTCCCAGGAATGGACACACTGGTTGAACAGACAGTCAGAACATGCACATGGTGCCAAGCAGCGGGGCAACCGGATCGCCCTCACCCCGTCATCACGGAAGAAAACCCCCAACGACCATGGGAGTGCGTGAGTGTGGACTTTGGACACCTCCCAGATGGAAGCTATGCACTGGTAATCATCGATGATTTCACAAAGTACCCTGAGGTTGAAATTGTGGGGAGTCAGACAGCCACGGAAGTCATTACCAAGTTTGAGAAGACCATTGCCACCCATGGAATATTTGAAGTGGTGAAGACAGACAACGGTCCACCCTTCCATGGACAAGTGTTCGCGGACTATCTCCAGACCTGGGGAATTCAGCACCGGAAGGTTCATGCGTACTCTCAACAAAACAATACGCATTGCGCATGCCGATGGATCACCGCTAGAGAGGGCAATATACAGCTTCCTGCGAGAATACCGTTTGACGCCCCATCTCACAAACGAGGCAGCCCCGGGACCGGCGAGCATGGGCCGAGTGGTGAGGGACACCATCCCGCATCACCCAAGCTGGACCCCATCCCAGATTGACGCTGGAAAGACCCTAGCCAACCGGACCGACTCCAATGACCAAGTCAGTGCCAAACGACGGGCCCAGAGGTCTGTCATTCAAGTGAGAGATATCAAGGACAGATACCCTGGGAGCAAATTCCGGCTTCCATTTGAGCATAAGCCTTGGACAGTCATCCGTAGAACCGGCACCATGGTAACAGCTCGGAGAGGAACAGAAGTAGTCACTCGCACTCAAAAAGGTGCACGCCGGAACTCCGGACCTGCAGGCGTCAGACTACCCGGATGCCAGGCCCCGTCAACCGGCGGCGGAAGAGGGCCCAGAGGGGCCAGGAATGACACCCACTGAGGATGAGAATCTATCAGACCAGGACACACTGCCACTGCCGGTAACGCCTGTGGGGAGTCTGTCGAGTTCCACTGCGGAATCCAAGGAGAGTGAATCCTCGCAAGGAATGACCCCATCATTGCCATCATCACGGGGAGAACACTCCAGGTATGGACTGAGAAGAAACCCAGCTCCATCCTCCAGGCTGGCCGACTTTATGGTGTGACGATCCTGGGACTGGAATTCTAGTGACTGGTAACAGATCAAAAATGATCATTGTTTGGAGTGATTATTGCGGCCGCAGCGCTATTGCCACGTGCGCGAGCGGCCCCACCCCCACTACACTTCCCTCGGTCTGTGTTGGCTTTGTCCTGCTGTCCATGTTGACTTTGCCACCACGCTCCCTCCCGCTTTCCATGTCGGCTTTCCTTCCATCCTCCCTCCTGTTGTCGATGATGGCTTTGGCCTCTCCTGCCTTGCGCTGTCAATGTTGGTTTTGCCCCCTCCCTTTCGCTGTTCATGTTGGCTTTGATCCCTTCCTTCCACTGTACATGTTGGTTTTGCCCTCCAACTCCCTCCCTCTGTGGTCTGTGTTGGCTTTGTCCCTTCCTTCTCTCTGCCATAATTCTAAACACCACACTCTCATGACAGGATAGCGTCAGCATTCAACCCGAAACAGCTTTTAGTGGAATAATCTATGTTTTTCAAGCAGTTAGCATAATAGTGTCCATGTTTCACCTGGAACTGCCTATCACCATTTCCAACGCCCTAATAAGACCTCTCCTACAATTCTGAAAAGCTGGCCAAACGTGACTTTTCTTGACATGCATCAGGCTGAAGGATTACTGTGGAGATTCAAAGCAGAAATCAATCTTTTTTAGGTTTTACCTGTGTGCTTTCTGTGTTGCCATGCTGCCACCTCCCTACTGCTGTGTTCCTTACCCCTCCCATGCTACTTCTCACCTGCCCATGTTTCCCCCTACCGTAAAAAAAAGCACAATGGTGCAGACACTGTTGGCTGGGCCATTGCGCTTTTTGCCCTCACCCGCCCTCTGTGTTGCGTACCCTCTCCCACCGTGTTGCCTCCTGAAAGGAGTTTAAAAAAACTATAATGCAGCCAGCACTGGCCACATTCTAGCGTTTTTTTTTTTTAACTTTCAACTATGCTGCTGTAGAATATGCCCCCCCCCCCCCAAAACAAAATCAACAAACCCAACACCTCACGTGGGTAAGACATATTGGCTTTTCTAATGCTTGTTAACTTTTCAACTATCTATTACTCAGAGTTCCTATTGTAAATATCACCTAGTTGGACACTGTTGCTTATTACAAATCAGAGACGTTTTAAGGAATGGTCAAAGTGGGATCTGGCCGAGGGTCCCAGCATTTCAGGGGGCCCCCTGATAGAGCCAGCTCTGCTCTGCTCTGTGGAGACTCGTGCCCAATCACCACGAATAACTCTTAAACAGATTGTTTTTAACCCTTTGCATGCGTCGGATGGCCCTCGGCCGTCTGATGTCACAGTGGGTGTGTGCATTCATATTAGTGAGCTATAATGAAAACAGACATCACTATCCCAGCATAATAGATGTAAACATGTTTAGAATTTTGAGGAGTGTGTCTGTGCACTGTCAATGACCTGGCCAAAGGGAGTATGAAAGAGCTGCATTTAGATCATAGTTTTCAAAGATATTATGAACAGGGCCCCCCAAAATACGTTTGACCTGGGGCCCCCTAAATTCCTGTTACAAATGTCGTGCGTGAGCACACTTCTGTTGCTTTTATAAATGTGTGCCAGCACACGCTTTAAGTTTGTTAATGTAAATGAGCATTATAGGCCTTGATGCACACTAACATAATATATGTGAGTTTATCGGGTTGGATTGCGTGAATGGCTCACGTGTGCAAGGCCTGATGTTTAGGTCTTGTGGTAACGGTCTAGTTGTCCGCTACCAGAGGCGGAACCGGAAGACCGCTTATCGGAACCGGAAGGCGGCCATCTTGTGTACGCCGGGCGGCCGAGGGAGAGTCACGCAGCTCCGGCACTCCGGGGAGGAATAAAGAACATGTTAAACACATGCACGACTCCTGGCCTTTATTGTATAAGCAGCATTCTCACAATGGCGACGAGGCGGGATCTGAACTAGATCAAAAAGAAGAAAAAAAAAAAAAACGAACAGAGAAGGAAAAGGGAATAAGGCCATCCTACAGTTAAGCATAAGGAGCGACCCCGGAGCGAGTGACGTCAACATTGCCGGACTACATAGCGGTACCTGCAACGTGCTACAGCCACCCGACCAGCAGGTGAAGGAGGTGAAAAGTGCGAGCACTGGAGGCGCATCGCGCGGAGCGAGGTCCACACGGCGAACCTAGCAAGACACGCGGTGGGGGAGAGAAGCATTACCTGGCACCGGACCACCCCACACCACAGCACGCTGGCGGACCAGCAGGCGAAAGGCCAAGCAGAGCAGAAAAGGACAGATCACGGGTGAACCCAGCCACAGAGGGTGCAACGGGTGGAGCAGACAGCAGGGGGAGCAGCGAAAGGGACAGAGAAGAAAGGCAGGCGCCAGGCAGCCCTCCCAACAACGCAGTTCCCGCTCAGGAAGTCCCGAGGTACGACGGAAGAATGGCGACACCGTCCACATCCCTCACCCACATGGTGCCCTTCCTTCCAAAAAGGGGGAACCCACGATGCCGTGGGAGGATTGGAAGCGATACTTCCTTAATTATTTGGAAGCTCTGGAGGAGGAGAGTGAGGCCGCTTACACAAGCCCAAGCAGAAAGAAGATACCATTACACAATCTGGGCCCGGAGGGACTGAGAGTCTACGACACTATAATCAAAAGTCCAAGAGACGCGGCCGACAACGACGTATTCAGTCATGCCCTAGAAGACATGGACGCACACTGCAGGCCGGTGGTGTGCGTGGCTATAGACAGATACAATTTTTTCCAGAGAAAACAAGGAAGTGGAGAGACGGTCGATGAGTATGTGGCGGCATTGCAAAAGTTGGCACTGACGTGTAAATTTGGTGCCCTCCACGATGAGCTGGTAAGGGACCAAATCATTATGCACACATCGAGCACACACGTTCAGGAAAAACTGTGGGTGAACGGCGACGCTCCCCTAAAGGAGGTATGGGCATTGGTGAAGAAAGCAGAGATGTCCAAACGATGTGCTCAAGCTGCCAGGAAAGACACGGGAGGCACACAAACAGTATGTAGAGTCATGGTGCACAACAAGGGAGACAAAACCAAATAACGGGAACCACCAAGAGGCCAAGACACCAGAAGAGGCCAACATTCAGGGGGAGCAACCCCGAAGACTGAAAGGGTGGAAGGCCGAGCTGCTACAGATGTGGGAGCGCATCGCACCTGGGCATTGACAAGGCATGCCCAGCGTTTAGGGCAAAGTGTGTGTTCTGCGGAGTATTTGGGCACTACGAGAAAGTGTGCCGTCGAAAACCAAAGAGAACCACAGTCAAATACATAGAGCAAGGCGGCCCAGAAGAAGAAGAAACGCAGGTGGAAGAAGAGGACCTGGAAGAAGTTCTCTACATCGATGCCCAAGTCCTGGACGTGAGCTGTAAAGAATCAGACAAATCAAGACTCAACATGCACATCGGAGGAGTGCCGATTGAAATAATAGCAGACTCAGGAGCCCCCATCACAATCATCCAAAGACAAGTGTGGGGGGAAAAGTTCGGGACGAAAGTAAAGGACGCGCTGCGTCCCATGGATGTGAGACCGGTCACCTACACAGGGCAGAAAATACCCATGCTGGGCTATTGCCCTTTACTATTCGAATTCAAGGAGCGCCAAGCCAACTGCAAACTATACGTAGCGGAGAAGGGACCATCGGTGCTTAGTTGGAAAGATCAAGGCGCGCTGGGGATCCAGCTGAATCCAGGAGGTATAGAAAAAGTACTGCTGATGAACAAGGAGGATGGAAGAGAGGACGAAGCA
Organism: Lissotriton helveticus; assembly: GCF_964261635.1. NCBI lineage: Eukaryota > Metazoa > Chordata > Amphibia > Caudata > Salamandridae > Lissotriton > Lissotriton helveticus. The sequence goes on along the minus strand of NC_136067.1, from coordinate 168,854,272 downwards.
TGGCACAGAGAATACCCAAAAGTGTTCAGCGGACAGATAGGAGAATTGACTAAGTTCAAGCACATGATACGGTTGAGAGAAGGAGCCAACCCGGTCATCCACAAGGTACAAAACATTCCCTTCCGTTGCAGAGAGGCGGTACAAGAAGAACTCGACAGACTGGAGAGGAGTGGAGTGATACAGGCCATAGAGAGCGCGGAGTGGCTGTTACCCTTGGTGGTAGCTCAAAAGCCAAATGGCAAGGTGAGGCTGTGTGTAGACCTCAGGGAACTTAACAAAAATATCCTAATTGACAAATTTCCACTCCCACGCATAAATGAGATGCTGGCCAAAACCAAAGGGATTAAATGGTTTTCGACTGTGGACCTGTCATCGGCCTACCATCAGGTAAAACTCCATCCATCCAGCAACCACCTAACCTCCTTCATAACACCGTTCGGTGTTACAAATTTTTGAGAATGCCGTTTGGACTGGCGTCGGCGGCAGCTGTGTTTCAAAAGCTTATGCACAGACTCTTTCAAAAGGTGGAAGGAGTTCAGTTTTTCCAGGATGATATCCTCGTAATGGGGAAATCCAAACAGGACCACAACGAGAAACTACACACGGTACTACGCACATTACAAGAAAACGGACTCACCGCAGAATGGTCAAAGTGCAAATTCGGGGTGCAGTCAGTTACCTATCTGGGTCATGAAGTGAGCGAGAAAGGAATAGAGCCGAAGAGGACCAACCTGGAGGCAATCAAGAGCGCACCGGCCCCAGGGAAGAAAGAAGACGTCAGGTCATTCCTGGGTATAGCCGAATTCTATAGCAAATTCATTCCTAACTTTGCTACTAAGACACACTGCCTATGCCAATTGCTGAAGGAGAGGAACGGATTCAAGTGGAAAAAGGAGGAGCAGGAGGAATTTGAGTCCTTGAAGCGGGAAATGGGCGAGGCCATACCCCTTACAGGATTTGACCCGGACGCAGAATCCAAACTTACCACCGATGCCAGTGACCGAGGCCTGGGAGCAGTATTAAAGCAAAGAACAGTAAATGGTGAGATAACAACGGTCAGCTTTGCATCCAGATCCCTGGCACCCAACGAGTAGAAGTTCAGTGTCATAGAGAAGGAGATGTTAGCGGTGGTATGGGCGATGGAGCGCTTCAGGCAATACTTGTGGGGAGCCAAGTTCTTGGCGGCCACGGACCATAAGCCCCTGATTAAGGTATTGACATAGAATGGTCATGCACATGCCACCCCGAGGATAGCAAAAATGACACTAAGACTGCTAGACTTCGTGTACGAGGTGGAGTACATACCGGGGCCTCAGAACAAAATAGCAGACTTCCTGAGTAGTGCGGCGGCTAAGGAAGGAGCGGAGGAACAGAAGACACCGGGATGGGAAGGCTACATGGTGGCGACCGTGCAAGACATGGAGCAAGTGATCAGTGCGCAAGAATGGGAAGAGGCTTACAAGCAGGATGAAGACTTGGAAGCAGTGAAGGGGTATGTCATCCATGGGTGGCCGGAGAAGAGGCACCTGAAAGAGACCTTGAGGAGATACTGGGAAGTGAGAGACGAGCTGTCACTAGGAGAAAACCCCCTGTTCCTGTTCAGGGGTGACAAGGTCATTCCCCCCCAGGGACTCATAGACCACTTGATGGTGTTGTTACATGAAGGACACCAGGGAATCACAGACAAAAGCCCTAGCCAGATAGGCGTACTGGTGGCCGGCAATCGACGCCCAAGTGGAAAGACATGTGAGAATGTGTGACTCCTGCTCCAAAGCGGACAAATCCCAATCTATGCTGAGGCCACAGATGGGGAAGTTTCCCGTGCCGAGTGGACCATGGGAGATGGTATCCATTGACATCATTGGACCCATCCTGAACATTGAAGGGGTACAGAAATACGCTATAGTGTTAATTGACAGGTACTCCAAATGGCCGGAGGTAGAAGTGAAGGACACAGTGGATACTGAAGCGGTGATAACGTTCTTGAACGCCGTATTTATAAAAGAAGGAATCCCCAAGGTCATAACGTGCGACAACGGGCCCCAGTTCGTATCGGCCAAATGGGAGGCCTTCATATCCAGGAATGGGATAGAGGTCAAACACACTCCCATATATCACCCAGCTGGGTATGGACTGGTGGAACGTTTCAATCGTGTGATAATGGGGACAGTCCAAGCAGCCATAAATGACGGACAAGATTGGGAGAAGGAGTTGCCCAAGATGTATTGGGCCTACCGCATCACGCCAGGCAGCACGGGTTACAGCCCCTTTAGGGTATTGAGGGGAAGAGAGCCATTCACAAAAGACAACATGGCATGGAGACAGATGGTGGTGCAAAGCAAGTGGTCTCCAGCTATCGTGAGGAGAAATCTGGAGAAAGCACAGGAGACTTACACAGAACATTTTAACAAGAGACGCAATGTGCAAGGAGTGTCACTGGAGAAGGGGGACTGGGTGAGAGTGAAGGTGGCGACCATGAGAAGGAAGGGAGAGAGCAAGTTCACACCGCCCCTGCAGGTATTAGAGCCATATGCCAGATCGGCATTACTCAGCGACGGCAAGGTGTGGTCGCAGGACAGAATGGCAAAGTGCAGCAAAATACTGAGGTGGGGAGCGGAAACGGACGAAGAAATGGAAAGGGAGGACAAGACGGAGAATGAGGAATGTCGAGGAAGGAGGCGAGAGCACATAGATGAAGGGAAGCAGCAAGCAGAAGAGAGAGAGAACACTATAGACGAAAGCAGCAGAGAGAAGAGAAAGAAGGTAGCACAAGCAGAAAAGGAAAGGACAATGAAAGGCATGAATATAAAGGGGAAGGAGCAAGGACACGGAGAGCGAGCACGGCACCAGACACACTAAGAAGTGAGAAGGAAGAAGGAGTGGTGATGACGAGAGCGGGAAGAATCGTGAGAATTCTCGAGAGGTTTAAAGACTTTAATATGGACATCAAGTAAGAGGGTGTATTCTTGTTAATGTTATCAGTTGCATAAAGGGGGGAGATATGTGGTAACGGTCTAGTTGTCGGCTACCAGAGGCGGAACCGGAAGACCGCTTATAGGAACCGGAAGGCGGCCATCTTGTGTACGCCGGGCGGCCGAGGGAGAGTCACGCAGCTCCGGCGCTCCGGGGAGGAATAAAGAAAATGTTAAACACATGCACGACTCCTGGCCTTTATTGTATAAGCAGCATTCCCACAGTTCTCAATTAACATTAGGATTTCTGCTTCTGTGAGTGAAGGCTATCAAAAGGTTAGTATGAGAAAATGTGACGTATTTTTCGGCTCATGGTGCTTCACCTTGAGAAGGTTGTCCATTATCTACTGAATGTTCAGGGCAGCTGTATGAGGCTTCTGCAAAGTGGCTTGTGCAGTTCTGCGCTGGAGGAATTTTAAAAGTAACAAAGATTGCTGCTTCCACACTTAGTAATAGGTCTAATAAAAGCTTTTGTTTGTTTTTTTTGCAAACACAAGTTCTGAACACATTATCCTCCACCTGCTCCATTGAACTTCCATGTGGAAGAATATATAAATGTTTCTTCTTGATATCAAGGTGCAACGTAGTAGCCATTTTACCAGCCATTGATACACTAATGCAGAGTTGGGGAGTGTCTGTGAAAAATATCTCAAGTCAGGAAACACCCTGTTTGGTAATTCAAGCTGAAGATGAGTAGCACAAGAGTTTGGACAATCCACAAAGAGACACTAGGAAGAAGAGATTAAAAACATACAGTTAATAAATTCACTAAACCCTGGGGCAAAAGCAACCTTTCCAATGCACCATAGTCCAGGAGGCCTATAAATAAAAAGAAGATACAGGAAACCATATTTAAGCACTTCCTACATTAATTTCCATTTTGTAATGGTGAATAGAAAAGAGGCTCTGCATCTCAATATGGCGTTGTATGTATTATTATAATAATAATAGTTATTATTATTGTCATTACATTGCTAGAGCACACAATCACCTAAAAAAGATGTCCTGGCCTGAGCTTACAGCCCCATTTTCCAACTAGATACTCAGTTACAAGGCGAACAACCACATTTGAGCAGCTTCCTAAATCGTTTATGTTCAGAAATCTTCCTAAAAGAAATAGGCATGTGTTGTAATCATACTACAGGTATTGTCCTTTTAATGCTAAAGAACACAAATCGCGGCCAGGGCGATAGCAGTTGTGCTGAAGGTAGAGAGGGCCAATCTGAGCATAGGGCGTGTGGACAATAAGCAGAGACTTGAAAAAGAAACATTTTTAACACACAAAGCCAATGCAGTTTTTTAAAGCAGATGTAGCAGAAGAGGTTCTGGAAAGCGGCAGCCGATTTTAAAATATCACAGAGGCGCTTGATCAGATAGTTGGGAAAACCTAGGAATAAAGAAATCCTATGGTTTAACTGACTTATGTTGGTAGGTTACATATTCAATAGTAAGTATTCTGCAGGAAGCAGAGGTAACATCTCATGAAGTCTTTTGAGGAGTGAGAAACATGTTGGAGCTATCCTTTTTACATCGGATATCAAAGATGGATTGATATCATAGATAAACCCCAGGTTCTGGACAGCAGATAATCTCACAACGAAAAATCATACTGAGCTGGCCAAAAGTCTGTGGGGAGAGCGCAAGGGAACTTATTCACATCGCAACAGAGGACCTCAGTTCTATCTTTATACTTGATGGCGTTCAAGTTCGTCCAGGTAGTGATTTTACGGCAGTGATAGAAGTTCTGATACAGAGCAGGAGCCGTTGAGTCCAATGAGATCAAAAGTTGGGGATCGGCCACATAGTTCATGAAGTCAACACCCTGATTTGCGGAGTAGCTGAGCTAGCAGCCTCAAGTAAATATTAAATAGAGTAGGACTCAGTGCCGAGCCTTGAGGAACACCCGGTTTGTTGCCTCGAAACTCAGAATGAAACAGTAAAAGATGAATCACCTGAGCTTTATTGTCAAAATATGTAGCGCATCCACTTTGAAGCTGTATCCTTTATACCGATTTCAGCTAGCCTAGAGATCAGGCTCTCCTGGGAAACAGATATAATAATAATACTAGAGTAACACAATTTCCCTTGTTGACTGCCCTCCTAAGGCCGCCCAGGACAGACACCAATGCAGTTTGGTTCCATGTACATGAGAAAAGCCAGACTGGACAAAGTCCAACACATAATTTTTCTCAGGATAAAGTGAGAGACTAATGATTCGCATGCTTCTTCAAAATGTTAGCTGGGAACGGAAGCAGTAAGATAGGCTGGGAATTACTGAGGATGGCAGGATCCACTGAAGGCTGGTTTAAATGTGGCACCACCCATGCTTTTTTTCCAGTCTGAGGGGACAGTTACAGATGACAAGGAGGCATTGTGGATGAATTTCAAGTATTCTGACAAGGTGCTGGCGAGATCCTACCACATTCTCAGCGGAAAAGAATCCTTTGAAGTCCCAGAGGAGATGGAAAATGCCAACTACTGGAAGTTCATGCCTGAGATTTGCCAGCGAAGGTGACTTGGTCGTTGATACCTCTTCAGCAAAGGCCAAGGTCTGATGACCAGTGCTCTAAATACTGCCCCAGACAGAACACGTTGCTGATGGCAACAAACTCTTCATAATGTTGGTGATCTTGTTTTCAAAATAGAGAGCAAGAAGGTTAAAAAAGGGCTTAAGGATGTGCCAATTGAGTGGTACACACAGGTTGTGTTTGATAATGATTGTGTGATGGCGAAGATCTTCCTATATGAGTTCAAGGCAGAGGGTATCTCAGTGTAGAAATTAGCTTTAGCAGTTGCAATGAGCTTTTTGTAAGATTACAGAGTGCTGTTAAGTACCACCTTGGCCTCTAGAGCATAATTAGTTTGCCATAGCTTTTCCAGTTATTTGCAATCGATCTTGGCTCTTCCTACTGCCTCACTGTACTAAGATGCAGTTGCTCGACTGCATGAGTACACTAACTTCTTAGTCAGTAACATATGCAAACCTGATGCAGTTCACCGACTACAAGTCTCTACTATTGTCAGCAGATAACCCGAGGCAGGTCTATTCTAACAGATTATTCAGAGCGTTCACATCTACCTTAGCCCAAGGGTGTCTCATATTTGCAGAAAGTTTTACAATGGCTTTGAGTTGAACACACTCATTTCGAAATGGATCAGAAAGTATTCTACCGTATCTGCAGCAGAATGGACCCTATAGTAACTAGATGTTCTGAGCCAAAGATAAGGTCGGGGACATGACAAGCCTTATGCGCAGGACCACAGACATATTGTTTTAGCACAACCACCTCAAGAGAGTTTGATAAAATCAGCGATATAAGAATTAGAATCCTACTATGCCCACAGATTAAAATCGCCAAGTAGAAGGAAGGTAGAATGAGAGAAGCAAGCATGTAATAAAGTCCCAAAGGCATCAGTGAAATGTGTAGCTGCGCCAGAAGGATGATAGCTGACCAGCCTTGTCAAGGTGATCGACCCTGAAAAGTGCATCAAGAACCCCACAAGTTCAGCCTTTGAAATCTCACGAGGTCTAAAGCCTGGATGTAGGAAGCTAGCTCTTCATATGATAAACCAAAATGACGTATATCGTGCAAAGTTTCCAGAGGTTCCCTTATGAGTGGACAGGGGCTTGCTCAAGCAATCCCAAGGTGCCCTTCTAGCAGGTAGTGTGGTCGAGCAGCCTTAGGCTCATCAGAGAGTAGTGTTAGACATTTGCAAATACACACAAAAGTCAATAAATAATGCACATAAGTCAATAAGTAGATCCACAGCTATTTATAAAAATGATATATGTTTAGGTACCAGAAATAATACGATCAGGTAAGTACATTTTACAAGAGAAATACTTGACATTTTTAAAAAGTCGACACTTAGTGCATTTTTCAGAAGCTGCAACGTTATCCTATGGGAGGAAATACAAGTACAGCATTCAGGTATAGTACAGCCACTTACAAGACCAATCTCCAGGACTTAAGGTGAGTAGTGGGCAAGTTCCAAGGCAGCACCAGCAGGTATCCTCGAGCAGCATTAGGGTGGCCAGGTTCAATGGTGCTATACAGCAAAGGGTGCTCAGTGTTAGTCTATGGGGATCGCTCTTCGTGAAAAGAGGCTGCAGGATTTGACTGGGAAGCCAGTCGGGTTGAACCAAAAGGAGGGTTCAAGTCTTGCGATGCTAGGGGACGTGGGGACCCCTGTGGTCCTCATCTCCACTGGTCCGGGCAGCTTGGTGCAGAGGGTCTTTGAGGTGTCGAGATTCTTTGTCCGGCAGCACTCGCGATTGAGGGGGCCTGCAAACAGAGGCTGCAGGCACGGTCGGGGAGTTCACGAGTGGTGAACCCAAAGTGGACTCTATCTACTGTGGGCTTCGGGACCACGCTGATACCGTTGGCCCACTTCGGTTTGGACTGGGGGCTCTGGTGCAGTGGTGCTTGGTGGTGGCAGGTCATGGCGCTTCCGGAGTGCTAACGGTTCTTCTTGGGGTGCCTGCAGGCTACAGGGGAGCAGTTTCACTGCTCCACAGGCGTTCTTGAGTCTTTATTGAAGGCAGGCCATCCTACAAGGCTTTGGAGGCACGACAGCTGCAGGACGAGTCGTCTTTGGTGTGATTCAATGGGGAACAGCAGACAGGCTGTTGCTCTTCTTCAGCCTTCTGGTTTCGCATATCTTCAGTATTCTTCTTCTTTGTAGGTCATCAGAATCTGATTTCTTGGTGCTAGGGGCTCCCCTAAATACTACATTTAAAAGCGTTAGCGGAGAGCAAGGTAGTAGCCAATCGGCGACTTACCCCTGGGGTCACTATGCCCCCTATATGGCCACTTCCTGTGGGAAGTGGGCATAATGTTGTCCCAGAGTTCCTAAGTTTGCCATCACCAAAATGGCTAACTCTGAAAAGTCGCCTCCACTTCAGGCAGCCCACAAAGGGGTGGTACTGGATGGAGGGTGGACATGCCTACCTGACTAGCTAATTTTCTCACCTGTCCAGGCGCCAAAGGGCGCTGGACAAAGGGGGTCGGCTTTCTCCCCTGTGAGATTAGCCAGATTTGCATACCAAAGGCGGTGTGCTCTTTGAAGCTCCCCTGTCTAATCTGCAGGTCATCCTGTGGGAGAGAGTGTATCAGTCTCGGCGCAAGCAAGCCCTGTCTCTGGCCTCTTGAGAGCAACAGCCCTCACTCTCGGGGTGAGAAACTCGTCACTGGTAGCAGGCTGGTGAAAACCAGTAACCGGCATACCAGTAGTTTTCAGGGGGCACCTCTAAGGGGCCCTCTGTGTGCAGTTGTTAATAAATCCAACACTGACATCATTGTGCGTTTATTAATACGATATGCTTGATTTCAAACATCCCTATTTTCAATGAAGCCATCATGCAGCTGGCGAACTCATTTTCACCAGTGTCCAGCACATGTACTTAAAATGACCTCCCTGTTCATTTTTACTGGCAGCACTGGAACTGACCAGCGAAGGGGAATGTCTGCTCATGTGGTTATGCCCTCACATGTAGTACAGTGCGCCCTGACTTAGGTCAGTAAGCCCGGCTGTAGGAGTGCCTATACTGCATGCAATGTGTCTACAGGCATGGAACACAGGGAGTGTGCCATGTTGTGTTATCACTTTTTGTCTGCACCAAGACACGCAGCCTGCAGTGGCAGTCTGTATGTGCTTGGTGCGGGGTCCTTTAGGGTGGCATAATTCCCACTGCAGCCCTTAAGGACCCTCTTTAGCCTCCTTGCCCTGGGTAATAAGGGTACCTTTTACTAGGGACTTTCAGAGAGTACCAAATATGTTGCCAATTGGGGAAACAATTGTACAGTTTTGGGAAAGAGCTCTGACCTGAAAAGCAGGAACCCAGTGCACTTCAGTCTAAATCACATCAAATACCTGGCAAAAAGTGAGGGTGTCCATGTCACAAAGGATCACTTTCCTACACTGGCGATCCCAGGAGTCTTTAAAAAGAATTGCAAATCCACCCGACCACCTGGACGAGGGAGGTTTAGGAACTTATACCTCTAAGGACAGGCTGCCCCAACTCACGATTGGACTTGGGAGTCTCCAAGAATCAGCGATTAAGGGAATATCCAGATTATCATCAAATAATACATCATGGATATCTACTTCATGCTTTGTAAGAGAACGAGCGTTGGTAAAAACACACTGCGTTTTAAGCAGGACAACGTGATTGTATACTAACTCACTGTTCCATCCTAGCCTCTCCACATTCTAGCAGGCCAGTGGTTGATTTCAGACAGCTGAGGCCACAGATCCCACGAATTGAGGAATAAACCTCATCCTCCTGGCCCTCTCCATCCTGCCCGCGCTGCAACCACGCCCCAGCCGATTTTTACCATATGGTGTGGCAAAGTCCCACCCTAACATCGTTCTGGGCCGGGGTGGAGATTGAACTCACACAAACTCTAGGGTGGGAGGTCCCCCATGAACCACTACGCCTCATCCTGGGAGTGTTCGATGGCCTCGATGGATCCCGGGCCGATAAGCGCTTCCTGGGAACGGCAGTGGCAGTGGCAGTGGAAAAGCGCGACATCGCGGCGCTCTGGTCCCAGGCAAAGCCGCCCACCGTGCGGCGCTGGAGGCGGAGGGTGGACTGGTGTGGAATCCAAGAAGAATGCCTCTTCGAGGCACGGGGCTGCCCCGAACTCTTTGGTAAAATATGGGGCAAATGGTTTAACTTACTGCCAGTATGATGAGTCCAAATGGTTATGTATATGATAAGTAACGGGCGGGGGCAGTGGTACGTCCACAGGGCCGTGTGAGTCGAAGCTGTCTTCCTTTAATGTACTGTATCTGAATAATGTGTATGATTGCTACCAATGTATTTGTGTTGATCTTTGGAAAATTGAATCAACTTTACTATCCAAAAAAAAACCTCATCCTCCTTCAACATTGCAGGGATGAAATGACAGCCAACCTCCCTCTTAGATACAAAAAAAGGCCTTACAGTACCTGCAATGTGTAGGAGGCAATGTCAATGTTGTGTCGGACTACAACAGTGACAACCGACAGCATGGCTGGTGCTGTGAATGGCCAGTGAGGGAACGGGCGCAGATGGGCTTGTCTTTGCTGTACCTTCGTGCGGGGATCCCCCATTTGTCCACATTACCCCTCCAGTACCTCCTTCAAGCACATGAGCCAGCCAATGCACAGTGCAAAGGAAAGAACTTGTGTATTCGTCAGTCAAATCAAATCAAATCAAGCTTTATTCGGATCATTCAAAATGTCCATAAAAGCATATTATAAAATACAATAATTCATTTACAATCAATATCTAAGTTTTATCCAAAAATAATACTAAAAACACCATTTTGACATGATTCTAAAAGGTGTACAGGTTCGTAATATACATATGCTTACATTAATTCATAATTCAGTTTTTCTAAGTAAACTAAGCCATTCCTTTGTTTGATTGCCAACAGTATGTAACAAATCACTCCATTACAGACTGTCATTTTTTCCAAATTCCTTAAATAATGAAAAGCTATTTTATAGGAGAACAGGGTATTAACCTTAAAAATTGGACGGAGATACATTTTCCTAATATCAATATAAAATTGACAAAAAAGTAAAAAGTGGAGGGTACTTTGTTTGGACCTACCGTCACACGGACAATTCGGAAGTTTAGAGCACCACTTGCCCCTTTTAGGGAAGGCAAATAAATAGTGTAGTGTGCTCAACCTCAGTCTGGTTAGGTAGAATCTGTGTTGTACATTCGTTACAAATACGAGGTATGGTTGTAAGCCTGTAACAATGGGGCCCTCAAGATAGGAAATAACAGTCTTCTTGGAACTTGTAGCCTCATCTCTTAGGGTTTCCCTCGCGCTTAAAAATCTCCTTTTTAATTCTACTTTGCTGATATATACTGCGTCATCTGGTCGAATATCATTCACACTTAGATTGCATTCTTCTAAAAGACCAGTAATGTATCTTAACCACTTGGATGCTAAGGTGTTTTATGGCTCCGCATGCAATTTCCATTGAAATCAATGGAAACTCCATGACGAGTTACCCTTGTCATTAGCACTGAAGGGGTTAACCATGGTATATTCTTACATCGGTCTTGAGATAGGCAATCTAAAATAATATCCCTCGTAAAGTGAGTTTCTTCCCTAGACCAAACCCAATGCCAAAAAATGTAAGCGGCCAAGCTAATTGAGTCGTGTATATACAGAGTTCCAGTTTCTCTATGCAAGATGGTGGAGGGGGAGGCAACAGAAACAGCTAACAAGCATCTTAAAAAGTTGTTTTCAAGGACTTGTAAAGGCATAGTATCAGTCTGGCCCCATAGGGCCCCACCGTAACAAGTCCCTGTAATACACTTTGCACCATACAATTTTAGAATCTCCCGAAGTGGTTTATTACCAATTTTTTGAGAGAACCTAAAGATAGCCAACACAGTTTTCAAGAATTTCAGCTTGCATAGAGTTACATGTGTATTCCACGTACCCCAACTATTAAAAAGAACCCCTAAGTAAGAAAAAGTAAGTGTTCTCTCTATTAATGCCTCATTTATGACATGAGATCTTGTTTTGATGTTTCCTTTACCACAGGACATAACCAGAGTCTTACTTTGGTTAATTTTTAGGTGTTTCTCCGTCATAAAACTGGTAAAATTATTCATCAGGGACTGTAAGCCGTTTGCTGTTCTAGAAATTAGAACAGCATCATCGGCGTACAGTTATAGGGGTGTGGCCCGTTTTCTAATCATTGGGACATCAACTCCTAAATTCTGTAACAGGATGTCAACACCATTCATATAAAGTGAAAATAAGAGAGGGGCAAGAGTACACCCCTGTCTTATTCCACAGGTAATTTTAAAGTGCTTCGTGCATTCCCCACGTGTTCCATAACGTATCTTTGCTGATTGTTGAGCATAAATTTGAGATAAAAAACCAACAATATACTCCGGGGTACCCATCCCTCTCAGTGTCTCCCATAGCTTTGAGTGATTCACCAAGTCAAATGCACTTGACAAATCTACAAAGCAGAGGTGAAGGGAGCCCTCCCTTGCAAATGTGTATTTACCTATTATTAGTTCGAGATTCAAACACTGCTCAACTGTCCCGATGCCGCGTCTGAAGCCATACTGAGCTACAGATAAGATATTATTTTCAGTTACCCATTGCTCTAGCCTGGCCAGCAGTATTCGGCCCATCACTTTCGATGTCGAGTCAAGCAAAGATATTGGGTGATAGCAACTAGCACTATTTATGTCCACCTTTATAAAAATGGGGACTATTAAGCTTTCCGCCCATGTGGCTGGAATCACCCCATAATTATTGCGTTAAAAAATGTATACAAGAAGGGCACCCAAAGGTCCATATTATATTTAAAAACGTCGATAGGGACCCCGTTGGGGCCTGCCGCCTTGCCACTGGCACTGTTCTTGAGGGCTGTACTAATTTCATCTTGAGTAATGCACCCTACTTTTGTGTTCTTTAAATGTATCACTTTATTATCCCCAGAATTAAGAATACCCTGATTGGATTCATAAAAAATTGCCTCGAAATGGGTAAGCCATTCCGTAGGGGACACTAGCATGTCAATATTGATTGAGTATCCTTAAAAAAAGGATGGTCAAGAGTTTTCCAAAATAAAACTGAATCTTTAAGGTCTGCAGCTTTCATCAAGTTCTCCCACACTTTATCCCTAATCTCTGATTTCCTCTGAATAAGGGCTTCTTCATATAATTTCTGTAGGGTGGTCGTCTCCTCCCTATTGCACGGGGTAATTTTTAATGCAGACTTTAGTTCTCTATTTAGTTTCGAGCATTGTCGGTCGAACCACCTAGGCAAATTTGATGCGGTTATCTTACTATTTCTTCGCAAGTTTTCTGAAATTACAGCCAAAATACCTTGGAAGGCCTCTACTATATCCAAACTGTTTGTGGATTCATCTAGACAGGTACTAATTTGATCCTTGATTTTCAGAAGGATTTTATTTGTAAAGACTTCAGGGTCTACACTTGCCCTTTCGATTGAAATCCCATTCTCCCCCTGTGTTTTTATATTCACTTCGTGGATATCTGATTGAGGCTGTATTTTAATCAAGTTCCACAAAGTTATTACCACGGGATGGTGGTCACTCAATAAACTTGGGGAGACTAAACATTCAGTTACAATGGGCCTAATACATGTTGAAATAATGAAGTGGTCAAAGCATGAGGATGATCTTACTCCTTCAAAGGTATAAACATTACCTCTGACCTCACGCCCACTCTCTTTTAAAAACTTTTCTGTAATTTCTAAATTATACTTGAACATGAGGAAATTTATATTTTCACCGTAGTTATTATGAGGGAAATGTGCAAAGGGGCTACTTAATTCCTCCTCTTAACCGCATTCGTCAGTCATTTGAATGTCGCTTTGTAAACTCATGCTGTACACAAGCACAGGTGCAGCCCGACAGACAGAGGAGCAAGGAATTATCATGGCTCTTTGCAGTATAGGCAGCCACCTCCACGGCCTGCTCCAAAAGACGTAGAGGCCTAGAGATGCCCAGACCCCTTCCCCTCAAAATGCAAGGCCACACCCTCCATCAAGGGATATGCAACTTACAACCAGGCCTTTGAGAAGTAAGTAAATGCTAGTAGGATCTCTCATACATCTACCACTTGGGTAGAGGCAAAGAAAAGGTAAGTTGCATGGAGCAATGCTGTTGGATGGGAAAACAAAATGAGGCCTTCTGGCTTACACATACTCCTTTTACACAGCTTGCCAAATTATACGTATATACCAGTAAAATCACGGACGAAGACATCTAGGGTTTTAAACTAATAGGTTAAAGATTTTACAATGGAACAAGCACCCCTAACTTTTATACACACCACCAAGAGAGGGTTGACAAACACTAGTGTGTTTCTCTGAAAATGTCATATTATCCACTGAAGGCTAAGCAAATCTGCTGGAGGTGACCAACACATTATTGGGGTTCTCACAACTATTCAGCCTCTACTGAAAGAGTGTAAGGTGGTATCCTACCCAGCACCAAAGGCAGAACACATTACATATGCATATGATCCACATTTTTAAATTGTTCCTTTCCTTCGATGTGGTTAAAACCCCATTTTATTTTTAAATGGCAATATATAAGTTCCAGGACAAATTGTATTTATTTATTTATTTATTTTGAGAGTTTTATAGAGCGCGAACAAGACCCTTGCGGATATCAGAGCGCTTTACAGTAAGTAAGATTCTTTACACATCAGTTAAATGCAAGTCAAACTCGTATACATAACATCTCGTAAAAGCAAAGTAGTAAGGTACATCACAAAACTATCCCGGTGAGCCTGGTAAAGGGTAGATATAATGTCTAGGAAGCCTGGATGGTCCATTGTCATAATAAGGATTAGTAGCGAGGGTACGTTTGGTCTCAAAATTTCTTTAGACCATGCTCAGGTGAATTTGGTCATGAGGATCGATTTTACTTCCTTTTTGAAAGATGCAGTAGAGGAATTAAGTCTGGTTTCTGGGGGTAAAGCTTTCCATATTCAGGGCGCCATCCCTGAAAAGGTTCGGTTATATGTTTTCTTCTTGTTGAATCTTTGCGGTTTCAGTAACAAGTTTTCCGCACTACTTGAGGATCTGATCCCACAAGAGATCATCAGTTTCTGTGCCAAATAGCTGGGTGCCTTGTGATGCATGGCTTTATGCGTCATACACGCTATTTTCAAATGAATTCTGGCTTCAAGAGGTAGCCAATTCAAGGATTTTAGGTCCGGGGAGATGTGGGATCTTCTTTTAGAACCAGTGATGAGTCTCGCTGCAGCATTGATTGAAGCTCTTAGATGTGCCGTTGTTGCTTTGGGCAGGCCACAAAGAGAGACACTTCCGTACTCCACTCTAGGGATAACTAGAGCTTGCACTGCCTGCTTGAAGTCGTTGTCTGGCAGGAAAGGTTTCAGCTTCCTCAGTGTATTTATCTGGAAGTTTGCTCCTTTTGTTGGATTGCTGATGTGTTTTTGCATATTGAGGTTAATGTCAAGAGTTATTCCTAGTGATTTCGCAGATTCCACGATGGTTGGTTGACCGTTGAGTGCCGTAAGATGTTTGATCCATGCATTATGGGGACTTGGGCAGGTGGAGCGATTAGGAGGAATTCGGTAGCTGACTGCTTGTCAAAAAATGATTGAAAAAATGATCTTTGAACATAATGGAAATTTACAAGAGTGAAGATCTGCTAGTTTAACTAAAAAAAACGTGTGTGGTGTATCTTTCCTATCGAGGCAGTGTTCAATGACTTCTATTGCTTCTTCATGGGAAAAATGTGTTGAAAGAAACTTGGTTATTAGTTGAGCGGGGTACGTATGCACCTTAAATAATCACAGTTCTCATCAGGGAGAACCCTTAAAGTCACTAAATTGATCTTAGCTGTTGAATGTGTGAAATATTTATGTAGTATAAAATAGTAATCAAGATAAAATGCAAAACAATACAAAACTAATTAGAAAAATATATAAAAATGTAATAACCAAAACTACACCAAAATGACCATAATCCAAATAAGGGGAACCAGAGATATGAATTTTTACATTTTTAAGTAGAAATAGCGCCAAGAAGCACAACGTGCCAATCATAGTAAATGGTCACATTAGAACAGTATCTAGGCTCAATTTACCACTGATTGTGATGGAGCGCCAAAGGGATACACTAACCAGGTCTGTTCCGGTTAAATATTTTACTTTCTGACTTTAGTCCTTTAAGTCCCAGTCCACCACAGAAGTAAGCCGGGGCAGAATTTCAATTACACAGGATTCATTTTGGTAATTTCATGCAACTTTTTGACGTGGAATTACTGATAATAACGCAATTTGGGGGAAATAATCCTAACGCAAGAGGACATTTAGCGAGCGTGAACAGCAGCTCGTGCTCAGCTGCATTAAGCGCTCCTTCTTAGCAGAAAATGCATCCTGGTGCATTTTGCACTAAGAAAATAGTCAGTGGTAAGTTGGGGGGAACCCCTACCCAAAGTGCACCTTTAGCGAGCGTGAGTGGTGCTCGTGCTTTGTTCTGTTGCATTTAGCATTATTTCTTAGAGTAAAATAGACCATCGTGTCCATTTTGAATGCAAGGGGGCATTTTTGGGCTAAGAAATAGTGCTAAATGCAGAATTACTCTTCTCATGTACTTCAAGTGTGATCTTGCAGTATTTTTAGGTAATTTTACATGATTACACTACACTGAATTACACAAGCTAAGCCCATCCCTACACAGGAGTACACTTCTAAAGCCCCCCAGAACCTCAGGGGAGACACTTAGAGACTCACAGGTGTCAAGCAGAGGCTAACAGGATGGTCCAGTCCAGATCCAGCTGCCGCTGGTGAGTTGGGCAGTTGCAGTAAAAGGGCTCTTGTAGCTTGTTGGGTCAGTCTTTTCATCCTTGGAGTCCACTTCTATGTTCTGGGTAGAAGAGAGAGAACAGATCCAGTGCTCTTCTTGGGTTGCAGAAAGTAGGTTCAGTCCTCTTCTGACCTTCCTCATGTTTAGCAGTGTTCTGAAGTGGGTGCCTGGAGAGGCTACATTTATGCCTGGCACCAGCTTCATAACTGCCAAGGTTTCAGGTTGCTTATGTGTGACATTTTCCTAATTTCTAAGTAATTATGAGTGACATTCTACGACTAAGAGTGACTCTTACTTTCTCTCCAGCAAAATCAAGCAATAAAGATGTGAAAATGGTTTTGGCCCTTGCCCCTGTCAACCATACACTCCTCTGTGTCAGACCTTGCAAGGCTCTGATTTTTTCCTGCATCAGACTTGCAATGAGCATATTTAAGTGCTTTCAGTCACGTATGGGACATTGGAGCAGTAGAATACAAAAGTCGCTATCCACCACTGAGCTAGAAAGTACAAAATTTAGAGATTGCATTGATCAATTGAAAATGTAATGAGATTAATGCAAAAGGATGTTTTTTTAATTTATTTTGCCTAATTTGCCAGGTCAGCTCTTCACCACTTGAGCTGTGTGTTCTTTGGCCAGGCTGGGAAGGAGGGTCATGTGGGTGAGACTTACCCCTGGGGATGCCCTAAAAGGTCCCTCTACCTACACTGGCCATTTCCCAGATGGCTGAAGTCTTCGGCCACACAAAACGTGGGCTCTGAGATCTGGGTGTGCATGGGTGTGGGACGTGCATGATGGTAATCCTAGTGTCCTTACACATCTAATACTAACATCCAGTTTTAGACAGTTCCTGTACCCCAACAAACTCAGGAACATAAGTTTAGTTTTCAACAATTAGACTACACACATATTGTTTTGCTATTCTGTAGCACTCCTTTGAAGTGTGTCCCAAATGTCAAATGAAAAATCACAGCAGACCTGTCAAGCAGATTTTGACACTCCAGCAGCTTGTGGTAAGGTAGGACTCTTAAGGTTAGTTGATTCCTCGAGCCCACCCCACATCCCATCTTGTCAAGAACACAACAACCCCCTGCACCCAAGTCTTGTCCCTGACCTGGGTGAAGTTCACATCTGATTCACACCCATTGAAATGCTAATTACTGGTTTGCAGAAGCTGGAGAGCAAACTGCAGATTTAGCTTCCAGGTAATTTGGGCAGGGCAAAGGTAACTTTCTAGGAGGTACTTTTCCGTAATTTCTAGAAAAAAATCCAACTTCAAAATTAAGTTGGATTTTTAACAACTGCTCACAGCCGTGGGGCAAAGTGGATTGGACCCTGTTTACTTTGCGTTTTAACTCTTGGGACATTTCATTTTTAACAAATATTGCCGGATCTTCGCCGATTTAGGGACAGAGGACTGGAGGAACTGTTGCCGAACTTGCTGTGGGAGCAGGACTGCGAGGACCAGCAGTCTGTGCGGGAGCACATCGGCCGCACCTGGGTCCTCTTCCCGCCCCCTTTTGCCCATTATATAGTCATTCACTGACCCGCGTTCCGCCGGACGCGCGCGGGGCGAAGCCCGGGCCAAGGGCGGGCCCGTTGTAGCCCGTTAAAGGCCGTTAAAGTCCGGGCCGGTCCCCCCCCTCTAAAGCCCACTACCTGGTGTCATCTGTCAAACCTTGAACCTACTTGGACTTTTCATGGACTCGTGAGTGTTGTTTGTATTACTAACAAGGGCTGACACAAAAATGACTACCCGTGAAAGTAGGAGTAGGGCGGCGGCGGGGTATTTATTGATGGGCACTTTGGACAATTTCATTATACGAACCAATTCTGTTATCGATGAGGGGATATCATTAATGGAACGGAGGGTATCGCAAGATTTGGCCCTGGCAAAACGTTCATCCATGGGTCATCTTGCTAATGCCCGCACGCCTGAATCCAAGCGTACAAATAATAGTACTATACATGCGGAGGCATTAATCCATAGTCCCCCTAGTTCTCAAGACTCCTTTTGTAATTTACCCGCACCTATTGTACCCCCATCGGTAGAAGTAGACTTACAGATATCGCAGGTATCAGAATTAGACAGCCCAGTCAAGGAATCAAATAATAGACAGTTAAGGGGTAGACGGGAAGGCGCGTTTCCAAAGAAGAGGCAGCCTAATATGCAAAGAAAGAAAAGAACAAATTCACTCAAATACAAGTCAAGTCACGACCAGTCAGCTACACATAGGGGGGAAGACCTGCAGGGGCCGCTGATTGGGAGCGCCTCGCCACATACGGAGGCCGTAATTTGTGAATCAGCACCGGGAGTTGTAGCTAGCACCCTCATACCAAACGACCACTGTAGTCTAGGGAAAGAAGATCGCTTAGAGGACTCACTAGTTGAGAAGCTGAAAGGGTTGTTAACCATTAGTCTTGCTCCTCTTCTCTCCAAACTCACTGGAATTGAGAAGCAGTTAATTAAATTGGAGGGAGCGAAGAAATTTGTTAAAAACAGAGGGGAAACCAAAAATAGCGTCACAGGTAAAACACAGCCAACTGTAGTGGCAGACTCACAATCAGTCCATATACCGACATCTGTCACGGCGAGTAGGGGGATCCAAGGGGCCGTATACCTGCCAGAATCATTGGCTACATCTCGGAAGGAACTGCCAACTGTAAAATCCCAGAAAGCGACCGCAGTGAGGGCACCTGGCGACTTACCAAGGGGGGCACGCATTGTACACTTGCCACCCCAGTCTAACCCCTACGTGATCGTTTTAACGGGGGGGCCAGAGTTAAATCAGGATAGCCGGGAGTCTTTTCTCTGTTTAAAAACCAAGGTGGCTTATTGGCTAAATAAAAACAGGCCTCTGCCACCCCACATAAGGGACGAAATTATGATGGTGCGCCGCTTGCCATGGCTGGGGAAAAGCCCAAAAAACATCTCAGGGGACTGTGTGGTTGTAAATTTGAAGAACCCACGGACAGTGAACTATATTTGTTCCCGGAACTATAATTATAATGATCCTGAATCCCAGATAGTACCTAGACCATTGTCATTTTTTTACCCCCCACCGAATTACTCAGACCAGGGAGGGCATTGGACGCAAGTAACAAACAATTGCCATGACAGGGCTACAAATATCCGGTGTGGTCCACTTTTTACGCAGCACCCTATCCCTCTCCAAAATAGATTTAGTACACTGGATATGGTGGACTGACTCTATCCGGAGAGGGATGACTCGCAGTGTGGAGTAACTGAGGGGAAGGTAACCGGGGACAGGCCAGTTGACCTATCCCCGATAATTGGAAAAAACTATGATCTCCCCAACTTAAGCACGGAGAGATGTAACCCGACGAGGGAGATAGATACCGCAAGGGAACCTATGGTAAATATAGAGGAAATCCCGTTAAAGGCCCATGGTCACCAGTATAGTATAATTAAGGAGGCAGAGGTTTTGTCACCTGTAACTGCCCCAAATAAAAGTGATACTAATGAACTTATTACCTTTGTATCCTGGAATGTGGCTGGGCTATCGATTAAGTTAGGCGCTCCAGCCTTCTTGTCATTTATTAAAAACTTCGCTATTGTTTGCTTACAGGAGACCTGGGCGGTGGAGGAAACTCACATTGAAGGGTTTCGAACATTTCACATAGAAGCTGAATCATCTATAAGAGGCAGGAGCAAGGGGGGTCTTTGCATTTATGTCTCGAACACCTCCAAAGTTAGCGTAGGCAAATCTAGTAGTGTGTCGAAACATTTTCAAAAAATAGAGTTAAAGATAGATGGCAATGAGACTATTAACTTGATACATTTTTATAATAATGTTCCCAAGGAAGGACTGGTTAAAGTCTTTGAGACTCTCGAGCATATGATGCTGAAATCAGATAAAGACGGCCTCACGGGGAATCGTGTATTATGGGTGGGTGATTATAATTGTTTTTTATGTCCAAATGCTCACTCAGATATATGTGGCTTGGTTAACAAAGAGGGGGAGCCTAGCACGCATTTTGTTCACTCAATGTTTGGAAATTGTGTTAACAATTTAATGTATGGTATGGACTTGGGTTTTGGAAATTAAGTATGTAATCCGCAGGTCGAATTTGCACCCACGTTTATTGGAAGGGGCTGTCATTCATTGATAGATTTCGTTCTGGTTTCAAATAGTCTTTCGAAAAATATTGTTAATTTTGAAACTGGAGTAATTGCACTCAGTGACCACTACCCACTAAGCTTTGCATTGGATATTAAAGTAAAAAATGCAAGGGGAAGTGGGATTGCAAATACTTTCTACCACTATAGGATAAATCTGGCCAAAAGAAATGGCTATGCGTTAAAATGGAGCAAAATTGAACCAGTGAATTTTATCCAAAACCTGGTAAAATCTAAGTTGGAAGATTTTATGGTATGCCTTACGGAAACAAGTAGCGAAGATATGGTTACCTTGGCCTTCTGTAGGATGTCAGATGAGATCAGGAAATCTCTAGAGGGCTCACAGAAGAAATTAAATATGGACAAAGGTGAAAGCTGGTTCAACCACGAATGTACAAAAGCACATACTGCCTTAAAAGTAGCACTTAAAGGCATCCCTAGATCCTGTACGGAGATTAAAAATGCTAGACATATTTATTATACTGCTATAAAGAAAAAAGGAAATTAAAAAGGAGGCATGGAGTACGCTCCACCAAGAAAGCCTTCGAAATGACAGTATAGACTTTTGGAAGGCAGTGAATGCGCCTTACTTTATAGATAGAAAAACCGACGCCATAGAAATAGTAATAACGGAAGATGTCTGGATCTCCCATTTTACTAATATTTACAAAAGGGACACCTCACTTACAAATATGGAGGTAGCCTCACATGGGGTAGAGGATGTAGAGGGGGAAGACGATACTTCCGTGAGCTTATTCCCTCTGGACAAGAGGTAGAAGTGGCCATTTGTGAAAGCTCCATGGGTAAAGCACCTGGACCTGATGGGGTTCCAGTAGATATTTTTAAATCTGATATTAATTTATGGGCCCCATTATTAACTAATGTTTTAAATTGTACTAATAAAACAGGGTTTTTTAATACTTGGCAGGAAGCGATAGTGGTCCCAATTTTTAAAAAGGGGGACCGAGATGATCCCAAATGTTATAGGCCCATCTCGCTGTTAGACTCTTTAATGATAGTAGCGGGCAGGGTCATTTTAAACAGATTGCAGGATTAGGCAAAGGAATCAGGAATTTTATCAGTATTCCAATATGGTTTTAAAACGGGCATAGGGACAGTCGAGCAAGGGCTGAACCTAGCAACTATTATTGGAAAATACACGGTTGCGAAAGGTGATAAGCTATATTTAGTGTTCGTGGACTTAAGCTCAGCTTTTGACTGCTTAAGCCACGAAATTCTATGGGAAACACTGACTATGATGGGAGTAGCTACGAGTATACTTAATTGTATTAAAGAGCTTTACAGGGGAGCGGGGGCTAAGGTTAGATTTGGCAGCAAAGGGGAGTGTACATTTAAGTTTCCCATCAAAAAAGGAGTGCGTAAGGGTTGCATATTGGCACCTGATAAATTGTAGACAAGATTATCCACAATATGGAAGAAACCCGGTGCCTATTCTGCTGTATGCAGATGATGCAGTGATTATGGCCAGGACACAAGTGGGCCTCCAAAGGTCTCTTAAAGCTTTCTCAGACTTTATGAGTGAGAGAGGGTTGAAAATTAATAGTAGCAAGACCTATAGTATGTGCTGCAAAAAAAAGAATAAATCCGCGCAGTGTAGTATTTCTCTTGTTGACACCAGGATTGAAAACACTAAGACTTTCTCTTACCTGGGGATTATTTTTGACAGAAACTGAGCATGGGTAGCAGCTGCTAGCACAAGGAGACTTGCTTTCTCGCGCGCAATCGGTGCACTGAGAAATTTTGCTGTCAAGCTTGGCGGACGGCCTGTTAAAATCTTACTAGATATATTTAGAGCTAAGTGCGTGTCCACCGTTACCTATGGCGCAGGGTTATGGGGGATTGTGGATACTAGCGAAATACAGCTGTGCGAAAATGCTTTTGCACGATACTTGCTTGCCACACCCAAGTCTACCTCTACCTACGTTTGTCACCAAGAGTTGGGCTTAACATACGTAACCGATATAATCAAAGTGAGCCCAATATTATTATGGCACAAAATATGGGTATCTCAGGAGACATTAAATAGGGATATTATTCGAGACTGCCTGAAATCCCAAGGAAGCCAAGAAATCGAATGGTTTAAGTATGTACATTTTTTTTTAAAGGAATTAGGTTATCTTGAATTTTTTGAGAAACCAGAAACAATGATAGAAATTGCCAGAAAAAGGTTAAAGGAAATTTGTCTTATTCATTTGGAAAATAAGAGGTGGGAAATAGAGGGCAAGAAAACTTCTGTGATACAAAATCAACTAATGTTACAAAATCAAGGATTGCAGCTTTACTTAACGTGTATAGAAAATAGCTATACACGGATGATTCTGACGCGCTTCAGAGGGGGAAGTCTATTTAGACTAGTAACATTCCCCGTTGTAAACACGTGGTCCAGATCATTAATCCTGTGCCCATGTGATGGAATTTCGCATCAGTCTCTTATCCACTGTATTTTGTTTTGTAAATATTTTTCATTGATCAGGAAGAAATATTTAGTTCCAATACTCAAAAGGTGGGGAGTTAGACAATGCAGACCAGCCTTATTAAGAATGCAAACGCTGGAGGATGACTTTACTATGTTTGCAGTATCGATGTTTCTAAAAAATATGTTGAGATATCGAGCATCAATGAATTGATCGTAGCTCTTTTTTACCTTTTTAATGAGTGTATTCATCTGTTGAAATATCTATTTGTGCTTTTATGGATTCTTATACATGAACTCGAAAAAAGCTATTTTTGAATTTGAATTTGAATTTGAACAACTATTATAAATAGTTGTTTCATTATTTTTCTTTGACTAGTCCCCGTCCAAAGAAACAGTATTAGTGTATTATATTGCATCCTGGTGCTTTCCCATAGAACAGCCAACCCTACAACAGTGAAAATAGCTTTCAGGTGCTAGTCGATCTACGAACAAATTTATCATTAATCTTTACTTGTCCTACTTTTAAATACCATGCACTCTGCCTTAATGGGCAGTAATGCTTTACTCAGGGGTTACTTAGAAATATTTGAAAGAAGGGTTTAGGTCTGTTAAGAGGGTTTTTCTTACAGCTGAATTTGCTGTGTAAACCTGCATAGCTAGGTTACTGGTAGCAGGTCTGCAGTCATGTTTGCATTGTCACTGCGGGGTTTGGGGGGAACAATGAGTGGTGCAGAACGCTTATCTTACTGGCGTTAGATACACATTGGGCACCGCATACCAGGGACTTACAGGTAAGTTAAACTTGCCAATTAGGGGTATGCCAAGGAGGAGCACACATATGTTACCATTGGTTAGCAAGGATAAAGTGCACAGAGTGCTACAGCCATCAAAACTAGGGTTCAGTACAAAGGACATAAAACATGGTGACCTTGAAAAAAGGTTGAATTTCCAACCTTTGTGTAGCATGATTCAAAATTAATCGTAACCAGGACATGATCCTAAAATAGCATCCTTATCTTGGAGAGAGGGTTCTGTGCATCAGTTGATAGGATGGCTCGGTGAGCTCAGTGAGTCAAAGTCTGACCACTGAAATATGCAGCGAGCTTAACACCGCAAGTTCAGATTCTAGCAAGGACAACTTAGCATTTTATTCTTCTGCGGTCAGTGAACTTAGCACCATTCAATTGGGTAATAGTAATGCCTACTCTCGTCGTTGGTTAGGAACAGAAGGGCTAAAAAATTAGCTATTCTAAGCATTAGTGAGGTGACTAAAATGTTGCGATCTACCTAGATATAAGTTGGAGTCTTATTTTTGGCCTACTGGACATCCTGATATTTATTCTATTTCTCATTTACTTTGGGTAATGTTTCAGGACTGGTGTACATGAATGTTAATGAATAAAAAAGACGTACTCTATTACACAGCCAACCTCTCTTTAGGTTTTTATTCCCAACATTTTCGATCTGTGTTTTAAGTCTAGGTTTCAGATGAACTAATAATGACATGAGATTCATTTTACACTTAGCACCTAATATCTACCTTAAAGTCTGTTGTGTCTTTCATAAGAATTCCCCCACATATATCTGCTAGTTTTATTGCAATCTCTTGGGTTTTGCTTGCCTTATTTCATGAATCAAATTATTGTGATCTCAAGCTGAAACAAAAGTATCCCTATCTGTTCTCTTATTTGTCAATGTTGTGTAGTACAACAACCTTTTCAAATGCAATTATTATGGGGCATATTTACAAGAACTGCCGCTACCTTGTGTTAGCGTTAGTTAGCGGCAGTTTTCTTAGCCATCTCCAAAAACGATTGCCCTGTTAGAGATGTATTTACAATACGTCCCTACATGGCGATAGTTTCAGTTAGCCGCAGTGAAAACTGACGCTAACACTAGCGTAAAGGCGATACAAATTCTGACGTTAGCTGGCGAAAACTACCGAAAGGCCAATTTGCGGGCAAAATTCTCACATTAGTCAGCAGAACTTCACCAATTTTGCCTCTTGAGGCAAAAGAAGCCAAATAGTCCACCTCCGATGAAACAAATTAAACAAAAACAATGGAATGCAGAATGGAGCAGCCAGGGACAAGTGCAGCACAGACAACAACCTACCCAAACCCCAAACAGCCAGGATGACCAGCCCAAGTCCAAGGGGAAGAGGAAATGCAGAATCAGGGCTACATATATAAAAAGAGGCGCATCGCTGGGGAAAACCTGTGATGCATCAATTCTCATAGCGCCCTCCTTGCAAAGCCATGGCACCAAAACCTTGAAAGCATGGACGTCCCTGGGGCCCGGAAGGTTTGCTGTGCCTGCTTCTGGGACCCTGAGTGGGATGCAGAGGTGCTGTGGAGTTGCTGGGCCATGGCTGTAGACATTGAGGCATTGGCGGTCACCCTTACCTGGAGACACATTGATGACCTGTGTGAGAAGACCGCCTAGTGCCCCATGGAGCTGTGAACGGTAGAGGCGCTCCTGTGCACTAACGTAGGAAGGTCTGCATCACATACCTTGCGCCACCACTACACCGGGTTGCACTGAGGGGATTACTAATGGTGGCCTGTGCTTCTCTGCATCACAGGCCAGAGGATGTTGCGCTGGCTGGACGATGTGGAGGGTGAGGCCCCCGAGCTGCACCGAACTTGTGTGGCGGGAGTGCTGCAACTTCATGCTTAAGGGGGCCCTGTTGCATCACTTGTATCGGGAGGTTCCCCAGCTGACTTGGTGACATCTGTACCCAGGCTTGTGAAATCCCACCTGGCTGAGGCTCCTGCTGGCTGAGTCACAGATTTGGAGAGAGGGCAGGGGATTGCACCACAATGTCAATATCCAGGTGAGGAGAAGGTGGGACACGTAGCAGAGGAGGCCCGGGGCTCGAGTCGGGCCCAGGCCTAGCGCCTGTGGGTGATGCCCCCCAGTGGCGACTCCTCCGCTATGGTGGAAGAGCGTCGACCCACTGCTTTCAAGTAGTGCAGGAAGAGAAAATATAATATGATGATAACTTTCTGATATTCTAATGCTATATTTCTTTTGCGGCCCGGAGGGTGGGTGGGGCTGCTCTACTCATGGAGCAGGGCAGGGGAGGAGTGGTATGCCCACTCAAGGGCGCAATGAATGTTTGGTCGGCCGTATCAGGCTGCCCAAAGCAGTAATGAGCACTTCCTTGTTCGAAATGCAGCCTGAATTACAGCCTGCATGGGGAACATGCCCACCCCTCATGCCCCTGGCCCAACGCCTTGTCACGGCGCTCAAGAACAATTACAATGCTGCATCGCAATGTTGTGACTGACTTAGGGGAGGAAGCCTGGTTGTCTGCTTCCCATTCCTGGAAGCAGACTCAAAAGAGCAGCAGCACAGAAGACGCAGAACCCGGACTCGAGGTAAAAATTAAAATATATATATATTTACAACCACCGATCCGTCCACTGCGTCTCCTCCAGTGTCCTTTCTTGGGTTTCCCACCTCTCAGCTGTCAAGTACCCGCCTCCCCGTAGCACTACTTAATGTCGGCAAAGGCAAGCCTGTCTGCATCCGTCCGCCCCTGGACGGCGCCCAGCACCAAAGACCCATCCTCTCGGACACTCCACCGATACGACGCCAGAACCCTCCTCGCCATCAGCCCTGGGCGCCACACAGCCTACCATCTAGTATCACTGTAGAATTCCCTGCACCCTGCGCCTGCCGAAACTGCAAACGCACCTTCTGCCACATCAGCACACCAGTGCCTCCTGCCGCCCAGCCGACCAACAGTGCAGCCGACCGGCTCAACTGCATCCTCCTCAATGTACGGTCCCTCCACAAACACACAACAGAAATCTGGGATCTCCTCAACACCACCTCTTCAGACATTGCCTTGTTCATGTACCTGACAT
Source organism: Lissotriton helveticus (assembly GCF_964261635.1). Classification (NCBI taxonomy): domain Eukaryota; kingdom Metazoa; phylum Chordata; class Amphibia; order Caudata; family Salamandridae; genus Lissotriton; species Lissotriton helveticus. Next base: position 168,827,506 of record NC_136067.1, on the reverse strand, counting down.
CGCCATCACCCTCCACGATTGCTACAACTTCATCCACACGTACCACCCCGAGCGTCCAGGAGAAGGCATTGCCATTGTCTAAAAAAATCACACTCCAACTGATCACAAACTCAAATGAACTGACGGCTACCAAGGAACACCTCCGGTTCCAGATCCGGACCAACCCCAACCCCAACCCCACCCTCTGCAGCACCATCGTCTATAGGCCCCCCCGGGCCCATGAACACCCATTCACTAATGCCATTGTAGACCTCATCATACCTCAGGCTCTCCCATCCACTGACTACATCTTACTCGTAGACCTCAACTTCCATCTGGACAACCCCAGTGATCAGAACACCACCACCCTCGTGGCGAACCTCGCCAACATCGCACTCAAGCAGCTAGTCACCACACCAACCCACATAGCCGGACACACGCTCTACCCAGTCTTCTCCGCCAACACCGAACTCTCCTAGACCAACCATCATAGTATACATCACGTCTTCACTACGCCCACCGTACACCGCCGCTATCATTGGCCCCGCAGCCACAGCTGTATCAAGGCCATCAAATAACTTTTTGGCAACCTCCTCAGCATAACCACTCCGCCAATGCTTACAGATGCCAACACTACAGCATGGAAACTCCACCAATGGAGCTCCAACTTGGCCGACACCCTGGAAGCTCCTCTGTGTCAGTGGACAGAGCATCTGGGGGTAACTGGCTGCTGGGGAAGGTGACAGTAGGTACCCTGGACGGCAAACTAGACTCTGAACAAAGGGACACATCTAGGCATATGCGTGACCTTGTGAACCCCTAGGCCACATTATACCTGCGTCTGGTATGATGTATGCAGGGTGGGCGTTCTCACCCAACAAAGCTTCGTAGGAGTGGCGCAGTGAAATCTATGAGATTTCCCTTTGCATGCCTATCAAAGGGATAGGCCTGCCCCTTGCATTGCTGGAGTTCCGTCATGCTTGCGACAAAATTGCAGCAATGCGTGTCTGTAGCGCTGACAGATACGTCAGGAACACTGACATATCTGAAAATCCTTGCGACATGGAGTGCTGTACAATAAATATGGGGCATCCATGGTGTCACAAGGAGGGCGCAGTAAAAACTGTGCCAACGCTGTTATGATGCAGCGATGCAGCACTTCTCATGAATGAGGCCCAGGACTGCACCTTATCTTATTGTGGGTGCATTCCTGAGCTTTTGCTTTGGCACAGGGCAGCACAGAAATATTCTTTGCTGCGCTGTCCAGCACCAAAACCTCTGGAATGAGGCCCCACGTGTTTGCACCAATTTTAAGACCAGCTATTTGAACGGAACTCAGTTTTTTTGGGTTTGGCACCATTCAAGGAATTCCTTGTAAATATCGCGAAGTGGGGTTAGCGGCAGTTTTTTCACAAGAACACCCACCTTGCATCGAATTTTCGTTAACTCTCGCTAATAGAAGTGCCAATCTTTAAAATTCACGTTTTTGCAGGAAAGGTGCCGCTAACTCCAGTTAGCGCCAACTTGTAAATAAGGCGATAGAAAAATAGCTGCAGTAACATAAAAAAATTGACGCTACAGCAGCATTAACTTCTTGTAAATATGCCCCTTCAACATTGAGATAGAAAGATTGATGACCTGTTTGGTTATCTTCCATACTGTGCTGACTTTATCTTGGAGAGAAAACTATTAATCCAGCTTGGAATCTGCAATTAAAGAATTTCTACTTTATTTTTATTTTTTTAAATCATGGGAATGTCGCTGATCAAATAATAGGCCCTCACTTAAATCGTCTCTTTCTGCCTGGTTTAGATCATAGCTTGATAGACTGTAGATAGGGATTTTTCTAACACCAGTATGTTTGTCTCATGGTATAATTCTTTAACGTTGTAATTCTGTCAAAGTAAATCTTTATCTCTCTTTGACCTGTCTAAAAGGTTATGGTCTTTCAGGTGAAAAAATGAATGTCTCTGTCCCGTCATATTATATTAAAATGACTGTTAACTGAAGTTGCCGTTGGTCATTAAGTAACTGAATGAGTTTGTTGTTTCTGTTGCCTTGCTCTTTCTCATTGTAAAAAAATCCTTGTATAAAGTTATTGAGAAACAACAGTCTTACACACCCATATCTGTAACAATTTTTTATTTCATTTTTACTAAACATGTTTTGAAAAATATCCTTCAAAACACTGTAATTTCCTCAATGGCTCGGAGTCCTGACCACACAACAGGAGTCAAAACACATCTAAAATACTTATATGGGGAAAATGTATAAAATATATACAAAATCATAATAAAATCTATACTATCTGACACCTGATGCACATCCTCCCAGATACCTAAACGTACACACTGTGCAAATTGAAAGCGGCACCTTTCCTGCAAAAAGAAATGTTAATTAAGAAAGAGATCTGTTAGATAGCAGAACCTCATTTTCTGATAATCACTGGGTATTACAATCAATCAATCAATCAATGCATTAATATAGCGCACTACTAACCCAGAGGGTCTCAAGGCGCTAGGGGGAGGGGGGTCCGCTACTGCTCGAACAGCCAGGTCTTGAGTTGCTTCCTGAAGGCGAGGTGGTCCTGGGTCAGGCGGAGGTGGTTCGGGAGGGAGTTCCATGTCTTGGCGGCGAGGTAGGAGAAGGACCGTCCCCCTGTGGTGGCTCTTCGGATGCGGGGGACGGCGGCGAGGGCGTGGCTGGTCGATCGAAGCTGGCGTTTGGGAGCGTAGAAGTTGAGGCGGCTGTTGAGGTATCCTGGGCCCTGGATGTGTAGGGCTTTGTGTGCGTGGGTGAGGAGTCGGAAGGTGATTCTCTTGTTGACCGGGAGCCAGTGCAGGTCTCTCAGGTGTCCGGAGATGTGGCTGCGACGGGGGATGTCCAGGATAAGTCGTGCTGAGGCGTTTTGGATCCGCTGGAGTCTCTTCTGGAGTTTGGCGGTGGTTCCGGCGTAGAGCGAGTTGCCGTAGTCCAGACGGCTGGTGACGAGGGCCTGGGTGACCGTCTTCCTGGTCTCGGTGGGGATCCACCTGAAGATCTTCCGTAGCATGCGCAGGATGTTGAAGCACGACGAGGCGACGGCGTTGACTTGTCTGGTCATGGAGAGGGAGGAGTCCAGGATGAAGCCCAGGTTGCGTGCGTGGTCTGTTGGTTTGGGTGCGCTGCCTAGGGCGGGGGGCCACCAGGAGTCGTCCCAGGCGGAGGGTGAGGATCCCAGGATGAGGACTTCCGTCTTGTCCGAGTTCAGCTTCAGGCGGCTGTTCTTCATCCATTCGGCTACCTCTTTCATCCCTTCATGAAGGTTGGCTCTGGCGGTGGCGGGGTCGTTGGTGAGGGAGAGAATCAGCTGGGTGTCGTCGGCGTAGGAGTTGATGTTGAGGTTGTGCTGGCGTGCGATGTCTGCGAGGGGGCTCATGTAGACGTTGAAGAGGGTAGGACTGAGCGTAAATAAATGCACTAAAAAAGAGTAATGTGTATATGAACTTTATATGTCTTTTTTCATATTAACTAAAATACAGGCAATATTTACATTAAGAGGTTATATTACTACATATTATTTGCATGACCAGATTAAACGGAAAATCTATGTATTCAGCATTTCTACAACGTTTCTGGAAAAAACATGGCCATTATCTTTTAGGTTATGCAGGGGGAAAAAGTCTGCTTCACTGCTACACTTTGAAGCTAAACTTTGTACATCTTGGTGTAAAAAAAAAAACACCTTTAACTGAGGAGTGACCATTACAAGAACGGGGTGACCCTTAAGGTATGGACCTGGGTAATTAGAGATATAAACAAACAATGGTCCGAGACCTATAAATTGAGGTACACAGATCTGATCAGAAATTGAAACAATATTCATAAACCAGTAGCACCTTTGATAAGTCTGCTGACTGTACAATAAAGACTGAATCTTTGGAGAGAAACCTAACACCACGGTTTGAAAAAATATATTCTTATTTTATTTTTTATATATTCAAATTTTTGGCATATTTTTGTCAATAAAAACACAAAACAGGTTGCCCCCAAAATAGGAGAGTGCAGGAAAAGAGGGTGAATCAAGGGGGTGAGCAAGTGAAAATAGAAAAGAAATTTGCACAGTAGTAAAAAGAAAAATTCAATATGATTTCAACAGTCAAAACTACATATATATAATTCAAAGTAATTGCAGTAATGAACACCTTGCCAGCAAATATAAATTCATTTACAACATAGTTGACAACATTGTAGTATTCATGTTTCAATGTCCATGATTTTGCACAGCCTACAATGTTGGAGAAACACTGGTCTAGGGTGTATGTATTAAAAATGTCGACGTTTCGACTCGACTTATTCCCAACCGGTGATTTAAACCTGGGGATGGCGAGTCTTCATCAGGACAAAGAGCAAACGAAGAGGCAACCAGGGATTATTAAATAACCCTAAAATAAAAAGAGAGTTGCGAGTTATTAACCGTGGTGTAAAGGTGCAGCCTATCCCAAAGGGGTATGGCAATCACTCTTACCCTTGGTGGTAGAGGAAACGTTGATATTGGTGATCCAAAAGAATTCACTGCGTCTCAGACAGGGTTCCTGGAGAGACAACAAAGGATCGGGGTAGAGTCTAGAATTTTTCGGGGTGGAATCTAGAATTTATTGGAATTGGTGCTTGGTCCCACCTAACATAGTAAATATATATTTACCTTGAAACGGTGTCTGGGTCCATATTATGGAGTCGTTATTTCTTAAATGGACATGGTAGATGATGCCTAGGATTCATTTAAAAAAACCAACATCAGTCTATCCAATATGCACAGTCTCAAGATAGCTATTGAGACACAGGCATCTATTTACCTTGGAAATATCTCTGGGTCCAAGTAATATAGTCGTAGTTTTCTTTATATGGACCTTTGGTTGGTACCTATAATTAAATATAACAGCATCAGTATGCTCCATGTTGTATTGACTCATGGTTACTGATTTTACGCCCCATGTGGCGTAGTCAATTACCTTTATTATGTTAGTGCACAACCTCCAAAACGAACAGATGGGGCCAGTCGCTCCAAGGAATGAAGGCACACTGTGGGGATGACAAAACATCATAGTAGAATCTGTCCTTGTTGTTTGAAGGAAGAATGGGGTCTAATTTTACGTAAAACAGCAAGGCTTACCTGATTTCCAATTGAGTTGTTTTTAGAACGTAGGGGGAGCTAATCCACTTCCATCCAATAGTGAGCTATATTCATAAAAACATAAATTAAGAATTTCGTGCTTACTAAGGTTAAGGAACTGGATGTCAAATCACATCCTGATTTTATCGTTGTGCATGCGAACATGAACGAAAGCCTACCCGTTGTGTATCAGCTTCCAGCGTTGTCATCGAGCCTCCCAGTGCTTCCGGATGTCTATAACTTGTGGAGATAACTTCCACTCAATTGACGGACGCTGTTTAAGGAAACACAATACCGAAGGGGCATTTTTAGAAAAAAGAGTCGTATTGTGCGGTAACGTGGTGAGACGGGGTTGTTTAAAAAGGATTACTCTCTACCTACCCGTCTTTCCGTCCACAGACCCCTCTGTCACCGAGCCTCACGGTGCTTCGGGATGTCAGCGGGGAGTGCAACGATGTTTCCGCATTGGTAAATCCCCAGACTGCATAGCGCAGTCTGCATGGAAAAAGGACTACTTTAAACGACGCGCAAAAGTCAAAAATATTTTAAATGAAACTATTTAGTTGGAAAAACCAATTGTCTCATATATTGAGTGATTAACAACCCCACTGTTTTTATTTACCAAGTTCGACCAATGTTGAATACACGTCAGAAGGCGAAATAGAAAGCACGGGGGTAGAGATAAAGAAGGGACAAAAGACGCTAGTGTGTCGTGTATATAGTAACTGTAATGAACACTGAAGGCATGTTTACCATGGAGAAAATGTTATGCAAAGTACCTTAATGATAAAACATAATACATAATTACACAATAACAAATGTAATTACATCATATTTGGTGTGTCCCATAATTGTCAATATAGATGACTCAGTACAGTCATAGATTCACATTTCCAGTAAAGACACTTGTTTATTCAATTCCTCCAATTCATTTAGACCCTTGCTGACAGTATTAAGGGTGTGTATCCACTTGCACTCTCTTCTGTTCAGGGTGTTGTGTAAGTCACCACCTCTGGGATTGGCCGTTATCTTTTCTATGACCCACCATCGGAGACTGCCCTCATGGTGTTCAAATCTGAGAAAGTGATCAACCAGTGGTGCGCCCAGAGTCTTACATCTTATGCGGCTCATATGCTGTAGGATCCGACATTTGATTTTTTGTGTGGTCTGCCCCACATACATAAAGCCACACGGGCACACAATCGCATAGACCACCCAAGATGTATTACAATTAGTATGTTGGGTAAGTTTGTATGTTCGCTCATTATGTTCAAATTTATCACATTCTCGTGTGAGAGGACAGGCTTTACAGTTCCCACATTTTTTGTGCCCTACTACTGGGGGAGCTCCCCAAATAGTAGGTTGAACTGAGAGTGATCTGTGTGGTAGAAGGGCTTTTACCAAATGGTCGCGGATATTTCTACCCTTGCGAAATGCATGTAATGGTGGCGGTGTCCCACCCAATTCGCTGCTGATTAAATGCCAATGGCGATTTATACATTTTTCGAAGTTTAACCCCCCTACACATCTGATTGACAACAAGATAATAACTTATGAACAAGTAGTACTAAGGGATATTAATGCCATTCTAAGTACTAGACAATATATCCCGTATAACATCAGCAAGGACGAAAAATCTGCATTACAATCCCTCAAGGACAACAACAACATCGTTATAAAACCCGCCGATAAAGGCGGGGCTATTGTTGTACAAAATTTGGAAAATTACAAATCCGAAATATACACACAGTTGGACACACCTGGCAACTATGTGCGCCTGAGGAAGGATCCAACAAAGACCATTAGTGACATGATCCAAAAATTAACCAAAGGAGCGTTGGAACTAGGGATCATTAATAAACATGAGCATGAATTCCTAAACAACAAGAGTCCTAGAATGCCGACCATATACACGCTCCCCAAGGTGCATAAAAGGCTAAATGACCCCCCGGGAAGACCTATAATATCAGGGTGTGGGTCTCTTCTAGAACCATTATGCAAGTATATTGATGTTTTTCTGAAGCCCATAGCTATAGCTACTCCAACATATGTGCGGGACACCACACATACCATCCAAATGGTGGAGGGCCTCGCGTATGATCATAACACGTGTATATTGGCTGCGATGGATATCGCATCCTTATACACTAACATCCCTCAAAATGAGGCGCTGGCGTGCATGGAACGTGCCCTCAATATGAGACCTGCCCCACACAGAGTACCAACGGACTTCATTGTTAAACTACTGGAGATTGCAATGTCCAAAAACTTTTTTGTTTTCCAGAATGAATATTTTATCCAAACTAGTGGTGTGGCTATGGGCGCAAGCTTTGCTCCTAACTTGGCTATCATTTACATGAGCGAGTATGAAAACAGATTCGTTCAGAATCAATGTAATCCTTACCTTAACAATATATTATTGTGGGTAAGGTATATTGATGACGTTCTATTAATTTGGCGGGGCGATGACTTAAAACTCAGGGATTTTCATAGTTGGATCAACACCTGTTCCCCCAACATCCAATTTACCTTGGAAAGTGACCCTATGTCCATTAACTTTCTAGATCTAACAATAAAAACGGATGAAGGAAAACTATATACCACACTGTATAGAAAGAGTAGCGAGCGCAACACTCTTCTCAGATACACGAGCCACCACCCACGCAACCTCAGGGACAATTTGCCTTTTGGACAATTCCTGAGGTTGCGTCGGAATTGTTTCAGGAAGGATGACTACCTAGAGGAATCAGCAGCATTGTTGTTAAGACTGAGTGACCGAGGATACCCCATCAGGCTCCTCAAAAAAGCGAGAAAAAGGGCCTGGCATAACCACCGTGAGCACTTACTTGGCACTATCCATAAACCTAAAGAAGATAGGCTTGTATGTGTCACAACATTCAACACAAAGAGTAACAACATAAAAAAATGTATAAATCGCCATTGGCATTTAATCAGCAGCGAATTGGGTGGGACACCGCCACCATTACATGCATTTCGCAAGGGTAGAAATATCCGCGACCATTTGGTAAAAGCCCTTCTACCACACAGATCACTCTCAGTTCAACCTACTATTTGGGGAGCTCCCCCAGTAGTAGGGCACAAAAAATGTGGGAACTGTAAAGCCTGTCCTCTCACACGAGAATGTGATAAATTTGAACATAATGAGCGAACATACAAACTTACCCAACATACTAATTGTAATACATCTTGGGTGGTCTATGCGATTGTGTGCCCGTGTGGCTTTATGTATGTGGGGCAGACCACACAAAAAATCAAATGTCGGATCCTACAGCATATGAGCCGCATAAGATGTAAGACTCTGGGCGCACCACTGGTTGATCACTTTCTCAGATTTGAACACCATGAGGGCAGTCTCCGATGGTGGGTCATAGAAAAGATAACGGCCAATCCCAGAGGTGGTGACTTACACAACACCCTGAACAGAAGAGAGTGCAAGTGGATACACACCCTTAATACTGTCAGCAAGGGTCTAAATGAATTGGAGGAATTGAATAAACAAGTGTCTTTACTGGAAATGTGAATCTATGACTGTACTGAGTCATCTATATTGACAATTATGGGACACACCAAATATGATGTAATGACATTTGTTATTGTGTAATTATGTATTATGTTTTATCATTAAGGTACTTTGCATAACATTTTCTCCATGGTAAACATGCCTTCAGTGTTCATTACAGTTACTATATACACGACACACTAGCGTCTTTTGTCCCTTCTTTATCTCTACCCCCGTGCTTTCTATTTCGCCTTCTGACGTGTATTCAACATTGGTCGAACTTGGTAAATAAAAACAGTGGGGTTGTTAATCACTCAATATATGAGACAATTGGTTTTTCCAACTAAATAGTTTCATTTAAAATATTTTTGACTTTTGCGCGTCGTTTAAAGTAGTCCTTTTTCCATGCAGACTGCGCTATGCAGTCTGGGGATTTACCAATGCGGAAACATCGTTGCACTCCCCGCTGACATCCCGAAGCACCGTGAGGCTCGGTGACAGAGGGGTCTGTGGACGGAAAGACGGGTAGGTAGAGAGTAATCCTTTTTAAACAACCCCGTCTCACCACGTTACCGCGCAATACGACTCTTTTTTCTAAAAATGCCCCTTCGGTATTGTGTTTCCTTAAACAGCGTCCGTCAATTGAGTGGAAGTTATCTCCACAAGTTATAGACATCCGGAAGCACTGGGAGGCTCGGATGACAACGCTGGAAGCTGATACACAACGGGTAGGCTTTCGTTCATGTTCGCATGCACAACGATAAAATCAGGATGTGATTTGACATCCAGTTCCTTAACCTTAGTAAGCACGAAATTCTTAATTTATGTTTTTATGAATATAGCTCACTATTGGATGGAAGTGGATTAGCTCCCCCTACGTTCTAAAAACAACTCAATTGGAAATCAGGTAAGCCTTGCTGTTTTACGTAAAATTAGACCCCATTCTTCCTTCAAACAACAAGGACAGATTCTACTATGATGTTTTGTCATCCCCACAGTGTGCCTTCATTCCTTGGAGCGACTGGCCCCATCTGTTCGTTTTGGAGGTTGTGCACTAACATAATAAAGGTAATTGACTACGCCACATGGGGCGTAAAATCAGTAACCATGAGTCAATACAACATGGAGCATACTGATGCTGTTATATTTAATTATAGGTACCAACCAAAGGTCCATATAAAGAAAACTACGACTATATTACTTGGACCCAGAGATATTTCCAAGGTAAATAGATGCCTGTGTCTCAATAGCTATCTTGAGACTGTGCATATTGGATAGACTGATGTTGGTTTTTTTAAATTAATCCTAGGCATCATCTACCATGTCCATTTAAGAAATAACGACTCCATAATATGGACCCAGACACCGTTTCAAGGTAAATATATATTTACTATGTTAGGTGGGACCAAGCACCAATTCCAATAAATTCTAGATTCCACCCCGAAAAATTCTAGACTCTACCCCGATCCTTTGTTGTCTCTCCAGGAACCCTGTCTGAGACGCAGTGAATTCTTTTGGATCACCAATATCAACGTTTCCTCTACCACCAAGGGTAAGAGTGATTGCCATACCCCTTTGGGATAGGCTGCACCTTTACACCACGGTTAATAACTCGCAACTCTCTTTTTATTTTAGGGTTATTTAATAATCCCTGGTTGCCTCTTCGTTTGCTCTTTGTCCTGATGAAGACTCGCCATCCCCAGGTTTAAATCACCGGTTGGGAATAAGTCGAGTCGAAACGTCGACATTTTTAATACATACACCCTAGACCAGTGTTTCTCCAACATTGTAGGCTGTGCAAAATCATGGACATTGAAACATGAATACTACAATGTTGTCAACTATGTTGTAAATGAATTTATATTTGCTGGCAAGGTGTTCATTACTGCAATTACTTTGAATTATATATATGTAGTTTTGACTGTTGAAATCATATTGAATTTTTCTTTTTACTACTGTGCAAATTTCTTTTCTATTTTCACTTGCTCACCCCCTTGATTCACCCTCTTTTCCTGCACTCTCCTATTTTGGGGGCAACCTGTTTTGTGTTTTTATTGACAAAAATATGCCAAAAATTTGAATATATAAAAAATTAAATAAGAATATATTTTTTCAAACCGTGGTGTTAGGTTTCTCTCCAAAGATTCAGTCTTTATTGTACAGTCAGCAGACTTAACTGAGGAGTGATCAGCATGCCTCAGCCACTCCTGTGGTATGAATACTAGCTGTTGCACCTGTCAGCCTTAGGGTGGTCTTTCCCCCCAACTTTTTGCCTTCCTCCTTTCTGATCTCGTTTTTGCTGGCATTAGAACTCTGCGCACCTTTCCATTGTTAACCCGTGCTAGAGTGCATGTGCTCACTGCTCAAGACTGGTAACAGGCTTATCCCCAATTGGCAAATTTAATTTACTTGTAAGACCCCCAGTATATTGGCAGTATATGTGCCCAGGGCCTATGTGTGATTTTTAACTGCCATTTTGACCTGGCAAAGTAAACCCTTTTGCCAAGCCCAAACCTTCCTTTTTGATGGATATATGTAATTCCTAGGTTAGGCCCATGATAGCCCAGAGCCCAGATGCAATGTCTTTAAAAAGTAGCACATGTCCTTTTAAGTTTTACAAATCCTGACTGTGAAAAACTCTTAAATTCGTTTTTCACTACTGCAAGCCCTACCTCTCCTATAGGATAACATTGGTGTTACCTTATTGCTTTTTATAAGTGTAAGTCCAAATGGGAATAGGTAACAAGTTAAGGTTCAATTTAAAATCCTAACATGGTGTAGTCGGATTTTAAAATATAGTTTTGAAAATGACACTTCTAGAAAGTTAGCATTTTCTTGTCTTAGTCATGTAGTGCATGTAACCTGTCTCTGCCCACATGACTGTGTAGCTGACAGTGGGGTTTGTCTATTCCCCCCAGATGGCCACACACAATAGGAAGCTTAGGTGTGCCGGGATGGGAATCACTGGCATGATGGGAGGGAGAAGTTGGGCATTTCCACTTACACCTGAAGAGACTGTGTCCTGCCTCCACACAAAAGGCTGCATACCCCCTATAGTTACCCTGGAACAAGGACAAGGGAGGCAGGATGCCCGAGAACTTCAATTGGGAACATCTAGAAGCTTCTCCCCCACTTCAAAGGCACAATTGGGTATAAATACTGGACCACTTCAAGACCTGTTGATACTCTGCCAGGAAGAAGGACTGCTGTGCTGCTGAGGGACTGTCACTCTCTAGATGACAGTCTTCTGGACTGCTGTCTTGCTCTGTTTCTGCTTTGCCGTGCTGACCTGCTGCCTGTTGCCCTTTTGCCAGAGTGAATAGGACTGTACCAACATCTCTAGAACCCCAGAGTGACTCCAAGGGCTAGATGGCTGGGCTCCTGACGTGAGCCTCAGGGAGAGAAGGCTCCAACAAGTCGTTCTTATGTTTTGTAACCCTTCTGCTGATTTCCAAGTTGCAGACCACTTATTTTTTCTTTCAACTCTTTTTTTCTTCTGGCTCTGATTTTTCTTGTTCTCATTTGATTATACCACCTCCCCCCATTCTATGCTAGTGGATCCCTCACAGCTCGGTCTGGTCTCTGTTCTTTCTGTGCACCACTCCCCTTTCCTTTTTTATCTCATCTTACAGGCAAGGTAGGACTGGGACAGAAAATAGCCCTGGGCACCAACATTAAAGTGGCTCCATTAGCAAATCAAATAGATAAAAACGACCCACATTTGCAAATAGGGCAGTTTTAAGCTTGTAAAGACATGCTGTATAGGTGTAGTTTATGTTTGATTAATTAAAATTATAGGTGGACACTACAGATGTGTTGGCTAGCCTACTAAGCAACAAGACTAGTGTTTTAGGGCAGCTTTAAAGGCAGTGTACATGAGATCTTGTTCCCAAATTGATCTGACTTTCTCAATTTTCATAGTGGACAGAAAATAAGGGGCCATGGTTTTGAGGAAGAAACATCTGGTGTCCAAAAGGACATAATAATCAGAGGCGGCTCCTCTGCTAAGGTGGAGGAGCGTTCCCCTCTCCCACCCCTCTCCCGCCCCCACTGCTAGAGCAGGAGAAAGGAAAAATAAAATGATGTACCGGAGGCGAAACTGCTTCCAAAATGTGTTGCACTGAAAAAAGTCTAACACGGAGGCAAACCGGCCTGGGAAGGCCTCATGGTCACACAACATAGAATTAATTATATTTGCTGTTGTAACATGCAAGATTGCAGATGCTGATGGACTTGGGAGTTTGGCATTGATCCTGCAAAGAGCATATGCCACAAAGGTGCTTTATGCTTCAACTTCGCCAGATTGTATATTGGTGAACCTGTCTCCGTAAGCCAGGTGCCCAGAGTCTTGTAGCAAGAGTAGTACCTTAACTGGCATGGGCCCAGAAAACCATATTTTCTCAGTTTTCTTCTAAACCTTTCCAAATATCATTATACTGGACTTGGATGAATTCAGTTCTAGCTTATTTTCACAGTTATAAACATATCGTTTATTTGTGGCGTTTGTAGCCCTATGTGTGTGTGATCAAGAAGAGCGATGTCATCTGCATACAGTAGAATTTGTACATGTGTGCAGGACCAATAGGGAAAATGATTTCCCCTTCCCAAGGGCTGCCCCGATGTCTGTAGTATAGAAGCTAAACAACGGAGGGGGAAATAAATACTCAGCTCTGTTTCAAGCCCTTTTCCAACCTTGACCGGATCCCAGCTGTGAGAGAATAGAAGGATTATAGATTGAAGGAGAGTGGATGAAATGCCCCAAGCTGCCAACTTCCTCTACAATATGTGCCTTGTCGAAGGTGGCTGTAAAGTCAATAAAACAGACATGTAGTAGAAGGCCTTGAGAACCTGTGGCTTGATGGGCTAAGAAGAAAACTATTACAATGTTGTCAATGGTTCTGCAGAATGGTCTAAATCCAGTTTGAAAGAAAGGGATGATGCTCTTTCTAGCTGCCCGGTTTCTAGTTCTAGTAATGAAATCTTTCCGTACGCTTCACCAGCGACGTTCAGTGATGCAATTTGATGTTAACTGGAAGGATATGAAATGCTACCCTTATTCTTGTAGCGTGGGTGTGGAATTTGCCCCCGCCAGGAGTCCACAACTGATTTTGGTTTTTTTATTTTATTTATTTGTGTTTTATAGAGCACATACTTAACCATTAGGGTATCGGAGCGCTTGACAGGATTAACAAGTTGCATACAAGAGACTTAGAAGGGGGGTTTGAAACATTTGGGATAAAAACAAGTAAATACATTTTAAGAGAACAAGAGGTCCTAGATCCCAGGGTGGGATGCCCGGAGGTGCCGGGTGGATAGCATACTGATAATCCAAGGTGTAGCAGTAATCGGAAGTAGAACAAAGTCGCTGAGGTGATTGCAAAGCAAGATTTAGGAGAGGATTTTGCCCATTGAGAAGGTTTTGGCCTCGTTTTTAAAGCATGCCAGAGATGGAATTTGGTGCGGCCCCAGAGAAGGCCCGATTGTACGTTTTTTTTCCGCAATCGTGCTGGTTGGAGCAAGAGGCGGACCAGGAGTTTCTGGCTCCTCCGGATACCATGATATTCTGTGTGAGAAATGCAGGGGAGTTGGAGTATAGAGCCTTGTGCGTCATACATGCCAGTTGAAGTTGGATTCTGGCCTCAAGAGGAAGCCAGTTGAGAGCTTTCAGCTGTGGTGAGATGTGGTCGAATTTCCTTGAACCGGTTAGTAGTGTGGCGGCCGCGATGAGGCAGGCTTTTAATGGGGCCAGGGAGATCTTGGGTAGACCCGAGAGGGTAGAGCATCCATATTCCAGTCTAGAGATGACCGGTGCCTGGACTGCCATTTTTAAGTAGGCAGTGTCAAGGTAAGGTTTCAGTTTTCTTAGGTAGCTCAGGTGAAATCTGGCTGATTCAGCCATCAAGTTGATGTGGTCACGCATGTTCAAGCTGCAGTCTAGCGTTATTTCAAGGGATTTGGCTGAGTCCACTGTGGTCTGTGGGCTGTTTAAAGCTGCGATTGCCTTAATCCATTCCTGAATGTCAGGGTTGGTTTGTGGAAATCTGAAATAATTTCCGTTAGCATAAGCTGAAGACATCTTGGTTGTGGCATCCATTTTGTTAGCTATGTAATTCTTCTGTCTTCACTGTTGCTTGCTCTTCTATTCTGCTTGTGTCATCAGCTTTAGTTAACTCCTTGTGTACTGAGCCAAAGCAATGTACGTGCTGAGAAAAGGCCTGTAGCTGCTAAAATGCACCTAATTAAAGATGTAACTGCCAACTATTTTCTGCTGTTGTAAACAGTTCTATTCCCCCTTCCACTTTGCTGACTAAGTGATCACTCATCTGCCCATGTTTGTCGGTAACTATTTCTGTTTAGGCCTGTACCTTCTATTTGTATCTACATGCAACCAAGTGTGTAAAAAAGCCCAATGGTCTGTGTACTCAATGCACTACCTCATGCAACACTTGAGGGTGTTGTATGGAGGTGGTCCCACTCATGAGTGATTAATAAACTTGTTATTGAATTCCAGCTTCAGTGCCAATCTCTATTTTGTTGGTCTACGGACCCATGGACAGAGAAGGGTGACCCCTGCACCGGTGTGCTCATTTAAAGGCACATTTCCACAGTTGGCGCCCAATACGTGGGGCCTCATCGAGGACCCAGACGTCTGAAGGAGTGGTCTTGACGGAAGTGAAATATTACTGAGGAGACGTCCTGTATGAGGAGACCCTTATCTTTGCAGCCAAAGTTACTTTTCCGGTTATTCGATTCGACCCTCCGGGTGGTGGACGGTCCCGTCTGAGGTATACTTTGGCATAAAATTTGCAGTGACCATTAGGTCAATTAAGAGATTGGCAAGTGGAAGTTGGAGACTCTTGTTTGGTAAGGTCGCTGAAGCGGCACTCTTGATTTGCTTTGCCAAGATTCTGGTTTTGTTTGTTTGATTTATTTTTTTGCAAAAGATAAAGGCAGGTAATGTGGAGATTTTTCTCTACTTTTGAATATTTTGGAAAAGTAATATTTTACAAAAATATGGTGGCAGCACTCTCCGTAGGTTGTGTTGCTATCTTGGTGGTACCAAAATGGATTTAGAAAGAAGTCAGCCGGCTCCCCCAAAGGGGGAGCCGGCTGACATATGTATGTCAAATATGGTTTTTCTTCCATAATGTATAGTACATTGTGGTACAAATATATGAAAAAGGATTCTGATCTACAATGGCCAGTGAATGGGTCATTTGACTTTAAGAAGATTCAATACGTAGAACAGTGTTTGTTTAAAAGGAAAAGTCGACAAGATATGCTTGATTGTGTACGAATGTGGGAGAAAGAAGTGCAAGAGAGAGTGAGGAAAGAAGAAGCTATGGCAATAAAAGAAAAAGAGGAAAGGGAGCGTCGTTTAGAGATAACTGGCCAGTACCCTATTAGGCGCCCCATTTATCCAAAACTTAATAAACCTCAGGATGACTCCATTTTGTTAGATCGACCTCCGCCCCGTATACATTTCCCTCTGCCCCTGAGAATGATCTTTCTGAAGAAGAGCATTTTTCCTCAGATGATAAAGACTTAGTTAAGCAAGATGGGCGGCAGACTCGATCTACTTTGACTACTGACGAAAAAGCCACTATCAGATCCACTGCTTGTGGGACTAATTCTGCTCCAGACCTGTTAGCAATGGTTCAGCAGTGGAAGGATTTAGAGCAGTTATATTTTTCAGAGAAGTTCACTTGAGAGGTAATACTTGGTTTTAGAAACATTTCTAAAAACTTAGAGCCCACTGATATCAATTCTGATTATAAACAATTAAATGATGGAACTTTAATTTTTTCAGATATACCTGATCTAATGAGGCGAGTGGGTAAATTAAGACATGATACACTACGTTTAAAAGTGGATAAAAAATCAGCTAGTAAAGTTAAAACTGCACAAACAGCTCAGACACCAGTGCAAAAAGAAGACGTTTTGGGTACAAACAATGACCCTAGTGGTACTGTGGTTAGTGTAAAACCAATGTGTGAAGCTGTGCCGCTGTATGTTCCTCCGAAGGGTGCAGGACCAAATGACAGATTATGCAAAGGGATATTTTGTTTATAATTGGGTCTATACTCCTTGGAGTAGAGCAGATGTTATGGCTCTTAAGGCTGCTTTGCCTGACCCGCGAAAAAATCCGGCTGCTTTCTATGAAGAAGTGGAAGGAGCCATTAGCTCCTGCACCATAACCTTGCCAGATATCGATGTTTTTTGGACTTATTTTGCCCCCTGATATGTGGAGAACAATTCGGAAAATAGATGATAATGTAGCATATGGTGATACTTGGGTGCATTTAGAAGAAATAGATGCAGCTAGAGAGCCTGCGCAGAAACCACAACAGGAGATATTAGATCTTCCCAAAACTATTGTGACTAAGTTGAAAACTCTTCACCCACTAAGAAAATAGATTGGACAACACTAGCGTCTTGTAAACAGAAAGCGGAAGAGTCTGTTTCTGATTTCTTTACACGATTTGAAGAGACATTCCATGACTTTAGTGGGCAGTTATTGACAGATGACACGGGTAAGCATTTGTTCGTCTATAAATTTGTCGCTAACATGTTGCCAGATATAGCTAGTTGCCTTAAGGCCAGTGAGATTTGTGGACTACATCTTCCCCAGTCTCCCTTTTGACTATGGCCCAGTATTATAAGCGTCAGGAATTGGAAGCAAAAGGCAAAGTGGATAAGAAGGTAAAGGATTTAAAGACGAAAGTTATGTTGGCTCAAGTATATGGTCCAGCATTCAGAGGTGGTGATGGAGGTGGATGTGTAGTATATACCCCTGGCGTACCCCCTTTCTCTCGATCAACTTTATCTTTTGATCAGTGTACTTATTATAAAGAGATTGGACATTGTGCGAGGTCATAGGTATCAACGGAGTAGAGGAAGTAATAGAGGACGCCCAGGGAATTCAGGAAATAGGGGAGGAATAGTAAATCGTACCAGATTTGAGGCAGTTGAACACGGACCAAATTATTCTAATACCTTTGATAGACTAAATCAATATCAAATGTCAGATTATTTGGCTGATGGTCTTGGGGATTCTGACTACGCATAGGAATGGCTAGGATGGGGTAAGAAACCGGTTGAGGTCCTAGTAGATCAGAAAGGTCCTTATGTTGATGCAAATGTCTTCGGCTCTACTGATCAGTTTCTGGTTGATACAGGAGCTACTCTTAGTGCTCTGTCGAAAAAATTGGTTCCTAGGACTCCCCTGTCTGGTGCATTGATAACATTGATAGGATTCGATGGGACACCTACATCTAGCCCACTGTCAAAGCCACTTGCATTTAGTCTTGATAAATTCACTGCAGCATGTCCATTTTTGCTTTCCTCTAACACGCCAGATAACATTGTGGGTATCGATATGCTCAAATATTTTCGTGCTACAATAAGTTGTTACCTAGAAGGTGTGCGTGTTATCTTAAATAATAACTATCCAATGGTTGAGAGGTCTTGTCTCATTAAAGAGAATATTGTTCTGGCATCTTTACCTAGTACTTTATGGGCTACATCAGATACCGATGTGGGAAAAATGGTTATTCCACCAGTGCATATTCAAGTGAAGGAAGGTGCCTTATTGCCTCGATTGCCCCCATAGAAAATATCCCAGGAAGGTGAAGAAGCATTGACGCACATTGTTCAGGATTTGATCAAGTTGGGGGTTGTGGAAGAAGATCCTTATAACATTTGTAATAGCCCTATACTTTCTATTTTGAAAAGAGACACTGATACTAAAATTTACAGATTCATCATTGATTTACGAGAGGTTAACAAAATTGTGGTGCCCCAATACCTGGTAGTCTCTGACATTACAACACTTCTTACTATGGTTCCTCCTAGTGCCACTACATTTAGTGTAATAGGTTTGAAGAATGCATTCTTTTCGATACCTATTCACCCTGACAACCGTTATTTGTTTGGTTTTATTTTGAATAATAGATCATTCAGATGCTGTAGAGCTTCACAAGGGTATACAGAGAGTCCTAGCATTTATAGTCAGGTATTAAAAAGGCAGCTTGATTCTTTTCCTGTACCGAAAGAGGTGGTTATAATTCAATATGTCGATGACATCTTGTTGGCTGCCGATACCCCTGAACAGTGTAAAGAAGGAGCACTGTCATTATTATCATTTCTTGCCTCTCATCATCACAAAGTCTTGTAGTGTGTTTATCTAGGTACCTGAATCAATATTCCTATTTCTTTGCCCTTGTGTGGTTATAAATCAATAATGTCCCTACAACGGCATAGAAACCCTTTTCATAATTCAGTCATAGCGCATGCTGTCACATTAAGCAAGCCTATTCCTCCAGCCCCCTAGAAAGCACACCGAGTTCTTAAACAAATCCAAGCCTCCAGCAACCTGGGAAATCCCCGCTGCTTTGTTTTGATTTCATCCTAGAACTCCTGTAAAGCACTGTAAGAACGACCAGTTCTTAGTGACATCTTTATTGACGTCTTATGTCCAGCCTTACGTCAAACCCAGCACCTTTCAGGTATAAATATACCAACGTTGCCTTAAGCAAACACACGGTGGTAATCCTGGAGCAGAGCAGCTATCTACTTCCGAAGAGCCCAGCTGATGCGAGAGCCCACGGACGCTGCCCCTCCCTTTTGACGCGCTGAGAAAGACGCTGTCTTTTCTCCTGCCGAGAAATCCAGCCTCCGGCGTTTCCAGCCTACCCTTGCGGGTGACTGGGATACAGAGTCCTGAGAGAGAGATACCAGCCCTCCTGCCTTCTAATACCCAGGTACTGAACTGACTAAACCCTCTTAGAGAATTCTTGAGTCAGATTCTTGGCAAAACAAACTTAACTTAAACTGCTACTTACTTACTCCTTCCCACGTATTAGGCTTAGGTCAGGTACACCGGGGTAGGCGTAGTTAGAAGCACCAGTGGAGTACGATTAGTCAATGTATATATGTATGTATCTATTTTATCCATTTTAAAGTATCATATGGCTAAGAAACCATATCAATTCTTTTACAGTATTATTTCATAATCCTGCTTTTACTGTATGCTCTTTACTTAACTATAAGTATTGCAATTGTAGCAATTCATTTCTCTTGTATGAGGAAAGAGACTGCTCAATAAATAACACCTTTTATTGAAAACGCCCGTCTCTCTTTTTCTCTGCAATCTGGTGAAACTAAGTACGCACCTTTGACTGAGTGAAATAGCTGTCTTTTGTTTTCACACAACTCTAGAGATATACTCTTATTCAGGGAGAGCAAAGTTCTCATGTTTTATGGTTGTCAGAAACTAAATCCCTTCTTGTCTATCCAGGGAGGTTAAACTCCTCCTCGCGTATTCGAGAAAGTTTCTAGTGAACTCTGAGCTAGCTGGCAAAAAAACTTAAGTCTAATATAGTCAGTAGAGACCTAGTTAACCTCAGTCCTACGTCTACACTAATGAAGATATTATTCCAATGCGCAGAGCCTATTGGGACTATAGGAACTACACTACATGGCGCCCAACGTTTGGTAAGGCGATAAATCTAACGCAAGACGTTAGAGTAACTCAGTCGTGCTTTTTCACACAGACCCTTTCTCCCGTAAATACTCCAAAGACGTCTGGAGTGGGTCAAAGGTTAAAAATCCGCCGGAACTTAGTAGGAAGAGATTTCTATGTATAGTTTTTGGTTTATTCAACGTTGAAGGATACAGTGTTCCAAAATATTGTGCACCTAATCTTTGTTTCCTTGAAAACTTGATCTGCAAACAAAAAAACCTTCCTGTCAGTAAAATGTCAGACGGTGAAGGAGACAGGGAGACAGCTAGAATAGCAGCTCCTCTCCTAGAGGAAGACAATAGTCTCCTGCAGTCCGACCCGGATGCAATACTCATCCCGGTCAACATAAGAAAAACTATAACACTTAAACTTATAGAAAATGGACTAACATCGAGAGGTGGTACAGTCATATTCGTAATTGAGGCACATGAATATCGGCAGACAGAGGTATTCTATTCATGGATAAACTTTCCAGCAGCAAACGCTGTCACACATGAATTCCACTATTACAAAGTAGTGGAACCTCCGGAAGAGTACACCCCTTTCGAGGAGGTGGAAATCCCATTAAAATACCAAGAGCACCTGCTCTGGTTTAAAGGCGCCCTAAAACATAATAATCACATCACCAGGCTCGGTCCACTAGGTAGACCAGGAGCAACGTGGCCGGTTCTAGCCAGCTGCACACCACATCCCGACATCGAAAAACTGTCAATACCAGAACTTTTAGTACAGTTAAAACAACTGATTAAAATACATAGACAATTAGTCCAATATGTAATGCGGACTTCAACAGTCCAACCAGCTATTAACATTCCACAGCTGACCCCTCATCAGGGGAACACAAACAAAATTACACCACAGAACATACAATCATGTCTGGGTAAAGTACCCGCAAAACGGGAACAAATTCCATTCTGGTTAGCACAAAAAATCACTCAAATAGAGGCAGTATTTCCGGATACTACCCCTACTGAGAAACACAGAATTCTGACTATCTGCCTTCCAATGGGGATCGCACCACATGTGGAGGACTGTGACACTTGGGGCACAGTCTTTGCTTCCATTTACACAAAAACACATGGTGTTCCGTCCATGGCGGTAATACCGGATGTGCTAAGACAGATTCAAAATGAATACGGTCCAGAACCTGCTTTAACTCTGGGTATGAAATTACTGAAAGACTTCAAGCAGGTCTCAGCTTTATTATTATCTAACATAAAAGGAGAAGCAGCATCTGTGGCGATCCGTCAGAAATTGAAAGAAACAGATATAGCAGAACAACCATTTGAACTTGCCAGAATCATAGAAAAATCCTATGAAGAGCTAGGAAGAGATAGTTTGGGTGGGAAACCAGTAAAACCCCAACTAACTGAAAATCCTGAAAAGATATTTATTAAAAATAATCTAAACACTCCGAAAAAGAGCTGGGATGGAAATAAACAATCCACTCCCAAAGAAAAAAGATTCCAGTCCAGAGGAAAGTCTCCTCGGCGGAGAGAAAGATCTCCGGACCAAGGACACAAGTCTCCCCAGAGGGAGCCCTCTGAGAAAAGATACAACCTTAGAAATAGGGATAATTTGAAGAAACCTGATAGATATCAAGATATTGATACACGTCCCTCTCGATCTTTTCAGACTTCCTCGCAGAAATCGGAAAGAAGAGGACGGTCAGAACAGAGGGAAGAGCATGTCAAGTCCAAAGACAAAGAACCTGCTCATCAAAGTAAAAAACTACAATTTCCAAAAAAGAAGGTAGCCAGCATTAAAATAATCAAACATGGGGGAAGAGCCAAGCTCGCGAGCGTGATGGTCGCCTTTTAGCTCGGCTCCGTCAGCCCTCCGGCCTGATCCGTAAATCCTGATTCATATCCTGTCAAGAGACGACACGTTTTCGAGGAACTATGATTGTGACATTTTGCTCTCACTTACCATCTGATCTGGAAGCTCCGGCGAGCTGAGAATCCGAGGTTGTGCCCCTCCGAAGGGACCGGGGCCTCCGTGGGGCTGAGGCCGGGGCCTCGCCTATGAGATCCGGCCAGGCGTTGTTGAGACCACTGGCCCCGGCCGAGAGAGTGAACCGCTGGTGAGAGCCGTTGTGCGAGCATCTCGGTTTCCTTGATCCGGGCCTGCCCTGGTGGCGGTGAGGCTGTGCGGGGCGCGGTGCTCCGGGGACTGATCGCGTGCAGGGGGCCCCCCGCCGCTGCTCCGTCCGGCGGCCCTGGCCCCGCGCGCTCCGACTCTAATCGTGGGGAGCGCCGGTGGTGCTACAGACGGCCCCATTGTTGGGCGGTGCTCCTCTTTGTGCCAGGGCCGCTATTGCTGGGACCCCCGGGACATCTGTAAAGCCCTGCATTTGTGCACTGTCCCGAGAGTTACCGAGGGTGGTGAGGAGGCTTAATTTATAAAATGGCTGCCGCAGATTTGGGCTGTCGATCTCCTCGCGATGGCGGACTTGGGTCATTGTATTGCACGGGGGCTGGGACGTGTGCACGAAACTTTACTTTTGGAGACGTTCTTTGTGCCTTGCGATCCTGGCGCGCGTCCTTGGCCCCCGGTGCCCCTGGAGACTCGTTGCGATCTGCCGCCGTTTTGGGTGGACGCTTCTTCATGTTCCCTTCTTGTCCCGGTGATGCCGCTGCCTCGCCCCCCTCGGACGCCGCGAAGCTTGCTGCCGCTGTTCGTCAACGGGATTGTGGGCCGGTGGCTTTGGAACTTCCTGCTCTTCAGTGGTTGGAGTTGGGGGACCTGGATGTGGAGCGGAGGCCCGTTCCTCCCCGGATGCCGGAGAACTATGGTGGACTGCTTCCTGTTGCTGCCTTGACGGAGTTGTTTTTTTCCTTTGCAAGTACACCACTGCTTTTCCGATCTACGAGACTGGCCTCCTATTTCTTGCTGTTTGTGTTATTATTGTTGAGACATTCGAATTACCTATCTGCACTTTTGTCTATTTGCAGATCAACTGCCCTCCCTGGTCTACGTCTTGCTCGTACTTTCTTACAATTGTGTGCTTGCTTCGCACTGTGTTGCTTATTTCAATTTGTCATGTGGCGGGTGGGACTTGTGGTTAAGAAAGGATTGGGGTGAGACGCGTGGCTCCCGGTGGATTATTGGTGTACGGATTCATGGCGCAGTTGTTTATATTCATGGCGCTGTGGGAGACCCCCTGTTAGTCTTTATGGTGCTCGAGATCGTGACGTTCTGGTTTTCAAGTAATATGTTTATGGTTGGGCGGAGGGCTGTGGCCGACCGTATTTGTTTCTGCCCTTTTGCTCCTCCCCCACGTTCATTTCTTTGTTTTTTCTCCCCCTTTTTTGTCTCCTTATTCCTTTTCTCTCTTCTCTCTACTGTATTTCGGGTTCAGGTTTAGGGCGACAGGCACGCTGTTTGGAGGGTAGGCCTTAGCCTTCTGCAGGGGTGCAGGGTGGGTTGGGTGGGATGGGTTTTCTATGATGTTTCTTTTTCCTCAGTTCTATGGCCCTTTTGTATTTCTTTCTTGGAGTGCTGCGTCTGTTCTGCCTTCCGGGGCGTGTTTGAGGTGGGGTCTGTCCTGTCGCTGTTCTTTTTATTATAATTGCTGCTTCCTGTCGCGACTCCCGTACCCCCCTCGTTGTTCATACTCCTGCTCTCTTCTGTATCCCTTGCTACGGGATGCTTTTCTGCGCGGCACTCCTTCTTTCGTTTGTGTTTTTCTTTTCCTTTCTTCTTTCTTTCCCTCCCCTTCCCTTCCCCCTCCCCCCCCTTCTTTATCTTCTTAGGTTCGTATGATGGGCTAGGTTTGGTGAAGTCGCTCCTCCGGCCCCTCTGTTCTGGTTCCGCTGTACTTTTGGGTGGTGGGCCGACGAAGTTGTTAATCATTGCATATTGATTGTATTTATTGCATCTGTTTTTCATATCGATGTATACAGTATTGACACTCCTGTACTATGGCCCCTTCCCCTCTTTGTTGCCAATGGTTTATTTGGGGACTCCGGATCCTTCTATGTTATCACTAAGCCTGTCATGCCCCTTATCCCTATATTATAAAATTAACCTTCTTTGCTCCTGTTTGCAGGCCATGTCGTATTTCCTTTCTCCTTCTCTCCCTTTTTAAGATTGTATTGCTCATGCTCCTTTCTGATTGATTCTGTATTGCTCTCTTTGGATTCTTCGCCTGATTTTCGTATTGTGGCCGGCCAATTTGGTTGTAGGCCTTGACCTGTATATCCTTTTTGTACAAATAAAGGTTTTCAAAAAAAAAATTTAAAAAAAATAAATCATCAAACATGCCGAGGATCCTGAGGACACAGCTGAAAAACGGAGAGTGGGCTCAGACAATGCTAGACAGCGCAGCAGAAGTGAGCATAGCTCGCAAGATCCTGATGAATCATCTGGAGACAGTGGACACGAATGAATACATTCAGGTGGAAACTGCAGATACCAGAGTTAGCAAACCTCATAAAATATACGAAATAACATTACGTATAGAGGGAGATAAGACTAGGAAAATAAGGGGTCTATTTTGGGATAACCTCTCAAAAGGCTATGACATCCTTTTAGCTGAAAAAGACTGGCCACCAGAGTTTGTCAGGGAGTGCCCTCATGGCGAAGAAATGATTATGCCTGCCTTCTCAAATCACATTCCAATACATAAAAAGTATACACTTGCAAGAAAGTGGGCAGTAGCCCAAGCTCCTGCATTATATAAAAACCATGTTGGATGGGATGAGGACTCTCCTCCTCACAAAATCCAGTTAAAATGTCAACCAACTGCACAGAGGCAGTACCCAATTAAGCAAGAAGCTAAAAAACAGGTCAGGGAGATCTTAGATCAACTTGAATACCAAGGGGTGATTGAAACTTGCACCTCACAAATGAACAATCCTTTGTTTCCTGTCTCCAAGCCAGACGATTCATATCGTCTAGTTTTGGACTACAGACACCTTAACTCATGTTGCAAAACCTTTGCAGTACAAAACTCACATAGTGCAGCACTAATGAATAACATTGTGCGCAAAAAATACAAAACAACATTAGACATCTCTAATGGATTCTTTTGTCAAAATATAGCACCTGAAAGCAGGTATTTGACCGCTTTCTCAATAATGGGCTCACAGAAAAATTCTGTCTACCCCCACAGGGGTTCAAGAACAGCCCAGGATTATTCTCAGCAAGAGTAACAGAGTTACTACAAATGTATGATGATGAGGCATTATCTTATGTCGATGACATCTATCTAACAGATGATGACTTGGATATCCACTTGAAAAGAGTGCAACACCATAATACTTGGGTTCGCAGCAGAGGGTTACAAATTCAACTTTAAAAAGTCACGAATTGCCCATCTAACTGTCCTGTTTTTAGGATATGAATTATCAAGTGAAGGCAAAAGCCTGGCAGACAATTTCTTAGAGAAATGTGCTGTAATCCAAGCACCAAGAACGCTGAAAAACTTACAATCAATTTTAGGTTTCCTGAATTTCGGAAGAACTTACATTCTAAATTATGCAGAGAGGGTTAAACCTCTCTATGAACTAATAAAACCAGATTTTAAAACAATCAATTGGACTCAAAAACACACAGAAATTTTGAGATCATTGCAAACAGACATGTTAGCTAAAACAAAATTGCAAACACGCGATAACACACGCAACCTTGTAATCCGAGTCATCCCAGGAAGATGCGGATTTACATACCTAACCTCTAATGAGGGAAAAAAGGTACCAATAGCATACAAATCACATTTGTACACAGAAGCTGAAAAAACATTCAGTATTAAGGAAAACATTGTTCATGCGGTTCAAACAGCTGTAGCAAAAGAAAGAGACCAAGCTGACGGCAGACAGATTACTGTTAGAACAGCAGAATCAGCCTTTGAGGCATTAACAAGCCCATGTAATTTACCTACTGTGGCATTAAATCCAAAATGGATACAATGGGAAAATTATCTTGCTACAGACAAAGTGAAATACTATTTTGACCCGGAAATGAAAAAATTAAAAAACCTAGAATATGAAAGAGAATATCCTCTGCCAATCGACATTCTGCCCATACAACAGTACGCCTGTGTAATATACACAGACGGACATGCACAACCCTCAGTTTGGGGAAAACAAGCCTATAACGCCACATGCGAGATTGTTAAATACGTATGGCGCGGAGGTAAATTGAGACCTCTGGTAACAAAATCACACTCTGTAGAAAATAATTCAGATAAACAAACTGAAGTAATAGCATTAAAAATGGCGCTAGATAATGCCGATCGCGAATTCCCGACACTAATAGTGTGCGATTCATATTACTGCGTCAAATCATACAATAACGACTTGCAGAACTGGGTTCAAAATGGTTACAAAGATGACACAGGTGCCACAATAAAGCAAAAATCGCTTTGGGAACAGGTAGTTCTTTTACAGAAAGAACTACCAAAGACTCACGTGATACATTCATTGAGTCATGAACGTGATGGCGTTCACGTTTCAGGGAATTCATTGGCTGAGACAGCCACAGCGGAAGCAACTAAGCCGGCTTCCGTAGCTACAAAAAAGCGTTCAGGAAAATACGTAGACGGGGAAACGATGCTGGCGGTAAAAACGTCATCAAAAGGCGACTGTGCAGCACTACCCGTCAACTATCCACTCAATTATACATACGTAATCGATGCAAACTCTGTTCCTTTTGCTCAAATCCCTGGAGTGGGGGATAGAGTAATTCCAAACACGAACAGGAGAAACTTATTAATAGCAGACGCACATATGGGTGAGGGTCTAAGACACCTTAAGATTAAGGAATCTCTGAAAGAATTACAATCAATATACTGGTGGCCGGGAATGAGCCTGCAAAACTACAAATTTGCATTTTACTGTCAAAACTGCAACAGAGACCGCAGTGGCGAAATGCCCGGAGTATTACCAATGCCCTTCTTTTAGATATCACAAGAATATCAATACGAAATACCCAGAAAAATGCGTCCCTTTAATAATTATTAAGACTAGTTTCACTTACAATGTAGACCACAGCTCTCGGCTTACGTCTGAACTGTTATAAAAGATTTGCGAGTCTATAGCGGCATAGGCGCAATTGGCATGCTACATTCTGTCCAGGGTCCTGCTTTTAGCTCTCGAGCTAATAAGGAGGACATGACCAGCATGGGCATTGCATTGCGGGAATCTTATCACTTCCTTCCTGAGGGAAATGGGATGGTGGAAAGAAAAAACCGAGACATAAAGCAATCTATAACGGCAAAGGTATTAGGTTCGGGGGTTGGGTGGGTCAAACATCTAATAAGTGTCCAACGTAGTCTTAACAATCTGCCAAGAAATTCTCTAAAAGGTTTCAGTCCGTACGAACTATTGTTTGGGACTAAAGTCAATTGGTCAGATCACTTTTTATTACACTTTACTATTTTTAAAGTTAACAATGGTCCTCAGAAGACTTTTTTACCCCCCACTATACGTAGACAGTGGCAGAAACTTACGCTAGAGTCGCTAGAAAAGGTGTGGAAAAAACCTGAGATCAGAGATACTGAGGATGTAGAACATAAGTTAACTATGTTTCAGCATTCTCTAACTGTGGCCATAGACAAAATCGCCCCTTTGAAAACTTTTAGACAACTACCTGTGGCCAAACAAGAAAAATGGTACACTGAGGCTCTCAGGAAAGAGAAACAAGAATGTAGGAGGATAGAAAAGAGATGGCGGCGATCACATACGGAGGAGAACAATAAGGCACATCGAGCAGCTCAAACCAATTACTATAAACACATCAAAGCTGCACGCAAAAATAATATTGCCCAACAGCTCGTGGAAGCCGGAAATTCTCCGAAAGAACTGTACAGGATTCTGGAAACATTTGTAAAACCTGTGGCTTGTATAAGCCCTGATGACTTTTCACAAAGTCTATGTGATGAAGTCTCATTATATTTTGAAAACAAAATAGAGACCATCCATGAAAAAATTCTAGTATCCCAACTAAATAGTGCCACTATGAATGTTTCCTCCCCCAGCAGAAATGCCAACCTTACATTAACCACATTTCCTCCTGTTAACATTGATGAACTCCACACCATAATGACCCAAATAAAATCTGGCTCACCGGATGATCTCATCCCCGTTAAAATCTTAACTTCCCTTCCTACCCTGTTAGCTCCCTACATTCAGGATGTAATTAACCAGTCTCTCAAAGAGGGGAAAGTTCCAACTGAATGGAAAATTGCAGTGGTGAACCCTATTCGCAAGAATGCGGCTCTCCCGTGGACGGAATTTTCCAACCTCCGTCCTATCTCCCTTCTGCCATATTACAGCAAGATGGTCGAGAGGCATGTAAATGCACACCTGTCGAATTACATCGAGGCAGCGGGTGGCCTAGACCACTCGCAATCTGGTTTTAGGCCCAACCATAGCACCGAATCAGCCCTCCTGTCAGTGACAGATAACATCAGAATGTCACTGGACAGGGGGAGCTCAGTGATT
Organism: Lissotriton helveticus; assembly: GCF_964261635.1. Lineage (NCBI taxonomy): Eukaryota > Metazoa > Chordata > Amphibia > Caudata > Salamandridae > Lissotriton > Lissotriton helveticus. The sequence continues at coordinate 168,798,884 of NC_136067.1, read as the reverse complement.
CTGGTGCTATTGGACTTATCCGCTGCCTTCGATACGGTGTCGCATGAAATTCTTCTCGACCGTCTGAAGGGAGCGGGAGTAAGGGGGACCGCTCTTGCATGGCTTGAAAGCTTTCTTGAAGGCAGACAACAGGGTGTCAAACTAGGCCCCCATAAATCTGTCTGCAGGAAGCTTACCAAAGGTGTGCCACAGGGCTCATGCCTGAGCCCTACGTTATTTAACGTATATGTGGCCCCTCTGGCCGAGATTATTAGATCCTACGGGTTCTCACCAATTTCCTACGCTGACGATACTCAGCTGTTGTTTCCCTTTCAAACCATCACACCTGCAGTCATGCAATCCTTTCAAAATGGCATGAGGGCGGTAGCTGGTTGGATGGCCCAGAACTTCCTCCAGTGCAATGTGACCAAAACAGAGGTCATGTTGTTTGGAGGGGCCACCCTGCTATGGTCGCCGGATTGGTGGCCACTTGAGTTAGGACCTGTCCCATCGCCTAAACAGACCATCAAAAATTTGGGGGTACGACTGGACCAAAATCTGATTATGAAAGATCATGTCAGTCAGGTTGCGGGAACGTGTTTCCGCACAATTGGTCTCTTACGGCGTATCTTCCCTTTCCTACCGAACATCCATAGGAAAACGCTGGTACAGGCTCTGATTCTTGGGCGGGTAGACTACTGCAACAGTCTCCTTAGCTCCGCCAACCATGAACAACTACGCAGACTGCAGGTGGTGCAGAACACCGCGGCAAGACTCATCCTGAATGCTCCCCCTCGTACCCCTTCCCGTCCCCTCCTCTGCCACCTTCACTGGCTTCCAGTGCGACAGAGGGTGAGTTTTAAACTCTGCTGCATTATGCACAAGTGTATCTATGGGTCTGGTCCTAAATATTTAAAAGATATTTTTTTCCTTTACTCTCCCGGACGTGCTCTGCGATCCAGCAACACTATGCTGCTACATATACCAAAAGTTACCAGAGCTAGACAGGGAGGTCGAGCACCCTCCCTAAAAGGCCCCCTGCTGTGGAACTCTCTACCTACACAGCTGAGACTAATTTCCAATCTTTTCTCTTTTAGGAAGGAATTAAAAACTTTCCTATTTACATCTGGTTAATTTGATCTTTTCCTCTGTCATTCCCCTAATATGATCTATCCCTCTTACTCAGGAGCCACGCGCAGAGATATCCCTTCGGGGCTGATTCAGGCGCGTTATAAGAATATAAATAAATAAATAAATAAATGCATATCCAGGATCTCGATAGTCAAACTTCAGTGGTAGAAGGAAAATGCTTTGATATCAAAGATCGTTTGGCTATTTTACAGGACTTAAATGAAACAAGAAAAGACCTGAGCAACGTAAAGTTGAAACAACAGCCAACAGCCACTGAACAGAAACCACCTGTCCCAGCAAGGCCTGTCTGGATTCCAAAGATTGGGGATCTAGTCAGAGAGAAAATCGCGGTGAAGAAGGAATTTGGGCCTTCTTACAGAAAAGCAGTACCTGTTTTAGCTGTCAACGGAACAAGATCAGTTGTACTACCGCCCCTTGCTGGTAAAAAGGAGAACCGAGTTGTATCCATCGACCTGGTTAAACCACAATCATGTGGCCAATAATAAGTAGTAGGCCCAGTGGACTCCCAAGAAATAGCAGAACACAAAAGTTAGCTACAAATCAAGAGGTTCAAACTGAGAAACTAATCACATTTGATAAACCTACAGTGAATCAACAAGGACTATGCAACAAAGCCATGGAACTTATGCCTCTTGAAACCCAAATTACAACAATTCGTCAAGAAACACCTGTCTACAACGATGTAGCCACAGAGTATGCTAATAAAACAAAGAAAAATCCAGAAGCAATTCCAATAATTGACAGAACTGCATCAGGCTACTTCATCAATTTCGATGACTTTTCTGAGGATCCGAGCAACCCTGAGGAACAGCCAACAAAAACAAAAACTTTTAAAGACAAAACTAAAGAACTCTTTCATCAACTACAAGAAACCTATCTGATTTCCCCATGGATTGAATTTTGGGTGGTGCTAGGTGTACGTTTCCTCCTGCTTTGGCTCATCATGGTGCTATGCTTGGGACACTTCATTGAGGGAAAATATGTTACAATGGACACAGCAAGCCAGAAAATCAACCAGGTCCTACAGCCACACAAGTCTTCACACATCGAGAAAAGACAACTTTCTTCAGTAAACTTCACAGCCAATCCAATACCCGGTGGGGTAGCATGGGACAAAACAGATTACGATATATATGGCCCGGTCGAGCTCTTGAAGTATCCTCATCAATTTAAGGTTTCATTAAGTGACTTTGTAAAACCGAGTACATTCTCTGATGAATGGGACTTTGAAAGTATTAATGATATGATGTCAGACTTAGTTATATCAGCAAAATTTACAGATCATGATTATTTACAAGGTTAATCGAATTATGATCAGATGTACTGCTACAACCATTATGGTAACCATTATTTGCATAAATCTGCTCAACCTAGAAATGTTTTAAATTATAATCAATGGGAACATTGTGCAACTCCACCAAAAGGTAGTTCAAAAACATTTTATGAGAAATTCCCATACTTCTCAGGGTTTAACACAAATGAAGCAGAAACTTTTTATTTCAAATTGTTAAATAAGACAGGAATGAAAACCATGCTGACAAATACAAAATTAATCTATTCAGAAACATTTTTTGAAAAAATGAATACATTTGGTTTTGATTTTTGGAAAAATAACATTGAGACAAAAACCATCTGGGGTACTAAAGATTGGCAAGTCCAAGGTATAGAATCATTATTCAGAGCCTGCATGATCCCAGAACAAATTATATTTTTGAATGACACAATTCAACAAACAACCTGTCTTGGCCTAGCCAAAATTAAAGACTTAAACAAACCGTCTATTTCAAAGCCAACACCTGACAGTAATAGCACTACAGATGTTGAGATAGACGTATCCCATATTTTAAACCAAAACAGAAAACATCCTGATTGGAAAAAATTGTTGATCTGCCCCAAAGACACAAATAACTGTCAAGATAGATTCCTGAACAAAATACAGGGGTTCAAATTGACCAGGCCAGACCCTAGATACTCCCAGCGACAACATCCAGGGATAGTAACAACATACAGTGTAGGAAAACTCTGCCTTGAATGGCTACATACATCCACACTGGCAGAAATTAAGCAACACTTAACTTTACTTAAAGAAGGTGCTGACTCGCGTGATTTCATTATGGGACCACGCAAACAGCGTCAAAAGCGTTTCATAGCGGTCTCTATATATGCAGCTTATAACGAAGCTTGGAAAGAAACTCAAATTGAAACAGCAGAGAAAATACGGGAAATTGACCGTATTAATTTGGAAAAATCACTTTCTGTTGTGGACAATGGGTTAATGACTCTGTCTTCCAGAATATATTCACTGGACAGTATTGTATCATCTGCAATCGACATAATAGAGCAGGACATGCTAATGTTACAACATGGTCAGTCCCAATTGCGTTCTATTGTACAGCTTGGCTGGACGTTACAAAATCTGCGTTCAGGCTACGTGCCTTGGCGTTTAATCAACACAACGTCACTATTCTCTATCTTTAACCTTACTGATATACAAATCAGCTTGGCGCAAAAAGGAGCAGAATATACAATTCTGAGCATTGAAAAACTTGAGAGATTACCATTGACAATGTCAGAACGACCTGTCATTGAATGGATAACACACGGGATCATAACTATTCCGATAACGACTTTCCAATTTCGATACTGCCAAAAGTATCATCAGGCAGGCCAGTATGAAAGGTTGGGTAAAGGGTACATTAAGTCATCATAGAAATTACCTTACACTCACACATGTTATAGTGAAAAAGGACAGAATGTATTTCTTAGTGGTGATAATTGTGAAAAATCACTAAGTGGCATACTTCTGTGTCAGGGTATAAATCTACATGGGGCCTGTGAGGGGACTTCAAATAACCTTTCATGTCACCAGCTTGGCACACCTGCAACTCGAATAGAGCCATTCTTTAGACGGCTTTCGAACGGGAGCTACATTCTAATAGTGGACCACAGATGTTGTGGCTTGGTGCCAGGAAAAGCTTATCTAGTAAGCGTTTCGTCCAGGGTCACTTGCTGTATGCAAGTATTGTATCCGAACGACACTCCAGACAGGGAGGGAAAAATGTGGCCCAGTTTGAAAATCTCTTCAATTCGAATTGATACTTTAAGCAGAATGAAGTCTGTTCTTCTACAGACGCCAGTGCACTTGACGTCATGAAAAGAAACGTATGATCTCCAAGTTGCAAGGACAACGGCAGAGATACATAACCTTTTATCAACAAATTGCCCCCTACACTTCGCAGAAATGCTAAACGAAATCTTAAACATTTCTGATACGAATGGTATCGCGAGTGTATTTAAGACAATTTTTTCGGGACTGTTGACACCTTTCAAAGCAGTCCTGGGCATCTTTCCTAATTTTGTCCATTCAATCTTTGGCGGCCTTCCACTCCTGTTGGGACTCGTAGCAGGCATTTTATTTTTGATACTCCTGCTTCGTTATGGCAAGCCATGTCACAGACAAGACTCCAGCAACAATGGAAGAAACAATCCTAGCTATACGCTATCGGGACCGCATAACTAAAGTCCTTGGATTAGCCCGGCTAAGAGATCTGAATATGACCTGGTTTCTTTCGTTCAGACCCATCTGGCAGAACTGTATCTTACCTGTGTTAAGATGTATGCTGTGCGGAGAAGAATGCGTGTTAGACGTCTGTCTTACGCTACAATCAGAAGTACCATTGGATACAGATATTTTGCTAAGTCCAGTAAAGGCTCATGCATCGTGTTGTCCCCAGCGGTTACCCATCCTGATGACGGCATTCGTTGAGACTTCACCACTGCGATTAAAGGGTAGTGAAGTGCAAGATGAGAGCAGCATCAACCAGGTACGACCTTCTGTGAGCACTGCTGATCATGTCATCGATGATAGCAATCATTCTCACGACTCCACAGTTGCGGCATTTTCCAACTTGGTCGAACTTTCACCTGAAGTGGTAAACTGCTTTTTTGAAAGTCTGTCTGAAATGATGTTCTCCCCTGAACAAAAAGAATAAACTTTTAAGCAAACGAGCACTCAGCGTTCCCTGAACTCTGAATTCGGCCTTCAGCTTTGAAAAACAAAAGCTTCTGAAAATATTTGGAACTGTTTTGACTTCTTCCCTTGAAAAACGAAACTATTTTTTTCCCGATTCCAAAATATTTACTTTTTTTTGGCACTCATCCTCTGCTTAAAGTAGAACTATTCTTAGAGAACAGAGCTTCTATTTTTAGAAACTCTAGAGACAATATATTACCTCAGCCTCTAGCATATGTACAAATAACTGTATTTATATGTGATGGAATGGTCTCGCACTTTTTTTCTGTATTAAGAGCCATTTCATGTGTAATTTTCGCACATCATTCATGCTGATATACATATGCATCCTTTTTAATGAATGATTACACTGCTTGAAAGCGTACAGTACCTTTACTCATTTTCGTGTATTTCGCATATGCCAATTCAGATGCAAAATAATGTATTTTGGGGTGGATCGGTATACACATGCTCCGTTAGATATGTTTACTATTGCTTAGTTTAGTAATTATGGACATGAATTCGTGGAGTGGGTGTAGTGTGTTTATCTAGGTACCTGAATCAATATTCCTATTTCTTTGCCCTTGTGTGGTTATAAATCAATAATGTCCCTACAACGGCATAGAAACCCTTTTCATAATTCAGTCATAGCGCATGCTGTCACATTAGGCAAGCCTATTCCTCCAGCCCCCTAGAAAGCACACCGAGTTCTTAAACAAATCCAAGCCTCCAACAACCTGGGAAATCCCCGCTGCTTTGTTTTGATTTCATCCTAGAACTCCTGTAAAGCACTGTAAGAACAACCAGTTCTTAGTGACATCTTTATTGACGTCTTATGTCCAGCCTTACATCAAACCCGGCACCTTTCAGGTATAAATATACCAACGTTGCCTTAAGCAAACACATGGTGGTAATCCTGGAGCAGAGCAGCTATCTACTTCCGAAGAGCCCAGCTGATGCGAGAGCCCACGGACGCTCCCCCTCCCTTTTGACGCGCTGAGAAAGAGGCTGTCTTTTCTCCTGCCGAGAAATCCAGCCTCTGGCGTTTCCAGCCTACCCTTGCGGGTGACTGGGATACCGAGTCCTGAGAGAGAGATACCAGCCCTCCTGCCTTCTAATACCCAGGTACTGAACTGACTAAACCCTCACAGAGAATTCTTGAGTCAGATTCTTGGCAAAACAAACTTAACTTACACTACTACTTACTTACTCCTTCCCACGTATTAGGCTTAGGTCAGGTACACCGGGGTAGGCGTAGTTAGAAGCACCAGTTGAGTACGATTAGTCAATGTATATATGTATGTATCTATTTTATCCATTTTAAAGTATCATATGGCTAAGAAACCATATCAAAGCTTTTACAGTATTATTTCATAATCCTGCTTTTACTGTATGCACTTTACTTAACTATAAGTATTGCAATTGTAGCAATTCATTTCTCTTGTATGAGGAAAGAGACTGCTCAATAAATAACACCTTTTATTGAAAACGCCCGTCTCTCTTTTTCTCTGCAATCTGGTGAAACTAAGTACGCACCTTTGACTGAGTGAAATAGCTGTCTTTTGTTTTCACACAACTCTAGAGATATACTCTTATTCAGGGAGAGCAAAGTTGTCATGTTTTATGGTTGTCAAAAACTAAAGGTGGCCTGTCAAATATGAGGCGGGTCACGTGAGCTCGCCCAAGTCCCCGCGATAGTGGTGCACTCCTTCCCCCCCCCCCGCATGGGCAGGTGCCCGCTAAGTTGAAAGATAAAGAGTACAGATCATACTCATGCCCAGAGGCTGTAGTACTTACGTGCAGTGCTTCGCTCAGGGTGAGGATCCTACTCTCACGAAGCCGGTCTGGGTAGAATGAGAGCGCTCCCGGTGCCTCCATTAAGTATCCATGCTCGGCTTAACTGTGGGGGCGGGACATCCGGTCACGATGCCGGGACACCGCTGGGAAGGCTAGTGCGCGAAAGGCTGACCGGGCACCATGTTGGAGTACCTGGAAGCAGCACAGGCAATGCGAGTCGAGGCCAAAGGACATAGGACCCATGTCAATGCCCCGGTGTAGGTGCGGAGTAAGTAGGGGGTATAGGGCTGGCCCAAGAGAAGGTATGAGCCGAGATGGTATCTAGGATGCAGGTCGGACCTCAAACTTAGTGGTCTTATATCAATGGTCCGGGGATTGGGGGAGCACGAGTGCCACCCAGTCGGAGTGACTCGTGGACATAAGATCGACTGACACAGGCATCCATGAAACTAAAATGAGGTTGCAGTGTTGATGTACAAGTCCATGGTGTGGGCACTCCCTACATACGGGAAACACAAGGGCCGTGTCAGTGTGACTAGACATGAATGTAGACATCATAATGCACAGAGTCATGGAAATAGTGACCTGTGGCGTATATTATGCGCTGTGTGTGTGTAGAGAAACGAGGGGGTTGTTGCCTTTGACACTAGGTTGTTTATTTCTGGATGTGTGTCAACAGGCTCTTCAAGTTAGTAAACTCCAGGGGATATTCCCATTGAGTCCTGACCGGTCAGTGGCTAGTCGTAGGACCCACCGTTGTTCCATGCGGAACAATGCATTTTTGGATAGTCCCGGGTGTGCTTCCAATACCCGCCATTCAAATGCGTCAGGAGTATGTCATGCCTCTTTGAAATGGGTGGTCATTTTGGTGTTGCTTTTCTGACATCTAAAGTTACTTTTATGTTCCATAATGCGTACTTTTACCGGTCTGGTGGTCATACCGATGTACAGCAGACCGCAAGTGCACTTCATGATATAAATACAGTTGGAGGTGTTGCAGTTGGTATGGGTGGCCATTGTCCAGTGGACCCCATTTGTGAGATTCACTTCTTTGGTCGCTTTTGTGAGATGGCAAACTGCACACTGCTACCAGCATGGAGGGTCAGGACAGTTGCCGGGCAGTGCAGTGAAATGCTACCCCTGACTCTGGGCCAGCTTGTGCTACCTCAGCACTGTCTGGGCTGTAGAAAGCTGTCAGTTGGCTTTAGTTGATAACTGGCTGCCTGCCAACAGGAACCCAACAGTCAGGGGGTGTCCAATAAGCCTGAAGCCAGCAACAAACTCGCAGTCTCAGTTCCCTCTGACAGTGTGCCCAGAGGAGAATGCAACAGGGCACTGCAACAATGTAGTGCCAGGCGCTGCGCTTGTGAATGGACTCTCACCCACACCACATTCAAATCCAGCTCCAGATTGCATCTGAGATTAACCCCTTTGTCCTATGGTGCTCACCATTCTGTACATGAGCTCTTTCACTAACCGCTACCGCGTTTTCCCGCTGTGCGCTGATTTTTTAAAATCGCGCTGTTTATGACAAAGCCAGCTCGTCATCCACGTAGCGCAGGTAACGCCCATGACGAGCTGGCTTTGTCATTAGCGTCGAAGGGGTTAAAGAGGGAAAATGGCATGCATCATAATTGACAGCTACAACAACGGCTGAGGGAGGATTGACCATTTGCTCCTCTTTCTGTCTGAATGATACCATTTTACCAAGAATGGCGTAAACTTCATAGAGTCAAACCTAACAAACACGAGACAAGCAAATCGACAATATGTTGCTTGTAGTTTTTGGAAAAAAAACAAAATACACTATTTAGTGATCGTGATTCGTAAAAGCAAAGACAACTACCAATAATAGCATAGGTAGTTCTGTGAAGAGAATAAAGTGCTGAAAACCAGGGGCGTAGCGATCAGTGGCACAGCTGGTGCAGTGGTTCCGTGGCCCATTGGTTCTAAGCCCCCTCCCATGCATATGCTCTAGTTTACTTAACACAACCTTTCAATTTTAAGGTCGAGCCTGTAACTGTGCATGCACTGCATACACTCTCGCTTGCGAGGCACTATTGTTACCAATAAAGGGATTGGAGCATACCCATTGCTTATTTTTTGTTGGCTTCAGTGCCACTTATCTGTGTATCCTCTTAATCACAGGCCAAGTGTCACTTTCATTCCTTTCTGTAGAGCATGGACCAAGCACAGATTGATTCAACTTAATTAGGACCCATCTGCTGCTCGAGCTGTGATTTATTTTTCCTCCTTCTACCCCGCACCTCCCTCATTTTATTTTCTCCATTCCCCTTCCTCCCGCTGTCCATTACTGCTTCTCTGTACCCCCCTCCCTTCATGTTATGTCCCCCCCCCCCCACTTTTTCTTTAACGTAGTCCAAAGCAGCATGGGCTGCTGTACACATGGCTTAAAAAGCGATATGATGTGCTCAACGCTTGCCTCATCATAGCAATATCTTTTTCTTGACTTTAAGCCATGTTTTACAGCAACTTGTGCTGTTGTGAAACAGGGCTTAAAACATTGACAGAGCCAATAGATTTTGCATAATCAAGACTTATTTGCTTTGCAAATGCTTGTTTTTACAAGTGCCTCACTGCGGTCCCTGGTTCCTGGATCTGTGCATATGATACCCATGTAGAAAAGGGGCGGACGTTTTGGGCTGGGTGGAGAAGCAACGAAAATGGTGATTCTAGAAAAGACAAAAGGAAAAAGAAGATATGGAAGAGAATGAAAAGGAAGAGAATGGGGTATGAAGGGAAATTGGAAAAATTATGCAGAACAAACATACTAAAAAGACAGAAGGGGAGATGGAGGAAGGATACAATAGAGGAAAAAGAAATGGAGAAGTAGAGACAGAAAAGGAAGGAAGAAACGCCAAGGACGGAGAGAAATGCAGAAATACGAGTTCTGAGGTGAGGGAGAGGAGAGGATAAGGGTGAAATGTAGAGCTGGCAGCCTCGTGCTATTTAGAGTCCAGCATTAAATCACCACACTGCCTTTCCACAATAAAACGCATGCTCTTCACAGGTGCAGAATGTGCACACGCTGCAGAAATGTCATCAAACCACAAGTGTCACAGTGCATAGCATATTGTTGCAAAGGGAGCGAATACAAACTGATGTTAAAATTGGAAACACGTGTATTTATTCAATTAAATATGCCTTATTGACATGTTTTGTTTCTTAAAATAGAGTCAGCATTTGGCGGTCTATATTTACCCAGGGCTATTTCTGCTGGTACAACATGTTTGTCCTTGGTGGTCTCAAGATGCGATTGTAGCTGTTTCATCAGTTAAAAGCTGGAAATCAGGACAGAACAAACTACAGATAAGTGAAGAGAGAAGGGCGGATGAAGTGTGAGGCCTCTGGATTGGCTACACAGGTGCCAGCAGTCTTTCCCTTGTGTGCCAGTGTGATAAGACTAGTGCCAGGAGGCGGTCTGTCAGTCTTTTGTGCAGTTCTCCTGCTGCCAGAACACACATCCCCAGCACGTACATCTCACCTGAAGTAATCACTCAGAGCGTACTCAGCAGTTTCCCAGTATTGTAGTGACGCGAGGATACCTTTAAAAAGGGGTGAAAGGTAGGAAGTAGGGGGCGCCCTCTTCATCTTCTGCCAAGTCTAACAACTTAACGTACCACGCATCTCATTTCACTTCCCCTTCCTGCAAATTCCCTTCCCGTGTTTCACAGCAGCTTCGGCTGTTGTGCAACAGGGCTTAAAACATTGACAAAGCCAATAGATTTTGCATAATCAAGACGTATTTGCTTTGCCAATGCTTGTTTTTACAAGTGCCTTACTGCTGTCCCTGGGTCCTGGATCTGTCCATATGCTACCCATGTAGAAAAGGGCGGGCGTTTTGGGCTGGTTTGTGAAGCAAAGAAAATCGTGATTCTAGAAAAGACAAAAGGAAAAAGAATATATGAAAGAGAATGAAAAGGAATAGAATGGGTATGAAAGGAAATTAGAACAATTATGCAGAACAAACATACTAGAAAGACAGAGGGGAAATGGAGGAAGGATACAATAGACGAGAAAGAAATGGAGAAGTAGAAACAGAAAAGGAAGGAAGGAAGAAACGCCAAGGACAGAGAGAAATGGAGAAATACGAATTCTGAGGTGAGGGAGAGGAGAGGATAAGGGTGAAATGTAGAGCTAGCAGCCTCGTGCTATTTAGAGTTCAGCATTATATCACCAAACTGCCTTTCCAAAATAAAACGCATGCTCTTCACAGGTGCAGAATGTGCACAAGCTGCAGAAATGTCATCAAACCACAAGTGTCACAGTGCATAGCATATTGTTGCAAAGGGAGCGAATACAAACTGATGTTAAAATTAGAAACACGTGTATTTCAATTAAATATGCCTTATTGACATGTTTTGTTTCTTAAAATAGAGTCAGCATTGGCGGTCTATATTTACCCAGGGCTATTTTCTGCTGGTACAACATCTTTGTCCTCGGTGGTCTCAAGATGTGATTGTAGCTGTTTCATCAGTTAAAAGCTGGAAATCAGGACAGAACAAAGTACAGATAAGTGAAGAGAGAAGGGCGGATGAAGTGTGAGGCCTCTGGATTGGCTCCACGGGTGCCAGCAGTCTTTCCCTTGTGTGCCAGTGTGTCTCCCCACTTAGTTGAAGGCAACTCTAAGAGCGATCGGTGTAATAGAAAGCCACCTGGTGCAGTCCATTCTCTATGACAAATGTATCATAGGGTAGTAGAACACCCTCTTGGTATAGGTCTCCTAGTCCATGGATCCCCGGGGCTGAGGTTATGTTTGATACCCGAGGAGTGCCCCTTAGTGGTGAATCGAGCGATTTACAGGCTTTTGCAATAGCACCTAAAGACTATATTAAGTAGCAGGGGTTCGGGGGTGAGGGCTCTGGTGCAGGGGTGAAAGAGATGGGTCAGGTCAGCTAGTGTCCAGGCTGACTGGATGGTCGTTGAGATGTCGTTCCGCCAACCATTTGCCCACCCACTGTAACTGTGCCACTAGGTAATATTGCTCCAGGTTTGGCACTGCCAACCCTCCTTGGTCTATAGGCAAATAAAGTTTCTTGATGGCCACCCTGTGGCGTGTATCACCCTATATGAGGTCTCTAATCATCCTCTCAAGAGCGAGAGAAAACAGCAGCGGTATGTATAGGGGTAAATTGACAAAATAGTAGAGGAGACATGGTAATATTATCATCTTGGTGAGGGCTACCCTGCTTGTCACCGATAGTAGAAGTGAAGTCCAAAAGCACATTGGAGACCCGATTGCGGTCAACGCCTTTCCCAGGTTGCCATCTAGTAGGTCAGTTTGTTGTCTGTAAATGCGTATACCTAGGTAGGGGAAGGCGTTTTCCCAATGCACGCGTGTCTAATGAAACCTATACTCTGGGTCTTGATTAGTGCCTGCAAGGGGTCTACATTTTAAGGCCTGATAGTGTTGCAAATTTGCTTAGATTGGTTCCCAGTGATGGAGGGAGGGATTAGTCGTGTATCTCTGATGTAAATCAGAATATCATCTGCATATACCGAGATTATATACACTCCATCTCCGAACAGGATATCCCCCAGTCTCCTCAGCGTGGACAGCCATCGCCAGAGGTTCTATTGCCAAGGCAAATAGGAGGGTGGGACAGTTGGCATCTCTGCCTGGTTCCGTGCTGTATTGCAACAGGCTCAGACACAGGGGCCCATATTCGCTCGTACTGTCAACCTCTAATATAGCAGTTTAATCATGGTGATGAATTGCTCACTGAGGTCATACCTAGCTAGTGTTACAAACAAATATTCCCATTCAAGGGAATCAAATGCTTTTTTCTAAGTCTAGCACCAGGCGTCCTGCATATGGCCAGTGGTGTGATGTTTAAGTAGCTACTCTAAAGAACCACCTCAAGTTTAAGGAGGTGCTGCATGAAGGTACAAAGCCGTTTTGATCAATGTGGACAAGTGAGGGTATCACTGGGGTTAGTTGATATGCCAGGACTTTGGCTAGTATCTTGTAATCAGCATTTAGGATGGCCAAGGGTCGATAGGAGCCTAAGTCAGCGGCGTCTCTATCTGGTTTCAACCGAGAGACTAGATTTGCTTATTACATGGAGGGGGTAGTTTAGAATTTTCAAGCACCGTATTGTAAAGTGTATGTAAGCGCGGAGCAAGTGTCTCTGCATATGCTTAATAATACTGCGCCAGAAGTCCGTCCGCCCAGGAGTTTTGCATGATCTCTTTAGGGATAATCGGTTTGTCTAAGGCCATGCATTGCTCAGAGATAACCTTGGGCAGCGTGATGACAGTTAAGAAATTATTCAGATGAGCGTTGTTGCAGTGACCCACTAATTTATTTAGTGCTGTGTAGTGTTCTGTCATTGCAGCATCTATCTCATGGGGGAACAGCCTTTACAACGCGGGTATTACCACGCGCTACCATTACAACGCTAGTCATTACAACGACTTGCGCTGGAGGGCGCTGTTGGATAGGGAATAGTTTAATTTTCTATTTCAACACCTTCCCTACTGTAACGTGGGCTGGAGTTGGAATAGAAAATTAAACTATTCCACTATCCAGCGCTTACAGCGCAAGTCTTTGTAACGACTTGCGTTGTAAAAACAGCGTTGTAATGGCACGCGTGGTAAAAGCCCGTGTTGTAATGCCATACAACCATCTCATGCTGTCGGTATAGTGTGCGACCAGCAGTGTCACGGAACATGTGTATGGGTTGATGTGTCTGCTCCTGCTGGAGCAGCCACGCCAGCATCCTACCGGCTCTATCGGCAGCAGGATGTGTGCGTGCAGAGTGTGCTGCTTGGTTGTGACACCTTAACCTTTCCAGCAGTTCATTGTGTTCACAGCTAAACTTATCTAACTCTTGCCTCTTTTCCGTGTGCAGAATTACGTGCGTCTCATGTTGAAGGAGGTTACGCTCTATTATACTGATAGAATCGCTCAGTTGCTTTCGGATATTCCAAGTCAGCCCCATACCATGTCCCCGAATTGTCACTTCGAAAGCTTCCCATTCTAGGAGAGTGTCCCTGGTGGAGTTACTGTTCATCTCAAAATATTCTGCTGCAGCGGCATTAAAGGATACCCGGAAGGCCTGGTCTTCGAGTGCTGTTGGCTGGAGATGCGAGGTAGGGATAGGAGGTGGCCCGACCGCTCATGGAACTTCAGGAGCTGCGGGGTAGGATCTGAATGTGTATGTCCAAAGTAGTACATCTCGACGACTATAGGGCGTGAACCAGGAAATCGAAAGAGTATACCCTAGTTTCCGGGTTGCGTGTAGGCCTGTGATTTAGTCATGTCGCTAATGCTTGGGCGTTCGACCTGGACGGGGTGCGCATCAGAGGGGGATATGAATGCTCTAGTGACGCATCTAACACTGAATTAAAGTCGCCACCCAACAACCAGGGGATTCCACTCCAACGAGAAAGGACCGAGATCAGCTTTTGTAAAAATGTGGATTGCTCCACATTGGGGGCATAAATTGAGCCATTGAGAAGACTTTGGCCGTTGCGCTTGCCTCTGGTCAACATGTATCTGCCCTCTGTATCGGTTTCCACTTCTTCCACTATATAAGGAACCCCTACCTTTACCCAAACCAATGTTCCTATAGCCTGTGAGGAGTAGCTTGTGCTATACACCTGTCCGCGCCAGCGCCTTCAGAGATGATCTGCTTCCTTCTGAATTAAATGAGTCTCTTGGAGAAGAGCAATACTGGTAGCCATGAGCTGTAAATAGGAATATATGAAGTATCTACGAGTAGGGGAATAAATACCCCTCACATTCCATGTGATAATGTTGGACATGCGTTATGACTCTGAGGGGAGTATTGTAGTGTAGTTCCTATATTCCCAATAGGCTCTACGCATTGGAATAATATATCCTATAGTTTAGACGTAGGACTGAAGTCGACTAGGTCTCTATCGAATATATTAAACTTAATAGTTAGTGCCAGCTAGCTCAGAGGTCATTAGAAACTTTCTCGAATTCAGAAAAAGGGATTTGTTTCTGACAACCGCATAAACATGACAACTTTGTTTCCCAAGAATAAGAAATGTATCTCTAGAGTCGCGGAAACAATAGATAAGTATTTCACTCAGTCAATCGTGCATGCTTTGTTTCAACAGAGGTGCAGAGAAATAGAGAGACAGGGGTTTTCAATAAAAGGATTTCTTGAACAGTCTTCTTTCTCATGCAAGTAATGTGAACTGCTACAATCGTAATGCAGACTGCAAGGTATAATGCGTACAGCAAGAACAATATTATAAAATAATACTATAAGAGCCTTGTATGGTTTCTAAACCATAGATAAATACATACATAAATAATAATGACTAAAAGTACTCAACTGGTGCTTCTAAAATACGCCTACCCCAATGCCCCTAACCTAAGTCTAGTAAGAGGGAAGAAGTGAGTGTGGTGTAGCATAGGTTTAGTTTTCTTTGGCAAGAATCTATCCAAGATTTCTCTTAGGTTCTAATCAGCTCCATACCTTAGTTTAGAATGAAGGAGATCTGGTATCTCTCTCGCGGGACTCGATTTCCCAACACCCCGCAAGGGGAGCTTGGAAACACTGGAGCTGGATTCTCAGCGAGAGAAAGGACAGCTTCTCGATCAGTGCGTCAGCTGGAGGGTCGGCTTCCTTCGGCACTTGCTGTAACGAGCTGCGTCGGGCAAGTAGATAGTCTAACTGCTCCGAACCACCGTGTCTTGCTAGAGCAAGTGAAGGCATATTTATACCTTGAAGGTGCCTAGTTTGACATAATGTCGGGCTTAATAACATCAGTAAAGAACCCCAAGGGAATAGTAGTACTTTGTAAAGTACATGAGTTCTTGGACAAATCAATATTCAAGCAAGGGGAGGTCCCTGACTGCTTAAACCGATTTTCCAAAAAATCGTTGTGACGTTTTGGTACGGGTGGCCATGTCTGTATTTGGACTGAATGGGCTATGTCTAAATAAGGGAATGATTGCTATGCCTATATTAGGGCAATGTGAATTGTACCTATACAAGGGCCTGAATCGGGAAAATTCACTCCGATCCTAAAACGCCATACAACACCCACTTGACTTTATTATGTACGACATTACTAAGTTCTAAGCACATAAAACATATCTAAAACATGATGTGTTAAAACCCCATCCTAAATACATAAAGATGCATTCGAAATGGCTGTACACGAAAAGAGCATTTGTGCTGTACGCATTTAAAAGCAATGTTTTATTCAAAGCATATAGATGACATTTTTTTTAAAAACGCTATCCGAATGAACCAAAAAAAAATACATTTATGAAATGGCTCTTAAATACAGAAGAAAAAAATCGAGACCATTCCATGATATAATGCATAATACTTTTCGGTTGTGGACAAGGTCAAATATCGTCTCTAGGAAGTATTCAAAGAATTCTTGTTCTCTAGGAATAGTTCAAAGTATCAACATCCGTTGGCAGGACTGGTGGGAGTGTCAGACAGATGTCTAGCACGCATTCTTCTCCACATAGCAGGCATCATAGAAAAGGTAAGATGCAATCTTGCCAGATTGGTCGGAATGATAGAAACCACGTGGTATTTAGATCTCTTAACCGAGCCAAGCCCAGAATCAGTATCATGCGCTCACAACACTTAATTGCCAGGAGAGTGTAATCTGGGTGACGCTGGTGATTTAACTTGCCATATCGGAGCGGAATGAATAAAATAATATTCCTGCTACGAGACCCAAAACGAGAGGCAGGCCGCCAAACACTGAGTGCACAAAGTTTGGAAATATGCCTAGGACTGCTTCAAAGGGTACTAACAGTCCCGAAAAAATCGTCTTAAATACATGTACAATACCACTGGTATCAGACATGTTTAAGATACGACTTAACATTTCTGAGAAATGTATAGGGCAGTATGTTGATAAAAGGGCATGTATCTCTGCAGAAGTCCTTGCAACTTGCAGATCATACGTCTATTTGGACGAGGTCAGTGGCACAGTTTTTTGTATAAGAATGGCTTTCATTCTGCTTAAAGTATCAATTCGTATAGAAGAGATGTTCATTGAAATTGTGTAACTCGTGCATATGAAACCAATAAAATATGTTTAAAAAAAAAAAAGAGAGATGTTCAGTGAAGGCCATAACAGCGACTCCCCGTCTTGTCTTGGTTTTAGGAAACAATACATGCATACAGCAAGTGATCCTGGCTGACACGCTTACGAGATAGGGTATTCCTGGCAACATGCCACAGCAGCTGTGATCATTTAAAATATATAACTTCCATTAGAAAACTGCCTAAAAATTGGGTCTATCACTGCAGCTGGAGAACCTTGCAGGTGGCAGGATAAGTTGGTCATAAAAGTGTACCGCTTAGCGCGTTTTTGCAGTTTGTACCACTAAGAAACACTTCTTTTCCCCCACTCCAACATCTGTGTGTGTATGGTAAATCCCAGGATGTCTTGATGTATTCTTTACCCAACCTTTCATATACGCCTGCTGGTATATGTTTAAAAAAATACTGAATATTGGAAAATCGTCAGAGTGATTGTCCCATGTATTATCCATTCTGTCGCTGGCTTTTCAGAAACAGTTAATGGTAATCTTTCCAGTTTTTAATGCTCAGCACCGTATAGTCTGTTCCTCTCTGTGCCAAAGTGATTTGTTTATCTGTAAGGTTAAATTCAGAAAACAATGACGTGGTGTTGATTAGATGCAATGGCACATAGCCAGAACGAAGGTTTTGCAACGTCCAGCCCAAAAGCATTATAGAGCGCAATTGTGACTGACCATGCTGTAACATGAACAAGTCTTGTTCCATTATGTCAATGGCAGAGGATACAATGCTGTCCAAAGAATACATTCTGGATGACAGAGTCGTTAACCCATTGTCAACTACAGTGAGAGATTTCTCTAAATTAATATGATCAATTTCTCGTATTCGTTCTGCAGTCTCTGCTTGCGTTGTTTTCTATGCTTCATTATATAGGGCATAGATACCGGCGTATATAAAACATTTATGACGCGGTTTTGCAGGTCCTTGTAAGAAGTCCCTTAAATCAACGCCATCTGTAAGTAAAAATAAGTGTTGTTTTACCTCTTTTAGTGTGGATTTTTGTAGCCACTCAAGGCACAGTTTCCCCACACTGTATGATGTTACTTCCCTGGATGTTGTCTCTGGACATATCTTGGATCTGGCCTAGTGAATGTGAACCCTTGTGTCTTATTCAGGAATCTATCTTGACAATTGTTTGTGTCTGTGGGCCAGATTAACCATTTTTTCCAATCAGTGTCTGTTCTGTTGTTAAGTAAAATAGTTTTTACATCGACCCCCCCCCCTCTGTAGTGTTTCTACTATCAGGTGTAGGTGTAGGTATTGACGGTTTGTTTAAATCTTTTATCTTAGCTAAGCCAAGACAAGATGTCTGCTGAACAGTATCATTTAAAAACATTATTTGTTCAGGGATGATGCAGGCTCTAAATAAAGCTTCTAATCCCTGCACCTGCCAGTCTTTTGTGCCCCAGACAGTTTTTGTCTCAATGTTGTCTTTCCAAAAGTCAAAACCCAATGTGGACAGCTGAGCTTAAAAGGCTGAAGAATTAATTTGCTTAGTATTAGTCAACATACTTTTCATTCCTGTCTTATTAACATTTTTCATAAAATGTTTTTGTGCTACCCTTTGGTGGCGTTGGACAATGTTCCATTGATTATAAGTATAAACATTTCTAGGATTTGCAGATTTGTGCAAAAAATGATGACCATAGTGATTATAACAGTACTGATTTGTAAAAATTTCAGACATTTCTAAGTCTCACATCATATTATTAACAGTCTCAAAGTCCCAATCGTCAGAAAACGTGGTGGGTGAAACAAAGTCACTCAAGGAAACCTTGAATTGGTGTGGAATCTTCAACAGATCCGCCGGACCATGAATGTCATATTCAGTACTGTCCCAAGCTATACCCCCTGGTATAGGAATGGCTTTGATGTTCACTGCTGACCAGTCTCTTTGTTCACGATGGGATGATTTATATGGCTTGAGGAATAAGTTGATGTTCTTTCTCACTGTGTCCTTTGTACTATATTTCCCACTGATCAGCATTCCCAAGGTAAATACCATAGTGAACCAAAGTAGAAGAAAAAGTACACCTAAGACAATCCATACTTCAACCCATGGTGAAACCAGATATGTTTTTTCTAGTTGATGAAAAAGTTCTGTAGTTTGTTCTTTAAAACTTTGTTTCACTGGGCTCCTGGGAAAACGTATCAAAGTCAATAAAATAGCTAGAGCCAGTTCTGTCAATTGTAGGTATTGCACCAGGATTTTTTTAAATCGCTAGAGCTACTTGATCCCTTGTCACATTAGTATAGTCAGATGCTATATGATTGTAGACAGGCGTTTCTTGACGAACTGTAATTTGGGTTTCAAGAGGCACATGTTCCATGGCTTTGCTACATAGTCCTTTGTTCTGTGCTGCACAGTCTTCAAATGTTATCAGTCTCTCAGTTTGAACCTCTGGAAAGTAGCCAGATTTGGTCGTCTGCTACATCTTTGGAGCCCACTTGGCCTACTACTTATGATCGGCCACCTGATGTGGTTTTACCAGGTCGATGGATACAAACCTGTTCTTCTTTCTTCTAGCAAGGGGCGGTAGTAACACTGTTCTTGATCCGAGGATGGCTAGCACAGGTACTGGTTGTCTGTAAGAAGGCCCAAATTCCTGCTTGTCTGCGATCTTTTCTCTGACTAGATCCCCAATCTTTGGAATCCAGGCAGGCCTTGCTGGGATGGATTGTTCCCCTTCAGTGGTCGTTGGCTTCTGCAATGTGTTGCTTTGACTTTTTCTTGTTTCATTTAAGTCCTGCAAAACAGCCAAACGGTCTTTGATATCAAAAGGTTTTTGTTCTACCACTGAAGTGTGACGATCAAGGTCCTGGACAATCATTTTAGTTCCAAAAAGGTTTTCATATGGAGTGATTCCTCCCAGAGAACTTCTTGGTAGATTGTCCAGACTACGTTGGACACTTATTAGATGTTTGACCCACCCGTCACCCGAGCCTAATACCCTAGCTGTTATAGATTGCTTTATGTCCCGGTTTTTTCTCTCCACAACCGAATTTCCCTCAGGATGGAATGAACTAGAATACCGCAATGCAACGTCCAGATTAGCCATGGCCTCCTTGTAAGCTTTTGAGCTAAACGCAGGACCCTGGTCAGAATGTAGCGTACCGACTGCGTATGTGCCGATAAAGACTCGCAAATCTTTTATAACAGTTCGGGCGTCAGCCGAGTGCTGAGGCCACATCCAAATGAATCTTGTCTTAATATTTGTGGGACCGCATTTGTCCATAGGGACGTCTGCATGTAGATAGTCTAATGCTGTCTAACAATGGTGTCTGTACTGGGCTGGCTACACTGTAGTCAGGTATCTGGCGGCGTTCTCTGCTGCGATCTCTGTTGCAGTCATGGCAATTATTTGCAAATTCGTGGCCGCCAGTATATCTCCTTTAATTCTAGTATAGATTTAGAGATCCCTTGATGTATCAGACCCTCTCCCAAATGTGCTTTGTGTATCAGAGCTACTCTACATCTCCTGTTTGGAATTACTCTATCCCCACTCCAGGAATTCGAGCAAAAGGAACGGAGTTGGCATCAATTATGTATGAATATTAGAGAGTATAATTTTGAGGTAACGCACCACCGCTGCCTTTGCTTGTGGTATTGACAGCCAGCATTATTTCGCTGTCTATTTTCGTTTTTGAACAAGTGATGGCAGCTACGGAAGCCGTTTGCACAGCTGCCATCGCGGCTTCATCAGCCAATGAATTCCCTGCAACGTGAATGCCATCACGTTGATGACTCAGTGTATGGATTACGTGAGTTTTTTGTAGTTCTTTTTGTAACTGAACTACTTATTCCCAAAGCAATTTATGCTTGACTGTGCCACCTTTTGCATCTTTGAAACCGTTTTGAATCCAGTTCTGCAAGTATTCATTGTAAAATTGAACGCAGTAATAAGAATCGCACACTATGAGTGTGGGGAATTCGCGATCAGTATTTTCAAGCGCCATCTTGAATGCTTGTAGTTCAGATCACTGAGCTGTACAATCTCCGAGAGATTGTGTTTTAGTGACCATAGGTCGGAATTTACCATTGCGCCAGCGACCTTTAACAATCGCGCACGCAGCACTATATGCTTGTTTACCCCCAATTGCGGGCTGTGCCGATCCGCCTGTATATATTATACATTCGTACTGTTCTAGAGGCAGAATCTCACTAGGCACAGGACATTCTTGTTCGTATTGTAGAAATTCTTGTGTTTTCAAATAGGGGTAAAAAATGTATTCAACGTCTGTTGCAGAAAGAGAATTAGCCCATTGTATACATCTCGGATGTAAAGCCTTTGCATTTGAAATGCTCGCTTTTGTCACTGCTTCTAAAGCAGGTACAGGAGTAACAATTATAATGCGTTTTCCCTGTGCGAGGGCTCTCTCTTTTGCTACAGCAGTTTGAACCGCTGTCAGAATTTTCTCTGTAGAAGTGAATTTCATTTCAGCTTGTGTGTACAAGTGTGATTATAAGCTATTGGTACTTTTTCTCCTTCATTAAAAGTTAAGTACGTGACTCCGCATCTTCCTGGAATGATTCGGATTACAAGGTTGCGTACGTTTATGCGAGTCTGTAAATGTGTTGTTGCTAACATGTATGTTTGCACTGAACACAAAATTTCTGTGAGTTTTTGAGCCCAATTAGTTGTTTTGAAATCAAGTTTGATTAATTCGTAGAGAGGTTTAACCCTTTCTGCGTAGTTTAGAATGTAAGTTCTTCCGAAATTCAGGAAACCTAGAATCGACTAAGTTTTTCAGCGTTTTTAGAGGTTGGAGCAGCGCACACTTCTCTAGAAAGTTGTCTGCCAGGCTTTTGCCTTCACTTGATAATTTGTATGCTAGAAAAAAGACGTTTAAATGGGCAATTCGTGATTTTTTAAAATTGAATTTGTACCCTTCAGAGGCGAAGGCAAGTATTATGATGTTCACCCTGTTCAAGTGCCTATCCAAGTCATCATCCGTTATATAGATGTCATCGACATATGATAATGCCTCATCATCATATGTTTGTAGTAACTCTGTTACTCTTGTTGAAAATAACCCTGGGCTATTCTTGAATCCCTGGAGGAGACGACAGAAGTGATGCCGTGTCCCCATACTTGAGAAAGCGGTCAAGTACCTACTTTCCGGTGCAATGTTTTGACAGAAGAAACCGTTAGAAATATATATTGTGGTTTTATATTTTTTACGCACAATGTTATTCATTAGTGCTGCACTGTGTGCATTTTGTACTGCAACAAGAGTTTAGATGTCTGTAATCCAAAACTAGGCAATATGTATTGTCTGGTTTGGAGACAGGAAACAAAGGATTGTTCATGGACGAGGTGCATGTTTCAATCACCCCTTGGTATTCAAGTTGATCTAAGATCTTCTTGACCTGTTTTTTAGCATCTTGCTTAACTGGGTACTGCCCTTGTGCAGTTGGTTGAGTTTGTAATTGTATTTTATGGTGAGGGGAATCCTCATCCCATCGTACATTATTTTTGTATAATGCAGGTGCCTGGGCTACTGCCCATTTCCTGGCATAGGTGTATTTTTTATTAATTGGAATATGGTTGGAGAAAGCTGGCATAATGATTTCTTCGCCATTTGGGCACTCCCTGACAAATACAGGTGGCCAGTCTTTTTCAGCTAGAAGAATGTCATAACCCTTAGAGAGCTTCTCCCAAAAGAGTGCTCTTATTTTTCTAGTTATATCCCCCTCCATTCGGAGTGTTACTTCATATAACTTATGGGGTACACTAACCCTGGTATCTGCAGTTTCAACTTGGATGTACTCATTCAAGTCCACTGTCTCCAGATGATCCTTCAAGTTCTTGCGAGCTATGGTGACTTCTGCTGCTCTGTCCAACATTGCCTGAGCCCACTCCCCTTTCTTGAGTTGTGTCCTCAAGATCCTCTGCATGGCTGATCTTTGGACCTGCTACCTTCTTTTTGGTGAATGGAGGTTTCTTGTTTTTCTGAACGTGTTGATCGTCTTTCGACTTCAAGCGTTCTTCCTTGTGTTATGACCGTCCTCTTCTTTCGCATTTCTGTGACAAAGTCTGAAAGGTACAAGAGGAACGTGTATCGGTGTCTTGATATTTATCAGGTTTTCTCAAATTATCCCTATTCCTGAGGTTATACCTCCTTTCAGAGGGTTCCTTTTGAGGGGACCTACCACGGCATTGAGAATGCTTCCCTTTAGAAGTTTGTTTAGTGTTCTCCCACTTCTTCTAAGCAACAGTGAGAGTGTTTTTAATGAAGACCTTTTCAGGACTTTCAGTTAGTTGGCGTTTAACTGGTTTCCCACCCAAACTATCTCTAGCTAGTTCTTCATAGGATTTTTCAATTATTCTGGCCAGTTCATATGGTTGCTCAGTTACATCAAATTCTCTTAATTTCTGGTGGAACGCCACGGATGCTGCCTCACCTTTAATATTAGCTAATATTATTGTTGAGACCTGTTTGAAATCTTTCAGTAATTTCATACCTAGATTTAAGGCAGGCTCTGCCCCGTATTCATTTTGAATCTGTTTCAGGACATCTGGTATTACCGCCATAGACGGAACACCATGTGTTTTTGTATAGATTGCAGCAAAGACAGTACCCCAAGTGTCACAGTCCTCCAGGTGTGGTGCGATCCCCATTGGTAAACAGATTGTTAGAATCCTGTGTTTCTCATGAGGGGTAGTATCTGGAAATACTGCCTCGATTTGAGTAATTTTTTAAGCTATCCAGAATGGGATTTGTTCCTGTTTTGCGGGCAATTTACCAATGAGTGATTGTATACTCTGTGGTGTGATTTTATTTGTGTTCCCCTGGTAAGGGGTGTGCTGTGGAATCCTTATAGGAGGTTGTACTGTTAGAGTCCGCATGACATATTGAACCAATTGTCTTTGGATTTTGATTAGTTGTTTCAGTTGAACTAATAGTTCCGCATCTGTAATTTCTTCAATGGCAGGATGTGGTGTATAACTGGCTAATACCGGTCATGTTGCTCTTGGTCTACCTAGTGGACCGAGCCTGGTAATGTGATTTTGATGTTGTAGGGCGCCTTTAAACCAGAGCGCTTGCTCTTGGTATGTTAGTGGAATTTCAACATCCTCGAAAGGAGTGCATTCCGTTGGATGTTCCTCTTCTTTGTAGAAGTGAAACACATGTGTTACTGGATTTACTTCAGGGAAGATAATCCATGAATAGAATACCTCTGTCTGCCGATATTCATGTGCCTCTATGACAAAAATTACCCTACCACCTCTTGATGATAGGCCATTTGTTATAAGTTTTATAGTGATGGTTTTCCTAAAATTTCCAGGATGATTATAGCATCTGGATTGGTTTCTTGGAAACCTGTAACGTCTAAGTCTGGTAGGGCTGCAGCTGCTGCAGCTCCACCGGTTGCGTTATTGCCTCCTGTAGCTCTTTCGTTCTCGGTTTCGCTATCCGACATTCAGTTGACTGAAAGTTTGCAGAGCAAGTTTCAAGGAAACAAAGATAAGGTGCACAATATTTTGGAACACTGTATCCTTCAACGTTGAACAAACCAAAAAACTAATACATAGGATTTTCGTCCTACTCAGTTATGGCAGATATTTTATCATTTTACCCACTCCACACGTCTATTGGAGTATTTTACGGGAAAAAGGGGTCTCTGAGAAAAGCACGACTGAGTTACTTTAGTATCTAGCGTTAAATTAGTGCCTTACCAAACGTTGGCCGCCATGTAGTGTAGTTCCTATATTCCCAATAGGCTCTGCGCATTTGAATAATATATCTTATAGTTTAGACGTAGGACTGAGGTCGACTAGGTCTCTATCGAATATATTAAACTTAATAGTGAGTGCCAGCTAGCTCAGAGGTCACTAGAAATGTTCTCAAATTCACAAGAAGGGATTAGTTTCTGACAACCGCATAAACATGACAACTTTGATTCCCAAGAATAAGAAATGTATCTCTAGAGTCGCGGAAACAATAGATAAGTATTTCACTCAGTCAATCGTGCATGCTTCGTTTCAACAGAGGTGCAGAGAAATAGAGAGACGGGCATTTTCAATAAAAGGTTTCATTGAACAGTCTTCTTTATCATGCAAGTAAAGTGAACTGCTACAATCGTAATGCCAACTGCAAAGTATAATGCGTACAGCGAGAACAATATCATAAAATAATACTGTAAGAGCATTGTATGGTTTCTAAACCATAGATAAATACATACATTAATAATAATGACTAAAAGTACTCAACTGGTGCTTCTAAAATACACCTACCCCAATGTACCTAACCTAAGGCTAGTACGAGAGAAGAAGTAAGTGTGGTGTAGCATAGGTTTCGTTTTCTTTGCCAAGAATCTATCCAAGATTTCTCTTAGGTTCTAATCAGCTCCATACCTTAGTTTAGAATGAAGGAGGTCTGGTATCTCTGTCTCGGGACTCGATTTCTCAACACCCCGCAAGGGGAGCTTGGAAACACTGGAGCTGGATTCTCAGCGAGAGAAAGGACAGCTTCTCGATCAGTGCGTCAGCTGGAGGTACGGCTTCCTTGGGTACGGCTTCTTAGGTACGGCTTCTTTTCCCTAGCCTAACTCAGGTTGTGCCCTAATCTGTTCGTGGTAGACTTGTTGGCTCGCAGCCATTTTGTTGTTTGTTGTTTAACCCCGAGCCCAGTTCCCCACCACGATCCCGCCTCCCAGCTGCCCCGCCCTCGCCCCTCCCCTCTCCTCCATCCACTTAAGACAGATGCCTTCCCGCGCAGCGTCCACGTGCTGCGGCCGCGCCGAAGGTGCGCCAAAGGTAAGCCCGTCTACGCCCGTCCGCGCCTGGACCGCGCCCAGCGCCTGTCCCCCTGGTCCCCGCCACTCCCAAGCCACTAAAACCAGTTATGATGCCGCTACTCTCCTCGCCCTCAACCCCGGACGCACCCCACTATGCTGCGAAGCCACCCCAGGACGTACCCACGGCCCATTCGCCTGCCTCTCCTGCAAGTTCAACTGCTTCAGGACCCTCACCAAACCCACTTCCTCCACACACATCTCCGAACCCAACCACCTGAAATGCATCCTACTGAACACCCGCTCGGTCCACAGACATGCAACAGATCTCTGGGACCTAATCGACACTGCGTCACCTGACATCGCCTTCCTTACTGAAACATGGATGAACGCATCTTCTGCTCCCGACATCGCCATAGCCATACCGGACGCTTACAAGATTATTCGAAAAGACCGCTCCAATCAAACTGGAGGAGGCATCGCCATCGTCCACAGAAACACCATCAAAATCACAACCAGCCCCGGCGACAATCTTGCAACCGCCGAACACCTCCACTTCCAGATCCACGCCGACCCCAGGACCACCCTTAGAGGCACCCTCATTTACAGGCCTCCAGGCACCCGCACTCAATTCAGCGACGACATCACAGACTTCGTCAGCCCGCACGCCCTCGCCTCCGAGAACTACATTCTTCTAGGAGACCTCAACTACCACCTTGATAACACATACTCGACAGCAACACCACCACCCTTCTGGACAACCTGGCCAATTTCGGACTCAAACAACTTGTTGACACCCCCACTCACACAGCCGGACACACGCTCGACCCCATCTTCACCTCCAGCAAGCACATCTCCTTCGATCGCACTACAGCTCTCCACTGGACGGATCACAGCTGTGTTCACTTCAGCTACAAAACCACCCTGACCCACAACCGTCCACAACCCATTCCCAGGAGAAACTGGAACAAAATCACCACCGACCAACTCCTCACATCACTCAACCAAAACCCTCCCACCCTCTCAATGGACCCAGACCAAGCGGCCACCAACCTCAGGCAATGGATTACCCACAGTGCGGACGAATTAGCCCCCCTGAAAAAGCACCAGTTGAAATCAGCCAGCAAAAAGGCTCCCTGGTTCAATGATGAACTTAAAAAACCCACAGCAGACCCCTCAGAACTGAAAAACTACCGACCCATATCCCTCCTCCCTTTCCCGGCCAAAGTCATCGAGAAAGCCGTCAACAGCCAGCTCGCCGCCTTCCTGGAATCTAACAACTCCCTGGATCCATCTCAATCCGGATTTCGAGCCAAACACAGCACCAAAACCGCCCTCATTGCAGCGACCGACGACATCCGAGCACTCCTTGACAACGGAGAAACAGTGGCCCTCATCCTACTCGACCTCTCCGCCGCTTTCGACACAGTCTGCCACAGCACCCTTATACAACGCCTCAGCAACATCGGCATACAAGGAAAAGCCTTGGACTGGATCTTCTCGTTCCTAGCTGGGAGAACTCAGAGAGTCCGACTTCCCCCATTCTACTCAGAGGCCACCGAAGTCATCTGCGGCGTACCTCAAGGATCCTCACTCAGTCCCACCCTCTTCAACGTCTACATGAGCCCTCTCGCCTCTATCGCGCGTCAACACAACCTCAACATCATCTCTTACGCCGACGACACCCAGCTAATCCTTTCCCTCACTAAAGACCCCAACACCGCCAAAACCAATCTTCACGAAGGCATGAAAGAAGTAGCCGAATGGATGAAACAGAGCCGCCTAAAACTCAACTCAGACAAAACGGAGGTGCTCATCCTAGGATCCTCCCCCTCAGCTTGGGACGACTCTTGGTGGCCTTCCGCTCTGGGCACAGCACCCACACCCACAGACCATGCACGTAACCTTGGCTTCATTCTAGACTCCTCTCTCTCAATGTCCAGACAAGTCAACGCCGTCTCGTCCTCCTGCTTCAACGTCCTTCGCATTCTCAAAAAGATCTTCCGCTGGATCCCCCTCGAGACAAGAAAGACTGTCACCCATGCACTGGTCACGAGTCGTCTGGATTATGGCAACACACTTTACGCCGGAATTACAACAAAATTACAGAAAAAACTCCAGCGCATTCAAAACGCATCAGCGAGACTCATATTAGACATCCCTCGCCAAGATCACATCACCGGACACCTAAAAGACCTCCACTGGCTTCCCGTCAACAAAAGAATTACTTTCCGCCTTCTCACCCACGCACACAAGGCCCTTTATAATCTAGGACCCGAATGCCTCAACACTCGACTGTCCTTCTACAAACCCACCCGCCAACTAAGATCATCCAATCAAGCCCTCGCCGCAGTCCCGCGCATCCGAAAATCCACCATGGGTGGCAGATCCTTCTCCTTCCTGGCTGCCAAGACCTGGAACTCACTCCCCACCCACCTCCACCTTACTCAGAACCACATCTCCTTCAGAAAAGAACTGAAAACTTGGCTATTCGACAAATAATGATCCCCTCCCTCTAGCGCCTTGAGACCCTCTGGGTGAGTAGTGCGCTATATAAATGCCCGAACTTGAACTTGAACTTGGGCTCTTGCTGTAGCGAGCTGCGTCAGGCAAGTAGATAGTCGAACTGCTCTGAACCACTGCGTTTTGCTAGAGCAAGTGAAGGCATATTTATACCTTGAAGGTGCCTAGTTTGACGTAAAGTCGGGCATAATAACGTCAGTAAAGAACCCCAAGGGAATAGTAGTTCTTTGTAAAGTACATGAGTTCTTGGACAAAACAATATTCAAGCAAGGGGAGGTCCCTGACTGCTTAAGCCGGTTTTCCAAGAAATCATTGTGACGTTTTGGTACCGGTGGAAGTAGCCATGCCTGTATTTGGACTGCAAGGGCTATGTCTAAATAAGGGAATGATTTCTATGCCTATATTAGGGCAATGTGAATTGTACCTATATAAGGGCATGAATCAGGAAAATTCACTCGGATCCTAAAACGCCATACAACAGTATGTTTGGTCATGTCGAGACAAGTGTGTGTTATGAGTAACTGGGATTGTATATGCTGCTCCATATGGGTAGAGTGAGAGAATCAGGGAGTAAAAATGCAAAAGTAAAAGTGAGGGGGGGTGTGCAAGCCCAGGTGTTGTATGCGCGCGCTGAAAGAAAAACAAACAGAGGAGCCTCAATAAAGCAGACAAGAAGGGAGGGGGTAATGCAAACAAAGAAGCCTGATTAAAGCTGACGAGAAGGTAGGGGGAGAAGGGAGGGGGAGTGCGAGCAAAGGTACCATTAGAGAAAAAAAACAGATGGCAGCTGTGCACGTGCACGCTTTCGTGAACGCAGGCATTAGGCTAACAAAACCCTGTGGGTAGCACTTTGAAAACCCTATACTATAGTCGAGCAAGCAGCGCATGCGCTGCTCTAGGCCCGACCTAAAAAGGGGTGAAAGGTAGGAAGTAGGGGGGCATCCTCTTCATCGTCTGCCAAGTCTAACAACTTAACTTACCACGCATCTCATTTCACTTCCCCTTCCTAGAAATTCACTTCCCATGTGCAAAGTCCATTCTTATTGTGTTAGTGGCCAAGAAAACACACACACTCACATGCACACACACACACATGCGCGCACACACACACATTTTCTTTAAATGCTCCTCAAATTTGTATTAATCTATTGACCTCTCACCACCATCTAATTACAACTGGCCATGTACTAAATAAATGCTTAAAATGTTACTTGTCTAAATACATTTCTAAAATTTTCCTTTTCCGAAATGAAATAGACAAAATTACTTAAAATTCTAAATCGAGTCCGTATTTTATTTTAGATAAATGTCATGGCAGAATAAAAAATATTAAATGTTTATGGGATTACTATGATTGAGCTGGTCTTAATCTCCATCAACTGACTTTTACTAGCTTGGTCCATCGTCTAAACAGAGGAGTACTTTGATGTATTTGTTTTCCTATAGACAGGTTAGCTCGATATCAAAACACTTGAAATGTATATAATGTGTAAAGTATAGAATCTAGGTACCCCGCTAGCCAGCAGCTCGCCTTCTTTTTTCACTGACTCGGGAGCGGTGTGATGTGTGTGTATGTATGGCTCACGGTGCTATGGGCCCCACTGATGAGTAAGAATTAGTTGCTCCTGGATTAAGTGATAGGAATATAGAGGGTTGTTAGGGAGCTCTGCTGGTTCAATAGTACATCAAAGGGGAGGGCTGGGAATTCTGTTGAATTGTTTGGGGTGATTCCTTTAATTAGGTTCGGGGTAATGTAATCACGGACATCAACAGCGGATTTACATTTACGCTATGACTGAAGCAGTGAACTATGGGAGGTGGAGTCATTCAGGATAGGCATCATAACAGCCAGGTTGTTGTGATTTGTGTATTATGAGGGGAAGGGTCACATCATACCAGGCGTGCTACAGAAAAAGGCCTGGATGGGCAGATCTGCCGCATGAGAAACTGTTGAAAACATAAGCATCTGATTTGTGATTTAAAAGAACAATAAACAAGTGATCAAGAACTCTTGTAGTACATGGAATCATTATTTTCGAAACTGGAGAAATTAAAGGTTAACTTGTGTGAAATACACGGATTAAGTTGTGCGTCTGGTGAAGGAGTGATATTTTGCTCCTATTTTGATGTTGCTTACAAATACGTGATACTTGGGAAGATCACGTATTCCAGGCTTTACGCAAAAAAAGTGGAAATTTGGGAAACGAGCATAACTAGGTTAAGCAGAAGTTAAAATTGGTGTGCACTGAAACAATTCTATGTGGGTTGTTTTTAAAAGCCTGTTTTATTAACAACACCACCAATACCACCACCATCAATACCACCACCATCAATACAACCACCTCCACCAATACCACCACCACTAATCCCACCAATACCACAACCACCGCCAATAGCACCACCATCACCACCAATACCACCACCACCAATACCACCACCAACACCACCAATACCACTACCACCACCACCGCCAATACCACCACCACCAATACCACCACCATCACCACCAATACCACCACCATCACCACCAATACCACCCCCAACACCACCAATACCACTACAACCGCCACCGCCACCGCCAATACCACCACCACCACCAATACCACCAACACCACCACCAACACCACCACCAATACTACCACCAACACCACCACCAATACCATACCATCACCAATACAACCAATACCACCACCAACAATACCACCAATACCACCGCCAATGTCAATACCACCACCAATACCACCATCACCAATACCAATACCACCACCACTAATACCACTAATACCACATACAATACCACCACCAATACTACCTCCATCAATACTAATACAACCAATACCTCCACCACCAATACCACCACCGATCCCCCCACCACCAATACCACCGCCAATGCCAATACCACCACTAATACCAACACCACCAATACCACCACCATCAATATCACATATGATACCATCAATACCACCACCACCAATACTACCACCACCAATATCACCACCAATACCATCACCAATACCATCACTGCCACTAATACCACCAACAATACCACCACTAATACCACCACCAATACCACCACCAATATCACCACCACCAATAACACTACCACCAATAACACCACCACCAATACCACCACCACTACCAATACCATCACCAATACCACCAATACCAACACAAATACCACCACCCATACCACCACCACCATCAATCCAATACCACCACCACCAATACCACCGCCAATACCAATACCACCTCCACCAATACCACCACCACCAATACCAATACCACCACTAATACCACCACCACCAATATCACCACTAATACCACCACCACCAATGCCACCATCACCAATACCACCACCGCCAATACCTATGCCACCAATACCAATCCCACCACCACCACCAATACCACCACTAATACCAACACCACCACCAATACCACCACCACCAATACCTCCACCACCACTACCACCACCAATACCACCACAGCCAATACCACCACCACTATTACCACCAACACCAATACCACTACCAATACCACCAATACCAATACCACCACCACCAATACCACCACCACCAGTACCAACACCGATACCACCACCAATACCATCACCACCAATACCACCACCACCAATACCGCCACCTCCAATACCACCACCTCCAATACCACCACCTCCACCAATACCACCACCACCACCACCAATAACAGCACCACCACCAATACCAATACCACCACCAATATCAATACCACCACCACCACCAATACCGCCACCTCAGCGCCTCTCTCTCACTAGTAATAGCAGGTACACTGTATGAGGCCGGAACTGCAGCCGAGACCATCCCTCCCTCCGTTCATGCCTGCCATAAAGCACAGTCCGCACTGCACCAGGAGGTAAAGCCAGGGCCCTACTACAGCTGGAGTGTTTTATTTAGGCCTAAGATAGCAATGACATTACGCAATGCCAAACTGCACACTCAAATCACGGAGAGGGCAGGAAATAGCCCTCCTCCCGCTCTTCCTCCTGAGCCGCAACAGTGTAATCACAGAGCGAAACGTGTTGGCGCGCTTTGTTAGTGTTTATAGCTCAGATCATAAGTAACTTCCACTTCACACTTTGTGTCTGTGTAATTTACAACACTTACACATCTTCTCCACTGCACTATATCACTACTTTGAAGACGTTGCAGGCCGGTCTCTTCCTCTGATATTTACAATCTAACAAGCGGTCGAGAAGGCCCTTTATTGCAACGCAATAGGTCTCGCATAAGTGAGAGTTTAAGCTATTAGTATTGTAAGTGACAATGCCTTTTATTTATTTTTTAAAACCCAAAACATAAACAAAAGGCATTGTCATTTACAATGCCAAGAGCGCAAACTTGCGTGAATGCGAGACCTATTGCATTGCAAATGCTTGTTTTAATTACAGAGACTTTACTGCTATTTTCACTTTACGGTCAAGGTCTCTCTGCAGTGTTCACAGATAAAAGGAAATCCATGATGGTTTGTAAGGATTATTCATTAAACCAGTTTTCTGTCGCGAACATGATATCAAAAGTATGGCAGTACGTAGCATTTGATCACTACTTTTGTAGCAGCCATTTGAGAGGAATTTGTCAGCTTAGTCAAAGGAGTAGGGGCCAGATGTAGGTAGGACTTATTTACCGATTAATTACCGAATTTTACTGATTCGGTAATTAAGAATCGGTAAATAAGAAGGGGGGACATGTAGGAGCATCCAGATGTTTCATTTACCGAATCGGTAAAAATCTGTATTTACCGATTCGGTAAATACCGACCGGCAATGCCCATTCATTCCTATGGGCTTTGAAGCCCATAGGAATGAATGGGCATTACCGATTCGGTATTTACCGAATCGGTAAATACCGAATTACACAAGGGTGCAGGGGGTGTCACTTTGACACCCTCTGGCACCCCCAAAAGAGGCTCGGGTGCCATGTGGCAGGCATACCTGCCCTAAGGGCAGGTCTGCCTGTCATATGGCATAGGTGTGCATGCACACATATGCACACCGGAATCGGTATTTTACCATCAAATTGATTTGATGGTAAAATACCGATTCTGTAAGGCTTGTGGGACTCAGAAGAGTCCCACCTACATCTCAAATTTACCGATTCAGTAGAAATACCGATCGGTAAATTTACCGATCGGTAATTTTACCGAATCAGTTACACATGCCCCTACATCCCATTTCTGTAATACCGGTCGGTAACGGCCGAAAATACCGATTTTCGGCCATTACCGACCGACCTACATCGGGCCCTAGGAGTCAGCGAAATAGTAATGAGGTTGCTGTGTTCGATCATCCTCAAAGACAGCTGGAAAGGAAGAAAAGAGAGTCAATGGTCTGAGATAATAGGGATGAGAGCGATGGCAAAGGATTGTGAGGAAGAAGTTGCCTGCCTGTGTTTGTAAAGTGCTGATTTTTTGGGCTAAAGTGCTAATGCCTGGTGACAAGGAGAATGAAGCAGGCAACAATGGATTAGCAATCTCAATAGGATTATTGTTTCAAGTTTATCTGTGATAGCAGTTATTAGTTGAAGGTGAATCGTAGAACGGAGTGAACGGAGAGTTTATGGGCGCGTTATAGAGGGAAGTTGTTGATAAGGAAATCGACTCAGTAGTCTAGCAATGAGTGAAAGTATGAGTCAAACAGGAAAACATTTTCATAAGGAGCTAGAATTATGAATGTCCTGATTTTATAAATGGAGACAGAAAAATTGTCTAGTGATGGTGATCAGTTACAAGAG
This sequence comes from Lissotriton helveticus, assembly GCF_964261635.1. Lineage (NCBI taxonomy): Eukaryota > Metazoa > Chordata > Amphibia > Caudata > Salamandridae > Lissotriton > Lissotriton helveticus. The sequence goes on along the minus strand of NC_136067.1, from coordinate 168,764,840 downwards.
ACTTGAAGACATTTCGAAAAAACATCAGATGACAAGGTTCTATTTAAGGAAAAGAAAATAATGTCTTATTTCTAGCTATCCTTAATAGGCACAATGCCAATTGTTAGCAATGATGGTTTCAGGATACAATTTTATGAATCCGTGGTTCTTTGTTATTGCAGCATCTTGGAATAATTAGGGGAATAAATTATTTTCAAGGATTGTAAGCCGTATTGAAGGAAGTATTCAGAGTTTAAAGGAGAAGTAAGCGTAGTGGGAATTGTATGGAAAGCAAGAAGGAGAGTGGAATAGCCAAAGAGAAAATAGGGAGGATGGTGGAGCTAGGCCAATAATAAGCAAAATATGCCGAGTGGCCGCGAAACGTCCAAATCCCTTGTACTAAATACGCAACAAGGGCACACTCCTTTCTATTTGTACTTACTATAGATAACTATTCCCTGCATGTTCAAATGTTATTCCCTATTAGAAGTTTTGAGGCAAACTCCAAAGGCATGTTAGAGTATGTAAAAGAGTACCCTGTCCTGCTGCTTCCTGTAGTCATAAAAGCTTTAGTGATTCGCCCAATTTATGCCCAACCTTTCTACCTCCATGATCCGCTCTACAGTTTCAGTGAAGAAAGACGAAACGATGTTTGAAAAATAAAGGACATTTCTGTTGTGAATTAGTCAAATGGAATCTTACAGCAGGTCCTCGGTACTTCTCAAACTGTACTGAGGTGTCCTTGTTTCCTTCAAACAGGCAAACACCGCATGGGAAAGGAGATAAGGCGCGGACTCATCAATTAAGGGCGGGGAGGCGAGACGTCGCTTTGCTTGTCCTTGAATCCTCGCTTCGCCAAAGAGAGAGATACTGGCACTCACAGCGGGATCCTGACAGCGATAAATGGCCGCACCGGAAGCGAGGAGACGCTGACTGCTGCGACACAGCGCGCGCGTCACTGCATTCTAAAGCACCCCAGCCCGCCCCTCGCAGAGCCGTCACCATACTTAATGAATTCAGTTCTTAAATATTGGAAGAAGAGTTGGGAGGTCAGGAAGGCTAGGGAAGCTTCTTAAATAGCGAGATGTATTTATAAACCGCTCAGAACATTATTTGTGATAAACCAATAAATGAAGCCAGAACAGCGGGAGGGTGGCGATTGACAACACTGAAGACATATCTAACCCTCATGTTTTTGAGGCATTTTACACGTTGTCACTCAGAAATAATTTCTGCATGTACTAGAGACATTAGACCCACACTTTTCTGCATTATATTTTATTATAGGCATTTGTGAAGCATGCAAGGGGAAGAATAGAATGGACGTGCGAGGTCTAGAATTTTTTAATGTTCCTCTGCAGTCCATCATGCCTTTATATAGAAAACTTATTATAACTTATTATACTATATTCGGGATAAAGTACCCCCTGTTGAACATTATAAGATTATAGGGAAACTATAAGTCTCCTAGGAGTTCCATGACCATATATAGGAACCACTCAAAAGGCCAAGCTCCTTCTTTAAGGTAATTGAACTTCAAGCTGACTTGAAACATCCTATAAACATATAGCAGAGGGTATTTTATCCCGTAAAAATAATACTGCTAACATCCTTGTTGTCCTATTATTATTATTATTATTATTATTATTGGGACATTTGTAAAGCGCTGCGTTACGCACACCGGCGTGTCCACGCGCTGAAAGTGAGAGAGGCAGAAGGACAGGGAGCAGAGTAACTTATTAGTCATTTACTTCATATAGAGGTGGGTTTTTAGTTTCGCTCGAAACCTCGCTTCTTCAGGTTCCAGACGCAAGTCTACTGGGAGTTTATTCCAGTAGTTTGCCGCTAGACACCTGAAAGATCTGCCTCCCTAGCGCGCTTTCTTCACCCTGGGGACCCTAAGCAGACCCCCATCGGCAGATCTGAGCGCTCGAGCGGGTATATGTCCTACTCCCTCATTACACAGATAGGTTGGTTGCAGACTTGTAGAATAAAAGTAGAGTATGTAGGGTGAAATTAAACACATTGTTAAAATGTACTTTGCTCTTAGTATGTTTTCCACTTGGAGCCACTACAGTACTACCTAGTAATGTTCTATGTTCCATATTCTTTGGTGCTGTTTTAAGTGTTTTATGCTGGAAGTTCTTGTTGGACAGAGATAGAGCAGGATCTCTGCCGGATTCTTGCCAGGCCCGAATAAAGACTACGCCTCATTGCCTTTGTGCATACAGACTTTGTAAGAATTGGTGATGAGGATGGGTGTCCGCATGGACAAAACACTGTGTCAGACCCTGTTCAAGAGGCTACGGGGCAGGCAGGGGCTACTGAGCCACAACATGGTGGTCAAAGCCTTTTACCACTGTTGTCCCGGGGCCTGTACTACTAAGACTCTGCAAACAGGGTCAAGTACAACCCTTTCTGCACTTGACTCTAAGTGGTAGTGAGGGCGACAGTCACAGGCTTCTCAGGGAGTTTACTGTGGGGTAACTCAGGCTCAGTAATCAACACCACCACAATAACAATAATAATTAACACAATAAGGTCAATGTCCAGTCCAGTGATTCCCTTTGTATAAAGGACAAGTACTTTATAAATTAGATAACCAGTGGCGGCTGGCATGTACCGAGGGTGGTGTGTGGGGGTAACAAAGAAAACAAAAATGAAAATACACTTACCTGCCTGCATGACACTGTCATGTATTCCTATAGGTTCTGAATCGATCCCCCTATTCCTGACCCTATTCTAGTTAAACAAACCAACAAGTTAACTAGCAGTCAGCCCATGAGGCAGAAAACCCCCATGATGCAGATACCGTTATCTGACGCAGTCACACTACGGCACAGGAACGTGTTATCTGATTAGGTCATAACACTTGCGATCTAATTAGACAAGCGATATTCCTCCAGCCCCTGATAAGGCATACGGAGTTCTCATAACAAATCAAACCTATGACAACCTGGGCAAAACCCTGCGGCCATTGTTTTGATTTCACCAAGAACTTTAGTAAAAGAATGTGCTAACGAGCAAGTCGTATTACATCTTTATTGACGTATCTATGTCCATCCTTACGTCAATCTCGGCACCTTAAAGGTATAAATATTACCGATCTTGCCATATGCAAACACACGCGTGGTGACGAGACGGAGCAGCCATACTTGCCGAAGCGAAGAGCAGAGCAGACCCCGCTGGCGCAGCCCCGTCTTTCTGACGCGCTGAGAGACGCGCTGCTTTCTCCTGCCGAGAATCCAGCACCGGCGTTTCCGGGTAGCCCTCGCAGGCAGCCTGGAATATCGAGACCAGAGAGAGAGATACCATTCCTCATTCATCCTAAATTCCAGGTACAGAACTGAATAACCCCTCACAGAGAATTCTTTAGTTATTCACTTGGCAAAAACAAACTTAACTTAAACTGTAACTATCTATTCCCGCCCACGTATTAGACTTAGGTCAGGTACACGGGGTAGGCGTATCTAGAAACACCAGTTGAGTACGTTTAGTCAAATGTATATGTGTATATAATATATTTTATTCATTTTAAAACATCTTATGGCTTAGAAACCATATCAATGTTTTTACAGTATTATTTTATACTATTGCTTTTAATGTATGCACTTTACTTAACTATAAGTATTGCAATAATATCGATCCATTTCTCTTGTATGAGAAAAGAGACTGATCAATAAATAACACCTTTTTATTGAACACGCCCGTCTCTTCCTTTTCTCTACATTCTGATGAGACTAAGAATGCACGTACTGACTGAGTAAAATAATTTGCCTTTTGTTCACACGACTCTCGAGATTGACTCTTGATTAGGGGAGAGCAAAGTTGTCATGTTCTATGGTTGTCAGAAACTAAATCCCTTCTTGTCTAATCAGGGAAGTTAATTCCTCCTTGAACATTCGAGAAAGTTTCTAGTGAACTCTGAGCTACGCTGGCAAACCCAAAACTTTAAGTCTAGTATCGACAGTAGTAGACCTAGTTAACGTCTGGCCTAGGCCTTTACTGCTGTAGGTATTATTCCAATGCGCAGAGCCTATTGGGAAGATAGGAACTACACTACATGGCGCCCAACGCGTTTGGAAAGGGCGATAAAACTAACGTAAGACATTTAGAGTAACTCAGTCGTGCTTTCTCACTCAGACCCCTTTTCCCAAATACTCCAAAGACGTCTGGAGTGGGTGAAAGGTTATATCCGCCAGACCTCGCAGGAGGGAACTCCTATGTATGGTTCTTGGTATAGTCAACGTTGAAGGATAAACAGTTCCAAAATATTGTGCATCTAATCTTTGTTTCCATAAGAAACCTGATCTGCAAACAAACAAAATAACCTTCAGGACAGTAAAATGTCAGAAAGTGATGAAGAAAGAGAGGCAGTTAGATTAGCAGCTGACATAGCAGAAGCTGATACTGCACTACAAAATGCAGACCCGGATATAATACTCATCCCGGTCATTAAAAGAAAATCTATAACCTTGAAACTTATAGAAAATGGACTGACACCTAGAGGTGGCACAGTCATATTCATAATTGAGGCACACGAATATCGGCAGACAGAGGTATATTATTCATGGATACATTTTCCAGCAGCAAATGCTGTAACAAAGTACTTCCACTATTACAAAATAGAGGAACCTCCTAATGAGTACACTCCTTTCGAGGAGGTGGAAGTACCACTCAAATTCCAAGAGCATTTGCTCTTATTTGATGGCGCCCTAAAACATAATAATCACATCACCAGGCTCGGTCCTTTAGGTAGACCAGGAGCAACGTGGCCGGTCCTAGCCGGATACACACCACATCCAGACATCAATGGGATGTCTGCAGCAGAGCTGTTAACACAGCTAAAACAATTAATAAAAATTCATAGACAATTAGTTCAGTATGTGATGCGGACTTCAACAATTCAGCCAGCGATTAAACTTCCACAGCTGACCCCTCACCAGGGGAACACAAATAAAATTACACCACAGAACATCCAATCCTGCCTAGGTAAAGTACCGGCTAAACGGGAACAAATACCATTCTGGTTGGCACAGAAAATTACCCAAATAGAGGCGGTGTTTCCTGACACCACCCCGCTAGAAAAACACAGGATTCTGACTATCTGTCTCCCAATGGGAATCGCACCACACATAGAGGACTGTGACACTTGGGGTACAGTCTTTGCTTCCATCTACACAAAAACGCACGGTGTTCCATCCATTTCGGTGATACCAGATGTGCTAAAACAAATTCAAGACGAATACGGTCCAGAACCCGCTTTAACTCTTGGTATGAAATTACTGAAAGACTTCAAGCAGGTCTCGGCTATATTATTAGCCAACATAAAAGGTGAAGCAGCCAACGTGGCGATCCGCCAGAGGTTAAAAGAGACAGATATAGCGGACCAACCAGCTGAAATTGCCAGAATCATAGAAAAATCCTATGAGGAACTAGGTAGAGATAGTTTAGGTGGAATACCAGTAAAACCGCAACTGACTGAAAGTCCAGAAAAAATATTTTTTAATAATAATTCACCAAAAAAGAACTGGGATGGAAACAAACAATCCAATCCTAAAGAAAAGAAATTCCAGTCCAGAGGAAGGTCTCCTAGGCAAAGAGAGAAATCTCCGAACCAAAGACACAGGTCACCCCAGAGTGACCCCTCTGGGAAAAGATATAACCTTAGAAATAGGGATAATATAAAAAAACCTGATAGATATCAAGACATTGATACGCGTCCCTCTCAATCTTTTCAGACTTCCTCGCAGAAATCGGAAAGAAGAGGACGATCAGAACAAAGAGAAGAGCACGCCAAGTCCAAAGACAAGGAACCTGCTCAACTAAAAAAGAAATTACAATTTCCAAAAAAGAAGGTAGCCAGTATCAAGGTAGTTAACAATGCCGAGAATACTGAGGACACAACTGAAAAACGGAGAGTGGGCTCAGACAATGCTAGACAGCGCAGCAGAAGTGAGCATAGCTCGCAAAGTCCTTATGAATCATCTGGAGACAGTGGACACAAATGAATATCTTCAAGTGGAAACTGCAGACACCAGGGTTAGCAAACCTCACAAGATATACGAGATAACATTACGTATAGAGGGAGATAAGACTAGGAAAATAAGGGGACTATTTTGGGATAACCTCTCCAAGGGTTATGACATCCTTCTAGCTGAAAAAGACTGGCCACCAGAGTTTGTCAGGGAGTGCCCTCATGGCGAAGAAGTAATTATGCCTGCCTTCTCAAATCAAATTCCAATTCATAAAAAATACACACTTGCTAGAAAGTGGGCAGTGGCTCTAGCACCTGCTTTATATAAAAATCATGTAGGATGGGATGAGGATTCTCCTCCTCACAAAATCCAGTTAAAATCACAACCTACTGCACAAAGGCAGTACCCAATTAAGCAAGAAGCTAAAAAACAGGTAAATGAAATACTAGATCAGCTAGAATACCAGGGGGTGATTGAAACTTGCACCTCACAAATGAACAACCCTTTGTTTCCGGTCTCCAAACCAGACAATTCATATCGTCTAGTTTTGGATTACTGACACCTTAACACATGTTGCAAAACTTTTGCAGTGCAAAACTCACACAGTGCTGCACTAATGAATAACATAGTGCGCAAAAAATACAAAACAACCTTAGACATCTCTAATGGATTCTTTTGTCAAAACATAGCACCAGAGAGCAGATATTTACCTGCATTCTCAGTAAATGGCACTCAAAAACAATTCTGTCGGTTAGCCCAGGGGTACAAGAACAGTCCGGGGGTATTCTCAGCGAGAGTAACAGAATTACTACAACTATATGATGATGAAGCATTATCTTATGTCGATGACATTTACTTAACAGATGATGACTTGGAGACTCACTTGAAGAGAGTGAACACCATAATACTTGGGTTCGCAGCAGAGGGTTACAAATTCAATTTAAAAAAATCCAGAATTGCCCATCCAACAGTCTTGTACGTAGGATATGAATTATCAAGTATAGCCTGGTTGACAATTTTCTAAGAACTAGAAGAATTAAAAAATCTAGAATACGAAGAAACATATCCTCTGCCAATCGACATTCTGCCTTTACGACATTACGCCTGTGTAATCTATACAGACGGACATGCTCAACCCTCCGTTTGGGGAGAACAAGCATACAACCCCACATGTGAGATTACAAAAGAAGTGTGGCGCGGAGGTAAACTAAAACCTCTATTAACAAAGACACACTCAGTAGAAAGTAATTCCGAACAACAAACTGAAATATTAGCTTTAAAAATGGCGCTAGATAATGCGGATCGCGAATTCCCGACACTTATAGTGTCAGATTCATATTACTGCGTCAAATCATATAACAGCGATTTGCAGACATGGATTCAAAAAGGTTACAAAGATGACACAGATGCACCAATAAAGCAGAAACTGCTCTGGGAACAAATAGCTCTTTTACAAAAAGAACTACCAAAGACTCACGTGACTCACTCACTGAGTCATCAGCGTGATGGCGTTCACGTTGTAGGGAATTCATTGGCTGAAACAGCCGCAGCGGCAGCCACTAAATCGGCTCCCGTAGTTCGAAAAAAGCGTACATTAAAATACATTGACGGTGAAACAGTGCTGGCGGTGAAAACGTCATCAAAAGGCGACTGCTCAGCGTTACCGATCAACTATCCACTCAATTATACATACATAATCGATGCAAACTCCGTCCCTTTTGCTCGAATCCCTGGAGTGGGGGATAGGGTGATTCCAAACATGGACAGGAGAAACTTGTTAATCACAGACGCACATATGGGCGAGGGTCTCAGACACCTTAAACTAAAAGATTCTCTGGAAGAATTACAATCAAGGTACTGGTGGCCAGGCATGAGCCTGCGTCATACCATGTTTGTAAAAAACTGCCCAAACTGCAACAGAGATCGCAGTGGGGAAAGAAACAGTTTAATACCTCGTCGTTCTACTCCAGAAAAAATCAGGAGTAAAAAGGAAGGGTTGCGATTAACATATACAGGCTAGTTCCACTTATAATGTAGATCACCAGCACTCGGCTGACGTCCGGACTGTTATACAAAGATTTGCGAGTCTAAATGGCATATACGCTAAGAGCATGCTACGTTTGACCATTGTCTCCACTCTAGCCCTCAAGCCTGAGGGGAAACATGACCAAATGAGCATAGCCCAGCGGGAATCTTCTCACTTCCTTCCTGAGGGTACGGGATGGTGTAAAGAAAAAACCAAGGCATAAAGCAATCTATAGCGGAAAATCTAATAAGTGTCCAACGTAGTCTCAATAACTTGCCAAGAAATTCTCTGAAGGGATTCAGTGCGTACGAATTATTATTTGGAACTAGGATGATGATCTCTGACATTGATAGTCAGACTTCAGTGGTGAAAGAAAAAACCTTTGATATCAAAGACCGTTTGGCTATTTTGCAGGACTTAAACAAAACAAGAAAAGACCTGAGCAACATAAAGTTGAAACAACAGCCAACAACCACTGAAGAACCACCACCTGTCCCAGCAAGACCTGTCTGGATTCCAAAAGTCGGGGATCTAGTCAGGGAAAAGATCGCGGTAAAGAAGGAATTTGGGCCTTCTTACGGAAAAGCAGTTCCTGTCTTGTCTGTCAACGGGACAAGATCAGTTGTACTACCGCCACTTGCTGGTAAAAAGGAGAACCGAGTTGTATCCATCGACCTGGTAAAACCACAACATGTGGCCGATAACAAACAGTAGGCCAAGTGGACTCCCAATAAGTAGCAGAACACCAAGGTTTGCTACCAGTACAGAGGTCCTAACGAAGAGGCTCATCACATTCGAAACGCCTACAGAAGAACAACAAGGACTATGCAACAATGCAATAGAACTAAGACCTCTGAATACCCAAATAAAAACATTTAGCAGAGACACACCAATCTATAATGAAGTACCAAGTGAAAATGCAAGAAACAGAAATCCTGAACCAATTGGAACAATTGACAGAACTGCATCCGGCTACTTCATTAACTTCGATGATTCCTCTGAGGGCTTCAGCGAATCAAAGACACAGCCATCATCAAAAACCTTTAAAGATAAAGCCAAAGAACTTTTGAAACAACTAAAAGAAACATATCTGATTTCTCCATGGATTGAATTTTGGGTGGGTTTTGGTGCATTTATCCTCATACTTTGGCTCATCATGATACTAACTTTGGGACGCTTCATTGAGGGAAAATATGCAAAAATGGACACAGCAAGTCAGAAAATCAACTTGATCCTCAAACCACACACATCTTCACACATCGAGAAAAGAGAACTTTCTTCAGTCAACTTCACAGCCAATCCGATACTGGGTGGGGTAGCCTGGGACAACACTGACTATGAAATTTATGGTCCGGTCGAGATCCTGAAATATCCACACCAAATTAAGATCTCATTGAGTGACTTTGCAAAACCAAACTCATTTGCTGATGATTGGGACTTCGAAAGCATTAATAATATGATGTCTGACTTAGTAATGTCTGCTAAATTTACCAAACATGATTATTTGCAGGGTTCTACAAATTATGACAGTATGTATTGCTATAACCACTATGGTAACCACTTTTTACATAGATCTGCACAACCTAGAAATGTTTTAAATTATAATCAATGGGAACATTGTGCAACACCTCCAAAAGGGAGCTCAAGAACCGTTTACGACAAATATTCATATTTTTCAGGTTTTAACACAAGTAATGCTGAAACATTTTATTTTAAATTGTCGAACAAGACAGGAACCAAAACCATGATAACCAACACAAAATTGTTATATTCAGACTCATTTTTTGAACAAATGAATACTTTTGGATTTGATTATTGGGACAAAAATGTTGAATTGAAAAGTGTTTGGGGTACAAAAGAATGGCAAGTACAGGGTATAGAAGCTTTGTTTAGAGCCTGCATGATCCCAGAACAAATGACATTTTTAAATGACACTGTTCAACAGACCACCTGTCTTGGCTTAGCCAAAATCAAAGATTTAAATAAACCGTCTATTCCAAAGCCAATAATGTTTAGCAATAACTCTGATACAGGTGAAGAGATAGACGTAAACCATATATTAAACCAAAACAGAACACATCCTGATTGGAAACAGTGGTTGATCTGGCCCACAGATACTAATAACTGTCAAGACAGATTCCTGAACAAAACACAGGGGTTCAAAATGACCAGGCCAGACCCTAGATATCCTCAAAGACATCACCCAGGGATAATAACCACCTACAGTGTGGGCAAATTATGCCTTCAATGGCTACAAACTTCCACACTGGCAGAAATTAAGCAACACCTAACTTTACCTACTGATGGTGCTGACTTGCGTGATTTCACTTTGGGACCACGCAAACAGCGTCAAAAGCGTTTCATAGCAGCCTCTGTATATGCAGCATACAATGAGGCCTGGAAGGTTACTCAAATTGAAACAGCAGAGAGAATACGGGAAATTGACCGTATTAATTTGGAAAAATCACTTTCTGTAGTGGACAATGGGTTAATGACTCTGTCCTCCAGAATTTTTTCTTTGGACAGCATTGTGTCGTCACAAATCGATATATTATCGCAAGACTTACTGCTATTACAACACGGTCAGTCACAATTGCGTTCTATTGTACAGCTTGGCTGGACGTTACAAAATCTGCGTTCAGGCTATGTGCCTTGGCGTTTAATCAACACAACGTCACTATTCCAAATCTTTAACCTTACTGATAGACAAATCAGTATGGCGCAAAAGGGTGCTGATTATACAATCTTGAGCATTGAAAAACTAGAAAGATTACCAATGACAATGTCAGAACGACCTGTCAATGAATGGATAATACATGGGATAATAAATATTCCAATCTCAACCTTCAGGTTTCAATACTGCCAAAAATATATACAGGCTGGCATGTATGAGAAATTGGGAAAGGGGTACCTTAAAACAACATGGAACCTGCCCTATTCACATGCATGTGTCAGTAATAAAGGACAGAAAGTGTTTCTTAGTGGCAACAATTGTGCGATGTCACTGAGTGGCACACTTCTGTGTAACGGAATTAGTTTGCATGGAGCCTGTGAAGGGAATTCATACAACCTTTCATGTCACCAGCAAGGCGCACCTGCAACAGAAATAGAACCATTCTTTCAAAGACTCTATAATGGGAGTTACATTCTTATTGTAGACCGCAGAAGTTGTAGTCTTATGCCCGGGACTCCTTATCTAGTAACTACTACTGCGAAGGTCAAGTGCTGTGGACGCACATTGTTCCCCAGCTCCTTCCCAGACAGGGAGGCAAGGGCATGGCCCGATTTGAAAATTACTTCTGTTCGAATAGATACTTTAAGCAGAATGAAAACAGTCCTTCTTCAGACGCCTACCAGGTTCTCGTCATCAAAAGAAACGTATGATCTACAAGTCGCAAGGACGACTGCAGAGATACATACATTATTATCAACTAATTCCCCCGTACATTTCGCAGAAATCCTGAATGAAATCTTAAATATTTCTGATACCAATGGGGTCTCAAAGGTATTTAAGACAGTATTTTCGATGGCATTAACACCATTCAAAGCCATACTGGGTATTTTTCCAGATTTCGTCCATTCGATTTTTGGCGGACTTCCCCTGATCCTGGGACTAATTGCAGGAATCCTATTCTTAGTCCTCATTTTTCATTATGGCAACCCATGTCACAGACAAAACTCTTGCGACAAGGGAAGAAACAATCCTAGCCATTGGATACCGGGACCGGATATCAAAAATCCTGGGACTCTCCCGGCTTAGAGACCTGACCATGACTTGGTTTCTATCATTTCGACCAATGTGGCAAAGATGTGTTTTACCTGTATTGAGGTGTCTGCTATGCGGAGAAGAATGCGTGTTAGACACCTGTCTGACGCTACAATCGGATGCGCCGATGGATGCAGAAACATTGTTGAGCCCGATCAAGGTTCATGCTTTGTGCTGCCCTCAAAGGCTACCAATCCTGATGACGGCATTCGTGGAAGCTTCACCACTACAATTGATGGGTAGTGAAGTTCAAGATGAAAGCAGCATCGTACAGGTACGACCTTCTGTCAGTAATGCAAATCAGAATGTCAATGGAGACAATCATGCGCAAGAATGCATGATTACACCTATTTCCGAGTTAGTGGAACTTTCCCAGGAAGCTGTTGACAGTTTTTTCGAAAGCCTAAATGATATGATGTTCTCACCCGAACAGAAATAGAGACTTTTGAGCAAGCTCGCACACGGCGTTCCCTGAATTCGGCCTTCAACTTTAAAAATAAAGTCACATGAACATTTTCGCTCCAGTTCACGGACAGCAGTTTTTCCAGCAGCCCCAAATATTTTTGCATATTTTTCGGGACACTATCTTCTGCTTAAAGTAAGAACTATTCTTAGAGAACTAAGGTTTCTAAATTTTAGATAGCTTATAGACATTAGCTGCCCGCTGGCATGTTCATAAAGATATTTTATTCTGTGATGGAATGGTCTCGAAACTTTTTTCTGTAAGAAACCATTTCATGTGTAATTCTCATATACCAAATAAGCAATAATGTATACAAATGCGATTTCTTTGGCATTTTTCTACAGCTTGAGTGCATACCATATATATATGTCTGCAATTTTTTTCAGTATATTTGAAAATTTCAAAATGCATTTATGTATTTTGGGGTGGTAAGGTATACACACTACTCTATAGTATGTTGTACTATGTTATACTATGCCTAGATTAGTAAATATGTCCATAGTTAGCGTGGAGTGGGTGTCATGTATTCCTATAGGTTCTGAATCGATCCCCCTATTCCTGACCCTATTCTAGTTAAACAAACCAACAAGTTAACTAGCAGTCAGCCCATGAAGCAGAAAACCCCCATGATGCAGATACCGTTATCTGACGCAGTCACACTACGGCACAGGAACGTGTTATCTGATTAGGTCATAACACTTGCGATCTAATTAGACAAGCGATATTCCTCCAGCCCCTGATAAGGCATACGGAGTTCTCATAACAAATCAAACCTATGACAACCTGGGCAAAACCCTGCGGCCATTGTTTTGATTTCACCAAGAACTTTAGTAAAAGAATGTGCTAACGAGCAAGTCGTATGACATCTTTATTGACGTATCTATGTCCATCCTTACGTCAATCTCGGCACCTTAAAGGTATAAATATTACCGATCTTGCCATATGCAAACACACGCGTGGTGACGAGACGGAGCAGCCATACTTGCCGAAGCGAAGAGCAGAGCAGACCCCGCTGGCGCAGCCCCGCCTTTCTGACGCGCTGAGAGACGCGCTGCTTTCTCCTGCCGAGAATCCAGCACCGGCGTTTCCGGGTAGCCCTCGCAGGCAGCCTGGAATATCGAGACCAGAGAGAGAGATACCATTCCTCATTCATCCTAAATTCCAGGTACAGAACTGAATAACCCCTCACAGAGAATTCTTTAGTTATTCACTTGGCAAAAACAAACTTAACTTAAACTGTAACTATCTATTCCCGCCCACGTATTAGACTTAGGTCAGGTACACGGGGTAGGCGTATCTAGAAACACCAGTTGAGTACGTTTAGTCAAATGTATATGTGTATATAATATATTTTATTCATTTTAAAACATCTTATGGCTTAGAAACCATATCAATGTTTTTACAGTATTATTTTATACTATTGCTTTTAATGTATGCACTTTACTTAACTATAAGTATTGCAATAATATCGATCCATTTCTCTTGTATGAGAAAAGAGACTGATCAATAAATAACACCTTTTTATTGAACACGCCCGTCTCTTCCTTTTCTCTACATTCTGATGAGACTAAGAATGCACGTACTGACTGAGTAAAATAATTTGCCTTTTGTTCACATGACTCTCGAGATTGACTCTTGATTAGGGGAGAGCAAAGTTGTCATGTTCTATGGTTGTCAGAAACTAAATCCCTTCTTGTCTAATCAGGGAAGTTAATTCCTCCTTGAACATTCGAGAAAGTTTCTAGTGAACTCTGAGCTACGCTGGCAAACCCAAAACTTTAAGTCTAGTATCGACAGTAGTAGACCTAGTTAACGTCTGGCCTAGGCCTTTACTGCTGTAGGTATTATTCCAATGCGCAGAGCCTATTGGGAAGATAGGAACTACACTACAACACAACGTACTCCTCCTTCCGCCTTCTCTGAAGGCAGGCTCTAACGCAGGACCCAGCCAACTCTCCTAACCAATCTCAGCACTGCTCTCACCAGCATGAGAGCAGCACCAAGACTGGAGGAAGCAGCCTTACTCAATGCTCTCAAGAGCACGGGAGGTCTGCACTTTCTCTAACCCAGCTGTCTAAGGGAGCTAGGTTAGAGAAGTTTAAAATGCGCATGTCTGGCTGGCCATTGCAAACCGGCCGGCCAAAGGGCCATGCACATTTTAAAGCGCACAGCTCCCTGCTGCCACTCAGAAGCACTGGGCCTGCCACTCTGTCACTTAGTTTGGGACAGGTCGTTTGCTGAAAAATAAAATGGTTATAAATACATTTTATTTTTCAGCTCTGGCCTGGGGCTTTTCTTTGTGGGGCGATGCTCCTCCACTCAAACAAAGGAGCCGCCCCTGTAGAAAATACATAATTCTACTACATACATAATAAAGCAAGGATACCCAATTAAAGGTGTTGACCTTTATGGTTGCAGGGGCCTTTTCTGGCTAACTCTGATACCCCTCCACCTATCCTTCATGGGTTCCCACCTTTCTCCGGACCACCCCAGTCCAGATTTTGAGGTACTGTGAGTTCAGCTCATGCTCCAACCCCATTCCCGTTTGGCCTTAGCACCCAGTTTCTCCTGCCTAAGTCCTCATGGTCTTTCATCCAGTTCATAGCAGAAGAACTGGGGTGCATTAGGCATAAGGACTTGACCTGTAACAGGGAGCTTCAAGTGGCACACAGCAGTCTTCAAGGAAGCTACACGGCAGCCTGCCAAGCAGAGTGTCTCTTCAAAGTTCACAGCAGAAATGGAGGCTTCTGTTGGTGGCCCTCTTCCATGTGGCTGGTGGCCGATCTCTGCTCATGTATAACTAATGCCCACTCATGGAACTCCGGTGAGTACTTTGTGCTTCTTCTTCAGCAGGATGACGACACACCAGCAGGTGATTGTTCTGTGGTGCAACAGTCGCTTGGTATCTTCGGTACACAAAGCATTGAAGCTATGACCTCAAATCTTCACAAGGCAGCCCAGGGCATTTCTCAGAACACTTGGATTTCAGGATTGGTACCAACCCAATGGAACACTTTAACAGTGTCGTGGTCACACAGTCCACTTATAGAACCCACACGCCACCAGCAGGCGCTTATCCTTGCTTTAGGGGGCCTACCACTTGGGCCTTACAGCTGCAGGTGCTGTCATAGCTATAATTGGGATAAATGACAACGATCTCACTGCCTGCCTCAGCAGTACTTCAAGTCATTCAGAGCAGCTGCTTAGCAAGTCTTTGCCTTATGGACCCTATGCCATGGTGAATTATGGCAGTCCCTTCCTGCAGGGTTGTTGCTTTCTTCCCTCGCTCGCTTGCACAATGTCTTGACACTCAGGACACTCCATTATTTCCTCCTTGAGCTTGTATTCAAGGTAATGCTCCCTTGCCTCAGGGAGAGTTGGATGTCAGTGTGACATCAACTCTTGGCTGCCTTGTAATCCCTGAGTACTCTGCAGATTATTATCTCCTCAATAGAATTCACCACATCAATGAACACTGATCACTTTTGGGCTTGCATCTTTATACCAATTTAGCAGGCGGAGGAAGTATGGTCCAGGTCTGCTTCCTTTGAAGCAGTTAGAGTCAGTTCTCCCTTCTTGTGCCCTGGCCGGGCCACCTTCCAGTCCTGCAGTACAGTATCTAGGTGGAGTGCCCACCACAGAAGTACAAAAAGGTGTGAGCAGGTTGCACACAGCTATTTACCACTCTGCACAAAGATCAGGAAAAGAGACACAACTCTGTACCATTTCAGAGGACAATTAACAAGGTGGGATGTTCCAAAAACATACGTTTTATGGGGCTTCAAGAATCCCTCTAGTGATTAACCTCATTAGGTCCAAGGATAATCCTTAGCAGGATATACAGACCCTCACCCACTGAGGATCCATTCTTTATCATCAGGTCTTGCTCCATGTTGACTGGGTGTGAAATACTTACTGGGCTCCATCTGGAGCTCTTTGTTGGAGATCTTATTTTGTTATTATGTTCAATGATCAGAAAGAGCAATTAAATATCAATCCTTAGAAAGTGTAGCAGTGAAGATTTGGGGCACTGGGTGATACACCTAAAATACCTATCGAAAACCTATACACTATTTTATTCCCAATTGGTTGAATACATGGTAAGATTAAAAAAGGGGAGTAGAGGACTAGTAGGTTCTAATCATCCCATAAGTACAACATAATCAGTTTGTGGTCGACATGTTTCGTGCCTTATAGTCAAACCGAGCCTTTAGCATTCATCAACATCTATAGAAAAAACCCTAATCTACATCCAGTAAGCCCTTTAGCCAAATTGATAGATGTGACTCGGGCTCATAAGCAGCAGTAAAGTACATGCGGGCAAATGTGTGAATGGATGTTCACAATGGAATTTACTTTTTTTCTTTTCCTTGTAGCACCTATTGGATAACAAAATGAAACTCAATAGTTATTTGAGTTAATTCACAATTTGTGCTTAACACATTGTATTCTTAGTTAACAGAGATCTGTATAATCAGGGCCCGAATATGATCTTGCTGGGAAGGACTCCTTACGGCATCTGCTACGAGCGAATCTGCCTTGGAGCCATGGTTTCCTTACGACTCATCCCCCGTTCCGAATGACCAAGTACGATGCAAAAAATCCATCAGCGCCGAGCGAATCATTTCCGAGCACAAGTCTTTCCATCCGACTCGTTCAGAGAAGACTCGCAGAGCACAATGGGGCCAGCTTCCGAACAACCAAGTACAATGCACGCGTCTAGCAGCTGTGTCAACTCTGACCGTCCGAGACGAAACGGTTCTGGGAATCGGACTTCAGGGGGCCGTAGCAGACCCCCTTCACCCGGAGCTCTCCGAATTGGTTTTGGTGGGGGGACCCATGAGTTCCCCCTTTCCATGCATGCACAGTGTGACAGGCACCATGGGGTGCCCGCCACAGGTTGCATGCATTTCCCCAGCCACCCCTTTTGTCCAAAGGGAGCCTGTGTTCTCGTTTGTAACACAGGCTCCCATTGGAGTCAATGGAAGTCCGACTAAATCGCGTCCGTCATCATATGGACCCATCAAAATCCGTCGGTCGGATCCCTGGAGCACGATTTGTTCGGAAAGCTCTCTGTGACCGAGTCGTCTGGAGGGCTTTCCTAGCGAGATCGTAATCGGGCCCTTAGCCGAAGTAAACACCAGCTTCTGCACCTATCAAATATAGTCCACTACTTCCCAAATAATGACGGTGAAAGCAGCTTTTGTGTTATTACGGCTGCGTGTTAATTGCTTTGGCGGGGTGGTTGATCCTACGTCATCATGTGATGCCATCCATCACGTGTGTGTATGTGTCCACATTAGCTAAACATTAGAACGTATATAGCTGCACCCTTATACGGGTGCCATCTTGTATATCTAACGGTCATTTGAAATTAGAAGATACACAGTTTTACAGTGGTCTCTAGAAGGATAGAAGGTCAACACATTTAATTTAAAAAAACAATATTTCTGGTGATACTTTTTTATCCCAAAAAAACCCCAGCTGGTCAAGGAGACACCATATTATGGTGTGCGTCACAAAGTATGAATCAGATGCCCCTGGCAGAATTACAAAGCATGTTTAGTCAGATCATACTTATAACTATGTAGATTTCTAAATACATCCTGATTCACCCTACCAGGTTCTCGTGGATTGATTGATATATATATATATATATATATACACACTCACCAATCCAGATATGAAATTAGACTGTGCTATGCAGGCAGGGAGGTGTGCATCCTAGGAGCTCCTATCTGCATTGGCCAGGCAAGGAATTTCCAAAGGAAACAGTGATTTACAAGTCTATAACCATGTCTGCTGACACGCTAAGGAACCAAGAGTTTGCAGCAGAGAAAATGTTCTCTGAAACCCTATCTGAATCACAAGGTGCAACTAATGGTGCAAACGAAGAAACCAACGGGAAAACTAAGGGACTAAAGGATGATTATCGCATACTAGAAAAGTTTATGCGTCAAGAGCAATCCAAATGGTGGGAGGCTCGGTCACTTCAGAGGTACCTTGATGTAGGGAGAATCCATAGGGGCCTCCGTATGATGACCGCCCCCAGTTATGAAGCACCCAACCCACTCATGATGGTAGAGTGGGCACAATATAATCTTGAATCATCTAGCAGACTAGTACAGATACTAGTCAAGTATGCGGAGATTGATAGGGCGGATCTACAAGCTGAAATAGATGCATTGGATAATGAAATTAAACAGCAGGAGGACCCCCAAAACAGACATAAGCTACACTAGGAGATGACAGTAAGATTACACAAAGAAGAGGAGAAAATCAAGATGAGAAAAACGTATACATTTAAACGTGACAGAGATGATTATGCCAATTGGTAAATATTCACATTTGCTCGTAGATATGACTCTCTAAGAACAGCAACCGCCAACAACAGTCTACAGGTCTCTGACCACAAGGACAAGGGTCAACAGCAAGCAGAATCCACTTCAATGTCAGACCTGAGCTCTGCACTAGATAGCGAGTCAGAGACAGAAACAGCAAGAAGAAGGTATGAACAAAGAACCATAAGGCTAACGTTGTGGGAAAAGTTGGACATTTTCAAAAAGAGCAGAAAGGAAACATTGCGACCCCGCAACAAGGGATCTACTGCAACAGGGACACCCAGAGGAGAAGGGGGAGAAGGCAAGCCCAGAGAAGCAGGAGAGAGCAAGAAACTGGGTAGAGGGCGGGGCAACCGCAAATAGAGGGCACACCTCCAAATCCCCCAAACTCCGCAAGTCCAAGTTCAGAAAATGCCAACTCGATCATTGATCTTGCCAACATCAATCTAACCATTGCAGAGCAACAGCTTTTGTCATTAGGATTATCCTATTGCCCAGAATCAAACTTTGACTACACACAAACTAGGGGCTGACATCTACAAGTTTATTAGAAAGCTAAAGATCACCAAATATCACCAACAGAGGTTGACCAGTGATCCGGCAGACAATACCGAACAGTGAGATAACATCACAGATCCACCCAGGTTAACTGTATTGGACATCGGCTTATTACAAGACTTAGACGATCTAGAAATGGGGATTGATGCTATGGCAAGTACCAGTGGGACTTCAACATCTCAAGCAGCTCAGGGAAAGGTAGAAGATGCCCTACCTGCCATTTATGCTAAACCAACTACTCCTTTTAAAGTTAAATTTCATACCGATCATGCCTCATGATGCACTGGATGTATTTAAAGAACAGATTGTAGCACAGGTCAAGAAATTGAATAACACTTTAAACAGATCTAAAATGAAATTTACCAACCAAGAAAGGAAATACCACCAACTTATTGATAAATTAAGAAAAGAAAATAAAGTGGTAATTAGAAACGCAGTTAAGGGCAGCAATATTGTTTTATGGCCCTTAGAGGAATATTTGAAAGAAGCCTACAACCAGCTAAATGGCCAAGAATGTTACAGAAAAAGCGCGCCTTAAAAATTCAGGCATACACAGGAGCTTTTCTTCAGACAACTACTTGCAAGGAAGAGCATGGGTTTATTAAGTTGGGAAGAACATAAATACTTGAAGAAAGAACACCCAACTATACCCGTTATATACTTTGTCCCGAAAATCCATATAAATATGCACAGACCACCGGGCAGACCCATCATTGCGGCATGTGATGGGCCATTAGAAAACATGTCCAGATACATTGATTTTTTTCTTACAGGAACATGTTAAGAATTTATAGTCCTATGTACAAGATACATGTGATTTTCTAAGAAAGATCAAGAATATCCAGTGGAGGAGGTGGCCAACGACATGGCCGAGTGAGTCGGGAGCCTGCGGAGCTCCGACGAGTCGACCAGATCCGGCATTCATACAACAGTCCAGAGGTCCCCAAATTGCCACCACGAGACACTACAGAGTCCCGTCCTCCGGTGGGCACCTGTAAAGTCGGAGACGGAGACTTGCTGGGCAGCGAATCCACCAGCGGGCTGCGGCCTTTCTGGGAGAAGCGGGGCTGGCCCTAAAATGGCGGCGCCCTGAGGAACTGCGGCGGCGGCTAAAGTGCAGTGCCGGGAGGCCGGAGACGCAGGCAAGAGATCCGGAGCACCGGGAGAGCCTGCAGGTGATCGGCGGGGGCAGAGAAGCACCGGGGCCCCAGAGACGGAATATCAGTGCCACCGCCTGCCACTATCACCGGGGCCGCGACGGTAGCACAACCCTGTGAAGGTGAGCCCGCCGGGAGATCCGGGGAGGTGCCGGTGCTAGGCCGGGCTGCCGGCTGCCCCGCTGGGGACAAGAGACACTGGTCTCGCCTGGCTGCGCCCTGAGGGGAAAGAGGAGCGCACCCACCCACTGCCAGCTGCAGACAGGGGGACAGCAGCGAGACTCGGGGCTGAGCAGTGAGGCCTGACGGCGGACTCTATACGCCAAGAGAGGCCCTTGAGAGGGCTGGACAGCTTGGGCCTGGGAGGTGTTGGCGATCACAGTGAGGCCAGAAGAGTGCGCCATACGCTGATAGAGTGTGGGGCCACAACAGAAGGAGGTGCCTGCGGCCACCGAGTGGGGGCTAGACATACACCGGGGAGACGAGGGCCGGCCATCCGCCCCCTAGGCAGCCTACTTTTACCCATTTACCTCCTCCCCCGCTCGGCCTAAAAGGGTGCAAGGCTGGGGCGCCAAACGTACGAAGACCTGTGGGCCCGGCTCTGGGTCGACGGTAAGGGCACCTGCGGCACCTGTGAGGGCCCCTGAATGCCTTAGCGTCGCTGCTGGAGCTGCAGAGCCAGGAGGAGCCGGGTGGAGCGGAGCTGCATTAGCCATTGGGGCCTGGAGGCCGTAACACAGGAGATAGGGAACAGAATACGGGGCCCTCGCAGTCGCAGCGGCAGACCTTGAGTCCAGAATGGGCAAGAAGGAAACGGCAGCCAAGGCCCCACGAGAGGGTACAATAGATTGCTATACGGCAGTCCCCCTGCAGCGGACGCGGACCCCGCGGGCTCCCGCTTGCACACGGCCCTGCTGATGGGGGCTATTCAGGCGTCCAGGGACGACATACAGGCCTCCAGAGCGGCCTTAGAGGTCAAGATCGGAGAAGTGGGCTCGGAGGTCACGCTATTGCGACAGGACTTCCGCAATCTGACGGAGAGGGTGACCACGGCGGAGACCAGGCTGGGGGAGGCAGAGGATATTATCCACTCCCTGCAAAAGGATGTCATGGAGCTCCGAGCCTCACATTCGCAGCTGCAGTGGAAAGTGGACGATGCAGAAAATAGGGCCCGGGGCAATAACCTCCGCTTTGTGGGCTTTAGGGAAGGAATTGAAGGGTCAAACATGGTGGAGTTTCTACGCGCCTGGCTACTGAAGACCCTGCCAACAGCACCCTTTTCTACCTGTTTTGTCATTGAAAGAGCACACCGGGCACTCCTGGCAAAGCCTGTGGTAGGGGCGGGACCGCGGCCGGTCATCGCTCGCTTCCTGAATTTTGCAGATCGGGACATGATACTGCGTGAAGCCAGAAAAATGGGGGAGATCCGCCTGGAAAACTCACAGATCATGATCTTCCCTGACTACAGTCAGGAGGTACAGAGGCAGAGGCGTTCCTTCGATGCGGTGAAGGCAAAGTTAAGAGATCTCCGAATTCAGTACATGCTCCTTTTCCCGGCAAAACTCAAGGTTATCTACAAAGAGAAGACTTACTTCTTCACCCACCCCGAAGATGCGTGGCAGTGACTGGAAGAACGCCCACCCCTGCGGAGGCGAGAAGAGGGTATGTGGAGCGCCACTGAGGAAGAGACCACGACTGGAAATCACTGGGAATCACCGAGGACACATAGGCAGAGGAGACCGCGGGGGATTAGGAGAGCGAAGGCGACACCCTATCCTACGCAGAACCGGGCAGGCACTCGGCAGCAGAACTCTGGGCTCCTTGGCCTTTGGGATCAAGCGGGGACTCGGTTTCACTGCCTGGCAGGGTCCGCCGGCTTGGTGGGGGAGGAGGATCCTGGGGACCACACGACAGGGCGCGAGAACTCCGATACACAGTCAATGCATCCATTAGTGGCGGCCATCAATGAGATGGAGCAAGATTCGTCAAAGGAGGTGGGGGCCTCACAGGACGATATTCAAGACTCCGACACTCGAACACGGGACACTCTGGACAGACACGATGCCGGCTCATAGTTGGAGGACACGCAAGTTGTTTTTTACACCCTATAAACATTGTTTTTCAATTTTGGTTCACACTACAAGAATGAGTGGGTCTTGCAGAAGAAGACTGTCTTATATGTTTGCTAGATAGACTGTTTAGAGTTGGTTTGTAGGGGGTGAACTTGGGGAGGGCGACAGACCTTCTCCGCCTGAAAGTCCTATATCCCATCTCGGGCAATGATGGGACTGACGACGGGAGGGAGGTGGGGTGGGGGATGCGGGGGGGGGGGGTTCTGATTGTTTTGAGTTGGGGAATGTTCCGGGGGGGTCAGGGGGTCATGGGGGTTAGGGGGAGGACGGGGAGTTGGGGAAGGGAGGGAGAGAATGGGCATGTCACAGAGGTCATTCACGTCAGCGAACCGGACGCTCTATTAGCACCGACATCATGCATCTCACACCAGGAATCAGGGCCGGATGTCAGGTAGCCATACGGAGACAACGCAGATGCAGAGGGGGCTTAGGGTGTTATTCTGGAATGTAAATGGCCTTGGTAGTAAAATAAAGAGGGGGCTGGTTCATGCCTACTTGAAAAGGATAGGCCCTGACATAATCCTGCTGCAAGAAACAGACCTACGAGGCACCAAATGTGTTTTTTTGGCTCGAGGGCAAAATAAGGTTCTGGCGCACGCGGGGTTTACCACAGGCTCTAGGGGGGTGGCCATACTGAATAAAAAGACTCCACCATTCCAGACCACACAGGTGTGGTGCGATCCCCAAGGGACATATGTGGGAGTGAGGTGTACCTGGAGGCAGCGGGAATGTACGATTGTCTCGGCCTATGCTCTCCCAAAATTGCAAATGGCTACACTTAAGGGGTCACGGATATCCTCCTCAATACGTCGGATACCCTTCAAGTGATAGGAGGAGATTTTAATGACATGATGGTCCCGATACAGGACAGGACAGGAGACAGATCCAGAGACCAGACCCCAACCCTGCTCTCTAGGACGATGACCACGCTGGGTTTGACTGATGTGTGGAGGTAGCTGCATCCAGAAGCTAGGGCTTACTCATTCTTCTCAGGGGCGCACATGGTCTACTCGAGGCTTGATTATATCTTTAAGGCTCGACATACTCTGACGGCAGAGGACACGGCTGAATACCAAGCGAGGGGGATTTCAGATCATTCCCTGCTTCTAGCATTGGTGAGGGGGGAGGGCAGGGATGGGGGTCTTGGAGGTTGACGGCCTGGGACCTGCAGAATGTAGCCATATTGAATGGCATCAGAGCCGATATTAAGGCTTACATCGCTGACAATGAGGGCTCTGTCTCGTCGAGGGTGGTCTTCTGGGAGGCCTTTAAAGCGGTCCTATACAACAGAGCACAGAACAGGCTAGCGGAGGAGACCCGAAAAGTACGGAAAGACGCTAGGATACTAGAGGCACTGATACTGGGACTGGAAAGAGAGCACCAACTCACTAGAGCACCGGAGACCCTTAGAAGGTTGACGGATGTGCAACGCCACTATAGGGACACGTTGACGGGGGAGGCAAAAACACAGGCGCTGGCGACACTACATCGTTTATACGACGTGGGGACAAATCGGGAAAGTTGCTAGCGTGGCTCAGTAGAAAGGAAAGGGACGCCAGATGGATAGAACAGGTCAGGGATGCCCAGGGGACCATGGTGCGGTCGGACGCATTGATAGCAGAGGCCTTTGCGACACACTACAAATCATTCTATGAAGCTAGGGACCTGGGGACGCAGAAAGACGCCCTTCAATATATGTCGCAACTTGAACTCCCAGTCTTGACAGACGAGGATCAAAAGGCCCTGGAGGCTGACATTAAGCTAGATGACATCAAGGTAGCTCTGACCAAGCTGCGAGCGGGGAAGTCCCCGGGCCGGAATGGGTTCCCTGCGGAATTCTTTAAGCGTACTTCAGACCTATTGGCCCGCCATCTGCTGGGGCTCTTCAAAGAGGCAGTACAAGTGGGAAAGCTACCACCTGACCTTCGAATGGCTACGATAATTCCGGTCTACAAGGAGGGTAAGTTGGCGGATGACTGCGCGTCGTACCGTCCCATCTCCCTCTTGAATACAGAAGAGAAGCTCCTTGTGACTATCCTTGCCTTTAGGCTCCCGGGGTGATATCGGGGCTAGTTCACCTGGATCAGACGGGTTTTCTCCCCGAAAGGGCCACCAGATTGAACCTTTAGACGGACACATAATTGGCTACAGGAAGTGAGCAGGAGACAGGACCCCCATTGGTTCCTGTCTCTGGACGCTGAAAAGGCGTTCGACGCAGTCCACTGGCCCTTCCTTGAAGGAGTCCTGATACGCTTTGGTTTCGGGCCCAAGTTCCGGAAGTGGGTTCAGTTGTTATACACGGACTCCACAGCGAAAGTTAAAATTAACGGGGTGTTATCCTGGGACTTCCCGGTGCGGCGAGGGACCAGACAGGGATGCCTCCTGTCCCCCCCTGTTATTTGCACTAACGATTGAGGTACTGGCATGTGCTATACAGCAAAACACAGACATTAGGGGGTTTAGGATTGGACCGACAGATGCAGCAGAGGAAAAAATATCTCTATACGCTGATGACGTCCTCTTGTTTGTCACCCACCCAGACATTACAATAGCAACGTTGTTCTCAGAGCTGGAAAGATACGGAGCACACGCAGGCTACCGGATCAACTGGCACAAATCGGTTCTCTATGACCCCCGAGGCCAGGAACAATGGTCTGGCTTGCCAGAGAGGTTGCAAATGACGAGCGAGGGTTTTATGTACCTTGGGATCTTTGTGACACTAGATAGTGCCCGCTCCCATGAGAGAAACATTAAGCGAATAGTGTATAACTTTATAGAAGACGCTAACCGGTGGCGGATGCTCCCTCTAACGATCCTGGGCCGGGCGGCATTGTTTAAAATTATGACGCTACCGCGCTTTTTATATGCCTTTCAGAATGAGTATTATCCCCTACCACGTAGGGTATTCACGGAAATAAATGCAGAGTTGAGAGCCTTACTATGGTTGGGTAAAGAGCCTCGGGTGGCGTTGGCGACCCTAAACAGACATCAGTATAGTGGCGGGATCTCGCTCCCCAACATAGAAGCCTACTACTGGGCAGAACACCTAGTCCCTATTAATGACTGGCTCCACGCCCCCGCTACGCACCCCACCCACGCCCTGGAGAGAAGCGGTATGGCTCCTCGTACCTGCACCTCTTATATCTATGGGGGCAAAGGGAAAGGGGGCTTGCTCCCGGCCACCAGGCTTACCCTGGCAATCTGGAATCGAGCGACTAGAAGTATAGGCTGGGAGAAGAAACCTACTAGGCAGACACCATTATGGCACTGTGCCTGGTTAAAAGAACTGAACAAACTGAAAGGGTTCCAGAGGCGGGATAACATAGGGATATCGACGCTGGGTGACGTGGTCGCAAGAGGGGCATTGAAACCATTTCAAGATCTACGGACGGAATTCGGCCTACATCAAATGCAGTACTTTCAATACGCACGGTTAAGACATGCCTGGCGGGCGGAGGGGATCCAGGTGGGAACGCTCCCCGAATATGCACCTCTGGAAGGCCGCCTTTTGCAGGAACAAATCCCAGGTAGGGCGGTCTCCCTAACATACAGAACACTGATGAATAATATACCAGATGGTTTGGTCAACCTTAGGAGGAAGTGGGAGGAGGATGTGGGGGAAATGGATGATGTGGACTGGGATATGGTGTTGATGCATCCGAGAGAGGTAGCCATTAAATCCAGACTGCGGCTTATCCAATTTAATATCCTTCACAGGACCTACTTTGACAGGGAGCGAGTGCACAGAATAGGGAGAGCTGGAGACTCGAGTTGTCTGAGATGTGGCCACAATAGCGGGGATTTCTACCACACCATCTGGTCCTGCCCCATAATTCAAGCCTACTGGGTGGAGATCTTGAGGGAGCTGGGTGAGGTGCTGGAGATCGCCCTGCCGTTAGACCCTAAGTTGGTCTTGCTGGGCATGACTAACGATGTGGATCTTGCACGCCCGTCGTTGATTTTCTTAGTCCTGGCCCTGGTGATAGCCAAGCGAGATGTGGCAAGGAAGTGGGGGGGGGGGGGGCTGCATTACCGCAACTGGAGGAGTGGAGGAGAGGACTGGATCTGTATATGGCAGCTGAAAGAGTAACCTATAAGGCGAGGGGGTGCCCCAAAAAATTTGGTAGGGTGTGGGGCAAGTGGCGACGATATCATGGCCTGGATGGAGTTCTCTGAATCTGGAATACTGAGAAGGTCCCTACGTGGGCACTGGCAGACACCTAAAGATAGACATTGGGATGATACTGATTGGGACCTGAACGATTATTCGCTGGGGTGGCCTGAGTTGCAAGAGAATGTATTGTTTTTAATGGAGATGCTTGGTGGGTGGGGGGTGGAAGGGAAGGGGGTGATGACCGATGATGACGTGACTGTAATGTTGTTGAATAATAAAATGCAAATAAACATATTTTTAAAAAAAGAATATCCAGTGGAAATCAGAGTATTTACTTATAGCCCTGGACGTCTCATCACTATATATTTGTATAAAAAATAGAGATGGCATCAGAGCTATTGATTACTTTTTATCTAACAGACCAATGAGATTTGTCCAACACAACACAATGCTACACAATATGTTGCCTTTTTGTTTAGAGAATAACTTATTCTTGTGTAATAATCAAATGTATCAACAAATTCAAGGAGTGGCAATGGGGGCCAGCTTCTCTCCCAGCTATGCCTTATAATTCATGGGCTGGTGGGAGGAGTTGGTCCTCATGGGGAAATTCGAACAATGTTTTGCATCCAAGGTCATATCCTGGCTTAGATTCATAGATGATCTGTTTATTATATGGTGTGGTAACGAACAAAGTGCAGTGGATTTTATAGAACAAATCAATATCAATGATGTTAACCACAAATTTACTTCAACAATAAGCAAAGAGGAAGTAACATTTTTAGATGTTCAGGTCAAAATTGTAAATAATTGCTTGTCCACAACCCTGTTTAGAAAGCAAACAGCGGGCAAAATGGTGTTACACGTATCAAGCGCACATACACCCCATCTCATTAACAGTATCCCGTATGGGGAAATTTTGTGCTTAAGGCGTATTTGCAGCGATAAGGAGGATGCTAACACCAAATAAGCAGAATGTTGTGCTTGCTTTTTGACTAGGGGGTACAAAACAGAAATAGTGGATGCAGCAATAGCCAAATCTAAGGAAAGAGCAAGAATAGATCTTTTGCAATACAACACCAAGACCAAAGATATGGCCAATGGGAAAGACCCTGAACCCACTAGACTTATGCAAACACTTCCCAAACAAGAAAAACAATTAAGAGCAATTGTCAGAAGCATGTAGGACAGCAGCGTTCCATGATATTGTTCAATAGCACAAACTTACCCTACCCAGAGAGATCAGCACGCTGTGAATTTCATTCATCAGGTTCCCACACAGCTCCCTCTGCCATCCTTGTAAACGATCCCAATCCTCGTCTGAGAAGCAGCCGGAAGCATTGCGGAAAGTAATCTGTGCCTGGAACAAAGAACTTTATGTGGCTTTCTCGGCCTCTACACTTAGTGAACTTCTGCAGCGTCCAATACTAGAGAAAACTGACAAACTCTCAGGGCGCAGCAACAAAGCAACCCTGCCACGCCCTCTCACTTACTCCTGGCATAAGTGATAACAGCCTTGCTGGCAGGAGACCCGCCACGGGGAGCACCCGAGCCGGTAAACAAAAGCCACTGGCCAGGATGCCACCAAAGCCCGATCCCCCGGGGCCGCTGCAGTTTACTTCCTCACTTCAAGGCAGCCCAATCGTGTAGCAGTGGCAGTAGCCTGCTAGATGGCCTGCTATATGGACACCCAAGCTGGTATCCAAACTGGAGGTCCTGTCTTTAGTTTGCCACCGATCCGCTTGAGGGCGGTGATCGGCTTAAGCTGCGGAACAACATGCTTGTGTATGAGACCAGTTTATTCTGATTCTTGTCTAAGTCCAGTTTATTCTGAATCAGAAGGTGGCACAAGCACCACTCATTCTCCACTCAGCTTGCACATGTCTGAAACCAGCAAGCAAATCTTATACTGGACTCACTCTGCTCTTTTTCACTGCAACCAGCGAGCTCCACTCATCTGCGATTCAGTTGGATCTCCTTAACTGAAACCAGCGAGCTCCACTCATCCCTGTCTCACCCTGCTCTTTTAATGCCACTTTTACCTTCCTCTGCCCGGGCCCTGGTGGCCAGATGTACAATTCTGAGTAGCCTCGACTATTGCAATGCACTGTTGCTCGAGTCTCCCAGTTTTTTGCTTGACAGGCTTCAAAGAATTCAATCAGCGGTGGCCAGAATGGCCTTGGGGTGGCCTAGAAGAACATCAGCACCCTGGCTGAACTCCATTGGCTCACCCTTAGACAGAGAATACGATTTAAGTCTCTCTGCCTTGTTTTTAAGGCCCTCCATGGGCTTGGACCCAGAATGCTGCAAGCTAAATTTGCATGGTATACCCCTTCCAGGGCACTGCGCTCCTCGTCAGCACGCCTGGTGAGAGTCCCTAAATTTAAAAAAAAGTCAGGGCAGGGGGAAGATCTTTTAGGGTGGCCAAACTTTGGAACAGTCTACCTTAGGAGATTAGGCAACTGGATACTCTTCTCCCGTTCAGAAAATCCATGAAGACTTGGCTGTTCCCTAGGGTTTGAGTTGGCTGTTTTTTTACTGCTGTCCCTCGGTTCATGTCTTTGGAGTACCAGCGCCAGGATGCCTGCAATGGCGAGAGTGCGCTTTATAAGTTTTATAAATAAATAAAATAATAAATAGTGCATGACACAATGACTTGAAGAACACCCCCCACCACTTCGACCATCCTTCATCCTGCTTTGAAGCGCTTCATTGCTCAGGCTCCTGTCCCTTGAAAGAATGGATTTCGAGCCAGGGATTCGCCTCATCTCTCTCGGAGTCGGTAGACCCCCACTGGAGCCCCCGTTGCGCTGGTTCTCCCTTCAGCCTCTTGAAAGGAAGCTCGCCTTCAGAAGGCTGTTTTGCGCCGTGGATCGGACCTGTGGGTTTAACTTCACGAGCTACGTCCCTGCTCTCTGAAGGCGGTCAATCTCGCATGTGAATATCCCTGTACAGTGTTCTCTTGTGAATGTTCTGCTTGCTAAACACGCAGAAACAATTCACCGCAGCTTTTCTCTTTGTCCATGAGAGACTTAGCTGTCCAATGTAGTGTTGTTTCTCTTGTAGCACAACAAGCCTTGGATGTACGCCTCCTTTTTAAATTATAAATGTGCTTTAAAGATACTAAAGCCACATTCAATGCTGAGGCCCCAGACATAAAAAGAGCTGTCGCGGCTGGTGGACTCGCCCGCGAGTCATGAGGCCGCCGGCCGCGACTTAACATGGGAGCTAATCACAACGCTGCAATGGCAGTGTTGTGATTGGTGAGGCGCAGGGGAGAGCACCCCAGCCGCACCATTTTCTCCTACATAGGGAAAAAGGGAGGGTGGGCGGTCGTGCTCGAGGGCGGGGGGAGTGGCATACCCACTGTTGTGGGTACTGACTTTTGGTCGGTTCCAGGGGCCGACCAAACAGTCAGTACCCACAACAGTGGGTAAGCCACTCCCCCCTGCCCTCGAGCAGGACCGCCCACCCTCCTGCCCCCAACCAGGCTCTTCTGATTACTCGCAGTGCGAGAAGCAGAAACATAAAATGGTAGTTTTTACCATTTTATGTTTCTGCTTCTCGCACTGCGAGAAAGCAGTGGGGCAACGCCCCTATGGAGGAGCCACCACTGATCAATACAACTTCATATCAAACTGCATACAGTAGAAAAACTCAAACCTTTAAACAACACCTTACTTGTAAAACTGAATTTGTTGTTTATATTTTGGAATGCAGCTGTAAATTGAAATATATTGGCAGTACGAAGCTGGCAGTGCATAAGAGAATATTACAACACACGAGGGCCATTAAAAACAATGATGCTAGCTACCCTGTGGCAAGGCATTTCAGGGAATATCACAGTAGTGACCTCAGACATCTCAAATATTATGCAATTGAGTCAATATCGCCACAGAAGAGAGGTGAGGACCGGGAAGCCAAATTAAGACGCCTGTAAACGATACATTTTGGAATTTGATTCCAAACATCCAGGAGGTCATGACACCATGGAGGACCTGCACACCTTCCTATAACGCAACATGATTTATCTCACTTGAGTCCTTTTTATAAAGTTTTTATAAAGTTTTTTTAGGGGATCTTATTAAGATTTTTTATAGAAATGTTATTGAATTTTCATCTGATTTGTTCTTCCTCTCTTCTCAAACAAACTATCAGAAACAGGTGTTAACATCTTCAGGATTATATAGCACTAACATCAGATTCTATGTTTGTTACCACAACTAACATTTTATAACATTTACCTGTGTGTAATATGTAATATTTATTTATGCAGTTTTAAGTACGTATTTATTACATTATATATGCAATTTTATCAAAGGATTTTAATTATATATGAATTTTTTGTATTTTAGTAGCTGGAGTTTTACTATTACAATATAAACATATATTTATTTATTTATTTGTGTCATTTGTAATGCGCAGGAATCATCCCCAAGGGGATCTCTCGGCGCCTGAGAAGAACAAGCAGTCAAATAAAGAGCAGGTTAGAATAGCCAGGTCTTAAGCCATTTTTAGGTTTTGACTAGCGAGCTGCGCACTGCGCAGCTGCAGGGAAAACCTCATGAGAAGAGTAGAGTGGCTTTGGTCCCCGCCTCTGTTTCCATTGGCTAGCTCCATAAATGGAGGCTAGCCATTGGAACAAACATCTGCTCGTCATCCTGAGAGCAGATTCGGGGGCGTTCCTGCAAATTTTAGGCTTTCCGCCCCTTTCGAAATCGTCATGCGGCGGTGGGCGTGTGCAATTTTTTTTTGGTCTCGCCATGTTTTCTTCATTTACACCGTGTCTTTCGCAGGGGTGGGCTGTGCACTGAGGCCGCTGATCAGGTAAGCAGCATTTTTTATTAATACTTTTGTTTTTATCCCGTTCCCGACTCCCCCTCCCGCTCTCCGTGTGCCCGTTCCCGCCCCTGCCCCCCTCCCGCTCTCCGTGTGCCCGTTCCCGCACCACTTGTAAATGCTTGTTTACAGTGTGCGCAGCCACTAAGTCTCCAGTTCCGGGACTAAGACAAGGGAGGCCGTGGGACTGACCGTGAGTATGGCAGTCGAGATGCAAGAGGTACCCGGAGAGAGGGGGGCGATGGTAACACACATTCAGAGTCACACTTTGATTTCCGCCGCAGCCCGGAGCCCATTACCTCATAGCAGGAGATGGGAAAGAACTGGGGACGGAGACCCCTAGAATGTGACAGCAGACAAGAAAACGCAGGTCCCGTGTCATTGACCCGCCCGCCGCTTACTCTCAACCCAGCCCAGCCTCCAGTTTTACACATACCCGATACCCCACACTCCTACCCCTTCCTCCCAGCCTCCCTTTCAGACTTCATTTCATTCATTCAGGGTTGTTATTTCCATGTTTCCTCTTGGGATACCCAACGCAGTCTCGCTCTACTAATTGCTGTGTTTATATAGCGTGTAGTATCCATCCAGGAATGTCTAGGCGCTTCACTAAATGTACACACACCAAGACTGATAGCGGCAGCAGACATGGTCACAGTACAACCCTCCGAGGGCAATGAACGGCCGAGCCCATCACGCAGGATTCCTATCCGTAGCACAGTGGTTACACGTAGATCGCTGCTGCGTGAGCGTTAACCCCCTGAGCTGTCTCCGGGGCTCAGTGGAAGGCCAAGTTAAGGTCAAGTCAGGGGCAGTGTATCTGGGATACAGGCGAGTTTCAGGCGCCGCCAGAACACATCTTCTCCGCTCTCCCGAGGCGTGAAGTGGCCTGAGACACCCTAGGCCTGGCTCGGTGCTCAGGGGGCCCCCAGAACACGCGTGCCCCACTCTTCCGCAGGCGTGCTGCCGTTTGAGGGAGCCCGAGCTGGTCTAGTGCTTAGAGGTCTCCAGTACTTATATACCCCAGGGGGCTTCCGTCTGAGACAGCAGAGAGATGGCCTAGTGCTTAGGGGATCTCCAGTACACACGTACCCCACTCCTCTGAGGGGTACTGGTGAGTGAGACAGCCTAGCCCCGGCACGGCGCTTAGGGAAAGCCCAGCACACATGTAGCCCACTCTTTGAAGGGTGCTGCTGTCTCCGGCAGTCAAGAGCTGGCCCTGGGCGCTGCGGGGCCCCATGGCACATGTACCCCACTCTTCATTGCAGCCCCTTTCACACTTGTTTGTTGCCTGTACAATCCCTTGTACACCTGATGTTACACAAAGAGCTTCTCCCACCCAAACCTACCCATTATCTACACACTCCCTCTCAGACTTCTTGCTGTGTACAACCCTTTTCACACTCCTCTTTTATCTGCACAATCCCTCTCTCTCTCACTCCTACATCATCATCTCTCTCCCCAGACTGTCACCTTTGAAGTCCTTTCTACACCTGTTGGTTACCTATGCGGTCGGTTCATCTCTAACAACAGTGTATAACTTGCACAGGGGGGCTCGCAGTGTGTGGAGGGCTCTGTGTGGGTGTGTGGGGGGCTCTGTGTGGGTGTGTGGGGGGCTCTGTGTGGGTTTGTGGGGGTCTCTGTGTGGGTGTGTGGAGGGCTCTGTGTGGGTGTGTGGGGGGGCTCTGTGTGGGTGTGTGGGGGGGCTCTGTGTGGGTGTGTGGGGGGCTCTGTGTGGGTGTGTGGAGGGGCTCTGTGTGGGTGTGTGGAGGGCTCTGTGTGGGTGTGTGGGGGGGCTCTGTGTGGGTATGTGGGGGGCTCTGTGTGGGTGTGTGGGGGTCCTCGCAGTGTGTGTGAGGGCTCTGTGTGGGGGGGCTCTGTGTGGGTGTGTGTGTGGGGGGGCTCTTTGGGTGTGTGTGTGGGGGGACCCTGTGTGTGTGGGGGGGGCTCTGTGTGTGTGGGGGGGCTCTGTGTGGAGGGGCTCTGTGTGGGGGGGCTCTCTGTGGGTGTGGGTGGCATTTGCGAGAGATTAAGCTATTGGCATTGTAAATGATAATGCCATTTATTTATCGGTTTTCAAAAAGAAAACATAA
Source organism: Lissotriton helveticus (assembly GCF_964261635.1). Classification (NCBI taxonomy): domain Eukaryota; kingdom Metazoa; phylum Chordata; class Amphibia; order Caudata; family Salamandridae; genus Lissotriton; species Lissotriton helveticus. The sequence continues at coordinate 168,731,394 of NC_136067.1, read as the reverse complement.
ATAAAAAAAATTGTCATTTACAATGCCAATAGCTCTAACTTTTCCAAAGGCAAAACCGTTGCATTGTAAATGCTTGTTTAAATTGGGACAAGTTTGGGCATTTCCGGATGTGTTCAGGGAGGTCGTTCCAGAGTTTGGGGGCCAGATATGAAAAGGACGAACCTCCCATTTTTGCCTTCCTAATACTCTGAAAGCACAGCAGCTTACGATTACTGATTATGTATTCATGACATGATGTTTTGTATGCTGAAGGGACCCAACTGCTGATGAATGTAATACATATAAGGATTTAACCTTTAGATTACTTGCCCAAATCCCCAGTTCGCACTTTTAGGCATACTCTACATAGAATCCTTTCTAGCGTAATTTGCACAATTCACTGCAGCACTTTTTTGCCAGTTTGCCAGTTAATGAGGAGACAATGTAACAGATTGTTTAGCCTGGCCAGTGGGGCAAAATCGGATTATATATGTATACATTTTGCTGTGTTGAAAGAAGTTAAATCGATACTTCTTTGCTGTCCCATTGTACATATAGGAGTGCAATGAGTTACTTCAATTTTAATAATTTTAAAATTGCAATATATGTAATTTTAATTTTATGTTGCATGTTGCCCAACAGTTATGAATTTGGTATCAGAGTTCACAATTGTAGTATCGCATTGCGATGTGGATCACAAAATGAGGTTTTTCAGAAAAACTACGAGTCTGTTGTCATGCTCTATTAATTTGTAGTTCACATGTGACACTGGTGTTTGTAAAAGTTTAAAATGGCTTTTGTAACTTTATTCATTTGTTAGTGAGCAAGCCTGCTGGGCAGGCGAAAAGCATCTAACATTATCGGCTGTCATTAAAACATGTTGGTGTAAAGACACAGCGTCGACTCATGTTGTGAGAAGTGTGGCAAATTGTTCGGACCTTGCCTAAGAGGATATATATATATATATTCACTGAAAAAACCATAGGTTATAGACCATATACAGTTAGGAATTAGCATTTAAAAAACCTTATTTTACTCACACAAAACCATTGAAATTCCATATATAGTTAGTTGCACTAACTATATATCGCGCACCCGCAATCCACTGCTGATCATGTCACATATTACATCATTCATGACATGGTCAGTGACATCACTGATGACATCACTGATGACATCTCAAATGACATCACTGATGACATCACTGATGACAACATCCAGTGACTGTATGTTTCTGTAAAGTTAAAATATGTCTTACATATTGAAGAATGAGTGGATGTATAAGTGTCTGGATGAAGGATTTAGTAGGTGCGTGACTGACTGTATGAGTGAGTGATTAAATGTGTCTCACTGAATGCATGGGTTAGTGACTAAACTGTCTTAATTTGTGCATCATTATGTCTGTTGTTCTGTAAACTGCTGCATGTGTTGATCATTAGCTATACGAGAGGCTATATGTGTTATTAATTGGTTGCCCAAGTATTTCTATGGGAGATTGAGTTTGTGTGGGGGTGGCTGGAAGGTGTGTGACTCTATGCATAGATGTGTGAGCAGTTTATTCACTAGGTGTATGAGTTCAAGAGTGCATGTGGAAACAGCTACATGGGCAGTTGACTGTGTGCATGAGTGTATTGATGAGTGAATGGATATCTCAATGCTACATGTCATAGTAAGTACATATGTAAAACACAGTACATGTGAGAGTTGGCATATATAAATAACTGTGCATGAGAGCCACTGAATGAGTGAGTGGTTGTATCGATCATTGTGAACTTGTATCAGGGATTGTATAAGAGAGTAAATATGTGTTAGTATATGTTTCAATAAGTAAGGTGTGTTTAACTGTATAGTTGAAGACATGGAGGTGAGATTGTTTCTTTGCATGACTGACTGGGTGTGTGAGTAACTCCATGGATGAGTGGCAGTGTGTGAGTGTCTGTATACACTGAGTGTATCTAAGGTTATATTAGAGTCTGAAGAGGTTTATCGTATTAGCACAAGAATGATGTCAAATGAGATGTCATCAGTGATGTCATCAGTGATGTCATTTGAGATGTCATCAGTGATGTCATCAGTGATGTCACTGACCATGTCATGAATGATGTAATATGTGACATGATCAGCAGTGGATTGCGGGTGCGCGATATATAGTTAGTGCAACTAACTATATATGGAATTTCAATGGTTTTGTGTGAGTAAAATAAGGTTTTTTAAATGCTAATTCCTAACTATATATGGTCTATAACCTATGGTTTTTTCAGTGAATTTTCAAGGTTTTGTAAATGCTAATTCCTAACTATATATGGTCTATAACCTATGGTTTTTTCAGTGAATTTCAATGTTTTTTTAATAGCAAATATCATAAGCTGTCGAATGTCAAGTACGTGGTAAGTGAAAACATTTTCGTGTTTATGCACACTGATCTGCTTTGAATGGTGCCCCCCCCCCCTCATTTCTATTAGGAGTACTCTCTCTTTGCAGATAGTGAAAGGTAGTTAACGCAGGCGTTTGCCCCCGTTGTAATCCGTCGTGCCTGCTTCTCTCTCCATTTGATTGATTGTTATCCAAGTATTTACTGTTTTAGAATTAGTTCTCTTTGGTTCATTCTCTATTTACAAACAAACACAGAGTCGCAATACTCTGTTTAGTCTTTGCAGATAACGAAAAATCGTGTAAAAAAAAAGAAAAGGAATCGAGCAAAATCAGTAGGCCACTAATGGGATCTCTTTTTGACCTCGCTAAAATAGAAACATTAGGAACAACCCCTCATGACAAATACAAAACTAGTGAGATGAACTGAACTCCACACAATGATGGCTGCAAAACAGCTCGGCTCCGCCACCCACCCCGCCCAAAATAACGATAAAGAACGGCTGCCATGATTGGTTGCGGAATGACCACGACGGAGCTACGAAATGGTGCTGCTCTCATGCTAACCCCAGCTTCAGTCTGAAACATCCAGAAACACTGTAGACTACCAATTCGATCAGTTCCGGTAGCGCCGCAATGTAACCCGGTAGAGAAGAACTAGCCCTCCCCTCTTTGGCTGATGGTTCTTGTTGCCTGTCCCTTATGTTGCCATTTAACAGAACTATTTAGCCTGCTGAAAGGGGTTGTGTTCCGACCGCTGGTTGGTGGAGACATTTTGACTATATTCTGGACCTGCGTTGTCGCGTAATGCGTCATATGACGCGCCGCGTTAGCGCATCCGGAAGTCATCCGGGGCGCGCAGCGCGTAACGTAAGCATAACAAGTCATGTGACTTGTTAATAAAACTTTTCATTGGTTCATTTTACTTTTCTTATTGTAATGATGAAAGGCTTGGTCATATCACCTAAAAATTACGCTTTTCATTACTTCCGAACATTATTTTTTCTTAAATATATGTTATAATGTTCCAGGCTAATGTACTTTCCCGGAAATTTTACAACTGTCCTGCAAGTAAAATATATTCTTTTTTCGAGAAAAAGAGCGTTTCTTCGTCCCATGACGGAGCCGTTGAGCAAAAGAGGGTCGACCTGCTGTCTTAGTCGCCGATACGCCTGAATATGAGATTCTTATCGATCACTTTATGTTGCAGGAATAGAAAACACAACAGCCCTTGACCATTTATCTTTACTGCGTTCCTTCGTATTTTACCTTTTACCCTTCATGTAATTGGTCTGCTTTATTTCACTTGCCTTTTAATGATTCTAAAACAGTCACTATTATTAAAAACTTTACCAATGTATATACTACTACCATGTTTTCTTTTAAAAACCTTTATTGTGAAAATGTCATTATACAAATACGAGCCTATAACCACGTGGGCCTGCCACAGAGCAAACTGTAATCGTATATGATGAATAGACATTTACACTGTAGAGGAACGTAACGGGCGGGCCATTAGGTTGCAAGAACTAAGGTGTCTAACAGTTACGGAATCGGTGGACGTACATTTTATAATTAAAATACGACAGGGCCAGTTACAATAAAATTATCTAGATATACATTTGCGGGCAAGTACCATGGGTGACGTTAATTCGAACTTTCAACAGTACAGTAATCAATAACACATCAGAACTTAATATCAATAGGGATGTCGAAATAGTCAATCAATTCTCGTCCCCGCCCGCCATGTGCTTCAAAACTGCATACGTATCTCGTGATTTCAAGGTTCTGCAACCAGTACACAACAAGGAGTTACGAGTCCCATTTATTCCGGCGCCATTTTGGGCGAGGACGGGCAGGTCCAGGATATAGTCAAAATGTCTCTACCAACCATCGACTATGATGATGTTCATATGCTGTATTTATTAGAGTAACACTCATCTGTCCACATGAAATTAATTTGCCACAATCTAAACATGTCATTTTAATCTTTCCAAAGTTCTTCTAAATATTTGGGACCGTTTCCCTTGCCTCTGAAGCTCTCAGTGCCACTTCTTTGATGAATGTACTAGCAGGTATGGGGTTCTCCTCCAAATCTCTCTTTTATGCAGCACTATAATTAATTGGTGCCACCTCTCCATATGACGATGCATGGTATAGTTACCACAACTATATTTTTTTTCGGTTCCTCTGGAGAGTTCATCGTGGCAGATGAAGCGTGTAACGTACCGGGCATTTACCTTTTTTTGCATGTACAGGAAAGGAAAAAAAAAATCGAGCGTCCGAGTTCTAAGGTGTCCCAGGGCCATTTTAGTGGACCAGGCCCAAATCCAAAGAACAGGCCGCCATTTTGAGAGTCCTCTTGCAGCCGCCTGTCGCTGTAGCATCAAGACCAGCCGAAACTCAGCTGAATGGCAACTGAAACGGTAAAGGGGCGCCCCACTACAGCAGACGAGCCTCCACCTAGGAAGGCCCATTCACGCCGGCTCCCCCCCCCTTCGGGCACCCCACGCCGTTATTCGGAGCAGTATTGTAGGATGGCCACACCAGTGCGGCAACTTGCTAGACATCACCTCGGTGGTAACCGAATCTCAACGCCTTGTGGTGTCTTCTATTCAAAAAACATTGTTATGCTGCCTTCGACCTATTCGCCGCAAGTGCGCACACAACTCAACTGCATAGCTTGCTAGACACCACCTCGGTGCCATCCGGATCTTGGAATCTCAGCACCTTTTGGTGTCTTCTCTTCAGAAAATATTGTTGCGCTGCCTTTGGCCCCATTCGCACATCAGTCCGCTACTGACGCCATCTCACAGGCTAATGGGGCGCCCCACGCCGACTTTCAGCATTGTAGAATGACCACACCAGTACAGCAACTTGCTAGACATCACCTCGGTGCCATCCGGATCTCGGCGCCCCACTGCAGATGAAGTGCCTCTCAACTATGAAACCACCACGGTGACATCCGGATCTTGGCGCGTTGTACTGCCTTCGGCCTATTCGCACATCGGTCCGCTACTGACGCCATCTCACAGGCTAATGGGGCGACCCACGCCGAGTTTCAGCATTGTAGGATGACCACACCAGTACAGCAACTTGCTAGACATCACCTCGGTGCCATCCGAATCTTGGCATCTCAACGCCTAGTGGTATCTTCCATACAAAAAATATTGTTACGCTGCCTTTGGCCCCATTCGCACATCAGTCCGCAACTTAGACATCACCTCGGTGCCATCCGGATCTTGGCATCTCAGCGCCTTGTGGTGTCAGTCAGAAAATATTGTTGCGCTGCCTTTGGCCCCATTCGCACATCGGTCCGCTACTGACGCCATCTCACAGGCCAACGGGGCGCCCCACGCCGACTTTCAACATTGTAGGATGGCCACAGAAGTGCGACAACTTACTAGACACCACCTCGGTGCCATCCGGATCTTGGCGCGTTGTGCTGCCTTCGGCCTATTCGCACATCGGTCCGCTACTGACGCCATCTCACAGGCCAACGGGGCGCCCCACGCCGACTTTCAGCATTGTTGGATGGCCACACCAGTGCGGCAACTTACTAGACACCACCTCGGTGCCATCCGGATCTTGGCGCGTTGTGCTGCCTTCGGCCTATTCGCACATCAGTCCGCTACTGACGCAAACTCACAGGCCAACGGGGCGCCCCACGCCGACTTTCAGCATTGTAGGATGGCCACACCAGTGCTGCAACTTGCTGGACACCACCTCGGTGCCATCCGGATCTTGGCGCGTTGTATTGCCTTCGGCCTATTCGCACATCGGTCCGCTACTGACGCCGCCTCACGTGCCAACGTATTTTCTACGCATTTTATACCCTATGCCGCATAACAGGTCATGTGACTTGTTTATAAAACTTTTCATTGGTTCATTTTACTTTTGGTTTCCTAATGATGGAAGGCTTGATCATATGACCTAAAAACAACACTTTTCATTGGATGAAAACTTTTTTTTTTTTACCAAACGATGTAAGCCCCACCTTGTTTCTGGATGTTTCAGACTAAACTGGCGTCAGCATGAGAGCACCACCATCTCGTAGCTCCGTCGTGGTCATTCCGCGAGCAATCATGGCAGCCGCTCCCCACCAGAAGCCTGCAGGAGTCGGGGCCCCCAAAACTTTTGATGAATTCTCAAGGCGGAGGGGACGCTTTCGAGAATGGGGTCCAAGACCTAGCAGACAAGCGTCCGATTTCCAAGGTGTCCCAGGGCCATTTCAGTGGACCAGGCCCAAAAAGGAAAGAGCCTGCCGCCATTTTGAGAGTCCTGTGACAGCCGCCTATCGCTGCACCGCAAGAGTGGGCGCAACTCAGCTGAATTGCGGCTTTTGACACAGTGGACCAAAAACGGACGGAATGGCAACTGAAACGGTAAAGGGGCGCCCCACTACAACAGATGACACTCCACCTGGAGAGGCCCGTTCACGCCGCCTCCCCCGGGGCGCCCCACGCCGTTATTCGGAGCAGCATTGTAGGATACCAAAACCAGTGCGGCAACTTACTGGACATCACCTTAGTGCCATCGTTCTGCTGCCTTGGAACTATTCGCACAACAGTTTGCTACTGATGACCCACCCCCCGCGACGCCCCACGCCGTTATTTGCTGGGTGGCAACTTACTAGACATCACTTTCGTGTCATCTAGATTTCGGCGCGTTCTGCTGCCTTGGAACTATTCGCACAACAGTTTGCTACTGATGACCCACCCCCCGCGACGCCCCACGCCGGAAATCTGGACGTTGTGCTGCGTTGGGACTATTCGCACAGCCGACCGCTACTTCGTTGTTTTTCCTTAAAAATGTTTATATGTTATTACTATTTTTGTTTTCTTGTATATATTTATAAATTATTAAAGTTTTATAATCTTACTACTTTGTCGGAGTGCTATATATTTTTAATGTGACACATAATTGTAAAAACTTTCATGTACAAAGAGTCATCCCTGGAATCTTCCGCTTCACGCTCGGTCCCCTCCCCAATCACAATACAGGATGGTTTTCAGATAATAGCAACGCTTCTGCTGTGACGGATCTCATCGAGTGTGGGCCTTGATCTACTATAACTCCTTTGAAGAGGGGTGATTCTTTACAGCTGTGGCCATAAACTACATCTGCAGGGCTAGCTGATAGCCTAGGACCGGCCTGGACAATCGGACACAGAGGAAAAGAAGTGTCAGAGGGTGCGGTAGTGAATAGGGCGAAAGGGAGGTGTCGGGCGGGCACAGGGTGTGATTCTCAGGGAAGAGCAGCGCAGATGGGGGGAGGTTTATTACCCATGCATAAGACAGAGAGCGGGGGTGACCACTGCCTGGGTGAGATGCTTGCGAGGGTGGGGAGCCATGCTAAGGATCGACAGCGTGCACAGAGTGGGTCTGGTCAAGGCATCTAAAATGGCTGCCGTGCACGACAAAAGTGTGGCATTTGAAAAAAGACAAGATGGCGCAGACAATGTTTTTCAACACTTCCTGATTTCCTTCGAATCAAACGTTAACAGACGTTGGGGCATATTACCAAAGTTAAGCGATATTTATCCCTAACGATGCATTGCAAAGATTTTTTTACCGTCAGAAATTATCGCAGATAAACCTTGCTATTATCAAGGTTTATCGCAAATACGATAAAAAACGACCGCAATGCATTAATATCGCTGAAAACTCAGCGATATTCATGCATTACCGAGCTAATGCTCTTAGCCATGTTATCCACCTCCCATTGGATAACATGGCTAAGAACTGCTCAGGGCAGCTGTTACTTTTTGGAGATATTCGCGCTTATCTCGAATATTTCCAAAAGTTGATAATAGGAGATAGCGATGTTAGCGACTGTTTCCAGTCGCTAACATCTTGGCATGCCCACTTTGCATGTCATTAGTGATAAATATCACTCACATGCAAAGTGGGGCCCAAGATGGTCGCTATCTCCTACTAGCCGTCGCTAACTGGTGTTAGCAACAGCTAGGTAATACAGATATAATTTTATCTCCGCGAAGCGGAGCGCTGTTACAGATATATATCTTGTTTTTGAACGTTAATTTCTCAAAATGCACTGAAGCACATATATTGAGACCTAGCAAAGGCACATCGGGCTACCAGTCCCTAATATTTTACCAAGTTTCGTGCAAATCCATTCAGCCGTTCGATTATTATTTTTTTTTGCCCCGCGGGGCCCTTTTAAAACCTCCACATCAAACCTAGGGGGTCAGCGAGGATCTACTATGCCCCCTTATGGTCATTTGCCCCTTCGCTTTGGCCTCCTCTTGTCTCTCGATCCTACCGAGAGACAAGATGGCGGCCGCTACGTACTGTTTGGAATGTTTACAGACACCGGAGAGCCAATCAGCTTCGCTTCGCAAAGCTCCGTAACGCGAAAAGTACGCGAAGCGGTGCGCTGTTACAGATATATATCTTTTTTTGAACGTTAATTTCTCAAAATCCACTGAAGCACATATATTGAGACCTAGCAAAGGCACATCGGGCTACCAGTCCCTACAATTTTGCCAAGTTTCGTGCAAATCCATTCAGCCGTTCGATTATTATTATTATTTTTTTTTTTGCCCCGCGGGGCCCTTTTAAAACCTCCACATCAAACCTAGGGGGTCAGCGAGGATCTACTATGCCCCCTTATGGTTATTTCCCCCTTTGTTTTGGCCTCCTCTTGTCTCTCGATCCTACCGAGAGACAAGATGGCGGCCGCTACGGACTTTTTGGAATGTTGACAGACGCCAGAGAACCAATCAGCTTCGCTTCACAAAGCTCCGTTGCGCGAAAAGTACGCGTCCTGGGACGCTGCCTGGTCCGCTGTTACAGATATATATCTTTTTTTAAACGTTAATTTCTCAAAATCCACTGTAGCACATATATTGAGACCTACAAAAGGCACATCGGGCTACCAGTCCCTACAATTTTGCCAAGTTTCGTGCAAATCCATTCAGCCGTTCGGGCTAAAAGTGAGGCCAACCGCCCTATGGAAAACTCAATGTTAAAAACACGTTTTGGGACCCCCCTTTTTTCTCGACCCCCCCTGGACGAACCCCCCCCCCAATTTTCAGGGGCTGCTCAGAAACAAAATGTGCCATTTTCCTGAAAATTTCAGCCAATTCCGTCCACAAACGCCAAAGTTATTAGACATAGAATTTTCAAAAAACCCATAGAGAAAAAATCCTAACTATATATACCTACTGGCGACCGCCAGTAGGTAATATATATATATATATATATATATATATATATATATATATATATATATATATATATATATATATATATATATATATATATATATATATCCTCCGATAGGGAAGTCAGCTGACTCCACCAAATTGTCTGCAGCTGTAGTCAGATCGCTGAGGTCTACAGCTCTCATCATGCCACAGTCAGGTAAGTACCTGGTGGAGTCCTGGTTCAATGAGCACTGGATTACCTGTCAAAGGGGGGGATGTTGTAGTTCTTGGCAGGACCTGTGAATAAAATCAAGTTTCTCCTCGGGTCCCCAACGTTCTGCCTCAGTGCACCAGTGTCAGGTAGGGCCATAAAGCGCGGATATAATAATCCCGCCTTCATGTGCAGTCACGAGCTGCTCCTGGCAGTGGCCACTTGCCCAGACTGGTATCCGAGGCGGTCCTGCGGCATCCAATCCCTTGGAAAACAAAGAAAGTGTTGCCACTTTGAGTCAGCAGGGCCGCAGCACACTTGAAGCGCTTCTTACAAGCTCTGCCGACAAGCCCGTGAAATCATCACCAACAGACCACTCCGGTTGAAGAGATCAGAAGCCACAGCGGGGAACTTGTGGAGGAATCTTTATTGAGACAAATTGCAGAGCGTTATGCATTTCGGCGAGTGTGCCTTCCTCAGACGCTGTAGCATAAAATTAAGATGATGCTACTGGTACTCTTGTTATAACAGACATGTCATTAACAATGGTTGAATGCCATACATATTATTCTGTGGATAGGTGATCTGGGCTAAACACAATGATATAACTCCCATATTACTGGATTAGATATATATGTAGCTGTGGAAATTTACAGCGCCAAGGGTATCATTTACAAGAAGTGAAATAGACCAATGAATGTGTCACAAGTGTCAAGAAAAGTATCAGTTATAATAAAGTCAAATCGTAAATTGTGGTTCATCATGTTTTTTCTTTATCAACAAAGGCCATGGGATATCCTCATTGAATCCAATAATATGTGTTTGGAGTTTATATACCCAACGTTGTTTGTTTTCAAAGTCTTGACTGGATATTTTGTCCACCATGCAGTGATTTTAGTACAACCCATTCAAGATCATTAGCTGTATGGTCTTTTTCCAGGGAATGCATGGTCAACTTAGTAGTGATACGTCTGCACCGACTTGTGCTTCTGTTAGTAGCAGCCCGTGGTGGGAGTGGTGCCGGGCGCTGACGTGGGGCGTGGGAGGGGCAGGGTGGGGGGTAGTAAACTACGGATTACGGCCGATTAGAGGTAAGTAAACATATAAATAAACATATAAATAAATAAAATATTATTATTTCCTGAAATTTACTGGGTACATAAAGATCTATGCAGCAGATACCTTAACCCCATAAGATATTTTAAAATACAGACTTTGCAACCAATTAAGCAGAACGGATATGCTGGCACGTTTGTCCTTGTTGCCAATTTTTTACTAGCAAAGTTTTTATGAATACATGTGTAAGTGGAGAACTAGATCTTGCGCTGGGGTTGCGTCACTTTTTTGGCACAACTCTGACGCAAAATCTAATTTGTTAAATATTGTAATGAGGTCAAATGTACTCATGATAGACCTTCGTAACATCTGTGCGGGCTTAGCATCTGATGTCATTTTTGGTGATATAACTTCCTGTCAGGTTACGTGCTGTGATGTCACTTACATACTGACTAACTTGGTTAGTGCCCCACTTCTTTTTTTAGGCTTAGTGCCCTGGTGGGAGAAGTATAATGTAAAACTGATGGTGGTGGTTGTAGGAGGCAGGCTTAGTATATTGTGCACACTCTAAGGAGTGATGCACCTTGCACTAATCCAGGCAACCCTTGTGGTGATTTTAGTGGTCTTTGATAACCATAGAAAGCTCTCGAAGTGGTAGCCGTGGAGAGCAGCCTTATCTTTAGGGAGAGTAAAGCAGCTTATTTTACCACATTTAATTGACAGTGTAGATTAGATGAAAAAGAACCACACAGTGTTTGTAAAAAATAATTCTATTTATAATGCAACACAATCACTAACATATTGGTATATCTCTTACCCGGAGATATCAACAATACAAACAAGAATACTTCAAAATATTCAGATAAGTAACACAATTATACACCGGTCTCCAGGGGGAGACCAAACCATACACAAAGAAAGTGGAATACGGACTACAAAGGAGAACGGGACTTGGACCAGAAGACTCAAGGAGCTAGGCTCACAAAGAACCACCCAAGGTAAGTACCCAGGAGCCCCACAGAGGCAGTGTGCAGAGTGGAAACACAGCCTCGGTGCCCAATGGAAGTCAATGGAGAAGTTGCAGTTGCAGTTTTAAAGAAGGACCCTTCCGATAGGGCCCCGAAGAAACCCTTTAGATGATGGGAGGTTGAAGAGCCACCCCCCCCCCCCTTCCGTGGATACCCCAGGTACCAGGTTACCTGATCAGAGAAGCAGGGCGCATAAGGGTGAAGTGATGTCAAAACCTGCTGCAGACAATAATGGAGAACTTCGAAGAAGATGCCTATGGAGAAGCCTGTGAAGGAGTCCAGTGGAATCCAATAGTTCCTGTAGAAGAGAACCTGCAAGCAGAGGGGACAGAGTCTATGCCACTCTGAAGTGACCAGGAGGCTCAGAAGCACAATGCCTACTGATGCCCAGACGTTCAAGAGTGAAGACGGGGATCTTGTTGATGCAGCTGTGAGGACCGGACAATGCTGAGAAAGACCAGGAGCTGTGCATGAGCTGTCCCATATCAGGTGTTGGTGTTCAGATGGTTGGTGTCCGGCAGGAGCACCAACATGCCTTGGTAGCTGCAACTGGTGTGAAAAGTGAAAAGATACAATAATTTGGACCAATAAGGTCCGAGGGACTCACCAAGTGCAGGAAAGAGCAGGCCCGAGCAAGCAGGGTTGCCCACTTAAGCAAAGGAAGACCCTCGAGCGGACCCACAGACCGAAGGCACACGAGTCGCAAGAGGACATCAGGCAGCTCACTAAAGATGGAGATCCGCGGTGCAGAGGATGCAGTGAGGATGCTGATCCGTGAGGAATGAGGTGCTAGAGGCTGAAGCTTCTAGTACCCCGAAGATCTCTAGAGTGCTGAACCAACAAGCCTTGGCAACGAAAAGTCAACATGGTGCACAGGGGTTTGGTCCCAGCTGCTTTGATGAGGGGACTATCCTCAAAATTTCAGAGAAGACATGTCCGGCCTCTAGGCTGCTGCAGAACCACCATCTGTGTTGCTGGGCTTCGGAAAGTCCATAGGATGACAGGAGCAGCAGACTGGTAAGCTTCGCTGCAATGCCTGCAGATGCAGGGGAGTGACTCCTTCTCTCCAAGGGAGAACACTTCAGATGTCCTTGCTGCCCACAGGCCTTCTGGAGAACCTGTTTTAAGCAAAGACAGATGACACAGATGACTTGAAGTACAGCGAGACCAGGAGCAGCATCATTCTTCCTCGAAGCTATCTCTGTTCCAGTCGAAGTCCAACAAAGTCCAAGTGTCCAGACAGTCGAAGAGAGTCTTGGTTTCAGGGGCGAGTCTTGTTCCATGACAAATCTGAGGAACCACCCACAGGGGAGTCCTTAGGTACCCTAGGGTAAGGGTTGGAACGACTCGGGTTCCCTCCTAGAGGAGGGGCTGGACATAGGGAAGGATGTTCCTCTATCCTTTGTCAGGTTTTGCATCAGAGCGGAACCAAGGATTTCTGAATGGGCTTAAATTGGAGCATGCAAGGAAGGCACCAAAATTGCCCTTCAAAGCAGTCTGGTGCCGCTGGAAAGCGCCCCCCCCCCACCCCAGCCCACTTCACTAAGTGCTGTCTGGGAGGTGGTCACACCTCCCTGTGACAGGAAACCTATTATTCTACTTTCCACTGCTTGAGTTCAGCTCAGCAGCAGGAGGACAGAATCATGTCTGTGCCCGTCACAGATTTTTCAAAAAATCGTCCACTTGCTGCGTATTCGTGAAGAAGTGTTGCTTTGCTTGGTGGGTATAGCAACGCATAGTCAATCTGTAGTGCACAGAGTTTTTTCTTGACATCCAGGAATTTACGTCGCAGTTCCTGCACTACAGGTGTAAAGTCCGGGTAAATGGAAAAGCTAACACCATCACACGTGAGATTTTGGTTGGTGCGAGCCGCTCGCAACGCAGTGTCCCGGTCACGGTAGATTAGGAGACGTGCAATGATGGGCCTTGGTGGGGCTCCAGGTTTAGGCCACGGTCCAAGCGAGCGGTGCGCTCTTTCGACAATGAATTGTTTGGAAAACACTTCAGTCCCAACTGCAGCAAGCAGTATCTTCTCCGCGTAGTCCTCCATGCGCCCCGTGTTGGTGGATTCTGGCACACCTATCACGCGAATGTTATTTCTTCGGCTGCGAGCTTCCAATTCCTCATTTTTCGCAGCAATAATCCTGAGGACGTTGTCCATTCTCGAGAGTTGCGCAGTATGCGAGGCCGTTGTATCATCATTATCAGATATTCGCCTTTCGGTTTCCGTGATGCGCTCCTTGTGTACGTCCATTTTCTGTGCGATGGCGTCCATCCTTGACGATATCCGGTCAACTTTGTCTACAATCGTGGCAAACCCCTGCCTCATCTCCTGCATCAGCTGTTGTATGTCGGACGTTGAGGAGCTAAGACTCGCCCCAGCTGTCGATGGGCTTTGGAAGCCCCCTGTGTCCGGTGCATTACGCAATCCTTTCTTGGTACTGGTGGATTCAAATGTCAGCTTAGGTTGCCGGTTATCTTGCTTACCCATCGTGGGCCTCTTGTAGGGACTTGCGGCAGTAGTCGATGGTCGCTTTTCCCGTTCTTCCCGGATAGGGCAGGAGCCTGTAGACATGAGCAAGGTGCAGTGCGATTGGGCGTCCCTACTACCAGTGTGCAGAGAGGTCTAGGCTGGCGACGCAGTTGCGGTATGGAGGCGGGAGAAGGGGTTCTCCACACTACTTCTATCAGAGCAGTTTCAGCTTCATACAGCCTCGCGGCACTCACAACATTCTCAGTGGGTAGATGAGGTTATGTAGGCAACAATCGATCTCTGTCGCCATGACGCAGCAAGCAAGGGAGATGCCTCTACCGTGCGCTTACGGTCCCAGGTTGCAAATAATGCCGTCACACGTGGCACCACCAGTAGCATTCCTCTACTCTGGACAGATGGGGAAGTAATGTGGGCCACCTGCCCGTGGGTCGATAAAGTGCAGCCAGAGGTGTTAGAGCTTGCTTCTCAGTAGTACCTCAACCTTAGCCGTATATGCCGGCACCCAGATGGTCAGTACCAGCGACTTGAGGCACCGTGGATGTCGCGCTCCCACCACTCAATTGCGGCATCCAATCGTATCTCAGCCAATGTCTAGCTCCCCCTGGACCCGTCCTCACAGCCCCTGCACCGTGTCAGGCAGCGGGTACACTTTGAATCCTGTAGAATATCGCGCTCGTACTGTTTTGGCGCTCCTCACCTGCGCAACTTCTCAGACCCTGGGTTCAGTGCGGCGTTCTATGTTGCCAATGGTCTCACACAGAGTGTAGCGCGAAATTACCTCCTTTCACCATGCTACCGTCGTTATGGCCAAGTTTGTGAAGCGCTTTATCCCAGTATCATGTGACTCCCCAGGGCCGTGTGTTGTCCTTGTTTTGTGTTGCAGGTCCCTACAGCTTTCTAATAGTCTTTAGCGCCGCTTACCCAGATATGTCCACCTGCGGCCTGTAGCTCTCGTAATTCATATTTGCGCGCGTTGAGGCCTCTTAATATATCTCCAGTTATGGTCTCTACCGTCTGTGCCGGCTGGGCCTTCTTGGCAGCGCACCACACTAAAAAACGAATCTGGGCACCTTCCGAGGGCCGCACACAGGTAATCCAGAACCTTCTGGGCGTCGCAGCGGGGGAGCCGCGTTGCGCTCAGGTCGGTCCCCACACACGGTCACGACTTGTTATTAATTTCAAGTAATGGGGGTGGTGGGGAGTCAGGTCTTTTTTCACTACACCCGGCTGTCCGTTGGTCTTCGCCGATGCTGTCGCGTGCCAGGTGCGGTACACAGCCGCTTGTAATTACGCTCGTGTTCCCAGCTCCTCACCGTAGTTCAAGGCCTTCCCTGCTAGCAGCTCACAGTTTCCTCGTCTGCTGTACAGGTGCCCCGCCGGGCGCCTCAGATGATATCAGCAGTGTCCAATGCCGGCTCGGTGTCGCTTGTTGGTCCGCAACGCCGAAAGCAGGGCACCGTCAGGGCTGTGTTTCCTCACGAGGCCTGTGCGCCTCGTGGAGCGCAGCAGTCTTGCGTAGCCTTTCAGTCCCCTCAGCTCGCTCCACCCAGCTCCAGCTCAGGTCCCGGCAAAAACTCCGCTGCCTCTAACTTTGTCGTGGCAAGTCGCAGGGCTTTCAAACTTTCGCCGAGGCTGTAGAGCTGTGTTCTCTCCACTCATGTGTAGTTTTTGTCGGGTAAGGAGTCAGTTTAGGCCGATAAATGAAGGATTATTGATCCAGGCTGCAGGAGCCTCACGCTAGTGCGGCCATTCTGCGTGTGCGCCCTCTAGCGCCCCAGGACAGAATCATGTCTGTGGTCGGCAGCAGTACTAGCTTGCTGGTAGATCCTGAAAGGTTGTTACCAGGAATACGGGGGGTCCCCTAAGGTGCCCCCCAGTACATGGGATCATACTTCCAGCACTGGAATCAGTGTTGAGGTATGATTCCAACATGTTTGATACCATAAGAAAAACTTGTATCTGTCGTGAGAGGTGCAACCACCATCTTATACAGGCTGCAATGGCAGGCCTGTAGTCAGAGTTTAAGTGGACTCCCATGGGTGGTACAATACATGCTTCTTTCCATGGGAGACCCCAGTGTATCCATGCCCTGGGTACCTTAGTACTATATACAAGAGACGTATAAAGTACTTACCAGAGCGAATTAAGTGGAGAGATCACAGTTGCTGGGATCCTGATTAGCAGGATCCCAGCAGACTACAGTCACAACACACTGACACCAGGCAAAAAGTGGGTGTAACCATGAAAGCAGATCCTACTTTCCTACAACCCCACTCCCCCCCACAAAGATAAGGACATGAGACTAAGCATTGCCCACTTGAGTCTGCATTTTCTAAGTGGAAATATCTGGAAAGTCCATCTCCGTTGGCATGGTTACTTCCAGGTCTATGCTCAACTGCAAAGTTCTTCCTTGGATGGAAATGGACCACCTCAAAAGTTTGGGGTTCTCACCCTTCATCTGTTTAAGCTGTAAGAGGGGCTTATGGTCTGTCTGAGCAATGAAGTGAGCGCCAAACAGGTATCTCATAGATTGGACAACAAAAGTTTCTGTATTGTGTTGTATACTTTGCAATGCATTAAGGGGAATGCAAGCGATAAACTTCCTGTGTTTGAGAAACTATTCTAGCTCTCCTTCTCGTGCCCTGCTAAACCATGGGTTTCCAAAAGAGATCCGACTGACTTCAATACTCAAACAGACACACAGAATCCTATACCATACTATTAGACTTGCCAGCCTAAGGGTGGACTTCCCCCAATCTTTTTGCCTACTTAACTCCTCATTTTGCTGATTCTTTTTGTTGGCCTTAGGACTCTGGGCACTTTACCACTGCTGACCAGTGCTAAAGTGCATGCACTTCTCCCCTAAACTAGTAGCTTTGGTGTATACACAACTGGCATATTTCATTTTCTTGTAAGTATTGTGTACAGTGGTATACCATATACCAAGGGCCAGTAAATTAAATGCTACTAGTGGGTCTGTAGCTCTGATTGTGCCACCCACACAAGTAACGCTTTAAACATGTCTCATGCCTGCCAATGCAGAGTCTGTGTGTGCAGTTTTACTGCCATGTCAACTTGGTTTTGAAAACCCATTGCCAGGCCTTAAACTTCTCTTGTATTAAACATAGATCACCCCTAAGGTAGACCCTAGGTAGCCCATAGGGCAGGGTGTTATGTTACTAAAAGGTAGGACATGTACTTTCAAGTACCAGTGAGACTATCTGTGCCGGGGCCCGTGAACCATTCAAGCTATCTATGGCCTCAATGATCTCGTCTGCACGATAGGCAAGGCGAGGAACTCATGCTGCCCCCTTTCTCTCCACACCATTGCTGTTTCATTTAGATAGTCTACCAGCGCTTCACCAGTGGGTGGTGAGCATGTTGCATAAAGGCAAGTGTAATAGGACAAAACGTTCGATTGAATGTCAGCTCCATCTGTGACATGCGTCCCATTAGCATCCTGGAGCTGCATAATGTATGTAGCCTCGTGCTTCGGAGTGAGTAACCATGCCAAGGTGCATCCCGGCCTCTCCACCTCCCCGCAAGCGTATTTCCCCAGGTAAGCTGTTTCCCGCTGCACCAGATCCTGGAATTCTCCCAGTAGTTTAGCGAGGTGATGCAGTGGAGAAGGGTCCATACCAGCCAGTATCCGGGCATCCAAATCTTGAAATTCCTGTTCAATAGCATCAAGTTCACGACGAATCGTACTGAGCACCCCTACCTATTTAGCAATGCAGATGCCACTGATTTATACCTTAAATGACTTCCACAGATTGGCATAGCGAGGCACTGTGCCAGTGTTTGTCTGAAAATATTCAATGATTGCATTCTGTACTTCACTCCTGAAAACGGACCCCAGAAGTGCCTCAGCAGGAAAGAGCCAAGAAGCGGAGGGGCGCACAACAGTGGGCAGGGCCAAAACCAACAGCACCGGTGAGTAATCCGATAGCATGTACGGCAGGGGGTCCACCTCCTGTATGTTGAGGAGCAAATCAGGGGTAACATACTAACGGTCTATTCCGGACCAACTACCATGCGGTGCAGAGTAAAATGAATATCCATGCGCAGCAGGGAACCGGTGACACCATGCATCAGCCAGAAGATGTGCATGTATTAGTGCCTGAAGCTCCATAGCTAGGCATGGTTTAGTGGTGTGCCCTGCGCCAGTGGTGTCTGACCCGGGTTGCAGTGTAAGGTTTAAGTACCCCCCAAATACTATAAAGTCGATGAGACTGCCCATAATGTGAGTTGAAATGTTAGCAAAAAAACGTGGTCATCTACATTGGGGGCAAACACATTTATAACAAGCGCTGTGCGCCAATAGCTCCCACCACCAGTAGATAGCGGCCCTCCGGGTCCCTGATCACAGTCTGTGTCGTAAAAGGAAGCGATTTGCGAATTAGTATACAGACTCCCCGGGAGTAAGTACTATACCCAGCGAAAAAGCGGTTGTCACCCCAGCTTGATGCAAATCTGTTGTCTAATTTTGGGACGTAGTGTGTCTCCTGTAGCATTGCTACTTGTATCTTGTGCCTATTTAGATATGCAGGCACCTGCCATCCCTTGCGCGGGTTCGACAGTCCTCTAACGTTCCAGGACATACACCGCAGCTCAAGCCATCCGGGACGCCCCCGCTCTAGCTACAGCAGGCGAGACATTATGCAGTACACTGAGGCATTATAGTCATGCTTGGGTAGCATTCCAACATGTATTCCCATAGCCTGTGAACGAACAAACAAAACAAACATATTCAACGGGAACTCCCACCCTCCTACCCCCCCCCCACCCAGATCGGATATCCACCCAACCTATATCTGGTAAAACCCAGCACATTTCAACTAATTAGAAGAAAGAAAACCGAAGAAATAGCCCCACACTGTGGGTAGGTAGTAAGAGTTCTCCTAGGGGGACAGCAACGGCCTGAGCCTACCACGATCTGTGATAACATTTGCTACATCATTTGGTCAAAGCTGCATATGGAAAAGAATGATATAATAAACGTGACACTGGTAGAAGAGAGGGGACGGGGGAATGCATCCCATCATTCAATATCTTAAATGTTCCTGAGTTTGCGCCAAAGCTAGCGTGCCTCTGAAGAGTTAGAGAGTGCTACGCCATTAACTCTATGTTCTCAGCCCATGCTGGCCTTACTTTCTAGGGGAGTCAGCCTTGCCCTATTTATAGCTCTTTCAGCCATCGGCTGCCTCTGCAGGTGTGTCAAAAATGACAGTTTTACTTCTGAGATGAACACGTAGGCGTGCCGGGTACAGCATGGCATAGCGAACATTCTCATTCCTCAAGTGCGTTTGATATCTTAAAACTTGCGCTGGGCCTCCTGCACCATGGGCATAAAGTCGAGGTAATTCCCTGGTATTGCAGAGTTTCCATTTCCCGGGCCTTTCTCAATGCAACACCCCTGTCATGGTAATTCAGAAATCGCGCAATGACAAGTCGAGGGGGTGATCCGGGAGCAGATCTGGGAGCCAGGGACCGGTGATCCCGCTCCACCACAAATGTAGTTCAGAAACTGTCTCTTCCAAATAGCTCTGATAGCACCCGTTCCACATAGGCCTCCATCGGGCCGGTGTGGGTTGATTCAGCAATCCCTGCAATACGCAAGTTGTTGCGGCCCGATTGTGCATCAAGGTCCTCTGCTTTTGCCACCATTGTTTTCAGCAGGTGCTCGACACGGTCTAGGCGCTTAGACATTGCAGCCTGCACATCATCGGCATTGGAGATTCGCTGCTCAGCAGCCTCTATGCGAGCTTTATGCTGCTCCAGGTGGCCGTGCATGCCCTCCATCCGGTCACCCAATTTGTCAAGGCGCGCATCTATGGCCTTAAATCTAGCACGCAGCTCAGCCATGATGGTAGCGGCTCCCTCTGCAACTACGCTACCAGCACCTGGAGGATTGGCGCGGCCAGAGGGGTCTTCATGCGGCGCTTCGTCTCCACCCTCCTTCTTTGGGGTCTTGGAGGCCTCGAAGGTGAGCTGTCTTTGTTTGGGGTCACCACACCCCTTGACTGCCAACCGAACACTGCAATGAGGTAGGGGCACCCAACCATCTCTCCCAGTCAATAGCGCTGGATGCAATGCACATGGGGAGGACAGCAGAAACCCCACCATCCCACTGTTTATGGTTCCTAGTGTATGCAAACAGTGGACCTCAGCGGCATCCCTCCATCTCGCAGCACCTTCAGAAACTCCCGTTGTGCATCACGACCAGCTCAGACCTTATACGGTAGCCTGGGGGCACATATGCGACAATCATGCCCGAGAGGCCACAGGGGCCGACAGCCGCAAGTCCAAAGATGTTGGATGGCCGTTTTCCGTCACTCATCCTGCAGGACGCTTCTCTCCCCTCTCATGCACACTGAAAACAAGGGGATAACAGGAGGGGGGGGGAGACCCTGCTCTCCAGCGCTGGACTCACTGCCACCTTCTGGGTCGGGATCAAAGGAGCGCTTGCATCTCACGGCCGTTTCAGTAGAGGCTGCCGGTCCCCCGGGCTCGAGTAATGCTTTGCGGACACACTCGTCGATCACGGCTACGCCCTCAGGCTCACCCGTGACCCCTGCGGGTCCTCCGAGGGCTGCGTCAGGCCGCTGCCGCGAGACAGCTGCTACGGTGGTTACAGGGCACTCTCGCCGCCCCCGCAACTCGCTCTGCATGCCCGTAGGTCTTAGCTCACCAACTCCATCCCAGAGGGCTCGATTTTTCACGCTAGCGTGTTCATGTGCAGCGTGGTAGCTCTGGAGCTTCTCTGTCAAGGCACCAGTTGGTGCTCGACCAGGCCACGCCCGGGTGTTTATGATGGATGACTGTTCTTTAAAGGGCTGCATGTTGGAGCAGCAATAAAGGTTATTTCATCATGCTAGCCTCTGTGTCTTTAATGAAATCTAGATTCTCTCTTCATGCTAATCGGAGAATCTACATTCTATTCCGAGATTGCCACCCAGTGTGATGTTTACTGAATGGTCATCTTGGATTGGTATTGTGCATAGTGTATCATAGATTTACTGTTATAAGGTGGCCAATATGTTGCCTGTACACTTGGCAGGCATTTTGCAACGTTAAAATAATTACCCTATGTCCAATTCACCAGCATGATTGCCACCCAATTCTATACTTAATGTTATTATGTATTGCAAGTATATGTCCACCATGTTTAGGCGGAGGCATGTTTTCTTTTTTCAACTTTTATTTGTATTGCATATGCTTGTGAAGGTTGTGTGTTTGTTGTATTGTGTATCGGTAAGTGTGTGAATGCAAGAATGAGGCAGTGGGTGGATAAATGGATAGATGAGTTTTGAAAATGTTTATCACAGTGCATGTTTGATGATGACTTGTTGAGTCACTGGTCACAGAAAGGACAGTTTCATTTATAAGCCAGACTTATTGGCATTGCTACTACTTGATTTTTTTTAATTTGTGACGGGGAGTAAGGCCTTGTTAGGTATGACTCCCCCATTATGAGTCTGCACCTGCTTAGCAACTGAGGCCATACATAACATACAATTATAGAAACTATGAATAAGTAAAAAGTGAATAGGAGGGATTTTTTTTCAGGGTTCTGTGTGACATTGTAGACATTATAGACAACTCAAGCTTTGCTCTCCTTGTCTCATTTACATAGAACCACTAAGTGAAAAATATCCCTGTTATTCAGTGTTAAACATCTGGAATTCTGTATGTCATGTATATGTTTCCCAAATCCATCCATTATTGTGAATAGGATTTTCAAAATGCGTCAATGCTGCACCATGACAGTCAGTGAGAAAGAAAAAATCTGGTTTCTCGCTGCTGTGACATCACAATTCGCAATATTGGAGAAAGAACCATGTTTATTTCTTGGTTTAAAATGGCACATTTTGAAAAGCCAGGTCTCAATAGTGGATGGATTTGGCAACCATGAATACCTTAAAATTGTAGAAGCGTAATTGTAAATAACGGAGATGTTCTTTACCATGTGATGTCACAGAATATTCCAGCTTGCTTTCATTATCTATTTGATGTCACTCAGGACCAGGGCTGGGCGGAGTTCGCGGAGTTCTGCTCCGCGTAACTCCCAAAGAGATGCAAAACTCTGCCGAGGTCTGCGAAGTTCTGCAAGCAGCAGAGTTTAGCAAGTAGCACTGTTCGCACTGATTTTTAGCACTGAGAGTTTGTCCCACTCTGTAAAAACAGTGCAAACAGCACTATGCGCAGCACAAGTGGGCGCAGCTTCGTTCTGCTGTTTGAGTAGATATTCTACTCGAGCGGCAGCATCCTCAACGTGAATGGCAGATTTCTCAACATGACCTGCCACAACCACCCGCATTGGGAAATCTCACCAGGAGGAGGTCTAGCGCGTGATTTTTTCTCGCAAGCGCTCACAAACTTAACGTTGGTGAGCTGTTCGAGAGAAAAAACTCTGCTCCATGTCACTTCGCGGAGTTTTGCGGAACTTCGCGATCCCCGCAGATTGCGGAGGGCACAAAACTCTGCTAACTCCGCCAGCGGAGCTGAATTCTTTAACCACCCCTGCTCAGAATCCCATGTTAAAAAAAGAAACATTATTCACAATTAGTCTTCTCTAATTTTATACCTTAAGCAACCTGTTTCTGTCAATGCCTATTTTTATTATTTCTGAAAGTGGAATCGCTGTGTATTATGAAATACTTAGAGTGTAATGTTAGTTTATATGCTGTGTCATGCTCACTTGCATTCTGCTACTCAGTGGAGTTGGTTTAAGTTTCTTAGGTTGATGTTTTCACAAATTTCACTTGCATTCTGAACAGACGCAAAGTCATACAACTGCATTTCAGATATTTGTTTTTGAGCAGATGACTAAAAGAACAAGTTACTTACCTTCGGTAATGCCTTTTCTAGTAGAGACTCTATCTAAATGCAGATTCTTCCCTGAAGAATATTTCCTGGGTGTCAGACTGGATCCAAAAAATCCTACTCACTACCTCTGCACACTGGTAGGTGGCATTGATTGGCTCTATGTCAGTATCATTCATGTCGGAAGTGACTTCTCGATACCCATGTAAGCACCACCTTGGCGCTCTGACATCAGTTTCTTTTGTGACTATTTCCATGCCAGAATGGAGGGCCCCGGGGGAAGCGAAGACGCAGTCTAGTCTTCCCCCGGGGTCTTTCGCGCGGGGAAGGGCCAGGCTGGGGTTGGGGGCGTGGTTGGGGGGTGGGTATAAAGAATGCAGGGGGAGGAAGGACTTCCTCTTCCTGCATTCTGGCATTGCTGGGTGGGGGTTAGTTAGATCTGTGGGGAGTTTGGGGCCTGTGAAGTTGCGCTGAAGTGTGGCCGAGCGTTCTTTTTGCGGCGGACGGTGATCATCTGGTCGGTGGCTGGGGGCACGAGGCGGCGTCGGAATTTCTGGTAGGAGAATGTCCGGGGAGGCGGAGACGGTGCGGGAGGCGCTACGAGTGTTGGGGAGGGCTGGGAGGGCTGTCCTGCTCAGGCCGGGGGTTTTGGAGCAGGCGTGGGTGGAACTGGAGCGTCCCCCGTGGGCGGCTGCTGCCGGGTTGTCGGCTGTCATTTTTGCCTGCCAGGAGGACTTTGCTCCGGCAGGCAAGCTGGTGTCGGGGCGGGGCTCGGGGGACGTGGAGCCCAGCGCGGAGGCCGGCGTAAAAGCCAGCCTCCGCGTCCAATAGCGGAAGGGAGCGGGGGCCTGGTGGTGGGGGCCCGGGGGCAAGGGAGGCACGTAGAGGAGAAGGGGGCATGGCAAGACCCCTGGGGGGCGCAAGGTGCCTCCTTGGGGCCTGGTTTGTTTCCTGGCTCGTGTGAGGGAATCCTGGGTCATGAGGAGAGCCTGGCCCCTGAGCTGGCTGTGAGGGGACCTGGAGCGGGGGACCTGGGTGGCCCAGTGCAGGGGGGGCCTGGGGCTGTGAGTTTGGAGCAGGAAGAGGGCAGTGAGGGGGAGGAAGCAGCCTGCGTGGTGTTGGGGGGGCCAGCAGAGTGTGGGCCCCTGGACATGTCTGTGGGTCCCAGGACCAGCACCCCGGTACTGCGGGGAGCTGGGGGCATGCCCGCTGGGCAAGTGGCGCTGGGGCCTAGGCCTGGGGGGGGCGGGGGGCACCGGGGGGGTGGTCGCATGGAGCAGCATGCAAGGGTTGGGGCCCAGGGGCTACTGCCCTCCATTGCTGGGCAGGTGGGAGGCCATGGATGTGGAGACTAAGATTAGGGAACAGAGGTTGCTGGTGCAGGAGGCGGACGCCAGGTGGTGTGAACTGGAGGACATGCGGGCGGGGGCGGCATGGGGGGGTGAATTAGAGGGCCCGCCTACCCCTACGTCTGAGGAGGAGTTTTGGGCGGAACAGGAAGAGGCGGAGAGGAGGGGGGGTCTGGGGGGTTCTGAGGGGGGGCATGGGTGATAGGCAGGGTCAGTTAAGGACAGCCAAGATGGTGGTGAGGCCCGGCAATGCCAGAGCCCGCCCGGGTTGGAGCGGCCCGGGGGGTCAAGGGGGATCACAGCTGGCGGAGGTCAGCAAAAAGGTGGGAGGCTCGGCTGGAGAGCAAGACGGCTCCTGGACGCCGCCTTGAAGCAGCAGGGGAGTCGGCGGCGGCTCTCCCTCCGGCGCGGGATCGGGATTCGGCATCTGGTGTGGATGCTGGTTCGGGGAGTGGTGTGCCAGTACAGAAGGGAGTGAAACGGGCCGTGCGTGAGGTTGAATGGAAGCCTGTGGAGGATGAGTGGGACGTGGAGTTGGACTACGGTGCTGAGAGTGAGGAGCTGGAGGAAGGTGAAGTGAGAGATGACGTGGACAGGACGGCTGATAGAGGGCAGGGCAACGGTGGACTTGGTGTTTTCAGGCCCCTAAGAAGAAGACCGGAAAGGCGAGAGGGTCGGTGGTGAAGACCAGCGGCACGGACCGTCGGCCGGGACCGTCGCAAGCCACATTGACAGGTGAGGGTGCCTGGTGGGCTGCTTGGGAGGGGGGCCAGAAAGGTGGCAGGAAGAAGGCGTGCAGGTCAGTTTGAGTGGAGGAGGGGTCTGTGCGGGACGAGGGGACAAAAGGGGCTAAGGTGGGGGCGCTTGCGCTGACAGGTAAACAGGTGGTGACGGCGGGGTACAGACGGACAAGCCGGGATCAGAGGACCGGTCGGAGGGAAAGGAGGACAAGGAGGAAAAAGGGGGGGACAAACACCAGAAGAAGCTGCCCTATATGGGCTTGGCCATGCCTTTGGGGGTCTCATTTGTCCGAAAAGATTAAGAGTAGGATTTGGAAACACGAGTATGTCGATGTTTTCAAGCTGCTACACAGGGAGGTGCTGGCCAAGGAGGCCTCCAAGGAAGAGGAGTGGGAATTGACCAGGAGGCCTCGGGTCCATTGTCAATATGGAAAATTGGACGTCGGCGTTGTTTTATATACGCCAGCATATACTGCGAGAAACACCTGGACAGGGCTATCCCTTTGTTCAAGTACATGGACATTGTCAGGAAGGCGCAGTTACAGTTTGGAGGTTTCGCATGGCTGAGCTATGACGAAGAATTTAGGGCGCGCGTTAGTGTGAATCCTGACAAGCCGTGGGGGGAGATTGATCAGGAACTTTTGATGCAGTGGATGACGTCGACGCATTCGTCCGCCTCCACACACACGGCCAGTGGTTTGCCGTTGCCTTATCGGTCCTTTCCAGCGCGGCCGACCCAGTCTGGGGCGGGAGGGGTGGTTACCCCGGCGGGACTCACAGCCCCAGGGGCCAAACCAGGCACCAACACGACCGGTGCCTGCTGGAGCTACAACAAGGGATATTGCACCTGGATCTTCCTCCCGTTGTGGCTCTTCGGATGCGGGGGACGGCAGCGAGGGCGTGGCTGGTCGATCGAAGCTGGCGGGTGGGAGTGTAGAAGTTCAGGCGGTCGTTGAGGTATCTTGGGCCTTGGTTGTGGAGAGCTTTGTGTGCGTGGGTGAGGAGTCGGAACGTGATTCTCTTGCTGACAGGGAGCCAGTGCAGCAGTGGCGGCTGGTGACATTTGAAAGTGGTGAGGCGTACATTTTCTGTCACAGTGCACTGTGGCGAGCCGTCATAATAGCCATCTACATTAATAAAGAAGAGGCACAAACTGAAACTAACATATGCCCAACAAACACCTTTGCAAATCCAAGCCGCCTCTAAGTCCAAGCAGTAATCGACCTCCTCAAAAAGTGCTCTGTGACGTGTCTGCCACGCACCGCGACCCGCATCCAACAATCAGTCGCGTGAGCACCCCCCTCCCAGCAGCTCTCACACGACGAGTCAGCCGAACAAGTTGCAACCCGAAATCAATTCAAACCGTCCATTCGACTAATGAACTGCCGAAAACAGAAATACCCACACGACCGACCACTGGTCTGGATGAAGCTGCTGCCACCCCCTCGATCTGCGGGTTCTCTGGCTTTCAATGGCAGTCACTTGTTAGAAGTGTGGGTAAAGGTGCGTGCGTGTAAAAGCCTTCACGTTCCATTCACCAAGCAATTCCTTAGACACACAGATTCTGTTCTTTCAAACATTAGCTGTAGATTTTGCCCATGACACACACTGATCTGCATTTAATAGCTGCTTGTTCGCAGATCAAGGCCTCTTAAGCAGTTTACAACTCCAGGGACCTCAAATATCAACCTCAGGCGGCAAAGTACGACCTCTTTCTCAGGGATGTTTAGAAAGGGATTGTGTGGCGTTATTAATGTCACTCGGCCTGTTTGCCATAAATCCCGGCCCCACGATGAAAGCTCCGCTTATATTTCTCTGGGAACCGAAATCAGGGAGAAGGCACCCGGCTCGACAATAAATAACTTTCCTTGAATTATTAAGTAATTCACATAATAAAATAAATATAAAACTTACCTTGGCTTCCCGCGCTGAGTCCCGAGACTGCAGACTCCCGTCCTGGATTTTTTTGAATGCCGCTGCGTCTGACGTGCTCTGGGCCCTCGTCACTAGGAAGGTTGCAGGCAACCTCCCTCCCCTCCATGGCAGCCGGCGCTGATTGGTTCGGCCGGCTGCCCTAACCACGTCATTTCTCCTAGTCTGCATGCTGCAGAACGGAGAGTGGGAGGGGGCAGGGGGGAGCGGCTTGCCCACTGTTGCTAATACTGTCTGTTTGGACAGCCTCTCAGGCTATCCAAACAGTCGGTATTAACAACAATGGGCAAGCCACTCCCCCAAGCCACTCCCCCCTGCCCTGAGGCTCGAGTAACTTGAAAAAAAAACCAGGAAGTTCTGCTGACTGCTTTCTCGCCGTGCGAGAAGGGCAGGCAGAAACAAATGGTAGCTCTGCCTTCTTCTCGCACGGCGAGAAAGCAGGGGGGGCGGCGCCCAAACGCCCCCATGGAAGAACCGCCACTGCAAGAGGAACTAGGAGTGAGGAACACGTATTTTGGTATGGAGAGACCTTTAATTACAAATGAGTTACGTTTTTTTAGGAGAGGGATGTAAGAGGATTCTCAAAAGGGTCGCGTGGTATTATTTGGTGAGAGTTGGGTTGCTATACCTTATACTGGAGAGAAGTTTCCCTCGTGTTCTGCAGTAACCCTACTGCTGTGAAGCTGCATGGAAAGGTCCATGTTGGCAACTGTGTGCAGACCTCTTTTGAACTGGCATCCACCTAACACTTTATAGAATAAAGAAAAAAAAGTTTACAAAACTAGTAAAGCTCAATCAGTAATTTTTTCTGAGTTTCCAGTCAATGTGAGTTGAGTTTAGTCAAATCAAAAAATACAAGAGCAATCCGTTGCAAGCTCTCGGCCAACAGCTCGAATTGTTGCATTTACAGTATTGTACGACACAATAATAGCAGCCCAGGCCTTGAGAGATGCATCATGGGAATTACCCTGGCCCTGGAATCTTTAACAGTATCGGTTAGGAGCGTTTGCAACAAGAGGAAACAGAGCAAGGCCGTGAAGTGATGTGACAGATGTAACATTGCACGAATGAATTCTGCAAAGGACTTATATTGTGTTAAGTTGCATTGTCACCCTGGGGGCAGCAGCGTGCTGTATACACATGTAGATATTGAGGTCATTAGACCCTCTGCTTCATCCAGGCTGTACATTTTACTGCCTGCATCTTACAATGTGGTGCCTTTCTCAATGGCTGCACCGCTGCCTTTTAGGATTCATTACATATTTTTGTTAACTCTTCCCAAAGTCGAAGACTATTTCGGCCCACAGAAAAACCTATCATATTAAACAAGTATTGACAAATCAAATAGATCGAGCTTTAGTCTTACGCCTGCCCCAAGCACACACGACCAACACCCATAGTGCACAAACGAACACACATTGGGTCCACATACAGGCACCCACAAATACACAGCCAGCACACATAGGCACGCCCATGCAATGGATCAGAGCAGGCAAAGAGGCGTCCATGCACTCGTAGGCAGCCCTTCTATAGACAAACTATGAATGCACAGGCAATGTGCATACAACAAACACCCTTGCCTGCAATCAGAACACACATACAGGCACTACTGCACAGACAAAACATACACATAATAAAGGCATCCAAGAGGATACTTTCTACAAGGTGCAATAAGTATTGTTCTTTAAACAGTACACGTAATAATTAAAAAAAACTCCATCAGGCAGTATGAGCACACACACACCCACATATATACACACACACACACACACACATACACCCACACACACACACTGTTAGGTTACCTGTATAGTAGCAATTACAACCACAGTGCCAACGTCTAAAATAAAGTATTTAAAGAAACTTGGTTAAAACTGCTCCCTATCACAGCAAAACTTTAAATGATGTTGAAATTCAGCTGCCGAGAAACATAACAATGACAGCTTCATTATAAGTTGTAAGAAGGCAGTGTCCCCAATAACACACTGAACACAGTCTATTTGACAAGGAACACGGCGATGTTAAATACGCATGACTCTCACTCACCACCCACTTTCCTGTGAGGAACAGAAACAGAGCCTCAGGCATCCGTTCTCGCACAATGCTGCATCTCCCTCCGACCACTACTGGGGCTGCCTATAGGCCCTAGGACACAAGGCTGAGCATCCTTAGAGGCTCTCCTGAAAAGCAAGGATTCTTCGTTAGTCTCGCCTATGCCTGTACTTAAGCAGTGCTCTGCCCTGCCCCTCTGTTAGCCCCAACCCCTTTATAATCCCAACCTGCCTCTTTCATCTTTGGTGTTGCCACCACACCAGAAAACACCAAGCTGGTTCACTGAGACCTATGGCCGCCCTCTCCTAGCTTTTACTATGGACTTTATGCAAACCAGATGCTCATGGCAAAGCGGTAGGTAGCTCCCTACCCACCCACTCCGTACTGAGGTGTCCACAGTGGGAGCCGATACCTGTAAAATGACTTTGGCAGGCGCCGCCAAAGGCATTATGGAGGCAGGCAACATAAGTGCAGCTGCACCAGATACATCCTAGTCAATCCGAATCCCATTACGCATCCAGTCACACACCTGAACTGCCATCAAA
Organism: Lissotriton helveticus; assembly: GCF_964261635.1. Classification (NCBI taxonomy): domain Eukaryota; kingdom Metazoa; phylum Chordata; class Amphibia; order Caudata; family Salamandridae; genus Lissotriton; species Lissotriton helveticus. The sequence continues at coordinate 168,701,641 of NC_136067.1, read as the reverse complement.
ACATCATTATACCTGAAACTCCCTCATTCTCACAGTTTAATTACAGATGAACATTAGACATGCACAATTTAATTACCGCTGAACCAACATACCACTCGCCATATAATTATTAAAAAAAACTAATCCACAGCCCTCTCACAATTTACTTACAGCTAAAGCACCAGGGCCACACTGACTCTTTATTCTCAGCAACTTGGCCCAGTAACATGGCCTTTTATCTTCTATCATGGACTTGCACTTGGGCTGCTCCATGCGGCCGATTGCGACACTCTCATACATTCTACTTCCACACAAAATTCTTTCATCAGGTCCAGCATTTTTGCAAGTTCTGTCTTGGACTGTTAACAGACTTTTAGATCATGTGAAGCGCACAGTAGTCCTAGGTTTTTCACACTGACACCTTCTTGACGTCCTCATGCTTCAGGAGACTCACCTGGTGGGTAACTGCTGCCCCTTGCTAACGGGTAGAGACTATGACAGTGCCTTTCACTCCAGCTTTACTCGGTGTTCCAATCCTACTGTGTCGCTCTTTTCCCATGACTGTGACTTTAGGGACCCCCAGAGCTGTTTCATTGCAATCACTGGCACCTGGCACGGTCGAGGGTCAAATGGTTAATGCACTCCCAGCGGCTCTGGATGCTTTTCTTCATGGCCTGTCCCAGATGCTTCTTGAGCTTCCACACAGGCTTACGGTCATAGGTGGCGCCTTCAACGCAGTCCCTGCCCCAGATTTTGATAAGACGGGCCCACCCTCTATATCCCGACTCGCTGAGGCCCGTCGCCTTTCTGACTGGGCAACCTCTCTTGGTTTATGTGGCATGTGGAGGGTGTGGCATCCCGCCAATGTCAATTTGCACATACCTCTGCTTCACACCGTACCCATTCCAGCATAGACCTCACCTTCCTTTGTTGCAATGTTACGTACCCTCAAATCTTCCCTGTGGTATTTCGGGCCATGCTCCTCTTTTCACTTGCCTCAGCACCCCCAGAGATGTCCTGCGTCCTATGTGGTACCTTAGTGCATGGTACCGTCAAGATAAGCCTTATGGCTAGGCCAGCCAATGATTATTGGTGGCAGGGTATATAGACTACCGCACTACTACCGGTGTTTTTCAATTACTAGAAACCAATGCTCGTTTCCTATTCAGGCTCCAAAACATGCCCACCTCTCAGAACGTGCCACCATTAATAGTCCTTAATATCACAACATGAAAAACAAAATAAGAGAGGCATATATATGGAGATATCTGAACAAAACTCCTTGGGATAATCGATAAGACAGCGAAATCACGATGACCGAGGCATTCGTTCTTTATATATTCTAAGTTTTTTTTATTAGTTTCTTGGCGCTAAAAATGCAATTTTTGCAAAACAGCCAACGCGATTCGCCCACAATTCAGGCTTCTTCAGAACTACACTACATGGCGCCCAACTTTTGGTAAGGCACTAATTTAACGCTAGATACTAGAGTAACTCAGTCATGCTTTTCACAGAGACCCCTTTTTCCCGTAAAATACTCCAATAGACGTCTGGAGTGGGTGAAAGGATAAAATCCGCCATAACTGAGTAGGACGAAAATCCTATGTATTCGTTTTTGGTTTTGTTCAACGTTGAAGGATACAGTGTTCCAAAATATTGTGCACCTTATCTTTGTTTCCTTGAAACTTGCTCTGCAACTTTCATTAAACAATGTCAGTTAACGGCGACAACAACACAACCCGTGTAGCTGCAGCAGCAGCCCGACCAGGTTTTGACGTTACAGGTTTTAATGAAGACGAGGCGGATGCTATAATCATCCCAGAAAATCTAAGGAAAACCATCACTATAAAGCTTATAACAAATGGCCTATCATCGAGAGGTGGTAGGGTGATATTTGTCATAGAGGCACATGAATATAGGCAGACAGAGGTATTCTATTCATGGATTATCTTCCCTGAATCAAATCCAACAACACACGTGTTCCACTTCTACAAGATAGAGGAACCTCCAGCGGAATACACTCCTTTTGAGGACATTGAAATTCCATTAACATACCAAGAGCATGCGCTCTGGTTTAAAGGCGCCATACAACATCAAAATCACATTACCAGGCTCGGTCCACTAGGTAGACCAGGAGCAACATGGCCGGTACTAGCCAGCTATACACCACATCCTGACATTGAAAGAATGACAGATGTAGAACTATTAGCTCAGCTAAAACAATTAATTAAAATACATAGACAACTGGTTCAATATGTCATGCGGACTCTAACAGTCCAACCTGCTATAAGGATTCCACAGCACACCCCTCATCAGGGGAACACAAACAAAACTACACCACAGACTATACAATCAGTCATTGGTAAATTACCCGTAAAAAGGGAACAAATTCTATTCTGGTTAGCTAAAAAAATTACTCAAATCGAGGCAGTATTTCCCAATAGTACACCTCATGAGAAACACAGGATTCTAACAATCTGTTTACCAATGGGGATCGCACCACACCTGTAGGGCTGTGACACTTGGGGTACAGTCTTTGCTGCAATCTACACAAAAACACATGGTGTTCCGTCTATGGTGGTCATACCAGATGTCCTGAAACAGATTCAAAATGAATACGGGGCAGAGCCTGCTTTGAATCTAAGTATGAAATTAATTAAAGATTTCAAACAGTTCTCAGCTATAATATTAGCTAATATTAAAGGTGAAGTAGCATCCGTGGCAATCTAACCTAAAAGAACTTGATGTAACTGGGCAACCGTATGAACTGGTCAGAATAATAGAAAAATCCTATGAAGATCTAGGTAGAGATAGTTTAGGTGGGAAACCAGTAAAACCCCAACTAACAGAAAATCCTGAAAAGGTTTTTATAAAAAAACACTCTCACTATTCCTAAAAAGAAGTGGGAAAACACTAAACAGACACTTCCTAAAGAGAAGCGTTCTCAATCCAGAGGTAGGTCTCCTCAAAAGGAGCCCTCTGAAAAGAGGTTTAACCTCAGAAACAGGGATAATTTGAGAAAACCTGATAGATATCAAGATACTGATACACGTTCCTCTCGTACCATTCAGACTTCCTCACACAAATTGGAAAGAAGAGGACGATCAGAACACAAGGAAGAACGAGTGATGTCCAAAGACGATCAACACGTTCCAAAAAATAAGAAAACCCAATTCACCAAAAAGAAGGTAGCAGCAGGTCTAAAAATCAGACATGCCGAGGATCTTGAGGACACAACTCAAGAACGGGGAGTGGGCTCAGACAATGCTGGACAGCGCAGCAGAAGTTACCATAGCTCGCAAGATCCTGAAGGATCATCTGGAGACAGTGGACTTGAATGACTCAAGAGCATCCTACAGTGGGCCTCGCCCCTCCCGGACCCATAAGCTGGCATAACGGCATAACGGTGACCTCTGCCAGTTGAATGGGAGCCACCTCAGGGCTCTGCACTGCTTGCCCTTAAAATGGCCGCCCGTCGACACAGCATCCGAGTTCATGAGCAAGGAGACCAAGGATGCGAAAGGCACACTCCCTAAGGTAACCTCTCAGCCTCTGAGTATCCCGACAGCCCCTAGCACAGACTATCCCTCTTAGTGGCCAGCAATTTGAAAGAGCTATTAGAAAAACGGTTCACAAGCTGCTCCAGAGTTATGCTTTCACCTGTTTCCCAAAATTACCCCCCCGTCTGACACTTCTTTCCACTCAGGCATCGCACCTCCCCCGTCCATGTAAACTCCTCAGACCAGCCACCGACCATCCCTTAACTGCGGCCAGACAGTCATCTATCACCAGTGCCAGCATTGATATGAAGGCAGCCCGCTGCATCCCCCCGCTGCGGTTCAGTGCTCATCCACTCACCTATTAAAGGAGGGTGAGTCTCATAATTTCAGACCCCAACTTCTGGTCAACAGAACCTAGCTCACACCCCTCCAGAAACCAGATGAACTCAAGTCCCTCCGTTTCTCTCTCTCCCTACCCCCTTGGTCCTCATATTGAGGACCCACCCAACACAACCCACACAGAAGCGGTATGACCCCGCTAGTAGTTCCATCCCCCACTACAACCCCTCGTCCCCTGTGCTACCATTACGCACCTAGTTCGAATAGACCCCAACAGGAATCAGCCCAACCGCCGCCCAAAACGACATGCCTTCCACCATGTCAACCTTCCCCAACCCCCTCACCTCACCCTACGTTAAACCGCACGGCCCGAACTCCTTCCTGATCAGTCTCCCCCAAACCTCTCACCCAGAACAAAAAAAAACCTCAAACACAAACTGATCAGGCAATTCCCTGAATCACTCTTTGCTGACCTTTACCACTGGTCCGCCAAAGGACAAGTAAAAATGGACCTCATCTTTCACACGGAACGCCCGACAAGTGGAATTCCATCCTGAGAGCACGACTCCACATCTCCAAAACCATCAGTACTCTTCATAGCTGCAAACTATCTTTCTCCAACCCTAACCGCTAGGCGCTGTGGGAACACCTTTGTGACCATTTATTCAAATGGCACAGTCTTGATTCAAGCCAACAATACCAACCTGGAGTCATTCGATCTCCTCTTTCCCTCTCTGAGGACTACCCTCACCCACACACAGCCTCCCCTCCCATCGGCCCCCCCCTTCCTTGACTACCAGTTCCCACACCAGAACATCCACGCCACACCCCCACCCATCTCCACCAACCCTCACGCTCCGTCTCGAGCAACCTCCCACTCCCATACCCTCAAGAACAAGACGCCCCCTCCTCCACTGGTCCAGCACCTTGAACTCCCCCCCGCTCATAACCCACGTCGAGCATTGTCAGGCGACCACAATACCCAAGCTAAGTCTCCCGAGCACCCCCCATCCTCATAAGAAACCAACCACCACATCACGACCCCACTCACCCTGCCCCCAATCCCACAATCCCGACCAACAACACAACAACCACCAAAAGTAAGCAAAACGCTGTCAGATCTTCGCCCCTCAGTAAAGACCCCACCAAAATGCCCCCCACTTCCCCCCAAGAAGAGACAGGGCGCCGACTCTCCCTGATGGAAAGCTAAGTGGCTACTATAATACAGGGCCTGAAGGACATCCTAAGCAGCCTCGCCACATGCCATAAGCCGTCCTTAAACCCCCACCTGACCCCCATCCCCCCAACCTCTCTCACCAAACCCCTCCCAAGGTTCCGCGGCCCGGCTGGACCTCACCCGCCCTCCCGAACCGCACTAGAAGACCCAATAGAACTATGGAAGCTATGTCATCCGACGAAGCAACCAAGCTGGCCTCCTCGTACACCACCCCATCTTCACACATCCCCCAGTCCTCAATCCAAGTAATCACTGGACTCAGAAGTGATCACCCCATCCGGAAACCCCCTAGACCCCCACCCTCCCTCATCAACATCCCTACTGCCCCCCTCACGAAGGAACCAAAAGAAGAGACACCCCTGACCAACTGCTTGCTCATTAACTGCAGGTCAGCCACTAAACATGCTACGGAGCTTGCGGAATCCATCCTCAACCATGCCATTGATATAGCCTTCATCACAGAGACTTGGCTGAACGACACCTCTCCTCCAATCATGGATATGCTCGTACCCCCGGGCTTCTCTATCATCAACAAAAATAGGACAGACCGGAAAGGTGGGGGACCCACCACAATCATCCACAACAACAACCTATCTGTGACTGAAATCGACACGTTCAATTACAACTCCTTTGAATGCCTAACCACCAACATTATCACAAGCAACAATAACTCACTTCACTGTCATCTCCTTTACCACCCTCCTGGCAACACCCCCTCGTTCACGGAACACTTCTCAGACCTGGTCGTCCACTGCTCTCTCCGAGACAGCAACAACCTAATTCTGGGAGACCTCAACATGCACTGGAATGATTTAAACAGCGCACCAATCCAAAACCTGAATGAACTATTACAGAGCAACAACCTCACCCAGCACTGCTCAGAAGAAACCCACAACAAAGGAGCAATCCTGGATGCCATCATCGCCCAACATAACGCAATCACAATAGACCGCATCCTACCGGTCGACTGGTCAGACCACCACTTAATCTTATTCCGCATCTCCCAACCGATCATGCGCCAACCTCCTATCCAAAACCCCCCCACATGGACAAGAAACCTAACACAGATCAACATGGCCGACCTGGAAAAAAAAATAACTACTCTCCTACCCATCCCCCAGGATGGTCTCTCCACAACAGACCTCACATCCCACTACAACTCAACCATGTCCTCGATCCTAGACCAACTTGCCCCCCTGAAACTGAAAAAATCAAGGAACATCCCCTCCAGATCCTGGTTCAACAAGGACATTAACGACGAAAGGAGGCAGCTTAGAGCCACAGAACGTCTATGGAGAAAAGACCCCTCTGCTAACCTTTGCGAAAAACTCAAAACTGCAAGAAGAGTATACAAAAAAACATATCATTAATGAAAAAAACAGCTTCTTCTGCACTGCCCTTGACAATGCGAAAAACAGGCCAAAAGAACTCTTTAACATCATCAAGCAGCAAACCTCCAAACCCTCCTCAACCCCAGTCCAGGCCTCCAAAGTTCTATGTGACAACTTCGCAACCTTCTTCAACGAAAAAATCCCAAGTTCAAGCAATCACTCTGCACCACCATCAATCCCTCCTCTAAAAACTCAGCCCCAGCAATCAAAATCACCTCTAGCTCGCGTCCCACGAAAACCTGGAGAACCTTCGACCCCGTACCTGAAGATGAGATTCTCAATCTAATCTCTTCCTCCAAACCCTCCTCACACATCCTTGACCCTGTACCCTCTCAACTGACCAAAAAGCAGAAACTCTCCCTCGCACCACTATGGTGCGAAATCATAAACAGCTCCTTAAAAACTGGCATCATACCAGATTGTCTCAAAGTCGGCCAAGTCACACCATTACTCAAAAAGCCTGGCCTAGACCCCAACGACCTGAACAACTTCAGACCGGTTTCCAATCTCCCCTTCCCAGCCAAACTCTTCGAAAAATGTGTTCTCCATCAACTGAATCGGCACTTGGACAATATCAACCTGCTAGACCAATACCAATCAGGCTTCAGAAAAGGCTGTAGCACTGAAACTGCGATCCTCAACATCGTTGATGACATCCTCAAATCCCTTGACACTGACCAATGTTGCCTACTCATTCTCCTAGACCTCTCGGCAGCCTTTGACACGGTGGATCACAATCTTCTCATCAAGGCTCTCAAAGACCGAGTAGGTGCTGACGAGGTGGTCCTTCAATGGTTCTCTTCTTTCTTTCACGGTCGCTCCCAAAGGATAAAAATCAAATCCTTTACGTCCGATCTTCTCCCCATCAACAGAGGTGTCCCCCAAGGCTCAGTACTCTCTCCTCAGCTGTTCAACATTTACATGGAACCCCTCACATCCATCCTGAAAAAAGACAACATACCCTTCCACCTATATGCTGACGACACCCAGATCTACCTGGAAACCTCCTCCATTAATGACATTCTAAGACTCAACAACACTCTCAAAGAAGTTCAACAATGGCTCACCGCAAACCACCTTAAACTCAATCAAGAAAAAAATGAATTCCTTCTCATCTCCAACAAAGATGAAAACCCACAAATCGTAGAGTGGTTGAAAGCTATTGATGCTCTCAACGGCAATCTCACCCTGGCTAACTCAATAAAATCGCTAGGAATCACCCTTGACCAAAAACTAACCATGACCAATCACATTAAGACCTCTGCCAAGAGTGCCTTTCTCAATTTGAAGCTCCTCTACAAAATCAAACCTTTCATTCCGCCCTCGGACCTCAAACAAGCCACCCAATCACTGGTGTTATCTAGACTGGACTATGGGAACGCAATCCTCTCTGGTACAGCTCTCTCCCGCCTAGCCCTGCTCAAAACAATGCTCAACGCGGCTGCCAGAATGGTCACCGGAGTAAAAAAATACGACCACCCATCTCCCGCACTCCGAGAACTAAAATGGCTTCCAGTGGAATTACGTGCCAGCTTCAGTACTGCCTGCCTGACTCACAAAGCTTTACACACAGGGAAACCAGAATACCTGGCCTCCAAGCTCAAGAAAGCCGGCCAGTCTAGAAACCTTAGGAGTTCCAACACCCTCCTACTAATCCCTCTGAAAACACGCAAGCAAAAAACTACCGCTCGTTCCTTCGCAGGAAACGCACCCAAAATATGGAATGCCATCCCGGTTGACATCAGGACTACTCCCTCCTTCATAAAATTCAAAAGACTCTTAAAAGACTTATACCTCAACTGTACCTTCCCAAACTGAAATCCCTGAGACGAGATGCCCCAAAGTAAAAAAATGGACCCCCTTGGTACTACAGCTGAATTGTCTGGCCGTAAAACATTCTTTAAGGGCGTGTAACGGCAGGTCAGTTTCTGATATGTCAAATGGTTACACGTTCTTTAGCAAGGATAGGGGTTTTCTATTAGATTATATTTTAATAAATTGTAATTTTTGGAATAGGATGATCGATTTCGAAATAATACCAAGAATAGATAGTGACCACCATGCCCTATCGTTGGAGTTAAAATCCTTGAATCCGTCCAACGTGCTCACTACAAATCCAATTGACTCAAGGCTGACTATTTCGAACTGTAGGCAGAAAGTTCGATGGTCCGACTTCCTTCAAACACAGGATAGAATGAGTAGTTTATACCAAGCGCTTCTACCTGTGTTTGAAGAGATGTCCCTCATTAACGTAGACCATAGGGATACTGCTGCCTTGGAAGCGGTGGAGTCTAATTATGCTAAGCTGAGAGAAGTCGCATTGACATTTTTTTATCCTATTAAAACTAAGAGACCCCCTAGATCACCGTTACACCCTTGGTATAACAGCTCCTATCGTAAGGCTAAAAGTATTTTGATAGCCTCAATTAAAGCTAACAACCGTGAGCTAATCAAAAACTCAAGGAAGGCTTACAAAACAGCAGTTACAGAAGCCAAACAAAGGTGGGAAAGGGAAACTTGGGATTCTCTGAAATTAGCCCTCGCTGAGAGAGATATGAGGATGTTTTGGGGTATTGTAAATACAGGATCATTTACCCCGAAAGTGGCAGATGAAGTAAATCTGGACGAAGAAGTGTGGCGGGAGTATTTTCAATCCCTTTATGTGGAAGAAAAAATATCTGAGCAAGAGCCCACATTACACGCAGGTGAGCTTCACTTTGTTAGATATATTTTTTGAAAAAATGCATATGCATTTCATTCTTGATAATGTAGTTATTTGGGTTTCTTCTTTATTACTTTCTCCATATCATAGAACGGTTACCAACAACGTTTTCGCAGGTAAAGAACTTATGGTCGTGAGGTTGTTTGAATAACTTTGAGTGCAATAGGTTAACATTGCTAATAGGATTGGACATGTTTACACACCCTAGTTTTTGTTTTTTTCGTAGATATTTGTTTGAAATGCTCGCATCAAGTAGACACAGGGTACAGATTACCTTTTAGGATTTAGGTAAGCTTTCAAAGCGCAATGTTGCGGATATAAAAGATTTAAACAGTGTTTAGCTTGTATGATTAACATTCTCCTTGTTTGTATCCTCCTTTTTTCACAGACCCCTGACGAAGGGGCATTGTCGCCCCGAAATGCATTGGGTTGTCCTTTTTATTTAATTTTTGTTTGTAAACCTGTGTTTGAAGTATGTTACCTATAATTTAATGACAGTGTAAAAATTTGCATCATAGAATTGATGACATTGATGAATATTGTTGGGAATCATAATAAATTGCATTGGACAAAATGCACATAATGGTTTAAAGGAATAATTCATTTCATGTAGTGCGTACCAGAGTCCCAGTGAGTCACAACACTGGGCCATATACATGGTTTAGGTACCAGTGGGCAGGCACTAATCTGGTACAGCACACTTATCGTCTAAACGTTCCAAATTGTATAAACACGAGTGCAGAATCCCTTTCTCATTCAGACTCCCGCCGAATATCAGCAATGATGTTTGCCGACGATACTCTTTTAATTTCAAAATCACCCATGGGGATCCAAAGGGTTTTAGATAGATTTGAACTTTTCTGTAAGAACAGTGGCCTGAAAATAAACTTACAGAAAACTAAATATACGGCGTTCAATAGTCCCAAAAGCTCACACCCAAACCCTGTACTAAATGGAAGTCACCTGGAGAGAGTTTCATCATTTGTTTATTTAGGCATCACCATAACTGATAAGATGGAGTGGGGGGCCCATATTAATAAGTCAACACTTAAACTAGCACAATCTATAGGGGGAATAATGAAGGTATTTAATAAGAGAGACAAGAGAGCGGTTAGCCCGGCATTAGAAATCTACAAGATACAAACACGAGGTGGAGTAACATATGGGGCTGAGTTATGGGTTCACTCTAAAATAGAGTCTATAGCAAAGGTGGAAAACCAGTACCGTAGACAACTCTTTAGGTTACCGATAAGTACCCCGCTGACCCCGCTGTGATTGGATGCGGGAGTGGAGGCCATCTCAGACGTAATAGGTCTGAAACCACTAATGTATTGGCGGCGTCTTTGGACCACCCCTGAACTCATAACATATAGAGAGGAATTAAGGGAAGTTATGTTGCTCCAGGGCGCTGCTAAAATCCCATGGTTTGCTTTTATTAAACAAACCCTTAATATTATGGGGATGGATGACTGGTGGTCTGAACCTGCTCGAGCCTGTTCAGAAATGGTGAAAAAAGAGTTGAAGATTAAATATCAGGATATCAGATTGGCTCAACTCAGCTCAAGCACCAAAACTGGGAACCTAACTATTGCATTTTTGGAAACAAAAGATAAAACCCGCTTTGAGGCAGCTTTAGACCTTATTACATCTGTGGAGGCCAGGAAGCTGTTCCTACAATTTATGTATGGAGTCTTAACGCTTAACAGCTTTACAGCCAAATGGAGTAAACCAACTATGACTCACTGTCCTGCCTGTGATCACCAAGGGGAAACGGTGTTGCATGTCTTCTTTGCTTGCCCAGGCTATCGAAAAGCAAGGAAACTGTGGTTAGCACAGATTTGCAGGAATATAGGTTGCAGACATTTCCAAGATGCATTTAGGGTTCTGTTGTCAGATCCCAGCATCCTGATTGTTTATTCGGTGGCAGGTTTATTGCTTTCCATGTGGAATACTAGAATGGTGCTGTTTTAAGAGTTTTTAATCTAGTATATCTATTTATTTATTCATTTATTGCACTATGCACTAAGCACTTTTGATATTTACTGTACAATCACCAATTGTTAAAAAACATAAGTCATTTCCCTATACCTGTTATAGCAGGAGGTCAAATTTATCCTATGCCTGAATTTATGAAATGTTTTTATAATTATGTTCTTCTTTCTGTATACTTCATATTATGTGTTATTAATCTGTGCTTTTAAGGCCGCCTTGGCCGAAATAAAGTTTTCTGAACTGAACTGAACTGAAATCCGAAGCGCACAAGCTGACAGCCTCCTGCCAACAGCCAATTGCTCTAACATCCCCATCCTCTTCCACACCACTTAACCCCTTACTCTCCTCCACGCCCGGAGGGAGACAGAGCCCAGGACTCTACCCACGGTTCGAAACTACCTCGGAACCACTCTACCTCAATATGCTCCTCGGACGCACATCACACTGGAACTTTTGATCACTTACGCTTTCCTGTCCCTCTTTTGTGTGTTTTTCTCCCCTACTTGCTGTAAAGCGCTGCGATACCCTCAGGTCTGGCTAGCGCTATATAAAACCTCTTAAATAAATAAAATAAGAATGAATACATTCAGGTTGAAACTGCCGATACTAGGGTTAGTGTACCCCATAAGTTATATGAAGTAACGCTCAGGATAGAGGGGGACATAACTAGAAAAATAAGAGCACTCTTTTGGGAGAAACTCTCTAAGGGTTATGACATTATTCTTGCTGAACATTTCTGGCCACCTGAATTTGTCAAGGAGTGCCCACATGGCGAAGAAATCATTATGCCAGCTTTCTCCAATCATATTCATATTCATAAAAAATACACCTATGCCAGAAAATGGGCTGTAGCCCAGGCTCCAGCATTATATAAAAATCATGTGAGATGGGATGAGGATTCTCCTTACCATAAGATCCAGTTAAAAAATCAACCAACTGCTCAGAGGCAGTATCCAGTTAAGCAAGAAGCCAAAAAACAGGTCAGGGAGATCTTGTATCAACTTGAATACCAAGGATTGATTGAAACATGCACCTCGTCAATGAACAATCCTTTGTTTCCTGTCTCCAAATCGTACAAAACATATCATCTAGTTTTGGACTACAGACATCTAAACTCCTGTTGCAAAACCTTTGCAGTACAAAATGCACACAGCGCAGCACTGATGAATAACATCATGCGCAAAAAATATAAAACCACATTAGATATTTCTAACGGTTTCTTCTGTCAAAACATTGCACCTGAAAGCAGGTACTTGACAGCTTTTTCAATTATGGGGACACAGCGCCAGTTCTGTCGTCTCCCCCAGGGATTCAAGAATAGTCCATTTTCAGCCAGAGTAACAGAGTTACTACAAACGTATGATGATGAGGCATTATCTTATGTCGATGACATCTATCTTACAGATGATGACTTGGATAGGCACTTGAACAGAGTGAACACCATAATACTTGGTTTCGCATCTGAAGGGTACAAATTCAACTTTAAAAATTCAAGAATTGCCCATCTCAACGTCCTATTCTTAGGATACGAACTTTCAAGTGAAGGCAAAAGCCTGGCAGCAAACTTTTTAGAAAAGTGTGCGCTGCTCCAACCTTTTAAAACGCTGAAAAACTAACAGTCAATTCTAGGCTTCCTGAATTTCGGAAGAACTTACATTCGAAATTACGCAGAAAGGGTTAAACCTCTCTACGAACTAATCAAACCTGATTTCAAATCAACTTATTGGACTCAAAAACACACAGAAATTTTGCGTTCAGTGCAAACAGACATGTTAGCAACAACCCATTTACAGACACGCGTAAACGTACGCAACCTTGTAATCCGAATGGTCCCAGGGAGATGCGGATTCACGTACTTAACCTTTAATGAAGGTGATAAGGTACCAATAGCTGATAAATCACACTTGTACACACAAGCTGAAATGAAATTCACTTCAACAGAAAAAATTCTGACAGCGGTTCAAACTGCAGTAGCAAAAGAGAGAGCCCTTGCACGGGGAAAACGCATAATGGTCGTTACGCCTGTACCTGCCTTAGAGGCAGTGACAAAAGCGAGCATTCCGAAAGCAAAAGCTCTACATCCAAGGTGGATACAATGGGTTAATTCTCTTGCTGCAACAGACGTTGAATACGTTTTTGACCCTTACTTGAAAACTCAAGAATTTCTACAATACGAACAAAAATGTCCACTGTAGTCTGAGATTCTGCCGCTAGAACATTACGGATGTAAAATTTATACAGACGGAGCAGCACAACCCGCAATTGGGGGTAAACAAGCTAAGAGTGCTGCGTGTGCGATTGTTAAAGGTCGCTGGCGCGATGGTAAATTCTGACCTATGGTCACAAAAACTCAATCTCTAGGAGATTGTACAGCTCAGCGAGCAGAACTACAGGCTTTCAAGATGGCGCTTGAAAATACTGATCGCGAATTCCCCAAACTCATAGTGTGCGATTCATATTACTGCATTCAATCTTACAACAAATACTTGCAGAACTGGGTTCAAAACGGTTTCAAAGACGCAAAAGGTGGCACAATCAAGAATAAATTGCTTTGGGAACAAGTAGTTCTATAACAGAAAGAACTGCAAAAGACTCATGTGATCCAAACACTGAGGCATCAGCGTGATGGCGTTCACGTTGCAGGGAATTCATTGTCTGATGAAGCCACGAAGGTAGCTGTGCAAACGGCTTCCGTAGCTGCAATCATTCGTTCAAAAACAAAAATTGACAGTGAAATAATGCAAGCTGTCACTGCTTCAATAAAAGACAGTGGTAAAATACTTCCAAAAGGCTTTCCACTCAAGTACTCATATATAACTGATGCAAATAATGTTCCTTTTGCTCGAATCCCTGGAGTGGGGGATAGAGTAATTCCAAACATGGAACATAGATTAGGACTAATTTAAGCAGCACATGAAGGACTTGCCTCTGCACACGCAGGTGTTTCCGCCACAGTGTCATTATTAAAGCAAAGATACTGGTGGCCGCGCATGAGGAAACAGACCCGAAACTATGTTTTGGAATGTGAAATCTGCCAGAAAATGAAAGTTTCAACAGTGAAACGCCCAGCGCAGACGCCCCTTTTAATTTCAGATAAGCCACTAGCATGTGTTTACCTGGACCACTGTGGTCCCTTACAATGGGATGGCAAATATAAATATATCATGATCGAAGTGGATTCATGCTCAAGATTCATTTGGATGTGGCCTCAGCGCTCGGCTGACGCCCAAACTGTTATAAAAGATTTGCGAGTCTTTATTGGCACATACGCAATCGACATGCTACATTCTGACCAGGGTCCTGCGTTTAGCTCTCGAGCTTACAAGGAGGCCATGGCCAATTTGGGGGTTGCATTGCGGTACTCAAGTCCATTCCATCCTGAGGGCAATTCGGTAGTGGAAAGAAAAAACCGGGACATAAAGCAATCTATAACAGCTAGGGTATTAGGCTCGGGTGACGGGTGGGTCAAACATTTAATAAGTGTCCAACTTAGTTTAAATAATCTGCCAAGAAATTCTCTGGGTGGAATCACTCCATATGAAATCCTTTTTGGTACTAGAATGATTGTCTAAGACCTCGATCGTCATACTTCAGTGGTAGAACAAAAACCCTTTGATATCAAAGACCGTTTGGCTGTTTTGCAGGAGTTAAATGAAATAAGAAGTCTAAGCAACACATTACAGAAGCCAACAACCACTGAAGAAAAACCACCTGTCCCATCAAGGCCTGTCTGGATTTCAAAGATTGGTGATCTGGTTAGAGAAAAATAGCGGATAAGAAGGAATTTGGGCCTTCTTAGAGAAAACCAGTACCTGTGCTAGCAATCCACGGATCAAGAACAGTGTTACTGCCGCCCCTTGCTGGAAGAAAGGAGAACAGGATCGTATCCATCGACCTGGTAAAACCACATCATGTGGCCGAGAATAAGTAGTAGGCCCAGTGGACTCTAAAGATGTAGCAGATGACCAAATCTTGCTACTATCCAAGAGGTTCAAACTGAGAGACTCATCACCTTTGAAGAATCTGCAGTAAGAAAAGAAGGACTATGCAACAAAGCCATGGAACTTGTGCCTCTTGAGACCCAAATAACAGTTCGTCAAGACACTCCTGTCTACAATGATATAACATCTGACTATACTAATATGGCAAGGGATCAAGTAGCTCCAGTGATTTCAAGTAATCCTGATGCAATACTAACAATTGACAGAACTGCTTCTGACTATTTCATCAACTTTGATACGTTTTCTGAGGATCCCAGAGAACCGGAAACAACGCCAGCAAATACAAATTTCAAGGAACAAGTAACAGAACTCTTTCATCAACTTGCAAATACATATCTGGTATCACCATGGGTTGAACTTTGGATTGTGCTAGGCGTGCTTTTTCTCCTACTTTGGCTCATTCTTGTATTAAGTTTGGGAATGCTGATAAATTGGAAATTTAGTAAAATGGACAGAGCAAGTAAGAACATCAACTTGCAGCTGAAGCCAAACAAATCATCCCATCGTGAACAGAGGGACTTGTCATCAGTAAATATCACAGCTATTCCTCTACCTGGTGGTATAGCATGGGACAGAACTGATTATGACATTTATGGTCCTGTAGAGCTGTTGAAGGTTCCACATCAATTTAAAGTTTCCTTGAGTTACTTTGTTTCACCCAGCACATTTTCTGATGATTGGGACTTTGAGACTGTTAATAACATGATGGCAGACTTAGAAATGTCAGCAGAATTTACAAAACATGAATACTTAGAAGGTTCATCAGATTATGAACAAATGTATTGTTTTAATCATTATTTGCACAAATCTGCATACCCTAGAAATGTTTTTACATATATAATCAATGGGAACATTGTCCAACGCCACCAAAGGGTAGCTCAAAAACATTTTATGAAAAATGTCCATACTTCTCAGGTTTTAATGTCACAAATCCAGAAACATTTTACTTTAAAAATGTTAATAAGACAGGAATGAAAAGTATGCTGACTAATACTAAGCAAATTTATTCTGAGGCCTTTTATGCACAATTGTCCACATTAGGGTTTGACTTTTGGAAAGGCAACATTATGACAAAAACTGTCTGGGGCACAAATGACTGGCAGGTGCCAGGTTTAGAAGCCTTATGCAGAGCCTGCATCATCCCAGAACAAATAATGTTTTTAAATGACACTGCTCAACAGACATCTTGTCTTGGCCTGGCCAAGATAAAAGACTTAAACAAACCGTCCATACCTAAATCCACACCTGATAGTAATGGCACTACAGATGAGGAGGTAGACGTGAAATATATTTTACAACAAAACAGAACTAATCCTGATTGGAAAAAATGGTTAATCTGGCCCACAGACACGAATAACTGTCAAGATAGATTCCTGAACAAGACACAAGGGTTTACAGTAACTAGGCCAGATCCAATATATGTCCTGAGACAACATCCAGGCATAATAACAACATACAGTGTAGGAAAACTGTGCCCTGAGTGGCTCCAAAAATCCGCACTCCCAGATATAAAACAGCACTTAACTTTTCTTAAAGATGGCGTTGATTTAAGAGACTTCTTACAAGGACCTCGTAAACCACGTCATAAACTTTTCATATACGCCGGTATATATGCTGCTTATAATGAAGCATGGAAAATCATGCAAATTGAAACTGCAGAACGAATATGAGTAATTGATCATATTAATTTAGAGAAAGCTCTCTCTGTAGTTGACAATGGGTTAACGACTCTGTCATCCAGAATTTATTCTTTGGACAGCATTGTATCCTCTGCCATAGACATAATGGAACAGGACTTGCTCATGTTACTACGTGGACAGTCTCAATTACGTTCTATAACGCTGCTAGGCTGGACGTTACATAATCTTCATTCAGGCTATGTGCCTTGGCGTCTAATCAACACCACGTCATTGTTTACTGGATTTAACCTAACAGATAAACAATGATCTTTGGCACAGAGGGGAGCAGACTATACGGTGCTGAGCATAGAAAAATTGGAAAGATTACCATTAACCGTTTCTGAGAAACCAGCCGTAGAATGGATAATACATGGCACCATCACGCTGCCAGTGACGATTTTCCAGTTTTAGTATTGCTTGAAACACATACCAGCAGGCCTGTATGAAAGGTTGGGTAAAGAATACATAAAGTTGACCTGGGATTTGCCATACACACACAAATGTTGGAGTGGGGAAAAGGAGGTATTTCTTAGTGGTTAAAATTGCAAAAGCACACTGAGCGGTACACTTTTATGTCAGGGTATTAATTTGCATGGAGCCTGCGATGGTTCTTCGACCAACTTATCCTGCCACCTGCAAGGTTCTCCGGCAGCAGTGATAGATCCAATTTTTAGGCAGCTTTCCAATGGGAGCTACATAATGTTGAATGATCACAGCTGTTGTGGAATGATGCCAAGAATAGCCTATCTCGTTAGTGTGTCAGCCAGGGTCACTTGTTGTATGCAAGTATTGTTTCCTAAAACTAAGACAGACGGGAAGTCGCCGCTATGGCCTTCACTGAACATTTCTTCTATAGGAATTGATACTTTAAGCAGAGTAAAAGCCATTCTTTTACAAAAACTATGCCACTGACCTCGTCCAGAGACGTATGATCTGAAAGTTGCAAGGTCCGCTGCAGAGATACATGCCCTATTATCAACAAACTGCCCAATACATTTCGCAGAAATGTTACGTCGTATCTTAAACATGTCTGATACCAGTGGTATTGTACATGTATTTAAGACGATTTTTTCGGGACTGTTAGCACCCTTCGAAGCAGTCCTAGGCATTTTTCCAAACTTGATGCACTCTGTGTTCGGCGGCCTACCTCTCATTTTGGGACTCGTGGCAGGAATACCATTCATGTTCCTTCTGCTCCGATATGGCAAGTCCAGTCACCAGTGATACCCACGTTACCATGGAGAACACTCTTCTGGCAATGCAGTGTTGTGAGTGCATTATACAGATTCTTGGCTTGGCTCGTTTGAGAGATCTGAATACCACGTGGTTCCTATCATTCCGACCAATCTGGCAAGATTGCATCTTACCTGTTCTACGATGCCTACTTTGTGGAGAGGAATGCGTGTTGGATATTTGTCTGACACTTCCATCAGTCCTGCCAACAGTTGTTGATGCTTTGCTTGGTTCGGCTACCAATCCTGATGATGGCATTCATTGAGGTCTCACCAGCACATCCAGCTGACGGTGAGATACGTGGACCAACAGGCACACAGGTACCATTTACTGCGAACATTGCTAGTGCGACTGACGCTGAAGGCGATGCTTCTCATCTGTGTACGATTGATCTACTTAATGAAGTAGTTCAACTTTCACCTACTGTGGTAGATGATTTCTTTTCCAGCTTAGAAGATTTAATGTTTTCTCCTGACACCGAGAATAACTTTTGAAATTAGCACACAGCGTTCTATCAACTTTGAATTCTACATTTGTTTTTCAAAACAAAAAAACCTTCTAACTTTGGAACTCTATTTTTGTACGATTTGATTTGACTTTTTTCCAAAATTGAACTTTGGCACAAAGTAATCTGCTTAAAGTAGAACTATTCTTAGAGAACAAGAATTCTTTGAATACTTCCTAGAAACAATATTGACCTCATCAACAAACCAAACCAGTTTATATATTCTGCTATGGGATGGTCTCAACCTTTTTCTTCTATATTTAAGAGCCATTTCATAAATGTAATTTTCATGATTCGTTCAGTTAGCATTACCAATATCATACTAAATGCTTAAAAATAAAATCATTGCTTTCAAATACGTAGAGTACAAATGCTCATTTTCGTGTGCAACCATTTCAAATGCATTTTATGTATTTTTGGGTGGGATTGTAAACACATGCTTTAGATATGTTTTAGTGCTTAAATTTAGTAATGACGAACATACCAAAGTGGAGTGGGTATTGGATAGCATTTTAGGACCCTAGTGTAATTTTCCCGATTAATGCCCTTATATAGATATAAATCACCTTGTCCTTATATAGGCATAGAAATCAGAACCATATTTAGACATATCCCATGCAGTCCAAATACAGGCATGGATACTTCCACTAGTTCCGAAAAGCCACAACGATTTCTTGGAAAACTTGGCTTTAGCAGTCAGGGACTTCCCCATGCTTGAATATTGATTTGTCCAAGAACTCATTCAGTTTTCAAAGAACTGCGATTCTTTGATGACGTTATTATGTCCAACTTTACGTCAAACTCGGCACCTTCAAAGTATAAATATGCACACTTGCCATAGCAAACACACGTTGGTTTGGAGCAGTTCAACTATCTACTTGCTCGACACAGCTCGCTACAGCAAGTGCCGAAGGAAGCCGACCTTCCAGCTGACGCACTGAGAGAGACGCTGTCATTTCTCTTGCCGGGAAATCCAGCTCCAGTGTTTCCAAGCTCCCCTTGCGGGGTGTTGGGAAATCGAGTCCCGAGACAGAGAGATACCAGACCTCCTTCATTCTAACCAAGGTACGGAGCTGATTAGACTCTAAGAGAAATCTTGGATAGATTCTTGGCAAAAAATACTAAACTTATGCTACACCTCACTTACTTCTTCCCTCGTACTAGACTCAGGTTAGGTACATTGGGGTAGGCGTATTTTAGAAGCACCAGTCGAGTACTTTTAGTCTTTATTTCTTTATGTATGTATTTTATGGCTTAGAAACCATACCATGCTTTTACAGTATTATTTTATAATACTCTTCTTGCTGTACGTATTATACTTTGCAGCCAGTATTACGATTGTAGCAGTTCATTTCTTCTGCATGAGAAAGAAGACTGTTCAATAAATACTTTTATTGAAAACGCCCGTCTCTCTATTTCTCTGCACCTCTGATGAAACGAAGCATGCACGATTGACTGAGTGAAATATCTATCTATTGTTTCCACGACAAAGATACGTTTTATCTTGGGGAAACAAAGTTGTCATGTTTATGCGGTTGTCAGAAACTAATCCCTTCTTGTTTATTCGAGAAAGTTTCTAGTGACCTCTGAGCTAGCTGGCACTCACAATTAAGTCTAATATATTCGATAGAGACCTAGTCGACCTAAGTCCTATGTCACATCTATAGGATATATTATTCCAATGCGCAGAGCCTATTGGGAATATAGGAACTACACTACACTGTCTCCTCTCCTCTGCGTTGTTGATTGAATCGAACCCTTGGCATGCGTCCTTTGTGGTGATGCTCAGATGTGCGGATGGAAGTAGAACACGGTACAGGGGGACCGTAGGGCCCTCTATGCAGGCGACGTCCTTCTCTATCTTGCTGAATCTGCTGTAAGCAGACCTCGCTGCCTCCATCTCCTCCAGTGCTCTGGAGAGGCCTTCGGCCAACTAGTGAATCCCTCTAAATCAGTTTTGGTGCCTCTGCCTCCATCCAGAGATTGTTATGTATGTATAATGTATGTATAAACCGTTTTATAACGCGCTCTGATACTTGGGAGTGTCCTGGCGTGATGGGAAAAAGCAGAGGAAGACATAGCAGAGACCAACTTAAACCAGCCTAGTGAAGAAATACGTTTTTAAGTTTTTCTTAAACTGGGCTACACCCTGAGTGGAGCGCAGCTGGAGGGGAAGGGCGTTCCAGGCCCGGGCAGCCACCACAGATATGGACTGGCCCCCTAGCCTAGATCGCCTAAAGCGGGGGAGAGTCATCTTAAACTGAGAGGATGATCTAAGAGCTCGAGTGGGGACATAGAGAATGAATAGTTTCTTCTGATAGACAGGCCCTTGATCGTGAATTGCTCTAAACAAGAGCACCAGGGATTTAAACAGGATGCGCAGGGACACCGGAAGCCAGTGAAGACAATTCATTTGAGAGCGAGCGCTCTTCCATCTCGGGACATTAAACAAAAGTCGGACAGCGGCATTCTGGATAACCTGCAAGCGGTTGACCAGATAAGCAGGAATGCCACTAAACAGAGCGTTGGCATAATCCAGCCTTGCTAGGATGAGAGCTCGAGCAACAGTCTCTTTTGCCTCCCTGGGAAGCAACGGAAAAAATCTACGTAGCATTCTCAGGGTGGCAAAACAAGTCCCAGATAGCTTTTTAATATGGTCCTCAAATCTTAGGTCCTCACCAAACCAAATGCCAAGATTCTTCGCAGGACCTCCCATCACCTTGGGGCTAGGAGTGTTGGGTGGCCACAGTGAATCTTTGAAGCAAGGGGGAAAGGAATCATAGAAGAGAACCTCAGACTTGTCCTCATTGCATTTCAACTGAGCCATAGTCAGCCAGCGGAAAACAGAGGACAGACAAAGTTGGACTGCTGAGGTGTCTAGATGGTCGTCTGGCCAGGTAAACAACAGCTGGGTATCGTCAGCATATCCAATAATCTTAGCCCCGTACTGTTCCGCCAGATATACCAAGGGGGTGATGTAAATATTGAACAGTAGGGGACTAAGCTTGGATCCCTGGGGAACCCCAGTGAGAAGTGGTTTAGGCTCCGAGGCAAAAGGCTGTAGCCAGACCTGTTGAGACCTGTCCGTTAAAAACGAAGACAACCAGGCCAGGGCACGCCCCCCAATACCAATTGCAGACAGCCTGGCGAGGAGGAGGGCGTGCGGAACGGTGTCAAATGCGGCAGAGAGGTCCAGCAAAATCAGGACCGCTCTGCCGCCACCGTCCAAGCACTCCCGGATAGATTCTGCCATTTCAACCAAGGCTGTCTCCGTACTGTAGGCTGCCCTGAAACCTTATTGAGCTGGATGTAAAGCCTTAGAGGTCTCAACAAAGCTCTCAAGTTGACGAAAAAACACTTTTTCACAGATTTTGGCCAATGCTGGCAAAAGGGATATGGGACGATAATTCCCAGGCACAGCCACATTCAGCCCCGGCTTTTTTAAGAGCGGCAGAAGCTTTGCCTGTTTCCAGCCTGTAGGAACCTCTGCTGAGGATAGGGAAAGATTTACCAGCTGAGTGACCTCACTGCAGATAATACTAGCCACTTCTGCAAGTACCCGAGCCGGGCATGGATCTGAAGGAGAGCCCGATTTGAGGGACTGAAGAAGGGACAGTATGTCACCGTCTGCAACTAGCAAGAAGTCCGTGAACTGTTGGGTGTCATGATGGTATGGCAGAGGGGAGGGGTTATCCTCTAGGCTGGCTGTTGGCAATGCGGAAAGCAAGTCCTTCTGAATTTTAGCTATTTTGTTAGTGAAAAAATTAGACAGTTCCTCACACCATTGCATGGAGGACGGAAGTGTGGTTGAGTCAGCTTCCGGGGATAGGAAGCTTTTTACAATAGAGAAAATGTCCCTACTGTTATTATCAGCTTTAGCAATTCTCCCTGCGTAGTAATTCCCCTTGGCTGTCCTGATAGCGGCATAGTAGTTCTTTTGGGCAGTGTGTAGGGCGGATTTTGTCTCCGGGCTATACTCTCGTCTCCAAACCCGTTCCAGCTTTTTACATCCCAATTTCAGCTCCCTTAACTCGGGAGAGAACCAGGGTTGAGACGGGGTGCGACGGAGATTAGACAGAATAGTATGTTTCGTAGAGACATTAGCCGCCCGCAGCACCCACTGATTAAAGTCTATTACCGCTTCCCCTAGTTCAGATGGGAGCGTTGGGTGAGCTCCAGACAGAACCTGACCAAACGTATCCAGGTTGATCTTCTGAGGATAGCTCCTAGGAGGAGCAGTAGCAAATCTGCCTACACCCTCCACCTCCCAAGCAAACCTAATAAGATCGTGGTCAGACCACGTCACTTTCTGTAGATTTAATTCCTTGATGGGAAAATTGGAACAGACCAGGTCCAGAAGGTGGCCTCCAACATGAGTCAGAGAAACCACCCACTGTTTTAGCTGTGCTAGCTCGAAGACTTCCTCCAAACAGCGAGCCTCCGTTGAGAAAGAAACATCTAGATGGATATTGAGGTCGCCAACCAGCAGAAATTTCGGGAAGCTCCGAGCCCGCGCCAATACACACTCCTCCAAAGAGTGAATAAAGTCAATAAAGTGGCGGGCATTACCTGGAGGCCTATAGATCAGTGAACCACCCAAGGTGAAATGAGGATTAATAACAAGGGAGAAGTGAATGACCTCTCCATCAGCTACCAAATGAGACTGCCACCCCTCCTTGAATATAACAGCTAAACCGCCCCCTCTACCTGTGGTCCTGTCCACTCTAGCAATCTTAAAACCTCTGGGGACAGCGAGTTCCAAAATCGGAGCACACGTGTTGGTAAGCCACGTCTCCGTGATGAAAAGGAGCTCAAGCTGTCCATCCGCAAGTATTTCAAAGATATCCGCTGCGTGTTTCACCATAGACCTGGCATTGATTAACCCTGCCCTAATTGGCATAGGGCCGGGTGCACTGCCTGGTCTAGGAGGTAATAAGGGCTGGGGGAGAAAACCACAGTTGGAGCACTTCATAATCTCACAGTCCCACCCAGCCCGCAAACATGTACCCTCTCTAGCTGTGATATTTAGCTCCAAAAGGTCATTCCGTGAATACTTCATCCTACCATGCACAGTCCGACCAGAGAGAGGACGGACATGTTGGCTGGCCCTGGGCCCGTCCGAGGCACGGACGGGCACAGACGGGCCCTCCTTTGGCGCTCCTTCGGCGCGAGCCGCTGCGCGCCCGCTGCGCGAGACCGCTGCGCTCTGTGGGGCATTGTTATTTAAGGCCCAAGCCCCTCCCCGAGCTGGACCGCTAACTCCAGACCAGCCGGGGACCGGGACTCACCAAAGATGGCGCCCGACCTGGCCCTCCACAGCAATCGGCACGAGCAAGCCGCGGTGGAACGGGGCGCAGGGGAACCTGGAAGCAGCACAGAAGGTGTTAAAACGGTACAGTTAATTATAAAACATACATCACAATTATTAAATCAATTGAATGTAAAAATCTGGGTTTTAAAAATACGCTAATGAAATAATGCTGCAGAGAGCGAGTGGGCAGAAGAGAATCTCTCGCAGTCTGCCCGCCTTTCCCAAACGATATCACAAAGTGCTGCCACCACCTTGATCAGTCGCGAGGGCCCACAAGTCAGGTTCTATTTAAGGCCCAAGCCCCTCCCCGAGCTGGTCCGCTAACTCCAGACCAGCCGGGGACCGGGACTCACCAAAGATGGCGCCCGACCTGGCCCTCCACAGCAATCGGCACGAGCAAGCCGCGGTGGAACGGGGCGCAGGGGAACCGGGAAGCAGCACAGAGGGTGTTAAAACGGTACAGTTAATTATAAAACATACATCACAATTATTAAATCAATTGAATGTAAAAATCTGGGTTTTAAAAATACGCCAATGAAATAATGCTGCAGAGAGCGAGTGGGCAGAAGAGAATCTCTCGCAGTCTGCCTGCCTTTCCCGATATCAGAAAGTGCTGCCACCACCTTAATCAGTGACTGGGAAGATAATTTCCCCATATGCCGTCTTAGTTTCAAATACTTGGGTGTCTGGGTGGCACTCCACCCTGAGTTTACCTGGTCCCTTAATCTCAGGACCTTGACGTGGAAGGTTAAGGAGGCACTTGCCAAATGGCAAACTCTCCCGTTGAATGTAATAGGCTGTGTAGCCTTGAATAAGATGATGATCCTGCTGAGATTTATGTATATCTTCTAGAATTTGCCGACATCTATACCGCAGGTCTGGTTCTGTGTTCTTGATAGGGTCTTGTCCTCCTTTTTGTGGCATGGTTTTAGACCCTGTCTTGCTTTTGCCCATTGCCAATGGGCCACTTAAGACATGGTCTGGCCAACTTATACCTCCATTACAGTGCCTCCCAACTCCTGGTGATACACAACTGGCTTAATGTTGGCTGGTCAGACCCTGCTTACAGACTGGAACTCTCGCTTATGCCCAGCCAGCCCTCCCAACGAGCTCTTTGAGCAGTAGTTTTTTGTGTGATGAGGGACCGGCGCAGGAGGTGAAATATGAGTCTAGGGGTAGCGTTATGGATGGTTTGAAGTCTTTGTAGATAATGGGCTGGGATGCCGGTGTAGAGAGCGTTGCCAAAGTCCAATCTGTTTGTGATTAGGGCCTGTGTGTTGGTACGTCTGGTGTCCAGTGGAAGCCACTTAAAAGATTTTACATAACATGCGGAGGATATGGAAGCATGCGAAGGTGACGGCGTTGACCTGTAATTGAAAGTGACTGTAGGCATTTACCATATTGACAGAGAGATGTGTAATCACAATTTAAACCTGTAGTTCCTCAAATCGGTAAGATCTCTTCTAAATGAACAACTGTTCTGCTAACTGTTCTTTGTGTATTCTTCTGTAATCACTAATCAGGTGTCAAAGAAAAGGAATAATGTTAAATTAGACACCATGTCTCGTCTCTGGGACTCCGCTGGTGAATTCAGCGGCTTGTCAGAGTAAGAACAGAAGCTAACATCTAAGAACAGGTTAGGCCGGTATGAGAAGGAATCAAATGTTTACACTGAGGAACGGTATACACCGCTTAGAGTGGCTAAAACCGAAGCTATTAACTAAACCGTGAGAGAACTGAGAGAACGCCGTTCATTCAGAGCAAGAATATAACAACGTGAAAAGAAAAAATACAAATCTCCACAGTTCCGATTAAAGGAGTTGAGCACCTCAAAATGCATTCACATTATAAAGAAGATAAACCGAGAGATAATTTAATTTAAATATCTGTTTACTTTGAGTAAAGTTTAAAAGAAATAAATGGTAACATTACATTTCCGTTTGAAGCAGTATATCTTTTAAAAGTAAAAATGTAAATTCAAAGAAATTGTTTCGTGGAATAAATAATAAAAAATAATACTTTCGAAATCGATTACTAGTGAAAGGAGGTTGGTGTTGTTATGTCACTTAAGGTGTGTGCCTCATGTCTCAGGGGATGTAGCGAGAATAAATGTATACTAAATATTAAATTCAGCCCTTTCGAATGTTCCAGACGCCATGTTTGACACTCTTTGAATCACATACCGGCTCATAGACACCGCAAACTACGCTAGGCTTATATCTGGTAGACAAGGTCATTTACCCTTGTTAGTCCGCTTGACCCATCCTTCGGTGGACCCTTGACTCTTCCTTCGGATGTCCCCTCAACCCTGACAAAACTACAAAGATGCATCTATTGTTCCATGCATTGTTACTAAAAGTGGATATGAGTAAACAGGATTCCTGATTGTCCATCTCTAGTGGACGAAAATGCGTAAAGCTTCAGGTATCCTGAATTTAAATTGATCTGTTGATCACTACACTGTTTAGTCTGTTGGAAAGAAGACAGTGCAGATTAAAAATGACGATAACCTGCTTCATCAATCTTTGCTCCTCCATTGATTGCATCATTGTTTACAGGTGCAGCAACCAGGCGACCAAAAGACAGACAATTGCTGATGTTGTTACCATGCAGCCAGTGACGCAATGAGATGGAACCTGTCCCACAAGCATCATAGCTATCAACATTTTAAAACAACATCACCTCCCTCCACTAGAAACCTAGGGACGCCCAAGCGACATATACTCTCTTTCGTAGGGTTACCAGGATGACTCAATGTCACCAGGGACTCCTTACTACCAAGGTCACAATATTTAAGTCCTGAGATTTCCTTTTACAAATCTTCATAATCTGTTTGCCTAGCCCAATTAACATTAATAATGGGAATTAAGACTACGGATCTCAAAATTAATAAACTGTTGTATAAAACCCCTAAAACATGGCCTTTGTGCCCCGGGTGTCATGGATCTGTTAAAGAATAGTGAGTATCACGTTTTGTTTGAGTATTTAAAGTATTTATTAGAAACAAAATTAACACTCCAGGAGTCATAGAAAATTCTGACAAGAGGATCTCCTCAAATCGCCAGTGGAGACAAGCATCCCATGAAAAGGCAGGACCCAAATATATACCCTGCTACACACAGTTTCTAATATTGGTCGCATGACTACATGTTCACCAAGAATGCACGCAGGTGTTTTATCTGAGCTCGTAAGAATTAGTAGATGGCCCTGATGAGTAACAAAAATGTAAACAAGCTTGTGAGCAAGCATGCTGGTAAATTATTGTCCTGGGTGGCAGTCATCTGTTCACATTAACCCGTCGAAAAATATCAACCTAATAAGACATTTGGAATACTCGTACAACTCCTCATGTATGAAATATGTAAGAGTGGGTTCAACCTGTCAAAAAACACTGGACTATGCGAATTTTCGGTGGAATTATGTCTTACCCTATGTAATGCTCTATGTCAAATGGTTTTGTACTGTAACCTCCATTGCCCACCTTTTAAAAAACACAATGTGTAAAGCAGAAGTGAGGGGTTCTGATTAATGTGTACATGGCACAGGTGTACACGTGTGTGCACGGTGAGCAAGGTAAGCTGTCACCTCACTCAGCCTGGCAGCTGTGCACAGTCAGAATGTGGCAGGTGGGGCCTAGTCTTCAAAACTCTTCAATTGGGGACTGGAGCTAGGGATTAGGGGGAGCAACATGTTAATTAAAGGGAGAGACACCCTCAGGAAGGGCCCAATGACCTATCTCTGCTTCTTAGTAGCAGATCCACTTGAAAAGCTTTGGAGGAATGGGGCATGCCTGCCTAGAAGATTGGCTCAGAGTGTGATGTGCAGTACTTTTTGGTTTGAGCTACCAATTGCAATGCTATGAAAAATTAAGCTTGCAGGTTTTGTGGAATCGCTGCCAGGCTCAGTGAAGAGTGGACTCACTAGGGACCCTGTAATAAGGGGGCCACTGGAATTTCTTTGGACCGATCCTGTTGTGGTGCCTCACAGAGCAAACTCTTGCTATAGTACTGCATGGTTTGGCAGGTGCTGGGTGACTTGGGACTTCAGGCAAAGAGAGGGTGCTTTGAGGAAGACCCACAGGTCAGGACATTACTAGTGATAGGCATGAGAGCAAGCCCTGGCCCTTACAGCTAAACCAGCTCTTTATTTTCAGGCAGTACAGTTTGGAAATAGTGATCAAGAAATGCCTTTTTAGGTCGAGCCTAGACAGCGCATGCCGCAAGACCTGCAGTAAACAGAATATGGAGGGTAATTTCTCCTGCCACTTGCCATTGGTTAACTCTAGCATTGCTCTTCTTAGCTGGCTTATTGTTGGCTGGCGATCCGATACGTCACTTCCGTTTTGTAGGAAGCAGCACCGACCAACTACAGTTTAGGGATGTATGATGTAACAACGCGATCATTTAGATCGCAGTACATTACATCGCTGTTTTTACTTCTCAAGTCGTTACAACGACTTGCGCTGTAGGGCGGTGGACTTAGGTATAGTATGATTTACTATTCCAACTCCAGCCTACGTACAGTAGGGAAGGTGTTGGAATAGTAAATCACACTATTCCTTAGTGTAGAGTGCCCTCGAGTGCAAGTCGTGGTAATGACTTGCGTTGTAAAAGTAGGGATCTAAATGTACTGCAGTGTTTTGACCAAGTTGTTAAGGTCGTTTCCCACAGTTTAGTTATGCTGCTGTGCTGTTATCTTTTCGTTTAGGGACCACTTCCTTGTTAACTTTTGTGTTTGTGCGGCCTGGTTGCATGTTTTTTCTATTTCAACAAATTTTTATTAATGTTACTTATTCACTATGGCTGCTCTTCACAGTCACCACTATTTCCTTGTTAACTTTTATTTTCATGCGGCCCAACGCGGACCTGGTTGCATGTTTTTTTGTTTTATTTATTCACTATGGCGCCTCTTCACAGTTACCATTTACACAGCTTGAATTAGAGGGAGTAGTACACATTTAACAGCCACTTCAGTATCCGTAGGAGAGGAAAGGGAAGCCTCCCCAGCAGCTGAGGTAAGCCGCATAAAATAAGCTATGTTTCCGAGGCACTAACATGTGCTCTTGGAGCAGAAGTCTCTGTCTGTTCTTTTTAACCAGTACATTCATCAGCGAGGCACTCACAGGCACTCTTACTCTAGCTGTCTCTGTATGGTGCAAAAACACCCTTGCTTAACTGACCAGCACAACAGCAACAAAATGTTTTGGCCATGTCTTCAGCACTTTATCTAATCTACCTGCAACTGTCAAACTTGGTGGAATGTTAGCGTCTTACTCCTGCATACATCCCTCTGCCCCCACCATCAAACAACTGGACATCGTGCATTTTTATTTATACCTGCAAGCACCCGCAAAGTGTTTTTGGAATATCTTCAGACCTTTATCTAATCTCCCCACAGCAGAATAACTTGGTGGAATGCTAGCGTCTTACTACTGCATAAACCCCCCCTCACCCGCCATCGAACTCCTGGACATCGTGCATTTTTATTTATACCTGCAAGCACCCGCAAAGTGTTTTTGGAATATCTGCAGACCTTTATCTAATCTCCCCACAGCTGTATAACCTGGTGGAAAGTTGATGTCTTACTCACGCATACATCCCGTCAAACTCCCGGACATCGTGTATTTTTATTTATCTTTGCACAGCACATTCAAAATATTTTTGGGATGTGTTCAGCCCTTTCCCTTATATCTTTGTAGTTGCCTAACCTGGTGCAATGTTGGTTGTATTACTACCGGACATCGTGTATTTTTAATTATATCTGCATATAATTATATTTCAAAATTACAGCGTTCATCTCATCTCTTTCATCAACTAGGCACTAACAGGTGCTCTTAAAGCAGCATTCTCTGGAATATCATTTGGTCTCATGGGTGTACAAGCAAGGCAATATTCCCAATCTCTTCTAAGTAGATATACGCCAGAAACAGTGGTGCAATTTTAAGTGTTTCAAATCGAATGTGGTGAGTTGCTTTTGTGTTTTTTACAACTTAACAGGTTTCAAAGCACAAAAGTCGATAAACTCCCAGACAATGGCATTATATCTTGTTTGTGAAGTCCGGAGAGTGGAGAAGTGCTTGTTTCACGGCTTCTGAGTACTAACAGTAATGCATAACTTCTACTTTTACGGAGGCAGGAGGCTACAGAACGAATTCTGTGGTAACACTGTACCACCAGCCCTAGGCTGTACTACAACAGAGTGGAAAATAAATAGCTGTGGCATGTTTTAAAGGGTTATTTAAAAGGGTGGATACCTGGCAGCTTAAACTTTTTACCTTGCGCCATAGTTTACAACACAATGTTAAATGCATCCTGTTATTTGCTAAAAAAAATGCAAACAACAGCATTGCAAGGTTAAAAACTACTGGGGCGTAGAATTGAGGGGGCGGAATACTAACATGATAATGTGCTGAATGGCTAAACACTTATAAGGTCCCAAAGGTGAGACCTATTGGCTATGCCAAATGCTTGTTCTGTTACTAGGCGTGCTCTCTGCAAATAAAGCACTAACTCAAAGAAATATTGGTCTAAAATGAGTTCACTTTACGCACTGCAGGCACATGAAAACAGCTCTGTGCTGAGCTAGTTAAGCCCTTTATGATACGGCCCTTTGTTCACAATTTATCAAAATGTGGGTCCACTTAAGAACGTATTCGGGTACATTATATGCACACCTCGTCGGTGCCCATGTGCATAAAAGCACAAACTCAATATTTAGGTGAAGAGATTGTGTTAAAAAGGGTTCTGCATGATCTGTACTAGTGAACGCGTATGCTCACAGCTCATGAAGCTCCTGTACTATCTGCCACCTGTGCCTTCCTTTTGTGGGACAGGGCACCCAACCTGTGCACAAGTGTATATTTAGGTGCCGAACTGCACCCCACAAGAGTGAACAACTGTAGTGCTCTCACAACTTTTCGTTTGTACAAACTACATCTGTGCGAGCAAAACTCACACAAGGGACAGGTGAAGCACAATTGTGGTGCAATGCAGTCACCACATCCCCTGCAGTCGTGCGGCGCAGACACAAACCCCACCCCCAACTCCCCCCGTTCTTCATTCTGTGCATCTCAAGAACCCTTGCGAGTGCAGTCATCCAGCGCCGGTGCAGGCCTGTCCTTGGGCTGTAATGAGACACATTAGTTCTGCGCTGGTAGCTTTCAAGAGCCGTTCAATCACAAATCACCTTTCCAAGAATAGTTTACGATTCTCAAACTCCCCCTAGCAGATCGGACCCACCAATGACAGCACAGCTCGGAAGCAGCGAGCAAGGGTTGCCTCTTTCTGTTTCTGGAATGTGCTGCCTGAAAATAAAGCTCTGACTCAGAGAAATGCAGGGTTAACTGAATCCACCTTACACACTGAAGCAGCACTAACAAAAACAGGTGCCTGGCCCTCTGTAGATCCAGCAAAGCCCATCATGACATGCCCCCAATGTTGAATTATTCCTTTTAGGGATTTAATAAGACTTTCCTATCCTAACAGGCGCAATGTGTAGCTAGGAGAAAGAGAAGACACAGGCGCTTGGTATTTATGATGTAAGCACACACCACGTCCGTTTTCCTAGCTATACATTTGTATATGTTACGCACTGTGTGAAATACACCTGTTCAGGATAAGGGAATTGAATTCATTTAATCTAAGGAAACAGGTCATAGTCCACTTAAAAATGGGTCCCCTTAATTTCTAGTTCCCTCTTACACCACCAATGAGAACACAGGTCTTGCATGACCTTGTCTCACATAAAAACTAGGACTTGCAGACATTTCATTGCAGGACAATCACTGGAACACTCTGGACGCCGATGTTTAACCCGCAGTGATGGCGGTTATTTTACATTTTTATGGGGGGTGCCCCACCCAACCCCTGCTGCCCTCCCCAGTGTGCTACAGGCATTTTGCCATTTACAACTGCAGCGGCAGCAGCGCTGTTTAATTCAATGCTGCAGTGCGGGTGGCGATCTGTCTATCGGCATAATTAACGTGGGCCAAAGTCTGCACACCGAAACCTATGCGTGCTAAAAAAGAGAGAGCAATGCATTTACAAATGTTTGTGACACGCCCCTAGGGTCAGCACCACTACAGTAAGGCCACTGGAGACAGCTGCCTTATGGTGCCATCAAAGACACCGAGAACAGGGCGCTACGTTTCAACAAACGTTCTATAAAGCTTGTTGCCAGAAGACAGCGCCAAAATGGAAACAATATTTTAGCTGGAACTCCAAAACTTATCACAGACCACTAACTCTAACGCACCTATAAAAATATATATACTTAGGAGTGCTTAAATCTGGCACACACATCAAAATTGCACACTCATGTTTCATTAACTTATGCCAGGAGAAACTCGTTTACAAACACCAATTGTAATCCTTTGCAAATATAGTGTATCATAAGAAACCACTATTTCTTTTTTCCTAGTGTACTACTCATACATCACACCCCCAATTCAAATATGTGCGTCTGTCAAGCATTGCAATATCATTATGGTAAATAGGCGCCTTATCATGCTAGAGCTAGCACATCCATTAAAGAGGCTCAGGTACACGTCTGATAATAACAATCATACAACCAAGAAGAACATGGTGGTGCAAGGGTGCCAAACCGGTGATTCGTTTCTAGAAGGTTTCTTCTACAAACATGACGGACAACCTATGGTTTGCAAGAGTCCCAAAGCAAGCAATGGGAATGTAGGGAGGGCCAAAGCTGATTTAAAAAGGATACAAGCTCTGGCAAAGCCAAGAGGTCCCACCTGTGATACTTACTGGCTTTGCCAGTGCTTGTTTCCTTCCCCCCGATAGTTGTCCTGTGCGCGCACAGAGATGCTTCTGGCATCTTGCAATGATTTTTATTAAAGCAAAAGTAATATAATTTCAAGATGGCTGCCGTGAACATGTACACGTTTGCAGTCACCATCTTTAACTGATTTTAATTAAATCAAAAAATCTTTCCAAGATTGCCTTTCTGCACACTGTCATCATAATTTACAATTCGAAAATGGCCGCCAGCTATTTCAGAACGAGAAAAAAAAAGCATGGACAGTATGCAACACAAATGGGGATGATCGAGCAGCACAGCAACAGGGTCACAGAAATAATACATATATGTATTTTTTTAAGTGGAGAGCTGGGTCAGGGTGGAGGGAGCTGAGGGCTTGTGAGCAAATGGGCAAATGTCTGAGCAGCTCCCCAGCCCCTTCTAACAGAAAAAAAGTAATAAGTGGATGTGTCAGGCTCTCTGATGTTGGTGGCTCTAGAGCTGTGGACCTGCAACCCTCGAGGCCCTGAGGAATGAGCGGAAGGTAGGCAGTGGGTGGACACGGGAGCTCTACAAAGACTCACGTAAGCGGCCAACGGGGCAGATGGAAGTGCCCGGGGAAAATGTGGTGCGGCACTGGAGCTGTGAGGACCGGAACCGGCAAGAAGAAAAGCCTGGTGAGACCCAACTCTACATAGCCTCACCTAGAAGAGTGGTGAGCTAAACATACGTCAGTGGGCCTGGGCCTGAGCCAAAAAATCAAGCAGATCTATGCGAAAGAGACAGGGTCCCTTGCTCACTTTGCCACTGGATACAAGCTAGCCTGGCTGATAAGGGCTGTTAGCCAGAAACCGGTCCCAGGAAGCTTGTTTCTGGTCCAGGGAAGACATGGCTTGGCAGTTCGGGCTGGACTGTTCCCATGAGGCACAGGGTCAAGACTGATTTGCATATGGCTGTGTCTGAACTGGGGTGGTGAAGTGAGCTAAAGAACGATGATGGATTCAACCCAGATCTGTGACTGGGGGTGAGTGTCTGAAAAGTTTCAGCGCTCCGTCCATCATCTCCTTGTGTTTGCTTTGAGACCCAACTGTCACCTAAAAAGAGTGGTGAGCTAAACATACATCAGTGGGCCAGGGCCTGAGCCAAAGAATCAAGCAGATCTATGCGAAAGAAGAGACACGAAAACAACTGTTGAGAGTGGAGAAGCAGCAGCAAAAGAGTCAAGATGGTGGTACTGACAAAGCAGGATAGATGCCTCCAGAAACTGACAGGGTCCGACACTGGAATATTAAGAACATAGCACAAGGTATATATGGTAGGCTTTTACACACACACACACGCACACATACCTACCTACCTCTACCTCACGGAATGCGGCCCACTGCCTGTATAATGTGTGTTGTTAAGTTAGCTGGCAAAAAGCTATAGTTGCCTATAACCAGTCCTAAAAATGTTGCTAAAGATAGGTAATTAGAAGCGACTCGTATAGCCCAGTAAAGTGATGGGGTTCAGCTGAGACACCCGATCTACATTTGATGCTCAGCACAAGGAGGCCGATCAGTCCCTGGCCCAGTGATGGGTTCCATCCATCTCTCTGGTGACCTCATGCAATGATGTTTACATCCATTCTCGAACTGAGACAGATCTATACTGGCATGGCATTTGGAGCTGAAACACGCAGTACTTCAGGGGGTCTCTTTTTTCTAAACTCTGGAGACTGAGCTCTGCACTGATGTTATTCACTCCACTCAACATCTGGCAACAGAACAAACAGCTCACGAGTGCACTCGAAGCCAATGTCATCTCAGGTTCCAGGATAGCTTAAGAAGCTTAAGTTCCATTAAAATGTTGGGCGTTGCTGTGCTGTGATTAATCCACCTGCAGTGAGACATCTATTGCCGAAAGAACAAGGCTGTGTCCTTGAACATTTGAGCTCTCATCTGTAGTTATAGGTTATATTTGCGAACACTAAAAATGCCACTCACCGAGGCATGTAACCCTGTACTGTGGGTAACCACTTCCTCTCTGCCATTTCTGCGAATGGTTATAGTGTTACAAACACCTACAAACTGATGCCGAGCTCGTGGGAAAAAACTAAAAAAAGTCTTTGTTTGTGTATCAATTATTTTATTGGTAAAAATAAGAATTGAGAAATAACAGCAAATACCGTGACATGCAAGTCCAGCTTATATCCATATAGAGATATAAACTTTGATTATGATACGTGCACCAATAGCAAACAATATTTATATGTAACATGTAAGAGAGATCGAAAAGGAAAGAGAGGATAAGCTACCAAAGGAAGAAAGTAAAGAGAGGAAGGGAAGAAGGACAGAGAAAAAACAGAAGGGAAGAAAGACACAAACTACAAAGCAGGGAAGAAAGA
Organism: Lissotriton helveticus; assembly: GCF_964261635.1. Lineage (NCBI taxonomy): Eukaryota > Metazoa > Chordata > Amphibia > Caudata > Salamandridae > Lissotriton > Lissotriton helveticus. The sequence continues at coordinate 168,666,612 of NC_136067.1, read as the reverse complement.
GGGGAGTGGAGGGAGGGGCTGTGAGTAAAATGATGGTAATGAGGAAGAAGCAAGAGTAGAAGCGAACTATGGAGGGGGCATCTTGCAAAAAGGGGGACCGTATAAGAAGAACAGTATCTGCTTCGTCCATGAAATTGTAAATACATACCCCACATCACACCCAAAGCACACAAATGGCAGCATTGCTAAGGAAGGCTGCTGCTCTGACAGTGAGTATCACATCAACCCACGAAGAGTACAAAAAAGGCAACGTTGCTAGTGTGCTGCAATACGTTTTTGTATGATCTAGGGTGTTATTATAAGTCAATTTCAATTTCAAAGATGCTTTATTCGGTTTGTAAAAAAAATACAACCATATAGCAACATACACTTAAAAGAAATTTAACACAATACTAAATTAGGCTATCACAAAAACAATCTTACATAATAGCGCTCATAATAAAACATTTTAGCAGAACTAATAGTGCAATTTGGTCATTCAAATTTTAACTAAGATTTTAACAATCCTACGACCTTTAATTATGTACAAATATGCAATTTTAAAGTGCTAAGTATTGTCTCTAAATTAGTATATGTGCAAATTAGCAGTTCTAAAGTGCATATGCAATTAGCAGCACCTAGACTAACTATTAACTAAAAACGATGATAAAATGCAAATGATAAGCCAATCCTACAAAAAATGTAATATAGTAGCAGCAATTAGTCCAACAAACATATGTGTGCAAAATACAAGTACGTAATTCAGCAGCATCAAATTTAAAGTGCATAATACATTTAACAGCTGAGGGAATTCATATAATAATTGATTTTCTTGCAGAGATACATTTTAAAATATAAGTAGCCACATAAAAGCATACATCTGGGGACTCTAGGTTAAACACTAGTGTCATTGCTGTTTGTAGATGATGCGTATTATATTTTAAAAAGATGGGTTTCAAATAATATTTCCTTAAAAAGGTATAAAAAGTACAAGACAACATAAAGTGACATGTGCTCTGTTTTGATTTGCCATCACATGGGCATACACAAGTTCCAGGTTTTTTAGACACTGGAAAAGCCACAAGATGATGCACAATTCCTAGGCGAAGGCGGGTTAAAACAAATCGATGGGAGGGAATACTAACTGTTACAAAATAAGATTGGAAGCCTACATTAATATTATATTGTTGGTAAAAATTGTCATTCACTTGTCCTCTGCAGAGTAAGATGGTACTATATCCACAAAAAATGTTAGTTCCTTACCAGGCCTTTACTGCTGGGGCTATAAATGATTACATCTAATGTGGTCAAAAAATCAACAATGCTGCCATCCATTGGGAATCAATACAGGGCTCAACCACAGGCAGGAGCCGCAAAGGCCACCACCAGAACACATGCTAACACTTTACCAGGCTGCTCTGCTGACACTGGAAACAGAGGTACTAAAAGGCTTCGGCCCTCTCATAGAACTAGGTAATAATGCAAGGTCCACAAGAACAGCATGGTGCAGGAAAGTCCACCGATGGAGTCTCCCCCAAACTTACCACTTCCTCCCGAAATTAGGGTATTTTCTATTAAATTCCAAATATTATCATTATTATTGTTTGAAATTAATATTTGTGACTTGCAAAGAGACAGACACTTTTACATAGCCAGTAAACAAGTCATCAGACACCAATGAAACCTAGTTACTACGAACCAAAGAACGGAAAAGGGCTTCAAAACTTCCTGTTTTGCTACACGCTCTCTGTGGTTAAAACATTTATAAAGTTTTTGTTATTTCGTTGCTAGTGTCACTGCTCATGCTATATGCCAAGAATAAGACCAAACCAGTGTGGACAGGCCCTTCCCGAGCTGTCGCTTGAAGACAAATTCTACAGATACCAAGAGGCTATTCTAGGGCTTGGCAGGATGCCAAGTGCTGGATTGTTTATTGATCTGGCATGCTGTCAGCTTGGAAGCACCGCCTCTGTGTACTTCGAGTTTACTGTAGGACACACCTGTAAGCTGTGCCAAGTTGTATGGCGGGGCGGGGAGAGGCAGGGCTCTGTAAATTATAAATATAGTATCATCAACAACCACATGACCTCCACTTTGTGTGGGGTGGCTATGGGAGGTGGACCAGGATCTATATCAAGTATCTACGATCAAGTATGGGCCCGCGGCCAAGATGCAGAACACGGAGGCGTAGAATGAGACAGCACGAAGTGAACTAACGTGTGGAATCCCAACCATGTCACTCGAGCCTTAAGCAGGAATTCAATAGTTACAGCTTCAAGCCTATCAAGACTTACCTGCTGAGTGAGACGCGATGACTGGTGCTCATCGCAAACATGAGTTATAAACAGCTGAAGAGTTCTACCAGCGGCCATTCCACTGGTCTCTCTTAAGTACAACAATCCGACACACTCTCGCGCATTGAGGTGCATCTTTACTGGTTCTTTGCTCTTAAGACTTCCAGAGACGCACAGATTCTGTGATCACCACCGCCATCCATCACATTTCAGTTCTTCTATCATCTTGTCTGTGGTCCAGCCTCATCCTATCTATCTTCTGTATGCTCCGCATGAGACTTTGCTGGCGGATTCAACCCATCAGGGGATTGCGACCTAACTTGGTTCAGAGGTCGTGTCAGGTGGGCCTATACGATCACACCCGGTCATGGAACATTTTAATATTATACAATAGCAATTTTAGGAACTGTCTTTGGAGCTTTCATTGATGTACTTTGGGGAGATTGTAAGATATTATCCCAAAGATTCCATTGCTGAGTGGTGTTTCTGCTTTTTTTTAAATTTGATTTCTCACGCAATTTTGGCAAAAGAAGGTTGTCAGTAGATTATGAAGTAGAACAAAAGAATCTCAATTGATGAAGGTGTGCAAAAGACACAATGGATGAGAGACGAAATGAGGGCGGAATAATGCGTTACATTATAATTTACAAGTTTGCAATGACTTAATATTCACACAATTTCGAAAGAGCCAGCATTTACAAGTTTCCAGTAACATACGTCACCTTCATCAGTTCAGCCCATTTCTTTCACGTTCAGGAGATGGCTGCATCTGGGGAGCAGGAAATTAATTGTTTGGCAGCCTGTCAGAGAACTAAAAGCTTCCAAATAAATATATATTAATACCAGCCCTGTTTGGATTGACTTTTTTCGGGGGGCTCTCTCAAGAAAATTGAAAAAAGTGGGGCAGGGTGCATTTCATAGCATGGTTTGCAATATATATTGCTACAACGTTATAGGTTTTGCAAGCAGCTTTGTAGGGAAAATAATGCAATATGCCAATAGTTCAGTGTCTGTCACAGAATCCAGGAGTACTAGACCTTCATAACTGCTAATCATGCATGTGTCAGTGATGACAAAACTGTGCACATGATACTAAACGTAGGGTGTACAGCAGGCAACTATATTAATGCAACAGAACAAGATGGCGATAATATCAAAAGTCCAATGCCAGGACGCGTCACCACCTTAAAATGCTTTGCTATGACATATTGTTCACGACTATACACTTTTTCAAACATAAACACGTTTACACCATCGTAAAACACACCAACAGAATTGATGCAAAAAGCCAGGGATTACAATAGGAAAAGAACTGTCGCACACACAGTAAAAACCTCTGGAAGGAATTTCACCAAACATGGATGAGAGGAAACAGCCGACCTTTAGGCTTGGCCAATGCTTGATGTATATTTGCTAACAAAAAAACTGAGCGTACAGGAAGAGGCAGAGGAAACGATGAATGAATGGAGTGACATGGAGAGCGTGGAGGGCAGGGATTTGTAGGAGCGAAGCAGCACACAGAGAGAAAAAGAAAACACATGCAAAAGGAAAAAGTAGTTCTCTGATGTCAAGAGTGGAAGGATACGGTTCACCAATCTAAAGGATGATAAATAAACTATGATCCAGGGCAGGAACAAACAGAAGAAGATGCAAAAATGCCACTGAATAAGAAGCAATCAAATAATGGTAACATAAAAGCCAGCCAATGGTAAGCAGAGATTCAGATGCAGGACCCTGCCCTGTGTAAAGAAGTCCAAAGGTATATAGTAGTAGAATTAAGTATTTATTATAGTAAGGATCCCATCCATAGGATAAGCAGTCACCAGCAGTACAGTCCAAGATCAACTGTCTAGATACTCCAAACATAACAAGCATAGAACCTGTTCAGAACATTCTTTTGCATGTGCCTACCTAGCAACAGGCTGCATAGCCAGGATGTCACACATCTCCTTCCTTATAACAAATAAGATTAAACAGAAAATATTATTTTACAAAGTCATTAAAACGAGTTGGTGTACGTGTGATTCTTGAAGATTTCCTCGCGATGACAGGACCAACCACAGCTCGATGAGAAGAAGTAGTTGTTGAAGATTTCTTTGAGATGACAGGACTTCTCACGGGGTGATGAGATGATGTACCTGTAGGTGAAGAACTTGATACTGGAGATTTGGAATTGTCAACAAAGTCTTTTCTGATCACTACAACCCTGTTCAAGTTCCAAATGCGATGATCAGATGTTTTGACAGCATTGCCTAAAACTTTGATGACCTGAATAGGTTTCAAAAATGAAGCAGATAACATCTTGTTCTTTTTACACGGATTTTTTATAAGGACCCAATCACCCACATGTACCACCGTGTTTTTCACAGAATTTCTTAAATCATGAATCCTTTTCCTATCTTGTAGTTTTCTCTCCTGAGCTGCTTTCCACTCCTCAGTATCAGTTGAACCTTTCAGATGTAAATCATTAACCCAGGGTGGGGTAACCAAAGAGTTGGGACGTCTACATCTGAAAAGCTCAAAGGGTGTTTTTCCTGTAGTGGCATGTGGTGATAACCTGTAAAGCTTAACCTTTTCAAAAATATCTGATTTCCAATCTGAACCTGCAGATTTAGACATCCTAATTGTCTCCTTGAGCACGCGGTTAAATCTCTCCACGGTGCCATTCGTCTCTGGGTGGTACAGAGAAGATTTTTTATGTTTAACACCATGTTTAGACAAGAATAACTCCATCTCCTTAGAGACAAGTTGAGTTCCATTGTCTGTCAAAATGATGTTGGGAATACCTTCCCTAGCAAAAAGTTTCTCCAAAAATAGTATCACATGCTTGGATTCTATGCCACGAGTGATGGCAACTTCAGGCCACCTAGAAAAGAAATCTACTAAAACTAGAACATACCATTCAGATCCTGCAGAGTATATAGGCCCAAGGATGTCCAGACCAACTTCTTCCCACGGATTGTTTGGAAGTGTTCTAATAACCATGGGCTGAATTCTGGGTTTTGCTACCTTCTCACTCAAAGCACACTCCATGCAATCTCTAACTTTCCTTTCGATTTCTAAATCCATGCTGGGCCACCAGTATGACATCCTCAGATTCTCTTTTGTCTTTGAAATGCCCATATGTCCACAATGAGCTAACGAAATGAGCTCACCTCTAATAGAAGTCGGAGGAACCAACCTAGTACCTCTAACCAGTAACCCATCATACTCAGATAATTGATCCTTAACATGCCAAAACTTTTCTAATACGTCACCACCTTTTGGCTTATCCTTCCATCCAATCTTGATCAATCTCAAAATTTCCATTAGGGCTAAATCTTCTCGTGAAGCCTCTAACCATTTACACTTATCAATGACACCTTCACTAACTGAACAAACCATTTCATCTTCACCTTCTAAATCATCTTCTAGATCTAAATCTTCTTGAGAGACAAGACGAGATAAAGCATCAGCTACCTTATTTTCGACACCTGGTAAATATCTAACTTCAAAGTTGTAATCTTGTAAACCTACCACCCATCTTGTGATTCTACTGGAAACAGCATCTATTCCTTTGGTTTTTAAGATTTCGCATAATGGTTTGTGGTCAGTTCTCACTTCAAAATTACTTCCCCACAAAAAATTCTTTAATTTCTTTACTGCCCAAAAAACTGCTAGTGCTTCACGCTCTACTACAGAATATCTTAGCTCTGGACCTCTCAAACTCCTTGACAAAAACAAAATGACTACTTCATTCCCTTCAATCTTTTGCGTTAAAACCGCCCCTAATCCTTTTAAACTTGCATCTGTTATTAGAACCGATTTCCTTTCAGGATCAAAACTATTTAATTTGGGAGCATTGTTCAACTTTTCTTTAAGCGCAATGAATTCTTTTTCACAATCATCACTCCATACAAAGTCAGATCCCTTTTTTAATAACGATCTCATGCTAGCACAGAGTGAGGCAAAACCACATATAAATTTGTTATAGTACTCAGCCATACCTAAAAAACTAATCAATTCCTCCTTGTTTTTAGGGGAAGACATCTTCATCATAGTGTTAATTAGACCAGCTTTTGGTGAAATGCCACCTTCTGAGATTGTGTGTCCTAAATAATCTATGGAGTCTTTCCTGAATTTACACTTTTCTAATTTCACTGTTAGACCGGCTTCACACAAACGTTGTAAAACTCCAATCAGTCTCAGATCGTGCTCTTTATCACAACTTCCAAAGATCAGGATGTCATCTTGATACACCCTCACACCTTCCAAACCTTTCAAAACACCCTCCAAAGCTCTTTGAAAAACTGAGGCAGCTGATACTAGCCCAAAGGGAAGCCTCACAAAGCGAAAAGTGCCAAATGGTGTTACAAATGCAGTCAAATCTTTTGAGTCTTCATCAAGCTTTATCTGGTGATAGGCGGATCTTAAATCCACTGTACTAAAGACCTTTGCACCTTTTAATAACATTAACATATCTGCAATTTTGGGCAAAGGGTAGTGATCTACTACCACATTTTTGTTTAACTCTCTAAGGTCTATGCACAAACGAAGAGAGCCATCCGATTTCTTGGCGGCCACAATTGGTGCGACCCATTGGGTTGCTTCAACTTCTTCTATGATGCCCTCCTTAACTAATTTCTCTAATTCCATTTTAACTTGATCCCTAACAGTAACGGGAATAGTACGTACTTTACTACAAACAGGTATGGTGTCCTTCTTCAACTTAATGTGATGATCATAGTTTTTCAAACAACCCAACTTTTCAGTAAAGACAGTAGGAAAATCTTTTCTTAATTTATCTGAAAAGGACTCATCACAATTTTGGTTTATGTTGATTGAATCAGTGTTAACAAAGGGAAACTCTTTTAAGATGATGGGGGGAGAGGAATTGGGATCTAGTATTACTCCTAAATCTTTTTGAACAAACCAACTCAAGATATTGTCTCCTTTTTGTGAAATATAAATTTTTGAGTTGGCAAGTCTCCCTTTATAATTAATGTTTCCTAAGAAGTATCCTAAAATCTCTATGGGCTTCCTACCATATGCAAGTGGTTTTATATCTGGACGAAACATTTTTATTTTACCTTGTAAATACCTGAGATAAAATTCTTTTGCTACAATGGTGATCTTGGCACCTGAATCAAATAATACTTTTACCGGATGACCATTGACCAAAATTTCATCAATAGGACAACTCTTTGGTTGTGGACCAAAAACTACTTGAACCAAAACTTGACCACAATCAACATTCTCATCATTTTCATAATAATCATTTGTGTCATTAAAGTCATAATAAATTTCATTAACTTTGCCTTTGTAATCCCTTCCCTTGCAAACAATAGTAAAATGTCCCTTTCTTTTGCACTTGCTACAGGTAGCTTTCCATCCAGGGCATTGTCTATCGTTTGCAAAATGACCCATTTTGCCACATCTATAACATTTCACTTGTGTAAAATCAAACTTTTTATCTGGTCTAGTATTGAGGGTTTTGTTGGTAGTTACATCCCTCGTATTACCTTTCTGCCCAGCATTATCCCTAGTTGTATTCGGAGTCTTGACAATATTAACAGTGCTACTGTTCCTACTTTCCCCATTCTTTTTTATGACTTCTACACATTTAATAGAATGTTCAATCCTTTTGGCTATGGTGATCACATCATCTAAATCAGGTTCATCTTTTTGCCATAGTTCTTCTCTAACACGTTCAATGCTACAACCTAGCATGAACTGATCCCTTATTCTTTCGTCAGTAGAGGCAGCAAACTTGCAAGATGAAGCTAATTTTCTTAGCGTAGTTATGTAATTCTCTATGCTTTCCTCCTCAAGTTGCAATCTGCGACCAAAATGATACCTCTCTAATATAGTAGACACCTTCGGAAGGTAATGTTTATCTAACATAGCTATGCAAATTTCATATTCGTTAAGATTCCTATCTTGTATCTCTGGGAGATGATCGAATACTTCCTGGCCCTCTGTGCCTAAACAGTGTAATAATAAAGCTGTTTTCCTTTCTGCGCTTAAGTTAGCCCCACAGACTTTTGCATATCTTTCAAACACTTTGCACCACTTTTTCCACCTAATCGGAGGATCTCCTGGATTTTGTAAAAAGAAGGGTGGAGCAGTGACATTCTGCATTATGTGTATACTAATATAGAGGCTATATGAGAAAAGATAAAATGCAGGGTTATGCAAACATTCTGGAAAAAATGCAGGGTTATGCAAACATTCTGGAAGAAGGTTACCACATTCAAAGAATAATTTCTTCCCTTCTTCTTTTTTTTTTTTTTTTTATAGCAGTCTCAGTGTCATTATCCTGCAGAAACCATAGTTAGAACGCTTTAAGAGGTCAAAAACGAGTTAAATGGAAAGTTTGGTGAATCTGCAATTCTCCCTTTTTTTTTTTTGAGTAAAAATCGTCTATGACGAATCTGTATATTTGAAGACGAAGTTGCCGTGTCACTGTGGAAGCCGCGTCATGACGCTCCTTGTCCGTGAGTGAGTAATGGTGCCCTCTGTTGCTAGAGTGCTGCTGCAGTGAGCGAACGCCGCGCTCGAGAAGGAAAATGCGGTGAGCCTTTTTTTTTTTTTTTTTTAAAAGATGCAGTAGTGGCTGCTGATGTTAGGCTGGGGACGCTGGGAGACTTGAGTATGTCTCAGAGATGTGTCGCAGTGGCAGCTTGAAGAGCGCTGAGTAAACGCGCTGTGTCGGGATGAGCCGGCAGACAAACGTGTGTTGTGAAAACGCGCTGTACCCCAATGCGTGCTGGCAGATCAAAACGCTGGCAGGTTGAGGTGTCCACGCTGCGTACAGTGCAGCACAGTGTGTCAGCCGAAGTTAGAGAAAAAAAATTTTCAAAGAGACACACTGATGAAACACACGATGCGTCAGATCCAGTCAATACAAACCAGGGGAAATAGCGCTTCTCTTTCAAAAAAATTTCTAAACAGCGCTGTGTAGACCGCCAAACATGCCACAAAGCAAAATTGTCTCTAAAAATACCCAGCAGCCCTGAGCAGCTTCAAGTTTTGCAGTGAAATGGAACAAAGAAGCACTGTACCTTTTTTTTTTTTAAAGTTTCAAAATGTTGTCCTTGTGTCCTTGTTGGGATCCTTTCCTCAATTCTTCATAAATCCCATCCTGTCGCCAAATGTAAAGAAGTCCAAAGGTATATAGTAGTAGAATTAAGTATTTATTATAGTAAGGATCCCATCCATAGGATAAGCAGTCACCAGCAGTACAGTCCAAGATCAACTGTCTAGATACTCCAAACATAACAAGCATAGAACCTGTTCAGAACATTCTTTTGCATGTGCCTACCTAGCAACAGGCTGCATAGCCAGGATGTCACACCCTGCTGTAGAGATAGATGATCCTTACGAACAAGAAGCCTGATTGGAGTGCAAATGCTCAGGCTCAGAAGCTATGAGTACCACACTCCACTCGTCTAGCCCAGGGTAATCAAGATGATTTGGGCCCAGCCTTTTCTGAGCTTCTTCAGAACCTAAGATAGGCGAGGGATTGGCAGAAGGGGTACAGGAGACACTTGCTTCATTCCAGCAGGAATACATCTCCCCACAAACTCCAATGCACAAACTTGCTGACATTGCACATTCCCACCAGTGGGATGTAGTTGTACCCAGGGCTCCCCCTGTGATGAAGATGCCCTGCACCACTCATCATGGAGACACCACTCGTGATCTGCTAGAGGATACCTGCTCTGTTAATCCACTCTGCCGTTCAGAGACCCTACCAGATGGTTGGTAACCAGGAAGTTCTGTTGCTCCAGCTACTTCAGAGAGGAAAAGCCTCCTAGTATTGGGTTCAGTAGTGTTGTCCGTGAGGACCTGCACCAGCCCCCCATCCCACATTGGATTGCAATAAGTGCTTTAGGGCCAGATGGATAGCCCGAAATCCAGAAGCTGTTTTGGAGTAGGTTCTCCTCTAGAGACAGAGTCCTCTGATTTTAACCCTCATTATGTGACCCCCCCCCCAAACCAGCAGTGACGTGTCTGTTATAATTGTGAGCTCTGGGTGGGGAAAGAAGAGTGGCCATACCCACTGGTGACTGTAATCCCAAAGAGCATGCAGTGACTCAGCTGTCTTTCAATCTTTCAAGTGCCAAGTCTTTTTTCCCCCAAACAGCATCCAACAGCCACCACTGCAGATCCTGAGCCATCTCCCTTTAGACCCGAATGGAGTGGCCAATAGGAAGACAAACAAACTGAAAGTGTTCTTGGTCCACTCTGCATTGCAGGTAACACCTGTGGGACTGCAGAAATAGTACTCAGTCTTCTGGGTCAGAGAAAAGAGAATCTTAGCCAGCATGAGCATTTCGAATATGTCCTTGCTCTCAAAAGCATTCAACTGGGCAGAGGTCAAAAATTGCCTGAGGCCCCTTACCTTTCTCCAGATGAGGGAGTAGCTTGATTGGCATCCCGCACCTTTCTCCGAGTACAATACCCATTCAGTGGCACCGCTGGAGAGTAAAAGATTTACTTCATACATCAGCATTTTTAAGTGCTCTTCAAAATTAATTCTGGCATGGAAAGAATGGGGGGAAAGAGGAAAGGAAGGGTAGGGATTAACCCTTTGAATAATCTGTAAAACCCATTTGTGTAAATTGGTCTTCAACCGGTAAGGAAATGCTAAATACTGCCACCCACCGGGCTGACAAGTGCTGTTGTGGACAAATAAAAGCAGCTTTGTGGCTGTTGCAATGGGGAAGGAGGAATTGGCAGACTGTTGTCCTCTGTGGAGTCTCCCGGTGCCATGTCTGCGGCCCAAAAAAGGCTGGACGATCTGCTGTACCACTGGTACAGAAGGCTGTCTTTGCCTATTGGTCAGCTCCTGGAAGAGCCTTGGTATTTCCTGAAATGATGGGAAGACTGTTTCACTGGTAACTGTAATTCCAAGGAGCATGCAGTGACTCAGCTGTCTTTCAATCTTTCAAGCGTCAAGTCTTTTTCCCCCCAAAAAGAGTGTATCTATCAAAGGCCATATCCTTTAGGGACGACTGCATGTCACCAGAAAATCCAGATCATCCCATCCATCCATGTATCGGAAGCACAACACTGGTGCCTACAGTCCTGCTAAGGTAATCTGTAGATTCCATGTCTGCAACGCTGACACACTTTGCTGCAACGTGATCATTGTGTATTATCTGAACCAGAGTAGATCTTCTTTTGGGACTGTCGATAAGATTCGCTGACCATGTCTCACAGAGCATTTGTGTACCTGCCCAGCAAACAAATCACATTTATAGACCTAAGGGCCAGGCTTGTGAGGGAAAACATCCTGTTATCAAAAGTGACAATCGTTTTGGATTCCCTACCTGGATGAGTTGTCAGGAAGGAACTGTAATTTACCTTTCTGTACCACTGAATAGCCCTGTTTTATGATTATGTGCTAAGCAAATGACTTCTAAGATACTTTCTACTGAACTGTATACTGTGCTGTTTAACACAAACTCAATAAAACAGATTTTCTTTAAAAATGTACTGTAAGTGGCCTTACTAACTGAGGTTTGCACAATTAGACTCTCTGGTGTAGGATGCTTAGTTAGGAAGTCTGGATCACCGGGAGCAGGCCCAAGTCACTGAGCTATGGGACGGATAGCAGGCAGCCAAAAACAAGGTTTGGACCATGTAGCCATCAAGGTGTCAGTGAGAATATCATTAAATGGTAACAAGAACTCTGACAACATCGTCCTTGTAAGGTTTCTGTCAGAATATTTGTTTTTGCCTCAATCAAGGGTAGCTAAAAATGTAGCACCCCAACTGCCCTCCTTACCACCTATGCATATGAGGCACTTTCTTCCATTCGTGGTCAATATGGCAAGTCAAGCTCCAGTTCAAGGGAGGTATCTAACCCACTTGCATCTTGTACATCTAAGCATGAAGCATCATCAGTATAGTGAGGTGGGAGTAAACCATCATCCTCCTCATCATCAGTGTCCTGGGGGAGCCCGTGTGTCTTGTACAGGGTTAGTCAACTCCATTTCAGGAGAGGTGTCTAATCCACATGCATCATGTAAATCTAAGTTTAAAGCATCATCAGTATAGTGCGGGGGTAAACCATCACCATCATCCTCCTCATCATCATCAGTGTCCTGGGGAGCGCGTGTGTCTCTGGTACAGGGTTACAGTCAGCTCCATTTCAGGAGAGGTGTCTAATCCACTTGCATCTTGTAAATCTGAGTTTAAAGCATCATCAGTATAGTGCGGGGGTAAACCATCACCATCGTCATCCTTCTCATAATCATCATCAGTGTCCTGGGGGAGCCCGTGTATCTGGTACAGGGTTACAGGCAGCTCCATTTCAGGAGAGGTGTCTAATCCACTTGCATCTTGTAAATCTAAGTTTAAAGCATCATCAGTATAGGCCGGGGTTAAACCATCATCATCCTTCTCATCATCATCATCAGTGTCCTGGGGGAGCCCGTGTATCTGGTACAGGGTTACAGTCAGCTCCATTTCAGGAGAGGTGTCTAATCCACTTGCATCTTGTAAATCTAAGTTTAAAGCATCATCAGTATAGTGCGGGGGTAAACCATCATCATCCTCCTCATCATCATCATCATCAGTGTCCTGGGGGAGCCCGGGTGTCTCTGGTACAGGGTTACAGTCAGCTCCATTTCAGGAGAGGTGTCTAATCCACTTGCATCTTGTAAATCTAAGTTTAAAGCATCATCAGTATAGTGCGGGGGTAAACCATCATCATCTTTCTCATCATCATCATCATCATCAGTGTCCTGGGGGCGCCCGTGTATCTGGTACAGGGTTACAGTCAGCTCCATTTCAGGAGAGGTGTCTAATCCACTTGCATCTTGTAAATCTGAGTTTAAAGCATCATCAGTATAGTGCGGGGGTAAACCATCATCCTCCTCATTATCAGTGTCCTGGGGGAGCCTGTGTGACTCTGGTACAGGGTTACAGTCAGCTAAATTTCAGGAGAGGTGTCTAATCCACTTGCATCTTGTAAATCTAAGTTTAAAGCATCATCAGTATAGTGTGGGGGTAAACCATCATCATCCTACTCATCATCATCATCAGTGTCCTGGGGGAGCTCGTGTGTATCTGGTGCAGGGTTACAGTCAGCTCCATTTCAGGAGAGGTGTCTAATCCACTTGCATCTTGTAAATCTAAGTTTAAAGCATCATCAGTATAGTGCGGGGGTAAACCATCATCATCCTCCTCATCATCATCATCATCATCAGTGTCCTGGGGGAGCTCGTGTGTATCTGGTACAGGGTTACAGTCAGCTCCATTTCAGGAGAGGTGTCTAATCCACTTGCATCTTGTAAATCTGAGTTTAAAGCATCATCAGTATAGTGCGGGGGTAAACCATCATCCTCCTCCTCATCATCATCATCAGTGCCCTGGGGTCCCGTGAGTGTCTCTGGTACAGGGATAGAGTCAGAGCCAACAAAAGAATGGAGCCTCTGCTGATAGTTGCGTAGTGGTAGAGGCACTGGTTAGAGTCAGGCTGCATAATGACAGGTTGTGCTTTCGTGATCTCCTAGTGTAACATCGACATCATTCAGGTTCAGGATGACATCATTTCAGAGTACGACATTGGCAGTGTAGAGTCGCCGCTCTAGTTGTTCACGCTACATGAAGACGTAGCGTGAACGGCGGCCATCTTTGGGATCGCGCGTCTCGAGCGCGATTCATTCCGGCGCCGGAGCAGTGTGCACTCAACACGCTCGGCGCTCTGTGTGCCTTGATACTTTATTAAATAAACGTATATGCAACCTCATAAAGGTCTCTGTCTTCCCTATAAACAGCAACTTTACAATGGCGACGAGGTGAACGGGACACCGACGAGGACCCACAAAAGAAAAAAAAAGGGAAAACAGAACCCTGGCCATCTCTCCACGGCAAAGATGAGTGGTAGGTGCACAGCACTGGTTAATTAGAGATTGATTAAGAAGTTGGGCTGGAAAGGGTGCACTCGAGGGTAGTGTGACCGTCGCACACTTCGAAATATCAATGGAAATGTGTAAGCAAAAGAATTGCAGTTACATCCCCTCATGGAGGCACTCCTGGACGTTCATAGAAATGACTCTATTGTTTTTCAGAATTCAGATTTATTCCATATTTGATTTGAACATTGTAGAAAAGTTTTCAGTGTTTCATAAATTTGCAGATATTTACATCATATCCATGCGATGAACAACCATATTTCTCCAATGCATTTCGGGCTACACGCCCTTTATCAAGGAGAAGCTAACAAGAAGAAAAAATGAGCCCGAATCAGGGTGGAGGAATGAAACAAGACAGTCAAGTAACAATATGCTTAGTGCCGATCAAGAAGTGAGGTGACGTGACAGACAGCGTGATGAAAAAATAACCTACGGCGGTGTACTAACGCGACAAGCGCGTGTGAAGGTTAATAATCAGATAAGGTCGTGTGGGGGATAACATAAACCGTATTCAATAGGGGGAGGTCATTAAAGTATACAAAACGCGGCGACCGCGTGTGAAGATTAGTTGAAATCATTGCAGCTTGTAACCGCGATAAGCACGTGTGAAGATTAATTATCCTGCGGGGTCGTGAAGGAGACGTAAGCTCCCCTGGTGAATTACTTACTTGGTGCTGGACGCCGTGGCGGTCTTAAAAGATAACGCGACGGTCTGGAGATGCAAAGAGATGCATCGGGGGTTGCATACATAAGTAAGAACATAAAAAACGGACTGGTGAATTTAACAATGGTGGCCATCTTGGAATGGGGAATAAAACAGAAAAACTAAAGACGGACTAATACAGATGGAAATATAATGAAAGACATTAAAAATACAATAAAATAAAGTGAGAGATTAGAATAGAGAGCAAAGCACAATAGTGAATAGTAGTTACAAATAGCAGCTATATTCTGTACGATCATTAAGACCATGGGGCTTAAGGGTCTGTAGGCGGAAAGTCCATTCTAGTTCTTTCTGCAGTAGTAGCTTGCGATTGTCAGTTCCTTCTTTGCGTGGGACACATTCAAGAACAGTAAACTGGAGTTGTGCAATGGTGTGGTGGAATTCTTGAAAGTGTGTGGCAACATTTGATTTCTCATTTTTGGTTCGTATGTTGGACTTATGTTCGTTGATGCGAACCTTGATTTTTCTTTCAGTCATGCCAACATAGAGTTTACCGCATGGGCATTTTAGGGCATAGATGAGATTTGTGGAATCACAAGTTGCGTTTACTCGCAATTTGATGGAGGTCCCCTTCATAGGATGTTTGATTTCATTACCTTTCATGACGCAATTACAGTTGTTACAGTTGTGACATGGTTGAGTCCCTTTAAATTTTTGTGGAACTGTAGGTGATGAGGAAAGGATTTCTTTGATATTCTTACCTCGAGTGTAAGCAAACAGTGGAGGGCTATCAAAGATATTCCGGAAGTCTGGTTCCATCTGGAGAATGGGCCAATGGTTTAGAATGATTCTTTTAAAACTGTTGCTAGCTGTTGAAAATTTAGAGACTAGAACCATGCGTTGAGTGGGAGGTTTGGTCTTTTTGACTTGACTTTGAGGTCTAGTAATGTTGGCAACGCGAGTCTCAGCGTCATTGATAATTGTTTGGGGGTATCCTCTCTCAAGGAACCGTTGGTGCATTTCCTTAATTCGATGAGTGTATGTGTCCTGTTCCGACACAATGCGTTTAATGCGCAACATTTGTGAGTAGGGTAAATGTTTTTTAAGAGACCCTTGATGGAAGCTTTGAAAGTGAAGTGTGTTATTGCGATCGGTTGTTTTTCGATGCAAATCTGTAATGATGGACTGGTTCCAGATTTTAACTTGGACGTCCAAGAATGAGATTTCTGTGCTACTTGTTACCCATGAAAGGAAGATTCTTGGATCCTTGGTGTTGAGGTCCGTGAGCGCTACAATGAGTTCTTCTTCTGAACTAGCCCATAGTTTAGAATGATTCTTTTAAAACTGTTGCTAGCTGTTGAAAATTTAGAGACTAGAACCATGCGTTGAGTGGGAGGTTTGGTCTTTTTGACTAGACTTTGAGGTCTAGTAATGTTGGCAACGCGAGTCTCAGCGTCATTGATAATTGTTTGGGGGTATCCTCTCTCAAGGAACCGTTGGTGCATTTCCTTAATTCGATGAGTGTATGTGTCCTGTTCCGACACAATGCGTTTAATGCGCAACATTTGTGAGTAGGGTAAATGTTTTTTAAGAGACCCTTGATGGAAGCTTTGAAAGTGAAGTGTGTTATTGCGATCGGTTGTTTTTCGATGCAAATCTGTAATGATGGACTGGTTCCAGATTTTAACTTGGACGTCCAAGAATGAGATTTCTGTGCTACTTGTTACCCATGAAAGGAAGATTCTTGGATCCTTGGTGTTGAGGTCCGTGAGCGCTACAATGAGTTCTTCTTCTGAACTAGACCATAGGAAAAAAAGATCGTCTATGTATCTTACATACATTCTCAGTTTGCCTTGAAATTTGGGATTCTCATATATATAGTTTTTTTCAAAGTTCTCCATATATATATTCGCGTACGTTGGAGCCGCGCAGTTTCCCATGGCCATTCCTGTGAGCTGGAGGTACCATTTACCCTACTCACAAATGTTGCGCATTAAACGCATTGTGTCGGAACAGGACACATACACTCATCGAATTAAGGAAATGCACCAACGGTTCCTTGAGAGAGGATACCCCCAAACAATTATCAATGACGCTGAGACTCGCGTTGCCAACATTACTAGACCTCAAAGTCTAGTCAAAAAGACCAAACCTCCCACTCAAAACATGGTTCTAGTCTCTAAATTTTCAACAGCTAGCAACAGTTTTAAAAGAATCATTCTAAACCATTGGCCCATTCTCCAGATGGAACCAGACTTCCGGAACATCTTTGATAGCCCTCCACTGTTTGCTTACACTCGAGGTAAGAATATCAAAGAAATCCTTTCCTCATCACCTACAGTTCCACAAAAATTTAAAGGGACTCAACCATGTCACAACTGTAACAACTGTAATTGCGTCATGAAAGGTAATGAAATCAAACATCCTATGAAGGGGACCTCCATCAAATTGCGAGTAAACGCAACTTGTGATTCCACAAATCTCATCTATGCCCTAAAATGCCCATGCGGTAAACTCTATGTTGGCATGACTGAAAGAAAAATCAAGGTTCGCATCAACGAACATAAGTCCAACATACGAACCAAAAATGAGAAATCAAATGTTGCCACACACTTTCAAGAATTCCACCACACCATTGCACAACTCCAGTTTACTGTTCTTGAATGTGTCCCACGCAAAGAAGGAACTGACAATCGCAAGCTACTACTGCAGAAAGAACTAGAATGGACTTTCCGCCTACAGACCCTTAAGCCCTATGGTCTTAATGATCGTACAGAATATAGCTGCTATTTGTAACTACTATTCACTATTGTGCTTTGCTCTCTATTCTAATCTCTCACTTTATTTTATTGTATTTTTAATGTCTTTCAATATATTTCCATCTGTATTAGTCCGTCTTTAGTTTTTCTGTTTTATTCCCCATTCCAAGATGGCCACCATTGTTAAATTCACCAGTCCGTTTTTTATGTTCTTACTTATGTATGCAACCCCCGATGCATCTCTTTGCATCTCCAGACCGTCGCGTTATCTTTTAAGACCGCCACGGCGTCCAGCACCAAGTAAGTAATTCACCAGGGGAGCTTACGTCTCCTTCACGACCCCGCAGGATAATTAATCTTCACACGCACTTATCGCGGTTACAAGCTGCAATGATTTCAACTAATCTTCACACGCGGTCGCCGCGTTTTGTATACTTTAATGACCTCCCCCTATTGAATACGGTTTATGTTATCCCCCACACGACCTTATCTGATTATTAACCTTCACACGCGCTTGTCGCGTTAGTACACCGCCGTAGGTTATTTTTTCATCACGCTGTCTGTCACGTCACCTCACTTCTTGATCGGCACTAAGCATATTGTTACTTGACTGTCTCGTTTCATTCCTCCACCCTGATTCGGGCTCATTTTTTCTTCTTTTTAGCTTCTCCTTGATAAAGGGCGTGTAGCCCGAAATGCATTGGAGAAATATGGTTGTTCATCGCATGGATATGATGTAAATATCTGCAAATTTATGAAACACTGAAAACTTTTCTACAATGTTCAAATCCAATATGGAATAAATCTG
This sequence comes from Lissotriton helveticus, assembly GCF_964261635.1. Classification (NCBI taxonomy): domain Eukaryota; kingdom Metazoa; phylum Chordata; class Amphibia; order Caudata; family Salamandridae; genus Lissotriton; species Lissotriton helveticus. The sequence goes on along the minus strand of NC_136067.1, from coordinate 168,648,199 downwards.
AATTCTGAAAAACAATAGAGTCATTTCTATGAACGTCCAGGAGTGCCTCCATGAGGGGATGTAACTGCAATTCTTTTGCTTACAAATTTCCATTGACATCTCTCCACGGCGCCACCACAGGCCTGAGAAGCCTGTGTACCAAGCAGCACCACTGGAGAAGAGGGGGAGCACACAGAGCGCGGCAGAGGCAGTTGTATCCTGCGCCATTACACATGAGCCGGAGACTTGAGGTACGAGGGACACCACTGGGGCTTGCCACGTGCTAGAAAGGCGGCAGGGCAGCACAGGAACCACATCCTGCAGGAGAACCCAGCTGGTTAGTAGCACTGGCTGATCCAGGAGCCATAGAGAGTGGTGAAGAGGGGGACACCCAGCCTCGGCCAGGCGAAGGAGAGGAGAACAGCGCACCGGGTAGCCCCAAGACCCAGAGTGTTGCGCCAAAAGGGCGGGAAACGATGTGCGCTCAATCATCCTCGGCGACGGCGCCAATTCCATTCCTACCAAAACCGGGCGAACCCCTAATGAAGTGGGAGGACTGGAAGGAATACATCACAAACTACATTGAAGTCCTGGAGGACGAGAATGAAGAAGCCTTTACAAGTGTCAGAAAAAGGAGAATCCTACTACATAACTTGGGCCCGGAGGGAATCAGAGTGTTCAAGAACCTGGTACCCAAGCAGAGACAAACAAGTGACGACGACGTGTATGCACATGCCCTAGAAGAACTCGATGAACATTATCGACCGGCGGTTTGTGTGTCGATAGACCGATATCATTTCCAACAGCGGAAGCAAGAGCAGGGTGAATCTATCGATGAGTATGTGGCTGCATTAAAAAAGTTGGCGTCCACGTGTCAGTTTGGAACACTCCATGATGATTTCATCAAAGACCAAATAGTGATGCACACTACAATGAAATCAGTACAGGACAAGCTATGGTCATGTGGTGAGACTACGCTGAAGGAGGCGATTGCGATGGTGAAGAAGGTAGAATTGGCGCGCAGATGTGCGGATGCGGCAAAAAGAGAAATCGCGGCGAAGCCCATGGTCAACAGAATAGAGGACGAAGAACCTAAAGGCGGGAGCAGGAACACGGGCACGACCTACAAAGGACCCAACAAGTGGCAAGGAAAACCGGGACCACCGGGGAGGCAGACGAAAGGAAGTAAGACTTCATGCTACCGGTGCGGCAGCTGGGCCCATGAGGCGAATGACAAAAGGTGCCTGGCCTTCCGGGCTAAGTGCATGTTCTGTGGATTGACGGGACATTACGAAAAGGTTTGTCGCAGAAAAATTGCCCGCAACACGGTGAAATTCGTTGACATGGACCAGGAAGATGGAGACAGTCGAAGTCAAGCCGAAGAGGATGAAGTACTGTGCATCGAGGAACAAGTCTTGAGTGTAGGCGCCAGGAGATCGAACAAACCTGTTCTGTACATGCTGATAGGTGGCGTGATGATAAGCATCGTGGCGGACTCAGGTTCACCGTACACTTTGGTACAAAGAGCAGTGTGGACAGAGAAATTCATGCCCCAATTAGGCTCACACCTGGAACCACCGGACATCAGACCAGTCACATACCTTGGGAACCGCATCCCCATAGCTGGATACCGTCCACTGACATTTGAATTCAGAGGACGCAGCGCAGATTGCCAACTATATGTGACGGAGAAAGGCCCATCAGTATTAGGCTGGGTGGACCAAGGAGACTTAGGCATCAAGCTGGACCCTGGCGGAGCAGTGCAGGTGCTATTGACGGAACCTGAAAGGTGGCCAGACATGGAGAAGTGGAAAAGATACTTCCCCAAAGTATTCGGCGGAAGGGTCGGGAAATTGGAGAAGTTCTCGCACAAGATCATCCTCAAGACGGATGCCACTCCAGTGTCACATAAAGTGAGGAATGTACCGATAGCCGTGAGGGAGGCGGTCCAGCAAGAGCTGTGCGACTTGGAAAGAAATGGCATAATTGAACACATCACATGTGCGGAGTGGCTGGCCCCCCTGGTGGTAGTCATGAAACCAAACGGTAAGGTCCGGCTGTGCGTGGACCTACGCGAACTTAACAAAAACATTGTAGTTGAGAAGTTCCCGCTGCCCCGTATCGAGGAAATGCTGGCGAAGACCAAAGGAAAGAAATGGTACTCTACCATCGACTTGACGTCGGCTTACCACCAGATAGCATTACACCCGGAGAGCAGGAGGCTGACATCGTTCATCACCCCCTTCGGATGCTACCAATTCTGCAGGATGCCCTTCGGTCTAGCATCTGCAGCGGCGGTCTTTCAAAAGCTTATGCATTGTCTCTTCAAGGACATGGAAGGGGTCCAATACTTCCAAGACGACATCTTGGTCATGGGAGGTGATCAACGAGACCACGATGCCAAGTTGGCCAAAGTACTGAGGGTGCTGGAAGACAAGGGACTGATTGCTGAGTGGGAGAAGTGCCACCTAGGCATGGCGTCCAACACCTACCTGGGGCACGAGATAGGTGAACTAGGGATCACACCGAAGAAGGAGAATGTAAGAGCAATATGTGACGCCCCACCACCTGCTAGCAAAGAGGAAGTAAGGTCCTTCTTAGGCATGGCCGAGTATTATAGCAAATTCATACAGCATTTTGCCTCCAAGACCCACCACATGCGGCTATTGACGAGAGAGAAAACGACATTTGTGCGGACTGAGGAAACTCAGAGGGAGTTTGAAGGCGTCAAGAAAGATGTGGTCCAAGCCATACCCCTTCAAGGGTACGACCCACAGGGGCGGACAGTGGTGACAACAGATGCCAGTGACAAAGGACTCGGTGCGGTCCTCATGCAAGACAGGGGTGGAGGAACTATGGAGACCCTTAGTTTTGCGTCCAGAGCCCTAACGGACACTGAAAAGAAGTTCAGTGTCATTGAAAAAGAGATGCTGGCAGTGGTTTGGGCCATGGGGAGATTTTGTCAGTTCTTATGGGGTACAAGATTCCAGCTAAGAACAGACCACAAGCCATTGGTGCTTGTCCTCACGTCCAGCGGGCATGCGAGTGCCACCCCAAGAATAGCGAAAATGACTCTGAAACTGCTGGAATATCGCTATGACGTTGAATACATCCCTGGCAACAGAAACAAAGTCGCTGACTATCTAAGCAGGGCAGCAGCCATGGAAATTGCGGAAAAAGAGAAGGATGAAGGGGATGAAATGGTGGCATTGATGGAAGATCCAGAGAAGGTGATAACCAACCAAGAATGGAAGGAAGCATATCAGGCAGACAGGAGCCTCCAAGAGGCGAAAGGGTACATCACAGGAGGATGGCCAGAAAAGAGACATCTGAGTGGAGAAATGAGGAAATACTTTGAAGTGAGGGAGGAACTCTCGCTCGGCGATAAGGGGGTCTTCATGTACCGAGGGGACAAGGTAGTACCCCCAGAAGGCCTTATCTCTAGACTATTAGCTATACTACACGAAGGCCATTTAGGAATTGGCAAGACCAAACTGAGAGCCAAACAGGGTTACTGGTGGCCGGGCATGGACATGCAAACGGAACGACATGTAAGAGAGTGAAACCAATGTCAACAAGCTGATAAGACCATGACACCCTTGAGGCCGTCCATAGGAAAATTTGACACACCAAGGAATCCGTGGGAAGAACTCTCCATTGATATATTGGGTCCTATCCTTGATGAACAAGGGACCCCGAAATATCTATGTGTCCTGGTGGACAAATACTCGAAGTGGCCAGAAGTACATGTCAACGAAGAGATGGATACGGACACCATATTAAAGTTCCTCACTACCATCTTCCTCAGGGAAGGCATCCCCAAATCTATCTTAAGTGATAATGGCCCACAATTCACTTCAGACAAATGGCTAAAATATATGGAAAGGAACGGGGTTTGCCCCAAACACACGTCCATATACCATCCTGCAGGAAATGGGCAAGTAGAACGATTCAATAGGGTCTTGATGGGTTCCATTCAAGCAGCCATCATGAGGGGGAAGGATTGGGAAAAGGAGCTGTTACACATGATATTGGCATATCGCATCACCCCCACTGGGACGGGGTACAGTCCTTTTCAGATCCTTAGAGGAAGAGATCCATTTACCAAGGACAATTTGGCATGGAAAGAGAGAACAGTGACCAGCAAGTGGTCTCCGGCGGTAGTACAAGCAAATTTAGAAAGGGCCCAAAGGATTGCGTGGAGCCCGGTGGCAGAGGGCTAGCGCGAGACTGCTGGCGCATTTGTTTTTAACTTACCTCCTTCCTGCTGAAGACAAGCAGTCCCTCGCCCCGCTGATTACGAGCGGCTGGCTTGTTCTTTACTTTTAAAATCGCCTCCCAACCCGCCCTGCTGACTCCGCCCCCCACCCTCGTCATCCGCCTACTTAGGCTTCTTTTCCCTGTGCCTCAGTGTTGCGTGGAGCCCGGTGGCAGAGGGCTAGCGCGAGACTGCTGGCGCATTTGTTTTTAACTTACCTCCTTCCTGCTGAAGACAAGCAGTCCCTCGCCCCGCTGATTACGAGCGGCTGGCTTGTTCTTTACTTTTAAAATCACCTCCCAACACGCCCTGCTGACTCCGCCCCCCACCCTCGTCATCCGCCTACTTAGGCTTCTTTTCCCTGTGCCTCAGTGTTGCGTGGAGCCCGGTGGCAGAGGGCTAGCGCGAGACTGCTGGCGCATTTGTTTTTAACTTACCTCCTTCCTGCTGAAGACAAGCAGACCCTCGCCCCGCTGATTACGAGCGGCTGGCTTGTTCTTTACTTTTAAAATCGCCTCCCAACCCGCCCTGCTGACTCCGCCCCCCACCCTCGTCATCCGCCTACTTAGGCTTCTTTTTCCTGTGCCTCAGTGTTGCGTGGAGCCCGGTGGCAGAGGGCTAGCGCGAGACTGCTGGCGCATTTGTTTTTAACTTACCTCCTTCCTGCTGAAGACAAGCAGTCCCTCGCCCCGCTGATTACGAGCGGCTGGCTTGTTCTTTACTTTTAAAATCGCCTCCCAACCCGCCCTGCTGACTCCGCCCCCACCCTCGTCATCCGCCTACTTAGGCTTCTTTTTCCTGTGCCTCAGTGTTGCGTGGAGCCCGGTGGCAGAGGGCTAGCGCGAGACTGCTGGCGCATTTGTTTTTAACTTACCTCCTTCCTGCTGAAGACAAGCAGTCCCTCGCCCGCTGATTACGAGCGGCTGGCTTGTTCTTTACTTTTAAAATCGCCTCCCAACCCGCCCTGCTGACTCCGCCCCCCACCCTCGTCATCCGCCTACTTAAACGCTCCTCATGCGTCAGCGCAGCGGACGAGCGCAGCGGGTGCGCCGGCTGCGCGTGGCGCAACCCCGCGGCCGGCCGGGGCGAGGGGCACTGGACGCTGTCCGTCTAATCACATATTCCCCCTCCCAGCTCTGTTCCTACTGGGTACATGGGAACATCGATCCCCTTACATCAGCCCGTTTAAAGCATTTAGGTGTGTCCTCTACCTCTCCTCGATCAGCACCTGAGAGAGCAGTCTCTCCAGCTTTACCTCCCAACACGACCTTGCCTGCCCCCTCATTACCTCTGGTTTCCCCTGACCCGGTATTCAGTACCTCTGCTACGCTTTTAAACACCAGGTCTGCGGTCACTCACCAGAATGAACTTTTCGACTATATCGATTCTTATGATCCAGACCTTTTATTTTTAACCGAAACTTGGTTCAAGCACGACTCCCTACCTAACGTGTTAGCCGCTTTACCATCTACCCACTCGGTTATCCGAGCGGATCGCTCTGACGGCAGGCGAGGAGGAGGAGTGGCTTTAATCGCTCGCACTAATTTTAATTTTCAGGTTCTCCCTTCCCCTCCCATACCTGACATAGATTACCTTCTAGCCCGTTCGACTTCACATCAGGCCCCCTTCACTTTTGTTTTAATTTACCGTCCCCCCCAGCTCACCCCTTCTTTCCTTCCCAGTATTCAGACTCTCCTGGCCACCCTGGTGATCAATAATTCTTCAGGATTGGTCCTGGGGGATTTCAACTTTTGGCCCAATGATCCTGCTGAGAGCCTTCAATCTAGGGAGTTTACCAACCTTATGACCAGCCTAAACTTTTCACCTCTGGTTCACAGCCCGACTCACTCGCATGGCCACGTATTAGATCAAATCTGGGCTCTAAACATCCCGTTCACACCCCCCATAATAGCCCCTTGTTCCTGGTCGGACCACTTTACCATCACTGTTTCCCTCGCCTTAGCCCCTCTGACCAAACCCCAACTTCCCAAGAACACCTGGGTCAGGAAGTGGGGAAAAACTGACATGCCCTCCCTTTGCTCTACTCTGGCTAAAACCTGCCCGAGCTATCTGGCCTTACAGCCAATTCCCAGCTGTCCGCCATCGACAACTGGCTGACTTTGGCAGGCGACGAGTTTGCCCCTTTAAGGCGACTCACAGTCAGGCGAGCCCATGCAGCCAACCGTTGGTTCACCTCGGATCTAAAAGCTAAGAAACTGGCTGCACGGAGGGCCGAGCGAGCTTGGCGTAGAACTTACAGTCCTGCGCTAAAGGCAGTCTAGCTGTCCGTACTACAAACTTACAAAAAGGGCATTCTGGATGCTAAAACTGAGTTCTACACGAGCAGAGTAATGGCAGCCGATTCTCACTCGAAAGAAATTTTCTCGACTGTCCATGAACTCGCATCATCCGGCAGAGCCACAGCGTCAATTCCTCCCTCCCAGTCCCTCTGCAACTCACTCAACGAGTTCTTTATCGACAAAGTTGCAAAAATTAAACTTAACATCCCCCTCCCTTCCCCTGCATTTACAAACCCCTCCCCTCCCCTCACGTTTTCCAAACTGTCTTCCTTTCCTCTGTTGACCACTAATACTCTCTCACCGCTGTTGGACCGAGTCAAATCAGGATCTCCCCTGGATTTCGCCCCAGCCCACATTCTTAGGGAAATTTATTTAAACTGCCCTATCCCGCCTTTGACCCTTCTCAATGATTCACTCACTACCGGCACCGTTCCCAGCCTACATAAATCAGCGGTTGTCGTCCCAATCCTAAAAAAACCTGGCGCCGATTCATCTTCCCCTTCCCACTACCGTCCTATTTCCCTTCTGCCCTACCTAGCTAAAGTCCTTGAGACTCACATCACGACCACCCTGAGTACCCACGTAGAGGCAAACCATTGCCTCTCCTCCTGCCAAGCTGGGTTTAGGCCCCTGCATTCCACGGAGAAGGTGGTAATCTCGGTGATGGACAAGCTGCGGGAGGGTATTGATACCAACGTACCTCAAGCCCTGATACTCTTAGATCTGTCCGCCGCTTTTGACACGGTGGACCATTTCATCCTCCTCAGCCGTGTCAGGGCGGCGGGCATAGAGGGCTTAGCCCTCTCGTGGCTCGAGTCCTTCCTGGTGGGGAGAACTCAAGCAGTCCATCTGGCCGGCTTCGCCGCGGCCTCCCGCAAGGTGGAGTGCGGGGTTCCTCAGGGATCGTCACTTTCCCCCCTTTTGTTTAATTTATACATCTACCCCCTAATTTTTCTGTTACAGCAGCTGGAGGTCACAGTGTTTAATTATGCTGATGACCTCCAGCTAATCTTTAACCTCTCCCACTCCCCTTCATCTGCCCAGAATGTCCAGTCAGTCATGACATTTATCCAAGATTGGATGAACTGCAACCACCTCAAACTCAATCCAGACAAGACCGAGTTGGTCTTGACCGGAGGTGGTTGCAGTCCATGGTCCCCTTCCTTCTGGCCCCCCTCACTCGGTGTCCCTCCACTTCCCGTTTCCAAAGTTAAAACCCTAGGGATTTTCTTGGATTCACAACTTTCTATCCATTCACACATTGGCTCGGTTGTCTCTTCTTGCTTCTTCTCCCTAAGAACAATTAGGAAAGTCTCCCGCTTCTTCTCCCTCCCGGCTTTGAAAATCATTGTCATGGCCATGGTACTGTCCCGTATCGATTATGGCAATGCTATATATAATGGGGCCCCAGCTTACGCGATCCATCGTCTGCAGCTGGTGCAGAATCAGGCTGCCCGCCTGATTCATGGCCTCCCTAAATACCATCGGGCCAGCCCACTACTTAAAGCTTTACACTGGCTGCCGGTGTGAGAGCGTGCCCTTTTTAAGCTTGGCTGCCTCACTTTTCAGGCTAGGTCAGGCACCGCCCCTGAATTTCTTTGCTCTGCCATTGTGCCCTACCTTCCAGGCAGAGAATTACGTTCCTCCCACTCGGCCCTCCTAGTCACCCCCCGTTTTAAAAAACAGAAGGCAGGTGGAGCGAGGTTCGCTGTCCTGGCTCCAGCATTCTGGAACTCTCTTCCTGTTGGCCTTCGCACAACGCCCTCCTACACTCAGTTTCGGAGGGAACTCAAAACCCTCTTGTTTGCGCAAGCCTATCCCGTCTAAACCCCCTCTAACTGCTGCCGTCCATCACAACCTAAATAGCGCCATGAAACCGCTGGGTAAAAGTGCGCTGTATAAATGCTTTTAAATTCAAATTCAAAGGATATATTCGGAGCACTACAATAAGAGAAGGAACGTAAAGGACACGCAGTTGGAAGAAGGAGAATGGGTGAGAGTCAAACTGGCCACACTTCAACGAAAAGGGGATAGTAAATACAGCAGACCGCTCCAAGTAAGAGAGGTTCTGGGCCGAGCAGCCAGATTGAGTGATGGAAATGTGTGGTCCCAGGATCGCATGGCTCAATGCAACAAGATAGTGCAATGGGCCCCAGAGGCGCGAGAATCAGAAGTGACAGATCAGTGCACATCAGAAACTGTAACAGACAATCAGGAAGGAGAAATGGAAAGCACAGAACTGGGTTGGGAAGAAGAAGGCGGAGAAAACCCACGTGCAAGGATGATAAGACGAGAAGAGAAAGAGCCAGTGGACAGTGAGAGATCGTATGTCCACAAAAGTAAAGAAGTGGAATCCATGACACCGGGGGAGAAGGAGGCAACATCCATTCCGGTAAGATGCACCAGAGGAGGGCGATTGGTGGTAAGACCCTCCAGATTCTGGGACTATGATATGGGTGATGGGATCTGAAACCACCATAGACTAAGCTACTTGTTTGGACAAAAAGGGGGAGATATGTAGAGTCGCCGCTCCAGTTGTTCACGCTACGTGAAGACGTAGCGTGAACGGCGGCCATCTTTGGGATCGCGCGTCTCGAGCGCGATTCATTCGGGCGCCGGAGCAGTGTGCAATCAACACGCTCGGCGCACTGTGTGCCTTGATACTTTATTAAATAAACGTATATGCAACCTCATAAAGGTCTCTGTCTTCCCTATAAACAGCAACTTTACAGGCAGTAAAGCTGTATCATTTATCGGTGCTCGTGACGTGGATGCCAGTACCAGAGCTGCAGGAACTGAAATGGATCTTGGGGCCAGTGTGTGAGTCTGTACCAAACCTTGTATGGGCCAGGTCAGTGCTTTAAACCGGAAAAAATAAGTGCAGCTACTCAATAAATTGAGCTGTGGACATGGGCGGGACTTTGGATGGAGTTAGGGGCGGGGCAAGTTGCCAGCATCCAATGAGATCAAGATATTCTCGGAGTACATCTGGAAATGTTGATGGAGAAATAGATATTGTTTGTTTGTATATTACTTCACCAACACTGGCACTGAAATAGAAATTATATAAACTGCATAGTTGATATAAGATATATGGTTGCATTTTCATGGTAAGTATTGATTTATTTATGTAGGAGTTTTATGTTGTGCTGTGCATAGCGTCACTATAACTTCACTGTGCCAATATATGAAGTAGTATTCATATTTCTATTGGGCATGCCCTATTCATTCTGTGTTGATGAGCAGCCTATGCAGCACAGAACTCTATTGCAATGAAAAGTTATCAGCATAATCTGCTGAAATAGAATAACTTTGTTCCATATCAGCCCATAGTGCACATCTGTGACACACATACACGTAGGTACTCACACAGATTTTTACTAATGCAATTATCGTGACCCGACAGATATGGCGACAGGACAAGGGGACACTAGGACCCTGTGGGTCATGAGGGAGGTGACCAGGTCACCGGACACCACATCCGGTTAGGGACAGGAAGGACGGCAGATTGACCAGGACGAGCACCAGGACGGACGTGCATGCATGTAACCTGCTCCATGAGTCTATAATAAACAAAGCATTATATAACTAACCTGTGTCCTGAGTATGATGTGCTGACTGGCGCCCACTACCGAGAACACGACAACTGGCGACGAAAGGTGGGATGCGGTGTCCAACGCGGAGAAATTGCGATTTTAAACCAGGAGCCCACCCTGGATCGCGTCGTAAATAGAAGAAGAGGTGCGGCGTCATCAGGAGGCCAGCAGCGACGTGGGAGCCCACCCCGATCGCTGCACAAAGAGCCACGAAGAAAAGCGACCTTCCCGGTAAGCGCACAAACAAAAGCGCGAAAGCTGAAAGACCAAAGGAAGCAGCGCGAGCTCTCGCGAGAGTCTCGTCGGCCATATTGGGGTCAGGCGCGAGAGCCAATAGAAACAGCGAATGAGAGCGGCGGCCATTTTGGAGTCAGGCATCACGATTATTGGACGCGAAGTCCCGCGAGAGCACCGGCGGCCATTTTAAGAACAGGCGCAGGAGCCAATCAAATCAAAGGAAACGTCGGTGGCCATTTTAAAGAGTCAGGCACAGCGCGAAGATCGGCGAAATAAGGGAAATAAAGGTGAAAAGTGAAAAACACTGGCAAAGCAACGCAAAAAAGGACGAAACAAAGCACAGACAAGAACAAAGGGCACCAAAAGAGAAACTAAAAGGCAAGAATGCAAAGAAAGTAAAAAGAAACAAGATAAGACAACAAACAAAGAGGAAAAAGTATCAGAAAGTAACAGAAACAGCACCAAGGACACGTGGTGTCACAGAAAGACACAGTAAAAAGAATAAAGAAGGAAAAAGACAAAGAAAGCCCAGAAGAGGCTAAACAAAGTAAAAACAAAGGAATAAAAAAAGAAGAAATAAAAGGGACAAAAGATCACAAAAGAGGAAAGAAGATAAAAGGCAAAGTGAAGTGAAAAGAAAGAAAGGATCGAACTAACAGAAAAAGAGACAATCAAAGAAGAGAAAGACCACACAAAGGCAAAAGTGAAGGAAGAGAATAATATAAAAAGAAAGAAAACAAAAGGAAACATAGAAAAAGAGAGAAAAGAGGTTAGAAACGCAAGAAGGCAAGAATGGCAGACCCAAAGCCCAGCGCACAATACAGGAGGCCTCTGCCGTTCAATGTATCGGAGCCACAAATAGGAATCAGGTGGGAAAAGTGGATCAGACGGTTTGAAAGATATATGGAAGCGACAGATGTAAAAGACGGAAAGAGATTAGGGTTACTGCTAAACTTAGCAGGGGATGAAGTCGAAGAACTTCTGGTGACACTGCCAACCGAAGAAACAAAGACATATGAGAAGTTAAATAAATGCCTAACGGCCAAATTTGACCCACAACGGAATGTTGACTTCGAACGATATACATTTACTATTGCGTGTCAACAAGTGGACGAGACGCTGGATGACTTCGCGACAAGGCTGAGAAAATTGGCGACACATTGTGAGTTCGACAAGTTCGACAACGAACAAGCAATAAGGCTACGGATCATTGAAGGCTGTCGTGACACAGGATTCAGGGCAAGAATACTAAAAGAACCGACCTCATTGGAAAACATCCTGTCACTGGCGAGAGCAGAGGCGAGAGCAACAGAACATGCCAAAAAAATGGAAAGAGGGAAGAACGTCGAAATCGAAAACGCACACTTCATGACAAACAAATATCGCACAGGCCGGCGGAAGAATGACTGGAGGGAAGAAACAGAGAGGAAACAACCTGAAAGAACATGCTACAGGTGTGGAATGGAATTTCCACACAGAGGCCCGTGCCCAGCGTTTGGCCAGACGTGCAAAAGATGTAATGGAAGAAACCACTACGCCAGCATGTGCCAAGGCGTACAATTAAGAGATGACAGAGGAAGAACAGGAAGACAACAAGAGTCGACAACAAGACACGTCAGGTATGTCAACAGAGAAAGGAGAAGTTCATCACGAGGGTCAGGCGAAGAAGAGGACGAAGAGAAAGTGGAAAGACTATACCACATGTCGGTGATTCACACAGAACTGAGTGGGGGAGACGAAAAAGGAGAAACAACACACCCAACAGGCAGAAGCACCCAAGAAAATACGGATTTGGCAAAGATAGGAGTAGGAGCACATGAAACTGAATTTGTACTGGACAGTAGTGCAACATGCAATGTCATGTGTGCATCAGAGTACGAGAAGATGGAAGCCAAGCCGACTTTGAGAGCGTCCAGGGTGAAGATTTTCACCTGGAGTTCAAAGGAACCATAACAAGCCTGGGAAAGTTCACGGAGGAACTGAGGCATAAAGACAAAAAGAACAAAGAGGATGTCCATGTGCTGGATGGCGATGTCCCAGGACCATGCCTGCTGAGCAAAAGCACCGCCCAAACAATGGATCTCATAACCATGACATATGACAACAAAAAAAATGAAAGACACACTGAGAGCAAGCAACAAGAAGACGCAGGGACCAGAGAAAGAGGAAGAGAATGAAAAAGAATCACTGAGGGAACAAACACAACAAAGGGTGGCCGTAGAAAGAGAGGAGACAACGGAGATGGCGCCAGCTGGCCCACACCATTGGGCACACGGCAAGGAGCTAGAAGCAGACGAAGAGAGGCTGGCAAGCGGAGAGCAGAAGGAGGACAACCAACAAACAGAAGCAGATGCTGATGGCGGAGAACAGCGACCAAATGGGGAGTGCAAGGGGACAGAGAGACTAAGTGATGAAACGTAGGATTCAGAGACTGGGGAGATGGGTCGACCCGACATATGGACTGACTCTCTCTCTCTCTTTCTCTCTCTCTCTCTCTCTCTCACCACAACGATGAGCAAATGCTGTAAAGGGGTGAGGGGGCGGAACTGATCAGTAGAACTGTACTATGAACATTTGTTTGCAACAAAGGGGCAGATGTCGTGACCCGACAGATAGGGTGACAGGACAAGGGGACACTAGGACCCTGTGGGTCATGAGGGAGGTGACCAGGTGTGAAGGGGGGGGTCTTGTGAGGGCTGCGATGCGCAGCAAGAAGGGTCAATAGTCGTACGTTGGTAGAATGGGATTGTTATTTATTGCACGATAAACAAGGTAAACAGATAGTTCAGTTAGTCGTGGGGTAAACAATGAAAGGAAGGAAGCGAAGTCTTCAAGTTTCTTTCACTTGGTCCGGGAACTCTTTGTGTCTTGGTTCCGCGTCGCGGCGTCATGAAAACAAAAAGGAGAAAACAATCCGACCATTACTGACACATCCCAGTACTTCGTAGAGAAGGAGGGGGGAAAGGAGGAGTGAGGAGTCACCGGGGCCCGACACCAAACACAAGCAATGTTTAGACTGCGCGTTGTCCCAAGGGAGACAGCGTGACCGGGGGTGAGACACACAGCGGGTGCAGTACCGGGTCCTCCCTCAGACCTCCCTTATCTTTTCCCACCCTGTGAGGCAAACAATCCCTTTAAACGGCCCCGTACCTTGTCCAGCCACACTTCCCCAGAAGTGCGGCAGGGCGGCTCGTGGTGACGGTGGCTCACAGGCGTACTCCTGGTCCCCTCGTCTACTTCTCGTCCTGGCAACCCGTCGGCTTCTCGTCCGGTTAACTCGTCTGCTTCTCGTCCTCGAAACCCGTCTGCTTCTCGTCCTCGAAATACGTCTTGAACGGTGTTCCACTCCCGTCTCCCTTCTCCGGCTTTCGCGCTGTGCTGTTCCGGGCGCTCTTCCTTATCCGCCCCCTCTGGTGCTGGTTGGTCGGAGTCGCCTGACGTCATAGGAGTGGACTCCACCTCCACCGGGGAGATCCAGGCCGCGTTAAAGGGACCATAGGGTTCCTGAGGACGGGGCGGAAAGGAACAATAGTTAAGTTCCCCGCCTCGTTCAGCGATGTCACCAGAGGTCCCGTGACACCAGGTCACCGGACACCACATCCGGTTAGGGACAGGAAGGACGGCAGATTAACCAGGACGAGCACCAGGACGGACGTGCATGTAACCTGCTCCATGAGTCTATAATAAACAAAGCATTATATAACTAACCTGTGTCCTGAGTATGATGTGCTGACTGGCGCCCACTACCGAGAACACGACAGCAATATCCAAGCTGTACTTTAAATGCATGTGTTTACCCTGATGATTAGTGGCACCCCCCTCCACTTTTGGCCTGACAGGCACTCAGCACGCCATGTTTCACACAGCCCCATTATCACTACAAGAGAAAGGCGCACAAACTTTTCTCAAATTTATAGCAATTTGGGATTTAGTGCGTAGCGTTAAATTGGGATTTTGTGGATAGCGCTACCTGCTAACTGCCCAAAAGTAAAAGGAGTCCTTACCAGAAAGTTCCTTGAGATATTATTTTGTATCATTTACAAATCTTCTGAAACTGCTTTTCACATGATTGCCAAACTACTACAGGACGGCCGTTTCACCTCGAAGTTCTGTGCTGTAATCACTGATCTCTAGGTGACGAAGCTGAAGACTGAGAGAAACTATGTAAATAGAAATTTCAGCAGATTTTGATTTCAATTAGGGCCTTATCTGTACTGGCCGACATCTAGGATCGTCTGTCAATGCATAGGCACATTCACGGCTCCTTTGGTAACCAGCAGAGGCGCAACCAGAGCCAAATTTCGGTGTAGGGGGTGGGGTCTGATTCTTCCAGCAGTATGCAGAGTGGCGATACAGGGGCTCTAAAAGGGGTGAACGCACAACAAAGCCTCATTAGCAAGGAAGTGGTCTTTTAAAGACCTGTGAAGTACTCGGGTGCCGCTGTCTGTGTGCCCGGGAAGCTGTCTCTGCCGTGCTGACACACACGACAGGCGAACGGTTGGAGGGGGAGGGGGGGGCACAGGGGGGAATAACGGGAGGGCAGGGGGGGTTGGGTTTTTGAAGCACTTTGCGCTCTATGGGCGTTGCGCGCCCGATAGCCAGTCTAATCAGAAACAGCAGCGCTTATACAAGCAACGTTGCTACATGTTCCTAATATAAGCCTGCCTACTGCCCCAGAGTACCAGTACTCTCCCTGGCTAAGGAGAAGTTCCGGTACTCAAGGTGGAATAATTTGGAAGTGCCGGTACTCAGTACCGGTGAGTACCGGCCCATTTAAAGCACTGGGCCAGGTAATGTGTTTCATAAGAACACACGGCATTGGGGGAGGGGCCACTATTGCTGCAGGGTTAATGAAGGCCCAGGGAATCCAGGGGGCATCGGGACCAGCTGAGGAAGGAGTTCCAAAATCGGGGAACTTTGAGATGGTGTAATATTTATCTTGGAGCTCTTGCACCTTCTTTTGGGTTAGAGTGGCGAGATGTGATCAAGTCCCCCTTCATCTTTTTATGTATTCGTTGGGACTCCGGCTTTGATTTGACCGAAGACTGTGTAGGAACATGATTGTTTGTGGGAACAGTCTTGTATCCAGGACAGAGACCACGCCCGCAAATTGGAGCCTGCGACTTAGAACAGGAGCACGAAGGGAGTTTAACCAGGACATGTGGTTTGCTATGTAAACTTTCACCTTCCGGATCACATTCAGGTGTATAAGAACACACATGTTGCACAACTTAAGACTCTTGACTGGAGCCCAGACACTAAAAACACACACCTCTTGCAGGTCATGACCAACATCTGCCTTCTGCAGTCTCTGCACAGTTTGAAGGCAGTCGTTTTCGGATGGGATAGGATACCCTAGCACACTGTCTGCAAATTTTGGAGTCATAGTAATAATGACAAAAGTCGGGAGCAAAGCTCTGGATCCCTCTCCAGAGGTACAGAAAGAAAGGGCCTGACATCAGCAGCAGGGGTGGTGCTTACCGGGGCTTCATTCCATCTAGGGTGGTACATTGCCCACACGGAGCCTCATGACAATGACACCACCCATCGGCGCGCAGGAACTCTGCTGTAAAAATTCTCCAGATTCATTCTGTCACCTGGGGATATTCTAACAGTGAGGAATCAGGGGTTAGCAGGATACATCAGACAAACAAATATGCTATTCATTTAATTCTCTGTAGTAGAAGGTAATTTCAACTGGAAGCTGTTTATAAAGTATATAAAACATGAAAATGTACAAAATATGCTTTATAAACAGAAAGTCAAGAAGCTAAAAGTAATGACATCAATTGCACTAATCGTCTCACCTGCAGACAAGAGAACCATATTTTACATTTATATGCAACAGACTCACAATAATATGCATTTTTCTCTTTACTACTTGCAATAACTATATTTGTGGAATAAGTCTTCTGTTTGAGTGAATGACAACTCCACCTACTTCTTCTCATATTGCTTTTATTGCATCTTACAAATGCGCTTGAATTAAGGTGGATGTTAAAGCACATCTGTTCAGCGACCCTCTTTTAGTAATGTCAGCATTCGCCTGCCATCGAGGTCCATTGCCAACTTTTGCCTGATTAAATACCTTAAAGTTGTTGCTGTCACAATCCATGCAAATCATTGCTTTATGTTTTTCTTCTGCTGCATGGGCCCCCGGGAACATCCTAGTACAGATAGATCAGTGATAAAATTATAAAACTTTTCTTTGACCCCACAATCCATGCAAATCATTGCTTTATTTTTTTCTTTCTGACTACTACCAAAGTCATGGAGAAAAACAACCCTCCTCCATATCTTCACCTTTCTTGAATACTCAAGTTTGGCCAATTAATCAAGGAACAGATTCACAGTTCAGCTTATCTTTCAATTCCTAATGCCACCCACCCTCCTCCCACCACCAAAACCCAGTGGAGGATCCGTCATCATTTGCACATCTGTGAATTAAAACTCAAATCTTGACGTGCCTCATCCCGAATGTTTTCTAACCATCATTACATATTGTGTGTACTACCAAGCCCTAATATCTGCTTCTGCTGCATGGGCCCACGGGAACATCCTTGTACAGATAGCTCAGTGGTAACATTATAAAACTTTTCTTTGACCCCACAATCAATGCAAATCATTGCTTTCTTTTTTTCTTTTTGACTACTACCAAAGTCATGGAGAAAAACAACCCTCCTCCATATCTTCACCTTTCTTGAATGCCCAAAGCCCATTTACCTAGTCCAGGTTCAATTATGTCCTTCTTATGGCACCAAATCCAGTTTGGTTGTTCTTAGATCTATTTCCGATCTGATGCCCACCACAGACAATCAACAACTTCGATCTTCTGTCCAGCCTCCACAGGATAGGTGAATTAAATTCAGTTGCAACGCCAGCTTCCTCATTTGCTAAACTTCAATTTCTTTTTGATTGACAGCTTTCTTTGGCACTGTATATTATCATAGTAGCAGCTACCCATTATTATGATGAAGGTACTAACTATCACCCTTACAGTTTTATGACTCAGAGACTTTCTACTTTCAGTGCTTTCTGGCACCACTTCCAGGAGGCTTATTTGGTGTAATCCTATTGGTAAGAAGATAAAGGAGCCATTCACTATGCCCATTTGTTGATAACTCCGATAATGGATGTTAAGCTTCCGGGCAAAATCCACACTATTCTTGTTAACCCACACAAAGAACCCAATCACAATGCTAGAACCGTAAATAAAGATAATATTAAACATATTACCAGCACCCAGACTCCCTCAGTGGACTCCATTACTCACCTGAAATGCATGCTACTCAAATGCAAATCGGCTGTTAGACATACACCAGATAGATCTAACCTCATTCTTACACATGAGCTCGACAACACTATTCTTACAGAAACACGGCTAAATGATGCCTCTGCTCCTCTACTAGACTTGCTAGTTCCCCCTACTCACGACATCATTAGATTAGATACAGCCAATAGATCTGGTGGGGGATTGCCTGCATCTACCGTAACAATCTTTTACTGAAATAGTCACAAACCTTTGCCCTATCCTCTTGCAAATACATATACACTGACATTGCAATTAACAAGACCTTTATGCAAACTTCACAGGATCTACCACCCATGAGGAGACAGCCTACCATTCATTGAGCAAATCATGGAAACCATCACAATCCACGCTGGACATCAAGTTACCCAGATCTTCCTTGGAGACTTTAACCTACACTGGAATAACTTGAATGACTCGGCAGTGAACAGGTTTAAAACCTTTCTTGGCGGCCTCGACATCACCCAATTCTGTGACAGTCCTACACACAAGGATGCGCCCTTCGACTTTAATGTTGCAAAGGTGGAAAACTCAACTCAAATCTATTGTCCCTTGCGACTGGACAGATCACCATCGTATCACCTTCCTGATCACAAATGTGGGGAGTATAAAAAAACAACTGAAGAAACCAAAATATAGAAAAGAAGAATGCAGAATATAAATCTGAATGATCTTACTTCCCTCAGCAACAACTCTCTGCCTCCCCAGGTAGACATGATAGACATCCAAGTCCTTACAAATAACTACAATGCTTACATACTGAACATCCTTGACTCTATTGCACTTTTACAACTAAAAAAAATAGCTACCAAAGAATCAAAACCATGGTTTCAATGACAGCCTAAATGCAGCTGGGCATAATCTAAGACTAGCTGAATAGGCATGCAGATTCTCTCAGTCCATCGAACACTTAAAATGTCTAAACTCGGTTCGGAACTCCTATAATAAACATAGAAGAAGTTCGAGAGCAAATTTCTTTAGAATCCAGCTAGCCCTAGCCAAAAACAGACCTAAAAATCTCTTTGAACTGGTCACACAACAATCGAATAATCAACCTAACACAGCAATAAATGGGTACAATCTGATGCCAAACTGTGAGGAAACACACTGTGAGGAAAGACGGAAATGACTGAAAAGGACCTACGGGCAACAAGGGTACTCCTTCCGGTTATACTACCTATCAACCTCCTTACCTCACAAATAGCTGAGCCACCAGGTCCCTCAGGGCACCACCCCCCTCAAAAACAACGCCTTGTGTAATACTTTCAAAACCTTCTGTGAAATTTACATTCACAAACATCCTTACAGCGCTTAAACCCTCAAAACACTTAAACAACCTATAACCATTGAATATCTGCAAGAGATCAAATCCTCTTTACTCCCACTTTGGACCAAGATAGTAAATGCCTCACTTCAGGAAGGCACTATCCAGGACTGCCTAAAAGTAGGACAGGTAACCGCGCTGACCCAAACAACTCCTGACCTATTTCCAACATTGCAACTTTAGCTAAACTCATTGAAAAATGCATTCAGGTCCAACTTTGAATCCATATAGAACATTTTCAACTTCTTGACTAATTCCAATACGGCTTCTGCCAAGGCCACAGTACTAATTCAGCTCTCATGCACATAGTGGATGACTTGCTAAAAATGTTGGATCAGAACGAATCCTGCCTTCTAATCCTCCTAAACTTAACATCCGCCTTTGATACGGCTAAATATGACAGTCTCCTAGACTTACTTTAATGGAAGCTGGGGCTTTCAGGCACTGCACTAAATTGGTTCACCTCATTTCTCCACAACAGAACTCAAAGAATAAAGGTTAACCAGTACCGGTTTAGTGCCACTCCGGTCACGTTAGGGGTCCCACAAAGGTCTTCTATCACACCTATCCTCTTCAACTTATTCATGGAGCCTCTAGCTGAAATCTTGAACTCCTCCGACACTTATTACCATATGTATGCTGATGACACCCAATTGTACTTGAAAATCTCTTCCTCAGAAGATATTAAGTCCCTCAACACAACTCTACTAAAAACCCAAAATTACCTAACCTGTAACCACCTTAAATTTAATGTCATCAAAACTGAATCCCTCTCAACTATCCCACCCAACCACTTGCTCAAGATCACTTTATGGAGGAATCACCTAACCGCTCTTCACGGCTCACCACGCATTATTGACTCCATGAGATCTCTGGGGATAAAACTTGACAAAAACCTGAACATGCAGCCAAATGAACATTTTAAGGAAATTAAAACCCTTCCTCCCTCAGGACAACTCCAAATCAGCAGTCCAAGCACTAGTCATCCCCAGGTTGAACTATGGAAGTGCAACTCTTTGTGGCCTTCCTAGATTCAAGTTGGCACCCCTAAGGGCATCTCTTAATGTGGCTACCAGACTCGTCAAATAACAAAAAGAAACCAACACATCACCCATGATCTAAAAGCCCCAAAAGAGCTCCCATATGAAGCAAAGATACAGTTAGAAGTTACTCGCATGGCACATAAAGCACCACATTACAACAACCCTGGGTAATTGGCACAAAAGCTAGAATTATCTGGTGGATGCAGATCTCTTAGAAGCACCAGCACCTTGGTACTGAAACCCCAGAAATTCCATAAAAAGAAAACTTGCAACAGAGCTTTCTTGTGTATTGCCCCGAGAATTTGGAATTCTGTACCAACTGAAATCAGACTTATTTCCTCAACTGCATCATTCAAAAAAGAAGCTAAATTACGACTTAGGAACACATTTCTGCCTTAGGTCATCCATTTTGACTCATGATCCTACACACGAGTATTACTAGACTGGTGGACCTTCCCATTGTCCAGTCAACTTGTCCTGGAGATACTACCGTCCTCAATTTGTGAATTTACACAATTTTTTTTAACTCTCTTGATTGTGTTGTTGTTTAATTTCTTGTTTTTTTACTTCCATTATTTGACTCATGATCTACTCCCATGATTATTACTTGATTGTCGGACCATGCACATTGTCCTGTCGACTTGTTCTACAGACATTACCTTTCTCAATTTGAGAACCTACACAGTTTGTACCTCTTATAATAATGTTGTTGTTTGCTTTCTTGTTTTCTTATTTTATGATCATCTGTAAAGTGCTCTGATACCCTCACTGGTCATATTCGCGTTATATAAAACTTAATAAAAAAAATACAGGGCTGAGAGATCTGATTGGCTAGTCTTCAAGTAGACATCACTATAGTTTAGAAACTTTGAATGCAGAAGCTTAAGTGTTTCTGATTACTTGCTGATGGTATGCAAGCAGAGGGCCTGGTCTCAGGTGTGTGACCAATCTGCTGGGGAACCAATGCAAGGGTATATTTGTAATTTTCAACAGAGAAGACAGCAGAATGCCTTCTCTCTTAGAACCCCAAACACACGCTACACCGAAAGACCAACACTGTCTCCACATTAACTGTCTGGAACTCTTGACTTAAAGCCTCCATAGAGCACTTAAGCATTCTAGACAAAACAAAGCATACAGTCATGCCTCAAACTAATGGGGAAGAACATAAGATGTGCTTAACAGGCATAGATGTGGCTGGAGACGCAGACCAGGAGAAATGAAGAGGAGTCAAATCAACGGGAATGATAAGCATGATTTCTGTCTCAACACCTTTATGTAAAGCTGCTTTTTAAGAATCTAGGGTGTTATAATGCCCTGCGTTAACCCTATGGTTTGGAGTGCTAGAGGAATAATGAAACAGCATACAATGAATGAGTTTCAGGTAAAGTAGCACTTGCTACCATCTAGCAGATCCCGCCTTCATTTTATATGAAGCTGGGTGTCATAAGCACATAATGATGTAGGCCTTTATTGATGTAGGCCATGAGCTCCGTAGCTGTTGAAGCGGATCAGAAAGAACAATAGTTACTTACCTGTAATCTGTGGTTCTCCAGTATTGGTGTCTTTCATAGATTCACATGCCTGAATCATTCCCCGTCGTCGGAGTAGGAGTCCCACGGTATATAAAAAAGCAGTAATATGCCATTTGTACATAGCAAATAACAGTTATAATAAACCAGGAAGTACAGTAGCCTCAGCTACCAATGAAAAAACTTCCACATTAGTGACCATCAAAGTCGTTATGTTAGACCAAACTGCAGCCAATCAGGCCACAGCTCCCACCAAGGTATTCTCCCCAGAGACCCAGGCTGTCAGATTTTTTGTAGCACTGGAGTGTACCAGAGTATATATACATATATCTTAACAGTCTGGGTGAGACT
This sequence comes from Lissotriton helveticus, assembly GCF_964261635.1. Lineage (NCBI taxonomy): Eukaryota > Metazoa > Chordata > Amphibia > Caudata > Salamandridae > Lissotriton > Lissotriton helveticus. Next base: position 168,626,270 of record NC_136067.1, on the reverse strand, counting down.
CTGAGGGGAGGTGGGTGGGTGCATGTGAATCTATGAAAGACACCAATACTGGAGAACCACAGATTACAGGTAAGTAACTATTGTTCTTCTCCAGTATTAGGGGTGTCTTTCATAGATTCACATGCCTGAATCCGAGTAGTTAGCAGTAATACCATATGTCGCTCTTATACGCCAAAAGAACAGTTTTCATGCATGAAAATAAAGCAATGCAACAACATATGAAAGCGTAAAAGAGCAAAAGGAGGTGGGAGAGATCATCAGAGGCTCACCTTACTGAAAAAGATTACGCAGGACTGCTCTCCCCACCGAGGCATCGGTATCACTTGAAGAATCCAGACAGTAATGCCTTGTGAATGTGTGTCTGCTGGACCATGTTGCGGCTCTGCAAATGTGCAGGAGAGGCACACCAGCAAACAAAGCAGTTGAAGATGAGACTGCTCTCGTAGAATGCGCTCTAGGTAAGGTCTGTAAGGGTTTACCTGCTTGTTGATGGCAGAGCCCTATCGTGGATGAGACCCACCTGGCGATAGTCTGTTTTGTCACAGCACAGCCTTGTCTTGGTCTGCCATACGCTACAAATAGCTGATCCGTTTTTCTGATGGCAGCTGTTCTGGAAAGATAAAATTTAAGGCATCTCTTAATGTCTAATGTGTGTAAAGTCCGCTCAGCTGGTGACTGCGGAATGGGAAAGAATGTCTTAAGTATCACTGGCTCATTTAAATGAAAATCCGATGGTACCTTGGGCATGTACTTCGGGTTGGTGCGTAGTATCACAGAGTCATGTGTGAATTGCAAGAAGGGTGGCTTAGATGTAAACGCTTGTATGTCACTCACCCTTCTGGCTGAAGTTAATGCCAGCAATAATGCAACCTTCCAAGTGACAAACTTGAGATCGACCCTATGGATAGGCTCAAAGGGATGGCGCATAAGCTGAGCCAGTACAATATTCAAATGCCATGATGGAGGTGGTCGACGTATTGGTGGAAACATACAAAATAAACCTTTGAAGAATTGTTGGATTATTCTTGAGGAGTATAGAGAATTCGTACCGTCCTGACGGTATCGTGATATGGCCGCTAAAAACACTTTAAGTGTGGAGTGCGCCAAACCGGATTTAGCCAACTGCAGAAAGAAAGGTAAGATCTTTTCCGGTTCCGCATACATGGGATGTAAATTCATAGTTTGGCACCAAACACAAAAACGCTTCCACTTGAGTTTGTAAGTTTTGTTTGTTGAAGGCGCTCTAGCATTGGCCAGGACTTCTTGACAGTCTTGTGGGATGTTCAAGTGTGCAAATTCATGGTGTTGAGGAGCCAAGCCGATAATTTCAGAGAATGAGGGTCCGGATGATACACCCTGCCTCCTTGAATTGTTAGAAGATTTGGAATTTGAGGCAGTTGGACCGGTTCGCGCTCTGACAGAAGGAGAAGCTGTGTGAACCAATACTGTCGTGGCCACCGTGGAGCAATCAGAATTATTCGACACGGTTGTCTCCTCATTTTCCTGATGACTTTGGGAATTAACGGAATTGGCGGAAAGGCGTAGGCAAATATCCGTTCCCAATTCATTGACAGAGCATCCCCGCAAGAGTCTCTGTGGGGAATCCAGCTCGCAAAGTGAGTACATTTCTTGTTCTGATATGTTGCGAAAAGATCCAGATCGGGGAGACCCCATCTCTGGAAGATCCGATCCAGCGCTGGCTGATGCAGTTCCCATTCGTGAGTGCTGTTCTTGGATCTGCTCAGTGAATCTGCTAGCACATTGGCTACTCCTGGAACATGCACCGCTGATAAGTTGATGTCGTGATCCAGAGCCCAATTCCAGATCTCTTGAGCCTGTTGAGACAATCGGGCTGATCTTGTGCCCCCCTGCTTGTTCAGATAATGCATGCTCGTAGTGTTGTCTGTTCGAATTAACACTGTCGAGCCTTCTAGAACTGCCTGAAAGGATTTTAAGGCGAGGAAAATGGCCCTTAATTCCAACAGATTGATGTGCCATTTCTTTTGTCGAGTGTCCCATTTGCCACTGATCGTCATCCCTTGAAGGTGAGCACCCCAACCTTCTAGCGAGGCATCCGTGGTCACTATGAATCTGGGGACTTCTGCGAGGAAAGCACAACCCACTTGCAGGTGGTGTTTCTGACTCCACCATAGAATCGTGTTCTTCATTCGAGGTGTTAAGGTGATGATATCCTCGAAGGAACCTGATACTTGCAACCATTGATGACTGAGATCTTCCTGCAAGGGTCTCATCCTCAGACGACAGTTTGGAGTGAGATGGATGCACGATGAGATCATCCCTAGGAAAGATTTGAATTTCCGAACAGAAACGCACTCTTTTCTGAGAAGTGTGGACGCCATCTTTCGGATCTTCTCCTGTCTTTCGCTTGAGATGAAGACCTGAGCGAGCTTGGAATCCAGCGGTGCGCCCAGGAAAGACTTCCTTTGCGATGGTATCAGATCTGATTTGTCGAAGTTCACTGAAAACCCCAGGCTTTGAAGCAGGCAAAGGCATTTCTGGACATGTTCGCTTGCTGTGTCGTAGGAATTGGCCTTGATAAGGCAATCGTCCAGATACGGGTATATCTGAATACCCTGCAATCGTAAGTGGGCTGCTACAGGTGCCAACATCTTTGTGAAGACCCTCGGGGCTGAACGTAGACCAAAGGGGAGCACCTTGAATTGGAAATCCCTGCCAGCCACTCTGAACCTTAGGAACTTTCTGTGTCTGGGGAAGATAGGTACGTGGAAGTAGGCATCCTGAAGGTCGAGTGTTGCCAAGTGGTCGCCTTCTGCCAAAAACTGGAGGATCTCTTGGAGAGATAACATTCTGAACGTCAATTTTTTGATGTATTTGTTGAGGGCACGCAAATCTAGGATTGGGCGCCATTCCCCTGATTTTTTGCATATCAAGAAAAAACGAGAGTAAAAGCCTGTTCCTCTCTGGTGTTGAGGTACTCTCTCGATTGCCCCCTTCCGAATCATTGTATTGATTTGAAGGAATAGCTCTTTGAGATGTGCTGGGGGTGGCCCTTTTGGGGGTGAATTTGGAGGGGTCTTTACAAATTCCAATATGTGTCCCTTGGACACTACATCCAGCACCCATTTGTCTGTAGTAATCTTTGACCATTTTGAGCAATGTAGGGATATTCTTCCTCCAATTCTTTTTTGGCTGGGACACAGTGGCGGCAGGAAGTGATTCTCACTTTTTGTTGGCGTTGTCTCTGCCCCGATATGTGGTCTTCCCTCGGGGCTGTGAATGAGTATTTCGTCTTTGGCCATAAGCTTGTTGTTTATATGGCTGGTACCTCTGGTTGTTTTGGTTGTTTGTATAGGAACGTTGTTGGTAATATCCTCCTCTATTGGAGAAGCTTCCTCTTCCTCTAGCGCCACGAAAGGAAGATTTGCGATACTGCAGAGTACCCAGTGATCGTGCGGTTTCTGTATCCTTTTTGATGGCCTGCAAAGCCTCATCCACATGCGAGCCGAAGAGGTACTCGCCATCATAAGCCATGTTTAACACCTTGGCTTGCACCTCCTGCCTAAAGGATGTAGATTTCAACCATCCTTCTCTTCGAAGGACTGCAGCTCCTGCCAACTGTCTGAATCCTGTTGCTGCTACATCCACTGCAGCATCAATGATCTCCGATGAAGCACACTCTCCTTCTTGCAGGATTTTAATAGCCTCAGACCGGTCTGGTTCAGGCAGTTTTTAATGTAAGGCGATATGTCCGACCACATTTGCCTGTCATACCTGCCAAGAATTGCCATAGAATTAGCAACCCTCACTGTGGTTGCTGCAATCGTTGATACCTTTTTTCCAATAGTATCGAGTCGTCTTCCGTCTCTGTCCGTTGGTATGGAGATTTGAGACAACGGGTTCTTTGCTCTCTTTTGAGCTGCCTGCGCAATGACTGACTCCGTCTTGGCCTGTCCAATCAGGCAAGCAGGTGAAGAAGATGGTGCTCTGTACTTTTTATCTACTCGAGGTAAAACTGCAGGTAAAGAATTTGGTGTGGCCATGATCATTAGACCTTCTTTCCAAATAAAGTCTATGATAGGAATGGACCAACTTTGCCTCTGAGACAAACTCTTAAAGTCGTACAGGAAACATTCATCCTGTTTAGTCTCCATGGTAATGAGAAATCTCTTGGTTGCATTGTCCATAATTCTGTGGAAATTCGCAATATCCACCGGTGGTGAGTCAGCCTTTGGTTGTTCATCTGGAGAAGGTGAGTCAGCCTGATAATCTTCATACTCCGACGAATCCGATTCATCTAATTCACCTTCTTCCTGAGCTTCCCCCTCAGTATTATCATCCTCCGGTTGGTTATATGGCACCGGCATGGATGAAGTATGCCCCGTTTCTTCTGGTATAATAGGCATTGAATTCGGGGCCACTCTAGGCCGTGGGGAAGAGATTTGTGAATCGGCCGACTCTGAGGGCGGGAAACGGCGATAGTAATCGTCCAACATGGACATTAAATTTCTAAAGAGTTCCATAGGCATTTGCATCCCTGGTGGTGGTGCAGTATCCAACCTGGGCGGTTGTGTCACCTGCTCCTCTTCTTCCTGATCCTTTACTAGTATCAGCAAGTCAGATGGACTCTTGGCTGCTGGAAATAATTCATCACCAGAGCCCTCATCCTCGGAATCCAAGAGCCTGTCTGGCATTGTTAGTGGCGACATACATGCAGACTGGGTTGGGCGCTTTTGTAGTAGTGCCGCAGTGGTGGCTGGAGATGGCAACGATATCACATTGCTTGCTGCTGACCAGACCTGGATATCAGTGCAAGATGATAGTTTTGGTGTCATAGGATTCCCTTGATCCACTGGGAAGTCTTGTGGCGTTGACTTTGTTGTGAGCGATGAACTCGCCGTCGCTGATAGCGTCGTCGACAACTGTCGTCGACGGAACTATTTTCTTCGTCGACGGGGCCGTCGGCGGGGCCGTCGACGGACCCATCTTCTTCGTCGACGAGGCCGTCGTCGACGACTTCGTCGACGGGGTCGTCGACGGGGTCTTCTTCGTCGACGTCTGGATGGTCGACGGGGTCTTCCTCGTCGACGATGGGATGGTCGACGGCTGGGTCGTCGACGGTGACGTCGTCGACGGTAAGGACTTCTTCGTCGACGGTAAAGTCGTCGTCGACGGAAGGGTTTTCGTCGACGCCGATGAGTGTTTCGTCGACGGAGGCTCGTCGACGGTTGGTGAAACTTTCTTCGTCGACGAGATGGGACGAACTTGGACATGCACAAAAGTTGGTGAGGACGCTGAGGACATCACCAAAGAGGATTTTGGTGAGGAGAAAGTCATGGTAGTAGTCACTGTAGTGGCTATCTGACAGGAAACCGGCAGAGAAGTTGCTGCCTTGGTTACAGGCCTCTGAGGTGACAATAAAGACACAGTCTTTTTTGCTACAGGTGGCTTCACTGATTTTTCAGAGGTTTTCTTCACTTTTGAGGTAGAAGGCTCATCAGCGACAAGGGTGTGCTGGGCCTGTTTCGCCACCTTCGCCTTTGGGTGTAGTCACCTTACCCTCAGCTATCCTTTTTCTAGATCCCATAGAAGACATAGAGGCCAAACTTCCTACCTCAGAGAGTGGCAAGTCCTTATCCTTATTCCACTGTATCCACAGTAGCAGGCGACCCTCTCTGTCCCTGAGGGTTTTTGTGGGAAAAGTGCGACAAATCTTGCACTCCTTAGCCTGATGATCAGGATACAAGCAGTATATGCATAGAGTATGCGGGTCCTCCTTGAACAGTCTTGCCTTGCCACAAGATTCACAGGCCCTGAAAAGGGACTTAGATGTAGACATATCTGAAAGTGAGAACTTTCAAGTGTAGAGAAAAAAACTGAGCAGAGCTCAGAGAGACTCCCTATCACACGACGTGCGGTAAAAAATCTGACAGCCTGGGTCTCTGGGGAGAATACCTTGGTGGGAGCTGTGGCCTGATTGGCTGCAGTTTGGTCTAACATAACGACTTTGATGGTCACTAATGTGGAAGTTTTTTCATTGGTAGCTGAGGCTACTGTACTTCCTGGTTTATTATAACTGTTATTTGCTATGTACAAATGGCATATTACTGCTTTTTTATATACCGTGGGACTCCTACTCTGACGACGGGGAATGATTCAGGCATGTGAATCTATGAAAGACACCCCTAATACTGGAGAAGAGAGATTATCCTTAGGGTATGCAGCAAGTGATTCTGCTGTTTTTTTTAATATGAAAGAGCCCAGTTTAACTTGGTGAATACATTTTGTCCGGAGGACAGTCAAGTAAGGACATGCCAATTGATCAAAATAATAAGATCAAATGTATGCAAGGTTGCCAGAAGAACATGTTAGCAAGCCAATACTACTAGGACTATCGTCGGCTTGCCCAACATTACTCACATTTAACATTGTGTTTTCTGTTCCATAGGGCGACAAAGTCTAACTGCCTCACTTTAAATTAGGCATTATTGTCTAGACAAGAACCAATGTGGGAAAGAACTATAATTGTAATTGCTTCATTGATCCCGGGATTGAGTAGTTACACAGGTTTAGCACTCATCTTCAGAACCAGGAGGTAAATTTCTGTTTGTGCACTATTTCCTGCGAATTGTATCTGGGGTGGAGAGAAAGCAGTTCCTTTTGGGTAGTGGAACAAAATATTGTGTCACATTTTAATCCACTTTGTAGAGCCCCATATGTCTACATAAGGTTGCTATCATATCTCTCTCTTTGTTTGAATCTCCTAAACAGAATTGTCACTCACGTTTTTCATTGTTAAGTCCCGGTCCTGAAATATGTTCCACAAGAGGTGTGTCTCGGTTCCTGTGTTAGGAGTTGTAGAGGCACATGTTCGTTATTTGTCTATGACTACTATTTTGCCAACATGAAGAACAATAACCTAAGCCATGTTGTGCATGCAATCAGCTCCACAGTAGTAGATGTGCAGGTGAAGCAACCAAGTTTGTTGAAGTCTAGTGGAATGTTGATGTTGCCTAGTTGCCAGGATGTGTGTATATGTCCTGCATCATTTATGTTAACATACGTTGTCCTACTTCTTGCTATTTAGATTGAGTTTGACAATCATTTGATTTAAATTGTTAGGTTGTTTGAAATCTAGCAGTGGGGTTTCTGTGAAGACGTCTCCCAGTCTTTCCCTTCCTGGACAACAGCTAGGAGGATTCTAGCAATGTGTACAGAACTTTCAGCTCATGATGGTGGGAGGCCCCAAAGAGGACACAATCATTTTCACCATAGTTTGTAATCCAGGAGTTAATCTTGGATTATGAAGTTTCTTCTTTGGATCTGTTCATAGTCTGTTCTTCCATATGCAGTAGCAGAGTATTTATTTTTCTTTTACTTCATTCTCAATTTTTCTAAAGCACTTCTTTCCATCTTGTGGTGGCCTCAGATAGCTTTGGAATATTGGTTTTAGAGGGTAGTGGTGAATTCCATTATAGTGCATTTACTAGAACTAGTGGTGGGCAAAGTGGATCAGCAGCTGGGATGGGCAGTGCCTTGAGAAAGCCCAATTTTGAATATATCCCCTACTACATGGCAAAGTCTTGGGAAACCCAGAGCCCTGTGAGCCTGGGTCTAGAGGAGAAGCTGGTCTTAGGCATCTGACCAGTTGTGATGATTTTTTGTGACAGGAAATGATAAATAGTGACTAGGTTTGTGATCTTGCAACATGGGGTGTTGGTTCCTACTCAGGCCACTGTATGTAACCAAAATAAACTGGATGATTCTGGCAATTAACATTTCCTTTTTGTGTCTAAAATATTGTGACTATGTGTTAATGCAATATGTGTAATGTACTGCCAATGTAACGAAAAACGAAACATCTAAACAGAGTACTGCCAAAACTGTCTCTCCACAATATACTGCATTATATAATCTGGTCCCAGGCCAAGCATAACCACCTCCCTTCACACACAATGTTGTTCAACAAACCACACACACACATCTAGTTCGAAATGAACCAGGAAAAAGAGGTTGCTGTTTGGTCAATGCTATATCAAACACCTAAATATTAAATAAATGCTTGACTAATGAAGATTATATTTTTTGTGTGTTTCGGATGCATGATTTTACTCTGTGACGTCTTTATCTTTCTCCTATTCGTTGACTGTGGTCTCTAAAAAATAAACTACTTAACTTATATTTTCCTTCCAAACACTGTAAGATACGTTTAGAATGAGAAAAGATTGTAATGAATCCCTATGTCACTACATTTGTATATCCTGTTGACGTGATGTAAACAGCAATTAAAAGGAATGCAATAAAAAGAAATCAATTGGATTCTTTCTCATTTTTCATCAAACTTGCATTTGCCTTTCATACACGGTAAACTGCAATTAAACTGCTCTTGACTACAGCGGAAGGATCTATTTCCGTTGTACTGTGGCTGCCTACCGAAGGGACCAGTGTGGCATTGAAATAAGGTAACAACAAATATGAGATAGACTCTAAAAAGTATACTCGTGGAGTCATGGTAGGCCTATTGTAGGCTGGATAAATGACGTCATACTTTCAGTGACATTCTGCATTTGAAATAAAAGCTGACAACCGTAAATATCTATTCGACACAGCAGGCTGTTCGTTCTCAATATCCAATCTTAAATCCATCAGCATATACATCGACTCCGGGATATTGACTACAAACATATCATGATACGTGAACTTACAATATGTTGGTCAGGTCGACATTATGTGACATGCATTCAGAGTACATAACAGTTGTGAGGAAGGTCAGATAGAGAAGTGCATTCCAGGACAGTTAAACTCCACTCTTTCTGAAAAGAATACACCTGTTTAACTAGTTCTCACCGGTTTCTGAGGAAGGTTGAATTCATGCCAAGGGCGACAAGTTGTAACATGTCTAATGATGGAGACAGATCAATCATCAACAAAGACGGGGCATAGCAACCATCCAAGATGTTTAATACCAAGCCTCTATTATGCACAAAAGTATATTCAAAGAGCCTAATGAGGCAGAGATACTCTTGAAAATAATAATCATGATATTAACGTTTGTGTCTCGACACATAAACAATACGGTGTTATTAATGCTCAACAAAACAACATTCATTTTAAGGAGCTTGGAACTGGTAGTTAAGCTGTAACTATAGAACGCCTGCGCACGTGGTAGCCGTACCCTTGCTTATGCCAGCACTATCCCATCGGTTGCATTTTTACACCACTGCATCAATAGATTGGCATCCGCATCTCCCAAAGTGTACAACAGTCTGTAGACAGAGACATGCACTGTACTTCGGGATGTGTGTACTGTTGCAAGTGAAGAAGTGCTCCCTATTTATTTGCTCAATTTATTTTCTATCTGTATCACGGCACTACCTTGCAATACACTGTGTCAGGTAGGGGGTTGCATGGGCAATGACGTACGTTCCACTATCTACTATAATTAAGGCTCCCTGTTTTCCGTCTTTACTGATTTTTCCAGATAAACACAGACAGAAAACCATTTATTTTCTTGTCTGTATTTATTTTTTAATGTGGATAAAATTGGAAATTGGGTGCTTTTTGAGTGATTCTAAAGTCTCTCTGCCATGACTGCCAGGGCAACAGCTGTGTGGATTGATAGATAAGAAGGTTAACAAGAAAGGACCACAGTAGATATGCACAATGTTGATACTGACATTTGCATGTTTGCATATAAGTGCATTGATTTAACTTCTGCAGGTGTTCATATTACTGAAACCTGGCAGGTATTCCAGAATGAGTGCATATTTATTGGTTAAACAGCGATGGAAATATACCAGTTTCAGCTTCATTTTTAAAAAACAAAACAAATATGGATAAATACAAATAACGCAAACCCATATTTACAAAGACTTGTAAACTTAGATTATCCAAAAACAGTGATGTATGGAATACTTGAAATAATCTCAGCTACTTGTAATCACTCAGACCACATCCCAAGCCATCATTATTTTGCACACCATTCCAACTCAGTTTGGACCCAGCTATATGCAATTCAGTCTTGATGCTGCTCCAAGTGGCATAGACTAGCCTGTACTGTCAAGTTATCCTTGAACCGGAACACAAGCAACCCAGAATCGTTTTTGCCCCAATTATAGACTTATCAGCCAGGTAGAGCTTGGTTCCAGTGACACAGTGTGCACGGGGCCTGGATCTAGGATTACCAATCCCACTTAGGGCAACACAATAGGTATACATAACAGTGATAGATGGAATACTTGAATTAATCTATGCCACTGGTAATCACTCAGAGCAACATACCAATCCATCGTTATGTTGCAACCCATGCCATCTCAGTTTGGACCCAACTATATGCAAATCAGTCTTGACCCTGCTCCATTCGGAACAGTTTAGCCCGAACTGCCAAGCCGGTTCCTCCCTGAACCGGAACACAAGCAACCAAGAACCGGTTTTGCCCTAGTTATGAGCTCATTAGCCAAGTACAGCTTGGGTCTAGTGACACAGTGTAAACCCGTCCCACTTAAAGTGACACAATAAGTATACAAAACAGTGATGGATGGAACACTTGAATTAATCTCAGCCACTGGTATTCACCCAGGCCACATTCCAATCCCTAATTTTTCTTGCACACCATGCCAACTCAGTTTGGATCCAGGTCTATGCAAACCTGGATGAACGCCTCCTCAGCGCCCGACATCGCCATCGCCATCCCGGACGGCTACAAGATCATCCGGAGGGACCGCATCAACCAGACAGGAGGAGGCATCGCCATCATCCACAGGAACACCATCCGCATCACGACCAACACCGACGACACCCTCGCACCCGCCGAACACCTGCACTTCCAGATCCACGCCAACCCCAAGACCACCCTCAGAGGCACCCTCATCTACAGACCTCCGGGACCACGCACACAATTCAGCGAAGACATCGCCGACTTCATCAGCCCACACGCCCTCCCCTCCGCCGACTACATCCTCCTCGGGGACCTCAACTTCCACCTGGAGAACAACAACGACCGCAACACCACCACCCTGCTGGACAACCTCGCCAACCTCGGACTCAAGCAACTGGTGACCACCCCCACCCACTACGCCGGACACACACTCGACCCGGTCTTCTCTTCCAGCAAGGACATCGCCTTCAGCCACGCCACGGGACTCCACTGGACGGACCACAGCTGCGTCCACTTCAGCTTCAGAAGGACCACGTTCCACCATCACCAGCAACAGGTCCCCCGCAGAAGCTGGAACAAGATCACTGCAGACCAGCTCGCTACTTCCCTGAGCAAGAACCCTCCCGCCAGCACAATGAACCCCAGCCAAGCGGCCACCATCCTCACGAAATGGATCAGCGACTGCGCAGACGACCTCGCCCCTCTGAAGACCCCGCCGAGCAGACCCGGCAGCAAGAAAGCCCCATGGTTTAACGACAAACTCAAGAGATCCAAGAAGAACTGCAGAGCACGCGAGAAAACCTGTTGCAGAGACCCAACACCGGACAACATGACTGCCCTCAAGCTCGCCACCCGAAAACACCACCAACTGATCCACGCCACCAAGAAAACCGCATTCAAGGAACGACTGGACAACAACGCACACAACAGCAAGGAACTCTTCAACATCGTGAAAGAGCTCTCCAACCCCAACGCCGGAAACAACGACATCACCCCTTCGCAAGACCTCTGCAACTCCCTCGCCTCCTACTTCCACAACAAGATCGCGGACATACACAACAGCTTCAGCACTCAACCGACGCACGCCACGACCGAACCACCACTCCCCACCACCACCCTCCGCGCCTGGACCCCGATCAGCACCGAAGACACCATCCGCACGATGAACTCCATCCACTCCGGATCTCCGACCGACCCCTGCCCCCACCACGTCTTCAACAAGGCCGACGCTGTCATCGCACCCCACCTGCGGGACATCATCAACACCTCCTTCGAGACCGCCACTTTCCCGGAGAGCTGGAAGCACGCCGAACTCAGCGCTCTACTTAAGAAACCATCAGCCGACCCCACCGACCTCAAGAACTACCGCCCCATCTCGCTGCTCCCGTTTCCGGCAAAAGTCATCGAGAAGACCGTCAACAAGCAACTGGCCGCCTTCCTCGAGACGAACGGCTCCCTCGACCTCTCGCAGTCTGGCTTCCGGGCCAACCACAGCACCGAGACCGCCCTGATCGCAGCCACCGATGACATCCGAGCCCTGCTCGACAACGGAGAAACAGCGGCCCTCATCCTCCTGGACCTCTCCGCGGCCTTCGACACTGTCTGCCACCGTACCCTAGTGCAGCGCCTCAGCAACGTCGGAATCCAGGAGAAGGCACTGGAGTGGATCATCTCCTTCCTCGCCGGAAGGACACAGAGAGTCCACCTCCCCCCGTTCAGATCGGAGGCCACCGAAGCCATCTGCGGCGTTCCTCAAGGCTCCTCGCAAAGCCCAACACTCTTCAACTTCTACATGAGCCCCCTCGCAGCCATCGCACGCAAGCACAACCTCAACATCATCTCCTACGCCGACGACACCCAGCTGATCCTCTCCCTCACCAACAACCCCGCCAGCGCCAGAGCCAACCTGCACGAAGGGATGACAGACGTAGCCAAATGGATGTCGAACAGCCGCCTGAAACTGAACTCGGACAAGACGGAAGTCCTCATCCTGGGATCATCACCATCCGCCTGGGACGACTCCTGGTGGCCCCCCGCCCTGGGCAGCGCACCCAAACCCACGGACCACGCTCGCAACCTGGGCTTCATCCTGGACTCCTCCCTCTCCATGACCAGACAATTCAACGCCGTCTCCTCGTCGTGCTTCAACATCCTGCGCATGCTACGTAAGATCTTCCGATGGATCCCCACCGAGACCAGGAAGACGGTCACCCAGGCCCTCGTCACCAGCCGTCTGGACTACGGCAACTCCCTCTACGCCGGAACCACCGCCAAACTCCAGAAGAGACTCCAGCGGATCCAGAACACCTCAGCACGACTCATCCTGGACATCCCCCGCCGCAGCCACATCTCCGGACACCTGAGAGACCTACACTGGCTCCCGGTCAACAAGAGAATCACCTTCCGGCTCCTCACCCATGCACACAAAGCCCTACACAACCAAGGCCCAGGATACCTCAACAGCCGCCTCAACTTCTACGCTCCCAAACGCCAGCTTCGATCGACCAGCCACGCCCTCGCCGCCTTCCCCCGCATCCGGAGAGCCACCACAGGAGGAAGGTCCTTCTCCTACCTGGCCGCCAAGACTTGGAACTCCCTTCCGACCCACCTCCGCCTCACCCAGGACCACCTCGCCTTCAGGAAGCAGCTCAAGACCTGGCTGTTCGAGCAGTAGCGGACCCCCTCCCCCCCAGCGCCTTGAGACCCTCCGGGTGAGTAGTGCGCTATATAAATGCTTGATTGATTGATTGATTGAATCAGTCTTCCCCCTACTCCAATCGGAACATTGCAGCCCAAACTGCCAAGCCAGGTCCTCCCTGAACTGTAAGAAAACAATTACTTACCTGTAACTTCAGTTATCCAGTGTTGGTATCTTTTATAGATTCATATGTTAATCAGACAATGTGTTATGATTTGATGCCAGTTCATGTCTTTTGCCCTCCTACTGTCAACCATGTTGGCATATAATGCTTGTTGGTATAGTAACAGTGGTCAATGCACCCTTCTAATGATTTGCGCAGTCTCTAACCTCAATGGTTGTCAATTTGACTTATCTAATATAATATGGTTCATGAATGTACAAAAAGTTCCTCATCGTTGTTTAAGCCAGTCGGCGTCTTTGTTCTGAGTCTTATTATATAGCGAGATTCTAATTGTCTTAATATCCTGGTTCTGTCTCCCCCAAGTTCATCTTGTAGGACTGTATCCAAAAAAACTCTTTGCTCTACAATCCGCATTCTGGCATTGAATTATGTGTTTTGCTGTGGCGTAGTTAATATCTTTGTTCTTAACTGCTCATATATGCTCTAGTATTCTTTTATTTAGCATATATGTAGTGCTCCCAATATATTGTAAGCCGCAACCGCATTCAATCACATAGATTACGTATGTTTTTTGTACATAATGCTTTGTTTGATGTGGATTGTTTTTCCCTCTTTGTCAGTTAGATGTTCCTTATTTATTCCAATGTTACATGCCTTGCAGTTGTTGCATTTATTAAAGCCCTTTCTAGCTTCAACTAGCCAATTTTTCATTGTTGTTGTTTCTTGTAGATGACTTCGAACCATTTTGTCTTTCAAGCATTTGGTTTTCCTGTAGGTGACTAGTGGTCGTGTTCCCTGAAGGTGACCTATATCTGGCTCTTTTGGTATCAGATGCCAATGTTTTTGTATTGCATTCACATTTTTTTAACGTTCTTTACTTTATGTGATTACCACTCTCTTGGTGTGATTCTGCAATCCCATTGTGTTGTGTTCCTTTTTTAGTAATTAATGCGTCTGCACGTTACTTCATTCTGGCTTTTTTAAGACAGTTCTTCAAGTCTTTTTGTTTATCTCCTCTATTTTTCATCCTTGATATTGTTTCTGCAAACTTTACCTCATCTTTGAAGCAATTTTGTTGCATTCTTATTTGCTCTCCATGTGGAATACTTTTTATTAAGGAAGTTGGGTGGAAACTTTTCCCATGGAGTATGCTATTGGTGGCTGTATCCTTCATGAATAAGGTAGAGTGGATTGCACCTTGATCTATATAGATATGGGTATCTAGAAAATCTAAATTTGCTTTGCTGGTTGTGCATGTGAAGGACAGTCCTATATTATTCCGATTCAGTTAATAATAATAATAATAATAATAAAAACATTTATTAAGCGCCTGAATACACTAAAGACAGTGTGTCTCCGCGCTAGGATAAATTGTAAATTGAAACTTGTATAGCGCACTACTCACCCGCAGGGGTCTCAAGGCGCTTGTACGAATACCGCTGTGGAACCCATCCTAGCTTTCCCTGTGAGGTGTCCACTCCTGGGCACCCCCAAGGTGGAGGCCAGGCATCCTTAGCGTTGTGGGGCCGTTGTGGAGATTAAGCAAGCTATTGCCCAGAGTTGCAGAGTGGGACTCCATGATTGGACTAGGCACCGAGGCGAGAATTATCAGGTCCGTGGAATTTTGAGCCCAAGACCCGCCGAGGCGGGGAATTAAACCCTGGTCCCGGGTTAGACCTCTGTATCAGGGTCTGCCGCTCTAACCATTGAGCCACACTTCTCCACAGGATGCGTTCCAACACAGCTAAAAATCAAGATCAATCCACGGAGAGGACAGGGGACAGGGGAAGAGAAACTCTAAGTTTATACTAATCTTTAGGGAATAGATAGGTCTTCAGTTTCTGCCGGAACCTGGTTTCTGACGGCTCCAACCGCAGCTCAACAGGAAGTTCATTCCATTGTTTGCTGGCCAGGAACCTGAAAGATCGCCCTCCCATATGTGTTTTATAAATGCATGGTATCGAAAACTGCATACTCCCCATGGATCTCAAAAGACGCCTAGGACGGTAGATAGTTAGCATCTTGTGAAGATAGGCCGGGCCCCTGCCATGTGCAATGCGGTGACTAATGCACATGGTCTTGAACCGAATGCGTTCCCGCATGGGGAGCCAGTGCAGGATCTGAAGCGCACGTTTTCCTGAAGACCTCCTCTGCAGCTTTAGAACAAGCCTGGCCGCCGCATTTTGGACACATTGCAGCTGGGTCATTCCCCTTTTACTGAGGCCACGGAGCAAGGCATTCCCATAATCAAGATGGGACGTAACCAGTGCATGGACCAAAGTTTTCCTGTCTCTAATAGGTAGGAGATCCAAGATTTTACGCAGGACCTTCAATATGCCATAGCATTTCCCCACCATCTTACCTATGTGTTGGGAGTATGTGAGATTGGAGTCCAAAAGAACACCCAAATTCT
The DNA here is from genome assembly GCF_964261635.1 of Lissotriton helveticus. Lineage (NCBI taxonomy): Eukaryota > Metazoa > Chordata > Amphibia > Caudata > Salamandridae > Lissotriton > Lissotriton helveticus. Next base: position 168,610,399 of record NC_136067.1, on the reverse strand, counting down.
TCACAGTATCAGAGGGGGTGGGTGTAGGACCCAGGTCAGTGGGCCACCAGGCTGATGTCCAGATTGAAGGAGAGGAGCCAATCACAAGAAGTTCAGTCTTATTACCGTTTAGGCGAAGGCAGTTACACTTCATCCAATTTGCCAGTGACACAAGACATGCAGAGAAATTATCTGCCGTCTCAACTGGGTTGTGGGATAGAGTAACCACCAGTTGCGTATCATCCGCATATGATACGATATCCACCCCATAAGATTCCACCATCCTGGCCAGGGGTTCCATATATAGGTTAAACAGCACAGGGCTTAGAATGGAACCCTGCGGGACCCCTTGATTTAAGGTTCGGGGCGTGGATCTAAAGGGGGGGCAGTGTATTTGAAATTTTCTACCTGCCAGGAAGGAGACCATACATTCATGCGCCGGACCAGCAACTCCCATCTCGCTCAGACGGGCAAGCAGTCTAGAGTGCGATACGGTATCAAATGCCGCACTTAAGTCCAGCAATATCAGGGCGGCAGTCTGTCCTTCATCCACTTTCTGGCGAAGCAATTCTGTGGAGAAAAGAAGGGCAGTTTCAGTCGAATGCTTCGCCCTAAAACCAGATTGGGAGGGGTGTAAAAGATGGTTATCTTCCACAAATTTAACCAACTGATTGGTGACCAGTTTTTCCACCACTTTGGCACAGAGCGGTAAGAGAGAAATGGGCCTAAGATTGTCCAAGTGAGAGATACCCAGGTTAGCCTTCTTTTTAATCGGGACTACCTGTGCAAGTTTTCATTCCTCAGGCACTTGTCTTTCTTGGAAGGAAAGAAAAGCCAGATTGCCTATATAGCTCCATAGGAGATGAACATGGTTCCTAAGAATTTTAGGAGGAGCAACATCCGCAGGGGAACCTGACTGGATGCTCATAATTATCTTTATCAGTTCCTCCCTCGGAGGCACCATGAGTTCTCTAAGACATGCATTCATAGTCGGTCCTTTGCCGATGTCCCTAGCCAATACTTCTTCAGCTGTCCCCTGCTGAAAAGACATGTATATCCGCTCCACCTTGTTTACAAAGTGATCAGCGATAGATTCGCATATTTGAGTGGAGACGAGGTCTTTGGTCTCTATCCTAGTAAGTGCCGTGAGCTCCTTATAGATGGAAAAGAGCTCCTTAGAGGAGTTTTCAGCAGATTCAATCCTCTCGTTAAAGAATAGTCTTTTCGCCTTATTAATCCACCCATGATACTCCTTCAGACTGTTCTTATATAGCTCTTTCAGAACATCATCGTAGTCTTTGCGCCACCGACGTTCCAGTTTTTTACATCTGGCTTTAGCTGCACACAGTTCCTCATTGTACCAAGGGGCGGACTTAGTCCTGGGGCTGGGGCTTTAAGGGTCCATGGGGCCACCTTGTCTAACGCCTTCGAAACCCATTCATCATACTCCTTCCGTGCTTCCTTAAAGGTTTTACTGAGTGGAGGTTTCCCCAGCATAAGCATGGATTCAAATGTCTCCTGACTAAAATTATTCCATTTCCTCCGTTTAGGTAAAATAGGTCACTTAAGTATATCCCTTCTGGGTCTGCCTGTTATTGTAAATGGGATAAAATGATGGTCAGACCACGGAATCCTAATAGGGGGAAGCACCCTAATTCTGTTCTCGTTAGAAAATATGGGATCCAGAAGATGACCCGCCTGATGCGTTGGCATCTCACCCGAAAGAGTGAGCATCAGGGATTTCAGAGAGGAGATCATAGATTGAGCCTCTACACATTTCGCATCCTCAAAGTGTAGGTTAAGATCACTTAGTATGAGGGGTTTGTTATGGTGTAAGGCCGGTTGGGTCACCGATTCCAATAGGCTATCAGCAAACTGTGTAGAGCACCCCGGGGGGCGATAAATGAGATAGCCCATGATAGTACACTCAGGGGAGATTTTAATGGAAAAAAGGCCAGCTTCACAATTACTAATTTTTACTTGCTCCAATGAGCACTCAAACTTAGTATTGTATACCATTGCAATGCCTCCCCCTCTTTGGACCCCTCTATCAATGCTCAGCAGACTGTATGCTGGTGGGAGGGCCTCCAAGATCTCAGGTGCCGATGATTCATCTAACCACGTCTCCGTTAAAAACATCAAGTCTGCCTGTTAGTCGGTGAGGACATGGTAGATGTCTAAGCTATGTTTTTTGAGTGAGCGGCAGTTGACTAAGAACCCCATTAATTGGTCCCCACTTTTGGTGTTCGTCAGGGCAAGGGCAGGATTAAAATGACACACCCTGCACTTCTGCGCCCCATTTTCCGGTAGAATACTGTGAATACAGGCAGCATTAAAAGTAGGGCGGAGACTCATCAGTTGCTCACCCATGTACTTTATATTTTATATCGTTTTCCCGGAGGTGGTAACAGGATTCCTGGCCCCTGGCCGCGTTCGGTCGCAGACGGGCGCAGACGGGCTTGCCTTGTGCGCGCCCGCTGCGCGCGTCCGCTGCGGTCGCAGACCTGACGTCATTATATGGGGTCCTGAAAAGAAAAACTAAAGCGCTGACCCGAGCGCTGAGTAGGCAGAAAGTGGTGTATTCCTCACCCTCCGCGCAAATGCCCACAATGGACGCGGTGGACCGGGGCGGGACCAAGAAGAAAGAGACAAGTAGGTGAGAAGCTAAATAGGCAGTGAATTACAATTTAAAAAATTCTCAACAGGTTATAGCAGCATAGTGTTTAAAAACGAGAGTGCAATTCATTAAAAATGCGGGTCCAGTTCACCGCGTCAGCCTCCCCTTCACCCCCCACACCGTGGTAGTCTATGAGGATCGAGTGGAGGTATCTGTCACTGCCACTGACAGAGTTCATCCAAATAATCCATAAAATCATTGTTATTGTCGTTCCATATAAAAAAAGAAGATCGTCCCACAGTATTATGTTTTCTAGTTTCTCTTGATTCTCATGTACCCACGCTATTTCCTTTACCCACCAAGCCATTGTTTGGTGTGGCGCCGCGGCCAGGGCGACTGACGCTGGAATCTGGGGATCAGGGTTCGATCCCCGGCTCCGGCGGCAGGTTAGCCCAGCACCATGTGACTCTGGGCAATAGCTTGCTTAATCTTCCCGACGGCCCCCAGCGCCTAGAGACCCTTACGGGTGATTGTGCGCTTTACAAATGTGGATTATTATTATTATTATTATTATAATTGTAATATTCATTAAAAGGGTGTATTGACCACAGGTACTATACCACAACACATGAACTGACATCAAATCATAACACATATTGTCTGATTAACAACACTGTTACTCTTACATGAATATGGTACTACACAATGAAATGTGGTATTTATTTGATCATAAAGTTTTATATAGCGTGAACTTGATCCTGATGGATATCATGTAAAAAAAAACTCAGTACAAACTGTAAACTATAATAAGCGTTATCAACAAAACAAAAATGTTGCTCCCATCAGAAGTTGATTTGTGTGAACCAACATGCTGATAACTGTGTACAATTCCCATCATGCCTCATAATGGGCTTATGATGGTGAGGGTATATAAAGAATGTGAAGAAAGACTCTCCTACTGTGAAAAAGACTCTGTGAGGTGGAAACACGTTGGTGGAGTAGTGTTGTTCACCATTAAAGAAAAATAACAAAGGATTTACTGAGCGCAGCGTACCGTGATCCCCCCGCAGCCCCGGGGACCACCACTTCCCGGGGCTTTATGAGATTAATTGCAGGGGGCTCACAGCCCCCCCCAGCCCCTGGGACCGACACCCACTGAGGCTTTAAGAATATATTTGCGGGGGGCTCACGGCCCCCCACAGCCCCGGGGACCGCCACCCCCCAGGGTTTGTGTTTGATTTAAAACATTTAAAAAAAAACTGTGTGGGGGGCTCGAGCCCCCACCAACGCCCCGGAGACCGCCACCTCCCCGGGGCTCTAAATATTTAAATTGGGGGGGTCCGTGAAGCGGGGAGCCGGCGGGACCGTGTGAGGATTGGGGACCCCCCACGGTCCCCAACGGAGAGGACCAGCCCCAAGGGATGGGGTCCCCGGGGCTAGAAGTGGCCCAGGAGGGGGGCCACACGGCCCCCCTCCTCAAAAAAAAAAAAAAAAAGGCCAGCCCCGGGGGATGGGGTCCTGGGGCCATAAGGGGCCTGAGGAAGGGGTCAACGCAGCCCCCCTCTAAAACAAGTTAAAAAAAAAGGCCATGCCCCGGGGATGGGGTCCCCGGGGCCGATTAAGGCCTTGGGAGGGGGGCCACGCGGCCCCTTTCCAAATTTAAAAAAAATAATAATAATAATAATTATGGGGCAGGCCCTGGGGGTTGGGGTCCCTGGCAAGTTGTAAGTTGGGGAATGAATTCCTCTTCAATTCTGAGGGTCCCTGAGGTACAACTAGCCCACCAGGTACCTCCAGTATGTGCCAGCTCTCTGCGCTGCAGAGAGGTGTTCAGAGGCCACGCCCCTTTTTAACCTCTCTGCAACGCAGCTCTGTGGCGCTTCCTGGAGGTACCTAGTGGGCTACTTTGACCCTAGGGACCCTCAGGATTCAAGGGGACTTAATCTCCCAAATTAAAATGGACACAGGGAGCGTTTACTCAGGGGCGAAGGGAGGGTACGGGGACGGGGCCTGAGGTGATGTGTGCAAACACGTCCTGTGGGGCGTTTTAAGTTGGGGAAATAATTCCCCTTCAATCCTGAGAGCCCCTGGGGGCCAACTATTCCACCAGGTGCTTCCAGTAAGCGCCATTGCGCTGCATTGCAGAGAGGTGGTCCAGGCCGTGCCCCTTTTTACACCTCTCTGCAACGCAGCTCTGTGGCGCTTACTGGAGGTTCCTAGTGGGCTACTTGGACCCTAGGAACCCTTAGGATTCAAAGGGACTTAACCCCTTCGGTGCTGATGATGGCTCCCGGCCGTCATGAGTTACGGTGGGCGTGTGCTGATGACGGCCGGGAGCCCAGGCCCGCAGAATGTCGAGCACCGGCGCGGCTTTCCAGCCGCGGCCAAGGTGTTATTCTCCCAAATTAAAATGGCCACAGGGCGCATTTACACAGTGGTGAAGGGAGGAGATGGAGCCTGAGGTGACGTGTGCAAACACGCCATGTGGCGCGTTTTAAGTTGGGGAAATAATTCTCCTTAAATCCTGAGGGCCCCTGGGGGCCAACTATCCCACCAGGTGCTTCCAGTAAGAGCTACTGCGCTGCATTGCAGAGAGGTGGTCCAGGCCATGCCCCTTTTTACACCTCTCTGCAAAGCACTTCTGTGGCGCTACCTGGAGATACCTGGTGGGCTAGTTGGACCCAAGGGACACTCAGGATTCAAGGGGACTTTATCACACAAATTAACACGGGCACAGGGTGTGTTTGCACACATGTCACTTCTGGCCCCCCATCCCTTCACCAGTGTGCAAATGCGCCCTCTGGTGTGTTTTAAGAGGTAGTTGTAATCCCCCTGCCCTATTATGTACTAGGAGCTTACAAAGGAGGCCATGGTAATCACAGGGGTACCCCGACGCATAGTTTGCCCTGGTGTATGTAGGTGTTTTAACTGTATTCTAAGTGTCTTTTAGCATAACACTGGCTCTAGGACTGGTTAATCAGAATCAGTTACCACCAGTACTCATCTGAAAAAGTTGAGGGTACAGGATGATTTAGCAACAAGGCCTCTTTCTGCTCCTCTGTTCTTTCTGCAAGTCTTCCTTCTTCCTACACTTTTCTTCGTCTTTGAGGACGTCTGTTGCTTCTTTCTGCATTTCATTTGCTTCTTTCTGTGTGTTTTTTCATCTTTCTTCACATGTCGTACCTCTGTAGGCATTGGTAGAAACTAGCATTTAAAAAAACCTTAGAAATTCACTGAAAAAAACCATAGGTTTCAGGCATGTTATTGTTACAAATTAGCATTGAAAAAACCTTTCAAATTCACTGAAAAAACCATAGGTTTCAGGCACATTATAGTTAGGAATTAGCATTTAAAAAACATTAGAAATTCACTGAAAAAAACATAGGTTTCAGGGGCGTTATAGTTAGTTGGACATTTCACTCGTACAAAACCATTGAAGTTCCCCCGTTATAGTTAGTTCACCTAACTATAACTTGCGCGCCAGCAATGCACTGCTGATGACGTCACATATTACATCATTCATGACATGGTCAGTGACATCACTCATGACATAACTCATGACATCTCAGTGGCAGACCTCTTCTCACCCATATATAACCTTTGATACACACACTCAAAAATAGAAAATAAACTTTTCAAAACAATGGACATACCAATACCACTTACAACACACCTATTTAGTAATTCCAAGATCCACACACATCCACTCATTCACCAACAGTCCTATGCAGTCACTCATACATGTTCTCACTCATCATATGTACTCATACACCTATACATCCTGTTACACACTGACACTCATCCATAGAGTTACTCACACACAGTCACACACAGACCACCACACTTACTGCTACAGAAACGTACACATACTTACTCTCTTACGCCATCACTTATAGAATCACAGACTAATTTATACAGGAACTCTTCCAATCTCTCACTCTCACATATACTCACTTGTATACACCAATACTCACATATACTAGTTTAAAACATATGTAGTTACTCATAAATACACGATTGAGACAGTCATTCACTCACTAACACACCCATACACGCACTCATCCACCCATACGGTCCTGCACACATGCTGTCTCCAACACATACAAACAGTGAATCACTCATTCAAGCATCTATGCACCACGTAATACCCCCACCGAACCATACAGACATTCAGACACTCATACTGATACTCAAAAAAACAAGTAATAACCTATGTAGACACTCATGTAGCTACTCACCAACCCATGCAGTCACTTATACACAAAGTGAGAGACTGATACAGATAAATATATATATTTAAACATTACTCACTAACCCATGTATTCACTAAGATACGCTTAATCAGTCAGTTATAAAAACAATTAAAAAAAACATCCATTTAGACACTTATATACACATTTATTCTTCCATCGACCTTGAGATATACATATAGAAAACATATTTAATTTTCAGAAAACACACACATTCACTGGATGATGTCATCAGTGATGTCATTTGAGATGTCATCAGTGATGTCATGAGTGATGTCACTGACCATGTCATAAGTGATGTAATATGTGACGTCATCAGCAGTGCTTTGCTGACGCGCTAGTTATAGTTAGCTGAACTAATTATAACGGGGGAATTTCAATAGTTTGTACGAGTGAAACGTCCAACTAACTATAACGTCCCTGAAACCTATGTTTTTTTCAGTGAATATATATATATATATATATATATATGTATGTATATATATGCAGCGTGAACAAGGGCACCTTGGCCCGAAACGCGTCGCTGGTTCTGTGGATGATGTAGTAATAATAAAATGACATCTTGCTGACTTGTTGGTCCGGTCCTCTAATTGCTGGCGTGGAAGCGTGGGCTGCGAGCGCAGAGCGTGCAGAGGAGGAGCGGTGTTTTTCATATATATATATATATATATATATATATATATATATATATATATATATATATATATATATTTCTTGGATTCTCCTTGCTTCGACCCTCCCAGCAGAAGTCATGGCACAGCAAGCAGGTAGGATTTCTCGAAAGTTTCTTTATTCACACACCATGTGCAAAATAACGTGCATTAAATCGGACGGCCTACGCGTTTCGGCTACTGCTAGCCTTCCACTGGACCATAGAGTCCCTGGTGTCTAGACCATTTTTAAAGTGCTCAGTGCAGTTTACCCTTTTCCATTTCCATTATCCATCTAGACTGTCAACCTTGCTTACAAGTCATGGCTCATTAGTAATCGCCATTTTCTAGGTGTATGTAATTCATTATATATGTGTATGCATATGTATACTAATCTCACAGTAAAGTACAGATTGTGAGTCATATAACGTATATATATATATGCTACACCTACTTATTTACAAACTATTTACATTTCTACAAGATGGGTGATAGTATCTTTCCAACTGATGGCTGTTATGTTACAGTGAGGTACTAGTTATTTACAGCCCTATACAGTATGGATTCTTTTTCTGTTATCGATTCATTATGATGCCAGTGATTCATGCAGCTCATTTACTATATACATTATTACAGATATCTAGCTATACCCAGGACCTCCTAGTTCATATTGTAATCGCACTTATCTATGGTAAGGTTATGTAGTCTGCATAGTGCATTCATAGAATGGTATTAACATAGAATTTGCATCTTCAATTTGTAAAGTACATTTATATACATTGTAGTTTCCTGGTTCAAAGTGATGGTCTGTATTGCATCTTATCATACTAGCATCATCATCAGTCTATTTCACCCAAAAGCTTGTTCTCTGAAATGTATTAGTTCAGTTAAAGTTCTACTGTTGAGCTTCACCACGACACTGCTGAGGTTGTTTCCTTTAGTTGGTGCAAACCCCCAACTCCCCCTCGAACAAAACCAAGCACCAAGGATATTAACTCTTGAGTACCTGAATTTATCCGCGAGGGAAAAGGGAAGGGGAAGTGGAATGAGAAACAAAGAGAGAAACACAGGAGCTCTTCTGATCCTGCGTAGTTTCTCAGTAAGTGTGCCGGCTCTTCATAAACTGTGGTGTGAAATATGACATCGATCAAAACACTTGGTTGTCCCTTAATCTTTGCCTTAATCAAGAATTATTCATTAAACATACCTTATCATTTCCAGCCCTGGCTTACACTTCAACAACAATTATAAACTCTTCCTGTCTTGAAAAGCCTTTAAAACAAATGAACATTCATGACACTTTGTTCCAAAAATCTGTTATGCAAGTCTTTGTGGGTTAGTACATTAGTAATAACTTTCAACTGTTGTCAATTCGGCATACCTGAATTGTTGTTGTTATTTTCTGAATTGGGGTTCTGATCTGGAAAACATATAAAACACAACAAGAAAAATGCACTGCACCTTTAAGATAACTAACTGCTTGAATTATCTTGCTTTTGACAATGCTTATTGTTGTTAATGCACAACATTGATTATTATCTAGCAATAATTACATTCCTTCTAGTTCTTAACGCTTAATGTCTTTTCATTAATCTAAAGTCGACTTTCAAGAAATGTGTCCAAGTTCTCGATCGTTTTTTCAAAAGCTCCAAATGTCTAGCTTACTTTCTCACCAAGAAATAATCTCTTTCAAGGAAAGCAGTACTGAAACGAATGTGTTCCTGTATTTTCTCACAGGAGCTGAGGGGTTAAGTCAACCTTACTTGGACTCCGAGGCGGAGGTGACGCACTGGATTGTAGAGAGGAAGTCGGCAAGCGGTATCGGAGTGCTCGGAGAGCAGGGACCGCCTTTGGAGAACCACCGGGAAAGGTAGAAGCCGAAAATGCCGTCCGGAGTCTTCGGGGAATCAGGTAAGCTGCTGGGAAGGGAGCAGGAAGCAGAGAACTGTTCCGAGAGGGAGGCAGAGTTCAGGATACCAGCTGCGATCAAGGCGCGAATTGCAGGATCTTCCCAGACGCTCGTGGTGAAACTCTGGTGAAGCGAAGCGTCTTCTCAAATGCCGAGCAACCTTTTATACTAGTTGGTATGCAAAGGAGCACCTGCTGCACGCGCAGAGCCCCTGACTGTTTACACGTGTTAGAAACCAACGTGTCCCTTGCACTGTCCAATGGGTTCTTTAAGCAGCATCAAAAAGCATTGGTAAAAGCAAACACAAATACAATAGGAATCTCTGCATTTCAAGTTATTTATAAACAATGCACATTTACTAGTTCCACGTTCTTATTCCAATTATAGTCTTCATCAACTCAGACTCTCTAATGAATAACTTGGACCCCTATTAAATGTTAACCTTTAACAGTTCTCCCCCCCAAAGGTCGCCTAATTGGTCTGGGTTTTTCTGGATTCAAAGCATGGAATCTTCTAATCAAACGTGCAGCATGAATATTAGCTTCTGGTTCCCAAGATCTTTCACTTGAATCATAACCCTTCCAATCAATCAAGTAGTATAATCTCCCCTTGATTCTTTTAGCATCCAGTATTTTGTGTACTTCATATTCCAAATGGTCCCCTATCACGATTGGTGGAGGGGGTTTATCCACTCTAGTGGAAGGGTTAAGGGGCTTTAAAAGGGAAACATGAAACACTGGGTGTATGGTATATTCATCAGGAAGCTGTAATTTTACAGAAACTGGATTTAATACTTTTTCTACCGGGAAAGGCCCAATGAACCGGGGTTTCAACTTTCTGGGTCCCTCTAATTGGATATTTTTTGTTGAGAGCCAAACTTGATCTCCCTGCTTATAGGCCGGGCTAGGTAATCTATGTTTATCAGCGTTCTCTTTCATTTTACACTTGCTTCTAGCCATATTTTTCTTAACTTGTTCCTGAATACGTTGTAACTTAGCTAACCTTTCGCTACTGCTGGCATGTCTTGTTCTATGTTAGGGATTATTTCTGGCAAAGAACGCGGATGTTGACCTGTCATGAAGAAGAAAGGTGAACAGCCTAAAGCAGTGTGCAGAGTGTTATTATAAGAAAATTCTGCTAAAGGTAAAGTCTCATCCCAATTTGATGATACGGTATTAATCAAACATCGCAGACTCTGTTCTATATGCTGATTGACTCGTTCTGTTTGTCCATCCGTTTGAGGATGGAAGGCTGACGAAAGACCTAGTTCTATTCCTAAATAGTTACTGAGTTTTTTCCAAAATTTAGATACAAATTGAGGTCCCCTGTCTGAAATTATTTTATCTGGTAAACCATGAAGTTTCACTATTTGTTGCAAAAATATCTGACTAAACTCTTCTGCTGAAGGGAGTTTACGTAATGGAATAAAATGTCCCATTTTTGATAACAGATCCACAACTACCAAGATTGCAGTAAAACCATTAGAGTTAGGCAAGTCTGTGATAAAATCAAGACTAATAGTATGCCAAGGATATGGTGGTATGGTCATTGGTTGAAGATATCCCCTCGGAGCAGTGTGTAAAGATTTTTGACGAGAACAGACTGGACATGTATCAACGTATTGTTGCACATCAAGTGACATATTTTTTCCACCAAAAATGTCTCTGACAAAGTTCTAGGATTTTATTAATTCCTGGATGTGCAGCAATTCTTAAGTCATGATTCCATTTAATTATTAATTTACGTAATTCCTTATCTGGAAGAAACAATTTTTTCTTATGAAAGAATAAATCATTGTCTATGGAATTGTGTTTTTGAGATAACCATTCTTTTTGATCGAGTAATCGTACTTTATTCTTTAAAAGTTCCAAAAAGGTATCGGATGAAATTTCTGCACAGACTTTATCCATAGGAATTATGCTCTGTGAATTTTTGACTGAATCTTTTTGTTTATCACATACTAGTCTGGAAAGAGTATCTGAAAGCAATTGCTTTTCCCCTGGACGATAAGTGATTATAAAATCAAATTCACTGAAGAATTGTAACCATCTCATCTGCCTTGGAGTGAAAGCCTTCACTGTGGAATAGAATTGCAAGTTTTTGTGATCTGAATAAATTGTCACAGTGTGTTTTGCTCCTAAAAGATAGTGTCTCCATTCTTGTAAGACTGCCTTAACAGCTAGCAACTCTCTTTCAGCGATAGTATAGTTTTGCTCAGCTGGCAGTAGTTTTCTAGAATAAAAGGCAATTGGATGTAAATGGCCTGTCTGGTTATCTTTTTGCATTAAAACTCCCCCGATTGCTGTTTGAGAAGCATCAGCTTCAACAAAGAAGGGTTTGTCAGGATCTGGATGAGCCAAGATGGGAGCTGAGGTAAAAGTTCTTTTTAAAATGAGAAAGGCTTCTTCAGCTTCTGGAGTCCAAGAGAAGAGTTTTCCTTTTTTCAACAGAGAAGTGATTGGTACCACTATTTCAGAAAATTTTGCAATGAATCGTCTGTAGAAATTTGCAAATCCTAAGATGCGTTGAACATCCTTAACCGATTTTGGTGATGGCCAATTAAGAATTGCTTCTACCTTTTTTGGGTCCATTGTGATACCCTCTGGAGATAACCAGTATCCCAGAAATTCCACCTTAGAGGAATTAAACACACACTTCTCCAGTTTAACATACAGAGCGTTGTCTCTGAGTTTTTTCAACACTAGTCGTACATGTTCAGTATGTTCTTCTTGATTTTTTGAGTAGATTAAGATGTCGTCAATATATACAATGACGCAGATGTCTAATAGTTCATGCAACACTTCGTTTATGAAATAATGAAACGCTGCAGGAGCGTTACATAAACCAAAGGGCATTACTGTATACTCGAAAAGCTCGAACTTGGTGCGAAAAGCGTTTTCCACTCGTCGCACTCTTTTACGCGAATAAGGTGATAAGCACCACGTAAGTCCAATTTAGTGTATATACTTGAACCTTTCACTTGGTTTAGAAGTACCGGGATCAATGGCAGAGGGTATCGATTCTTGATGGTTGCTTTATTAATTGCGCGATAATCGATGCACACGCGCAAATCACCAGTCTTCTTCGCAACGAAGAAAAGAGGCGACGAGACTGGGGAAGTAGAATGTCTTATGAAGCCTAGTTCCAATAACTCATCCAGGTATTTCCTTAAATACTGGTTCTATGGTTCTGTTAATGCATATATTCTGCTGCATTGTAGTTTTGCCCCTGGGACCAGATCAATCCTACAATCATATATTCTATGAGGCGGAAGTGTTGTTGCCTTTACTGGATCAAATACATAATTAAAATCCTGATACTCAACTGGTAATTCAGGATTTGAGGTCGTTAAGAAAGTACAACATAATGGCATGATAGGGTCTTGAGTATCTTGATAACAGTGTAATCTACAGTGAGCAGAATCTAAAGCCACTGTTCGTTTTATCCAATCTATTTTAGGATTATGGAATTCCAACCATGCAATGCCAAGGATTACTCCAAAGGATGGAGTATCAATCAAGTCGAACACGACATACTCGGAGTGACCATTTTCAGCAAAAAATAATAATGGTGTAGTGTTAAACCTAATCAGTCTTGAAGACAAGGCTGACCCATCTACTGCCCTTACTAGTTCTGGTTCTTTTTTGGGTATCTGAGGTAGCTGCAGAGATCTAGCTAAGGTTATGTCAAAGAAATTCCCTGTAGCCCCTGAATCAATTAACACCGGAATACTGTGCCTTTGTTGAGTGGTCAAGATAAGTAGTAATCTTACAGTAAAATATTTAGGAACTCTAGTTGGTGCATATTGTGGAACCTGATGTAATAGAGTTCTCAAAGAATCGGCCTCAACATTCCTTGAGATGGTTAGTTTTCCGATTCACAATCTGTCTCAACCACTAAAACCTGCTTTTTAACTGGTTTAATCGGACAGTCCTTTGCAAAGTGACCTGCTTTACCACAATATAAACAAAGATTTCCTTTCCTACGCCTTTCTTTTTCCTCATTTGACAAGGGGCCTTTAATTCCACCAATTTGCATAGGCTCTACGGGAGAGGATTTATTATCTATTTCCTTTCTTTCTGATTTGAAATGAAGATTCTTGATATCGTGCTTAGATCTTTCTCCTTTACGCTCTCCTAATCTGTGATCCAATTTAACTACAACCTCCTGAAAATCGCTAAAATCATTTGGCAACTCAACTATATGGGCAAGTGAATCTTTAATCTCATCTTTCAAACCCCTGTAAAAAAGTGAAATTCTTTTGTCAACAGGCCAGTGAGTCTCGGCAAGTAACCTATTAAAGGTTGTAATATAAGTCACTAAATCTTTTGATCCCTGACGTAGATTTAGTAAGTCATTATCTGACGCTTGGAGAAAAACATGCTTAGCAAACAAATTAGTCATAGCTGCTTTAAAATTGTTCAAGTTATGCAGAAGAGGATCATTATTATCCACGAGAGGCATGGCCCAATCTGCAGCCACACCACCCAGATAGGAAATAATAAAGGAAACCTTAGCTGTATCATTAACAAAAACCTGTGGTTTACACAAGAAATGAAGCTGACATTGGCTCATAAAGGTTGCAAATCTGTCTGAGTCTCCAGTGAATCGTTCAGGATTTGCCAAGGGAACTGGGGTGGGAGTTACCACCGTTAATTGTACCAGCTGGTCAGTATCTGAAGATGATTGCATTCGGGACGTCTGAGAACCAAACATTGTTGCACCGAACTTAGGTGCTGCTAAAACAGGGTGACGCCCCTCATCTGAAGAATCTCTCCAAGTAGTAAAACCGGATTTTGTCTTATCTAATTCTAGACGTAACAGTTGGTTCTCAGAACGCAATTCCTGCATTTCGGAATTCAACCTCTGCACTAACTGGGTCAATCGTTCTACATCCATGTCTGAAATCCTTCTTGGTTTGCAACAATCAGAGGAAACAGTGTGTGGCTTCGCTTTCTGTTGAGCTTCACCACGACACTGCTGAGGTTGCTTCCTTTAGTTGCTGCAAACCCCCAACTCCCCCTCGAACAAAACTAAGCACCAAGGATATTAACTCTTGAGTACCTGAATTTATCCGCGAGGGAAAAGGGAAGGGGAAGTGGAATGAGAAACAAAGAGAGAAACACAGGAGCTCTTCTGATCCCACGTAGTTTCTCAGTAAGTGTGCCGGGCCTTCATAAACTGTGGTGTGAAATATGACATTGATCAAAACACTTGGTTGTCCCTTAATCTTTGCCTTAATCAAGAATTATTCATTAAACATACCTTATTATTTCCAGCCTGGCTTACACTTCAACAACAATTATAAACTCTTCCTGTCTTGAAAAGCCTTTAAAACAAATGAACATTCATGACACCTTGTTCCAAAATCTGTTATGCAAGTCTTTGTGGGTTAGTACATTAGTAATAACTTTCAACTGTTGTCACTTCGGCATACCTGAATTGTTGTTGTTATTTTCTGAATTGGGGTTCTGATCTGGAAAACATATAAAACACAACAAGAAAAATGCACTGCACCTTTAAGATAACTAACTGCTTGAATTATCTTGCTTTTGACAATGCTTATTGTTGTTAATGCACAACATTGATTATTATCGAGCAATAATTACATTCCTTCTAGTTCTTAACGCTTAATGTCTTTTCATTAATCTAAAGTCGACTTTCAAGAAATGTGTCCAAGTTCTCGATCGTTTTTTCAAAAGCCCCAAATGTCTAGCTTACTTTCTCACCAAGAAATAACCTCTTTCAAGGAAAGCAGTACTGAAACGAATGTGTTCCTGTATTTTCTCACAGGAGCTGAGGGGTTAAGTCAACCTTACTTGGACTCCGAGGCGGAGGTGACGATCTGGATTGTAGAGAGGAAGTGGGCAAGCGGAATCGGAGTGCTCGGAGAGCAGGGACTGCCTTTGGAGAACCACCGGGAAAGGAAGAAGCCGAAAATGCCGCCCGGAGTCTTCGGGGAATCAGGTAAGCTGCTGGGAAGGGAGCGGAAAGCAGAGAACTGTTCCGAGAGGGAGGCAGAGTTCAGGATACCAGCTGCGATCAAGGCGCGAATTGCAGGATCTTCCCAGACGCTCGTGGTGAAACTCTGGTGAAGCGAAGCGTCTTCTCAAATGCCGAGCAACCTTTTATACTAGTTGGTATGCAAAGGAGCACCTGCTGCACGTGCAGAGCCCCTGACTGTTTACACGTGTTAGAAACCAACGTGTCCCTTGCACTTTCCAATGGTTTCTTTAAGCAGCATCAAAAAGCATTGGTAAAAGCAAACACAAATACAATAGGAATCTCTGCATTTCAAGTTATTTATAAACAATGCACATTTACTAGTTCCACGTTCTTATTCCAATTATAGTCTTCATCAACTCAGACTCTCTAATGAATAACTTGGACCCCTATTAAATGTTAACCTTTAACATCTACTTATGGCTAGTTCTCTTATTAAGATTGTTGCACTATTTACATCTATTTACATTGTCCGATCTCAATTGGATTCTCAGATACTTAGTCGATTCTTGGTCAGTTCAGAGATTTACAGATGTACAAACAATTCGGCATCTGAATTGTGTCCAAACGGATATTCTGTGTCCATTGCCAGGATCATTCTCGACTCGAGTTTGCGTAGTTGTAGTGTATGATCCCCTCCTCTCTCAGATGGTTTGCTGAGTTTGATTCCTGAGTACTTTAGCAAATTGGGGTTGCACTGATGGTATTTGGCAAAGTGTGTAGCCATAAGATAGCTCGGATCCTCATTTTTGATCGATTGTAGATGTTGGAGGATCCTTAGTTTCAACGTATTGATTGTGCTTCCTATGTAAGATTTCCCGCAAGGGCACAAGAGCCTGTAGACCACACACTTAGATTCACATGTTATGTGGTCCCTTATTTTCTCAATCCGTCCATTTTGTAGTTTGTATTCTGTAATGTTTGTGCCATGTTCGCAGGCCTTACATTTGGCACATTTCCAGAATCCTGGTGTAGTCAGCCATGAGGACTTTTTTGGCTGCTTCAGTTGTAGATGGCTCTGTGTAAGGATATCACGTAAAGAAGAAGTTTTCCTGTATGTGATACTTGGATAGGAGGTCAAATTCTCTTTAAGAGTTTCATCAAGGAGTAAGATCTTCCAGTTTCTCCGTAGTGCATTTTTAAGTTCATCACTCTGGTTGTTGTAGTCGATGATCAGACATGTCACATTGTTCTTTTCTCCTGGTTCGTCTCTGGTTCCTTCCCTTTTGCTGTTTCCTGGCACAAGGAGGTCTACTCTCTTCTTCAGATTCATCCTATTTAGTGCTGTTGCAATGACTTCATCAGGGTAACCTCTTTCCCGGAATCGTTTACTCATATCCTCAATTTCTTGTTCCAGGTCATCCAATTCTGAGCAGTTTCTTTTGGCTCTTAACATTTGTCCATATAGAATGCTCCATTTTAGCTTTACTGGATGACCACTGTTGGCATGAAGTATGCTGTTGCGGGTTTTCTGTGAATTTTAGTGCACAGGGTTCCTCTTTTCACAAAAACTTCAACATCTAGAAAGATCAAGTTTGTTGCACTGATAGATGAAGTGAAGTGGAGGTTGAGTTCATTTTCTTCCAATGAATCAATAAATTTTTGAAGTTCGTCTTTACTTCCGTCCCAGATGATGAACAGATCGTCGATAAAACGACGCCAGAGTTTAATTCTTGATTTGTACTTCTTTTCGTCTTCCATCACTGCAGTCTCCCACATAGCCATCAGGAGGTTCGCATATGATGTCCCCATTGCGGTCCCTTCCTTCTGCAGGTACAGGTTCCCCAGAAACAAAAACGCATTGTGTGTTAAGCAATAGGTGAGCATCATCACCAACATTGCAGTATGTTCCAAATAACTGACAGATCGTATTTCCAAAGCTTTCTTGATAGCTTTGAATCCATCCTCATGGCGTATCGAAGTGTATAGTGAAGTAACGTCTATTGTGGCCATTAAATAGTTTGCTTTCCACTTGACTTCTGAGATTTTATTTAGGAAATCCATTGAATCCCTCAGGAACGAAGGTAATGCGGTTACATAGTTCATTAAAAATACGTCAATAAATCTCGATGTTGTCTCTAGTAATGATCCTATGGAACTCACAATTGGTCTTCCCGGTGGTTTTACGAGAGTTTTATGTACTTTTTGGTAAAAAGTAAATTGTGGCTGTGATAGGATGGTCCGTTTTCAAGTAGGAATATTCTTCGAAATCAATCAGGCCTTTGTTCTTCCATGCCAACAATAAAGAGTGATATTCCTCCCTCCATTCTTCCAGTGGGTTCCTCTTTAGTGGCTCATAGTGGTCTAAGTTGTCTAATTGTCTGTTTGCCTCAACAATATAATCAGTCACATTCTGCACGACAATGTTCCCGCCCTTGTCTGATGATTTTATTATTATGGTGGGATCATATTTTAATTCTGATATTGCTTGATATTCCTTGGGCAACCGGTTGTTTTTATTACCTGCCTCCATTTTATGGTTGAACGATTTGCCTGAAATTTTTGTTATTTCCTCCACCATTACTTCGTGGAAGAGATTGACTTTGTTCCCAGGCGGGAGTTGTGGAAAGAATCTCGATTGTTTTTTCAACCCGCTTTCTCCACCCATGTTCGTGGATATGCCTATTTGATTGCAACATTTAATGTCCGATTGAAATGAGCTTATGGTCTCTTTTTGGCTCAATGATGGGACCTCTTTAATTGATGCCAATGTTATTATTGCTGGTAAGTCCTTTTGTATCGTAGGAGATACTTCTTCATTTCGTATTATGCTCACAGGTTTCTTGGCCTTTTTCTCAGTGAAGTACTTTCTTAGTTTAACTTTTCGACAAAACTTATATAGGTCAATTCTTATGTTGGGTACATCAATGTTCTTGTGTGGAAGTGTGGCTCACTGATTAGAGCGGCAGACTCTGAAGCAGAGATCAGGCCTGGGACCAGGGTACAAGTCCCAACGCGGCAGGGTCTTGAGCTCAATGTCCGCGGACTCGATAATTCTCGCCTCGGCGCCTACTCTAATCATGGGTCCCACGCTGCAACTCTGGGCAATAGCTTGCTTAATCTCCACAACGGCCCCTACAACACTGGGATGCCTGGCTTCACCTTGGGGGCGCCCAGGAGGGGCTTCTCACAGGGAGAGCCAGGAAGGGTTCCACAGCGTTATACAGCGCCGGGACGCCCCGTTGGGGCAGCTGTGCGCTTTACAAAAGACACTACATTTACATTTGTTGGGCAATAGGACAATCCTTTATTTAATAGTCTCATTTGTATGTCTGATAATTTTTTACTCGACAAGTTGATTACCAGATTATCAGAAGTTGTTGATTTCTTCATTGCTATTTTTGTTTTCCTTTGCCTCTCTTTGACTTTGTTCCTCCTTCCGCACCTTCTGATTGTACATTTGTTGAGGGTTTTGTGGGAGGTTTTGATTGCACTCTTCCCCACATATTTCCCCTTCCTCTTTCTCTCTGTCGCGTGACCATCTGAGGCAGCTGCATCTCCCCGCGGCAAAAATCCAGTGGCATACTAGTTGTCTCTTCATCATTGGAGCTAATTTCCGAGCTATCCACAACTTCTGCATATTCTGTTCCCGCCGTTTTGTAAATTACTACATGGCTTCTTAGAGTATCGTACTTGCGAGCGAATGTATAAATCCGCCCGTTTGCGTAATTCAGCCTGTCTCTCGTGAATTTGTTGGCTTTGTGTTTTTCCACCTCTATTTCGGGTTTCGCCACATTTTTCTCCATGTTCTCAATGGATTCCTTATTTTCCTCAGTTGCAGGTATGTCAGCAAGTTCTAATTCTAGCACTTCAATCACACTTGTTATCTTCTCCAATTTCCTTTCGGCATGTATGATAAGGGGTCTCATTAACATGAAAGAACATTCATTGGTGTCTGTTTGCCATCATTTAATTAGGTCTGGGTCCATATCATTAAGGGTGGGCATAATGAGTATCCTGAGGCCCCGTGGGACCCTCTTGTACTCTATGTATTTCTCCAAGGTCGTTTTCTCCCACCATTTGTTGATCTCCATGATTTTTTGTTGCTGTAACTCTCTCAATATGGTCAAAACTGTTCTATTGTCCTTCTCAACTCCACCCGTATTTCTTTTTGCATTTGTGCTTGTTGTGGGGGTGTTCTCGTCATTGAGCAATTCACTCGCCTTTATCTGGCGATTTCTTGATTTATCCGCCATATTTCAGTAAGCAAGGTTGAAATTTTAACTGTTTTAATGCAACGTTTCTTTGCTGGGTGTGTTCGTTTGATTATTGATGATAGGTCGTTTGTTTCCTGCTCCTCAGGCTTAACGGACTTTCCCGTATACCTGCTGCTCCTAGAGAACACGTTGTGTTCTTTCGGCTCACGAAATGCTGCGCTGCCCCTCACTCACGGGTGGATTTTTGGTAGTTTCTTTATTGTGCGGAGCATCTAGTGCACAGCCACTTTCAATCTTTGCTCCTGAGGAAAGATCAGATTACCAGATTTTTCCCCTGCATGCGGTGCAAAGCATGTAAATATAGCAAAAAAGTATCCAAATACAGGATAAATAACAAAGACCCAAATAGGGTGTGGAAGATCAACTTGCTACTTAACTGTAATTCGGAATATACCATTTATTGCTTGGTATGTCCTTGCAATAAGCGATATATTGGCAGCACAGTCCATCCTGCAAAGAAGCAGATTTTGGAACACATGCTGGCGATCAGTCATAAGGATAACAACTAGCCGATCGCCCACCACTTTGAGGAAGTCCATCAGAGCAATAGAGACTTATTAAGTTTCTTTTATTAAGACCAAGTACGCAAGAACAAGAGGGGGGGAGACATGACCAAAAAACGACGAATCTTGGAGTGTAGATATATTATCAAACTCCAAACTGTGGCCCCCAAGGGTCTGAATGGGGACGAAGAGATGTGGGTTCATCTAGACTAAATATCTAATCATCTTAATTATGTCATCGCAAACTGTTACAGGATTTTGAGGAATATATAACTTTTGTACCTCACAATTATTCCAGCTGCCTCTAGTTCCACCCCACACCCTGAAAACAAAGACCCTAAACATTAGATCTAGGCATTTGCTAAAGTTAATTTTGGTATATCGTGTAGCTACTATTTCAAGATATTAGCAATACATGCTGGTTGTACAGGGAAATATGTAGCTTCTTTTTTTAAACCAAAGGATCAATGTGAATACGGTTTTTGGGTAATATTGTGGGATTGAAACTGAGATAATCATTTCAGCAAATTTGAAGAGGAACATGGCAAAAACGAAAACAAGTTTGGTTCTCCAGTATTGGAAACTTTCATAGATTCCCATGCTTGTATCATTCCCCGTCGTCGGAATGGGAGTCCCCGGTATACATAAAATAGCAATAGAAACCATCACTAAAATAGAACATAGGCCTAGGCCCATAGCTGTTTTGCAACCTATCCACCTCTTTGTGTAAAAGAGACCAAAAAAAGTGAACAACCAATCAGATTAGCCTCACCCCCTTAATCCCTCCTGAGAGAAGCTCAGAACCTCAGATGATGGAAGATGGAAGAGGCTGAGCTTTCCCAGGGGAGTTGGGTGAGTCGCACGGGAATCTATGAAAGTTTCCAATACTGGAGAACCTAAGTTACAGGTAAGTAACTTGTTTTCTTACTCCAGTATTGGAACTTTCATAGATTCCCATGCTTTTATCAGAGTAGCTAGCAGTTATCAGCACATTTTTGGGAACCATTACCACTATCAAATTAGGAACAAAGCCATAGTAAACAAATCATGAAGACATTTTCAATGGTCAACAACATACTTAGAAACTTCAGAAACATAAATACATGAGGCTAACAAATGTGCTAGAGCTGATAAAACAGTAATTTGGAAGGAGGGATCAAAGGGAAAGCTCACCACTACTGAAAGAGGTTCCTCAGGACTGCTTGGCCGACTGCTGTGTCACTCTGCGTTGCAGAATCCAGGCAGTAATGCTTTGTAAACATATATGTACTGCTCCAGGTCGCTGCACGGCAGATCTCCCGGATAGGAACGCCAGCAAAGAGGGCTGTAGAAGAAGACATAACCCTCGTAGAATGAGCACTTCTCGACCTTCCAGGGGCTTGCCCGCTGCCTTGTAACAATAGTGGATAGCATTGGTGATCCAACGAGCGATCCCCTGCTTGGAAAGGGGAAACCCCTTACGAGGGTCACTAAAAGACACAAATATTTGAGAAGACTTTCCGAAGTCTTTAGTTCGCTGAAGATAGAACTTTAAGCACCTCTGAATGTCCAGAGAGTGAAGTGCTTTCTCTGCTGGAGTAGCTGGTTGAGGGGAAAAAGTCCTAAGAATTACCAGCTCATTCAAATGAAAATCTGAAGGAACTTTCGGAATGAATTTTGGGTTAGTCCGTAGAACCACTGTTCCTTTTTTGAACTGTAGAAAGGGTTAATGAATGGTGAGAGCCTGCATTTATCCCACACGCCTCGCAGACGTCAAGGCTAAAAGAAGCGCTACCTTCTAAGAGAGGAATTTCAACTATGCTTTTGTGAATAGGCTCAAAAGGAGGCTTGATAAGCTGGGCGAGAACCAAGCTTTAGATGCCAAAGAGGAGGACTTGACTGGAGGGAAAACTGAAAAGTATCTTGAGAAACTGTTTAACTATCCTTGCCGACCAGAGGGAAGGGCCCGAAGATGTGCATCTGAAGGGAGAAATTGCCGCCAGATGCACTTGGATAGAAGAGTGAGCCATTCCCGCTTTTGCTAATGATAGAATGTATGGAAGAACTTCATGCAGCTCCGATTCAAAAGGATGGAGGCCATTGCGCTGACACCAGATACAGAAACGCTTCCACTTCAACCTGTAAGTCCTATTCATACTTGGGGCTCTTACCTGAGAAAGTACCTCTTTACATTCTGCTGAGAGATTCAGACCAAGAAATTCTCGCTGCTCAGGAGCCATGCCGAGAGCTGAAGAGACTGAGGATCTGGATGCCAGACTTGGCCCTGGACCATCGTCAGCAGCGAAGGAATCAGCTGCAAAGGCAGAGGAAGGTCCAGGGAGAGAAGGGGAAGTTCTGTGAACCAAAACTGTGCGGGCTACGCAGGGGCTATCAGAATCATCCTGCACGGTTCTGCTTTGAGCTTCCTGAGAAATCTGGGGATCAGAGGAATGGGAGGAAAGCATAAACAAATGCGTCTGACCAAGCAATCGAAAGCGCATTCCCCAACGATCCCGGATGGTGAATCCTGCTTGCATAGAAATGGCATTTCTTGTTCTCCGGAGTGGCAAAGAGATCTATGGTAGGTGTGCCATATCTGTGAAAAACCTTCTGCAGAGTGAAGTAGTCCAGTTCCCTCTCGTACCTGACAGACTTCAGTCTGCTGAAAGTGTCCGCTTCTTTGTTGAGGACACTTGGAAAATGTTCCACCCAGAGTGATATCTCTTGCTGAATTGCCCACTCCCAGATTGAATGGGCTTCGTGCGACAACAGACGAGATCTGGTGCCTCCTTGTTTGTTTATATAATGCATGGCCGTCGTGTTGTCCGTACCTATAAGAACTGCTGACTGTTGTATTCGTGGAAGAAAGGCTTGCAAGGTTAGGCGAATAGCTCTGAGCTCCAGCAGATTGATATGCAAGAGACGATGCTGAGGCTGCCACCAGCCGCTTACATGACGATCTTGTAACACCACGCCCCAGCCTTCGAGAGAGGCGTCCTTAGTTATTATGTGTGGGGCCGGAGCTTGCTTGAAAGATAGACCTTGAGAAATGTTTTCTTTGGTCATCCATCATGAGGCTGCCTCTCTCATGGCCTCGGTAACTGAGATCTTGTCGTTGAAGGATCTGTCGACTTGGCGCCACTGCAAGTCCAACTCTTTTTGGAATTGGACGCATTCTTAATCTGCAGTGAGGAATCAGGGGTATGCATGAGGAGATGGAACCCAGCAGGGACTTGTAGATGCGAACTGAAAGTGACCTTTTTTTTAACAATTGGGAAGTCATGGACCTTAGCTTCTCTAGCCTCTCCAAGATCGGGAAAGCCTTGTTTACTGATGTGTTTAGAATGGCTCCCAGAAATCTGGCTGTCCTTGACGGACGGAGAGAAGACTTCTGTTCGTTGATTGTTAGGCCGAGATTGGCAAACAGGCGTGTACACGTTAAGACTGCTTCCTGTGCTTCCTGGTCAGAAGGAGCTTTTAGCAGTCGTCCAGGTAAGGGAAGACCTAAAGCTTTTGTTTCCACAGAAATACTGCTATCCGAGTTAATACCTTTGTGAAGATCCATGGAGCAGATTGCAGTCCAAAGGGAAGAACCCTGAAAATGGCTCTTGGCTACTGTGAAGAGGAGAAACCTTCTGTGAGCTCGGTGAATGGGTACGTGAAAATAAGCGTCCCTCCAGATCCAGAGTGACCATGAAATCCCCTGAGTTGAGAAGTGAAAGGATGTCTTGTAGAGAAACCATCCGAAAGGATTGTTTAATGAGATAGGTATTGAGCTCCCTCAGATCTAATATAGGGCGCCACTTTTCTAACATCTTCCGGATCAGGAAGAACCAGGAGTAAAACCCCTGTCCCCTTTGAGAGATAGGGACCGGTTCTATAGCTCCTTGGAGGAGCATTTGATGGATCTCCAACCGTAGCAGACGGAGATGTTTCGATACTGTGGCGCTAGGGTACTTGGATGGTGGTGCTTGGACAAACTCCAGGGTATGGCCGTAATGAATGATGTTCAATACCCAACGGTCTGATGTTATTTGCTGCCAGTTGTGAAGGAAATATGAAACTCTGCCTCCCACTGATGACACATGAGGAGAGGGGGCAGTAGTTGGAGCCAGCAAACCGCTATTGGCGCTTAGAGTTGTCTCTACCCTGGTGACCTTGTCTTCCTCTGTTGTTCGAGTGAGAGAAAGAAGAAGATTGATTCTGCCGCTGGTTATAATTCGGCTTGTAGGATTGTGACTGGGAACCATACGAGGAGTACCGTTGTTGTTGGTAACCTCTCCTATATGAAGAGTTACCTCTTCCCCTCACTCCTCGGAATGGGAACTTGCGGTATTGCAGAGTCCCTAAGGATTTTGCTGTTTCTGTATCCTTCTTAATGTCTTGGAGCGCATCATCTACATGTTTTCCAAACAGCGCTTCTCCATCAAAAGGCAAATCCAAGCTCTTACTCTGGACTTCCAGGCGGAATCAAGTGGCCCGCAACCAGCCCTGTCGGCGAAGGACAGCCACTCCAGCCAAGGACCGAAAAGCAGTTGTTGCAATATCCATTGGACAATAAATGATCTCTGCCGATGTTAATTTGCCCTCCAGGAGAATCCTTGTAGCTTCTTTTGTACCCCCTCTTCCGGCAACTGATCGAGATAGGGGGTCACGTCGCACCACATCTGGCGATCGTATCGTCCAATTATAGCCAAAGAATTAGCTGCTCTGACCAGCAGGCTGGACATAGATGAACATATTTTGCCAACATTATCCAGACGCATGCCCTCTTTATCTGCAGGAGTGGTAAGAGAAGCTGAAGGATTTCTAGATTTCCTCTGAGCGGCCTGCGAGATGACAGAGTCCGGTTTAGGCTGGCTGATCATACAGGCTGGGCTACCCTCCGGAGCCTTATATTTTTTCTCCAGACGAGATAACACTGGAATGACAGTGGCTGGATTTTGCATAGCCTTTAAGCCTTCTTACCAAACATGGTCCACAATTGTAATTGGCTGGACCGATTTCTTATAAGGTTCCTTAAAGTCATAAAGGAAGCATTCAGATTCCACTTTGGTCATGGACAGGTCGAACCTTTTGGCAGCCCTCTCCATTAAGTTATGGAAACCCCCTATATCCACAGGGAGGGGAATCAACAGGTGCCGAAGCAGGAGAAGCTGGATCTGGAATAACAGTCATCCCACTCTACATCAGGATCTGGGATTGTGACATTGCCTTGGTCGTCGTCAGAGGTGTCATCCTGGAGGGGAAGAGCAACCGGTGGAACATCCTGCACTTCCAGCATTGGCTTAGGCTGTGGTAATTGTGGGGCCACGGGACGAGCAGGAAGAACAGTAGTAACTGGCACTCCTACTGGAACAGGAGGCTCTGTTGCAAATCTTTTCCTGTAATCCAAGAGCATAGCTTGTAAGTCTGTTAGTAAGGAGGAGGGCATTTGGACCATCTCCTGATGATAGTCTGGTTGATATTGAGAGGGAGGACCATACTGCTCAAAATCCTCATACTTCCCTTCAGAATCTGTGTCCTGGCATTTGACTTGTAGCTGACAAGGGCTATCAGCATGGCTAAAAGGTCCCTCCTCCTCATCCGATTCCTCTTCTTCGAGGAGAAGTGGAGGAGGTAAAGGATTCACCCTCTTTGGCAAAGTCATCTCCAGTGTGATTTGACATTTTTTGAGCAAAATTTAAATTCTTTCCACCGTCGACGACAAAGAAAGAATCGTCTACGAAGAAATCGCCGTCGTCGACGCAGCTTTTGTTGACGCAGTTGTCGTCATCGTCGACGTTGTTGGTGTCATCACACTCGTCGTCGACAACCTCGACGTCGTCGTCGTCATCGTTGACACCATCATCGACGATACAAATACCACTTCTGGGAATCTTCACCACTCCTACATACGAAGCACCCAACCCTAAGATGCTCGAAGAATGGTCTGAGAACTCCACTCAGAGCTCTAAAAGGATGTTGGAAATCCTGATTAGGTATGCATGGATAGACGTGAGGAGATCCTAAAACAAATCAAAGAATTGATGGGCGAGCTGACCAACCAGCTAGAGACAGAGATATTGAACAATTCTCTTACAACCATGAAGGAACGACTTAAGAAATATGAGGAGGACATTAAGGCACGGAAGCAGAGGAAACTCAACCATGATTATGGTGATTATGAAAGCAGCAGGATTTTAACTTTAAGTCGCAAATATGACCATCTATACAAACAACATGTTTCTTATGAGACCACCAGTGACGTCAACAAAGGAACGATCATATTGGAAGCATCTACGGCCAGTTAAAGTGAATCTGACATATCTGTTAACAATACGTCTGGTGATGAACACAACCCTCGTCAGTTGACTTTTTTAGACGAGTATCGGACCCTACACAGGGGTCAACAGACTACAAGAGATACTCCAATACCAAAAATGAGGGGTCAAAGAGGGAGAGGACGGGCAGAGGTCGAGGTCACACAGAAACAGACGGGCAAGAGTCCGACAGCGGTGGCAGAAGAGGCAGAGGACATGGTGGCATAGGAAGCAACAAGACTCGCGCCAAGAAAGCCTTCTGATGGATCCACTTATGGTTAATAAAACAATAATCAATCTTTCCAAGAGACCTATGAACGATATTGAAAAACAAACACTATGTCTGGGACTTTCCTTTTGCCCTTCCTACTCCTTTAATTACACCAGTGCTAGAATTTACCTTTTCAAATGTGTTAGGAAACTGAAACTCAGCAAGTGGCATAAACTCACAAATACAGGCGACAACAGGCCCAATACCAACATTTCCACCCCTAGACAAGTAACTTCACCATAGGCGATATTGATATCCTGATAGCCATAATCGAGTTAGGGCAAGATACCAGTACCACTGACCCTGATATCAGCCATACACAGATCCTAGATGAGCTAGATTTAGACACGGATGCTTCTGCATCTACTGGTTTTAGACCCAAGTCGACCTTCCTACCCAGTTTACCTCACAACAATATTGACACATTCCACGAATGTGTCAGTAAAGCCTTCAGCAACCTGACACAAATCCAAGAAGATCAGATACAAAGACAACAGAAACCTCCCCCAGACACAGAGCCAGGCTCTTAAGTCACTCTCAGAGGATGACGACATTGTCATCCGCCCTGCAGATAAGGGTGGCAATGTTGTCATTTTGGACAGGGAAGAATACATTGCTGAGGCCTCCAGGCAACTTGATGATACCAGGTTTTACCTGCCTATCACCATGGATATATACAATAACAGCATTGAGACATCAGGGACAGGCTAACTGTGTGGAAAGACGGAGGAATATTGGTGTGGGAGGAGTTTTGCTACCTTAAAAAAGATCATCCCATACTCCCAGTTTTGTACCTTTTACCTAAGGTGCATAAGGACCCCACCAGACCACCAGGGCTTCCGATTGTGTCATCAAGGGGTAGTGTAGCAGAGCATATCTCCAAATATGTGGACCACTTTCTTAGGGAGCATGTTGTTAAATTACCCAATTACATCAGGGATACCAAAGACTTCCTCAACAAGATACAAGATGTGCAATGGACAGATGACTCTCTTTTCATCACCCTCGATGTACACAGTCTTTATACCATCATTGATCAGAAACATGGGCTAGACGCATGCACACACTATCTCAACACCAGGCCAGTCAGATATCGAGAACACAGTCAGATGATGGTTGACATGACAGACTACTGTCTGACGAATAACATCTTCATGTTCAATGGCACCCTGTACAAGCAAGTCACGGGTATGGCCATGGGATCGTGTTTTGCACCTAGTTTTGCCAATCTCTTCATGGGATGCTGGGAGGAACACATATTTGCAGACACTGTTCTCAAGGAATGCCTGGAACACGGGTCGATGTGGCTGCACTACATCGACGACCTGTTCAACATTTGGAGAGGATCGGAGCAAGAGACACTTGAGTTTATTGATAAACTCAATGTCAATGACCGGAATATCATTCTCAGTGGCAATGTGAGTAAAGACAAAGCTGAATACCTGGATATCAGTCTTGAGATCAGACACAATCAGGTTCATTCGGCCCTATTCAGGAAAGCCACTGCTGGAAACAGTAAGTAAGAAAGTAAGTAAAATTTATTTGCACAATTAATTAAAATCATTGCATTATACACATTCAGAATTGACCGTTAAAAAAAGAGAATGTTCAGGTCTATTAAAAGGACAGTGAGTTTGTTGGTTAAAGAGGAAAGAGGGAAATGTCACTTAGAGGGGATAGAACTCAGTCTTCGTCAGATGGAACGATCAGGGAGTTAAATTCTGTAATAAACTTTACAAAACGTGTCGCCATCTGAGGTGAGTCTCCCCTCATGCATGCATCGAGTGCTTCTTGGCATGTCCTGATATTAAGAAAAAGCCAAATTGGGCGCAGCCAGAAAATTCGGCAAATGCACAAAATGTGAATGAGATTTTCCTCTTCCTAATTACAGAAGCGGCATTGGGAGGAAGCATCTTTCTTATATCCTTGGCCAAATTTATAAGCCTTCAGCGGAATTAAGCCAAAGCGGAGTCTCATTAATTGAAATTTTGTATGAGATTTCATAGAGGATGCAAGGTAGGGCGGTAAAGTTTTCGAGGCATATAATTTGGCAGCCCAGGAGCCATGGAAAAGCCGGAGTACCTGTTGCATGTCATAGTCATTTGATATGATTTTTGCTTGCTTAATTAAAAGCTTTGGTTTTGCCTCGATGGGCAACGAGGTTGACCATATGTCCTTTGCTTTGAGGGATTTGAGGCAGAATGTCAAATATTTATTCCACGATGTTTTGGGGTTACTGAGCAGTGACCATATACAACTCTTTAAAGTGAGAGGGCCAGCTTATTTTGTTTTTAAGCAGTAGGTGATGTATCTTGCGCTCATGATCCATCGCTGAGAGGATAGAGAAAATTCTTTCTGAATTTGGGCATGGGAGGTCGAATTTGGCAATCGAAAAACCCTTCGATAACATGACGATTGCGCTCTGTCTAGCCAATTGTTCATTTTATCTTTGAAGGTTATTGCGCCGAAAGAGATTGTGGGAAGGAATTTAGCAGTAATCAATTTTATTAATGGGACTAAGTCCTGGGAGTGCAAAGCGCTCTTCGTTCTTATGAAGGCCCCCTCCAGACTACGGGCAACTGCCTGCATTTCAGTTGTATGCACAGAAGGTCTCCCTTTGTGATCGATCCAAACGCCCAGGTACTTGTATGCGGTGACGGTTTCCAGTGGCTTCCCTTCAATAAACCACGTAGACTTTTTTATTTTCGCGGAAGATATTGCCATTGCTTTAGTTTTGGTAACATTTATCTCGAGCATATTGAAATGACAGTACTGGGCGAGGGAGTCAAACAGTCTTTGGAGGCAAACTTGAGTTTGGTCTAAGAGAATGGTGTCATCTGCGTATTGCAGAGTTTGAATTTTTCTTTGAGCAATTCCAGGAGGAAAGGCGTGGGAGTGAAACAGCCATTCCGGGAGGTCTGCGAGGTACAAATTAAAGAGTAATGGTGCAAGAGTGCACCCTTGTTTTAGACCTCTGCTAGTATAAATTTTATTAGAGGTGGACCATCTCGATGTGACTCTTACTTTAACCCAAGTGTCAGTGTGTAGGGCTATTAATGCTTTCAATAGTGGCCAAGGGATGCCCCATCTTGCCAATTTTTCCCAGAGTTTAGGTCGGCTCACACTATCGAAGGCTTTACGAAAGTCGATAAATCCCAAGTATATCGATTTACCTTTTGCAGCTAGGGTTGTTTCCATCAAGTGGGCTATACAGATCTGATTGTCCCCGATGTGACTGCCTCTTTGGAAGCCAGATTGAGAGAATGGGATTAAGTTGTTATTTTCCACCCACTTTGTAAGTGCCGTTAAAAGGACGCTAGCGTATGCTTTCCTGTCCACATCGAGGAGGGCTATCATCCGGTAGTTGTCGGGATTGGACCGCAAGCCTTTTTTATGAAAGGGAACAAGAAGTGATCCTTGCCAAGAGGCCGGGATAGGGCCTCCCAATATTGCGGCCTCGAAGAGCGGAGTCAATATCGAGGCCCATTTCTGGGCAGGGGCTTTGAATACTTGAGTGGGGATCCCATTGGGTCCGGGGGCGCCGCCTGAGCGCATTTTCTTTATTATTCCTGTTATTTCATCTGTTGTTATCTTGAGGGGGGGATATGTCATCCTGGGGGATTAATTGAGCAAGCGTGGACAGGCTACTGGTATTTGAAGCGTGCGGTGCTGTGTAGAGTTTTTTGACATAGGACTCCCAATCGGCAGGAGAGATATTAGTTGCGGTGGGAGATTTAATGGCATTGGTGGCCTTGTTTACCCAGTTCCAAAATTTTCTTTGGTCTTTAGATTTTATGATCTCGAAAGCTGTCGCCCAGTGGTGCTCTTCTTCCAGTATCTTTAGAAGGAACATGGCCTTCCTCTATTCTTTTCTGGCAGCTGATATGTCGCTCTTTAGAGATTTATGTTCACTTTCGTTATTCGCGTTGGTTCGTTGTAACTTATTAAGTATACTTTTTGTAGTGAATGTATGTTGTTTTTGATCTAAAAGGGTAGTTTGAGCCGGAAGGGCCCTCGAAAGGCTGTTTGTTAGTTTTAAGGCTAATTGATATTTGAAGTTGGTCAATATGATTTCCCGAGAGGGTGCTGTCAAGTGACTAATGCCGGCCGAAGCCCATTTGGTCGTAAGATTGTCCACTTCGGCTTCTATTACTTCCTGGTTTCCTTAGGACCATCTCAGATTTCTAACACTCTGCAGGTTCGATTCTGTTCCAATCAGGGGAATATTCGGGCGATGTAGCTGGCTAAGGGCAATCTTGCACGTTATGATGGCATGATCGCTGACTAAGGATGGCGTAAAACTGACGTACCAGGTGAAAGGCGGTGAGTGATATCCATATATAGTCTAAGGTGGCCATTCGGGAGAAGGATATGTGGGTGTATGCGGCCGGTTGGTCCGAGGCAATCCTTCCATTGAGGATGCGCAAACCGCATTGGTTTCGTTTTGTTGCTAGTTTTATTCCATTGGGTTCCTTCCGTTGATATGAGATTTTATCTCCGGGATTGCCCACATTTCATTGACTGATAATAGTTGAGAGGATTGGGTGGAATCGATGTCCATTAGGTTGGAGTTAAAGTCCCCCGTTATCAGCCACAGATCGTTTGGGAAAAGGACTTCAAGATTGTTTATATATAGGTAGCATATTACTCAAAGTAGACTCACGTCTTGTTTTTGTGGGGTGCAAGTAGACTCAGCCAAGGATAATTTTTTGCTTTATTTTTCCCTATTCATGGCGCAATAAAAAATAAAATAAGAAAAAAGATATAGTCGCCGACGCCAACATAAAGTGTTTCTAATTTTGCGACCAGTGTATTCTTCACAGCAATCACCACGCCCCCGGATGCATGGCAACCTGCAATGGATGGAATAGCGAAAGATTCAATTACGGTAAAATCTTCTCAGATGGTGTTCTCCAGGGCCCAGGTCTCTTGAATAGAAAAGATGTCTTGGGTCCTCCGGAGGTCCGTGGTTAATCGTCAGATTTTCTCTTTTGTTAGACCCCGTGGGCTATGTCGTGGTTGGGTTTGTTTCCATGCGAGATTATCCGTGCACTACCCTAAGGCCTGGGAGAGCCAGGACCAGTCTTGGGATTTATGTGGCTTAAGTACACATTTACGCGGACCTCCTGCTGTTGTGGCTATTACTTGAAGCGGGTTCTCGATCAAGGGTGCTGTTTTTAATTCCTGTCGGAGACCACGTAGCATCAGGGGTAACTGCTGATTGTTCTTATCCTGATTTAAGTCTGGACTATTATTATTGATCATTGAGGGTTCGGAAGTATTTTTTAATAAGGTTGGGTAGTTAGTGATGGTGTAGAGGCTACCCATTCACTCAATTGTTTTGTGTTCTTCATTAATGTTACCACCCGGTCTGGATTGAAAAAAGTTACCACAGTTGACTCTTTTTTTTGTCCCAATGCGGGGTCTATGAAGGCCACTGTTTCAATATCCGCTGAATTAATGCTTTCCAAGCCTGGGAGGTGCGAGCATAGCTTTAGGATGTTTCCTCTGTTTAGAATATCCCATTTTCCCTGGGATTCATATTCCGGGTAAAGAAGTATTTTTTTATGTTGTTGCTGCACGGGTTGAAACTCTTGATTGTTTGAATTCGGTTTGCGTGGTGGGACCAGATTGAAGCTGTGTGTTAGAGAATCTATCGGGAGCTTTTCATTGCATGGGTGCTCCAAAATGCCTTGAGTAGTTGGTTTTGAAATCGAGAGGCAGGTGCTTATAGACGGGTCACTTCCTATCGCTGGCTCTTGAGGAAAGGGCGGCTTGTTGTCAGGACTTGCTGCCTCTGTAATGGCCTCGCTGTAAGCCTATTCCTCTTCTATTCTTGACAGTGAAGCTTCTTCAATATGAGTTCTTATTATTTTTTTTGTTGGCCTGGTGCCTGAGTAATAGGTTTATTTTTTTCACCAGAAGAGGGAAGGGAACTTTTATTGAGGAATTTAATAGGATTGTCATTTTGCTTTGGATAATTGCTATGAGATTTTTTATTGTTACTACTGTTTTTAGTTATTTTGTTTTCCTTTTGGTCTGGTATTTTCTGCGCGTGGTTTAAAGATGTTTTCGAGTTTTCAGCTTTTTCTTTTCGGTAGTCGACTGATTTTTCTGACTGCTTAGTCAAATTTGTGGGTGGATCGCTCATATTAGTTCCGAGCCATTGTAGTAATGCGTTTCCCTTTTGTTTTGCTTTATTTAATTTCTTCAATTTCTTCTTGTTCTTTCTGGACAGGGAGGTACCTTCCTTCAGGTTTTGTTTGGTCTCGGTAGAAGGCATGGGAGGACTTAATGAAGTAGATGGAATTATTTCACTTTTGGATTGCGTAGTCGTTTCTTCGGCGTTCGATGTTTGTAGAGAAGAAATGGTAACATTGTCAGGATAGAAGACATTTCCTTGGGTGCCAGAGGTAGAATCTTGAGCTACGGGGAGAGGCTGTTCATAATGAATATTTGATATAGCATTGGATGGTGGTTGATTCAATTTAGAGCTATTGTTATTGTTGTTAGGGGAATCTGGGTTATTTGAGTTTAATTTTGGTATTCTGGGGATTTCATAAGTTTGAGGTTGAGTATGGGTACTTGGTTTCTGTAGTCTGGTCTGAGTCTTTATCCTCAAATCTTCTATCAAAGTGGACATTATTTCGGGCAGAGACTCAAGTTTTTTTAATAGAGGCTCACAGTTGCAGCTGAATTGTGCGTGGTTTAGATAAGAATTTGTATTTGCAGTTGATACCTGACTTGGGTTCGCTGTGGAAATGTGATTTTGGGCCACATTTTTTTGGGCTCTTCGTATCAGCGAGTTTAGCGGGTCCAATTTTAAGTCTATTCCCGTTATGGAGTCTGCTACCATTTGTAGGATGGTTATCTGGGTATCAAGTTTATCAGCATGCATGTGGGCAGCATTGGCCATGGAGATCAGAGCTTGGTTGGTGGTTGCGAGAAGTGCTTCGACTTTAAGCATACCTGGGGTAATTTGAAAGGCTTCTTGCCTTAGACCTGTTGTGAAATGATTGTTTTCAATGGGGTGGTTGTAGACGAAAGGTGAATTGATAGATGAATTAATCTGATCATTTTGAAGATTTTTATCTGGGTCTTGATTGGAGCTACCATCTTTGGTTCCTACTTTGTGACTGCTAATAGTTGTTGATGGGGCATTTGATGGGCTTGCTTTGGTCGTCGCCTCAAGTGAATCATTATTTCTGGAAAGAGTGAAGTGAAGTGCCCCGTTAGGGATCAGAGTGGATGTTTGTGACGGAAAATCAAAACTGCGTTTTTGGGTGTAATCATTCAATGGACCCTTTGGCAGATTTGACTCGTCTTCATTCGGTGATAGACTTTGCAAGGGGGAAAGCCTTGTTGATTGAGTCAAGGAATGAGATGATGAAATCCAGATTATCGAATCAGCTGGGGTACGTGCCGCGGTATTGACTTTATCTTTGCCTTTTTCCAACTGGGGGGTTGAGTATTCTTTCTCAGGATCAGAGACACTGATAGGACTGTTGGCGTACGACAAAGCCGGGAGAGCAGACATTGCCAAGGAGAGCATAATTTCGGACGATTTGCTAGGGCTTGGTTGTGAAGGGTGTTTCTCTGGGAGAGACGGGGGTAATATCAAGTGAGGGAGGAAATGACTGGCTGATAGATTGACTGGATCAGTGGCAGAGTCAATAGTTGGGATCTTGCGAAAGATAGTTATTTCGGGGTAAAGAGAGGTTGGATTAGGAGGAGCTGGCGGAGTTATTGGTTGATGAGGAAGCTTTATATTCTTGTCTCGTGTAATTTGAGAAACAGATTTATTTAGTTGGCAGTGCCGTTGATTTTGATTTTAGATGGATGTGGGGGACGCGCAGGTTGCGCGAGAGGGTTAATTGGCGTTTTATCGCCCTTTGAGGCTTCCAGTAGAACCTTTGAAGGCCTCACGTCGGCCTCTTCCGTTCGTTCAAGGCGCAACGGGCATGCCTCCTGGGGATACAACAGCTTCGATTTCTGACATTTGGCAGTCTTATGGGGGCGATGAGTGGGTTGCAATTGGAAACTGCTCCTGGTGTGCATCGTAGTAGGATCGTAGTGAGAGCAGGCATTGCTTCTGGTTTTCAGAAAGGTTACTTGATAGATTGAGTCGTGCTTGGTGCCTGCAATTAAAGTACTTCTTGCACCTTCCAGGGCGTCTACATCTTTCTGTTGGGGCGCCGCTAAAGGGCTGGCTAAAAGCGAGCGGAGCACACAGGGGGGGCTGCTGGCAGAGTCGGACCTAGTCGGACCTGCCTGGACCACCGCCCCCGGCTCTTACTCCGCCGCCGCACTCGCGTTTACCCGGTCTAGACTAGGCAGCCCAAAGTCATTTCTATATAATTCTGATTGTGGTTCTGTACAATCTCACCTCGGTTTGCAGCTTAGGTGTGGGCGCTGGGTCCTCTGGTGCAGCTCCGGAAAATCCTCGCGGGAGGGAGATAGCAGGGGCGCTGCACTGCCACGGCCTCCCCTGGTTGCCGCTTGATTGTGGGCGGACACTGCAGCACGGGTTACTGGTACAGGTTACTGGAGCGGCTGACACGGTTTCATTCGCGGCGGCTTGCGACCTCTTTCGGGGGGTGTCGAAAGTCGAAAGTCCTTTCACTCTCGCTCCGAGGGTTTCAAAACAGAGCGGAGCTGGCCCTTAATGTCGTGGTATCCGCGGTGTCCGCAGCGGTTCACAAGGGGCTTGCATGGCGTGGCATGGCGGTATCACAATTACTCAGCTCGCTCCCCGCTCCTCGCCACTGGTCGTCCTCGCTCGCTCGCAGCTCTCTCACAACTCCTCCTCCGGAAATGACGGAAAATGGTAGAAGCAGGAGGAAACAGTGTTCTTCATGCCCTCGGCAGCCATTCTGAGGCCCCTAAATGGAGTATCCCTTATGGGGAACTGCTGAGGGCTAAAAGAAACTGTAATACCAGTGGAGCATACTTACAAGAGAGCAAGATCATAGTTGAACACTTCAGAGAATGAGGTTACCCCAAATGGGTACTCAAAAAAGCAAAAGAAACAGCAGACGGAGTTGATAGATCCCAGACCATTTCTGAAACCAACACCATACCCTCAGACACAGATGATAACAACAGCAGAATAATCATGACGTACAGTTCTGATGTCAAGGATATCAAACATATTATATCTAAGAACTGGGATATTCTCAAAACCGATAATACCATTGGTAATACCATTCCTGACAGACCCAGTATAACATATAGAAGAGGAATGTCAGAGATAAGTTAGTCCATAGCGACATTACTGTTTATCCTAAGAGACAAGAACATGGTCTCAAGGGTTTCTTTCCCTGTGGCCATTATAAGGCCTGCAGGAACAGTAAATTTCGTAAACAGGTTCACTACAATGGTGTCAATAAAGAGATAACACAGTTTATCACCTGTAGCTCTACTTTTGTCATTTACGCCATAGAGTGCCCCTTTAAACTGTGGTATATCGGCAGCACCACCTTTATGGACAAAAAACGCATTTTAGAGCACAGTAGAGCCGTAACTAACAACGACTCTAAATATCCTGTTGCACGCCATCCCAAGAGAAACATTTCTCCAATTCAGCTTATATGGGATACTTTGCTCTAGAACACGTTGACAGACATTCCAGAGGTGGGAACAGAGTTCTAGCTTTAAGACAGAGGGAGTCGAAATACATCATACCAAGAACCCAGGTGGGCTAAATCAGGACGAGAAATTGGCCGTACATCTCAAAGAGGAATGATCCCTCTTACTTCTGGCCTTCTACACTGTCTTGATTTCCCTGTGCCCCATGTATCTCTACCATGATTAAGGCACCAACTGTCACTTCAGCGTTTGCCAGGCTCTTTGTCCTATATATACCCTCTCTTTTTCCCTTCTTCCTTATGCATTGGAACTTGTCATTACTGTACGCACTGCAGTTTTTAATGATGTACATTTTTGAAGTATTACTAGTTGTATACACACACTAATTTCATGTTCTTTTGTCTGTTCTTTTCACAGGAGGAAAGGAAGGGGCCCACTCAACAGTACCTCTTGCATCGGCCACCTGCCCTTTTCCCCTGGATCTAATCACCATGCACCTTGGCAACCAGGTATCTTAGAGGTTGCTAGCTCACAAGACTGGCTTGCCCATAATAGACATTTCCTGCCTGTTGAGAATCGAAGTTCGAAACCAGTCTTTGGCACTCGCCAACTTGCATGTCATTTGCAACTTTGAAGTTTATTCTGTGGTTTTTCATTACTGTTGTGACGAACATTTTATATAGCGTCTAACAGGTGTGCATTTCCCTTCCACATTGACTACAACGCAGCGCGCATTATATTACAGTATTTGACATACTATAGTTCCTAATATTGCACTCTGTTGGAATTGTTCTCTGACACGCAGTTGACTAGAGCGTAACACTGAGAGCAGCAGTAGATTACCTGCCTCATCCCAGTAATCTTGTTTTACAGTGCATTCACACGCGCTTATTTACACACCGTGCATTCAGAATTATGGTGTCTTGCAGTAACAGTTGCAGTTCATGCACTAGGCTTACGTTTAAACACCACTTCAATATGTCCGCTAACATCGAGCTGTGCCCTTTCTTTATGTTTATCAAGACTCTTGGGCTCTTGTATGTACAAGTCACACATACAAATAACGATATACATACACATAACAGAATCGTAACCTTAAACTTAGAATACATTTATGATCGCAACTATGTTATGAACTCTTATATAGCGCGTGACTCACCCGGGGGCATCTCAGCGCTTGCCTAGGGGATAACAAAAAGCAAATCCAGATGGAATTACTCAACAGGAAAACAGAGTTAAAACAAGAAGGCTTTAAGTTGTTTTCTAAAAACCAGATATGACGTATATTTACGCAGGGCCTCTGGTAGCGAGTGTTGTGTCCTGCCGAAGGGGATGTGACAACCTTAAGGACTACAGCTAGGGACTTACTCTGTGGGGCATCTAGGTCTAACTAGGCCTGACACGTGGCCCTAGAAATAACTGAGTCAGACTCTGGGAATAACTTGCTGGCTCTCCGTGCGCTCGTTCCAGAACTGCGTACGTGCGTGCGGAGCCTCTCTTTATTATACCAGGTCACATGACTTAAACACTGCACGCCCCTTGCGCCAGGGGCGGATCTTACCCCCAGAACATAACATTCCTCCTAAAACAAGAAAAACCCAAACAACTTCCGCAACAGTCTTGATGGACAGTCTATTATAATGTTCTTCATAGACTCCAAATTCACTTTTTCACAAGGATACCGCTACCAACGGGTAGGTCACGTTAATGAACATTGTACTTAATACTGATACATGAAACAGTCTTACGTGAGGTAGTCGCGTAGTCAGCAGGAAGGCGTCGGGTTTCTTCTCAGCCTTTGATGCACGCCCCTCTGGCTATGGCAGTCTGTTTCTGGGGCGGTGTTTGTCTCAGGCGCCCCCATGTCGGCCTCCTCCGGATATGCAGCTCCCTCCTGGGCCTCAGCGCCGCCCACCGCCTCTTTGATCACCGCCCTCGAAGTGTTACTCTGTGTGACCTCGAGACTAGGCGCCAGCTCCTGGCCTGGCAAATCCTTGGCAGTTTCAGTTTCTGCAGGCAGAGTTGGGGGATCTGAGGTTCTGGATTCTCCATGGAAATGTTTAAAATGTGACACATTTCGGGTTACTGTCTCTCTTCCTCGGACCACAGTGATTCGGGTGCCTTTCACACTAATTACTCGCCACGGTCCTTTTTCATAGTTCAACCTGAACTTTCCACTGGTCACTCGGTTGCGAAGGAGTACCACATCCCCTCTGCTGAATTGTGTCACGGTGGCTCTTCTTTTCCTGCTAATCTTAGCAAAAGCAGACTTTCGTTTGTGGGCAATTAGTTCTTCATTCACAGTGTCTGGTGCCCACTGGGGATGGTGAGGAATGGAGTCAGGTATGATTCGTCCCATAAGGAGATGCGCCGGAGCTATCCCCGTGGTCGAGTGCGGGGTTTGTCGGTAGCTGCGGAGAAATGTGAAGATCGCCATCTCCACAGACTGTCCTTTGTCATGGGCAATACGAATCACTTTGTTCAAAGTTCTCATGAAGCGTTCAGCTTCCCCGTTGGCTTGTGGCCAGCGCGGAGTGATGCGTCGATGTTGAGTGCCCAGGGATGACAGATAGGTGGCCAGATCCTGTCCTTGAAACGGGGGCCCATTGTCTGTGCGGAGCTCACGCATGGCCCCATGAGTAGCAACAATTTTCTCTATTTTCGGGATAACACTCTCGGCACTGGTGCTGGCCACTATTTCCACCTCCGGGTACTTAGAGAAATCATCAATCATCACCAATGTGTACCTGCCATCCGGGAGACTGCCAAAGTCCATGCTAACCCTCTCCCATGGCTGTAGTGGGCGAGGTTCCACTACAATTGGAGCTTCACGAGGGGCCTCCCCCGTCACTTGACACGCAGCACATGTCCTCACCACATTCTCCACCATGTCGTCCATCAGGGGAAACCACACCTTCGTTCGCAATCGTGCCTTGGTCTTGACTATCCCTTGGTGACCTACATATGCCAGCTGTATTACTTGGTCAGTTAGGGCCGATGGTATCACTATGCGATGCCCTCGCAGAAGGCATCCCGCTTCATCCTCATTGAGATCTTCCCTGACGTGATACAGGCTTTCCATTATTTTCTGAGCCTCTGGGGTGAGCACCTTCCACCCATCTTTGGCTCGATGCCAGTTGGTCGTGT
The DNA here is from genome assembly GCF_964261635.1 of Lissotriton helveticus. Classification (NCBI taxonomy): domain Eukaryota; kingdom Metazoa; phylum Chordata; class Amphibia; order Caudata; family Salamandridae; genus Lissotriton; species Lissotriton helveticus. Next base: position 168,570,984 of record NC_136067.1, on the reverse strand, counting down.
GGAGAAGTTCTTTGGCCCTCTGGAGACAGGCATCTTGTGTCGTGGCGTTCACAATGTCACTGATGGAGATGGGACGAGGACATGATCGCGCCACCACCCATTTGACATAGGCCTCCGTCTCTTCAGCCTCCTCCATCTCTTCTGGCGTAGCTGGTCTGGGATGTCGTGAGAGATAGTCCGCCGGGTTCCTTGCTCCTGGCTGATATTCAATATTGCAATTGTACTCCTGTAACTGGAGCAGCCACTTTTCTATGCGAGGCGGCGGTTTGGATGAAGTTCCCGCAAACAGGGACAGTAGTGGTTTGTGGTCAGTCACTACCGTGAATGGCTTGCCATATATGTACAGGTGAAAATGTCGACACCCCCAGTGAATGGCGATTGCTTCTTTCTCAATTTGCGAATACCTTTGTTCCGTATCCGTGAGGGATCTGCTCGCGAAGGCGACAGGTGTCCAGTCTATTTCATCCCTTTTCTTTTGCATGAGGACCGCTCCCAATCCGGCAGGCCCAGCGTCCACTGCAATGAGCGTGACGTTTCGTGGGTCAAAGAAGGCAAGCGTGGTATTGCTGGACAGAGAGTCTTTGATTTCTCGGAATGCCTTTTCCTGCTCCGGTCCCCAGTGCCACGGAGTGGAGTCCTTGGTGAGGTCCCGTAGGGGAAGCGTGAGATTGGCCAGATCTCTGATGAACCGGCCACAGTAGTTGACCATGCCCAGGAAGCTCCGGACTTCGGTGACGGTCTGAGGGGGTGGCGCATTCTTAATGTCTTTCACTTTATCAGGGTCTGGGTTGACACCATCGGCTGAGAAGATGTATCCAAAGAACCCTATTCGGCTCTGCAGAAACTCGCACTTTTCTCTGTGGAGCGTGAGTCCTGCCTCTCTGAGTCTTCGAAACACTTGAGTCAGCCTGTGATTGTGCTCAGGAATGGTGCGGGCATGTATCATTATGTCATCACTGACATTTATCACTCCAGGTATTCCAGCGATTAACTCTTGGATGACATTCTGAAACACCTCCGCTGCACTGGAAATCCCAAAGCTAAGCCGGGTGTACCTTCGAAGACCAATATGGGTGGAGAAGGTGGTAATGTTACGCGACTCCATGTCCAACACCAACTGGTGATATCCTGATCGTAAGTCCAGCTTCGAAAACCAGCAGGCCCCTGTCATCTCTCAGATGAGGTCATCGATAGTGGGAGTGATGTGACGCTCCCGTTTTATGGCGGCATTGGGAAGGCGCATGTCCACGCAGATCCTGACCGCTCCGGGCTGTTTCGGTTTCCGGGTGACCACGATGGGCGAAACCCAGGGGGTGGGACCCGAGACCTTCTCGATAATGCCCGCAGCTTCCAACTTGTGAAGTTCCTCTTCCACCAGCGGCCGGAGATGGAAAGCGATGCGACGGTGTCGCAGAGCCACCGGCTGCACCGTTGAATCAATATGTAGGTGAATCTCCCGACCCTTGAACCTTCCAATGCCCTCGAAGAGGTCCGGGTAGTCCATGAGGAGGTGTTGGACTGACTCCTCATGAACTCCAAAGGCAAACGTCACCACGCCCAGGTCTTCAGCCGCCCTGCAGCTCAACAGCATGCCTTGGCCTTCTTCCGACACAAAGATGTTGGTTCTGATGGTCTTGTTCCCATGGCGGATGATTGCTTTGAATTTTCCTCGAATCTTGAGAGGGGTGTCTTGTCCATACGCAAAGACGGTGATGGGGGTGGGGCGCAGCGCCGGAGGCATGGCCATAGTTCTGTAGAGTGAGACACTCATGAGGTTTATGGATGCGCCCGTGTCCACCACCGCTATTAGGTCTTGGTCCGCCACCTGTATGGCGCATTGAGGTAGCGGCCTGGTGCGGCGGGCGGCAGTGCCGATCATGTGTACCTTGTGCACCGACCGTTCTTCTTCTTCATCGTCATCCATGTCGCTGGGACTCTGTTCCCCTTCCGTTATGGCCTGCACAACGGGGCGTGGTTTGCGGAACTTTTTCGATTGGCACACTTTTTCAAAATGATTTTGCCTGCCACATCCCGAACACCTCTTGCCTCGCGCTGGGCATTCTGCCATCTGGTGTCGCGGACCTCCGCAATAGCCACATGACTGTCCCGACGCTCCGCCCGGGGTGGGCGGTCTCTTGTGCCACTTGGTGGGCGTGTTGGCCTGGATCTTGTTAACCGGTTCCACTTTAACCGATGCTTGCAAGGCAGCTTCCATGTGCGCCGCCCTGGCCTTGGAAAGTTCCTTCGTGCGGCCGAGCGTTAAGATATCAGCCAGCGGCTTGCCAGACTCCTCCAGAATCCGTTCCCTCAGTTTGGCCGAGGCACAGCCCTGTATAATTTGCCCACGAATCTCTTCAGTGGTATCTTGAAAACCACACGTCACCGCCAACCTTTTAAGTCGTGTATGATATGTGTCTAGCGATTCCTCCGGCAGCTGACGCGCTTGTCGGAACACGAAACGTTCATAGTCTTGATTGGCCATAGGCTCAAAATGGGCATTGAGGGCATTGATCAACGTGTGATGTGTCCTGGGGGTCGCCTCTGTGAGGGTCCGAGCGATGGAGTGAATGTCCTTTCCCCCTAGATGTAGCACCATGGCCCGTTTCTGTTCCTTGTGTGTTTTCGTAGCTTTGAAGAACACAAGGAGTCTGTCCACCCACTCCTTCCATTTGGGAGCGAGAGCTGAGGGCGCACCCTCCACCACAAAAGGTTCAATGGGCGGAATCGTGGCCATCCTCTAGGACGTGCCGGAACGGGCACCCGGCGCGACCACCAGATGCGTGCAATGAAACAGGGCACCGCCCTGAGCGGCGGGCTGAGCGGAAGGAAGCGCGTTTCACGCACAGGCTGGGAGGCACAGTGCGGCGCTGGGTAGCACGATTCACCTACCAGACTCCCAGGCACACGGTTGCCCCTCCAAGCGCACCGTGTGGGGGTGGGGTACCGGGAGGCACGAGCACCACGAGCCAAAAGCCGTGCTCGCAGCTGCCTCACGGGGCAGGATGCAGGTACCCCCACCCAGCGAGGATCCAGCAACCACCCTCGTCGCCAATTGTTGTGTCCTGCCGAAGGGGATGTGACAACCTTAAGGACTACAGCTAGGGACTTACTCTGTGGGGCATCTAGGTCTAACTAGGCCTGACACGTGGCCCTAGAAATAACTGAGTCAGACTCTGGGAATAACTTGCTGGCTCTCCGTGCGCTCGTTCCAGAACTGCGTACGTGCGTGCGGAGCCTCTCTTTATTATACCAGGTCACATGACTTAAACACTGCACGCCCCTTGCGCCAGGGGCGGATCTTACCCCCAGAACATAACAGCGAGTTCCAGTACTTGGGAGAAATGTATGAAAAAGCTCTGCCACCCTACTATGAGAAGTATGTGCATAAAAGAACAATAGTAGCATTAGAAACATCACAAAGCGTAAATATTCTGCATATTTAGAAGCAGAAATATTTTGGGAAACAACAGAGACTCACCTCATTGGAAAAGATGTTGTAATACTGCCCCTTCCTACCGCTGTGTCACTGTGGTGTGCTGACTCAAGGCAATGGTGCTGCATGAGAGTATGAAAGTCCACGTTGCAACACAGCAAATCTTCTCCATAGGGACGGCTGCAGATGTGGAAATGGCCCTTGTAGAGTGAGCTTTTGGAGTGGAACACATTGGTTTACCGGCTTTGACATGGCAGTATTGAATAGTGGCAGAGATTCATCTAGCAATGGTCGCTTCAGTCACAGGTTTGCATTGCTGAGGTGGGCCATAGGCCACAAAGTGTTGCTGTGATTTACGGAACTGTTTGGTGCGATGTAAATAAAACTATAAACACCTCTTTGTGGCCAAAGTGTGAAGAGACGTCTGTGCTAGCGTAGTTGGATTGGGAAGAAAAGTGTGAAGGATAATAGGTGTGCTTTGGTGCAATTGTGTAGGCACCTTTGGCATGACGGTGTTTATTTAGTTATTTAATTGAAAAGTTTTATATAGCGCTGGCTAGACCCGGAGGTATCAGAGCACTTTACATGAGGATCCACAGGTTACAGGATACGAAAGTTACATCAGTTACAGTTGCAGTTACAAGTATAGGCTGAGGAGAAAAAACATGAGATTATAAGATAAAGGAAGTTATTAGCGCGTAGTCTAAACCAAGACTTGCATCATATGGGGAAAGGAAGGAAGGGGGTGGAAGGAAAATAGGGAAGAGGAATGCAGATAGTGTCAGAAAGGCCGGAGGGGGGAAGTACTTCAAGGGGAGTAAAACATTGAAATCAAACTAAGAGGCAGACAGATAAAAAACCGCGGAGAGCTATGGAAACAATGTCCGATGTCCGGCTGGGTAGGTGACGACCGAGGGGGTGAACCATAGCCAGACCCCTTTATAGCTGCTTGGGACAGCTCCCCGGGCAACGGCCAAGAGTACTCGGGCTCCGCGATAAGGACAAACAGTTTCTGAGCAAAGCATTCAAAATAAAAGACAGATGAAGCAGTGTAGAACCATGAGAAAAAGTGTCCGATGTCCGGCTGGGTAGGTGATGGTAAAGGAGGTGAACCAGACTCCTCTATCGCTGCATAGGCCAGCTCCACTGGGCAAAGACCAAGGGCTGTCAGGTTCTGCAATGAGTACCGATAGTTTCAGGCATCGAGTAATTCTCTTGTCTTCAAACTGCAGTGGTCTAAACCCTTTGTGGTAGGCATGGACTTCGGGACCCCTTCGGAACCGCCACACCTTTTCCAAAGGACTCAATGGGGAACCTACCATGTTGTAGCTGCAAAGGTGAAAGGCGGCCACCATTTTAAGACCAGGCTGGGCGCCTCCGGTTTACTTCTCCATTCATCCATTAAACGTCTCGTGGGACCCCCGCAACGTCTTTCTGTGGAGTCAGGGACCCCGGGGGGGGGCCAAGGAGTTGGCCGCTGCCCTCTGCTGCCATCCTACAGTCGCCTGGCCGATACCACGCAGTGCTGCTCCTGGCTCTCATCCGCCTGTCACCTACATTCCCTGCTGCCAACCATCTCCTCGGTTGACGGGCTGCCAACAAAACCTCCCTGCGGCTTGGTTCGACCTCCAGGCCCCATTCTCGCAGATCGGTCCGGCTCGCCGAACTTCTCACACAGCCATGTTGGGGTCAGGCAGCGTGTTCTCGATCCCTCGCCCTCAGGCCCTTATTGCTGCCGCCAAGGAGACCGCCAGGTTCCGGGATGCATCCAACAGCTGAGACCGGCGTCCCGGAGCAGCCAGGTCCCTTGGCTCTGCTAATGAGAAATTAGCGCAGCGGAGTCTCGCAAGTAAGCTACCACCCGGCACCATCTTTGCCCTAGTTTGTGAACTGTGTCTTCAGTAAATTGGAGAAACGGCTCCTGGATAGTAAATGCCTGAATCTCACTTACTCTTCTAGCAGATGTCAGAAGGGTGGCTGCCTTCCAGGTGAGGAATTTGAGTTCTGTCTTATGAATTAGTTCAAAAAGAGGCTTAATGAGTTGAGAAAGTGTTGAAATTTGGCAGAGATCGCTGTTGCATTTAGCTGAAGCCATCTTGTTTCCGGCAGCCATTTTGTCAACCATGTGCTTTTTCCTACTTCACTGTTGTTTGCCTTTGTGCTTTGCTCAAATAACTGGCTATAATTAGCCTCTGCTACTCTTCACATACTCAGAAGAGTCTGTAGCTGCCCATGCACCTACTCTAGTCTGTAACTGTCAGGTTGTTTTTACCAAAGTCAGCAACTGTTGGCCCCTCCTTTACTGTTGACTGTGCATTCTTTGTATGACCATTTATGTATGTAACTCTCCTATGTGTGCTTGTACCGCCTTCTTTTGAGCTCCTGTGTGGGTATAAAAGCCCCATGGTTCTTCTACTCCTTGTGCTACTTCATATACTACCGAAGGGTGTTGTGTGAATGTAGTTCCACCTCGTGAGGTTAATAAAATATCTTTTTACTATTTCAGCTTCTGTGCCAACTTGTATTTTCTGGTCTGAGGAGGGCGAAACCCTAGCACTGGTAGGCCTTGCTGAGGCCCACCTCTACAGAAGGACAATATTAAGGTGCTACTCGAAAAAGGCCTTTCAAGAACTGTTTCATTATCCTGGTGGAACATAGGGATGAAACCTGAGGAGAACATATGTATCTAGGTATTGATGCTAGATACACCCTAACAGATTCTGCATGAACTAAACCTGAACATGCCAGAGGCAGAAGATATGGCCAGATTTGCTCTGGAGTCACTTGGAGCGGATGTAAGTTGTGCTGTTGGCATCAGAGACAAAAGCTTTTCCACTTTAGCCTGTAACATCGATTAGATAATGGCACCCTTGTGCTTGCCAAAATATCTTCGCAATCCTGCGGAATGGCTAGGTTTTGGAATTTATCGAATCCAGGAGCCATGCGCATAATCGGAGAGAGCGTCAATCCGGATGCAGAACGTGGCCCTGGTTCATTGTGAGGAGTGTTGGTTTGAAGTGTAGTGGAATTGGCCTGCCATCCGACATCAGAAGGAGCTGGGTCAACCGGTACTGCGTGGGCCACTGTGGCACAATTAAGATCAATTGGCATCTCTCCAGCCTCATCTTGCTGAATACCCTCTGTATCATAGGGATCGGGTGGGGGGGAGCATACGCATAACTCCTGCACCATCCTATCAATAAGGTACCGACTGGCCTAATAACGGCATTTGCTGGTGCATCTGGTGGCAAAGATATCCAGATTTGGCTTGCCCTAAAGGTGAAAGATCTTGTTCAACTCCTAACATGTGGGAACTGTTTAAGGATCTGCCTATGATGTTAGTCAAAGTATTGCTTTTTCCTGCCACATGCGCCGCCTTAAGGGAGATGTTGTGAACTGTAACCCACTCCTATAGGCTCTGAGCTTCCAAGGACAGAGGAAGGGATTTTGTCCCTCCTTGCTTATTCACATAGTGCATGCTTGTCGTGTTGTCGGGGGGAACCAGCACTGATGAACCTCGGTAGCGGGGCAAGAAAGCTTGGAGTGTGAAAAAAATAACCTTGAGTTCTAGGTGATTTATGTGCATAGGTTTTTGGTATGCAGACTATTTGCCTTGAACCTGGAGATCCTGAAGGTGACCACCCCAACCTTCTAGCGAAGCGTCTGTGATAATGAATTAGTGTGTTATGAGATCAAAGAATGTGAGGCCTTTGGAGATGTGAGGTAAATGGGCTGACCACGCAAAAGCATGGACCATCTTTGGTATTATCTGTATAAGGTCGTCAAACAACCTCTCTGTCTGAATCCACTGTAGCTGCAGCTCTTGTTGCAAAGGCCTCCTTTTCAAGTGTTCTAGGGGCACGAGACTGATTGCAGATTACATCATCCCCATTAATGATTTGCACTGATGCACTGAAGCAGACTTTTTTCTGGATAGCTTGAGAGCTAGTTGGGCTAGCTTGTGTTGTCGTTCTAGGGACAAAAGGTTATGTCTATCTTTGCATCTAGAATAGAACCCTGAAAGGGAATGCGCTGACTTGGGATAGGAGATGACTTCTGAAGGTTTAACGCAAGCCCCAAGTTGCAAAACAGGGTAATGCAGTCCTGAGTGGCCTTGGCAGTATGCCCTGGTGTCTGAGCTTTCAGGGACCAGTCTACCAAATAGGAGAACACTTGGTGACCGCACTTCCTGAGTGCAGCTGTCACTGGTGTGAGGCACTTCATAAAAACTCTTTGCGCCGATTTGAGGCCAAATGGTAAGACCTCGCACTGGTAGTGCGTTCCAGCTACTGTGAAGACCAGGTACTTCCGATGCTTTGGATAAATGGGGATGTGGAAATAGGCATCCTACAAATCGAGGGTGGTCATGTCATCTCTGTGGTCTAAGAGTTGCAGGATGTCTGTGAGGATAACCATCCATAAGGATTGTTTCTTTAAGAATGTTTTGAGGCCCTAAGGTCTAGAATAGGTCTCGACTGCCCTGATTTGTTTTTTCATTCGGAAAAAATGAGAGTAAAAACCTTTGTTCCTCTGATTGAAAGGTACTTACTCGATTGCGCCTTTCGAGAGCATGAGGGAAACCTCTTGCTGCAATAAGTGAATACGAGGGGAGTGCGAACCTTTGGAGGTTTCTTTGGAGGTGTCTGAATGAACTTGAGGGCATGACCATATGTGAGAAGATCCAGTACCAACTTGTCCTTTGTGATTTTCCTCCAATGAGGCAGATGTTTGGCGATGTTCGCACCCGCATGGACAGGAGGGGGAGTAGTAGCTGGCTTGGAGTCAAGGTCACTGCTTTCACTTGATGTCCCTGGGCTGCACAGCTTGTTTGCACCTATCCGATTGCCTTGAGACGGCTGCAGAAGGTGGATGTCGGTACTGTTGTTGCTGATATTGGGGCCTAAAATGGGACTGATATGGTTGATATTGGTGGTATCGCTGAGATGCCCCTATGTAGGATGAAAACTCCCTGCCTCAAGCTCCACGAAATACTGCAGGTTGCCCAATGATCTAGCTGTGTCCGTGTTGGTTTGATCGCCAAGAGGGCATCATATTTATGTTTGTCAAACAGCGTGTCACCATCGTATGGCATATCCAGAATGTTTGACTGGAATCTGGTCTAAAAGATGTTGATTTTAACCAACACTGCCTCCGGGACACTGCCACAACTGTTAACTGATGAAAGCGGGTTGAAGCAACGTGTATCTCACAATAAATTATTTCAGACGATGTACGTTCTCGCTCCTGTACAGGGCCGTTTCTGCCATTAGGCAAGACTAGGCAGCCGCCTAGGGCGGCAAATTGTGGAGGGCGGCAAAAAACATGCAGGCAGCAGTACTTGTAAGTGGAGTGAAAGCGCACCTGCTTTATGCTTTTACATTGCTGCGCAGCGCTGAGCGCACCCTAGTTTAGTGGTTGATAGTGGTGTGTGTGGAGCGTAGCAGGCCGGCGGTACACACTACCAGTGTATGCGCGGGTCCCTCCCCAGGGTCGTCAATCTTGTAGCGCAGGATAGCGCTACCAATGACGGCCCTGGCATCATAATTTAGGCCAATCCCCGAGCAGTGCTTCAGCAGCCACTGACGGTGACAGCGTGACACGCACCACCCTCTCGCTCTCACTGCGCGGGGGGCGGCCGGACTTTGTGTGTGGTGCTGCTTGGATAATGGTGAATTGACTGCCAGGCTCAGGCCTGACCTGTTGACTGCTGACAGTGCCCCACAACAACACAGACCTGTCCCGGCCGGCGGCCGGCTAATCCGAGTCCTCGGCTCCCGCTTCAGACCCCAGAGAGAGTCTCACAGTAGTAGTGCCGGGGCGGAGCATCTGACCGAGGCCAGCAGTGCACGAGCCTCGGAGCCTGCAAACTGCACATCCGATTCTGGGGTTTGTTCCGCTAGAGCACAGGTGAGTAAGTTACCTCGCAGTCTCAGCGAAGCTAACGCTATTATGAACATCATCATGCAGGCCTGCTGCAAACGTGCAAAATATTTGTAATGTACAGTACTTACAGTTGAGTTACTTGCAATTGTAAAAGAAGCCTGTGTGTCTGAGTCTCTGAACTCATCTCGGTCCTCACTGCCCCAGAGACGGGGGCACACCTGTGAGGTAAATGGATGTTGGCGTGGGTTTCGTTTGTTTGTTGCAGCAGCAGGCCCTAATCCAAAGATCATAAGATGGTGGGCATTGAAAGATGCACCTTTATGATCAGGCAGCAATGGTGGAGGGTGGGTTCTTGGGGTACTCCATCGCCTGCTAATCCTCATCCAAGGACTCACTCCTGTGTTACTTCAACAGTACTGAATTATTATCTCTGCATTACTGTCTATAATGAAGGATCCATATTTTTCGGAAATACATTCAGCATGCCCTTTTTTGGGATGTATGACGTTACAACGCACACTTTTACAACTCATACCTTTACAACGCATTTTTTACAACGCAACATCCATTACAACGCACACTTTTACAACGCATACCATTACAACAAATTCTTAAAAAATACCTTTACAACGCATTCCACTACAACGCATACTACATTTACAACGCATACCATTACAACGCATTACATTACATTGCAAATAAGGTAAGTGTTGGATAGTGTAGGGGTTAAAATTACTATTCTAACTCCAGAGGGTGCAACAGTAGGGTAAGTATTGGATGGTAAGTTTTGCGTTGTAATGGTATGCGTTGTAATGGTATGCGTTGTAGTGGTGTGCGTTGTAATGTCATGCGTTGTAATGACTGCGTTGTAAATGTATGCGTTGTAATGGATGTTGCGTTGTAAAAGTTTCGTTGTAATGGTAGTGCGTTGTAAAAGTTGCGTTGTAAACGTTGTATACCCCTTTTTTGCACCAAGGTACAGATTTAATGCAATGATGTTTCTCAGTATTTGTCTTTTATGGTATGAAAGAGGTTAAAGAGAGGATAGGCGACAGATATCACGGTATTTATTACTATTTATTTTTTATTTCAATAACACGTGGTGGCAGAACCTGAGGTGGGATTGTAGTGGTAGTGAGAGAGCACAAGTCTGAAAAATGTATAAGTGCACCATATTTACAAGCACGTAGTTAGTTTAAACATGCGCTGCACACGAGTGTTTTATATTTAGAAGTGAAATACACAGTGTCTTATATTCAGTAGTGAAATGCATAGAATGTTTAAGTAGAGTAACAATAGTCATAACTGTGTGAGATTAATGTAGAATCGTTTGGGATGAATATGAAAACCTCACGTTCTCATGTTAAAGGAATAATGTAAGAGTTGAATGGAACTCTGAAAACCAGTATATTGTGTAGGCCTTAGGGCAATTCACAGCAAATCTATACGTGCTGCTAAAATAATGTGAGATGGGGTTAACATGGATCGTCCAAAATGTATTATCGAATCTAGTTTGAAATATATGCTTTATAGATGTGTTGTTTTAGAAACGTATGCTAGTTAAGAATGCTGTTTAAATCAAGTTAAATGTTTTAGAGTGCAGGGACCCGCTTCGTGTAAATCAAGTAGGCCTGAACTGATAATGTCATCTCCTTTTGATGTGCCATGTGCTCGTTAGAAGAGAAGTCGAGAGGTGTCTAGCACAGAGCTTCGCGTGTGCTTTACGACTTATAGATATGGTGGAGTCTGGAATTTGAGGCCCACTGCAGGACGGACTGTATGCAGGTGCGAGGGTCCTAATCAGCTAGAATGAAAGGGGCTTTGTTCAGTGGCGCTTGGCGCAGGCCTGTAGGAGTTTCCAGGAATTTCAGGGGGTATCGGCGCACTGGAGAAGAAGCCTGGGAACCAAGGTCAACTTTAACGAGGGTCTTGAAGAGTACCATCATGGAGTTTACCGCGCAAAGATGTACCACGTGAGGGGCGTCCCAGGGGGCGTTCCTACCAGAAATGTGATTTGGTATTAGGGAAAGAGACCCGGGAGGAGAGCAGAGCAGATGTTTCTGGGAGCCTAAGGAAGCGGATGGGTAGGCAGATAGGCTGATCAGGAGAGACCCACTATCAGAGAAGAGACAAAGAAAAGTGTGTGATCTTCTTAGGAAGTCACCACGGCTGACACCTAGAGGGGTATAGATCTTGTTAAGTAGGGATGTCACTTAGTGTAGTGTAGGGACAGACTAACCTGAATTTTCTTTTCTGTAATGACTTTGAGGTTGCAACTTGTATCCATTTTGGCAACGCTCATGTTATTTGAATTTGTACTCATTATTCTGTTTTTCAGACTCAGACTATTCAAAAAGTTCATGCTCATAGTGATACCAATTTATCTTCTGAATCTCATTTTGAGAAGTTTGTATCTTCAGTTATCTTTGACTTTATATTAAATCTTTGAAACTTAAATTTGGTCAGTGGTCATTTAGAGTGGTGTAAGTTCTTAAATTGATTGACCTATTGTTAGATTGCCTTTTACTCAATGACAGGTACCAACGATCCAGTCGACTTGGTTTGGGAGCTGGTAAAGTAACTAGTAACCAGTAATCCCGCGTTAGCAGTTGGTAGCAGAGCAGGATGGTTATCTTCTTGAGGAAGGTAATCTAGATAGGTTAGTTTACCCCAAGGCCCCTAGATGTCGAGAGACGAGCAGCGGAAGAATCGTGTGCCGAAAGGTGCAGACGGTGCGAGAAAAGCAGCAGTATCGGAGGAGAGTGAGTATAACAAGGGTCATGCGTGAACAGATTGCGGTGTTTTGTGTTGTATTTGTATTGTAATGTCTTGCGGAGTTGAATGCCTGTAGTGTGAATGAGAGAAGGTTGTGAGCGCGCGCAACCTGGTAAACTGGTTACCTGGTAAACGGGTGAACTGGTGAAATCTTAAGTTCAGGCCAGAGCTTAAGTGGTTTTGGGTGTATCGAACATCCAGAGTAGTTGTCGACCATAGTACGGAGGTCACGAGGTACCATTGACCGCCGTGGAACCGAGATAGGGGGAGTGTAAGAGTGAGCGTATGAGTAACGGACGCTGGTCGGAAGTTACTGTGTGTGAGTAACCTATCAGTGAAGGCGATTGTCTGGAAGTAAACGGAAAGACATTTCGTCAAGTTAAGGTGACAACTACAGAAAGACTGTGGGCGTACAGTCAAGAAAGGTGATCGCTTGGACGGAAGTAATCATTTTTCAGAGTATGAATGGGACGCGTGCATGACCGAGGAGACGAGCTGAGAAAGGAGGGGAACTGCTGCGAAGGGGGACGGGTGACGTCGGCTAGAGCCGCGCTGTGATTGAGCGGTTGGTGTGACGTTAGCTAGAGCCGCGCTCTGGTTGGGCGGCTAGAGTGACGTCGGAGGAAAGTCGCGTACGGATAGGCCAGTTAGTGAGAACTGGGCTGAGATTGGTGGAATATCATCAGGAAGTAAACAAACGCGGAGAAAGAGAGAAATCATGAAGTGTTTTAAGTGTTTAAAAGGGATTTTTAAACGAAAACGAAGTGAACATTATTATGGGGAAGAGGCTCCGCCGGAGGGTACACCAGCTCATTATATGGCAACGAATGTTGGGCTGCATACCATATTATGGATTGGGGCTTGGAATAAGCTTACGGAAGGGAATGAGGAAATGCAGTTCCCGAGGTACGGGACGTTTAAGTTAGAGGTGTTACATCGGCTAAAAGCAACTATGTCCTCATTGAAACCCTCACCTAGACCTACACAGTTTGAGGCCCTTAATGCATGGATTAGGGCGGCACACGACAGAAATTTGAACAGGCGTCAACAAAGACTGACGCGATCGGTAAGAGCAGTGCGAGATTCTAAATGGGATGAGGAAGCAAAGCGGTGGAGGGTACAGGTTATTGAGGTGGAAAAAATGTATCCGATGAGGGAGGTGGCAGGAGGAGGAAGCCTCATGGAGGAAGACGAGGAAAGCGAGTCGGAAGACAATCTGATAAACAGATTGTTAATGGACAGACCACCTCCGAGAGTGGGGGTGATAGAGGATAGGGGGCTCGCAAGGGAAGATGGGAATGCCATAGAGGGGTATACACCACTCCCTATATCGGAATGGACACCTATCAAAGGTGGGGAGACACCTCAACATAGTACAGTACAGAGTGTAGTGGGAAGGTTTGTGGTGCAGAAAACGCCAGCCACCGAAAGGGTTGAGTCCTTTGGATTGCCAGACGCTCTTCAAGTGCCTGTTACCATAGGACCTATAGTATCGATCTATAACCCAGAGAGGGATAGAGAGGAAGAACAGAGGCAATTGGATAGAGAAAGGATCGAGATGGAAAAGAGGAATAACGTGACAAATGCATGGAAGCAATTGCCAGGTTCGGTAACGTGGAACACCCCATTAGATACATCTGTAGGCCCCAACACAGGACAGGGAGGTCAGAGAGGACCGATGGACCTAAGGGGACCGCGGCCAAAGTCCTATACAGAATTAAGAGCTGATTTGAGGGAATGGGATGGGTCCGCAGTAACCCCGAGTAACAGGTCAAGAACAGAACCAGAATGGGAAAGCAGAGGTAACGGGACTGTATCTCATTGTGGGGCCAGCGAAAGCAGTCAGGGGCGGGAAGGCCAAAGTCAGGAGAATAGAGGAGTTACACGTCCTACGGATGAGAGGGAACAGCAGGAACAAAATAGTAGGAGTGTAGAGTGTGAGGAGATGTCCCGTCTCTGGGAGAAAGGTGGAGACCAAATGGTACATGCTTTTCAGAATAGGTTTAGGTGCCTTCATCATGTACTCGGAGAAGACGTTCAACATTGGAGAAAGGAGAACAGTGATAGGTCCCGCCATGCCTCGAATAATCAGGAATCACAGGGAAGTAGTGAAGAAAGAGGGAGTAATGGAATACCTTACCATGCATCCCGCGAAACTAGCCAGGATGGGGAGAGAGGGGCTATGAGGCATGAAGGAGTGTTTCACCACCCACCCCGAGAAGATGGAAAGGCATGGGACCTAGAGAGATGGGAACAGGGGAGGACTCCCTATAACTCACCAGTACCTAAACGTAGATCTCGGAGCTGGGATGGGAGAGATGCGGATGGAGGAACTAAATTTAGTGTCTTGAAAGCTGAAATTAAGGCAAAGAGACTCGATGTTACTAGTTTAAAATCAGATGTTGATGAGATAATAGATGGAACATTGCCTTTGGAAAGGATAGAATTGTATGTACAGGATGAGTTATTGTTCATGGCAAAGGATATTACTAGGAAAGCTAGAGCGTTTCATGAGAAACTGACTGATTTGGCAGACAGGTATGCCGTGGATTTATCTAGGACAAGGGCATTGCAGAGTAACCACAGATTGCAGTACGCAGACCAGGACCTAGATGAGAAGAGAACTACTGGATTAAAAACACACATAAGAGAGCTGGTATCAGGGATAAGGGTGTGGAGAGAATTGGACAAATGGGAAGAGAGGTGGTCAAAAAAGGGCACCGTTAGACGAAGTACAAATGTGATGACCCCTGAGGGAAGGGTAATGCATATGGAGGCATTCCCTTTGCGAGAAATATCAAACGGAAATTATGTACATGTGCCCTGGAGTAGAGGAGACTTAGCTGCATTTACCAACTCATTTCCGAAGTTAAGGGACAATCCAGTTGAGTGGTATAAGCAGGTAGAAAGGTTTGTAAAGATCTCGAAAGTATTGTGGATTGATTTGAACACGTTGTTTGACATCGTGGTCCCATCTGATTTGTGGACCCCGTGCAAGACTAGTGTTGAATGGCCAAATACTGAACCAGTGAGGGATGCTCGGACTAATGGACCGTCCGAGATTGTCATGCGAAAGTATGAAAGGGTAATAGCATGGCTGAAAGATAAGGTACCACCACAGGATATAGATTGGGTGAAAATAGACCGAACGAGGCAGGAACCCAAGGAGACAGTTCACGAGTTTTATGAGAGATTATTGAAAACATTTAAGCAATACAGTGGACTCGATGTAATGGATCCTAAAGATATAGGGCAGTTTGTGTCAAAGTTTGTCTTGGGGTTGAGACCTGATATTTGTTTGATGATACAGCAACATTTAATCTGTTGGCAGAACAAACCACTAGATGAGATTTTACGTTATGCAAGATACTGTAGTGACGAGATAGATTCTAAAGCCAAGAATCTAAAGGAGAAATTGATGGTGGTGCAAATGCAGTCCGCTGGGAAGGGTGGCCAGCAGAAGCAGGGGATGGGACGAAAACCAAACGGTCAGAACAAAGATAATGAAGAAGGGCAGAGACCAAGGGTAGACTTTGCCACTTTAAAGAAAACGACAAAGTGCCATTTATGTCACCAGGTGGGACATTGGCGACGCGAGTGTCCCTTTAACCCTGAAAATGGAGAGCTATTAGGAGAAGAGCAGGTTCAAGAAGTCCCAACTCCAAAGGTGACAGTTCCAGGAAGCAAGGTGGCCAAAGGGGGGACTTCGGCTCCATGGGCCCAGTTCCCACAGCCACCGAAGGTAGCGACAGGGGGAAAGGTCTTTAAACAAATGCCTCTCTTCATCGAGGAAGAAAAGTGTTATTACATTGATCCATTGACAGGACAACGTGTGAGCAGTGAAGAGGACTGTACCCTCGGGGCAGTCCTAGAGGTGGATCAAAGAGGGCCATTTGTTGAGGCAGAAGTGGCAGGGTGTCCCACAACGTTCTTAGTGGATACTGGGGCTACCCGATCAACTCTGAGGTCAGCGGTGGTTCCTGACTTGCCGATGTCAGGGGAAACAATTCAGGTGGTAGGAGTCGCAAATAAAAGGCTGACTAGTCCATTGACAGAACCAGTGTCTGTGAAGATAGGAAACCATATGAACGAACATCAGTTTGTGGTTTGTGATTCGAGTCCTGTATGTCTGTTAGGAAGGGATTTGTTGTGCAAATTGAACTGCACAATATACTGCACCCCGCAAGGAGTGGAGGTACAGACTACAGACGATGATGCTACTTTCAAGGTAGCAAACTCAAAATCCTGTGTAGAACTATATCCTACTCTGACAGTAGAAGATCTTCCCCAAGACTTAAGAGATGCAGTGGCGTCAGAGGTATGGGATTTCACAGGAGAAGAAATAGGATTGATTAAAGGGGTAGAACCGGTAAAAATACTAGTAAAACCAAATGCCGAGTTCCCAAGAACGCCTCAATACAAATTGTCCCAGGAAACGATTGCAGGGATAAAACCTGTGATCGAGTCAATGATACAGCAGGGAATACTGGAAGAAATTGTGGGTAGTCCTTGTAACTCCCCGATTATGGGTTTGCAGAAACCTAGTGGGAAATTCAGGATAGTGCAGGATTTACGAAAAATTAACAACATAGTTGTTTCATGTTGTCCCGTGGTACCGAATCCATCAGTGATACTGTTTCAAATACCATGTCAAGCAGAATGGTTCACAGTGATAGATCTTTGCCAGGCCTTCTTTTCAATCCCATTGGATGAAGAGAGCAGATATCTTTTCGCTTTTAAAATGGAAGATCGCGTTTTAACATGGTGTCGAATCCCACAAGGATTCACAGACAGCCCATCCATCTTCAACCAGTTGTTGAAGAAGAATCTCGAAAATCTAGTACTGCCCCAGAACTCAGTCCTGGTCCAGTACATAGATGACCTACTTGTTGCGTCAGAGACAGAGGAAGCCTGTAAAATAGACTCAATTGCCTTACTGAACCATTTAGCCGAAAATGGACATAAGGTATCTCCGAGCAAGTTGCAGTATTGTCTGACAGAAGTACAGTATTTAGGGCACCGGTTAGAGAAAGGAAAACGTAAGGTGTCACCAGAGAGGATTGAGGCGATAATGAAGATGAATGCGCCTACAACACAGAGAGAAGTTAGAATGTTCCTAGGAATGGTGGGTTACTGCCGACAGTGGATAGTTAACTTTTCACTGAAAGCAAAGCCCTTACAGAAACTGACGCACAAGGAGGTGAGTGATCCGGTACCATGGGACGAAGAATGCTTGGTGGCGTTCTTGCAGCTGAGAGACGATTTGTGTCGTGCTCCGGCTCTGGGAATGCCTGATTACGAGAAATCATTTTCACTCTATTGTTGTGAGAGAGAGGGATGTGCTTTGTCAGTCTTGGCACAGACCCACGGAAATGCCCGTAGACCAGTTGCATATTTTTCGGCTACATTAGATCCAGTAGCCGCAGCGTTGCCCGGATGTCTCAAATCCGTTGCTGCAACGGGTGTCAGCATTGAAAGGAGCGAGAGTATCGTGATGGGACATCCAGTGGTGGTATATGTACCACATTCAGTTGAATTGTTAATGACCAGGACGAAGACGCAGCATCTGACTAATAGCAGGCTCACGCGCTACGAGCAAGTTATTCTTGCCGCGGAGAACGTGACCCTCAGGAGATGCTCTGTCTTGAATCCTGCTACTTTAATGCCATTACCTACTGTAATAGAAGGCGAAGGATGTGAAGACCACGATTGCCTTGATGTGACTGAACTATGCACGAAACCCAGACCAGATATTGTGGATGAGCCATTGTCTGACCCCGATTAAATTTATTTTGTTGATGGCTCATGTTTAAGAGACGATACTGGTCGGTTGAGAGCAGCTTATGCTGTTTGTACCATTACTGGAGTTGTGGAAGCCGCTTGCCTGGAAGGAGTACATTCCGCACAGGTAGCAGAAATTATTGCCCTAACTCGTGCCTGCATAGCAGGAAATGGAAAGAGAGTCACCATATACACTGACAGCCAATATGGTTTCGGTGTGGTTCATGATTTCGGGCAGTTGTGGTCTCAGAGAGGTTACATGACCTCCTCTGGTTCGCCCATTCGAAATGGAGAATTTGTGCGATTGTTGTTAGAAGCATTACAAGGTCCAGTTGACATTGCAATAGTAAAGTGTGTAGCTCATACTAAGAATACAGATTTTGGGTCACAAGGCAACAGATACGCTGATGAAGTCGCACGCTATTGTGCGGAACAAGATTATTCTTTTTCAAAAGTGGAAATAGATGGTGCTGAAGAAAAGACAGAATTAAGTATGATGTTAGAAACTGTAGACACTTGGGAGGATTTAAGAATGATGCAGGAGAACGCACCTGAAACAGAGAAAAAGGCATGGGAAATAGCAGGTTGCGTGCGAAGTGAAATGGATTTTTGGGTTTCAGCAGATGGGAGGGCTGTGTTACCTGAAGAATTAGCAAATCCCATGGCGAGAGAAATACATGGTCCAGTACATCTAGGAAGGGATGCTATGATGAGAGTGTTTAGGCAAACTTGGTATTGCCCTAAATTTAGAATAGCAGCAGAATCAGTATGTAAGCGATGTGTTACCTGCCAACAACTGAACGTAGGCAAACGAACACCAGTCACCCTGAGTCATATTGGGAGGTCGGGGGGGCCTTTCAATAGGATGCAACTAGATTTCATCGAAATGCCAAGAGTTAATCGCCTTCGGTATGTGTTGGTGATTGTATGCGTATTTTCCAGATGGGTTGAAGCGTACCCTACACGTAGGTGCGATACACTCACAGTGGCTAAATTGTTGCTCAGGGAGTTGATACCGCGCTTCGGGGTGCCTGCCTCTTTGGAATCGGACAGAGGAAAACATTTTAACAGCGAAATAGTGAAGATGTTGTGCTCCACATTAAATATCGATCAAAAACTGCATTGTAGCTATCGACCAGAAGCTTTAGGAATTGTGGAACAAGTGAACGGCACTCTGAAGAATAGATTGGCTAAAGTAGTGGCATCCACATCTTTGAGTTGGCCAGACGCTCTTCCTTTAGTGCTTATGAGCATGCGCAGCACCCCTGACAGGAGGACAGGTCTCTCTCCACACGAGATTCTGATGGGGAGGGCCATGAGACTTCCCACAGTTCCAACTGCTGCCCTATTGAATATTACAGATGATCTGATCTTGGATTATTGTAAAGGACTGTCTGACGCCATCCATTCTGTGTCCCTTCAGGTGCATGCGGCTGAAGTTCCAGCATCGAGGAACCTGTGTCATGACCTGAACCCAGGGGACTGGGTGTTGGTCAAAAAGCACGTCCGGAAGAACTGCCTAGATGTTCGCTGGCGTGGGCCCTTTCAGGTAATCCTGATCACGAACACCGCGGTGAAGTGCGGGGGGCTGCCAAATTGGATCCATGCATCCCATACTCGAACAGTTCCAGCACCTCTAGAAGAAACAGCTCCTATCCCAGACGAAAGCCCAGAAGTGGAAGAAGAGTCGCAAGAAGGGATTGAAGCAGCTGAGGGGGTGTCGGAAGAAGTTGGGAACGCATCGGATCCAGACGAAGAGCGAAGGCAGGACGGCAGTGAGACTGAAGACGCAACTGAAGGAGAGAGCAGCAGTGAATACGAAACAGACACAGATCAGTACCAGAGTGATCAAGAACCGAGTGTGAGGACGAGATATAGGAGAACAAGGTGTGAGGCTGCCACTTGGCCGGGAAGAGACAGGAGGCTAAGTTTGAGGTCGACCCAGGAAGAAACACTTGTTCCTATATCCGAAGACTCGGATCAGGAAGAAGATACCCAGGAGGGAACCGAGGAGGGCCCTAGAAGGTCAAGGAGGGTGCGAGTGCCTAGTAGAAGATACTCTACTCCTGATTGGACCTACCTCGTTGCAGATGTCGGTGGGGCACAGAACCGGGAGGGTCAGGGAAGTGAACCTGATCAGAACTGACCCAATCATCACAGTACAAATACTGTTCCTGCTACCGGGGGCGGAGACTGAAAGGTTGCTGACACTCAACATCGTCTATCCTCCTCTCCTAAGCGGAATAAGAAAATTGATTTTAGAAACAGTTGAATTTCCAGTTTGCTGTTCACGGTATCCAGTGTTGGAGGGAACTCTCCTTCGGTTAGAAATGCTTGAGCGAGTAGTGGAAGCTCTTGGAATGCTCATTGTGTTGGACTAACTCCACATTGCGAATGTCTTCAAAGGGGCGCAGAACTGGAAAGGTGAAGAAAGTGATCCTGATTAGAACGGACCCCTTTGTAACCGTGGATGTAGAACTGATAGTACCAGGAGTAGAAATTGAAAAAACGTTAACTCTCAATTTCGTCCGTCCACTTGTCCAGAGCGAAATACGGAGAATAATCCTAGAAACAGTTGACTTTCCATGTTGTTGCAAGAATTGCCCAGAACTTGAGGGAATGTTTCTTCGGATGGACATTTATGAAGACGTAGTGTCACTCCTTGAGCCATACATAACTTCAGACGGAGATAAGACTCTTGAAAAGAATTTGTAAAATTATTGCAAGATAACCTAGCGCCGAGTGGAAGAAGAAAAATGGTAGGGGTTTCCTTTTAGCGGATGGAGAAGGGCTAGGGTTGTCTGTTTCTACCGGACTTTAAACTGTTTGCGGGGTAAATTGTCAGCTTCCAAGTGTTCAAAAGAGAGACATTGTGTAAAAGAAAGACTTTGTTCAGAGAGAAGAAGAAGCGAATGCTGGAAGAACGTCAAGAGCTACACTGTTTGAGAACATGGAGGCTGGCAACCCGAACCGCAGGGCAAAATGTATAGTTGGTACACTGTTGGGAGTGGTGATTTCCCTGATAGTTTTAGTGGTTACTGTCTCATACATAGTGGGACACGAAAGAGATGTAACGGCAGTCAAAGAAGTCAAGGGAGTGTCAACACCGAGAACTACTACTGTTAATGATAAGGGAAACATCAATGATAAAGACAAAGCGTTGTTAGATGCAGAAATAAAAAGGTTACACACAGATGAGTCACAGGGAAATTTCAGGTCAAATGCTTATGCAAAATTACTTTACGAGTACATTGATGTCATGGAGGCGAAGAACTGCTACGTTTGTATGCAGTTACCAGCTTCTGTGGATGAGGGTATCAGATACCATCATCTTCCATTGACATATGGAATCACATGCAGTTTGTTGTTGAGCATATTTTATGGACGAGAAGGATTTGAGTATTATTTCTCGAATTTCGACTCGACATTGCCAGAGGTCCCAAATTACAAGCATTTGAACAAGTGGGACTATTACAAAAGCGAAGACAGATTACACAAATGGTTCATTCCATGGAAAACGTTAGATACTTCACATGCCCGAAGAAATAATCTGACTTGTCAAGTGTCAGAAATCGAGAAAAAGTTTATAGGGCAGGTAGATACTAGATACAGGAGGCAGAAGATTCTAAAGGCCTCAGGACAATGGGAAACAGATTGGACCAAGGAGGAAAGGATACATCAAAGAAAGGGTAGCTTTGGTCCAATTGCTTTAGACAAGGAGAAATGGGGGAAACTGTGCATTCACAGGAGTTACTCCTATTATGAGAATCTGTATGTAGGTCAAGTCAGTTGTGAACATGCTTTTCAATTGGAGTACTACTCCAAGGATTTCCTGAAAGAGATGCAAGCAATTCCAAATGTATATTTTGTATGCGGAAGAAATGCCTATGTGAAGCTACCAGATAATTGGTACGGATCCTGTTATCTGGCAATTGTCTTCCCTAAAATATATCATGTTGAGAATTTAGAAACGACAAAGAAAGGAATACCAACTAGAGGGAAAAGAGGGCTAGGCGCAGCAGAAGTAATTGGGGATGTATTCGGTGCTGCATTTCCTATCCTAGGAGTGATACTGAATGACATCAAAATTAGGAGATTGGCTACAGTAGTAGATAGGTTATCTGCCAGTACTGCTAGATCATTGATGTTGGTGGAAGGTGAGATGCAATCGATTAGGGCAATGGTTCTTCAGAACCGACTTGCTTTAGATGTTTTGTTAGCTAAAGAGGGAGGAGTCTGTAAGGCTTTGAAGGTCCAGGAATGTTGCACTTACATTCCAGACAATTCAAAACCTCTAGAGAAGTATATACGAAACATCACTGCCATACACTACGAAATTGAGGATCTGACACAGATAAACGTGTGGGAAAAAGTAGGTCATGGAACAGGTAAAGTTGGAGGTTGGTTTGCCAACCTAGGAAAGGGTATCGTTTGGTACATACTGAAACCCATCATCATAATTGTGATTTGTGTAATCACTTTGTGGGGATTGGTGCGTTTGTATCAGTGGTATAGAGCAAATAGGTTGCAGAGATCTATGAGGAAACAAGAGGAAAAGTTGACAGCGATGCAGGACACTCAATACAAAAGTCTGAAAGCATTGGAGACCATGAAAAGAGGTGGCACTGCCACGACTTCACTTTGAAGGGTTCTACATTTTTGTGATGATGTCCTGATGGTGATGACCCCTGAAGGTCATCAAAGGGGGGATTGAGAGAGCACAAGTCTGAAAAATGTATAAGTGCACCATATTTACAAGCACGTAGTTAGTTTAAACATGCGCTGCACACGAGTGTTTTATATTTAGAAGTGAAATACACAGAGTGTCTTATATTCAGTAGTGAAATGCATAGAATGTTTAAGTAGAGTAACAATAGTCATAACTGTGTGAGATTAATGTAGAATCGTTTGGGATGAATATGAAAACCTCACGTTCTCATGTTAAAGGAATAATGTAAGAGTTGAATGGAACTCTGAAAACCAGTATATTGTGTAGGCCTTAGGGCAATTCACAGCAAATCTATACGTGCTGCTAAAATAATGTGAGATGGGGTTAACATGGATCGTCCAAAATGTATTATCGAATCTAGTTTGAAATATATGCTTTATAGATGTGTTGTTTTAGAAACGTATGCTAGTTAAGAATGCTGTTTAAATCAAGTTAAATGTTTTAGAGTGCAGGGACCCGCTTCGTGTAAATCAAGTAGGCCTGAACTGATAATGTCATCTCCTTTTGATGTGCCATGTGCTCGTTAGAAGAGAAGTCGAGAGGTGTCTAGCACAGAGCTTCGCGTGTGCTTTACGACTTATAGATATGGTGGAGTCTGGAATTTGAGGCCCACTGCAGGACGGACTGTATGCAGGTGCGAGGGTCCTAATCAGCTAGAATGAAAGGGGCTTTGTTCAGTGGCGCTTGGCGCAGGCCTGTAGGAGTTTCCAGGAATTTCAGGGGGTATCGGCGCACTGGAGAAGAAGCCTGGGAACCAAGGTCAACTTTAACGAGGGTCTTGAAGAGTACCATCATGGAGTTTACCGCGCAAAGATGTACCACGTGAGGGGCGTCCCAGGGGGCGTTCCTACCAGAAATGTGATTTGGTATTAGGGAAAGAGACCCGGGAGGAGAGCAGAGCAGATGTTTCTGGGAGCCTAAGGAAGCGGATGGGTAGGCAGATAGGCTGATCAGGAGAGACCCACTATCAGAGAAGAGACAAAGAAAAGTGTGTGATCTTCTTAGGAAGTCACCACGGCTGACACCTAGAGGGGTATAGATCTTGTTAAGTAGGGATGTCACTTAGTGTAGTGTAGGGACAGACTAACCTGAATTTTCTTTTCTGTAATGACTTTGAGGTTGCAACTTGTATCCATTTTGGCAACGCTCATGTTATTTGAATTTGTACTCATTATTCTGTTTTTCAGACTCAGACTATTCAAAAAGTTCATGTTCATAGTGATACCAATTTATCTTCTGAATCTCATTTTGAGAAGTTTGTATCTTCAGTTATCTTTGACTTTATATTAAATCTTTGAAACTTAAATTTGGTCAGTGGTCATTTAGAGTGGTGTAAGTTCTTAAATTGATTGACCTATTGTTAGATTGCCTTTTACTCAATGACAGGTACCAACGATCCAGTCGACTTGGTTTGGGAGCTGGTAAAGTAACTAGTAACCAGTAATCCCGCGTTAGCAGTAGTGATGGTCAGACTGTGCTTGGCACCTGGCTTCAGAGAATCCTGCAAATGGTGCAGTCTCCGCTTGGATGTCCATGGGTCCACTAACACTCTGCGCAGCACTGTAAGTCAGGAGGGAGTTTGTGTTCAGACTCTCTGACGTATTCCTATTTTTTCTCTCTCTCTCTCTCTCTCTCTCTCTTTCTTTCTTTCTTTCTTTCTTCCCCCCACCACTCCTACACACACACACACACACATACATAGATACATACACATACAGTGTCTCGGCTTATACTTGGTTGGTGGTCAATCCATGGCCCCCTTACAACACCAAAAGCCTTCCTTAAGCTCAGCTGCAGTCCAAGTAGGTAAAACCTTATAAACCTGCAATGACCATTTCTCAGGCCTCTCGCTGAGCCTGGGGGCTCGGACCTACTGATCACTGGAAGTGTAGAGTGGTAGGTTGTTCAGTATATGTTTCTATACCCGCGGCTCCATGTCCAGGCGGCAGGCCTCCAGTCGGTGAGGTGATAGAATCCCGCCACCACTGTGCATGTGGGTGAGGCTTGGTGGAGGTCAAGACACAGGAGAGGGGGTCAAGGAAGGCCGAGAAGAGTGTGTGCCTTTCACTGCCTTAAAGTCTGAGGCCCCCCTTCCCTTGAGCTGCGCGCAGTCCAGCAGTGCGTGGAACTGTGTGGGCCTGGTGTCAAGAGCGCGGAGCGCCATTGCCACAGCATTTCACAACAGCCAGCCCTCCCGTGGGAAAAGTTAAAAGATTTAGGAGGATTTTGTAGGATAATTAGGACTATGGATAGACCTCAATTTGAGCCCATTCATCATGATCTGTAACCCGGCCATGCCCCATTGTGGTGCGTTCTTGAAATAGGAATAAACGATTAAAAAACATTATTTTGATATTTCACAAATACTATTTTGGTAGATCAGAAAACATTTTCAAAGAATGATTCCCCCGGATAAAAAGTCTTAATTCGCATGATCTCTGTGGCTTGCTGCCTCTGCATATAGCTTTTAATGTTGATTTAACCTATTCCCATCAGAACTCATTCTAATTCTTCTTAGCTAAAACAGGAAGCAGGGCCCTCAGTGGATGATGTGCCAATAATATTCATCCTTCGTCAAGCGGCACCCTCTGGTATGCTGTGGAACACAGCGAATTCTGTATACATATATGTGAACGGCAAAAGCATGTTATTCAAGAGTCTTAGGCTATCATTTGCTTCACAAAATTATCAAAATGGAGAAGAAATGGTACCCGTCCCACCCTGGCAGGGAAAGTATAAGTCTGCACTGCCCACAGGCATTTATATATTTGTTTGATTCTAAATTATAATTTTTAATTAACGATATTGAAAATCATGTATTTTTCTACTTTCTGTGGTATTTTTCTAATTGCTGTGGTATTTAGCAGTGGCTGTTTTGAATGGGTGTAAGTATGTTTGCAGTTTTAATTTGAGGCCTGGGGAATTTGTAGCTGTTTGTATATACAACTGTGTCCTCTTGGTATGAGGGGTTTTCTTGCTTTTACCCAGTCTACTGTTGTGACCACAGCACAAATGAGCATACAGTGGCTGTCCTGGTGTTGTGGCCACAGGCCATAGAACAGATAAGTATACAGAGGCAGGGCTGGTGGCTGGTCTGGAGATGTGACCACAATCCATAGCACAGAGAACCGTAGAGTGGCTTAATGTTTTGGTGACAGTGTTGTCAGTCCCCTGGATAGCTTGGTGCAACATATGTTTGACTAAAAGTTCTTTTATATCTGATGCATTAATTCTTCTAGCCTGGATTAAGGGGGAGAGAGTGATGGTAGTAAAAGGGAGGGGGCAGCATTTTTCAATTCTCGCCTAGGGCGGCAAAACACCTAGAAACGGCCCTGCTCCTGTAGTATCTTTCTCACTTCATATCTTTTATCCTCGGGCGCTAGATATAAAAGCGCACCTATATCCAGCCAAATCTGTCTATCCTAGTGGCCCAAGATAACTAAAGCTTTAGCTGTACGAATGGATAGAGCAGACATTGAAGAAAAGCTCTTGCCGATTTTGTCGAGCCTTCTTACATCGTTATCAGAAGGAGCAGATATAGGCATGCCAGGATTCTAGGACTGTGCTAATCAATAAAGGGTTCTGGCCCATAATCAGTAAGGCTGGACCAATCTATAATCAATACAACAACACAACTGCCAATACTAATGATTCTTCACTACTTCACTCTTACCAATCACACGTGACACTCATCTTGATTGGAAAACTTATAAATGTTTTATTTTTCTCTTTGTATTTTTTAACTTTTTAGAGCATTATTTCAGAAAAGCATTTCATGTTATTATTTTCATGAACATTTGAAACGTCCTTAAGACCACAAATAACAATACAACCATATAATACAAAATGATTCAATTACACATGAAGCACTACAGTACATTTCATAATTAAAAGCATTTTACAAAGCGTTTTACAAAAGTGTGAGCAAGCTCAGATTCCATCAGACACTAAAAATGGTCCAAAAGATATATAGATCGGGCAAGCTGGATTATGATAATCAATAATCTGACCGTTATGTATACAAAGGTGCTCTGTTGTATACAGTTCTACCCAATAAAAATTAAAAAGTAGATCCCAGTCTAGAGAAAAAATAGTTTATCATGCCACCACGGAGCACGTTTGTATTCTGCTTGCATTACCCCCTATTTGAATTGCTGTATTAGACAATGATGCACACAGCATCCACAATGCTCCACTTCAGTGGATTTCACGAAGGCAGATTTACAACTATAAAAAATAATGCCGCCTCACTGAACCGCAAACAAGGTTGTATTTCATTTTTTTTAAACATGTTTTATTGGTCAAATGCAAAAATATGGAGCTCTGTAACCCAGAGGCTTCCGTAGCATCAACATACTACATCATGACTTTGACATTTTTCTCATTGAAACAAGGTTGTATTTTGCTTCAGAATTTTGTTCCAGCATTCAGACAGTTGCGGAAAACAAGTTGATGTAACGAGAATTAATAAAGTTGATTCAATACACGAGTCACGTGACACCGGGATACAGGTGTCATCATATAAACGTGCGGCGGTTGCATCACAAATGCTGGCTCCAGGACATATGGGTGATCGGATACGGAGTTAAACAAAAAGCGTGAGGTAAATATGGATCGCTTTGCAAACTGTGGCTCATCTTGCGAATAGCATTACTCTGATGTGCGATAAGGATTGACATTGCCTGCTTTGTTCTTGTAGACTGCGGAACACGCTTCAAGGCTTGACACAGTTGGACAGGGTGGCCCTTGAGCCATAACGAAAAGTTTTAGAGATATGTTGAACACACTTTGAAACTTCAGGCAAAATAGTATTCAGTTTGACTTTTTGTGTCTCGATTTCCAGTTGACTTGAGGGCGTTCTCTTTTTTCTTCCCCATTCACAAGGTCGGTCGCCGGAGCCTGACTTGGCCGTTCTTTCCAAAAAAATACCGTTAGAGGTTCACTAGTGATTTTTGAGGTCTTTCATTTTCTGTCCCTTGTATATTTGGCTGTTTTAAAACTAAAAGATAGTCTTCTCTTTACATAGACGACTTCGCCAATGAGGCATCCTGCGTGGACGGCCTCGATGACGGCTTCGTTGATAGCTTCGTTGAACGCTTCATTGATGGATCATCAGTCGTTGACGGCTTCGTCGATGGCTTCGTCAACAAAGGAATTGCAGATGATGCGTCCAACAATGAGAACTTTGTCAATGGAGAGCCCATCGACTATGAACTCGCCAATACCACAGATGTTTTGATCATCGGCGAAGAGATGACAGCCGAGGGAATGCGTGACAACACTGCTGCCAAAGTCTTAGTTTGCATCATCGACGGAAGAGGAAGTTGCTGTGATGATCGCCGACGAGGGAATTTTCAACGACAGTACCTTTTTTGAACTTGATGTCGACGGCTCTGAGGCAGAGGGAGAGCGTTTATGTGATTTCTCCTTTTTAGGTTTCGTCCTGGCGTTGCAACTGCGTAGCAGTTGCTCCGCCCAGGCGAAATCTAATGTTAACTCTATAACGGGGACTTGAAACCGCCCCTTCTTCCATTGGCTAGCTCCATAAATGGAGGCTAGCCATTGGAAGAGATTGCCTGTCAATCACGTTTTCCCGTTAAAACGCGATTCGGGGGCGTTTCTGGGTCTTTTTTTAAGCCCCGCCCCTTTTGCCGTGTGTCCCGGGCCGCGCTGTGATTGGCTGCAGGCCCGGGACACCCCCGTGACGTCATTTCCCGGGCCGCGCTGTGATTGGCTGCCGGCCCGGGACACCCCCGTGACGTCAGCCAATCACAGCACGGCCCGGGACCTTACTTGTTTTTTTCGTCGCCTGAATACAGCCCATTGTACTTTGGCACAATAATTCATAAGTAAAGTGGCTCGGATTCCCACGTTGGACTTAATTAAATGAAATCCCTGGACGGGAAACTTGGTAAGTGGTGCTATCCACATATAGGCAACGTCCACTGTCACACTATGAACCAGCGTCCATTCATACCAGTTAAACATCGCATCACATTCTTAACCCCAAATCCACCCCTATTTCCTCTTCAGAGTATCGATGAGTTGATTGATCGGGCGGTTCCTGCCAGCATCCGCCTGGGGAGGCCACTGAAGTTGGATGATCCCGTCTGTGAGTGCATTTTTGTTTTCTTTTTTGTTGAGATGCAATCCATTCTTTTCAATTATGCACTGCCCCCACTTTTAAAAAAAGAAAGATACTGAATCCCCCCCCCTCCGCCCCCCAATCCTTTAAGAGTTTTCACTTCAGAATAGACGCATGCAGTGAACATTCTGTTCTCATGTGAGCATCCACTTGGCGCTGTAAACAATAAAAATACTCTATAGCAAACCTCGCTGCATAAAGGAGTATAAACAAACACGATGCACCTGCTCTGTGGCACGCTAGTACTCTTATGTCCTCAGACTGAAATAGAAAACAAGACTTTCCAGGTACTTGCTGCTGCTTTTTTATTTTCTGTTTAAGGCGCCAGGCTGGCTGTCAAATTATCAAAACATCTAGTGACTAAATGAACTGTCAGAGCGACTCTTAAAATGCCAACACCCCTTCCAATAAGGGCTGTGATTTGATTCTAAACTTTAGACCCCGCAGCTCCTGCGAGGTCCAAGGCCAGTTTAATCTGGTTAGGTCGAGATGACGTCAGACTCTGCGGTACCAACAGAAGCGAATAGCAGACATGAGGGGAAATAGTTCGCGCTCTGCAAAACCGGGGGTGGTGCGGGAGATTATTTGTGGATTTCAGGCATGTGGGGATTGCATTTCGTGTGTTTGCGCTTTTACGGTGAGATTATAGTGGAAAACAAGCAGCAAACCGTATTTTTAACTTCCTCTGGGATTGTAAATTAATTCAGCAGCAATTGAAACACGATTCAGCAGTTTTTTTCCTCATACATGACACCAGGGCTGGCTTTAGGGTGGTACGACCGGTGTTGGGGCGCTGTGTTTAGCAATAACTTACAATTTGAAAAGCAACTGCTGCAGAGTTCCTTGTGCCTCCAGCTTTCAGGCAGTAATAAAGATGTCAAGATAACTGTTGTGATTGTTACTGCTAGAGAGTGAGATGCGGTTTGTCTAGTGGCAGTTTTGACTTGTCATGAAGCAGATCAGAGGGTTAATATGCCTGCTGCAAAACAGATCTGTATATTTTATGTGGATAGCAGAGTGGCTTAGTAAAGCCTGCCTTTACCAGCCCTTTAAAACAAACTGTATGTGAGAGGGACTAAGGAGAGATATGGGACCCTTTTAAAAAAAATATATTTATAGGAGCTCTGTGTGGGGAGGGCTCTGTGTGGGGGGCTCTCTGTGGGTGTGTGTGTGTGGCATTTGCGAGAGATTAAGCTATTGGCATTGTAAATGACAATGCCATTTATTTATCTGTTTTTAAAACCAACACATAAATAAAAATGTTGTCATTTACAATGCCAATAGCTCTAACTTTTGCAAAGGCGAAACCGTTGCATTGTAAATGCTTGTTCTCTATTATTTTGAAAGACCCATGATGTGAGGTCTTCTGAATCTTTCTGCTGTCCTCAGAGGCTTCCTGGTCATGGGACCTCTTCCTCCTTTGAGGGTTAGAAGAAGAGTCACTGTCCTCACCTGAGGAGACAGACTTTCAACTCTGGAGCCACAACAATAGTCTCGCCTCTCTGTCGTGAAGAGTCTTAGAAGATAAAGTGCGACAGACTTTACAATCCTTCACAGAGTGGTGTGGGTGAAGGCAATAAAGGCATTACTAATGTGAGCCATCCACATACAATCTCTTCATCCCACATGACTTGCAGGATCTGAAGAGTGCTTTTTTTAGAGGAATCAGACATACTGAAGTTCCTGAACAGCTGACTGAAGAAAAAAACTGAGCAGAGCTCACGAAGATACCCTTCCACGACATCCTGTACAAGGTTTGAGGGGGCACTGTTGTTAGATTGGTCATGGTTCAAGTTCGGTTCGTTTTAAAAAAGGACATAGCTAGGCTACCAGGTGAACCTTCTATTGCCATTATAGCCAATTTTGAAACAACTTACTGCTTTATTATTGTAATGTGGGACTCCCACTTCGGCAACGGGAAATGATCAAGCATGTAAATCTAAGAAAGATCCAATACTAACACAAGCAACCCAGAACCGGTTTAACCCTAGTGTCGGGCTCATCAGCCGGGTACAGCTTGGTTCCATTGACACATTGTGCACGGGAACCGGATGTATGACATTACAACGCATGCATTTACATCGCATGCCTTTACAACGTAAGTATTACAACGCAGTCCATTACAACGCATAGTGCTTTGGGGTGCTGGATAGTGAATAGTTTAATTTACTATTCCAACTCCAGTCCCCGTGGACACTAGGGAAGGTTATTGGATAGTAAATTAACCTATTCCCTATCCTAGAGCGCCCCCCAGAGCAATACGTTGTAATAGTTTGCGTTGTAAAAGTTGTGTTGTAAAGGTAGTGCTTTGTAAAAGTTTCGTTGTAAAGGCTGTTCACCACAGGAACCACATCTGGGGATACCAGTCCCACTTAGGGTGACACAATTAGTATACAAAACAGTGATGGATGGAATACTTGAGTTGATTTCAGCCACTGGTAATCGCTTGGGGCCCCAATCCCAATCTGTTGTTATTTTGCATACTATGCCATCCAAGTTTTACCCAGCTTTATGCAAATTAATCTTGACCATGCTCCAATCAGAACAATCCAGCCCGACCTGCCAAGCCAGGTCCTCCCGGAACATAAGCAACCCACGACCCGTCTCGCCCTTGTTATGGGCCCATCAGCCGGCTACAGAATGGTTCCAGTGACACAATATGTACGGGACCCCCTTATGGGCATACCCATCCCACTTAGGGTGACACAATAAGGATACAAAACATTGATGGATGGAATACTTGATTTAATCTCAACCACTTGCCAGTTGAGGCTGGACAGTTCCTGTTGGAGCAGGGTCCAGACTTTTTTGCATATAGCTGGGTCCAAACTGAGGTGGCACGGCATCCAAAATAACATTGGATTGGGCCTGAGTGATTACCAGCAGCTGAGATTAATTCAAGTATTCCATCCAGCACTGTTTTGTATACTTGTTGTGTCGCCCTAAGTGGACAGGTATGCCCAGACAAGGGTCTTTTGCACACTGTGTCACTGGGACTAAGCTGAACCTGGCTAATGAGCCCATCACTATGGCAAAACTGGTCCTGGGTTGCTGGTGTTCCAGTTCAGGGAGGACCTGGCTTGGGAGTTCGAGCTAAACTGATCTGATTGGAGTAGGGGCAAGACTGATTTGCATATAGCTGTGTCGTAACTGGGGTGGCATGGTGTGCAAAATAACGATGGATTGGGATGTGACCCGAGTGATTAACAGTAGCTGGGATTAATTCAAGAATGGCATCCATCACTGTTTTGTATATTTATTGTAAACTTGGGTTAATGCCAAAATGGTGCAGCAAAACGGTGCTGGAGTAACAAGGAAAAATATCTTGAATGAATGAATGAACGCTTATTTGTATCGCGCAAAAGGAACTTAGCCCCAAGGGGCATCAAGGCGCTATCAGATGGAAAGGACAGAGACATAACCTGAGGTAGAATATCAAAAAGAGTGGAAACGCTGAAAGTATCAGGCTTAATAAGCTAGGGAGAACAGCCATGTTTTTATAAGTTTGCGAAAAATTGTCAGGGATGGTTGTCTGGCAATTTCCGGCGGAAGCGAATTCCATAGTTTAGGGGCCAACAAGGAAAATGCTCTACCGCCCCATCTCGCCTTATTAACCCTCGGAACCATGAGCAGATTTTTCGAGGCAGATCTAAGGCATCTGCTGGGAGTGTAAGGTGTCAATATGGATTTAACCCCTTCCGGGCCTGATCCAAAGAACACACTGTGGGCAAAACAAAGAATCTTAAATGATATTCTCGCCTGAATAGGCAACCAATGCAGTTCTCTTCTAGCCGCCATCGCTGACGATCGCCTAGGCAGGTTCAGAACTAGCCTGGCGGCCACATTCTGGGTTACCTGAAGTCTTTGGATCGCTTTCTTATTTATACCCCCATAGAGAGCGTTACAATAGTCGATCCTGGACAATACCAGGGCGACCGTAGATTATTTACGCGCCTCAGGGGACAGGAAAGGGGCTATCTTCTTTAAGGTCCGAATGATGGTACAGCAAGTGCCAACCGTTTTGTTAACCTGTAGGTCAAATGACAGGGTAGGGTCTATAGTCACACCTAAATTCTTGGCGGATTTGGCCGGACGAATGCATTGGCCCAGGGAAGTAGGCCACCATTCCTCACTCCATAGATATTGATTCCCACCAAAGACCAAAACCTCAGTCTTCTCACCGTTGAGCTTGAGAAAGTTCCTTATCATCCATGATGATACTGCTTCCATGCAGGTCTTGAATTTTGCAGCACAGTCTTGCCACGACTGAATTGTCGAGACAATGATCTGCGTATCGTCGGCGTAGGATAACACCTGATATCCAAAGGCTCTTATTATTTTTGCAAGGGGGGGTCACGTAAACGTTAAACAGAACCGGGCTAAGCGCCGAGCCCTGTGGGACTCCACATTGCACCGCCTGAGTAGGGGACATATAGTCGCCAAGTTTCACTCTTTGCTGTCTCTGGTGCAAAAAAGAGGACAGGAGACTCAGGGCGCTACCTTCGACCCCTATCCCCCTCAGTCTGTCCACCAGAATAGAGGGGGATAGGGTATCAAAGGCTGCTGTTAGATCCAGCAAGACCAACAGAGTGGTCTGGCCTTTATCCACCTCAGATCTAATATTATTTACCACGACCGTAAGGGCAGTCTCCGTGCTATGGGCCATGCAAAATCCATGTTGGGAGGAGTCCAAGTGATTCTCCCTCTCCAAAAATGCTGTCAGATGTCGATTTAAGTGGGCTTCAAGAATTTTTGCAGGTGCTGGTAATAAGGAAATCGGCCGAATGTTTTTCAGCACCTCAAGGTTCAGGGAAACCCTCTTCAAAAGGGGTTTGACCACAGCAAGTTTCCACACTTGAGGGAAAATTCACTCCGTGATAGCGTTATTTAGGATCTCAAGAAGAGACGGTAGTAGGGTACTTCTGCAGGCCTTTAGAATTTTCAAAGGACAAGGGTCCAAGGGGGAACAGGATTTGGTGGCATCTAAGATGCGATTTAGCTCTTCCCAAGATAACTCTGGAAATTTCAAAAAGAGGGAAGTAGAGCTGGGTCCCCCATCTATATTCATGTCAACCGGCTGCATTATAGGAGCCTGGGAATCAGCTTCACTATTCAATTTTTGGTTAAGAATTTCCAATGAAGAGTGAATATCAGCTATTTTGGTTAGGAAAAAGTCAGCAATGTTGTTACATAACATCTGTGACTCAGTCACAGAGTTAGCTGACTTAGGGACAGAAAGGGAGTTAATGGTTTTAAAAAGCTCCCTAGATGATCTCAGCCCAGAGGTGATCTCATTAAAGTAGTTCCTTTTTTCCTCCATTATAGCTTTTTTGTATTCCTTAAGCGCTAATTTATGTTGTATTTTCTTCGAGACATTGGGCATTGCAAGCCAGGCCCTCTCCTTTTGTCTGCAAATCTGCCGCAGCGCTCTAAGTCGCTCGGAATACCAAGGTGCCGACGGGCTCTTTCTGGCGACATAGTGCCTTTTCGGGGGTGCTAAGGTGTTCATAGCTCTCCCCAGCCCATTAGACCAGTTCTGAGCAGCCACATTTGGGTCTGATCTCAGACCGATGGTGGCCGATTGAAACAAAGGAGCTAACGTATCATTGTTTACCTCTCTAAAATTTCTTCTAATCTCCCATGAATTTCCTCCAGATACAGATGCCGCAGGCATATTCAGATTAAAAGGAACGGCCAAGTGGTCTGACCACGTAAGAGGAATGGGGGTCTCTATGGTAAGCCTATCGTCATTCGTAAAAATACCATCTAGCGTATGACCCGCCAGATGGGTCGGGCCGGTAACCAATTGGTTAAACCCGTATGCCTTCAGACCTTCGACCAGAGAAGTTGTATCGGTGTCCTCAGCCTTCTCAAGGTGAACATTAAAGTCACCTAAGAGAGTGAAACATGCTCTATTCATAAAGGGCTCTAATAGAAGAAGAATGTCATTGGTGAATGCGGATCGAGTAACACAAAATGCCCTTCATACTCCTATTTTTTTCCTCTTTTTCCTTGCAGTCTGTAGCACACATACGAAGGGGAAAAAGCCTCAAAGGATTGTGTTTGTGTAGAAACATATCCCATCCTGCACAAAAACTATTCACACCACAAATGCAGGCACCCTTGGGATATAACGTATGGGAAGCTGCATAGGCGCTAGTTAACCATAAGTTAATATATCTCTTTGTAAATATGACACAGTTCTGTTTTCTCCATTTCACATAACACACTGCAGCAACTTTCCATGCTGCGTTGTGTGGAATCTTAGTAAATGTGGTTCCAAGTATCCTGGTAGGTTGGAGTCAAAACGCCTTTTCTCTGAGTTGGTTGATTATCCATTATTTTACCTTGGCTCAACATTAATGCTGCCCTTGTTGGGAGGAGAGGAGATCCAATCCAAAAATATATTTGTTAAGAGCAAGATATGTTTTTTGATGCTGACAAATTAACCTAACAGCCCTGGAGATAGGTGTGCAAGAGAATCTAGAAATGTCAGGATTAAAACTGTGTCTCTGAAAACTAAAATATTCAAAGTAAATCACAATTGCAGACACACAGTGTCCAAAACCTAGCTGGTGTAACTCAAAAAGCTCTGTTTGTTGACTTGCTTCTCCTGATGCTATAACGTTGAATGAAGTTTAGTTGGAAATGTACCTAAATAGTGAAGTAAGATAAACATCACATTTACAAGCCTAGAAGAGAGGGATTGAGTTGTGTACAAAGTAGGAAGACTTTAAAGTCAAATTCTGATGACAGATGTAATGACTATCACATTTTTGTAAAATTCTAAACAGTTTAAGGAAACCTTAAAATGGGGGTCCAAATTCAGTATTTACTACAGCTTGTTGAATATGGAAGACACTCTTGGTCGCAAATCTTATCATGGTTTATAAGTATGCACTGCTAAGGGCAAACCAGGTTTCTCATCAGGCTGTTCTTGACGTATCACTCGACATGCCCTCTATAGATTCAAAACATGTATCCAGTTCTTAAAGCCGGTGCACCTTACTCCAGTGTTGGACATCCAACTTGCACAGGGCCCTTCCACTTGGGTTATAGGCATTTGTTTAGCTGAAAGTTCTTTAACGTCACCTACTCGCCCAGAACGAAACCTCCACCCCTGACATCGCCATGGCCATCCCCGACGGATACAAGATCTCCCGGAGAGACCGCACCAACGGAGTCGGAGGAGGAATCGCCATCATCCACAAAAACACCATCAAGGTCTCCACGAACACGGGCGACACCCTCACCACCGCCGAACACATGCACTTCAAGATCCACACAGACCCCAAGACCAACCTCAGAGGCACCCTCGTCTACAGACCTCCCGGCCCACGCCCTCAATTCTGCAACTCCATCGCCAACTTCATCAGCACACACGCACTGACCTCCACCAACTACATCCTGCTCGGCGACCTGAACTTCCACCTGGAAAACAACAACGACAGCAACTCCTCCACCCTGGTCGACAACCTCGCCACCCTCGGACTGAAACAGATCGTCACCACACCGACCCACATCGCTGGCCACACGCTCGATGCCATCTTCTCCTCCAGCCCTCTCATCACCTACGACCACAACTCCCAGCTCACCTGGACCGACCACCGCTGCATCCACTTCACCTTCCAGAAACCCATCACCCACCATCGCACCCCACAGATCCCCCGCCGACGATGGGGCAAAGTAACCAAGGAAATACTGGAAGCTCACCTCGCAACCGACCCTCCTACCAGCCCCACTGACCCAGAGGATGGGGCCCTGCACCCTCAGACTCTGGATGGAAAAAGACGCCAACACCATAGCACCTCTGCGACAACCCACCAACAGAAACACCAGCCAGAGAGCAAGCTGGTTCACCCCGGAGCTCCTGACCTCCAAGCGCGCCTGCCGGAAACTCAAGAACATCTGGCTCAGCGACAGAACTCCCGCCAACCACACAGCCCTCAAAGACGCCACTCGCAACCACCACTGCCTCATCAGGACCACCAAAAGAGCCTCCTTCAAAGACCGCCTCGACAACAACGCACACAACAACAGCAAAGAGCTCTTCAGCATCGTAAAAGAACTCTCCAATCCCAGCTCCTGCACCAACGACATCCCGCCGTCGCAAGCCCTGTGCGACACCTTCGCAACTTTCTTCCACCACAAAATCACCGACATCCACAACAGCTTCGACACTCACATCAACCCAATGCACCCCACCACGACGATGACACCCACTCCCACCCACCACAACCCTCTGACCACATGGGCCAACGTGAACACTGAAGACATAATCAAGACCATGAGCACCATCCACTTAGGCACCCCTTCGGACCCCCTCCCCCACCACATCGCCAACAAAGCCAGCAGCCTCATCGCACCCCACCTGTGCAACATCATCAACCTCTCCTTCGAAACGGCCACCTTCCCTGAGAGCTGGAAGCACGCCGAGATTAACGCCCTCCTGAAGAAACCCAAGGCGGACCCGAGCGACCTCAGGAACTTCCAGCCCATCTCCCTGCTTCCGTTCCCAGCGAAAGTCATTGAAAAGACCGTCAACACCCAGCTCACCCGCTACCTTGAAGATAACAACATCTTGGACCCATCCCAGTCTGGCTTCCGCAGCAACCACAGCACTGAAACCGCCCTCATTGCGGCTACAGACGACATCAGAATACTCCTCGACAACGGCGAAACAGCAGCCCTCATCCTCCTGGACCTCTCCGCCGCTTTTGACACCGTCTGCCACCACACCCTCCACGCACGCCTCTTCAACGCAGGTATCCGAGATAAGGCCCTGGACTGGACCACCTCCTTCCTCACCAACAGAACCCAGACAGTCATCCTCCCCCTGTTCCAATCCGGAACCACCAAGACCATCTGCGGCGTCCCTCAGGGATCCTCCCTTAGCCCGACGCTATTCAACGTCTACATGGCTCCCCTCGCACGCATCGCCAAACTACACAACCTCATCATAATCTCCTAGGCCGACGACACCCAGCTGATCCTCTCCCTCACCAAGGACCCCCTCACCGCCAAATCCAAACTGCACCAGGGCATGAAGGCCGTCGCCGCCTGGATGGAGGCAAGCCGGCTCAAGCTGAACATGGACAAGACGGAGATCCTCATCCTGGGGCCCAACCCCTCAGCGTGGGACAACTCCTGGTGGCCCCCCTCCCTGGGAGCCCCCCCCCCCGACACCGACCAACCACGCACGCAACCTGGGAATCATCCTCGACTCTACGCACAGCATGACCAACCAAGTCAACGCCGTCTCCTCCGCATGCTTCCACACCCTCCGTAGGCTCCGCAAGATCTACAAATGGATCCCGAGGAACACTCGGAAAACAGACTCGACTACAGAAACGCCCTCTATGCCAGAGCCCCGCCCAAACTCATCAACAGACTCCAGAGAATCCAGAACGCCTCTGCACGCCTGATCCACGACGTTCCCCGCAGAAACCACATTACCCCCCACCTGAGAGACCTGCACTGGCTCCCCGTCAACAAAAGAATCACCTTCAAACTCATGATCCACGCACACAAAGCACTACACAAGACCGGCCCGCCTACCTCAACAGAAGACTATCCTTCTACGCACCCAACAGGAATCTCCGCTCTGCCGACCTGTCCCTGGCCACCGTCCCGCGCAACCACAGAACCACCTCCGGAGGCAGATCCTTCTCCCACGGCGCCGCCAAGACCTGGAACGCCCTCCCCCTCCAACTACGCCAAACTGCAGACCTCCAGGCTTTCAGAAGACTGCTCAAGACCTGGCTCTTCGACCACTAGCTGCTCTCCCCCCCACCAGCGCCTTGAGACCCTGGCGGGTGTGTAGCGTGCTATACACATTTCTTGATTGATTGATTGATTGTGCCCAGCTTCAGTCAGAGGTGTGGGCAGCGTAGTCTTCACCTGTTGGTGTAAAGTTTGCCCGGTTTAAGTCAGCTTTATCCAATAGTCTCCCATTAAGCCATCAGATAGATGCAACGTGGCAGTGTACTGCGGTGCCTGCCAAACTAGCATCAGTCATCCAGTAATAATTTCCTGATGACAATAGATTAACAGAGCTTGAAGTACTGCGCATGCTCATAAGGGCCAGGGTAAAGCATCTTCCCATGTCAATGGACTTCAACACATATTTTTGCTATTTGTCTTTCAAAATGCTATTTCTCTTTTCTACATCCCCAGCTACTTTTGAGATGTAGACACAATTAAATTTGCACTTTTTGCCCAATGCTTTTGCCACAAGGTCCATCACCTTATTCAGGAAGTGTGGCCTATTGTTCAAGGAAAGCAAACGGGTCAAACCAAATCGTAGAAACAGTTCCTTTAATAGACATTTAACTACAGGAGAAGCATCATTTTTATTTGTCACATAGGCTTCTATCCAACCTGATAACATACAAACTACCACCAGTGCATACCAATACTTATATGTTGAAGGCTAGTCAATAAAATCCATTTGGAGAGGATCAAAATGTGCCTCAAGAGGTGCAAAATGTTTAGGCGGAGTCACAGTTCCCTTTACAGCACTATGTTGTGCACAACAATACAGTTTTTACCTATCTGCTCTGCACTCTTTCTTATCTTGGTTTTATTCCCCTATTTATTGAAATATGCACACATTGCTGCTCTCTCTGAATGTGCAGGGCTGTGTATGGATAATGCCATTTGATGGACCATAGAGGTTGACAATCTTTGATGGACGTTAGAGTTTGGCAATCTTATGCGACCCTTTCTGTCCTTCCACATTCCATATGACTCTGACACCGTTTCCTCACCGCGCCAGGACAGTCCCGACTAACAGAGCGCGATACAAATCAACATATAACATAACATAACATATACCTACTGGGTCTGGTGGCTTAGTGAACTAATGCCTCCACTAAAGAGGCCTGTGTTTGATCTCATGGTGACAGGCTCAAATACCAACGGGTCCACTCGGCCTTTCTCCTTCTGAGGTCGATAAAATCAGTACAGCTGGGTAAAAAGAAACATCTGTTATTCTGCACTAAGATACCCTTCTGGGTTAATGTGAGCTTCACAAATACACATTATGTTATTCTCTGTCCATTTCGTCAATTCCTCCTGAATGGCCTGTTTTTGTAGGCCCTCAATGCTGTGTCTGTTTAAAGTCAGGTCATCAGCTTTAGCTGGCCGTAATATATAAGATACATAGGTAAGGGAACAGTCCCTCTGGGCTGTTTCCTTTGCAACCTCATCAGCAAAAGAATTCCCCTTCCCTACATCATCCACAATTCTCTTATGAGCACTGCATTATATAATGGCTATTGCTTGGGTAAAGCTAAAGCCTTACGCAATTTCACAATTAAGGTACTATGTTGTATTTTCTGTCCCTGAGAGGTGAGAAATCTTCCCTCCTTCCATAGTTTTGCAAAATTGTGAGCCATGCCAAAGGCATAATAGCTATCAATATAACTGTTCACTATTAGTCTGTTACTTAATTCCCATGCTTCAGTCAATGCAATAAACTTGACACCTTGTGCAGAACATTGTGATAATTTACATGTCTACACCACAGCTAGAGGGTGGTAATCCAATATGCTGTTGTTGTTCTGCCATCTGACAGTTTGAAGGAAGAGCCATCTACCCACATGTCTCCATCTCTTTGTTGTAATGGGATATCAGTTAGATCGACCATCTATCTTGTATGTTCATTTGTTATCAATACACAATCACAGGGTCCTTCATAGTTGGATGTTTGCAGGGGTAACAGTGTGGCAGGGTTAAGAGTATTTTCAATCACAATGAGAGAGTGAGAGAAAATGTATCCTAATTAAGATCTCCCAAATGTAATCACAAACATAAAAGGGCAGCTAGGATATACTGGCCAGAAGGGACTCCGAGATTTTGGAGTAGACACCTCATCCACAACAGTGGCATGCTTCATCATCTGTGCACATCCACACCCAGGTATGACGGTACAACCAGGGCGGACTCAACCAAAAAAGTAGGAGTTCTTATATAAGTCTTAGCTGGATATGTGGGAGGGATCCAGAAGGTAGAGATTAAAATGTCTCAGGGTAAACCCAGGGAATTTTCTTTTTAATAAGTGGGTACCCTAGACATAACTAAAACAGAGTTTGGGTCTTGTTATTGAGTTGCAATGTCTCAAAAAGACGCAATAAAAGTCAACATGGTTCAGACAGCCTTAAAAGCCCAAATGGGTTCAAGGCCTTGGTCAGGGCTAGAGTTGTCCCTGCCAATCTAAGCAGGGAGGCTTTCCATCAAATACCTGGGTGCACCACAAGGTTATTAGGTGCAGGGGTGTATCTGGCATAACAATATAATTAAATCGGATCACTGACATAATATCGAGGGACAAAATATAGAGTACTCAAAATATCGATTCCAAAATATCGACAGACAAAATATCGAAGTCCTATCTACAAACAGGTAAGTACAAAAATATCGACTCCAAAATATTGTTTAAAAATATGTACTTTGTAAAAATATCAAATTTATTAAAATTAATGTAAAATTAAAAAAATATTATAAATAAATAACTAAAATTTCCTTAAAAATACTTAAATAACCTTAAAATTATTAAATAATTAATTTAAGTTATAAAAAAAAAATTATTTGTTAAAACATATATATATATATAAACATAATATTATTAAAAAATATACAATATTATTACCGTATGATAGCGGGAGTGTTAAAATTACTATTCCCACTCCAATGAGTGCAACAGTAGGGAAAGCGTTGGATAGCGTAGCGGTAAAAATTACTTTACTATTCCCACTCCAGAGAGTGCAACAGTAGGGAAAGCGTTGGGTAGCGTAGAGTAAAAATTACTATTCCCACTTCAAAGAGTGCAACAGTAGGGAAAGCGTTGGATAGCGTAGGGGTAGAAATTACTATTCCCACTCCAAAGAGTGCAACAGTAGGGAAAGCGTTGGATAGCGTAGGGGTAAAAATTACTATTCCCACTCCAGTGGGTCCAACAGTAGTGAAAGCGTTGGATAGCATAGGGGTAAAAATTACGATTCCCACTCCAGTGAGTGCAACAGTAGGGAAAGCACTGGATAGCGTAGGGGTAAAAATTACTATTCCCACTCCAGTGAGTGCAACAGTAAGGAAAGCATTGGATAGCGTAGGGGTAAAAATTACTATTCCCACTCCAGTGAGTGCAACAGTAGAGAAAGCGTTGGATAGCGTAGAGGTAAAAATTACTATTCCCACTCCAGTGAGTGCAACAGTAGGGAAAGCGTTGGATAGCGTAGGGGTAAAAATTACTATTCCCACTCCAGTGAGTGCAACAGTAGGGAAAGCGCTGGATAGCGTAGGGGTTACAATTACTATTCCCACTCCAGAGAGTGCAACAGTAGGGAAAGCGTTGGATAGCATAGGGGTAAAAACGTATTATTCCCACTCCAGAGAGTGCAATAGTAGGGAAAGCGCTGGATAGCGTAGGGGTAAAAATTACTATTCCCCCTCCAGTGAGTGCGACAGTAGGGAAAGTAAATACTTCACATATTATTTAAAAATATTAATATCTATAACAAATTAATTAAAAGTAATTACCAATTTAATACAATATAATAATTAATCAATTAAAATTACAAATTAAAATTAATTATTATAATTAGTTACCTATTAATACAAATTAATTACAAATTAACAATTAATTAATTAACAATTAAAAATTAATTAACAATTATTCAAATTAAATACAAATAAATCAATTAAATTATTGAATTAATTATAATTCAATTACTTCCCACCCTATTCCCCTATAAACCCACAACCCGCTACAGAAAATAAATTAGTACAATTGACATAATTAGCAATTGAAAAATTTAATTAAATTAATTGGCAATTAAAATCTAATTAATTTCCTAAAAAAAATAATTAACAAGGAATTAAAAATAAATACCAATAAATACATTTACATATTTAATTAATTATAAT
The DNA here is from genome assembly GCF_964261635.1 of Lissotriton helveticus. NCBI lineage: Eukaryota > Metazoa > Chordata > Amphibia > Caudata > Salamandridae > Lissotriton > Lissotriton helveticus. The sequence continues at coordinate 168,528,312 of NC_136067.1, read as the reverse complement.
TAAATTACTTCCCACCCTATTCCCCTATAAACCCACAACCCGCTACAGAATTAAATTACGCAAAAATTAAAAAAACATAAAATTCATAAATTTAAATAAATTATAACATAAATACAAACTTTTAACACATATAATAACATAAAAAACACTATAAAAAATTTGATATTATTAAAAATTCGATAATTTCAATAACCTATATTATATACTTCGATATTTTGACTTTCTATATTTTTAACATTCGATATTACTTTACTTACCTTAAAAAAGATATTTTTGATGACTATATTCTGTCCATTCGATATTTTGTCCATTCTATATTTTGAACTCGATATTTTGACTGTTTACCAATTAAATCAACAGTGACTTAACCCCTTCCATGCTCATGACGGAATGGTTCAGTCTTTCTGACCCCCCTGGGGGCAGATGGGGGCATTACCCCCCAATCTGCCCTGCCGGGGGGGGCAAAAAGCCCACTAGACGCCAGGGATTTTTTGGGGGGGCAAATTTGAAATAGGGTGGGGCTGCCCAAAACTGGCATGCCCATGCCCCAACCCCTCCCCCGCTAAAATTACAGCCTTCCTGCCCCTCTCGGTGACAGATGGGGCAGTAGCCCCAATCTGGCCCCCCTGGGGGGGGGGGGCAAAAAACCCACCAGACACACAGGATTTTTGGGCACATTTTTCTTAGGTTGGGGGCTGCCCAAAACGGGCATGCCAATACCCCCACCCCCACCCGCAACAATGACAGCCTTTCTGCCCCCCCTGGAGGGAGGATGGGGGCAGTAGCCCCCAATCTGCCCCCCGGGGGGGACAAAAAGCCCACTTGACGCTGGCTTTTTTATGTGTGGGGGTGGGGGCTGCCCAAAATGGGCATACCAATGCCCCCACCCCCCAAAAAATATAGCCACAATGTTTCTGCCCCCCTTGGGGGCATATCGGGGCAACCCCAGCCCCAATATCTGCCCCTCAGGGCAGCAGAAAGCCGACTAGGCATGGATTTGTTTTTAGCAATATGCCTACCTGTGGATTTTGGGCCCTAGCGCAGCCGCCACATAGGGAAACCTAGCAAACCTGTACATTTTTTAAAACTAGACACACAGGAAAATCTAGAATGGGGTGACTTGACTGGCTCTCAATAGGTTCTGTTACCCAGAATCCCTTGCAAACCTAAAAATGTGTCCAAAAAAACAATGTTCCAACACATTTCTGTGTTGGAAAGTTCTGGAATCTGCGTGAATCCACACAATTCCACCCACTCCATGGTTCCCAAAGCCTTCCGAGAAAAATGGTACCTTACTTGTGTGGGTAGGCCTAGTGCCCGCAACAGGCAAGGGCCAAAAACCTATTGAGGCGACATCAAAATTACCTAACACAAAATAACCTGGTTTTGCAAGGGGGGTCCCATGAGTTTTTTGCCCCAGGCTTGACGGCCATCCAGGGAAACCTACCAAACCCACACATTTCTGAAAACTAGACATCCGGGGGAGTCCAGCGAAGTATGACTTGCGTGGGTCCCCTAACGTTTTCCTACCCAGAATCCGATGCAAACTCAAATTTAGCTGAAAAAAAATCACTTTTTTCTCAAATTTCTGTGTGGGAAAGTTCTGGAATCTACATGGATCCACAAATTTCATCCCACCGAGCGTTCCCCCAGGTCTCCCGATAAAAATGATACCTCACTCGCGTGGGTGGGTCAAGGACCCGCAACAGGCAAGGGCCCAAAACCTAATGAGGCGACATCAAAATTGCCTATCACAAACCAACCTGGTTTTGCAAGGGGGTTCTCATGAGTTTTTGGCCCGGGGCTCAGCGTCCATGTAGGGAAACCTACCTAACCCATACATTTCTGGAAACTAGAGACCCGGGGGAGTCCAGCGAGGTATGGCTTGCGTGGGTCCCTCATCATTCTCCTACCCAGAATCCACTGCAAATCTCAAATTTCACAAACAAATTCGCTTTTTTCTCACATTTCTGTGTGGTTCAGTTGTGGAATCTGCGTGGATCCTCAAATTTCCTCCCACCCAGCGTTCCCCCAGGTCTCACGATAAAAATGGTACCTCACTTGCGTGGGTATGCATAGTGGCTGCAACTGGAAAAGGCCCAAATCGTACGGTGGAGACTTAAAAAGTACCTATAGCAAAACTACCTTATTTTTTTGGGGGGGGGGGACCTGAGTTTTTTGCCCCGGGCTCGACGGACATCTTGGGAAACTACCAAACCCAAACAGTTCTGAAAACTAGACACCCAGCGTTCCCCTTGTTCTCCCGAGTAAAATGATACCTCACTTTTGTGGGTGTCCAAAGCAGAACAGGCTAAAAATGTATTTTTTTTAAATTGTAGCGTATCGTATTTACAAGAAACTCCGAGAATTCTACTGTTTTGGGGTCATCCTAGTCACAGGCCTTTGGCCCACCCACACAAGTGAGGTATCATTTTACTCGGGAGAACAAGGGGAATGCTGGGTGGTAGGACATTTGTGCCAGCACGGAGATCCTATGCAAAAATGTATGGAAAAGTGTTTTTTTAATCTAATTTTCAGGTTTGCAGGGAATTCTGGGTAGGAAATCGTTGGGGGACCCATGCATGCCATACCTTGCTGGACTCCGCCGGGTGTCTAGTTTTCAGAACTGTTTGGGTTTAATAGTTTCCCAAGATGGCCGCCGAGCCCGGGGCAAAAAACTCAGGGCCCCCCCCCCAAAAAATAAGGTAGCTTTGCTATAGGTAATTTTTAAGTCTCCCCCGTACGATTTGGGCCTTTTCCAGTTGCAGCCACTATGCCTACCCACGCAAGTGAGGTACCATTTTTATCGGGAGACCTGGGGGAACGCTGGGTGGGAGGAAATTTGAGGATCCACGCAGATTCCACAACTTTACAACACAGAAATGTGAGAAGAAAGCGTACTTTTTTGCGAAATTTGAGGTTTGCAGTGGATTCTGGGTAGGAGAATGATGAGGGACCCACGCAAGCTATACCTCTCTGAATTCCCCCGGGTATCTAGTTTCCAGAAATGTATGGGTTAGGTAGGTTTCCCTACATGGCCGCCGAGCCCCGGGCCAAAAACTCATGGGAACCCCCTTGCAAAACCAGGTTGGTTTGTGATAGGTAATTTTGATGTTGCCTAATTAGGTTTTGGGCCCTTGCCTGTTGCGGGTCCTTGATCCACCCACGCAAGTGAGGTACCATTTTTATCGGGAGACGTAGGGGAACGCTGGGTGGGAGGAAATTTGAGGATCCACGCTGATTCGACAACTTTCCACACAGAAATGTGAGAAGAAAGCACATTTGTTTGCGAAATTTGAGGTTTGCAGTGGATTCTGGGTAGGAGAATGATAAGGGACCCATGCAAGCCATACTTCGCTGGACTCCCCTGGGTGTCTAGTTTCCAGAAATGTATGGGTTAGGTAGGTTTCCCTACATGGCCGCCGAGCCCCGGGCCAAAAACATATGGGAAATCCCTTGCAAAACCAGGTTGGTTTCTGATAGGTAATTTTGATGTCGCCTCATTAGGTATTGGGCCCTTGCCTGTTGCGGGTCCTTGAGCCACCCACGCAAGTGAGGTACCATTTTTCTCAGAAGACTTTGGGGAACGTGGGGTGGCTGAAAATCTGTGCATCCAGGTAGATTCCAGAACTTTCCACCACAGAAATGTGATGAAAATGCGTTTTTCCCCCAATTCTTTCGTTTGCAAGGGATTCTGGGTAACAGAACCTGGTGGGAGGTAGTCGAGTCACCCTATCCTGACTTCCCCTGGGTATCTAGTTTTCAGAAATGTATAGGTTTGCTAGGTTTCCATAGGTGCCGGCAGAGCTAGGGTTAAAAAACGACAGGTAGGCACTTTGCCAAAAAAAAGGCAAATTTTTCACTGCGAAATTGAGGTGCGACCACGTTGCATTTTGCGCCGTGTCCTGATGCAGGCACTAGGCATACCCATGCAAGTGAGGTACCATTTTTCTCAGAAGACTTTGGGGAACGCGGGGTGGGTGGAAATTTGTTGATCCACGCAGATTCCAGAACTTTCCACCACAGAAATGTGAGGAAAATGCGTTTTTCCCCCAATTCTTTAGTTTGCAAGAGATTCTGGGTAACAGAACCTGGTGGGAGGCAGTTGAGTCACCCTATCCTGAATTTCCCTGGGTGTCTAGTTTTCAGAAATGTATAGGTTTGCTAGGTTTCCCTAGGTGCCGGCGGAGTTAGGGTTCAAAAACGACAGGTAGGCACTTTGCAAAAAAAGGCTCATTTTTCACTGCGAAATTGAGGTGCGACCACGTTGCGTTTTGCGCCGTTTCCTGATGCAGGCACTAGACAGACCCACGCAAGTGAGGTACCATTTTTCTCAGAAGACTTTGGGTAACGCGGGATGGGTGGAAATTCGTTGATCCACGGAGATTCCAGAACTTTCCACCACAAAAATGTGAGGAAAATTCTGGGTTTTTTCAATTTTTTAGGTTTGCAAGGGATTCTGGGTAACAGAACCTGGTGGGAGGCAGTCGAGTCACCCCATCCTGAATTCCCCTGGGTGTCTCGTTTTTAACAATGTATAGGTTTGCTAGGTTTCCCTAGGTGCTGGCAGAGCTAGGGTTCAAAAATGAAAGGTAGGCACTTTGCCAAAAAAGGGCCCGTTTTCACTGCAAAAGTGCAGTGCAAACACGTTGCGTTTTGCGCTGTTTCCTGTCGCAGGCACTAAGCAGACCCAGGCAAGTGAGGTCCCTTTTTTTTCGGGAGACCTGGGGGAACACGGGGTGGGTGGAAATTTGTTGATCCACGCAGATTCCAGAAATTTCCACCACAGAAATGTGAGGAAAATGCGTTTTTTTTGTCAATTTTTTAGGTTTGCAAGGGATTCTGGGTAACATAACCTGGTGGGAGGCAGTTCAGTCACCCCATCCTGAATTCCCCTGGGTGTCTCGTTTAAAAAAATGTATAGGTTTGCTAGGTTTCCCTAGGTGCCGGCAGAGCTAGGGTCAAAAACAAAAGGTAGGCACTTTGCCAAAAAAAGGGCCCGTTTTCACTGCGAAATTGCGGTGCGAACACGTTGCGTTTTGCACTGTTTCCTGTCGCAGGAACTAGGGAGACCCAGGGAAGTGAGGTACTATTTTTTTTCGGGAGACCTGGGGGAACATGGGGTGGGTGGAAATTTGTTGATCCACGCAGATTCCAGAACTTTCCACCACAGAAATGTGAGAAAAATGTGTTTGTTTGTCAATTTTTTAGCTTTGCAAGGGATTCTGGGTAACAGAACCTGGTGAGAGGCAGTTGAGTCACCCCATCCTGAATTCCCCTGGGTGTCTAGTTTTCAAAAATGTATAGGTTTGCTAGGTTTCCCTAGGTGCCAGCAGAGCTAGGGTTCAAAAACGAAAGGTAGGCACTTTGCCAAAAAAGGGCCAGTATTGACTGCGAAATTTCGGTGCGACCACGTTGTGTTTTGCGCTGTTTCCTGTCGCAGGCACTAGGCAGACCCAGGCAAGTGAGGTACCATTTTTCTCGGGAGACCTGGGGGAACGCTGGGTGGGTGGAAATTCGTGGATCCACGCCGATTCCAGAACTTTCCACCACAGAAATGTGAGGAAAATGCATATTTTTCCCCAATTTCTTAGGTTTGCAAGGGATTCTGGGTATAGGAACCTGGTGGGAGGCAGTCGAGTCACCCCATATTGAATTTCCCTGGGTGTTTAGTTTTCAAAAATGTATATTTTTGCTAGGTTTCCCTAGGTGCCGGCAGAGCTAGGGTTAAAAAACTACAGGTAGGCACTTTGCCAAAAAAGAGCCAGTATTGACTGCGAAATTGAGGTGCGACTACGTTGCGTTTTGTGCCGTTTCCTGTCGCAGTCACTAGGCAGACCAAGGCAAGTGAGGTACCATTTTTCTCATAAGACTTTGGGAAACACGGGGTGGGTAGAAATCTGTTGATCAACGCAGATTCCAGAACTTTCTACCACAGAAATATGAGGAAAATGCGTTTTTTCCCCAATTTTTAGGTTTGCAAGGGATTCTGGGTAACAGAACTTGGTGGGAGTTCAGTCATGCCTTTATTCTCGAAATTACGTCAGTTAAGAACTAGAAAAGGTCTGCTAGAAGCAGCAGTTCCTGTCCCGCCTAGGGACAGTCCAGGTCATTTTATGTATCAAAAGCATGGCATAAGTGCCATATTATATCTAGATTTATGGGTAGAGTATACCAAACAGTTAGAAGAAAAGTATAGATGGCCTGTATCAGGCACATGGGATGCCGAGTGCATCATGAGAGTAGAAGAAGCATTATGGAAGAAGAAAGCCAGACAGTCACAGAAAGATGCCATCGAGTTATGGCGCAAAGAATCTCATAAAAGAACCGAAAAAGAAATCAGAAAGTCAGAACTAAGTAGAGAATCCTTAGAACGAGCCCAAGAAAGGGAACTAATCGAGATAGGTGAAATTTTGCCATGTTCTGTGTCCCTACGTGTCCTCCATCTTATGTTATGTGTGCATGATTAAATATGCATATGTATTCCCCATGTTTGATTAAAGACGCAATTACAGTTGTGTCCATCACTAGTATGCCAGTTTCCAGTTCTCGTGAAAGCTACGAGTATTAGGCCTATGTAAAGTTACGTTGCCACGTTTCTCAGTGTGCACGTTATTTCATTGTAAAGTCCCCGTTTCTAGGCCTCAAAAGGGCCCGGACACCAGATTCAGCTCCTGTCTCCTGAGCCTCGCTGAGGAGCGATACAGCCCCCACCTGTATCCTCGACCCTTCACTTACTTCCTGCCTCACAGTGCCCGGCTCAGCCTGGCTCTGCCTCTGAGTCTGCCAAGAGTATGTTATGATTCTAGTTATCAGTCCAGCCCTCCTTCTCTGCATTCCTAAGCTACTGAATCGCATCAATAGTTTCCGTCATTGTCTAGCCTTTACGTCTCCATGTAAGAGAAATACTGCATTTAATGGTCATCTAATATTCTTCATCACGCACTACATGTAGAGTAATGCATGCTCCATTCTTAGAGTCCGTTAGCCTTTACCCCGATAACTTTTGGATTCTATCAACATGTCCTCTAAACATCAGATACTAGATACTGTTTAGGTACATGTCGCCCTGACTCTCCAGACTTCAGTCTCTGCTCCTAGCACAGAGTTCATAGCCCCCAGCTTCTCCTAGTAACACGTCACTGTCAGTTTGCGCGCACCATTAGGTTAGAGGTCCCGGCTCCTTAGGTAGCCCCCTCCATGTTTCCGCCCCATTTATGACATATTCTGTTACGTTTGCATCACATGTCTATGTATACGCCCCTGTTACACCTACTTTCACCCTTATCTTTCGCGACTGCTATTGACCACACCCACTGCTCCGCCTACTGTAATTCATTGTAATGTAACTGTTTTAGTATATATATTTGTGCACTGCTATTAAATGTTACCCCATTCCCTTACGCCGATCCTGATCCAGCCCCCGGCAGCGCTGCCATCCTGTTCCCGTGCAGGTTGTCCTGTTCCTGTCCTTTATGCTGTATTAAACCTGCAAACTCCTACTACCTCGAATCTTGACTCTTATTTATTGAGCTATCTGTTATTGCTATGTCCAGTCAAACCTAGATCCGGTATTATTTATTTATATACCACATAATGGCGCCCGAATAGGGACTTGCCCTTTCCCCACGCGCCGGTGAAGCCACGCCGGCCCCCTGACCCTCTGCAGCCGTGACGGAACCATACCGTGCACGTGCAGATATTTCTGCTTCAAGTATCCCTCAGGCCCACGGAGGAGACGGAGGTGGCGGTCCAGCATCCAGACGAGGCGGTGGAGGAACGCGGCGAGTCCCGACCAGAGCCCAAGCCGAGAGTCCAAGGTCCGAGGTATCCGGAGGCCCACCCGTAACAGAAGTCCGAAGTTCGTCCGTCCGGCGTCGAAGCAGTCCAGTCCAGTCCGAGGCCTTCCGTTCTTGCTGCCCGGTGAGTACCATTGCTGGGGTAGTATCTAGACAGGGTCAATCTAATTGACTCTGGTCCGTGGGTTGGTGGTACACAGACCCAAAAACGAAGTGTCCACTTCGGTGGATGCGGGTCCTGACGTGTCTCTTTGTGAGACCGGTAAGTTTCGTACTGTTTTAGCAGTACATCTAGTTTCTGTTCTAGTCAGTTCTGTTCTCGAGAAATTCATGTATTCTGTTTTCAGTATTCCAGGTAGTATTCTGTTCGAACTGATATTTTAAATGTTCCTCATGTATTTTAATGTCGTGGTATGAATGTGGAGTAATTATCGTGTTCATTGTGTATTGTATTGTGTCTAGATTACAGTTCAGTCATGCCTTTATTCTCGAAATTACGTCAGTTAAGAACTAGAAAAGGTCTGCTAGAAGCAGCAGTTCCTGTCCCGCCTAGGGACAGTCCAGGTCATTTTATGTATCAAAAGCATGGCATAAGTGCCATATTATATCTAGATTTATGGGTAGAGTATACCAAACAGTTAGAAGAAAAGTATAGATGGCCTGTATCAGGCACATGGGATGCCGAGTGCATCATGAGAGTAGAAGAAGCATTATGGAAGAAGAAAGCCAGACAGTCACAGAAAGATGCCATCGAGTTATGGCGCAAAGAATCTCATAAAAGAACCGAAAAAGAAATCAGAGAGTCAGAACTAAGTAGAGAATCCTTAGAACGAGCCCAAGAAAGGGAACTAATCGAGATAGGTGAACGAGTTAAAACCGAACAGTCAGACAGACAGAGGCATGCCCTTATTAAGGGTATGTATCCTCTTCTTGCCGAGGGCTTGCCAAAAGCGACCCCGGAGGCATCCAGTAATTTCCCGCCACCACTAGTTCCGACTAAGCTACGTCACAAACCGACTGCAGCTGATATTTTCATCTCGTCCTATTTGGATGACACAGTCCCGGAATATGCAAATCCTGTTCCGCCAGCTCCTGTAAATAATGTAAATCCTGCTCCTCCAGTCACCGGAGTACCTGCTACGATACCCCCGGTCCAGCCTACATTACAATTTCCCGCCGCGCTGGTACGAAGAGTATCAGTCGACGATTCCAGTTTAGGGGCCGCAGGAGGAGGTCCTCCTGGTACCCCGCCACTGCACCAACGTAGAACGTTGGCCGAGTTACATGAATGTGCGTTACAGCGTACGCCCAAATTTAAGTCCGTTGCAGAAATCCGACGAGCTCTCACTGAATGCCGCTATGATCCAGTTGCAGGTGATGATAGTACAGTAATATATTCCATCCGTGTGAGACGGGTGACCGGGTATTTGGACACCCTACCAGATATGAAAGGAGATCTAGACAGAATATATCGTTTCATCCGTACAGGGGATGATCCAGAAAGTATTGGTGAAGCCATGTCTCAAAGGAAAGCTGAGATCCAGCTCATGTTATTAAAGTTCCTGATTAATTGTCTAATAAGAGAACAAGATTCCCCGACTAAAGATCAGGCCGAAATGAAAATCCTGACAAGGTGGAGTGATAATATAGCCGAGGGTAAACACAAGACTATCAGTAGTATAGAGAGTATGTACAAGAAAATTCGTAAGGAAATACTAAAGTTACACGAACAACGTAAAGCAGCACAAGTAAACGAGAAAGAAAATGACTCTTCTACTGAAGAGGTAGAGGACGAGAATCCCACTAGAATAGCGTATGTAGGAAAATCTAGATTTCCAGATCGCCATTTGCGCCTAGAACACAAGTCAGTTTTACATCATCCGGCACCAGAACAAGGTTCTCTAGAACAAGTATTTCAAGCTACCGATCACATTCTGAAATCACGAATCGGTTATAGCGAGTTAAGTACTATGCATGAACAAGAACTAGTCCGATCAGCGGTCCGATGGATTACTGATTCTACCACTTTTCCAGACGAAATAGTGGCACAAATGTTTATGAAATTGCCCCCAGCCGAGCAACGACTGGTGGGTATGTATATGATCCAGCACCTCATTACTCTGTATGAGGGTCAACATTCTGATCCAGGTCCATTACACGATGTCCTGAACGAGTTACTCCAATATAGATGGAAAGGTTTAGGTACCGATTTAATTAGCGTCATTCTAGAACAGCGCCACAAATATAGAACGTTTTTAAACCCGCATTTTGTTCATGTCTCACCTCCAGAAAGTAAACCGTTTTACATAGACAGACAGAATCCGTTACGAGAAGTACACCCAGTTAGGACAACAGATGGTGAAATGCAACGAGTGTTTGTTTACACTCCGATTACAAAGATGGAACTCTTAGAGATGAAGAAATTAATTCCCTGTCATGACAAAGATCCAGCAGGGTTCCACCGAGAATTAAAAGACATGCTCCGTATGGGAGAATACACGTATCCAGATATTATTAAAATGTTAAAAGTCCTGTTGCCCGCAGGGGTATACGAGAAACTCAAGGAAAAAGATTGGGAGGTGGGAGAGAAAAAGATCGATTGGGCAGTCCTCGAAGCTGAAGATAAGATACGAGTACCAGGTACCGGTCTAGGAGAGAAATGTAAAGAATTACCTGAACTGTTAATACAAGTTTTGCCCAGATTATTAGCAACTAAAAAGGAAGACTGGGATGCAATCTCGGCCTGTAAACAGAAACAAGACGAAGACACTAGTGATTTTTATTCTAGATTCGAGAAATGTTTTAGTATCAACAGTGGCCTCAAGACGAGTAGCGAGTCATACCCTCATCTTTTTGTTACTAAATTAGTCGAGAATTCAAGTCCACAAGTTAAGAATCGAGTTTTGAAAGTCGAAAGTACCTGGCAAGCTAATACTCCGTCCCAGATGTTACAGATGCTCCAGTACCACCAGAATAGAATCAGAGAAGAGCAAGATCATGAAAGGAAACGTATGAAAGACACGAAAATGAAAGTACTAGTTGCACAATCTGTTCCTCAAGACAGTCAGAAGAGGGGTACGAATCAAGCCAGTCATCCTGCAGTTCCCGTTAAAGGGACATGCAATTATTGTAAACAGCCAGGTCATTTTATAAACGAGTGTGCAGTTCTGAAACATAATATAGCTACCGGTAAGACTAAAGAAAGACCACGTCCTTGTGGTAAATAAATAATACCTCTATTTTTGAATGGATAAATGAATAACAGATAGCTCAAAAAATAAGAGTCAAGATTCGAGGTAGTAGGAGTTTTGCAGGTTTATTACAGCATAAAGGACAGGAACAGGACAACCTGCACGGGAACAGGATGGCAGCGCTGCCGGGGGCAGGATCGGAATCGGCGTAACATTAAATAACAAGACATGATCATATATACTAAAACAGTTGCATTACAATACATACGATAGGCGGAGCAGTGGGTGTGGTCAATAGCAGTCGCGAAAGATAAGGGTGAAAGTAGGTGTAACAGAGGCGTATACATAGACATGTGATGCAAACGTAACAGAATATGTCATGAATGGGGCGGAAACATGGAGGGGGCTACCTAAGGAGCCGGGACCTCTGACCTAATGGTGCGCGCAAACTGGCAATGACGTGTTACTAGGAGAAGCTGGGGGCTACGAACTCTGTGCTAGGAGCAGAGACTGAAGTCTGGAGAGTCAGGGCGACATGTACCTAAGCAGTATCTAGTATCTGATGTTTAGAGAACATGTTGATAGAATCCAAAAGTTATCGGGGTAAAGGCTAACAGACTCTAAGAATGGTGCATGCATTATTCTACATGTAGTGCGTGATGAAGAATATTAAATGACCATTAAATGCAGTATTTCTCCTACGTGGAGACGTAAAGGCTAGACAATGACGGAAACTATTGATGCGATTCAGTAGCTTTGGAATGCAGAGAAGGAGGACTGAACTGATAACTGGAATCATAACATACTCTTGGCAGACTCAGAGGCAGAGCCAGGCTGAGCCGGGCACTGCGAGGCAGGAAGTAAGTGAAGGGTCGAGGATACAGGTGGGGGCTGTATCGCTCCTCAGCGAGGCTTCAGGAGTCAGGAGCTGAATCTGGTGTCCAGGCCCTTTTGAGGCCTAGAAACAGGGACTTTACAATGGAATAACGTGCACACTGAGAAACGTGGCAACGTAACTTTACATAGGCCTGATATTCGTAGTATTTCACGAGAACCGGAAACTGGTATTCTAGAGGTGGACACAGATATAATTGCGTCTTTAATCGAACATGGGGAATACATATGCATATTAATCATGCACAGATAACATATGATGGAGGACTCGTAGGGACACAGAACATGGCAAAATTTACTTTTCCACATTCCCTCCTTGTCACTACGTTTCCATCAGGAAACATCAATATTCATGATACCATCTATCATTTCATACAGTATCATTTGCTCGTCTCGAATTTTCTTGGAACGGGATTTAGAACGGGGCTTGGGACTAGGAATACAAGAGGTAGCACACATGCCGCAAATCGCAGGGCCACATTGTATACAGAGGCAGCAGCTGAATATGATCGCTACGGCAATACCTAGAAAGGACAAGACTTTCCATCCCCAAGCGGAAATTATATTCCAGAACCAACCGGACCATGTCCAGGTGCCTGGATCTTGGTGTAACAGATGGGCAATTTTATGGAGTCTGGTTATAGCTGAATAAACAGACGGCGCGTTATTTGGAATGAAAATGCAGCAACTAGATCCGATGACTCTACAGGCCCCGCCCCTATCGGCCAATATGACGTCAAGGACGAGACGATTCTGTAAAACGACAAATCTCATAGCAGATTGCTCTTCGGTTAAGTTACCTAGAGCAGAGGCAGTCTCATTGACTACTGCTTCAAGGGTTCTGGTTAACCTACGGATTAGCTTACTATTCTGGATAGGTCCTATAAAGAAGAAGAAACCTCTATTGAAATCTGTATACTGTTCTAGAGCAGTTTCAGTATAATCGACAATGGGGGACTCCCTTCTATGTCTAAGGTGTACTAGATGTGTGTTTCTATGATAATCAGATGGGGCTAGGAAAACTGGTGGCAGTAAGAAGGCAATGTAACAGGTTCCCTCCCAATCGAGGGGCAGACGAACATATGCAGTTTGACCACAAATAAAATAGGAATGACGTGAAGCTTTGAAAATAGATTTCCCACTGTCACTATATTTGACAATAGTAGTACAATCACTATGTCCTACATGTACGGAACCATTATTTCGGACACATAATTCGCCTTTGACTGGTAATACGGAAATAGCAGGTAAGTCTGGAGTGGAATCAGACTGAACATTCAGGACCATGAAATTCGAAGAATAATTACCTAAGTTGTAAACTTCGTTTTCTAGATCTAACCCTGTTCTGTGGGGAAGACCTTGCTTGTCTGGAAAACATGTACTGTTAAGAAAAGACATATCTGTTGAGGATGACGTTAACGTGGACCATGCTCCACACGAACCATTATGTGAAAATGGATAAGGAAAGAGTGGCAGAACTCCCTTCGGTGTCTGGAAAGGGGGGAGTCGACCACACACCCAACAATTAGTGGCATTGCTGGTCTGGTGTGAATAATGTAACATGCGGATGAAAGAATTATTACGCATAGCGAGGCGGTAAGAGAGTTCATGAGGAGGCAGATCACTAAACGTGTGCTCTACTGTAGCATTGGCAGACTTATTTACATGAGAAACTGGAAAATACAGATAAAACGCATAACTGGTGCAGGAAATCATAATACTGAGAAATAATATGAAACATAGAAAAACGATACATCGGATTGAGTTTTGACTAACTCTCTCACTATGGGGGTCTATTTTATACATGTCAGAAACCGGTCTAACCGTTTCACCTAGGGGAGGACTTAGACAATCAAACTGGCTGACTTATTTTACTAGACCTTAACTTGAGTTTATACTCCTGTTGCGGAGTTTTCTCTAACAGGGAGGGTGCAGTATCAGTGTCTTTTGCGGGACAGTCCTTAAGAATAGTACTTTGGCAGTCCTTTGAATCCTGGGAAATGTTCTTTGAAACTGGTTTCAATCCATGAAACCTTTTGATATGCGAAAGATGCACCCAGCCTTTGCGTCCCTCCAACTTCACGGCTGTACGGGTGGCCAGGAGGACCTGTCGGGGCTCCTTCCAGCGAGGCTCCAGTGGACTTGAGCGATCGAAATTTCGCACTAGGACCAAGGATTTGGGAACGATTTCATGCGGTGCCACCTCGGTATTGTCTGGAAATGCGGCGGCAACCTGTGAACGACAAGAGTTGAGGGCAGACATCAAGGAAGCTAGGTAATCTGTCAGCATATTACTTGAAACATCGGTAATACTTCGGGGTCTAGGAGTACCCCACATGTTAGGGGGGCGGCCGAAAACGACCTCATACGGGGACAGACCTGATCTGGAATGTGCGACCATGCGCATATAAAACAAAGCGACTGGCAGAGCTATGAGCCAGTCCACACCTTTCTCTTGACAAACCTTTGCAATTCGGATTTTCAGGGTCTGATTATGTCTTTCTACGAGACCGGCTGCTTCAGGATGGCGTACACAATGGAACTTCCACTGGTACCCTAACAAAAGGGACACGTGTTTCATGAGTTCAGATGAGAATGGCTGGCCGTTGTCAGAATATACGACTCTAGGGAGTCCATAACGGGGGAAGAACTCACGAACCAACTGCTTGGCAGTGGTCGCGGCTGTGTAATCTGGGACTGGATATGCTTCTGTCCACCTGGACAAAGCGCATACAACTACAAGGACAAACTTGAAACCTCGACATCGCTCCATCTGAATGTAATCCATCTGGAGGACTTCAAAAGGGTGGTCAGGGGGCTGGAAACCACCTTGTTCCACCGGGACACTTTTACCTGGATTAAACTGACAACATATCATACAGGTACGGACTTTCTGCTTGGCTGCAGCTCGTAAATGCTTGTTGAACCAAATGTTCTGGATACTGTCTAACATAGCTTTTTCTCCTAAATGTGCTGGACTATGTGCGGTATTAATAATGACTTGAACCATGGAGTCGGGGAGAAACCATGTGGCTCTACCCTTTGTTAACCATCCCTGATCTGTCTGGACCCCTCCTTGTTCGGACCATTTCTTGATTTCATCGGGAGTAGCATGTAACTGGATATCTATGACATCTTGAGTAGGGTCTTTAACTGTCATACATGTAGTCGGATCTGGAGTGTGTGTCTGTGTCGGATTAACTGTAGTGTCTGGGGTCTGAGCTGTAAGCTTGGCTGTGCGATCTGCTAGATCATTACCTTGGGAAATAGTGTCAGTAACTTTCGTATGTGCTTTGCACTTCATGATAGCAATGGATGTCGGTAAATGTATGGCATCTAACAGAGCCTGAATGAGGAGACCATGCTGAATCTTGGTTCCATGAGAAGTCATGAAACCTCTCTCCTGCCAGAGCACTCCAAAGTCGTGTACAACTCCAAATGCGTAACGTGAATCTGTGTAAACATTAACTTTCAGGTTCTTGGCGTGTATACAGGCTTGAGTCAGAGCAACTAGCTCTGCTGCTTGAGCAGACAGGGTGTCAATACGGTGTGTCTCAATAACTTCAGTGTCGGTAGTCACTGCATACGCGGCTACTAGTTCTCCTGTACTAGTTCTCATGCATGAACCATCCACATAAAGTGTCAGGTCGGGATCTGGTAATGGAATATCTGTCAGATCTTGTCTTGGCTTTGTCATGATGTTAACTACTTCCACACAGTCGTGTGTGGCAGAATTCGAAGTAACTGATGGTAACAATGTAGCAGGATTTAAAACGTTGCAGCGTCTGATTTCTATGTGTGGCTGGAACAGTGTCAATTCATAACCTGTTAAACGTGCAATTGTCAAGTGCTGAGTTTGTGTTCGGTTTAAAAGAACTTCCACGGAGTGTGGGACTTGTACTGTCAAGGAGTGTCCTAATACTATGGAATCACTTTGTCTGATAGCTAGTGCTGTGGCTGCAACTGACTTGAGGCACGCAGGCAGAGCCTGGGCTACAGGATCTAATGTGCTCGAAAAATAAGCACAGGGCTTGTATTGTCCTGCTTGATCTTGTGTGAGAACTGATAATGCTGTACCTTCACGTTCAGTGACGAAAAGTGTAAAAGGCTTACTGTAGTTTGGTGTTGCTAGAACTGGAGCTTGACATAGGGCTTTCTTTAACTCATTGAAACTAAGTGTATGTTCAGATGTCCAAGGGAGGACAGTCGATACGGCTGCCTCCTGTGTCGTTAACTGTATCAGTGGCTTGGCTAGAAATGCATACTGAGGAATCCATTGTCTGCAATAAGAAGTAAGGCCGATAAAAGCACGTACCTCCTTCTGGGTCTTTGGCTGAGGAAGACTCGCTATTAACTGGATACGGTCTGGTGTCAACTGCCTACCCCTCTTGGACAGTAAGTGTCCTAAGTAGACCACTTGCTGGACACAGAATTGAAGCTTCGAAGGGGACACCTTGTGTCCCATCTCGGCTAGGAAATACAAGACTGTAAGGGATGCTCGCTCGCAAGCACGTTCAGAACGGGCTGTGATCAGGAGATCATCGACATACTGGAGCAGGGCAGTGTCAGTTGGCATGTGAATGTTGTCTAGTTGTCTCTTGAGTGCTTGACTGTAAATACTAGGACTTTCTGTGAAACCTTGAGGAGCGCGTGTGAACATATAGCTCCTTCCATTTAAACAAAATCCGAAAAGGAACTGGCTGTCTGGATGAATGGGGACACTAAAAAATGCGTTCTTGAGGTCTATGACTGTAAAAAATGAAGCTTCGGAATCAATGGCTGTCAACAGGGAAGAGATATCTGGGACAACTGGATACTGGGGAATAATACATTTATTAAGTTCTCGGAGATCAATCACTAATCGATATACTGGGGGTGCATTTGGATCAGTACGTTTCATGACAGGAATGATCGGAGAATTACATACATTGGAGTCAGTTTCTACAACTACTCCTTGAGCCATGAGCTCGTCAATAATTTTGGATAAGGCTGCTACAGCCTCAGGTGGCAATCTGTACTGTCTGATTCGTGGTAACACTACACCTGGCTTGAGAGTCACACGATGGGGTGTGATTTGCATAAAGCCAACATCAGTTGGACCTTGCGCCCATAGATGCTGCGGAACATTAGACAGTCTTGGATCAAAATCTCGTAATACATAGTGACCCTTGAAGTCACGTAGGAACAATCGTATTCCCTCTGGGGAACAGCATATAACTGCACCTAATTCTTTCAGTGTTTTAATGCCTAACAGATTTTCTGGACATGACTTAGTAAGTAACAGATCAGTAGTGCGGGACAATGGACCTACTTCTAGAGTAACTGGCTTTGATATTTCATTTACAATAGGTTTTCCTGAAAATCCAAGGGAAACATTTCTAGAGCCTGAGAGCGGAGCCCCTGGAACTTCGGCGTGAATGATGGTGGTCCTACTTGCCCCTGTATCAATCAGAAACTTTCTGTCTTTCCCTAATACTTGACTATGAACATAGGGACCTTCTTGATCTACAGGTATCTCGATGAGAGGCAAGCCTACCTCCCTCTCTAGGCTGTTTCATGAATACGGCTGATACTCTGGATACTCAGACTGTGCATACTGGTACATCTGCTGTGTAACATGCTGTGTTGCAGCGATAGGCTGCGGTGCTATAACTGTCTGTGGTGCATTCTGTGACTGAGGAGTCTGTGTAACTTGTTCTTGTCTCGGCGGACGTGGTCTTTCTTTAGTCTTACCGGTAGCTATGTTGTGTTTCAGAACTGCACACTCGTTTATAAAATGACCTGGCTGTTTACAATAATTGCAGTTCCCTTTAACGGGAGCTGCAGGATGACTGGCTTGATTTGGACCCCTCTTCTGACTGTCTTGAGGAACAGATTGTGCAACTAGTACTTTCATTTTCGTGTCTTTCATACGTTTTCTCTCGTGTTCTTGCTCTTCTCTGATTCTATTCTGGTGATATTGAAGCATCTGTAACATCTGGGACGGGGTATTAGCTTGCCAGGTACTTTCGACTTTCAAAACTCGGTTTTTAATTTGTGGACTTGAATTCTCAACTAATTTAGTAACAAAAAGATGAGGGTATGACTCGCTACTCGTCTTGAGGCCACTGTTTATGGTAAAACATTTCTCAAATCTGGAATAATAATCACTAATATCTTCGTCTTGTTTCTGTTTACAGGCTGAGATTGCATCCCAGTCTTCTTTTCTAGTTGTCAATAACCTAGGCAAAACTTGTATTAATAATTCTGGTAATTCTTTACATTTATCTCCAAGACCGGTACCTGGTACTCGTGCCTTGTCTTCAGCTTCTAGGACTGTCCAATCGATCTTTTTCTCTCCCACCTCCCATTCTTTTTCTTTGAGTTTCTCATATACCCCTGCGGGCAACAGGACTTTTAACATTTTAATGATATCTGGATACGTGTATTCTCCCATACGGAGCATGTCTTTTAATTCTCGGTGGAACCCTGCTGGATCTTTATCATGACAGGGAATTAACTTTTTCATCTCTAAGAGTTCCATCTTTGTGATAGGGGTGTAAACAAACACTCGTTGCATTTCACCACCGTCTGTCTTAACTGGATGTACTTCTCGTAACGGATTCTGTCTGTCTATGTAAAAGGGTTTACTTTCTGGGGGTGAGACATGAACAAAATGCGGGTTCAGAAACGTTCTGTATTTGTGGCGCTGTTCTAAAATGACACTAATTAAATCGGTACCTAAACCTTTCCATTTATACTGGAGTAACTCGTTCAGGACATCGTGTAACGGACCTGGATCAGAATGTTGACCCTCATACAATGTAATGAGGTGCTGGATCATATACATACCCGCCAGTCGTTGCTCGGCTGGGGGCATTTTCAGAAACATTTGTGCCACTATTTCGTCTGGAAAAGTGGTAGAATCAGTAATCCATCGGACTGCTGATCGGACTAGTTCTTGTTCATGCATAGAACTTAACTCACTATAACCGATTCGTGACTTCAGAATGTGATCGGTAGCTTGAAATACTTGTTCCAGAGAACCTTGTTCTGGTGCTGGATGATGAAAAATTGACTTGTGTTCTAGGCGCAAATGGCGATCTGGAAATCTAGATTTTCCTACATACGCTATTCTGTCGGGATTCTCGTCCTCTACCTCTTCTGTAGAAGAGTCATTTTCTTTCTCGCTTACTTGTGCTTCTTTACGTTGTTCGTGTAACCTTATTATTTCTTTACGGATTTTCTTGTACATACTCTCTATACTACTGATAGTCTTGTGCTTACCCTCGGCTATATTATCACTCCACCTTGTCAGGATTTTCATTTCGGCTCGATCTTTAGTCGGATAATCTTGTTCCCTTATTAGACAATTAATCAGCAACTTTAATATCATGAGCTGGACTTCAACTTTTCTTTGGCTCATGACGTCACTAATACTTTCTGGATCATTCCCTGTACGGATGAAACGATATATTCTGTCTAGATCTTCTTTCATATCTGGTAGGGTGACTAGATACTCGGTCACTTTTCTCACGCGTAATGAATATAAAACCATACTATCCTCGCCTGGGACTGGATCATAGCCACATTCATTAAGGGCTTTTCTTATTTCTGCAACAGACTGATACCTGGGCGTACGCTGTGACGCTTGTGCATGTAGTTCGGCTAACGTTAAACGCTTGTGTGGCGGCGGGGTTTGAGGAGGACCTCCCCCTGCGGCCCCTAAACTAGAGTCGTCTACTGATGCTCTTCGTCCTGGCAGAGTGGGAAATGGAAATGTAGGCTGGACTTGTATGGCGGGCTGGACCGGGGGTACCGTAACAGGTACTCCGGTGTCTGGAGGAGCGGGAAGTGCCTGATTTACAGGGACTGGCGGAGCGGGATTTGCATATTCTGGGACTGTGTCGTCCAAATAGGACGAGATGAAAATATCAGCTGTGGTCGGTTTGTGACGTAGCTTGGTCGGAACTAATGGTGGCGGGAAATTACTGAATGCCTCTGGGGTTGCTTTTGGCAAGCCCTCGGCAAGAAGAGGATACATACCCTTAATAAGAGCATGCCTCTGTCTGTCTGACTGTTCGGTTTTAACTCGTTCACCAATCTCGATTAATTCCCTTTCTTGGGCTCGTTCCAAGGATTCTCTACTTAGTTCTGACTTTCTGATTTCTTTTTCGGTTCTTTTATGAGATTCTTTGCGCCATAACTCAATGGCATCTTTCTGTGACTGTCTGGCTTTCCTTTTCCATAATGCTTCTTCTACTCACATGATGCACTCGGCATCCCATGTACCCGATACGGGCCATCTATACTTTTCCTCTAACTGTTTGGTATACTCTACCCATAAATCTAGATACAATATGGCGCTTATGCCATGCTTCTGGTACATGAAATGACCTGGACTGTCCCTAGGCGGGACAGGAACTGCTGCTTCTAGCAGACCTTTTCTGGTTTTTAACTGACGCAGTTTTGAAAAGAGCGGCATGACTGAACTAGAATCTAGACACAACACAATACACAATAAAACACGATAATTACTTCGCACTCATACCACGACATTAAAATACATGAATAACATTCAGAATAACAGTTCGAACAGAATACTACCTGGAATACGGAAAACAGAATACATGAATTTTCTCGAGAACAGAACTGACTAGAACAGAAACTAGATGCACTGCTGAAACAGTACGAAACTTACCGGTCTCATACAGAGACACGTCAGGACCCGCATCCACCGAAGTGGACACTTCGTTTGTGGGCCTGTGTACCACCAACCCACGGACCAGAGTCAATTAGATTGACCCTGTCTAGATACTACCCCAGCAACGGTACTCACCGGGCAGCAAGAACGGAAGGCCTCAGACTGGACTGGACTGCTTCGACGCCGGACGGACGAACTTCGGACTTCTGTTACAGGTGGGCCTCCGGATACCTCGGACCTTGAACTCTCGGCTTGGGCTCTGGTCGGGACTCGCCGCGTTCCTCCACCGTCTCGTCTGGATGCTGGACCGCCTCCTCCGTCTCCTCCGTGGGCCGGAGGGATACTTAAAGCAGAAATATCTGCCGGTGCGCAGAAGAGTTCCGTCACGACTGCAGAGGGTCAGGGGGTCGGCGTGGCTTCACCGACGCGTGGGGAAAGGGCAAGTCCCTATTCGGGCGCCATTATGTGGTAAATAAATAATACCTCTATTTTTGAATGGATAAATGAATAACAGATAGCTCAAAAAATAAGAGTCAAGATTCGAGGTAGTAGGAGTTTTGCAGGTTTATTACAGCATAAAGGACAGGAACAGGACAACCTGCACGGGAACAGGATGGCAGCGCTGCCGGGGGCAGGATCGGAATCGGCGTAACATTAAATAACAAGACATGATCATATATACTAAAACAGTTGCATTACAATACATACGATAGGCGGAGCAGTGGGTGTGGTCAATAGCAGTCGCGAAAGATAAGGGTGAAAGTAGGTGTAACAGAGGCGTATACATAGAAATGTGATGCAAACGTAACAGAATATGTCATGAATGGGGCGGAAACATGGAGGGGGCTACCTAAGGAGCCGGGACCTCTGACCTAATGGTGCGCGCAAACTGGCAATGACGTGTTACTAGGAGAAGCTGGGGGCTACGAACTCTGTGCTAGGAGCAGAGACTGAAGTCTGGAGAGTCAGGGCGACATGTACCTAAGCAGTATCTAGTATCTGATGTTTAGAGAACATGTTGATAGAATCCAAAAGTTATCGGGGTAAAGGCTAACAGACTCTAAGAATGGTGCATGCATTATTCTACATGTAGTGCGTGATGAAGAATATTAAATGACCATTAAATGCAGTATTTCTCCTACGTGGAGACGTAAAGGCTAGACAATGACGGAAACTATTGATGCGATTCAGTAGCTTTGGAATGCAGAGAAGGAGGACTGAACTGATAACTGGAATCATAACATACTCTTGGCAGACTCAGAGGCAGAGCCAGGCTGAGCCGGGCACTGCGAGGCAGGAAGTAAGTGAAGGGTCGAGGATACAGGTGGGGGCTGTATCGCTCCTCAGCGAGGCTTCAGGAGTCAGGAGCTGAATCTGGTGTCCAGGCCCTTTTGAGGCCTAGAAACAGGGACTTTACAATGGAATAACGTGCACACTGAGAAACGTGGCAACGTAACTTTACATAGGCCTGATATTCGTAGTATTTCACGAGAACCGGAAACTGGTATACTAGAGGTGGACACAGCTATAATTGCGTCTTTAATCGAACATGGGGAATACATATGCATATTAATCATGCACAGATAACATATGATGGAGGACTCGTAGGGACACAGAACATGGCAAAATTTACTTTTCCACATCCTCCTAGACAAGAACAAGTTTCACAGACTTCTCAGCCACAGAATGCACAACAGACAGTTCCAGCACCGCAGCCTATTGCTGCAACACAGCATGTTACACAGCAGATGTACCAGTATGCACAGTCCAAGTATCCAGAGTATCAGCCATATTCATGAAACAGCCTAGAGAGGGAGGTAGGCTTGCCTCTCATCGAGATACCTGTAGATCAAGAGGGTCCCTATGTTCATAGTCAAGTATTAGGGAAAGACAGAAAGTTTTTGATTGATACAGGGGCAAGTAGGACCACCATTAGTCACGCCGAAGTTCCAGGGGCTCCGCTCTCAGGCTCTAGAAATGTTTCCCTTGGATTTTCAGGAAAGCCTATTGTAAACGAGATATCTAAGCCAGTTACTCTAGAAGTAGGTCCATTGTCCCGCACTACTGATCTGTTACTTACGAAGTCATGTCCAGAAAATTTATTAGGCATTAAAACACTGAAAGAATTAGGTGCAGTTATTTGCTGTTCCCCAGAGGGAATACGATTGTTCCTACGTGACTTCAAGGGTCACTATGTATTACGAGATTTTGATCCGAGATTGTCCAATGTTCCGCAGCATCTATGGGCGCAAGGTCCAACTGATGTTGGTTATATGCAAATCACACCCCATCGTGTGACTCTCAAGCCAGGTGTAGTGTTACCACGAATCAGACAGTACAGATTGCCACCTGAGGCTGTAGCAGCCTTATCCAAAATTATTGACGAGCTCATGGCTCAAGGAGTAGTTGTAGAAACTGACTCCAATGTATGTAATTCTCCGATCATTCCAGTCATGAAACGTACTGATCCAAATGCACCCCCAGTATATCGATTAGTGATTGACCTTCGGGAACTCAACAAATGTATTATTCCCCAGTACCCAGTTGTCCCAGATATCTCTTCCCTATTGACAGCCATTGATTCTGAAGCCTCATTTTTCACAGTCATAGACCTCAAGAACGCGTTTTTCAGTGTCCCCATTCATCCAGACAGCCAGTTTCTTTTCGGATTTTGTTTAAATGGAAGGAGCTATATGTTCACACGAGCCCCTCAAGGTTTCACAGAAAGTCCTAGTATTTACAGTCAAGCACTTAAGAGACAACTAGATAACATTCGCATGCCAACTGACACTGCCCTGCTCCAGTATGTCGATGATCTACTGATCACAGCCCGTTCTGAACGTGCTTGCGAGCGAGCATCACTTACAGTCTTATATTTCCTTGCCGAGATGGGGCACAAGGTGTCCCCTTCTAAGCTTCAATTCTGTGTCCAGCAAGTGATCTACCTAGGCCACTTGCTGTCCAAGTGGGGTAGGCAGTTGACACCCGACCGTATCCAGTTAATAGCGAGTCTTCCTCAGCCCAAGACCCAGAAGGAGGTACGTGCTTTTATCGGCCTTACTTCTTACTGCAGACAATGGATTCCTCAGTATGCATTTCTAGCTAAACCACTGATACAGTTAACGACACAGGAGGCAGCCGTATCGACTGTCCTCCCTTGGACATCTGAACATACACTTAATTTTAATGAGTTAAAGAAAGCTCTATGCCAAGCTCCAGTTCTAGCTACACCGAACTACAGTAAGCCTTTTACACTTTTTGTCACTGAACGGGAAGGTACAGCATTATCTGTTCTCACACAAGATCAAGCAGGACAATACAAGCCCTGTGCTTATTTTTCGAGCACATTAGATCCAGTAGCCCAGGCTCTGCCTGCGTGCCTCAAGTCAGTTGCAGCCACAGCACTAGCTATCAGACAAAGTGATTCCATAGTATTAGGACATTCCTTGACAGTACAAGTTCCACACTCCGTGGAAGTTCTTTTAAACCGAACACAGACTCAGCACTTGACAATTGCACGTTTAACAGGTTATGAACTGACACTGTTCCAGCCACACATAGAAATCAGACGCTGCAACGTTCTAAATCCTGCTACACTGTTACCGTCAGTTAATTCAAACCCTGCCACACATGACTGTGTGGAAGTAGTTAACATTATGACTAAGCCAAGACAAGACTTGACAGATATTCCATTACCAGATCCCGACCTGACACTTTATGTGGATGGTTCATGTATGAGAACAAGTACAGGAGAACTAGTAGCCGCGTATGCAGTGACTACTGACACTGAAGTTATAGAAACACACCGTATTGACACCTTGTCTGCTCAAGCAGCAGAGCTAGTTGCTCTGACTCAAGCCTGCATACACGCCAAGAACCTGAAAGTTAATGTTTACACAGATTCACGTTACGCATTTGGAGTCGTACACGACTTTGGAGTGCTCTGGCAGGAGAGAGGTTTCATGACTTCTCATGGAACCAGGATTCAGCATGGTCTCCTTATTCAAGCTCTGTTAGATGCCATACACCTACCGACATCTATTGCTATCATAAAATGCAAAGCACATACGAAAGTTACTGACACTATTTCCCAAGGTAATGATCTAGCAGATCGCACAGCCAAGCTTACAGCACAGACACCAGACATTCCAGTTAATAAGACACCGACATACACTCCAGATCTGACTACCTGTATGACAGTTAAGGACCCCACTCAAGATGTCATAGATATCCAGTTACATGCTACTCCCGAGGAAATCAAGAAATGGTCCGAACAAGGAGGGGTCCAGACAGATCAGGGATGGGTAACGAAGGGTAAAGCCACATGGTTTCTCCCCGATTCTATGGTTCAAGTCATTATCAATACCGCACATAGTCCAGCACATTTAGGAGAAAAAGCTATGTTAGACAGTATCCAGAACATTTGGTTCAACAAGCATTTACGAGCTGCAGCCAAGCAGAAAGTCCGTACCTGTATGATATGTTGTCCGTTTAATCCAGGTAAAAGTGTCCCGGTGGAACAAGGTGGATTCCAGCCCCCTGACCACCCTTTTGAAGTCCTCCAGATGGATTATATTCAGATGGAGCGATGTCGAGGTTTCAAGTATGTTCTCGTAGTTGTATGCGCTTTGTCCAGGTGGACAGAAGCATATCCAGTACCAGATTACACAGCCGCGACCACTGCCAAGCAGTTGGTTCGTGAGTTTTTCCCCCGTTATGGACTCCCTAGAGTCGTGTATTCAGACAACGGCCAGCCATTCTCATCTGAGCTCATGAAACATATTTCCCTGTTGTTAGGGTACCAGTGGAAGTTCCATTGTGTACGCCATCCTGAAGCAGCCGGTCTCGTAGAGAGACATAATCAGACCCTGAAAATCCGAATTGCAAAAGTATGTAAGGAGAAAGGTGTGGACTGGCTAGTAGCTCTGCCAGTTGCCTTATTTTATATGCGCATGGTCGCACATTCCAGATCAGGTCTGTCCCCTTATGAGGTCGTATTTGGCCGCCCCCCTAACATGTGGGGTACACCTAGACCTCGAAGTATTACCGATGTTTCAAGTAATATGCTGACAGATTACCTAGCTTCCTTGATGTCTGCCCTCAACTCTTGTCGTTCACAGGTTGCTGCCGCATTTCCAGACAATACCGAGGTGGCACCGCATGAAATCGTTCCCGGATCCATGGTTCTTGTCCGAAATTTTGATCGTTCAAGTCCGCTGGAGCCTCGCTGGAAGGAACCCCGACAGGTCCTCCTGGCCACCCGTACTGCCGTCAAGCTGGAAGGCAGGAAGGGCTGGGTCCACCTGTCACATGTGAAAAGATTTTTTGGATTGAAGCCTGTTTCAAAGAACATTTCCGAGGATCTTAAAGACTGCCAAAGTACTATTCTTAAGGACTGTCCCGCAAAAGACATTGCTACGAACCCTTCCCTGTTAGAGAAAACTCCGCAGCAGGAGTATAAGCTTAAACTAAGGTCTAGTAAAATAAGTCAGCCAGTTTGATTGTCTAAGTCCTCCCCTAGGTGAAACGGTTAGACCGGTTTCTGACATGTATATAATAGACCCCCACAGAGAGAGAGTTAGTGAGAACTCTAGAAGTTGCACTATTATTTTATGTTTTCTGCTATATTTTAGCATTATGATTTCCTGCACCAGTTATGCATTTTATTTGTATTTTTCAGTTTCTCATGTAAATAAGTCTGCTAATGTTACAGTAGAGCACACGTTTAGTGATCTGCCTCCTCATGAACTCTCATATCGTCTTGCTATGCGTAATAACTCCTTTGTCCGCATGTTACATTATTCACACCAGACCAGCAATGTCACTAATTGTTGGGTGTGTGGTCGACTCCCCCCTTTCCAGACACCGAAGGGAGTTCTGCCACTCTTTCCTTATCCATTCTCACATAATGGTTCGTGTGGAGCATGGTCCACGTTAACGTCATCCTCAACAGATATGTCTTTTCTGAACAGTACATGTTTCCCAGACAAGCAAGGTCTTCCCCACAGAACAGGGTTAGATCTAGAGAATTAAGTTTATAATCTAGGTAATTATTCTTCGAATTTCATGGTCCTGAATGTTCAGTCTGATACTACTCCAGACTTACCTGCTATGTCAGTACTACCAGTCAAAGGTGAATTATGTGTCCGAAATAATGGTTCCATACATGTAGGCCATAGTGATTGTACTACTATTGTCAAGTATAGTGACAGTAGGAAATCTATTTTCAAAGCTTCACGTCATTCTTATTTTGTTTGTGGTCAGACCGCATATGTTCGTCTGCCCCTCGATTGGGAGGGAACCTGTTACATTGCCTTCCTACTGCCACCAGTTTTCCTAGCCCCACCTGACTATCATAGGAATTCCCACCTAGTACATACTAGACACAAGAGAAATCTCCCGATTGTCGATTATACTGAAACTGCTCTAGAACAATACATAGATATCAATAAAGGTGTCTTCCCCTACTTAGGTACTGTTGTAAATAGTAAACTGATACGTAGATTGACCAGAACCCTTGAAGCAGTAGTGATCGAGACTACTTCTGCTCTAGGTAACTTAACCGAAGAACAATCCTTTATGAGAATTGTCGTGCTCCAGAATCGTCTCGTCCTTGACGTCATACTGGCCGATAGGGGCGGGGCTTGTAGAGTCATCGGATCTAGTTGCTGCATTTTCATTCCTAATAACGCGCCGTCTGTTTATTCAGCTATTTCCAGACTCCATAAAATTGCCCATATGTTACACCAAGATCCAGGCACCTGGACATGGTCCGGTTGGTTCTGGAATATAATTTCCGCCTGGGGATGGAAAGTATTGTCATTTCTGGGTATTGCAGT
Organism: Lissotriton helveticus; assembly: GCF_964261635.1. Classification (NCBI taxonomy): domain Eukaryota; kingdom Metazoa; phylum Chordata; class Amphibia; order Caudata; family Salamandridae; genus Lissotriton; species Lissotriton helveticus. The sequence continues at coordinate 168,500,906 of NC_136067.1, read as the reverse complement.
AGCGATCATATTCAGTTGCTGCCTCTGTTTACAATGTGGCCCTGCGATTTGCGGCATTTGTGCTACATCTTGTATTCCTAGTCCCGAGTCCCGTCCTAAATCCCGTTCCAAGAAAATTCGAGACGAGCAAATGATACTGTATGAAATGATAGATGGTATCATGAATATTGATGTTTCCTGATGGAAACGTAGTGACAAGGAGGGAATGTGGAAAAGTAAATTTTGCCATGTTCTGTGTCCCTACGTGTCCTCCATCTTATGTTATGTGTGCATGATTAAATATGCATATGTATTCCCCATGTTTGATTAAAGACGCAATTACAGTTGTGTCCATCACTAGTATGCCAGTTTCCAGTTCTCGTGAAAGCTACGAGTATTAGGCCTATGTAAAGTTACGTTGCCACGTTTCTCAGTGTGCACGTTATTTCATTGTAAAGTCCCCGTTTCTAGGCCTCAAAAGGGCCCGGACACCAGATTCAGCTCCTGTCTCCTGAGCCTCGCTGAGGAGCGATACAGCCCCCACCTGTATCCTCGACCCTTCACTTACTTCCTGCCTCACAGTGCCCGGCTCAGCCTGGCTCTGCCTCTGAGTCTGCCAAGAGTATGTTATGATTCTAGTTATCAGTCCAGCCCTCCTTCTCTGCATTCCTAAGCTACTGAATCGCATCAATAGTTTCCGTCATTGTCTAGCCTTTACGTCTCCATGTAAGAGAAATACTGCATTTAATGGTCATCTAATATTCTTCATCACGCACTACATGTAGAGTAATGCATGCTCCATTCTTAGAGTCCGTTAGCCTTTACCCCGATAACTTTTGGATTCTATCAACATGTCCTCTAAACATCAGATACTAGATACTGTTTAGGTACATGTCGCCCTGACTCTCCAGACTTCAGTCTCTGCTCCTAGCACAGAGTTCATAGCCCCCAGCTTCTCCTAGTAACACGTCATTGTCAGTTTGCGCGCACCATTAGGTTAGAGGTTAGAGATTCTATCAACATGTTCTCTAAACATCAGATACTAGATACTGTTTAGGTACATGTCGCCCTGACATTATCAATACCGCACATAGTCCAGCACATTTAGGAGAAAAAGCTATGTTAGATGCGGTATATAAATAAATAATACCGGATCTAGGTTTGACTGGACATAGCAATAACAGATAGCTCAATAAATAAGAGTCAAGATTCGAGGTAGTAGGAGTTTGCAGGTTTAATACAGCATAAAGGACAGGAACAGGACAACCTGCACGGGAACAGGATGGCAGCGCTGCCGGGGGCTGGATCAGGATCGGCGTAAGGGAATGGGGTAACATTTAATAGCAGTGCACAAATATATATACTAAAACAGTTACATTACAATGAATTACAGTAGGCGGAGCAGTGGGTGTGGTCAATAGCAGTCGCGAAAGATAAGGGTGAAAGTAGGTGTAACAGGGGCGTATACATAGACATGTGATGCAAACGTAACAGAATATGTCATAAATGGGGCGGAAACATGGAGGGGGCTACCTAAGGAGCCGGGACCTCTAACCTAATGGTGCGCGCAAACTGACAATGACGTGTTACTAGGAGAAGCTGGGGGCTATGAACTCTGTGCTAGGAGTAGAGACTGAAGTCTGGAGAGTCAGGGCGACATGTACCTAAACAGTATCTAGTATCTGATGTTTAGAGGACATGTTGATAGAATCCAAAAGTTATCGGGGTAAAGGCTAACGGACTCTAAGAATGGAGCATGCATTACTCTACATGTAGTGCGTGATGAAGAATATTAGATGACCATTAAATGCAGTATTTCTCTTACATGGAGACGTAAAGGCTAGACAATGACGGAAACTATTGATGCGATTCAGTAGCTTAGGAATGCAGAGAAGGAGGGCTGGACTGATAACTAGAATCATAACATACTCTTGGTAGACTCAGAGGCAGAGCCAGGCTGAGCCGGGCACTGTGAGGCAGGAAGTAAGTGAAGGGTCGAGGATACAGGTGGGGGCTGTATCGCTCCTCAGCGAGGACTCAGAAGACAGGAGCTGAATCTGGTGTCCGGGCCCTTTTGAGGCCTAGAAACGGGGACTTTACAATAAAATAACGTGCACACTGAGAAACGTGGCAACGTAACTTTACATAGGCCTGATACTCGTAGCTTTCACGAGAACTGGAAACTGGCATACTAGTGATGGACACAACTGTAATTGCGTCTTTAATCAAACATGGGGAATACATATGCATATTTAATCATGCACACATAACATAAGATGGAGGACACGTAGGGACACAGAACATGGCAAAATTTACTTTTCCACATTCCCTCCTTGTCACTACGTTTCCATCAGGAAACATCAATATTCATGATACCATCTATCATTTCATACAGTATCATTTGCTCGTCTCGAATTTTCTTGGAACGGGATTTAGGACGGGACTCGGGACTAGGAATACAAGAGGTAGCACAAATGCCGCAAATCGCAGGGCCACATTGTAAACAGAGGCAGCAACTGAATATGATCGCTACTGCAATACCCAGAAATGACAATACTTTCCATCCCCAGGCGGAAATTATATTCCAGAACCAACCGGACCATGTCCAGGTGCCTGGATCTTGGTGTAACATATGGGCAATTTTATGGAGTCTGGAAATAGCTGAATAAACAGACGGCGCGTTATTAGGAATGAAAATGCAGCAACTAGATCCGATGACTCTACAAGCCCCGCCCCTATCGGCCAGTATGACGTCAAGGACGAGACGATTCTGGAGCACGACAATTCTCATAAAGGATTGTTCTTCGGTTAAGTTACCTAGAGCAGAAGTAGTCTCGATCACTACTGCTTCAAGGGTTCTGGTCAATCTACGTATCAGTTTACTATTTACAACAGTACCTAAGTAGGGGAAGACACCTTTATTGATATCTATGTATTGTTCTAGAGCAGTTTCAGTATAATCGACAATCGGGAGATTTCTCTTGTGTCTAGTATGTACTAGGTGGGAATTCCTATGATAGTCAGGTGGGGCTAGGAAAACTGGTGGCAGTAGGAAGGCAATGTAACAGGTTCCCTCCCAATCGAGGGGCAGACGAACATATGCGGTCTGACCACAAACAAAATAAGAATGACGTGAAGCTTTGAAAATAGATTTCCCACTGTCACTATACTTGACAATAGTAGTACAATCACTATGGCCTACATGTATGGAACCATTATTTCGGACACATAATTCACCTTTGACTGGTAGTACTGACATAGCAGGTAAGTCTGGAGTAGTATCAGACTGAACATTCAGGACCATAAAACTCGAAGAATAATTACCCAAATTATAAACTTCATTTTCTAGATCTAACCCTGTTCTGTGGGGAAGACCTTGCTTGTCTGGGAAACATGTACTGTTAAGAAAAGACATATCTGTTGAGGATGACGTTAACGTGGACCATGCTCCACACGAACCATTATGTGAGAATGGATAAGGAAAGAGTGGCAGAACTCCCTTCGGTGTCTGGAAAGGGGGGAGTCGACCACACACCCAACAATTAGTGGCATTGCTGGTCTGGTGTGAATAATGTAACATGCGGACAAAGGAGTTATTACGCATAGCAAGACGATATGAGAGTTCATGAGGAGGCAGATCACTAAACGTGTGCTCTACTGTAACATTAGCAGACTTATTTACATGAGAAACTGAAAAATACAAATAAAATGCATAACTGGTGCAGGAAATCATAATGCTAAAATATAGCAGAAAACATAAAATAATAGTGCAACTTCTAGAGTTCTCACTAACTCTCTCTCTGTGGGGGTCTATTATATACATGTCAGAAACCGGTCTAACCGTTTCACCTAGGGGAGGACTTAGACAATCAAACTGGCTGACTTATTTTACTAGACCTTAGTTTAAGCTTATACTCCTGCTGCGGAGTTTTCTCTAACAGGGAAGGGTTCGTAGCAATGTCTTTTGCGGGACAGTCCTTAAGAATAGTACTTTGGCAGTCTTTAAGATCCTCGGAAATGTTCTTTGAAACAGGCTTCAATCCAAAAAATCTTTTCACATGTGACAGGTGGACCCAGCCCTTCCTGCCTTCCAGCTTGACGGCAGTACGGGTGGCCAGGAGGACCTGTCGGGGTTCCTTCCAGCGAGGCTCCAGCGGACTTGAACGATCAAAATTTCGGACAAGAACCATGGATCCGGGAACGATTTCATGCGGTGCCACCTCGGTATTGTCTGGAAATGCGGCAGCAACCTGTGAACGACAAGAGTTGAGGGCAGACATCAAGGAAGCTAGGTAATCTGTCAGCATATTACTTGAAACATCGGTAATACTTCGAGGTCTAGGTGTACCCCACATGTTAGGGGGGCGGCCAAATACGACCTCATAAGGGGACAGACCTGATCTGGAATGTGCGACCATGCGCATATAAAATAAGGCAACTGGCAGAGCTACTAGCCAGTCCACACCTTTCTCCTTACATACTTTTGCAATTCGGATTTTCAGGGTCTGATTATGTCTCTCTACGAGACCGGCTGCTTCAGGGTGGCGTACACAATGGAACTTCCACTGGTACCCTAACAACAGGGAAATATGTTTCATGAGCTCAGATGAGAATGGCTGGCCGTTGTCTGAATACACGACTCTAGGGAGTCCATAACGGGGGAAAAACTCACGAACCAACTGCTTGGCAGTGGTCGCGGCTGTGTAATCTGGTACTGGATATGCTTCTGTCCACCTGGACAAAGCGCATACAACTACGAGAACATACTTGAAACCTCGACATCGCTCCATCTGAATATAATCCATCTGGAGGACTTCAAAAGGGTGGTCAGGGGGCTGGAATCCACCTTGTTCCACCGGGACACTTTTACCTGGATTAAACTGACAACATATCATACAGGTACGGACTTTCTGCTTGGCTGCAGCTCGTAAATGCTTGTTGAACCAAATGTTCTGGATACTGTCTAACATAGCTTTTTCTCCTAAATGTGCTGGACTATGTGCGGTATTGATAATGACTTGAACCATAGAATCGGGGAGAAACCATGTGGCTTTACCCTTCGTTACCCATCCCTGATCTGTCTGGACCCCTCCTTGTTCGGACCATTTCTTGATTTCCTCGGGAGTAGCATGTAACTGGATATCTATGACATCTTGAGTGGGGTCCTTAACTGTCATACAGGTAGTCAGATCTGGAGTGTATGTCGGTGTCTTATTAACTGGAATGTCTGGTGTCTGTGCTGTAAGCTTGGCTGTGCGATCTGCTAGATCATTACCTTGGGAAATAGTGTCAGTAACTTTCGTATGTGCTTTGCATTTTATGATAGCAATAGATGTCGGTAGGTGTATGGCATCTAACAGAGCTTGAATAAGGAGACCATGCTGAATCTTGGTTCCATGAGAAGTCATGAAACCTCTCTCCTGCCAGAGCACTCCAAAGTCGTGTACGACTCCAAATGCGTAACGTGAATCTGTGTAAACATTAACTTTCAGGTTCTTGGCGTGTATGCAGGCTTGAGTCAGAGCAACTAGCTCTGCTGCTTGAGCAGACAAGGTGTCAATACGGTGTGTTTCTATAACTTCAGTGTCAGTAGTCACTGCATACGCGGCTACTAGTTCTCCTGTACTTGTTCTCATACATGAACCATCCACATAAAGTGTCAGGTCGGGATCTGGTAATGGAATATCTGTCAGATCTTGTCTTGGCTTAGTCATAATGTTAACTACTTCCACACAGTCGTGTGTGGCAGGATTTGAATTAACTGACGGTAACAGTGTAGCAGGATTTAGAACGTTGCAGCGTCTGATATCTATGTGTGGCTGGAACAGTGTCAATTCATAACCTGTTAAACGTGCAATTGTCAAGTGCTGAGTCTGTGTTCGGTTTAAAAGAACTTCCACGGAGTGTGGAACTTGTACTGTCAAGGAATGTCCTAATACTATGGAATCACTTTGTCTGATAGCTAGTGCTGTGGCTGCAACTGACTTGAGGCACGCAGGCAGAGCCTGGGCTACAGGATCTAATGTGCTCGAAAAATAAGCACAGGGCTTGTATTGTCCTGCTTGATCTTGTGTGAGAACAGATAATGCTGTACCTCCGCGTTCAGTGACAAAAAGTGTAAAAGGCTTACTGTAGTTCGGTGTAGCTAGAACTGGAGCTTGGCATAGAGCTTTCTTTAACTCATTAAAATTAAGTGTATGTTCAGATGTCCAAGGGAGGACAGTCGATACGGCTGCCTCCTGTGTCGTTAACTGTATCAGTGGTTTAGCTAGAAATGCATACTGAGGAATCCATTGTCTGCAGTAAGAAGTAAGGCCGATAAAAGCACGTACCTCCTTCTGGGTCTTGGGCTGAGGAAGACTCGCTATTAACTGGATACGGTCAGGTGTCAACTGCCTACCCCTCTTGGACAGTAAGTGGCCTAAGTAGATCACTTGCTGGACACAGAATTGAAGCTTAGAAGGGGACACCTTGTGCCCCATCTCTGCTAGGAAATACAAGACTGTAAGGGATGCTCGCTCGCAAGCACGTTCAGAACGGGCTGTGATCAGTAGATCATCGACATACTGGAGCAGGGCAGTGTCAGTTGGCATGCGAATGTTATCTAGTTGTCTCTTAAGTGCTTGACTGTAAATACTAGGACTTTCTGTGAAACCTTGAGGAGCTCGTGTGAACATATAGCTCCTTCCATTTAAACAAAATCCGAAAAGAAACTGGCTGTCTGGATGAATGGGGACACTGAAAAACGCGTTCTTGAGGTCTATGACTGTGAAAAATGAGGCTTCAGAATCAATGGCTGTCAATAGGGAAGAGATATCTGGGACAACTGGGTACTGGGGAATAATACATTTGTTGAGTTCCCGAAGGTCAATCACTAATCGATATACTGGGGGTGCATTTGGATCAGTACGTTTCATGACTGGAATGATCGGAGAATTACATACATTGGAGTCAGTTTCTACAACTACTCCTTGAGCCATGAGCTCGTCAATAATTTTGGATAAGGCTGCTACAGCCTCAGGTGGCAATCTGTACTGTCTGATTCGTGGTAACACTACACCTGGCTTGAGAGTCACACGATGGGGTGTGATTTGCATATAACCAACATCAGTTGGACCTTGCGCCCATAGATGCTGCGGAACATTGGACAATCTCGGATCAAAATCTCGTAATACATAGTGACCCTTGAAGTCACGTAGGAACAATCGTATTCCCTCTGGGGAGCAGCATATGACTGCACCTAACTCTTTCAGTGTTTTAATGCCTAATAAATTTTCTGGACATGACTTCGTAAGTAACAGATCAGTAGTGCGGGACAATGGACCTACTTCTAGAGTAACTGGCTTAGATATCTCGTTTACAATAGGCTTTCCTGAAAATCCAAGGGAAACATTTCTAGAGCCTGAGAGCGGAGCCCCTGGAACTTCGGCGTGACTAATGGTGGTCCTACTTGCCCCTGTATCAATCAAAAACTTTCTGTCTTTCCCTAATACTTGACTATGAACATAGGGACCCTCTTGATCTACAGGTATCTCGATGAGAGGCAAGCCTACCTCCCTCTCTAGGCTGTTTCATGAATATGGCTGATACTCTGGATACTCGGACTGTGCATACTGGTACATCTGCTGTGTAACATGCTGTGTTGCAGCAATAGGCTGCGGTGCTGGAACTGTCTGTTGTGCATTCTGTGGCTGAGAAGTCTGTGAAACTTGTTCTTGTCTAGGAGGACGTGGTCTTTCTTTAGTCTTACCGGTAGCTATATTATGTTTCAGAACTGCACACTCGTTTATAAAATGACCTGGCTGTTTACAATAATTGCATGTCCCTTTAACGGGAACTGCAGGATGACTGGCTTGATTCGTACCCCTCTTCTGACTGTCTTGAGGAACAGATTGTGCAACTAGTACTTTCATTTTCGTGTCTTTCATACGTTTCCTTTCATGATCTTGCTCTTCTCTGATTCTATTCTGGTGGTACTGGAGCATCTGTAACATCTGGGACGGAGTATTAGCTTGCCAGGTACTTTCGACTTTCAAAACTCGATTCTTAACTTGTGGACTTGAATTCTCGACTAATTTAGTAACAAAAAGATGAGGGTATGACTCGCTACTCGTCTTGAGGCCACTGTTTATGATAAAACATTTCTCGAATCTAGAATAAAAATCACTAGTGTCTTCGTCTTGTTTCTGTTTACAGGCTGAGATTGCATCCCAGTCTTCCTTTTTAGTTGCTAATAATCTGGGCAAAACTTGTATTAACAGTTCAGGTAATTCTTTACATTTCTCTCCTAGACCGGTACCTGGTACTCGTATCTTATCTTCAGCTTCGAGGACTGCCCAATCGATCTTTTTCTCTCCCACCTCCCAATCTTTTTCCTTGAGTTTCTCGTATACCCCTGCGGGCAACAGGACCTTTAACATTTTAATAATATCTGGATACGTGTATTCTCCCATACGGAGCATGTCTTTTAATTCTCGGTGGAACCCTGCTGGATCTTTGTCATGACAGGGAATTAATTTCTTCATCTCTAAGAGTTCCATCTTTGTAATCGGAGTGTAAACAAACACTCGTTGCATTTCACCATCTGTTGTCCTAACTGGGTGTACTTCTCGTAACGGATTCTGTCTGTCTATGTAAAACGGTTTACTTTCTGGAGGTGAGACATGAACAAAATGCGGGTTCAAAAACGTCCTATATTTGTGACGCTGTTCTAGAATGACGCTAATTAAATCGGTACCTAAACCTTTCCATCTATATTGGAGTAACTCGTTCAGGACATCGTGTAACGGACCTGGATCAGAATGTTGACCCTCATACAGAGTAATGAGGTGCTGGATCATATACATACCCACCAGTCGTTGCTCGGCTGGGGGCAATTTCAGAAACATTTGTGCCACTATTTCGTCTGGAAAAGTGGTAGAATCAGTAATCCATCGGACCGCTGATCGGACTAGTTCTTGTTCATGCATAGTACTTAACTCGCTATAACCGATTTGTGATTTCAGAATGTGATCGGTAGCTTGAAATACTTGTTCTAGAGAACCTTGTTCTGGTGCCGGATGATGTAAAACTGACTTGTGTTCTAGGCGCAAATGGCGATCTGGAAATCTAGATTTTCCTACATACGCTATTCTAGTGGGATTCTCGTCCTCTACCTCTTCAGTAGAAGAGTCATTTTCTTTCTCGTTTACTTGTGCTGCTTTACGTTGTTCGTGTAACTTTAGTATTTCCTTACGAATTTTCTTGTACATACTCTCTATACTACTGATAGTCTTGTGTTTACCCTCGGCTATATTATCACTCCACCTTGTCAGGATTTTCATTTCGGCCTGATCTTTAGTCGGGGAATCTTGTTCTCTTATTAGACAATTAATCAGGAACTTTAATAACATGAGCTGGATCTCAGCTTTCCTTTGAGACATGGCTTCACCAATACTTTCTGGATCATCCCCTGTACGGATGAAACGATATATTCTGTCTAGATCTCCTTTCATATCTGGTAGGGTGTCCAAATACCCGGTCACCCGTCTTACACGGATGGAATATATTACTGTACTATCATCACCTGCAACTGGATCATAGCGGCATTCAGTGAGAGCTCGTCGGATTTCTGCAACGGACTTAAATTTGGGCGTACGCTGTAACGCACATTCATGTAACTCGGCCAACGTTCTACGTTGGTGCGGTGGCGGGGTACCAGGAGGACCTCCTCCTGCGGCCCCTAAACTGGAATCGTCGACTGATACTCTTCGTACCAGCGCGGCGGGAAATTGTAATGTAGGCTGGACCGGGGGTACCGTAGCAGGTACTCCGGTGACTGGAGGAGCAGGATTTACATTATTTACAGGAGCTGGCGGAACAGGATTTGCATATTCCGGGACTGTGTCGTCCAAATAGGACGAGATGAAAATATCAGCTGCGGTCGGTTTGTGACGTAGCTTAGTCGGAACTAGTGGTGGCGGGAAATTACTGGATGCCTCCGGGGTCGCTTTTGGCAAGCCCTCGGCAAGAAGAGGATACATACCCTTAATAAGGGCATGCCTCTGTCTGTCTGACTGTTCGGTTTTAACTCGTTCACCTATCTCGATTAGTTCCCTTTCTTGGGCTCGTTCTAAGGATTCTCTACTTAGTTCTGACTTTCTGATTTCTTTTTCGGTTCTTTTATGAGATTCTTTGCGCCATAACTCGATGGCATCTTTCTGTGACTGTCTGGCTTTCTTTTTCCATAATGCTTCTTCTACTCTCATGATGCACTCGGCATCCCATGTGCCTGATACAGGCCATCTATACTTTTCTTCTAACTGTTTGGTATACTCTACCCATAAATCTAGATATAATATGGCACTTATGCCATGCTTTTGATACATAAAATGACCTGGACTGTCCCTAGGCGGGACAGGAACTGCTGCTTCTAGCAGACCTTTTCTAGTTCTTAACTGACGTAATTTCGAGAATAAAGGCATGACTGAACTGTAATCTAGACACAATACAATACACAATGAACACGATAATTACTCCACATTCATACCACGACATTAAAATACATGAGGAACATTTAAAATAACAGTTCGAACAGAATACTACCTGGAATACGGAAAACAGAATACATGAATTTTCTCGAGAACAGAACTGACTAGAACAGAAACTAGATGCACTGCTGAAACAGTACGAAACTTACCGGTCTCATAAAGAGACACGTCAGGACCCGCATCCACCGAAGTGGACACTTCGTTTGGGTCTGTGTACCACCAACCCACGGACCAGAGTCAATTAGATTGACCCTGTCTAGATACTACCCCAGCAATGGTACTCACCGGGCAGCAAGAACGGAAGGCCTCGGACTGGACTGGACTGCTTCGACGCCGGACGGACGAACTTCGAACTTCTGTTACGGGTGGGCCTCCGGATACCTCGGACCTTGGACTCTCGGCTTGGGCTCTGGTCGGGACTCGCCGCGTTCCTCCACCGCCTCGTCTGGATGCTGGACCGCCACCTCCGTCTCCTCCGTGGGCCTGAGGGATACTTGAAGCAGAAATATCTGCACGTGCACGGTATGGTTCCGTCACGGCTGCAGAGGGTCAGGGGGCCGGCGTGGCTTCACCGGCGCGTGGGGAAAGGGCAAGTCCCTGTTCGGGCGCCATTATGTGGTATATAAATAAATAATACCGGATCTAGGTTTGACTGGACATAGCAATAACAGATAGCTCAATAAATAAGAGTCAAGATTCGAGGTAGTAGGAGTTTGCAGGTTTAATACAGCATAAAGGACAGGAACAGGACAACCTGCACGGGAACAGGATGGCAGCGCTGCCGGGGGCTGGATCAGGATCGGCGTAAGGGAATGGGGTAACATTTAATAGCAGTGCACAAATATATATACTAAAACAGTTACATTACAATGAATTACAGTAGGCGGAGCAGTGGGTGTGGTCAATAGCAGTCGCGAAAGATAAGGGTGAAAGTAGGTGTAACAGGGGCGTATACATAGACATGTGATGCAAACGTAACAGAATATGTCATAAATGGGGCGGAAACATGGAGGGGGCTACCTAAGGAGCCGGGACCTCTAACCTAATGGTGCGCGCAAACTGACAATGACGTGTTACTAGGAGAAGCTGGGGGCTATGAACTCTGTGCTAGGAGTAGAGACTGAAGTCTGGAGAGTCAGGGCGACATGTACCTAAACAGTATCTAGTATCTGATGTTTAGAGGACATGTTGATAGAATCCAAAAGTTATCGGGGTAAAGGCTAACGGACTCTAAGAATGGAGCATGCATTACTCTACATGTAGTGCGTGATGAAGAATATTAGATGACCATTAAATGCAGTATTTCTCTTACATGGAGACGTAAAGGCTAGACAATGACGGAAACTATTGATGCGATTCAGTAGCTTAGGAATGCAGAGAAGGAGGGCTGGACTGATAACTAGAATCATAACATACTCTTGGCAGACTCAGAGGCAGAGCCAGGCTGAGCCGGGCACTGTGAGGCAGGAAGTAAGTGAAGGGTCGAGGATACAGGTGGGGGCTGTATCGCTCCTCAGCGAGGACTCAGAAGACAGGAGCTGAATCTGGTGTCCGGGCCCTTTTGAGGCCTAGAAACGGGGACTTTACAATAAAATAACGTGCACACTGAGAAACGTGGCAACGTAACTTTACATAGGCCTGATACTCGTAGCTTTCACGAGAACTGGAAACTGGCATACTAGTGATGGACACAACTGTAATTGCGTTTTTAATCAAACATGGGGAATACATATGCATATTTAATCATGCACACATAACATAAGATGGAGGACACGTAGGGACACAGAACATGGCAAAATTTACTTTTCCACAGGAGGTAGTTGAGTCACCCCATCCTAAATTCCCCTGGGTGTAGTTTTGAAAAATGTATAGGTTTGCTAGGTTTCCCTAGGTGCCGGCAGAGCTAGGGTGCAAAAACTACAGCTAGGCACTTTGCCATAAAAGGGTCCATTTTTAACTGCAAAATTGAGGTGTGACCACGTTGCATTTTGCGCCGTTTCCTGTCGCAGGCACAAGGCCGACCCACACAAGTGAGGTACCGTTTTTATCGGGAGACTTAGGGTAATTCAGGTTTGTAAATCAACTGTTATTACCTATTGCGTTTTCATGCATTTCTCCCTTCCCAATGAAAGACATTGTGTAAAAAAAAAATCTTTTAAAAAAATGACCAATAATTCTCATGCTAGTATGAGTATTTCCAATTTTGAAAATGTGCAAATATATACTGTTTCTAAACTCTATAATTTGTACCCAATTCAGAAATGCATAGGTGTCTTTCATACCGATTTTTCCATGTATACATTTTCCAAGAATAAGTGCTCTATACCCAGTAAATAATAAAATACAATTGCAAGTTGCTGCTCAGTTTTTGGCTCTGGGTTCGTCAGGTTCTTGGTGAAACTACAAGTCCTATATATCCCCACAACCAGGAAGGTCAAACGGATGTAACGGTATATTGCTTTCAAACAGCTGTCAAAAGTACAAGAAGTTACAGGTGAAAACGTTGAGACAAAAGGCTGTTTTTTTCAACTAATTTTCAATTATTCCAATATCTAACTGTTAGTTTCTATAAAGAAACCTTCATGGATTTAGACAAATGACCCCTTTCTGAATTTAGATTTTTGTCGACTTTTCGAAAATGTATAGCTTTCCAGGATCCATTATTGCTTTCAAACTCATTTCTACCATTAACTGGAAGGAGGTTGAAAGCTCTAAAAATAGCAAAAATAGGCTATGTCCCAGAAAAATGCCAAAACTGTGTGAAAAATGTTGGTTCCCTGACAAAAGACTGTCATTCCCTAAAAGCTGAGAAATGGAGATTTCAGCCCCACAAACTCTTTTTTGATAACATTTGCAGGGAAAAACCCAGAGGCTTTCATTTGAAGCCCGTTTTTCCCAATTTTCTGAAAAAAACAAAAATTTTACTGTATTTTGCTTAATTTCTGGGACCCCTGCAAGGGAATCCACAAACCCTGGGTACCTCTAGAATCCACATGATGTTGGAAGAAAAGGACGCAAATTTGGCCTGGATACCTTATGTGGTCAAAAAGTTACAGGGGCCTAAGCGCGCACTATCCCAAATCGCCAAAAAAAGGCTTAGCACAGGAGGGGAAAAGGCCTAGCAGCGAAGGGGTTAAAGAAACGATTTAGCCAGTGGGAGGAGTTTGTTTGTGGGAACCTCCAACTGGTAAAACAACCTCTGTGCTTGATCAGACTCAAATTTTTAACAAGGACATTTTATACATATATAGTCATGCTACATTGTAGGGCTATAACGTGAGGGGCATCAAACCACTAGAAAAACAGCACATGTGTACATGCACAGAGAGCCGTAAAGGGAAAACATGCAGATAAAACACAACACACCCTCATACTTCTTACCCTATTTTTGGGGTGGTTCAGCTGTCAAGTGCATCTGGCAAGAGGCACCCTCCTGTAGTCACACACCTAATTGGTAGAGATATAGTATCATTAAACATCTGGTACTAGGAATATAGTAACATAAGACATCTGGTGCTAGGATGGTTGCAGGCTTATGTGAGACATGGGACTAATGCGCACTGAATGGAGTATTCTCTGGGAGTCAGGTATCTTAGATGGCCTGAGTGCCTTGGGTTTATGCAAAAAAATCATACGTACATATCATTTAAATACCTAGTAGGGTTATTTCATGTGTTGTCTTAACAGCAAGCTGAGAGCTCACTGCAATCGTGGAATACAGTAGCCAGCCAAAAGCTTGTGTGCCCTCACGGGTGGAAATCATTTTGTGCACCGAACCTTGCAGTGGTTAACAATACAGTGATAATTGGTGCGAGGAGCTGGGCGCCACAATACATAGTCAAGTATTAGCATCTATATACTATTGCCACATAAGTTAAGAAGTGGTGCGGGGAACTTGAGCACTGTAATACGTGGCTGTTAGCCATTAGCAAACTTTACACAAATGCCTCCCAGTTAAGATTAGTGCTGAACACCATGAATCAATTGCAGAGGGCATCTGAAGCCAATGGCCTCGTTCATCACTTACTTGGTCAAGGTAGGGAGCCTGTAAGAAAACCTGTATCATCCCGCATTAGACCCCACCGACCATTTAGTGTTCAAGCGCAGGTCTTTAAATATGGTAGAATGCGGCTGATTGGAGCAACATAAGCTCCTATTAGCTGATGCTTTCAGCATGCGACAGCCCGGGCTTTATGGGAAATGAAGTCCTGTGAGCCAAAAGCAATTCCTGGAATGGGTCTCACATGTACAGTGAGCTAGTGGGGCCTGTAGGGGCTGATAGAGTATTACATCTGTGTAGAATTACACTTGGGGCATATAGATGTCATTTGTAATTTGTCAATCTTGCATTTATTAGGTGCTGTGTCCTAGTTTTGTTCTGATCTACAGTATGATACATATACATGCGTTTCCTAACACAAAATTCTCAACTTGCTGAAGGGAAGTAGCAGCCCCTGCTGTAGCTCGCTGACACATGGGTAGACCTTTTGCCACTGACTCAAGTGTTGAAGAAAAGTAAGCACATGGCCGTTTCTAGTCCCCATGTGTCTGTGACAGCATGTAGTGTAGTTCCTATTATCCCAATAGGCTCTGCGCATTGGAATAATATCTTCAATAGTATAGACGTAGGACAGAGGTTAACTAGGTCTTCTACTGACGATATTAGACTTAAAGTTTAATGTTTGCCAGCTAGCTCAGAGTTCACTAGAAACTTTCTCGAATAGACAAGGAGGAGTTTAACCTCCCTGGATAGACAAGGAGGGATTTAGTTTCTGACAACCATAGAACATGACAACTTTGCTCTCCCCTAATCAAGAGTGTATCTCTAGAGTCGTGTGAAAACAAAAGACAACTTATTTTACTCAGTCAGTTCAGTGCATTCTTAGTTTCACCAGATTGTAGAGAAAAGGAAGAGACGGGCGTGTTCAATAAAAAGATGTTATTTATTGATCAGTCTCTTTTCTCATACAAGAGAAATGAATCGCTATTATTGCAATACTTATAGTTAAGTAAAGTGCATACAGTAATAACAGAATTATAAAATAATACTGTAAGAGCATTGATATGGTTTCTTAGCCATATGATACTTAAAATGGATAAAATAGATACATACATATATACATTGACTAATCGTACTCAACTGGTGCTTCTAACTACGCCTACCCCAATGTACCTGACCTAAGCCTAATACGTGGGCGGGAGTAGATAAGTAGCAGTTTAAGTTAAGTTTGCTTTGCCAAGGGTCTGCTTCAAGAATTCTCTGCAAAGGGTTATTCAGTTCAGTACCTGGGATTTAGAAGGCTGGTATCTCTATCTCAGGTCTTGATATCCCAGCTGCCCGCAAGGGCGGCTTGGAAGCGCCGGAGCTGGATTTCTCGGCAGGAGAAAAGGCAGCGTCTCTCTCTCAGCGCGTCAGAAAGGAGGGGCAGCGTCTGTGGGCTTCGCTGTCAGCTGGGCTCCTCGGCAAGTCTCGCTGCTCCAATCTTGTCACCACCTCGTGTGTTTGCTTAAGGCAATGTCGGTATTATTTATACCTGAAAGGTGCCGGGATTGACGTAAGGATGGACATAAATACGTCAATAAGGATGTCATACGAACTGGTCGTTCGCACATTCTTTACTGAAGTTCTCGGCTAAATCAAAACAATGGCTGTGGGGATTTCCCAGGTCGTGGTAGGTTTGATTTGTTTTGAGAACACCGTATGCCTATTAGGGGGCTGGAGAAATAGTGCTTGCCTAATGAGATGGCATGCGCTATGACCTAATCAGATAACGGGCTTCTGTGCCGTTGTGTGGCTAATCAGATAACGGGTTTCTGTGCAGTTGAATGGCTGCTAGTTAATTATTAACCAGACAAGGGTCAGAAATAGGGGGATCGATACAGTACCCATAGTAAATACATCACACCCACTCCACGTAATCTATGTCCATATTTACAAATCTAGGCATAGTAAACAAAACTAGTAGTGCATGTGTATACCGAACCACCCCAAAATACAATCAAATGCATTTTGAAAATTGGAAATGCGAAATACACGAAAAGATGAGTATAGTTACTATATGCACTTCAAGCAGTATAATAATGCTAAATCTAATACGCATATTTTGAAATCTGCATGAACGAAATGCGGAAATTACACATGAAATGGCTCTTAATACAGAAGAAAAAGTCGAGACCATCTCATCACAAAAATCATAAATACTTGTGAACATGCTAGAGGGTAGCTAATGTCTCTAGAGTAGCTAAAAATAGAAATTTTGTTCTCTAAGAATAGTTTTACTTTAAGCAGAAGATAAGTGTCCCAAAAAAACGTAAATATTTTTGGAAATGGATGGGGAGAAGAAAAAAAAAAAAATTCTCGCTCTCTGTAAAAACTGGTGAGAAAATTTCTTATTGCTTTATTTTCAAAGTTGAAGGCCAAATACAGGGTGTAGGGAACGCCGTGTACAGGGTGTAGGGAACGCCGTGTGCTAGTTTGTTCAAAGTCATTCTTTCTGCTCTGGTGAAAACATCATATTGTTGAGACTTTCGAAAAAACTGTCAACTGCTTCTTGTGAAAGTTCCACTAACTCGGAAAAATTTTGTAACATGCATTCATGAGCATGATTGCCTTCATTGATGTTTCGATCAGCATAGCTGACAGAAGGTCGTACCTGATCGATGCTGCTTTCATCTTGTACTTCACAACTCTTCAATCGTAGTGGTGAAGTCTCCACGAATGCCGTCATCAGGATTGGTAGCCGCTGGGGACAGCACAATGCATGAGCCGTTACCGGACCCAACAAAGTCTCTGCGTCCATTGGCACATCCGATTGTAGTGTCAGACAGGTGTCCAACACGCATTCTTCGCCGCATAGCAAGCACCTTAATACAGGCATAACACAACTTTGCCACATCAGTCTAAATGAAAGAAACCAAGTCATGTTTAAATCCCGTAGCCGTGCTAGTCCAAGGACTTTAGTTATGCGGTCCCGGTAGCCAATAGCTCGGATTGTTTCTTCCATTGTCGCTGGTGTCTTGTCTGTGACGTGGTTTGCCATAGCGAAGTAACAGGATCAAAAATAGGATGCCTGCCACTAGTCCCAAAAGGAGAGGAAGTCCGCCAAAGATGGAATGGACAAAATCAGGAAAAATACCCAGGATGGCTTTGAATGGGGTTAAAGCTCCCGAAAACACTGTCTTAAATACACTCGCGATTCCACTTGTATCAGAAATGTTTAAGATTTTGCTCAGTATTTCTGCGAAATGTATGGGGGAATTGGTTGATAACAGTGAATGAATCTCAGCCGTTGTCCTTGCAACTTGGAGATCATACGTTTCTTTTGATGACGTTAACTGGGTTGGCGTCTGTAGGAGCACAGTCTTCATTCTGCTTAAAGTATCAATTCGAATAGAAGACATTTTCAAACTGGGTCATTACCTTGCCTCCCTGTCTCGGGCATCGTTTGGGAACAATACTCTGTCACAGCACATGACCTTCGTAGTCACGGTTATGATATAAGGTTTTCCGGGCAGCAGACTGCAACATCTGCGATCTACAATTAGAATGTAACTCCCGTTCGAGAGTTTCCTAAAGAGTGGTTCTATTTGTGTTGCAGGTGTGCCTAGCTGGTGACATGAAAGGTTATTTGAAGTCCCTTCACATGCTCCATGCAAACTAATACCCTGACACAGAAGTGTACAGTGACCTTTCACAATTATTGCCACTAAGGAACACACTTTGTCCTTTATTACTAACACATGCGTGTGTATAGGGCAAGTTCCATGTTGACTTAATGTACCCTTTACCCAACCTTTCATACTGGCCTGCCTGTATATATTTTTCGCAGTATTGAAACTGGAAAGTTGTTATCGGAATATTTATTATCCCATGTATTATCCATTCAATGACAGGTCGTTCTGACATTGTCAATGGTAATCTCTCAAGTTTTTCAATGCTCAGAATTGTATAGTCAGCACCCTTCTGAGCCAAACTGATTTGTTTATCAGTAAGGTTAAAGATATTAAATAGTGACCTTGTGTTGATTAAACGCCAAGGCACATAGCCTGAACGCAGATTTTGTAACGTCCAGCCAAGTTGTACAATAGAACGCAATTGGGACTGACCGTGTTGTAACATCAGTAAGTCTTGCGATATTATATCGATTGCTGAAGACACAATACTGTATAGTGAATATATTCTGGAGGACAGAGTCATTAACCCATTGTCCACAACAGAAAGTGATTTTTCCAAATTAATACGGTCAATTTCCCGTATTTTTTCTGCTGTCTCAATTTGAGTTACTTTCCAAACTTCATTGTAAGCTGCATATATAGAGGCCGCTATGAAACGTTTTTGACGCTGTTTGCGTGGTCCCATAATGAAATCACGCAAGTCAGCACCTTCTTGAAGTGAAGTTAGGTGTTGCTTAATTTCTGCCAGTGTGGATGTTTGTAGCCATTGAAGGCAGAGCTTGCCCACACTGTAAGTAGTTACTATCCCTGGATGTTGTCTTTGGGAATATCTAGGGTCTGGCCTGGTCAATTTGAACCCCTGTATTTTGTTCAGGAATCTGTCTTGACAGTTATTAGTATCTGTGGGCCAGATCAACCATTGTTTCCAATCAGGATGTGTTCTGTTTTGGTTTAAAATATGGTTCACGTCTATCTCAACATTTATAGAGCTATTACTGTTCGTTGTTGGCTTTGGAATAGACGGTTTGTTTAAGTCTTTGATTTTGGCTAAGCCAAGACAGGTAGTTTGTTGAATAGTGTCATTCAAAAATATAATTTGTTCTGGGATCATGCAGGCTCTGAACAATGATTCTATACCTTGTACTTGCAGATCTTTTGTACCCCAAACAGTTTTTGCTTCAATGTTATTGTTCCAGAAATCAAAACCAAATGTATTCATTTGCTCAAAAAATGAATCTGAATATATCAATTTCGTGTTTGTAAGCATGGTCTTCATACCTGTCGTATTCGACAATTTGAAATAAAATGTTTCTGCATTACTTGTGTTAAACCCTGAAAAGTATGAATATTTATCATAAAATGTTTTAGAACTACCCTTTGGAGGAGTAGCACAATGTTCCCATTGGTTATAATTTAAAACATTTCTAGGTTGTGCAGATTTATGGAATAATGGTTACCATAGTGGTTGTAGCAGAACATTTGATCATAATTAGATGAACCTTGCAAATAATCATGTTCTGTAAATTTAGCAGACATTACTAGGTCAGACATCATATCATTAATACTTTCAAAGTCCCAATCATCAGCAAATGTGCTTGGTTTTACAAAGTCACTTAACAAGATCTTAAATTGGTGTGGATACTTCAGGATTTCAACCGGGCCATAGATTTCATAATCAGTATTGTCCCATGCTACACCGCCTGGTATAGGATTGGCTGTGAAGTTCACTGAAGAAAGTTCTCTTTTCTTGACATGTGAAGATGTGTGTGGTTTAAGGACCAAGTTGATTTTCTGGCTTGCTGTGTCCATTTTCGCATATTTTCCCTCAATGAAATGTCCCAAGCATAGTACCATGACGAGCCAAAGTATGAGGACAAATGCACCTAATGTCACCCAAATTTCAATCCATGGAGAAGTCAGATAGGTTCCCTTTAGTTGATGAAAAAGTTCCTTTGCTTTGTCTTTAAAAGTTTTTGTTGATGGCTTTACTTCTGGTTCGCTTTGTTCTTCTGAAGAATCATCGAAGTTGATGAAGTAGCCAGATGCCGTTCTGTCAATTGTTCCAATTGCTTCTGGATTACTTTTTGCTTTTGGCTTTTGCTTTGTTTCATTAGAAAAGTCTGTAGTTACATCATTGTAGGTTGTTGTTTCTTGATGAAAAGCTTTGATTTGGGTTTTAAGAGGTTCAAGTTCCATTGCTTTGTTGCATAGTCCTTGTTGTTTCACTGTAGATTTTCCAAATGTGATCAGTCTTTCAGTTTGAACCTCTGTGGATGTAGCAAACTTTGGTGTTCTGCTACTTCTTGGGAGTCCACTTGGCCTACTATTTGTTATCGGCCACATGATTGTGGTTTAACCAGGTCGATGGATATGACTCGGTTCTCCTTTTTACCAGCAAGGGGCGGTAGTACTACTGATCTTGTCCCGTTGATAGACAAGACAGGAACTGCTTTTCTGTAAGAAGGCCCAAATTCCTTCTTTACCGCGATCTTCTCTCTGACCAGATCCCCGACTTTTGGAATCCAGACAGGCCTTGCTGGGACAGGTGGTTTTTCTTCAGTGGTGCTCAGGTCTTTTCTTGTTTCATTTAAGTCCTGTAAAATAGCCAAGCGATCTTTGATATCAAAGCATTTTTCTTTAACCACTGAAGTCTGACTATCTAAGTCCTGGATTAACATTCTAGTCCCAAACAATAGTTCGTACGGACTGAGTCCTTTCAGAGAATTTCTTGGCAGGTTATTTAGACTACGTTGGACACTTATTAAATGTTTGACCCACCCAACTCCTGAACCTAATATCTTTGCTGTTATAGATTGCTTTATGCCTTGGTTTTTTCTTTACACCATCCCGTTTCCCTCAGGAAGGAAGTGAGAAGAGTCCCGCAATGCAATGTTCATTCTGGCCAGGCACCCCCCATAAGCTGTTTTTAGAGCTAAAGGAAAGATTTTGGTCAGAACGTAACATGCTTCTAGCGTATATGCCATTCTAGACTCGCAAATCTTTGTATAACAGTTCCGACGTCAGCCGAAAGTTGGGGTCTACTATATAAGTGAAAATAGTCTTTACATGTTAATGTGACGCATTATTCATACTGGTTTTTATTTTTTGCTGATTTGATACATTCTGGAGTGAAACGCCATGGTATTAAACCGTTTCTCTCGCCACTGCGATCTCTATTGCAGTCTGGGCAGTTTTTTACAAAAATGTGATGATGCAGGCTCATGCCTGGCCACCAGTACACTGATTGTAATTCTTCCAGAGAATCTTTTAGCTTAAGGTGTCTGAGACCCTCACCCATATGTGCGTCTGCTATTAACAAGCCTCTCCTGTCCGTGTTTGGAATTACTCTATCCCCCACTCCAGGGATTCGAGCAAAAGGGACTGAGTTTGCATCGATTATGTATCTATAATTGAGTGGATAATTGATCGGTAGCGCTGAGCAGTCGCCCTTTGATGACGTTTTTACTGCCAGCACAGTTTCACCGTCAATGTATTTTACTGCACGCTTTTTTGTAGCTACGGAAGCCGATTTAGTTGCTACCGCTGTGGCTGTCTCAGCCAATGAATTCCCTGCAACGTGAACGCCATCACGCTGATGACTCAGTGAGTGTATCACGTGAGTTTTTGGTAGTTCTTTCTGTAAAAGAACTACTTGTTCCCAAAGCACTTTTTGCTTTATTGTCGCACCTGTGTCATCTTTGTAACCGTTTTGAATCCATTTCTGTAAATCGTTATTGTATGATTTGACGCAGTAATACGAATCGCACACTATAAGTGTCGGGAATTCGCGATCGGCATTATCTAGCGCCATTTTTAATGCTATTATTTCAGTTTGTTGTTCTGAATTATTTTCCACTGAGTGTGTTTTTGTAAGTAGAGGTCTTAATTTACCTCCGCGCCACACTTCTTTTACAATTTCGCATGTGGCGTTGTAAGTCAGCTCTCCCCAAACTGAGGGTTGAGCATGACCGTCTGTATATATTACACAGGCGTACTGTCGTAAAGGCAGAATGTCGATTGGCAGAGGGTATTCTTTCTCATATTCTAGATATTTTAATTCTTTCATTTCCGGGTCAAAATAGTATTTTACTTTGTCTGTAGCAACAGAATTTACCCATTGTATCCATTCTGGATTCAGTGCTGTTGTCGGTAAATTACATGGAGTTGTTAATGCCTCAAAAGCTGATTCTGCTGTTCTGACTGTAACCTGTCTACCGTCGGCTTGGTATTTTTCTTTTGCTACAGCTGTTTGAACCGCATGAACAATGTTTTCTTTAATGCTGAACCTTTTTTCAGCTTCTGTGTACAAATGTGATTTGTATGCTATTGGTACCTTCTCTTCCTCATTAGAGGTCAGGTATGTGAATCCGCATCTTCCTGGGATGACTCGAATCACAAGGTTGCGTGTGTTGTCACGTGTTTGTAATTTTGTTTTAACTAACATATCTGTTTGTAAAGATCTCAAAATTTCTGTGTGTTTTTGAGTCCAATTGATTCTTTTAAAATCTGGTTTTATAAGATCATAGAGAGGTTTAACTCTCTCTGCATAATTTATAATGTAAGTTCTTCCGAAATTTAAGAAACCTAGAATTGATTGTAAGTTTTTTAGTGTTCTAGGTGCTTGGATTACAGCACATTTCTCTAGGAAATTGTCAGCCAGGCTTTTGCCTTCACTTGATAGTTCATATCCTAAAAACAGGACAGTTAGATGGGCAATTCTTGACTTTTTAAAGTTGAATTTGTAACCCTCTGCTGCGAACCCAAGTATTATGGTGTTCACTCTCTTCAAGTGAGTATCCAAGTCATCATCTGTTAGATAGATGTCATCGACATAAGATAATGCCTCATCATCATATATTTGTAGTAACTCTGTTACTCTTGCTGAGAATAATCCTGGGCTGTTCTTGAACCCCTGGGGCAAACGACAGAATTTTTTTTGCGCGCCATTTATCGAGAACGCGGCCAAATATCTGCTCTCTGGTGCTATATTTTGACAGAAGAATCCATTAGAGATGTCTAATGTTGTTTTGTATTTTTTGCGCACTATGTTATTCATTAGTGCAGCACTATGCGAGTTTTGTACTGCAAAGGTTTTGCAACATGAGTTAAGGTGTCTGTAGTCCAAAACAAGACGATATGAATTGTCTGGTTTGGAGACAGGAAACAAAGGATTATTCATTTGTGAGGTGCAAGTTTCAATCACCCCTTGGTATTCAAGTTGATCTAGGATCTCTTTTACCCGTTTTCTAGCTTCTTGCTTAATTGGGTACTGCCTCTGAGCAGTAGGTTGTGATTTTAACTGGATTTTGTGAGGAGGAGAGTCCTCATCCCATCCCACATGGTTTTTATATAATGCAGGAGCTTGGGCTACTGCCCACTTTCTTGCAAGTGTATATTTTTTATGAATTGGAATATGATTTGAGAAGGCAGGCATAATTATCTCTTCGCCATGAGGGCACTCCCTGACAAACTCTGGTGGCCAGTCTCTTTCAGCTAGAAGGATGTCATAGCCCTTGGAGAGATTATCCCAAAAGAGACCCCTTATTTTCCTAGTCTTATCCCCCTCTATACGCAATGTTATTTCATATATTTTATGAGGTTTGCTAACTCTGGTATCTGCAGTTTCCACCTGAATGTATTCATTCGTGTCCACTGTCTCCAGATGATTCATACGGATCTTGCGAGCTATGCTCACTTCTGCTGCACTGTCTAGCATTGTCTGAGCCCATTCTCCGTTTTTCAGCTGTGTCCTCAGTATTCTCGGCATGATTGATTACTTTAATACTGGCTACCTTCTTTTTTGGAAACTGTAATTTTTTATTTTGATGAGCAGGTTCCTTGTCTTTGGACTTGACGTGCTCTTCCCTGTGTTCTGATCGTCCTCTTCTTTCCGATTTCTGCGAGGAAGTCTGAAAAGATTGAGAGGGACGTGTATCAATATCTTGATATCTATCAGGTTTCTTCAGATTATCCCTATTTCTAAGGTTGTATTTTTTCTCAGAGGGCTCCCTCTGGGGAGACTTGTGTCCTTGGTCCGGAGATCTTTCTCTCCGCCGAGGAGACCTTCCTCTGGACTGGAATCTTTTTTCTTTAGGAGTGGATTGTTTATTTCCATCCCAGCTCTTTTTTTGAGTGTTTAGATTATTTTTAATAAATACTTTTTCAGGTTTTTCAATTAGTTGGGGTTTCACCGGTTTTCCACCCAAACTATCTCTTCCTAATTCTTCATAGGATTTTTCTATGATTCTGGCAAGTTCAAATGGTTGGTCTGCTATATCTGTCTCTTTCAACCTCTGGCAGATCGCCACATTTGCTGCTTCTCCCTTTATATTGGCTAATAATATTGCCGAGACCTGTTTGAAGTCTTTTAGTAGTTTCATACCAAGAGTTAAAGCAGGTTCTGGACCGTATTCATCTTGAATTTGTTTTAGCACATCTGGTATTACTGACATGGATGGAACACCATGTGTTTTTGTGTAAATGGAAGCAAAGACTGTACCCCAAGTGTCACAGTCCTCCACATGTGGTGCGATTCCCATTGGAAGACAGATAGTCAGAATCCTGTGTTTCTCAACCGGGGTGGTATCTGGAAATACCGCCTCTATTTGAGTGATTTTTTGTGCTAACCAGAATGGAATTTGTTCCCGTTTTGCGGGTACTTTACCTAGACAGGACTGTATGTTCTGTGGTGTAATTTTATTTGTGTTCCCCTGGTGAGAGATCAGCTGTGGAATTTTAATAGCTGGTAGGACTGTTGAAGTTCGCATTACATATTGGACTAATTGTCTATGTATTTTAATTAATTGTTTTAACTGTGCTAATAGATCTGGTGCAGGCATTTCTTCAATGTCTGGATGTGGTGTGTATCCGGCTAGGACCGGCCACGTTGCTCCTGGTCTGCCTAGTGGACCGAGCCTGGTGATGTGATTATTATGTTTTAGGGCGCCATTAAACCAGAGCAGGTGCTCTTGGTATTTGAGTGGTATTTCCACCTCCTCGAAAGGAGTGTACTCATTAGGAGGTTCCTCTATTTTATAATAGTGGAAGTCCTTTGTTACAGCGTTTGCTGCTGGAAAGTTTATCCATGAATAGAATACCTCTGTCTGCCGATATTCGTGTGCCTCAATTACGAATATGACTGTACCACCTCTCGGATTCAGCCCATTTTCTATAAGTTTTAAAGTTATAGATTTCCTTATGTTGACCGGGATGTGTATTGCATCCGGGTCTTGCTCTTGGAGACTATAGTCAGCCGCTAGGAGTTGAGCTGCTATTCTAGCTGTCTCCCTTTCTTCTTCAGCTTGTGACATTCTAATGTCAAGAAGGTTATTTTGTTTATTTGCAGATCAGGTTTCTATGGAAACAAAGATTAGATGCACAATATTTTGGAACAGTGTATCCTTCAACGTTGAATAAACCAAGAACCATACATAGGAGTCTCCTCCTACTAAGTTTGGCGGATTTAACCTTTCACCCACTCCAGACGTCTTTGGAGTATTATGGGGAAAAGGGGTCTGTGTGAAAAAGCACGACTGAGTTACTCTAATGTCTTACGTTAGATTTATTGCCTATCCAAACCGTTGGGCGCCATGTAGTGTAGTTCCTATTATCCAATAGGCTCTGCGCATTGGAATAATATCTTCAATAGTATAGACGTAGGACAGAGGTTAACTAGGTCTTCTACTGACGATATTAGACTTAAAGTTTAATGTTTGCCAACTAGCTCAGAGTTCACTAGAAACTTTCTCGAATAGACAAGGAGGAGTTTAACCTCCCTGGATAGACAAGAAGGGATTTAGTTTCTGACAACCATAGAACATGACAACTTTGCTCTCCCCTAATCAAGAGTGTATCTCTAGAGTCGTGTGAAAACAAAAGACAACTTATTTTACTCAGTCAGTTCAGTGCATTCTTAGTTTCACCAGATTGTAGAGAAAAGGAAGAGACGGGCGTGTTCAATAAAAAGATGTTATTTATTGATCAGTCTCTTTTCTCATACAAGAGAAATGAATCGCTATTATTGCAATACTTATAGTTAAGTAAAGTGCATACAGTAATAACAGAATTATAAAATAATACTGTAAAAGCATTGATATGGTTTCTTAGCCATATGATACTTAAAATAGATAAAATAGATACATACATATATACATTGACTAATCGTACTCAACTGGTGCTTCTAACTACGCCTACCCCAATGTACCTGACCTAAGCCTAATACGTGGGCGGGAGTAGATAAGTAGCAGTTTAAGTTAAGTTTGCTTTGCCAAGGGTCTGCTTCAAGAATTCTCTGCAAAGGGTTATTCAGTTCAGTACCTGGGATTTAGAAGGCTGGAGGGCTGGTATCTCTATCTCAGGTCTTGATATCCCAGCTGCCCGCAAGGGCGGCTTGGAAGCGCCGGAGCTGGATTTCTCGGCAGGAGAAAAGGCAGCGTCTCTCTCTCAGCGCGTCAAAAAGGAGGGGCAGCGTCTGTGGGCTTCGCTGTCAGCTGGGCTCCTCGGCAAGTCTCGCTGCTCCAATCTTGTCACCACCTCGTGTGTTTGCTTAAGGCAATGTCGGTATTATTTATACCTGAATGGTGCCGGGATTGACGTAAGAATGGACATAAATACATCAATAAGGATGTCATACGAACTGGTCGTTCGCACATTCTTTACTGAAGTTCTCGGCTAAATCAAAACAATGGCTGTGGGGATTTCCCAGGTCGTGGTAGGTTTGATTTGTTTTGAGAACACCGTATGCCTATTAGGGGGCTGGAGAAATAGTGCTTGCCTAATGAGATGGCATGCGCTATGACCTAATCAGATAACGGGCTTCTGTGCCGTTGTGTGGCTAATCAGATAACGGGTTTCTGTGCAGTTGAATGGCTGCTAGTTAATTATTAACCAGACAAGGGTCAGAAATAGGGGGATCGATACAGTACCCATAGTAAATACATCACAAGCACAGCTAATGCACAACTCAACTTTTCATGTACATATAAGTGAAAGTATTTTGTATAGTCAGGCAACGCCAGGGATGGTGCATCGCACAAGGCTCAGTGAATAGCCTTGAAATTTTGTTGACATTGTTCATGAGATGGGGTCCATTATGTCTTTCTGGGTCAGCATTTGTAGGGTTTAGGAGAGAAAGGGAAAATGTTGGTATTCATTTCCTACATTATCCCACTCTGCATAAGAATGCTCTAACTTGCTGTTGTGTTTGTGTTGCGGAAATCTGCAGTATGGCACATATGAACAAGAGTTACTTACCTGTAAACTGTGGTTCTCCAGTATTGGTGTCTTTCATAGATTCACATGCTTGAATATTCCCCGTCGTCAAAGTGGGAGTCCCACGGTACATAACATAGCAATGTAGCCATAACACAAGCATATATACATAGAGAAAGCAAAAACCATAGAGTTTTTCCTAGATAGACAACATATCACTTCTATGATATATCATAGTCATTATGTTTGGTACAAATTCCGGCCAATCAGGCGTCAGTACCCTCTTAGAATGTTCTCCTCAGAGTCTCAGGCCCTCAGATTTTCATAGCACACGAGTAATACAGAGCCAAAAGATAAAGAGAGAGCCTCTGAGGGGAGGAGGGAGGGTCACATGTGAATCTATGAAAGACACCAATACTGGAGAACCACAGTTTTCAGGTAAGTAACTCTTGTTCTTCTCCAGTATTGGGGTGTCTTTCATAGTTTCACATGCTTGAATAAGAATAGTGAACAGTAGAATTAGAATAATACAAGGTACTTATCATTCAACATAACAATAACAATAATGATAATAATAATCATAATAATACACAGTACAAAAAGACTGAAGTATATATCAAAGAAAAAGAAAGTACCTTGTATACAGGAGGAGGGAAACATAAGAGGCTCACCTTATTTAAAAAGATTTCGTAGGACTGCCTGTCCCACGGCTGAGTCAGCGTTGTCTGCAGCATCTCGTAAAGGTGTGCCTGCTGGACCATGTTGCAGCTCTGCAAATGTGATGAAGAGGCACACCAGCAAACAGCGCTGTAGAAGATGAAACTTTTCTAGTAGAATGAGCTCTAACAGTTGCAGTAAGTGGCTTTCCCGCTTGCTGATGGCAAAACGCAATCGCAGTAGATATCCAGCGTGCAATAGACTGTTTGGTGACTGGATGTCCTTTTGACATCCACCCGTAGGCCACAAACAGCTGGTCAGACTTACGTATAGTAGCCGTCCTTTGAAGATAGAATTTTAGACACCTCTTAATATCCAAAGAATGAAGTGCTCTCTCTGCTGGTGTTTGAAGATTAGGAAAAAAAGATTTCAAAACAACTGGTTCATAGAGGTGGAAGTCCGACGGCACCTTGGTTTTTGCTTTCTCTATGTATATATGCTTGTGTTATGGCTACATTGCTATGTTATAAACCGTGGGACTCCCATTTCGACTACTGGGAATATTCAAGCATGTGAATCTATGAAAGACACCCCAATAATGGAGAATCTGTTGGAGGTATTTTCCTAAATAAATAAAAAGCAACGCTCTCGCAACCACAAGGCAGTGTAAACAACATGTAAACAGTAGTAACAATAAGGTGGAGAACAACAGCAGATCTTATATTCTCAAATTTCCAAAGCCGTTTATTGGATCCACATTCAGCCGACACGTGTTTCGTCGTGTTCAAAAGTGGAGTCAACACGACTCTTCAGGGCTGGTAAAAGACCCAGGCCTCTATGGGTTAATGCAAAACGTCGGTGCAGTTGAGCGGTGAATCCTGTGTACGAATTGATGGGTAATCACAGTCTGAGAGATCCAAAGATACTAAGTTCCGGGTTCGGAATACGACTACTTTTGGGACGTAGGCGCTCACTGAAGCGCATTAGTGAAAGGATAAAGAGACGGTCCGTCCTTGGAACACGGCGACCGGGAACACACAGAGGAGGGATTCCAAATCTTAGTGCACCACTTGCGTAAAGAAAACGAAACAAATAACTCCAGTCCTTTTTCTTATTGGATCCTCTCCCGGTAGAATCTGACACTAACACGTGTCTAGTCTCTTTATCCTTTCACTAATGCGCTTCAGTGAGCGCCTACGTCCCAAAAGTAGTCGTATTCCGAACCCGGAACTTAGTATCTTTGGATCTCTCAGACTGTGATTACCCATCAATTCGTACACAGGATTCACCGCTCAACTGCACCGACGTTTTGCATTAACCCATAGAGGCCTGGGTCTTTTACCAGCCCTGAAGAGTCGTGTTGACTCCACTTTTGAACACGACGAAACACGTGTCGGCTGAATGTGGATCCAATAAACGTCTTTGGAAATTTGAGAATATAAGATCTGCTGTTGTTCTCCACCTTATTGTTACTACTGTTTACATGTTGTTTACACTGCCTTGTGGTTGCGAGAGCGTTGCTTTTTATTCATTAATGAAGGTCTATTAGATTTTCTCAGAACGGTTAGGGTTATTCCGTTCGCTCTTCACGCACCACGCTACAGACATTATTTTCCTACGAAACGTAACGTTTACCATAGGCAGAGCGCCTTCTATCTGTACTTAATATAACCCTCACAGCTGTCTCCTTGTATTTTCCTAAATAGGATACCTCCTGTTAGACAAATTGCAGTTTTGTAGGGTAAGGAGGAAAAACCTTGAGTCCTTTGCTACAGAGAAATTTATATCGGCCTGATTATGTGTTGAAGCGTTATTTATCGTTCATGATAAATATCGATAACATGGGTTTGTTATTCACACTGTTCTCACCTTTTAATAATGCCAACTCCAAAGTCCTACGCGTCCCAGAGAAATGAGAAGAACTTGTAATAGGCGTCTTCTTACCTGCTTTTAGTTGCGCAAATCATTTCAAGAGGACAGGAGGTATTTCAGGATATGGCAGCAGGTGAGAAGAAGTGGATCTCCTCGCTGGCTCACCAATATGTTAGAGGGGAATCTATTGAAAAAACACCAAGAACAGCAAGTTGACAATACAATATGGGTTTATTACAATACTGTAGTGAGGATCAGTCACTACAAGAGAGACTAGGTCATCTCAAAGGAGATGCAACTTGATGTCTCTCCCTTTTAGCTAAGAATCAGCTATATGTATTCTTCCAAACCGCAGAGGAAAAGGTCACAAGTTGACCATTGAAGTAACCAGTGTTCACACAGGACATACAAGATGGCATCAGTAGATGTAGCAATTTATCTGAAACAGAAGCACATATAGGTGGGCCTAGCCTCACATGATGAGTGTCGAAACTGCCCTGTGGGTTTCGGCTCTCGGAATCTAAGCGGAGCAAAGATATCTTTATTTAACTGCACAGTGCGTGGTCATGTCCTGCTCAACGCCTATTGGCCAAGCTCTGACCCTTTTCATGTGGGTTCTTCCTTCAAGCCATCTAGCCGGTTAGGTGTGAAGCTGTGGTTTCTGCAGAAGCGAGTGACCAGCTAGCTGACCTGTAGGTGTGAGTTCGGCATAAGCGTACACATGTCCGTCAGTATGCACCTGGTATTTCTTCCGATGTACGTGTTCAAGATCAAAGGTGTAAAAAACACAGCATTTCTGAGGAAGCAGGCTCTTATGTGATTGGTGCATTTTGGCCCGTCTCTCTAGCAGATGGAACTAGTGGTAACCTATTTTTGAAGTTTCTATGCTAAAGCACTGCTGGTTTCCTTAGTGTGAAGGAAGATATGATCTACGCTTCATGTAGAAGCTCAATTTGCTAACTACAAGCTATTTCCTGACCTGGCAGGCTACTTTCTGACATTTCAAAGAACTGTGTGACCTGAATAATTCAGCTAAACACATTGTCTTTTGTGGCATGGTATTTTTGAACTATTTCTCGTAGAGGCCTGGGGCTTATAACTACTTTTAACTTCAAACCTTTGCATGGAAGTTAAAGGCCTCAACTCTGTGTGTGTTTGGATATAATGTATCCTATTTTTCCCTACATCAGTAGCAGTGACAAGGCATTGAAAGACAGGTAGCTTGAATGTAGCACAAGTCACATCATACAGAGACCAGAAATCACTACCAGCAGAAGGGTGAACCTTTGCAGCAAGCTGAGAGCTGCATAGCTGCTAAGTGTACCCATGTGGTGGATGGTATGGGTGTCTGGCTTTCTATCTAAGAACACATTCATCAATCAATCAATCAGGGAATTGGAAGCGCACTACTCACCCGTGAGTTCTCAAGGGGCTGAATTACAGTTGGAATTTGCAGTATTATCTTTAACATTGAAAGCATGGTATGAAAACCCCCCAAAACGTAAAGGGTTGAAATCAGGCGCCTCCTGGCAGCTACTGAGCGAGATGAGAGTTGAACTAGGACAGAGAGCTTTGG
This sequence comes from Lissotriton helveticus, assembly GCF_964261635.1. Lineage (NCBI taxonomy): Eukaryota > Metazoa > Chordata > Amphibia > Caudata > Salamandridae > Lissotriton > Lissotriton helveticus. The sequence continues at coordinate 168,469,409 of NC_136067.1, read as the reverse complement.
AGGGCATTTCCACAAGGTAAAGGTGAGATGTGGGGCCCCAAGTCATGCATTTTAAGCATTCACTGCAATGAGAGGAGTGTTGAAGACTGTCGCTTAGTGCTTTCCTTTAAGGTCGAATGAACCTTAGAAGGTATTGCAGACGTTGGTGCTGCAGGGTATCATTATTTATCTGATGTAATAAAAAGCACCTGGATTCCAACAAACTGAGAATCGGGCCCATGTCAGTATTTTTCAGCCAAATGCATTCATTTAATAACCTGATTCACTTCGATAGCTGTAGTCCTAGTTTAATTCAGTTGAACACATTAAACTAGTTTATAATGGCTTGTACAATGAAGAACTGGATTGGAAAATGGGCCTTCGATGGAACTGAATCATCTTTTAATCTTAGGCTCAAAGGAAAACCAAAATCTCTGAGAAACCCAGGAATCATGATGCTATGCTTGGCGCGGCCCATACATATGGGCAGAGGGACCACACCTCCTCAACTTTTTCCAGAACAACAAGAGTGACCGGTTGAGCAAAGGTCAGCCTAATATACACTATTCTTGTTCAGGTCAGGCAGACAGGAGCTAGAAATGTGCCAAATGTGCAGGCTCCTGGCATCCTGAGCTGAACTTTGCCAGGCCGAGGATGTCACAGCCCTGTGAACATGACCTCTGCAGACTGGCAAAAGTGATGTGGTGCCCTCCCCTTTGTGACGAGGGGGAGCGTCACTGATTGCCTCGAACTTTGGTGCTTAAATTGTAAGCCCTGAAATCCCAGGGCCTACTGCAAATCAGTAACACCTCGCCACAGAGCGGGGTGGGGTCAGCAGTCTCATTGACCCATCCCACTCTGTGACAAGTGAGGGACCACTGCCATCTCTCAATGGCTGACCTAAGTTCAGCAGCAGCAGTAAAAACCATCCTGGGACCTTAACTGTAGTGCAGGTAAAAAGTTGTATGTTTTTGGAATGTTTGGTGCGTGTGTGCCTGTGTTTATGAAAATATGATTGTGAATTAATGGGTGTCTCTGTGTGTGCATGTGTGAATGCATGGATGTGTGTTTGTATATGTGTGCGTGGGTGGCCCACGCCCCCTGAACCTCCCTGATTCCCTCCCTGCTAAAATTACCAGACACTCCTGTGCTAGGCCCCTCCCCAAACCAAGAACAGAACGATTCACCATATAAAAAAAAGCATTCCTAGCTATCTATGCCAGTCTGAAGAACCGGGTTTTCTTAGAACCCAGCGGTGCCAGGGACACACCCGAAGTCTTCGGATTCTCCTGTTTTGGAATACAGAGACACGGAATACTTCTGGATGGCGTCAGAGATCAAATTTATTAGCTGCAGCTAGTAACAGTAAACCAAGCAATACAACACGGTGTACAACTCAGGAAACTGCTCACTTTTCACAGAGCAAGACATCGCTTTTTATACACCATATTCTCATTATAAATGTACACCCACTGCGCAGAATTCTGACCAATAGGACACATTTTCTAACTGAGTATCACATTAACAAAAACCCAATTTACAGTAACCCAACCCAAAAGTTAATTATTAGGACTGTCCCAAATTCAATTTCCACAAGCCGGACAAACCCATAATTGAAAGCACTACCCATGTAATGAAAAGTCGTAAGGAAAGAAACAATTCAGATGTTGAGTAGGATAAGATATGTGCAAGAAACTAAAAGTTAACGATATCCTGAACATTGATTGGCAATTTTAGACAAGAATCAAACCAAGGGAAATTGGCCTCACGAAGGGTCAGTTTCAGGTGAAGAGGTCAGCGTCTTTGCAATTCACTCACAAGTCAGAAAAGGGCCTGTTAATGCATACATGAACAATGAGGCCCATGCAACTTTGTTCGTTCGGTTACCTCCACGGCCTACGTGAGGGCAACACAAAAATGGCGTCATGAACAACTCAAACAAAATGGAGTCTGGTTCAAAATCACGGAACCTCAGACCCTCCTTTTGCCATTACGTAGGCAATGACCTAAACTCACGTCAATCTGAATCTAGGTCTATATCTATTCTCATCAGGTCATCAAGGTGTTACTGTAACATCATCTTATTATCCTTCGCTTCTCTCGGGACGGGTCTTCTCACACAGATCGTAGCACAAAGACTACAAATGGCGGGACCACACTGGATGCATAAGCAACACGAGAAAAGGATTGCTAAAGCCATGCCAAGAAACATCAGAATCTTCCATCCCCATTTGGACAGCAGTTCCCAAAACCATTCTATCAATGACCAGTTCCCTTCGTCTACATGTATAGACTCAGCGGACTTATGTAACCTCAAGATGGCTTGGTACACTGTCGGGGCGTTATCTGGTATGAAAACACAGCAACTAGACCCGATCAATTTACATATCCCACCTCTATCTGCAAGTATAATATCTAAAACAAAGCGGTTCTGTAATGTCATAAGGCGATCCGCTTGAAGCTCAGCTGTAATATTGCTAAGGGCACCTGCAGTCTCATTTATAGTGGCCTCGACCACTCTTGTAAGCTGACGAATATTTCTACTATTAGCCATAGGACCCCAAAAGGGCAGAGAACCCTTAAAGAAGTCCCCAACTTCTTGTGCGACAGTATCTTTCGCATCGATAACACCTCTACCATATCTTGTCTTATGGTAATTGAAAGCAGCTGTGTATGTAGGGGGAAGCAAAAATGCCACATAACATGTGCCTGAAAAATCAGGAGGCAACCATGTATATGCTCTGTCGTGACAAACAAAATACGTGTCTTTAGCTGGCACGAACGGTGGAGATTTCTGGGATGTATAGACATAGGTGTGAGCACACACACTCTTACCAAGCTGAGCTCTCGGATTCTGACCATTACCTTGAAGAAAAAAATTACCTCGGTGGGGTACAATCCAAATAGGAGGAGATCTTTTCTGTCTCTCCTTTTCTGTCAGACTAATACTATATCTCGTCTTGTTCCAACCAACATATGCTCGTACCTCATCTTTAGGGATAGCATTATACGCATCAATATCTCTGATCATATCTACTATTCCCTGTATTAAGGCATTATTACTCGCATTATCTTTGACGGAACGTACAGGAGATGCTTCATTCGCATAGATAAACATTGCTTGGAGTGCCCATACTGACCCATTAGGCGAAAAAGGCAAAACCAAATATGGCATTCCCTTATCTGTCGTATGTGGCATAAGACCACAAACCCAACAATTTGTGGTATTTAGGACTAGCTGATGCTGATGCAACATCTGTATAAACGAATTGTTCACAAATTCTGATCTTCGTGTCTGTTCATGTTCAGGCAACGTATGAAACTCATGTGGAGAAACAGTAGAAAAAGAAAGAGTAGGTTGGGACGTAGATGTAAGCATATGTTGTATGGAATAAACAATCCAACCCACACATCCCAATATAATATTCAAAAGCATTAGAAAACACAGTATTAAAAAACATTTGCTACGGACCAATATACATATCTTCACTTTGGAATCAGTTCTCTCAACACCCTTATCAGACTCAAGAGACTCCATTCTCTAACGTGCTGCTCACGGCTATTACCTTCTTCACTTAAGTGTGCGGCAAGATCGTACTAACGACCATGAACCACAGACCTTATGTCAATACGCGGCTCACCCCTTAAGGCTGTACCGCGACCCTGCAGCTGAGTCCGGATGGTGACTCGAAAAAGAAAAAAAGTTAAAAAAGTCTCTTGATCTGACAAGGGGTAATTCACTATATAAAAAAATTCAGATTTTATTTGTCCATGAGAACAGTCTTTCTTGGTCTCAAATTGTAGCGTTCTTTACCAAGCACAGTTGGGTCATTAAAAAGGAGCTCCAGATTCGTCGTGTCGAGCTTCAGATGTGGAGGCACAGCAGCTTGCAGAACATCATCATCCTCGCGTTCTGACCGAGTCCATGTCAAATGAGCATCACTAAAAGGCACAAATCTAGGAACTCTTTCACATTCAATGTCGGATATACCATCCCTCACCCACTTATCATACGGTAAGGGCAAAGGGACCTTCTTGCAATGGGTTGCATGTACCCAGTTTTTTTTACCAGCTACTCTAACAGCAGTTCTAGTTACTAACCGAACCAAATAGGGACCAGTCCATCGCGGCTCCAAATTCTTAGTTCGCTGGAAGTTTTTCGTTAGCACGTATTGTCCAGGTTGAATCGTATGGCCTGGATCTGCAGTAGCTGTCGGTAAACTGTCATAGACCTGTTGGTGGAGAACACGTAATTTAGCAGTCAAGTCATGTAAGTAATCCACCAACATAGGGTACTCAATATTGCTGTATTCCTTGGGACGAGGCACACCCCAAACATTCGCTGGACGACCAAAAACTATTTCGTATGGGCTAAGTCCCACACGAGAATGCACTGTCGTCCTTGTTGACAAAAGAGACAACGGCAAAGCATCCGGCCATGTAAGACCAGTGCTCGCTTGTACCTTAGCTATTTTCAGCTTCAAGGTACCATTATAGCACTCGACAAGTCCAGCAGACTGGGGGTGATTCGCAGTATGAAATTTCTGATTAATACCCAAACCAACACACACTTTATTCATGATCTGGCCCACAAATTCACTCCCATTGTCGCTCTATACAATTCTCGGCAAACCATACCTAGAGAAATACTCTTTAAGCAAAACCTTGGCTGTAGACAAGGCAGTATTATCCTTTAGGGGGTAGGCCTCTATCCATCTGGAAAAGGCACACACAACCACAAGGACATACTTCAAATTGTTGCAGCTCTCCATGTGAATGTAATCTAGCTGTATCACTTCAAACGGATAAGTTGGGGGAGCAAAATGACCAGCTGGAGTTGGGGTTCCCTTGCCAGGATTATGCATCAAGCAAATCATACAATGCTTCACCAAATTCTCAGCACATTTAGGAATTCCAGCATTCTGCCATACCGGAGCCAACAACTTGCATATTCCTTTCGAGCTAATGTGAGCCCCATACCATGATCCATAGTAACCACTGGGAGCACATACGCGTCAGGCAACAACCATCGCTGGTGCTCCGACAACTCAACCCAACAACCTGTCGAATACAACATACCTGTACTTTCTCTCCACGTACTCACTTCTTTTTCCGTAGCTTCAGCCTGAATCAACTTCACACTTTCTATTGTGTCTTCACACATTCCACCAGCCATAACCCATCTTGCAGGGCCTGCAACATACATACGGCTCATCATGTCTTTCGCCGTTTCCTTCGCAACTTCATCCGCAAACGCATTTCCTCGACCTATATCATCCACAACTTTCTTATGCGCACTACACTTCACAATTGCAATCTGCTTTGGGAGAGTAAGTGATTCCAGAAGTTCATTCACTAACTGCCCATGCTGTATTTTTGCACCACGAGAAGTAAGGAATCCTCTTTCTCTCCACAAACGTCCAAAACTATGGGCAACACCAAATGCATACTGGCTATCAGTGTAGACATTCACTCGCTTTCCCTCTGACAACACACACGCTCTAGTCAATGCAATCAACTCTGCTGCTTGCGCAGAATTCTGTTGTACGCGTGCTGTTTCAACAACTGTGTGTAAAGTTGTGACAGCATATGCCGCAGTCGTCTCACCATTCGGAAGCTTGAAACACGAACCATCTACCCATAAGGTACCATCAACATTCGTAAGAGGAGTATCTTTTAAATCAACTCTAGCCTTCGTTTCCTCCTCTTTCCGGAGAACACAATCATGCTGTTCCTGAACATCTGTCTCTACAGAAATCGGCAACAACGTAGCTGGATTCAACACATTACATCTTTTGATGTGAACATGGCTAGCCAAAAGTGTCAACTCATATCCTGACAGACGTGCACTAGTAAGGTGCTGAGTCTTGGTCCTGTTCAATAAGGTATCCACTGCATGTGGGACCATCACAATCAACGTATTATCCAATACCAAACCAGCAGACTGTCGGATAGAAACAGCCGCTGCCGCTGTAGCTCTCAAACAACTCGGCAACGCTTTAGCTACCGGATCTAACGTCGCTGAAAAATACGCACATGGGCGTTGCTTGTCTCCAAACTGTTGAGTCAACACTGACAATGCACAACCTTCTCTCTCGTGAACATACAACGTGAAAGGTTTACTGTAGTCAGGAGTACCCAACACCGGAGCCGAACACAATGCATCACGTAATTCATAAAAACTTTTCTGACATTCATCAGACCAAGGGAGAGGATACGGAGTATCTTTAAGAGTCAGTGCCAACAGAGGTTTTGCTAGCAGGGAAAAATTAGGGATCCATTGCCTACAATACGAGGTGATACCCAAGAAAGCACGTACTTCTCTCTGTGTGGATGGCACACTCATTTGCGCAATCGCTTGAATTCGTTCTGGGGTCAACCTTCTTCCCTCCTTCGACAAGAGATGACCAAAGTAGGTTACTTCTGGTCGGCAATACTGTAACTTTGAAGGTGACACTTTATGATGAAGGTCAGACAAATGTCATAACAAAGAAAGAGTAGCCTCTTTACAAATCTCTTCGTCATCAGCAGTAATCAACAGATCATCAACGTACTGAATAAGAGTAGCACCAGTAGGCAACACAAAATCATCAAGCTGAGTTTTCAACGCCTGACTATAGATGGAGGGACTTTCACAATAACCTTGAGGAGCTCTCTTAAACCGGAAGCTTCGGCCTCCTAAAGAGAAGCCAAAAATATCTCTACTTTCCTCGGCAATTGGAATACTGAAGAAAGCATTCTTCAGGTCGATAACTGAAAACCAGGCTGCCGAAGCAGGAATCAGAGTCAACAAAGCAGTGATATCAGGGACAACAGGAAACTGTGGCACCACAATCTTATTCACTTCTCGAAGATCGATCACAAACCGATACACAGGTGGCTCAGAAGCATCAGTACGCTTAAGGACAGGCAGAACAGGACTGTTACACACGTTACCTCTCGTTTCTTCAATTATACCCTTCTCAACCAAATTATAAATAATCGCCAAAAGAGCTCTCTCGCCATCGCTCGATATGTTATATTGGGGAATACGAGGTAGCCTAGCATTCGACTTAAGGGTAACAACATAGGGTGGAATCTGCAAAAGACCAACATCATTGGAACCTGTAGCCCAAAGTGTATCAGGAAGCGAACGCAATTCCAGTGGAAGACAATCTTTAGACAAATACATCGGAGAAATCACTTTCTTACCCAAGGTAAGATGTACTCCCGAAGGAGAACAATGTAATGTTGCATACAATCTTTTCAGCAAGTCCAAACCCAACAGATTCTCATTACAACCAGTCGTCAGAATAAGAGGAGCTTCCAATTCACAAGGACCAATAGAAAGAGGCAAAGGACTAGAAACCGGGTTACAAACTGGGGCGCCTGAAAATCCTACTGAAACATTGGTCAAGCCAGACAAAGGTGCGCCAGGAAGTTTAGAGTGCATAATAGAACTCTTCGTCGCACCAGTATCCAAAAGAAAAGGCTCTACCATACCTGATGTAATTACTTCAACATGAGGTCCACTCTGGTCTACTGGAACTGACACTACTCCTTCTCTTTGCCCATGGCTGTCCTAACTATCATTATAACCAGCACACTCACTCTCGACATAATAATCATCAACATAGTACTGTGCAGACTGACCACTCAGAACATTCTGTCTGTCAAAATAATTTGCTCATTCTGGGGTAACACACCACGTCCCCTACCCCCTAGGAGCTTGCTGGAAACCACCACGACCTCTCTGACCAGATACGCCATTCGCACGCTGTAACAAAGCCGGGCAACTATTCTTGAAATGACCTTCCTCTCTGCAATAAGCACAATGATTAGGACCAGGAAAGATTCGCGGAGCATAAGGCTCAGGCTTCTGTAACAATCTCTGAAACTGTGGAGGTTGCTGAAACTGAGGTTGATTCTGACGAGGCGGATAAGCTTGCTGCAAAAGAACCTTCGTCTTTAAATCTTTAGTTTTCTTCTCTGCTTTATCCTTCTCATCTTTATCCCTATTCTCGTAATATTGTGCAGTAGCCAATATCTGGGCCGACGAAGAAACAGCCCATGAACTCTCAGAGTCCTTTAACTTATTAGAAAGTTCGGGAAGCAAATTAAAGACAAATTTGTCCACGAACAACATTTGACCACCTTCAGTGCTCATATCCTGACCACTATGATCAATAAACGTTTCTTCAAACCTCGTGAAGAAATCAGACACACTCTCGTCTTTCTTTTGTTTGCATGCTGCTAACTTGTCCCAATTCACTCGTAAAGGAGGCATCATAGTTTTCATCAAATTAATAATCCTACCAGGTAATTCTGCAACTAAGGGCTCAGGTTTGGCACCTCCTACTTGCCGACCATCTGCAGCAACAATATTAGCCCACGTATCTCCTAATTCTGCCGCATGATTCTCATGACGAATCTTCGCCCACAAAGGTTGAGGAACTACATTACCCATCAACATATCTATGTCAGCTAAATTCATAATACACGCTTCAACTGTCTGAGACAACTCCTTGTAATAACCGGCAGGATTCTTACGGGGGTCAGGTAAGGTCTGCTTAAGAGGCAAGACATCTGCTCTTTTCCTAGGGACATGTACCCACACTCGCTGAAAATGTGCCGGTACACCCTGAATACCCTGATTAACATTAGCAACAACTTCCTCTCTCCATACAGGGGGAACCTCTCTCATAGGATACTGCTTCACTTTCCTCCTAACAGAGGAATCAGGTTCGTACAATGTCTGAAGCGGTAATCTAGACCTAAAAACAAGTATCGTCTCCACTGCATCTGTAACATCAGATTCCACAATCGTCCCTTTAGCAAATTCTGACTGAACATCAAGCACTTCCTGCGGAATCGGACCCAACTCATTATCTTCCCATTCCTGACGCAAAAAGGTACACATTACATTGAAAACATACCTTTGCTTAAGCGGCTCCCATTGAAAGAAAACATCCATAACCGCTGGCAAATTATACCTGGAAGCATTTAAAATCCATCTACGAGCCAACAAATCCAGCACTGTCCGTTCCTCGGAACTAGGAAGCTGACTACGACTCTGCTTTCGTTCCGAAACAGGGGTCATATTCAGTGACCCAAACAATGGAGACAACAGATTAACAACAGTCTCAGTCATTCGTTTTCGAGCAGAAGGAGAAGAAGCAGACATAAGAACAGGAGAATAAGTATTTTGAGGCAAAAGAGGTTTAGGGACAAGAGCAGTAGGAGTCGAGGATACAGAAGTAGAAGGCAAAGGAGTTTGAGGCAAAGCTGGCGACCCTAGCGTGGGTTGCGCAGTAGGAGGCAAAACCATCTGTGGAGCACCGGGTGGCTGAACAACAGCAGGAGGTTGAACAACAAAGGGTGGAACAACCGGGGGTAATGGAGGTGCAGTAGCACCCTGCACATAAGGGGGTGGCAATCTCAGTAAATGAGAGATCAAAGGATCTTTTTCAAAACCTTGAATTACTTTTGGAGGAGAAGGCGGCAAGGCCGGATAACATTTATCAATGGCCATACAACGTTGTCTATCTGAGACTTCACTCGCACGCTCTTCTCCATCTTCCCTAAACTGCCTAGCAGCTTGTAGTACTGACATATTCTTATCTTTCCTATCTCTTTTTGCTTGCTTAATTTCTCGCTGTTTGGCTTCCTTTCGCCAGAGGCGGAAAGAGTCAAACATTGCCGGCCGGGCTTTCTTCTTAAAGAGCGCAACTTCCAAATTATCTAAAATATTTCATTCAAAACTACCATGTTGGGGCCATCGTAAAACACCATCTTTCCTTGTATAGCGGACCCACACTTCATTATAAGTGATAGGACCCACTCCGTGTTTTGAATAGAGCTCATAAGTCGGAGTTCCAACCGGAGGTATCGGACACAAATCCTCCAATCGGGAATCCCTGTTACAACCACAACTAAACCATTTCCTAATTCTGCTAAGACCAGGCATCTTATAGCTCACTAATCTAGCTTCAAACTTCAAGGGGTTATCAGCTATTGATACACTTGCAAATATACGAGCCCCCCGGCTTCGATTGTTGCAGCAACCGAATCAAACAAAACCAAGAACCAAAACAAAATCGTGGGAGCGACCCACTTATACTTAACCAAAATATCTGTCACGCCACCAGAAGGCCGTCTATCGTCTCGCTTTACAAAGGATAAATCAAGGGTCCAAGACAGGGCGACAGTCAGGGCAGCAGTCCTTCGTAGCCGTTGGAAAGCGGGAAGCCTCGCAGAAAAGACCTTCGGTCCACGTCGACATGCAGGGGTCGATGAAGTGGCAGCCTTCCTCCAGAATTTCCTCACGTGGCTCCTCACGATCCACAGGCTTGGAGCGGTACCGCTGAAGTCGCCCCACGTTGGGCGCCAACTGAAGAACCGGGTTTTCTTAGAACCCAGCGGTGCCAGGGACACACCCGAAGTCTTCGGATTCTCGTGTCTTGGAATACAGAGACACGGAATACTTCTGGATGGTGTCAGAGATCAAATTTATTAGCTGCAGCTAGTAACAGTAAACCAAGCAATACAACACGGTGTACAACTCAGGAAACTGCTCACTTTTCATAGAGCAAGACATCGCTTTTAATACACCATATTCTCATTATAAATGTACACGTACTGCGCAAAATTCTGACCAATAGGACACATTTTCTAACTGAGTATCACATTAACAAAAACCCAATTTACAGTAACCCAACCCAAAAGTTAATTATTAGGACTGTCCCAAATTCAATTTCCACAAGCCGGACAAACCCATAATTGAAAGCACTACCCATGTAATGAAAAGTCGAAAGGAAAGAAACAATTCAGATGTTGAGTAGGATAAGATATTTGCAAGAAACTAAAAGTTAACGATATCCTGAACATTGATTGGCAATTTTAGACAAGAATCAAACCAAGGGACATTGGCCTCGCGAAGGGTCAGTTTCAGGTAAAGAGGTCAGCTTCTTTGCAATTCACTCACATGTCAGAAAAGGGCCTGTTAATGCATACATGAACAATGAGGCCCATGCAACTTTGTTCGTTCGGTTACCTCGACGGCCTACGTGAGGGCAACACAAAAATGGCGTCACAAACAACTCAAACAAAATGGAGTCTGGTTCAAAATCTCGGAACCTCAGACCCTCCTTTTGCCATTACGTAGGCAATGACCTAAACTCACGTCAATCTGAATCTAGGTCTATATCTATTCTCATCAGGTCATCAAGGTGTTGCTGTAACATCATCTTATTATCCTTCGCTTCTCTCGGGACGGGTCTTCTCACACAGATCGTAGCACAAAGACTACAAATGGCGGGACCACACTGGATGCATAAGCAACACGAGAAAAGGATTGCTAAAGCCATGCCAAGAAACATCAGAATCTTCCATCCCCATTTGGACAGCAGTTCCCAAAACCATTCTATCAATGATCAGTTCCCTTCGTCTACATGTATAGACTCAGCGGACTTATGTAACCTCAAGATGGCTTGGTACACTGTCGGGGCGTTATCTGGTATGAAAACACAGCAACTAGACCCGATCAATTTACATATCCCACCTCTATCTGCAAGTATAATATCTAAAACAAAGCGGTTCTGTAATGTCATAAGGCGATCCGCTTGAACAAAATGGAGTCTGGTTAGAAATCACGGAACCTCAAGTCTCGTCTCCAAACATAGACTTGGAAAGTACAAGAGATGTTGGTACATTTTATTCAGATACAGAAAAGAGCTGTGTATTGGAATCCTTGATACTCTGGATCAGTAGCAATAACTGTTCTACAGATTTCAATGAAATTCCACTCCATTCAGGGGTTTACCAATGAATAAGACTATGACCAGTAGCTGATAAAAGCAGTAGTCCAGACCACAAAAAGGTTACTTGTTATTGTTTTCAATCTAGTAGATGTCAGGTGGGTGCTGGATGTGAAGGATCTCAATTGACTTATACAAACACACCTATTTTGGATAGAAACAATTTCAGATGACCATTTCTATAACTAGTATAAGGGAGCTTCTCTTGTTTGGTCTACTGACTGCCTGAATCTGAAAAGTGCATCTTCCTCTGTGTCTTGTGAGAGCTGTATAACCTTTCTTTCTACCCTGCCCTTTCCCAGAAAATTCTTGGTCATAGCAAGGGGAGTATAGAATTGAAAAATGTTTGTAAGAAATTGGCTTATTAGTAAACACAACCCCTACCAGGGGAATCACAAAGTCACTGATTAAAACTTTGCTTAACGCACTAGTAGCTTGGCACAAAAGCAGTCAAGCATAATGTACAGGCAATGTGTAATGTATTTATGCAGCACTCAAACAATCTATACTTATATAATAAAGAGAGAGCCCAAACCTTTGAGGCGGGTAATCTCAGGAACCACAGCACCAATCACATCACCCAATACAGCGTTGGAAAGGGCAGTTGCAGCAGAAGGACATAGGCTATGCAGACGCCCACCATATACATTTAAAAGGTAAAGGAACCGTGCCAGCAAAGTAGTCCCTTGTGGGCGTGTCTGCGTTGTGCTGTGGGCGTGACAAACGCTGGGGGCCTGTGGTACGTTCCGCCCTTCATGCCATGTCTCATATCGTGTGCTAATCCCACCCTGCTCCCTTTAAATACCCCTGCACCCCATAATCATAACCCACCCTTACTCCTTAAAATACCCCAACACCCTTAAACACTAATCCATCTTAACCCTATAAATATACCCTGTACCCCAAAACCCAAACCTAGCCCTGAACCCTATAAATACCCCTGTACTTCAAACCCCTAACTTACCTCTGAACCCTAAAAATACCCCTGTACCCCAAAACCCAAACCTAGCCCTGAACCCTAAAAATACCACTGTATCCCAAAACCACCCCTGAACCCTAAAATACCCCAGTACCCAAACCCAGCCCTGAAGCCTTAAAATACCCCTGTACCCCAAAACCCAAACCTACCCCTGAACCGTAAAAATACCCCTGTACCCCAAAACCCAAACCTAGCCCTGAACCCTAAAAATAACCCTGTACCCCAAAACCCAAACCTACCCATGAACCCTAAAATACCACTGTACCCCAAAACCTAAACCTACTCCTGAACCCTAAAAATACCCCTATACCCCAAAACCCATACCTATCCCTAAACCCTAACACTACCCCTGTACCCCATAACCCAAAACTATATCTGAACCCTTAAAATACCCAAACACCTCAAAACATATACCTCAGTACCCCAAAACATATACCCCTATACCCATACTTACCTTATCCAAACATTTAAAAAAAACATGCTTTTACCATTCATGCATTTACAACGAATTTCGTTGTAAATGTATGCGTGGTAAAAGCATATAAAATGTAATGCCATGCGTTATAATGGTATTGCGGAGTCATGGTACTTTCGTAATGAAAGTATGCGGAGTGATGGTACGCAGAAAGAAAGTTGCGGAATAATGGGTGTTTACCCTCCCCCAGTAAGTACATTGGTGGCACGGCGGCCCACATCTCCAGCAACATACTCATATTTTTTCACCACCCATTTGAAAAATGCACAGGTCTCTCTCATTGATGGCCAGCACCGACATACACTTTTAGACACACCTCCCGCCACAAGTTCTAGAATTGCGAACTTTAGAGCTGGGGAGCTACGTTCGAATCTCGGCATCAGCTCAACATCCTGTGATTCCAGGCAAATCGCTTTGTCTCCCCGTGCCTACCACAAATTAATGTGTTCTTCTGTAATGTAAATTGTGCTCATGCCATGTTGTCGAGTTTGCGCTATATAATATTGCAAGGAAAAATAAAGTAGGGAAACTCGAGTTCACACACTACTGAACGCGCACTCTGAAGTGCATCAGCAGTGCACTGTGAATCGGAGCGTTTCACAGGCCTGTCACAGATAAGAAATGCTATCAAAGCGAAATCCTACAAAACAATATACTACTGGCCGGCAGCAATTCATACCCGGACAACGTCGGGACGGGCTTCTAGTACTATAATAAAGTGAACATACAACACAAGAAAAAATCCCAAACTCATCAATGGAACTTGAATATTGAGGGGCATATGTACAAGGGAAGTGGCGGAGTGAGGCATTATCCTTCATGGCTTAACACCTCACTCCACCACTTCAGAAATGCAGGGCTGCACCATATTTACAAGAATATGGTGCAGTCCTTCATTTCCCCCTGCGCAGGTTGGTACACTTTACAGCCTAGCACCAACGCAGGCACCCTTGCACCATTGTGTGCAGGGGAAGATTGGTTATGTGCACGAAGGGCCCCCTTCTTGCACATAAACAATCTTTAAATGCCGCTTTGTAACTTCTATGTGTACTGCTTAATGCAGCACACACAGAAGTTGCAAAACGGCACTTTTTTAAATGATTGTTTATGTGCAGGAAGGGATACCTTCCTGTACATAAACAATCATTGGCCTTTTGCTGTTGGCATTTGAGCTGCACAACTCAGCAAACATGAAAACAGCAAAAACAAGGAGAAATGAAACATTTCTACTTGTTGCGCCAGGGTAAGACCAGGTTTTAACGAGTCCTAATTCTGGTGCCGCCTCCTATATACGCCTCCCTTGTAAATAGGAGGCAGCGTCAGAATCAATGGGTGTTGCGGTGGAACATCCAAGTAGCGCCGAAAAAGCAGAAACCATCATCGGCGTAGTCATAAGTTCAGGCTGATTAAATCACTGAACCCCCAAGTCAGGGTATCTGGAAATAAATTCCAATAACGTAATTATCTGATAAATTTAAATGGGCTTAAATTATCAAAGCAAGTTGTTTGTCTAACTCTTCAAAAGTAATGTGAACCATACTGGAATGTAATCTTTTATTATCTGCAAGTTTTTTTACTACAGGTTTCATTCACTCATGATATGATATTGCATAAAGTATATAAGGAAAAATATATATGCATATTGCATAAAAATATATGGAAAAATATTTTAGCTCATTTCGATGTATTTAATAGGGTGCTACTTAGTCATTGCTTTCTATTTCAGTTTGACCAAAATTATTGCTCCATATTTTGATCTTCCCCATCAAAAACCAGTCATCGTCCGTGATTGATTACAAGTTTCATAAATATGAGCCGCCATTTTGTTTATCCTTTTTATAGTGAGCCCTTGGCCTGCCAAATTAGCGTCAGTGGGGTCAGACCCAGAAGTTAACGGAATACTCTTCCGATTGTCTCAATACCGCCATGTTAAAAATAGGTTGGATTCCTTTTCTTTTTTAACCCAAAACAAGATAATGGGAGTATACTCAAAATGTTCTCTATTACATTCGCCAGCACAATGTGTGCCACATGACAGGCAAGAACTCAAGTGAACCCATGAGACCTGACCAAGTTTGAGGAGGGCAGCCTATGTGTCAAGAGAGCCAAAATGGGAGGCCGTTCGTTCTCCCTGTTAGCACCTTCTCTTTGGAACTCCCTTCCCCCTCCTCTGCGATCTGAAATGTGCTTTCTGACTTTCCGTAAAGGAATCAAGACATGGCTCTTCAATACCTAAACTATGGGTCTGACGCTCCCCTTACCCTGTATATCGTTCTGTTTGCCTTAGCGCCGGGAAACCTCCGGGTAGCTGCGCGCTTAATAAATGTAATTATAATAATTATAATAATAATGCAATGCAGGCCGAGTGTGTTGGTTCTGGTGAAGCAACCGATCAAGAGCTGCAAGGTACTGAGATGCAAGTTCCTGTGTTGTCTGTGCGGTGCTACATCAGATGTAAAAAGTTCAATCGGGTCGGGGACAATCGATATTTGCCCGGCGGTATTGCCTCTGTGACCCTCTAGTTATTTAAAAATCAATGAAGAGGCAGGCGCTGGAGACTGGAAAGCAGGAAACAAGGTTTTTTTATTCTCTCCGGAGGAGAACACAACGAAACGGACAGAAGGTATCGTTCTGAGGTGCTCTAACTGCATCCCGGAGGCCTGGCCTCTTATACACAAGTTTATCTCTTTATTACATGTAACACATTCTCGTTGATACTTTGATGTACGGAAAGACATCCTCAGAATTCCCCTTTGGGCCCGTTCCCACACACATTTACAGTTGAAGTCCCCACCCTAGTCACAACAGGTGATGAGCATCGCGCAGCTGGATAATCCGCCGATTCACGGAATGTGGGGAGTTTGATCGGATCTCATGGGGTGGGGGCTTTGATCAACCCGGGGATTCTTTGATGGGGGAAGCTTTCTATTGTACGGGGAGGGGCAAGGATGGTATCGGCAGAGCTGGGTGTCGGCTTGGGAACGGGGAGGACAAAACGGGCACACGAGGAAAAAGGGGTTTGCATCTAAGGGCCGGAGATCATGAAAGGAAAGCAGGGAGGCGTCGTGCTGGGAACAGGATGAGGGCCTGGGGCAGAGCAGCGCCGAAGAGGGGTTTATGACTCAAGGCAGGTGCAAGCAGGGGGTGGTCAGCGTGCGGGCTTAGCGAAGGCAAAAGGGCTATGTCAGGGGCCAGCGGCATGCAAAAGGGTTTGTTCTGATCGGGGCATCTTAAAATGGCGGGCGCGCACGGCAAAAAGTGTGGCATCAGGGAAGAGGCAAGATGGCGCAGATAATGTTCACCAAAACGCACTAATTTTCCACAGTCCTCCCTTTAACATATTCAAGACATCTTGCTGGTTCATTTTCTATTCGGTTCTACTGTGGTGAGCATGAGAAAGAAAACGGTAGGAACCCTAGATGGAAAAGAGTTGTAAACAATACATTTTGAGGTTTCTAGTTTTTTTTTTTAGGAGGTGCACCTATTTGATAAACTTTGATAAATTTGTTCAGCAGGAAAGTCATAGGAATGAAATACAAAAACGGCGAGCCGCAAGTACATATCATAACGTGAACTGGCAGGTTAATACATGTTTCAGATTCGGATTGGAGCAGGATCAATACAATGGCGGCTGGGAGAGAAATGAGGCGTAGCAAAACGGTGGTTGAGGATGTCGAATGTTCGAAGTTTTATGAGTTCTCATTGTTCTTTGTGGTCTTTCGTTGGCGCTGTTGAGCACCGGCGGTGGAGCTACAAGTCCAGCTCTGTTCTAAGTTCTGCGTTGCAGGGCACGACCCTTTCCTCGCGTTTCTGGTCGGAAAGGTCCTTTTCGCCCTGTGTCCTTTGAGGTGATTGTCAGAAAGTTCCGATGGAGGAAGAGCGTTCAAAACAGTCCATAGGGTAGGTCAGAGGAAAAAGGGGGATGGAGCAAGGCCAAATTGGGAACAAACTAGGGGAACGAGAGACTTCAAATGGGCGGGCGTGCGACGGAATTCAGAGAGCGGGGACTTGTCGAAAGGCACTGGACGTCGAGCAGGGGCATCAGGTCGACCCTTTCTTTTCATGCTGTCGAAAACAGTGCCTCGTCCTGCAGCTCCTTTCAGTCGTGGTCTCGCCTTGGCTAATGTCGCAGGTGTCCCTTAGTCTGCAGTCGGGCCTCGTGCTCCCACATCCGGTCCTTCTCTCCTCCAACAGCAGTACCCTTAAACAAGTTTGAAAAGACAGTCTTTAGAAAATTTGCAGATGAAGATAATCAAAAAATCTATTTCTCTCCCAGCTCCAGGCAAAGAATGAAAATGTCCGTTATATTTAACGTTCACAACTGGCATATGAATGACCGGTGGCGGACCTGTTGGATTTACTATGACTTTCCTTCATAATCATTTATTACAGGCATGACAGTTCATCTGATGGTAACCCACCTTCGGGAGACAAATCTGGCAAAGATATGCCGTTCTCTAGAGTTTCACATTTACAAAAGGGTACAGTGAGTCGTCAACATGGTACTACACAGGTATTTTGCTGAGAGACGAACATGGCTAAACATTTCCTTTCTATCGGTGCATCCTGTTTTTCAACTACTGCGGGGTTCATTTTGATGATTTCTTTACCTTGGTCTAGTCTGTTAACCTTGTAAAACATCATTCTGGGTCCTACGTAACCTTTTACAGCCCGGTTACTTCTAGGAAGGACAGGGGTTTTATGGGAAACAACCAGGGACATAGACAGGGGAGGTAACGGGGGTGATCGTTTTTCTGGTTTGGGTATTGCGACGATTCGGGGAGGGGAGGGTCGCGTATTCTGAGGTCCTTGTTTTATACTATAGGAGCCGTTGACATGTAGTTCCCTTATTTCGGGCCAGATTAGGGAACCTCTGTCGCCTTACCTGTCCTTTCCCTTACGGCCCAACCTGGGTTCATTGACTTCTAGCGGAAAAGGAGAGGTAATGACGCGGCCTCAGGGTGATTGTATTAAAGACAAGCGTTTGTGCAAATACTGACGGTATTTGAAGCCAATTAGGTGGTGTGCTAGGGGTGGCAATCTGCCAATTTCGGGGCTAACCACTCGGAAGAGTGGTAGTGCAAAAATAGAGAGAGAGAGAGAGAGAGAGTGAGAGAGAGAGAGAGAGAGAGAGAGAGAGAGAGAGAGAGAGAGAGAGAGAGAGAGAGAGGGAGGGAGAGAGAGAGAGAGAGAGAGAGAGAGAGAGAGAGAGAGAGAGAGAGAGAGAGAGAGAGAGAGAGAGTGCAACGGCAGGCTAAATAGTACACGTGCAACAGAGAGGGCGGCAGTGCATTCAAGAAAGGCTATTTAGTGCATTACACAGTAAAGGGTATTCACGAGTCCGCGTTAGAATCTTGTAATCATGCAGTTTGAGCATTAGACAGGGTAGAGGGGACGTGCTTTGAGAAAAGGAAAGAAGAAAAAAAGGAGGTACCATTTTGTCGCACTTTCTCGCATTCTCGGTCCTTTGACCAGTTGGGTCAACGCCTCAGTCACACACACACACATTCCCTCACAGTTTCGCATCATACGTGACATGGGTTCGTTCGTCCGGTCTGGTTTAAGGGTGATCACTTTTTATCAGGTTGTGCTAATTTTTCGGGTTTGTTCGATACGTGAGTAGTTTGCAGGCGTGCTTAGACACCACCCTGCGGCGCTAGTCCGTTTCGTGTATTTAGACATGGCAAGGTCTCAGATCTTCGCCACACCTTGGCTGTGATCTCTGATGTAACCTGCAGAGGGAGGAAAAAAGGGGGGGGGGTGGGGGAGACAGCATTCGCGCGCATTCAAATACATGGATTCATAAGTCCTTTACTTACCTCTTACTCGTCTTTCCTCCTTGGGGCAGGGTCCCCGGGGATATAGTTTTCGGAGTCGAGGGGGGGGGGTAGTGTGTTCATGTAGGGCGTGTGCGGGGAAACATAAAAAGGAAACCAGAGGTGCCTAGTGCGAGGTATCTAGTCAAAGGATATATCTCACTATCGGGATCCTTAAACCTCTTTCAACGCCGTGGCGTTCTAAAGTTCTTCGGTTCTTGGGTCCCTGCTACTTTGGAACGTTGTACTTTACAATATTTACATTATTTCATTTCACCCTCCTTTTACATTCCCTCATTTACACCATTCGTTTTACCCATCCTTGGAAGTCACGGTCTTCCTCTACGCGAGAGTTCATGAGTCAGTCGCGTACTTTTAAGACGGAGTGTCGTGTTGTCGATCCGATCCGTCCTCCAGGGCTGGGCAACCATCTTCCTTTAACCTTAAAGAGAGAGCAGAGTAGGGTGCACAGAAAAAGAACTTTCCTACCCATCCCATATTGTTTTAAAATAAAGCATGCAATACCCGTCCATAGTTTCAAAGACTTTATTTTGCAAATTCATTTCAGCATATGGATTAGGAGGGTGTGGTCGTATTTGGTCGGTCGTGGCAATGGCTAAAGTGCGTACAGTGGGGGGTGTCGTTTGCAACAATAAAAACATCGGAAAGTTTTACTCATTCATTTGTAAGAGACTAAAACGTCTATTAATTGGCTGGGGGTTCGGGGGCATATATTTTCATAATTTAGAAGCATAATCATAACAGTTGTAATCAGATTTCCTGTATGCATACCGTACGTGTGCGTCGTAAATAAGGTTTACATCAGTTATAAAAATATAATACATTGTACATTCGTAATCAACATTTGTAACGGGGATCTTTTCACACTATTCGTCGAGTGAGTTCTCGTCGTCTTTTCTAGCCAAGTGTACAAAGGATCATATAAAATCTCAGAACATCAAGTTTATATTAGTGCGAAGGAACACCACGAGGTGTTCGTAAGTTCCGATTGATACCAGCGCCATTTTGGGCGGGGCCGGCACAGTCCGGAAGCAGCATCAGGGGGAAATGTTTCCATTACTGGCAGTTTGGACCAGAGTCCTTTTCGGCAGTTCTAGAATTCACGCTAACAGAAGGTGTGGCAATGTCATGTTTGTTTCGTTGGCGATCAAGGCAGCCGTCCCTTACCGGAAACCTGCAAAGGCCGAAGGTTCCGCCGGGGACCTTTGTATGATCTTCAAGGCTGCGGAGATGCTGTCGGAGATGGGGGCTCGTGCTCCATGGGACAAATGTTCGAGTTGTATGGCTGGCCAAAGTTACTCTAGTGGCCGGGGCCCGCCTTCCAGCGGATCCAGACGCCATTTTGAGGCCCTACAGGGGCCACTCTCGTCGAGTTTGCAAGAATGGAAGAGACCCTTCGGAGTGAAAGGAAGAGGTCCCTGTTTTGTGAGAGCGGGACGTTCAGCTGGGGTGCAGCTGTGATGCCCCCACCTGGGGGGCGAGGGAGACTCGTTCACATCGTCTCCTTCTCCCGGTGCACTCCATGCCGCTCCTTTTCATCGCCCCGCATGAAGGCCTCTCCACATCCGGTGTTCCCCAAGCGCCACCATTGTACGTTCGGTGCTGCGCAAATACTGGGGTGCCACCATTGCACGTTCGGTGCTGCGCAAGTACTGGGGTACCACCATGGTGTGTTCGGTGCTGTGGAAGTATGGGCACCATCGCCTGACTGGGGGTGTTCGGCGTCGGGCTGGGGGCTGGGAAACCTCCTACCGGTGGAGGTGGGAGAGGCTCGTCCGCGTCGCCTCTCCCTCCCAGCCCAACTTGGACAAATTGTTGCGGAGGTACGTGCAGGACATCCCGCCGTCCAGGACTGCTGCGGCTGTGACGGAAGAGAAAAGGAAGAGGTGCCTCGTTCTCCTTTTGACATGTGGCGGGACTACCTTAGTCTTTCCAGGCCCGTTGCGGCCGGCCAAGGAGACATGTGGCGGGACTACCTGCAAATGCCCAGGCTGCGGGCTCCTGCCTCTCCTCCGGCTCCCCCATACGTTAAGATTTCCTGACCAAGAGTTGGCGGCGGGGCTCGCCTTATATGGGTTGCCGTTGGTTGGGCGTAGCCGTAACCCTGCCCTACTTTGGAAGGTTCCAGAATGGGGGGGGGGCGAATGTTCTGTTTGACTTTCATTTTCTACAGTTTATCGTTATTATTCCTTGTTTGTTGTGTTAAATTAAAAGTTCAAGTTTATTAATGGTCTACGGGTTTTGTTTTATCATTTCTTTCTTTCCAGGTTGCTTTTATGCTAAGTTTCTGCTAACAGGGGTCGAGTAACACGGAAACACGTGTAGAGGGATGACGCAGATTTGTACATTACATACACACAAACTCAGACGGGGGACAGTACAAGTACGACATACAAAGACCCAAGACAAATATAAAAACAGTTATTGGTCATAATTATCTCTTCCCGTCTGTGAATTTTAAACGAGGCTGGGTTCCCGTCTTGACATTGCCCGACCTAGGAGAACTTGAGCATGCCGCTGAGATTTTCCTGGCGAAATCTGTGCCATCGGGCATAATCAAACGTGGTGGTTCTGTCTGGTCTGTCTATGTAAGTCGGGTTCTTCTCTGTCTCGCGCCTTTTCTCGTACTGTCGGTCTGTCGTTCTTGTCGGCCCTTTGCCTTTACTCACGCTCAGTAGAGTCGGGCATTGGGCTTTCCAGTGTCCGACATACCTACAAAAAGCGCATTGGTCTGACCCTAAGTCTGGTCGTCCTTTGCGTAGTGTCGGGGGATAAGTTGTGGGTAGCGGTGTCCTGGGGTTGTCCTGTCGGTATATTTCCCTACTTGGTTTATCCTCGTCTTTTCTCTGTCGTTTCGTAGCCTCTCTGCGCCACATACCGAGACTGTCGAGCATAATTGGCGTCGTCTTATTATTTCGAAGGGCTATTTCTAACGTTTCTATTTTATCAAGGTCAAAGGATCCTGCCAGTGGCCACTGTTTGTCTTGGCTATCTTCGGTATACCTGTGCCATAATTTATTATAAGCTATGGTGACTAACCCATAGTTTATGAACATGTCCTTATTAGGGGTGCCTTCTAGTGGAGCTATATGGTCCACCTCTAACACCCGGTCCGGGCTAAACAGGCTATTTATCAATGGGGAGAAGACAGACATGACGGCTCGTAACGAGGGACTAAAAAGTCAGCACTGCCTATCTTATCACTAGGTGCAAAGACTAGACAGAATATTTCTATTCTACGTTGTTTGCAGGTAGTGAATACCTCATGGATCCAAAAAAATATAAAACCAAACTACCAATAAATAACAATGGGGAGAATGAGTAGGTCCGCAAAGATCTGCGTCACCTACCCTTTTCACTATCTGAAAAAAGGGTGGTCTCTTCCCTACTTGCAGACAGGGAATCTCCAGGAAACAATAGTTTGCGAACAACAGTTCAGTTTCAAGCAATTATTGAGTGGGGGAGAAAAAGAACAAGCACGGCTGCTACCCTACTTATCCTCCACTGCTTGCAAAGGGAGAGGGAGCCTGTTGTTTCTCCGTTTGCAGACAGTGAATCTCTAAATAAAAATAAACAAAGCAATACTAGTATTTTGAACAATCAAGCAATCAAAACAAATTTTTCGCAACTTGTCGTGGCAACACGACCTTACCCGGACCATGTGGACAGTTTCTTGTCTTCCGAATCCAGCGCCCGATCGTCCTCTTTTTCTCGTATTTCTCACGGCACTCCTGATGGTTCCCAGTCAGGACCGTAGATCACTCGAGAGAGGTCTGTTCGGAACTAGTGAAGTTCGGATGATCGGCTGCCAGACGAGGGTCTATTGGGCAAGAGCTCTCCCGATCGTTGCAGTCGTTCACTCTGTCGTCGGGACCTCTCCCACTGGATCCACGAGTCGCTGATGGGCCCCACGCTTGGGACGCCAATTGTAAAAAGTTCAATCGGGTCGGGGACAATCGATATTTGCCCGGCGGTATTGCCTCTGTGACCCTCTAGTTATTTAAAAATCAATGAAGAGGCAGGCGCTGGAGACTGGAAAGCAGGAAACAAGGTTTTTTTATTCTCTCCGGAGGAGAACACAACGAAACGGACAGAAGGTATCGTTCTGAGGTGCTCTAACTGCATCCCGGAGGCCTGGCCTCTTATACACAAGTTTATCTCTTTATTACATGTAACACATTCTCGTTGATACTTTGATGTACGGAAAGACATCCTCAGAATTCCCCTTTGGGCCCGTTCCCACACACATTTACAGTTGAAGTCCCCACCCTAGTCACAACAGGTGATGAGCATCGCGCAGCTGGATAATCCGCCGATTCACGGAATGTGGGGAGTTTGATCGGATCTCATGGGGTGGGGGCTTTGATCAACCCGGGGATTCTTTGATGGGGGAAGCTTTCTATTGTACGGGGAGGGGCAAGGATGGTATCGGCAGAGCTGGGTGTCGGCTTGGGAACGGGGAGGACAAAACGGGCACACGAGGAAAAAGGGGTTTGCATCTAAGGGCCGGAGATCATGAAAGGAAAGCAGGGAGGCGTCGTGCTGGGAACAGGATGAGGGCCTGGGGCAGAGCAGCGCCGAAGAGGGGTTTATGACTCAAGGCAGGTGCAAGCAGGGGGTGGTCAGCGTGCGGGCTTAGCGAAGGCAAAAGGGCTATGTCAGGGGCCAGCGGCATGCAAAAGGGTTTGTTCTGATCGGGGCATCTTAAAATGGCGGGCGCGCACGGCAAAAAGTGTGGCATCAGGGAAGAGGCAAGATGGCGCAGATAATGTTCACCAAAACGCACTAATTTTCCACAAGATCCATTGAAACCTTTATTTGTGCATGGAGGAGTACATTCTGACTCCAGCCAAATGTCCAGCATTTAGGGGGGCCATGACTCACTCTCAAAAAAGCCGGCAGAGGGGAGGAGGTTAGCCTGTCACGTCAGCTGGAAGCTTGTTGTGCCGCTGTAGCTCAAACAAGAGGCCAACATACTGACCCTTGGAATCCCTTCTAGGGAGTCTGGAATCAAGGCAAGCATGTCAAGTCTTTCTTCTTCAGACAGCAAGGCAGCCTCTCTTCTGAATCTTTCTGAAGCTTTTTGGAGGTAATCACCCATTTACTACGGAGGCTTTACTCCACATACCATTACTTCGCAAGCGTTACAACGCATGTGATGTTACAACGCGTAGCCTTTCCTACACAAGTTGTTACATCGCATGCGTTGTAATGGCTGAACAAACAAGGTACTGCAGTCACTCACCACTGGTTGCAGGGTTCTTTCAGCGGGATGCGACTTCAGGCAGAACTCAAAACTGGAAGCGACGTGACCCGGATGAGTTTATAGTTGCGTATTTGTTTCAGATGCTTTGCATATGCCTGTGTGTGGCTGCTTCGTTGCACTTAGTTATGCCAATTTGTATATTTTGTGACAGACAGTGTTGAAGTTGAGGCACTGGTTTAGAACTCCTCCCAGGAAGCGACGTGACCCGGATGAGCGCACCCAGGAAGGTGTGCGCTGACAACTGCCTCATTATGGAGGCTTTGGCAGGAAGCAGAGGGAGCAGCGTCCCAGGAGGTGACAGTGTGCAGCGGCTCAGGGATAGCGAGAGCAGCCCCCGTTGTCATGGAGTGACGGGCCATGGGAGCCAAGGAGTCCCGCATAGGGTTCTTCACCTACGAGGAGGACGTCAGGGGAGATAAGCCGGGGCGTTGTCCTAGGGGGGGTCGTGCAGGGGGTAGTTTTTTAGGTTTTACGGTAGGGTAGTTGTGTTTGTGTAGTGTAGGGTAGTGTGTTAGGGGTTAGGGTAGTGTTGGGGGGTCCTGCAGGGTAGTGTTTGGGTGTAGGGACAGGACTGGGGAGGGTTGTGCTGGGGGTAGTGTTTTAGGGTTTAGGGTAGTGGTGTGGTGTTGTGTAGTGTAGGGTAGTGTTTTAGGGTTTAGGGTAGTGTTGGGGTGTTGTGCAGGGTAGTGTTTGAGTGGGGGAAGGTGGAGGGTCGTCCAGGGGATAGTGATTTAGGGTTAAAGGTAGTGTAGTGGTGTTTGAGTAGTGTAGGGTAGTGTAGTGTTTGTGTGTTTGGGTAGTGTTTTAGAGTTTGTTATGTGTAGGGTAGTGTATTTGTATTTAGTGTAGTGCTGGGGTAAATGTCTGTTTTTATTACTGGGCAAGTTTTTAGTTTGCATACATTAACACTTGCAATGTAAAGGTATGCAAACTAAAAACGTGCGTAGTAATGGTGTTTGCTAAGTAAAAACTTTGTCGTAAAATGCTGCGAAGTAATGGTATGCGAAATACCGAGTCATATTCCTTTTTGGAACAACAGACCTACACGGTGTCTTCATATTTGCACTCTTAATTCAAGTACAATCAACTTACGGTTTTCTGAAGATAGCCATTGGACCTGTTGTTTGATGGACCAAGTAATTCTAATTATGTGGTACTCTGGAAAATCTTATCATGAATATTTGAAAGTTTTTTTCTTATATATGTCAAACACTAGTTAGGTGACGTAGTGTTTGTTTCTCCATTTGAATACACATTACTTTATGTATGTCTTTTTACGCCTACCCTGAATTCGTGTTGTGCTAGCTGAGCTCTTTGAACACTGTCACCTTGTGTTTGTTTACAGGTCCAGGAGTGTTCTGACAATAGGTTCTGCAGGTGTCACATTTATACCTGCCTTTGTGTGGGGGAATTCCCTGGGCTACCCTCCAAACTGTTTTGGAACTAGTCAATTTATTCCCATCCCCTTTGTTTGGCTCCAAATTGTCTAGGGTGGCAAAGGCAATTCGGGGCTATGTGTCAGGTTCCTTTATGTGATCTGCAGGCTTGCTCCTTTGAAGAGTAATGAGGAAGGGCACAGATCCTGCTCACAAATCTTGTCAGAAAGATCCACACCTTCTACACCAAGTCCCTTTTGTCCCTATGTCTGGAAGGAACACTAAAGACATCAAACGTTTGAAGTCATGGGACCCAGGGAACTAGCAGAAAGGCATATTTCGTTTAGATGGAAAAGTGCCAACTTTCTAAAAAGGGGCATTTTCAGAATTGTAACCTAAAATCCAACTTTACCATTAAAGAGGATTTTAAATTACAATCTGGGAATATATAGAGAAATGATTTTTCCACTCAAACTGAATTTATCACTTATTAAGTGTAATAAGGTAACCCAGTGTAAGTCTATGGGAGAGATAGCCAAAGAACAGTGAAAAATAATTCATTCCGAGGAGACAGAGGAGGGGGGCGACAAAGCCCTCCCCCATTGATAGGACTAGGTGCAAAATTAACTGGGTCATGCAGGTCTTTTGTATGGACGAAGGTTTTGGTTGGGTGGAACATCCTGATTTGAAATACGATTCTGCTGAATTTCTTTGGGGGGGGGATGGGGTTCACTTGTCTCGATACAGGATGGAGCTCTATTTGGGGCATTTGAAGAAAGTGCTACAGAAAACATTGCACGTTAGAATGTGTGAGAGTTGTTCACAAGGGGGGGGGGTCAGAAAAGTATGAGGGGGGCTCTTTTCTGAGCGGCGGTTGGCACTTAAATTGCCATGGTTCTAGATTAAGATTATTGTGTGGACATAGGTGAATCAGGACAGCGGGGGGGGGGGAATAAAGTTACACCTCGATGAAGCAGCAAATTAAACAAATTAAAAGTTAAGATTTAGGATGCTATGGGGCATATTTACAATAAAATGTTGGAGCGTGGAGCTGCACCAAATCTGGCAGAGCAGCACTCTGCTCTGACATTTTCACAATGCAGGGATGTGCCATATTCACAAGATTATATGGATCCTGTGTTTCCCCTAGCGCAAATAAAGCTGTCTAGGGCCAGTGCAGGCAGCCTGCTACCATGTTGCAAGGGTGCGAGCACTGCAGGGACAATTGTTTAAGTGCAAAAAGGGACACCTTCCTGCACATAAACAATCAATAATGTCGATTTGCTGATTGGTATCAGCAGGATTGATGATGTTTGGACTAAGGGGAGAATGAAGACGTTTGAGGAATTGAAAACCGAGTACGCTTTGAGCGATCGTGAATTTTTTCGCTATGCGCAGGTCCGCCACGCGGTGCTCTCGGTCTTCCCTTCGGGTGTGGAGATACCGGAGTCGTCCCCGCTTGAGGACAGGGTACTGGACGGACATGTTCCTGACAGTACGATTTCGCTTATTTATAAAAAATTAATCAACTCCAGGTCTGATCTCCTGGTTCGCCTTAGAGAGGTCTGGACTGGTGATGGGCTGGAGCTGGACGATGAGGACTGGCAGGCGGCGATCTCCTCCCCTAAGGAGGTGGCCATCCAGGCGCGCCTTAGATTTGTGCAACTTAAAATCCTGCATAAAGTGTATGTCACTGGTTCCCGTTTGGTACACATGGGCTTCTCTGTGGATGGTTTGTGTCGGCGTGGATGCGGTCTCCTGGGCACCTTTTTACATATCATCTGGGAGTGCCCTGAGATAGTGCGATTCTGGTCCCGTGTGCACGAGGTGATGAGTGAGGTTACGGGGGTGCGATCGATGCCGGAAGCTAGGAGATGCCTGCTGAACGTATGGGAACCGAATGATTACTCCGTGTCGCAGCTTCGGTGGGTGACCTTGGGCAATATGATTGCCAAAAGAGACATTGCGCAACTGTGGGGCGCTCAGGGCCCGCCCAGGATTCGGAAATGGAAACAAAACATGTACTGGTGCATGTTCAGAGAAAAAACTGTATATATTTCTCGAGGTACCCCCCGAAAATAGGGGAAGATATGGACTCAATGGAACACTTATCGTGGTGATATATGTGCCCCTCCTCTTCCTGACCCAGATGTTGCACCCACGTCCCCGTAACCCGAGGGTTCCTTCACATTCTATTGTATACTGGTTGCAATTTGTCTCTTCTGCCCCCCCCCCGGTGTGATTCTTTCTCGATGGAACAAATGCTCATGGTATTGCCCTTCCCGCTCCAACACCATGTACTGCAACGTTGTGTATACTGATGTCTCTTTTTCTTCTCTTCTTGCAAGTTGTTTGTGTTTGTGTTATAAAATCAATAAAAAGTTTTCAAAAAAAAAAAAATAATGTCGATTTGCACCTTCTATGTGTGCTGCTAAATGCATCACATATGGAAAAAACAAAAAACTAGGAGAAATTAGTAATTTCTCCTTGCATCACCATTCTAACGGCAGGTATTCCTTGGCATTCGTTTTTGGTGCTGCCTCAGCCTCGTAAATCTGGGTCGGTGTCAAAAAGCAATGGGAGTTGCAGTGGAATGCCCACAGCAAAACTCATTGCACGCCCTTTTGCCACAGAGTACTGCGGTGGAAAGGGGCATGTTTACAGGGTGGCATTAAGCCACGCACAATGGCTTACAGTCGTTTTGTAAATATGGAAAATGGTGCTGTGCCACCAGAGCAGCAAAAAAAGAAGTGATGCTACGGTGGTGTTTAGGACTTGTATATATGCCCCTTAGTTGGATGTTAATAGATGTAAGTTAAAGTGTTAAGGGATTTAAAGGACAACAGTTCAATACCAGGGTGGGAGTTCCACAGTTACAAGATAAAGATTTAAGGGGCCGGGAATGTTTGTGGTGGGGGATAGGTGATCGTAGGTGACTTATTACATATTGAGGTTTAGTTTTGAAAGACAAAGGCCATGGGTTTTGTTGTTGTGATGTGCACCTGTCTTCAATTAAGCTGCCTTTTTCACACAATAAAGCGAGTATGCGTTCTGTGCTACTTCCCTCTGGCCCTTTGGGCAGCAGCCGACTTTAGGGAGGTGTGCCCCCCACACCCTCCAAGGATATTGGGAAAAAGGGCCGGCCTAGGCTAGATATGGACTACATATAGTTAGGCGTGCAGCCCAAAATATAACCAGACATTTTAGGTGTCCAGTTACCATTCTGGGAAGGTGACACGGTGGCCAGATCGTGGCAAGTAATTTTCCCGCCCACTCAGGCCTGGTCTATGGAGGGGGATCCAGTCATGTTTATGTGTGATCCACAGGCTGTTTTCATTGATTACAGGTGCACATGGTGTTTTTTTTGTGTATGGTTGTCATTTGGAGTAGGTGCAAGGCAACTAGCAGTTAAGTTATGTTATGTTATGTTAAGCTGTTTTGTAGCGCGCACAATTACTGCCGGAGTATCCTGGCGCGGAAGAAGGAAAAAGGGAAGTATAGCAGCAGAGCCCTGAAGTAACATAACAATTTACACAGCTAATCTAAACAAATGGGTTTTTAGTGCTTTCTTAAAAGCCGTGAAGTCCACCGTACTGCGCAAAGAGACTGGGAGCGCATTCCATGCTCGCGCAGCTCTCACTGTCACAAAGTGCCCACCCAGCCGGATGCGCCGAAATCGCGGTACTTGCAAGAGGTGTTGAGATGCTGAACGCAGATCTCGGTTGGGAGTGTACCGCAGGAATCGTTTCATCAGATAGGCAGGACCGCGCCCATTGATGGCTTTGTGGGCCAAAGTCAAGATTTTGAAGGTAATTCGATGCTGCACCGGAAGCCAATGCAAGCTCTCCAGGTAACTCCTAACGCTGATCCGCTTGGAGATATTCCCCAATAATCTAGCGGTAGCGTTCTGAATAACCTGGAGCCGCCCTATCAAGTAAGCCGGAGAGCCACTAAACAGAGCGTTAGCGTAGTCCAGGCGCGAGAGAATTAAAGCTCTCGCGACTGACTCGCGGGCAGAGGCCGGCAGAAGCGGAAAAAACTTTCTGAGAGACTTCAAGGTCCCAAAGCAGCCTCCAGTGAGCCTCTTAATGTGCCCCTCAAAACGGAGGTCCTCCCCAAAGCAGACCCCGAGGTTCTTGGCCAAGGTGTTTGAGGCACCTGGAATGGGGAAGCCATCTGGCCACAATAGTGACCTGAAGTCAGGGGGAAACTGGCCATAGAGCAGGATTTCAGTCTTGTCCTCATTACACTTCAATTGTGATGACGCTAGCCAATTGAAGACTGAGGACAGACAATTTTGGATCTGCTTTGTATCCAGTGCCTCACCTGGCCAAGTGAACAACAACTGCGTGTCGTCCGCGTATGCTATAATTTTGGCTCCCCAATGTTCGGCTAGTTCAATCAGGGGGGTCATGTGTCTTAGTTAGGTCCATGTAACAACGCTGACGATTTCTTACATTACCTTTCCTTTCACACAATAACCTTTTACAGACATTAGCGTGTATGACAATGTGGGATTTGTTTCTCTGAAACTGCTTAGTTTAAAAATTGTGCTTCGCTAAACATTATCAGTACTCCTAGAACTCCACATTCAAGGCCTTGACACACATTGTGCAAATATTGTTCTATTTTTCATCCATGAGGCGACATGGCTATCTATAGACCATAAGTATTCTTGCTTGCACGGGACTCGCAAGGATGCTTTTCTTTATAAATAAACAAACATTTACAGGTTTAGTTAGAGGTGCGCTTTGCTGTCATTGGTGAGGTCTCTACATGCTGAAGCTTCACCCTATCAGCTTATGCAGCACGCAACCAAGACGGGAACTTACATTCTTTCCTTTCAGGTAACCGGGGTTGGATCATCCAGTATGGGGATTCTTGGTAGAACACATGCTCTAGACACTTAGGTTAGGGACTGCATAGTAGGAGTACGTCCAACTTTCTATATTGTTTTAAATGCCTGCATGTATACACTGTATTTGCACGATGGTAGAGCATTTTGTTCTGTTCGCTGTCTTGGTGCTAGTAATCACTTTCATCTGCTTCTGTGTACTTGATTATAGCAGCACACATATTCATATTCCTTGTATATTTCTCTGCGAATACAAGCGCACAAGTGACTGAGCAAAAGGGTTCTAGATCTGTTGTCACGATTCCTGGGGAATCAGAGTTGTCATATTTGGCAGTTGCCAGAACCATTTGCTACTGTCTAGGTTTAGGTGTGCTTACGGTGGCACTGTGAGCTATCTGGCCTATAGAACACATATCCTAAGGGTGGTGCACAGAATCAGTCTGGCACCACCTACGCGGTTATGCTGTCCACAAACGTGCAGTTCTTACCATGGGGTGGAAACTATACAACAGTTGCTATAGTTCAAGATTGAAATAATTGTTGTAAACATATGTCCATAAACACAATGAGGGTTGGCAATAAAGTTACACCTAGATGAAGCAAAAATTAGAAGTTAAGCATTAGGATACTTAGGTAGTTAGATGTTAATATATGTAGGTTAAAGTGTTAAGGGATTAAAAAAGGGCAACAGTTCAATACCAGGGTAGGAGTTACACAGTTTCAAGATAATGATCTAAGGAGGGAGGGAATCTTAGGGGCTGAGGGGTAGGTGACCGTAGCTGACTTATTGTATTGTGAGCAGGGCCGAACTAGCTGTAGCAGGCACCGGGAGTTTCCCTGGTGGGCCGCCAGGTTGGGGCGGTTTTGGGCCACTAGACGGCCATTTTGTTGCCGGGCCGGCAATGTCGGCCCCCTCTATCAAAATTGGCCAAAACCAGCCCTGGCAAACAACCCCCACACTCCCTCCCAGGGGGCCGGCAGAGCAGTTTGCCGGTTTCGGTTCCCAGTCCTGCCCTAACAATTTGTGAGGTTTAGTTAAGTAAGGCGAAGGCCTAGGTTTTTTATTGTGATGTGCAACTGTCCAATAAAGCGGCCTTTTTCAAACAATAAATTGAATATGTGGTCTGTCGTGCTCCCCTTTGGCCCAATAACAGCATACATTTCTATCTGGTTGACAAGCCTCTGAATGGCTGCGATGGAGTGGGCACCGCTGCAACCACCAAGCTACAATCGGTCCAACCAGGTCAGAGCTGACTTCCTTTTGTGCAGACTTTCTTGCCCGAAGCTGCTCCGGCCTCCATGGTGTTCTGTTACCTATTATCCACATCTCAATTAAACGATAACTGCTTTCTCTGAAATATTATGTGAAACCATTTTGTTAGTAGTAAATAAGGATTTATGGAACATAAAGTGTTGCAAAAGTCTTAGGGGCATATTACCAACGATTAGCAATATTTATCGCTAACTAGGCTTAGCAACAAATTTTTTATCGCTAAGCATCGCCGGAAATTATCGCTGAGATAACGTGCTATTAGCAACGTTTATCTCCAAAGCGATACATTTTCCGGCGATAGCGTGAATATCGCTGAGAATACAGCGATATTCACGCATTAGCGACAACATTCTCTTAGCTATGTTATCCACCTCCCATTGGATAACATGGCTAAGAACTGGTCAGAGCAGGCGTTCGTTTTTGGCGATAGCGGGAATATTTCCATCGCTACGCCTGCCTTGCTAATAGGCGATAGCGACGTTCGCTAACAGGTTGGGTACGCCCACTTTGCATGTCATTAGCGATAAATATCGCTGACATGCAAAACAGGACCCAAACCGCTCGCTATCGCCTAAAGCTGTCGCCAACTGCTGTTAGCGACAGCTTGCTAATAGAGCGATAAAATTATCGCCGCTTAGCGGCCGAAAACGGCCACTACAGCGGCGATTATTGCCCTGCTTGGTAATATGCCCCTTAGTTATCACACAGATGGTGCAAAGTAAAGAACTTTGCAAACTACGCATGCCTGCAAGTTTTCCACAGACTTTTCTAATGGGTACAAAAAAACTTTAACTTTGAACATACATGTCTGTAATAGCAATGTTTTTGCCAGTGTAATAGAAAATAGTGCTGAAAATTGCCATCATTTTTACACTTCCTTGCTGAGGATGAGCCCACAATACCTTTGCGGAGGGTCTGGCCTCTTGTATTGGAATATTTCACGTGTGTTTCTTGGGAGCCTAGGGTGTCTCAGCCAATTTAATTTAAAAGTGTTTTATAAAATGCACCATTTAGCCGAGAGTTGTGTTTTTTTAATCAGGTTTCCTTGCTTGCTTCGCCAAGTGAACGGCCTAGGGCTGTTCAGTAGGTATTTACACCCACATCAATGTTAAAGTTCAGCAATGGAAATCAACTTTAAAACAGTATGCCAAGGACTGACGTTACCTCACCCACCTTTGACAAATGCATGACAATAAGGTTTATAGTATACAGGGAATGAATTGGGATTCGGCAGAGGCTTCTCCATGGTAGAGTTACCAGAAGTATGCACGCCTTCTGGGCTGAGGTTAAAGTGCATTTTTACAGTTGACCTCAAGGGACAACGTGGCTAGTCCGATTAATATTAGATACTTAGTACTCATTGAAAGTGGAGGATGGAGACGCACTGGAACTTACTACTTAGGTGCTTTCCTCAGGGTTACAGGCATAAACCATATTCTTCATATACATTTTTTCCCACACACAAATGTCTAAAGCTGGAAGTTTTTCACATCGGAACGGGGTAAAATGAGTATCTCCCATTCTCACACGAGGAACTTGTTGAGAGGTACCGACCTGTGGAAAGGGACCACTGTGTGGTACCAACCTCTCCCTAGGCAGTACCTGAGGGCAAAAATCCCAGGGACCGACAATGAGGACCACAGCGTGGCTTTTCATATGAGCCTTGTTTCCCTTTATGTTGGACACATTGTGCCAGTCACTTCAAGTGAATCATGTCATGAAGGAATGGGAGGAGTGAGAATTGGAGACAGTAATCAGAACATTTATATTCCCCCCTCAGAGGCGAGTCACCCTCAGAAGAGAAGTTCTGTTACCAAGAAGAGTAGGACTTAGTGGAATGAAGATCACCAGTGAGAAACTCAGTCATTCTTACACCCACGAAAAGGTAATTTTCTTCGTGACCTCGTGGCTCTATTTCTCGTAAATACAGTGCAGTTCTCGCAAGTGAATTCCCGTTTTGACAAGTTTGCTTACCGAAACTGATCACGCACAGCTGACTGGAGTAGCACCTACATTTCACAAAAGAAATGCGTAACTTACCTGTAACTGCAGTTATCCAGTATTGGTATCTTTCATAGATTCACATGCCTGAATCATTCCCCGTCGTCGGGGTGGGAGTCCCCGGTACATAATAACAGTAATGTCACATAGACATATACATACTAAAAGGCCAGAGGCCTCACATTAGTAACCTATCCAAGTCCTTTTGTAAAAAGGACCAAACTTTGGCCAGGAGCCAATCAGCTACTACCACCCACTAGAACCTTCCTGGAAGGAGCCCTAGTCCCTCAGATTTTCGTAAGTACAGTGCTAAGTAGTACCTACTGAGAGAACTAAGGTGAGCCCTTCCAGGGGAGGCGGGTGGGTTGCATGCGAATCTATGAAAGATACCAATACTGGATAACTGCAGTTACAGGTAAGTAACTCATTTCTTATCCAGTATTATGGGTATCTTTCATAGATTCACATGCCTGAATCAGAGTACCAAGCAATAGGCAGCACATTTCGCATAATATAGCATGTAAGACACTTGATAATAACTTATCAATAGTGCAATACAATAAACTGCAAACAGTAGCAGGATAAGAAATGTGCAATTAGGTAATAGGAAAGGTGGGATGAAAGGAAGAAGGCTCACCTCTAATGAAATAGATGACGGAGCACCGCCTGTCCCACTGCTGCATCCTTCATAAGTTCCGAATCCAAGCAGTAGTGCTTGGTGAACGTATGTGGTGTCTTCCATGTCGCCGCTCTGCAAATGTCGACAATGGGCACACCAGAAAAGAGCGCCATGGAGGTGGAAACCTTGGAGGGCAGAGGATGTCCCGCCTGCTGATGGCAGAAGGCGATGGCCGTAGAGATCCATCTTTAAATGCTCTGCTTTGACAATGGTAGGCCCTTCCTGGGCCTGCTGAAAGCAATAAATAATTGGTTGGACTTGCGAAATTGTTCCGTTCTATGAATGTAGAATTTCAGACATCTTTTCAGGTCTAAGGAATGTAGAGATCTCTCCGCTGCTGAAGATGGATTCGGGAAGAAAGATCTCAGGACAATAGGTTTGTTTAGATGAAAAGCAGACGGAACCTTTGGTATGAATTTGGGGTTAGTCCGTAGAATGACCCTGTCCTGTTTGAACTGAAGGAACGGGTCTTGAATAGAGAAAGCCTGCTGTTCACTCACCCTCCTTGCTGACGTGAGAGCCAGTAAAAGAGCTGTTTTCCATGACAAGTATTTGAGATCTGCTTTATGCATTGGCTCAAAGGGGTGTTTCATCAACTGAGCCAAGACAACATTGAGTTGCCATGTAGGTGGTAAAGGTTTCGTTGGAGGATAAGTCCTGAACAAGCCTTTCAGAAACTGCTTGACCAGTCTATTGGACCATAGGGAAATACCAGACGAAGAGCGCCTGAATCGAGATATGGCCGCCAGGTGGACTTTGATTGAGGCGTGGGCCAATCCCGAGTTGGCCAGGTGAAGCAGGTAAGGCAGAAGTTGTGCTGGAGATGACGAGAACGGGTGCAGTTTGTTAGCTTTACACGACAAACAGAATCTCTTCCACTTAAGGGAATACGTCTTGTTGGTACTGTCAGCCCGGGCCCGGGCTAAGACGACTCTGCAGTCCTGAGGAATAGCTAAGTCCTGGAACTCTCTGAACTCAGGAGCCAAGCCGATAATCTGAGAGATGTTGGATCTGGATGCTGGACTTGCCCCTGGTTCATAGTGAGGAGATGCGGGTAAGGCCTGAATGGAATCAGAGGCTCCAGCGACAGAATGTGGAGTTCTGTAAACCAGTGTTGGCGTGGCCACGGTGGGGCTACCAGGATCAGGGTGCAACGCTCTGCTTTCAGTTTCCGGAGGACTCTGGGGATCAGGGGAAATGGAGGAAAAGCGTAAGCAAAGACGTTACACCATTCGATCGAAAATGCATCCCCGAGAGATCCTTTCTGGGGAAGCCAGCTTGCATAGTGTTGGCATTTTGCGTTGATCTTCGTCGCAAATAGATCCAGGTGAGGTCTGCCGCATCGGGAGAATACTGCGTCCTTCGTCGACGCGGATGCTATCGTCGACGGAGGCGTCGTCGACGCTTTTTTGACAGGAATTATAGATGTAATAGACCTACCCGTCGACGACAATGTTGAGGTAGTTGTCGACAAGGTTGTGAAGGCTGATGCTGTCGACGTAGAGATGGTTACTGTCGACGCTGTCACAGGAATGGCAGAAGACACCAGCACAGGCTTCTTGAAGGCGGCTTCCTGAAGAGAAGTCTTAGCTGCCATGGCTTTTGGACGACCCTCTGAAGACTTTGGCATCTTCTTTTGAGGTGGCATATCAGACGGACCTGGAGATGTCTGTCTTGGCCTTTTGGCAGAGGAGTGTGAGCTCCTGAAGGAACACTCGCTCTCACCTGAAGAGACTGTTTGATCCTTGTCCTCTAGTCTCTGAAGCCACAGGAGCAGGCGTCTCTCTCTGTCCTTTAAAGTCTTGACAGAGAAAGTGCGGCAGACCTTACAATCCTTGGCAGAATGTTCAGGGTAGAGACAGTAGAGGAAGTCTTCATGCTTGTCATCTACATGCAGTCTCAGTTTACTACACGAGGCACAGGGTCTAAAGAGCCCTTTTTTAGGAGTGGTAGACATAGTCACTCTAGCACTCCTCCACAAGAGTAATTTTGAAGAGAAAAATATGGAATAAATCCAGAAATACCAGAAAACTGAGCAGAGCTCAGTGGAGACTCCCTTAGCACGACGTGCGGTAGAAAATCTGAGGGACTAGGCCTCCTTCCAGGAAGGTTCTAGAGGGTGGTAGTAGCTGATTGGCTCCTGGCCAAAGTTTGGTCCTTTTTACAAAAGGACTTGGATAGGTTACTAATGTGAGGCCTCTGGCCTATTAGTATGTATATGTCTATGTGAAATTACTGTTATTATGTACCGGGGACTCCCACCCCGACGACGGGGAATGATTCAGGCATGTGAATCTATGAAAGATACCCATAATACTGGATAAAGAGCATTTTCCTTCGGTGTGATACAATCACAGCACCAGACACACTTGGCTTGCCTGAACGAAAGAGGTGGGACTGCACTCTGCCGAAATCACTGTAGCCTCTAGTTCAAGTAGATGCAGTAGTGTGGGAAACTCTGCATCAAAAGTATCTTATCAAAAGGATCATGTGCATCACCTGACCTAGCATCTATGGCTAAAACGAGACTGCGGCGACAGGCACAGTGGGTGGCAAGGTTGCTGCTTGGGCAATGCATGAGCCACGGACTGACCTGTTTTTGGCCCATCACTGGCCTAAGGTTGTGTGGCCACCAGGAATTTTAACAATTGTTTTAAGGGATAATGAATATAAGGCAAACGACTCAGTGGATCTGTAGTATTTATGTGCTCATCCCCTGCACCTAGTTTGCCTGGCAAGTTCAATCATGCAATTGATGTCTGACTTGATCACATGTAAAGCAGAAGAAAGGTCTTGAGGGCTTTTTTGGAAGCTTGTGGTTCTCAATGATCCAGAGTTGCTGAAGAATTCTCCACAGATTCAGACTGAGGAATTGGAAGAACAATAGTTACTTATCTGTAATCTGTGGTTCTCCAGGATTGGTGTCTTTCATAGATTCACATGCCTGAATCATTCCCCGTCGTCGGAGTGGGAGTCTCACAGTACATAGAAAAGCAATAAATATGCCCACAATAACC
Organism: Lissotriton helveticus; assembly: GCF_964261635.1. Classification (NCBI taxonomy): domain Eukaryota; kingdom Metazoa; phylum Chordata; class Amphibia; order Caudata; family Salamandridae; genus Lissotriton; species Lissotriton helveticus. Next base: position 168,431,877 of record NC_136067.1, on the reverse strand, counting down.
AAAAACCTTGCTAACATGAAAACCAGGAAGTAAAGTAGCCCAAAGCTACCAAGAAAAAAGTTCCACGTCTATGACTATCATAGTCATTATACATAGTCCAAACTGCAGCCAATCAGGCAACAGCACCCACCAGAATGTTCTCCTCAGAGGCTCAGGCGCTCAGATTTTCTCGCCCAAGAGGGTAACCAAGAGATAAGAGCATACCCAGCCTCTGAGGGGAGGTGGGCGGGTTGCATGTGAATCTATGAAAGACACCAATACTGGAGAACCACAGGTTACAGGTAAGTAACTATTGTTCTTCTCCAGTATTGGGGTGTCTTTCATAGATTCACATGCCTGAATCAAAGTAGATAGCAGTACCCAAATAATGCTTGGAAGACGCTATTTGTAATATAAATATAGAAAGCATATGCAATCACATTCTAAAAAATGCTAATATGAATAAATACATGAAAATTTGCAATCCCATGAGAATGTACTCAATATTAGGCATGATAATAAGCGTCTGAGAAGCAGTACAGAGGAGGACGGAAACATGGGCTCACCTTATTTGAAAAGATTGCGGAGAACCGCCTGTCCCTCTGACGTATCAACATTGCTGGCAGCTTCCAAACAGTAATGCTTGGTGAAAGTGTGTCTGCTGGACCAAGTTGCTCCTCTGCAGATCTCAAGAGGAACACCAGCCAAAAGAGCAGTCGAGGAAGAGACCGCCCTCATAGAGTGCGCTCTTGGAGTTGTCTGCAAAGGTCTTCCAGCTTGTTGATGGCAAAAGTCAATAGCGGCAGAAATCCATCTAGCTGTGGTCTGTTTAGACACCGCCTGTCCTTGCCGTATTCTTCCGTATGCAAAAACAACAGTTGATGGACAGAATGCAGAACAATGTCATACATTCACCCCAGTACAGAGATCTGGGCACAAATCCATCGTTTTTTTGCACTCCACAACACCCCAGTTCAGACATGGCCTTATGCAAATCAGCCTTGACCATGTGCCTCATGGGAACAGTCCAGCCCGAACTGCCAAGCCATGTCTTTCCTGGACCGGAATCAAGCATCCTAGGACCGGTTTCTGGCTATCAGCCGTCTTCAGCCAGGATAGCTTGACTCCAGTGGTGTGGGGAGCATGGGACTCACGTCTGAGCATACCCATCCCACTCGGAGTAACAAATGCAAAAACAACAGTTGATGGACAGAATGCAGAACAATGTCATACATTCACCCCAGTACAGAGATCTGGGCCTAAATCCATCGTTTTTTTGCACTCCACACCACCTAAGTTCAGACATGGCCATATGCATTTCAGCCTTGACCCTGTGCCTCATGGGAACAGTCCAGCCCGAACTGCCAAGCCATGTCTTTCCTGGACCGGAATCAAGCATCCTAGGACCGGTTTCTGGCTATCAGCCGTCTTCAGCCAGGATAGCTTGACTCCAGTGGTGTGGAGAGCATGGGACTCACGTCTGAGAATACCCATCCCACTCGGGATGACAAATGCAAAAACAACAGTTGGTGGACAGAATGCAGAACAATGTCATACATTCACCCCAGTACAGAGATCTGGGCCTAAATCCATTGTTTTTTTGCACTCCACACCACCCCAGTTCAGACATGGCCATATGCAAATCAGCCTTGACCCTGTGCCTCATGGGAACAGTCCAGCCCGAACTGCCAAGCCATGTCTTTCCTGGACCGGAATCAAGCATCCTAGGACCGGTTTCTGGCTATCAGCCGTCTTCAGCCAGGATAGCTTGACTCCAGTGGTGTGGAGAGCATGGGACTCACGTCTGAGAATACCCATCCCACTCGGGATGACAAATGCAAAAACAACAGTTGGTGGACAGAATGCAGAACAAAGTCATACATTCACCCCAGTACAGAGATCTGGGCCTAAATCCATTGTTTTTTTGCACTCCACACCACCCCAGTTCAGACATGGCCATATGCAAATCAGCCTTGACCCTGTGCCTCATGGGAACAGTCCAGCCCGTACTGCCAAGCCATGTCTTTCCTGGACCGGAATCAAGCATCCTAGGACCGGTTTCTGGCTATCAGCCGTCTTCAGCCAGGATAGCTTGACTCCAGTGGTGTGGAGAGCATGGGACTCACGTCTGAGCATACCTATCCCACTCGGGGTGACAAATGCAAAAACGACAGTTGATGGACAGAATGCAGAACAATGTCATACATTCACCCCAGTACAGAGATCTGGGCCTAAATCCATCGTTTTTTTGCACTCCACACCACTCCAGTTCAGACATGGCCATATGCAAATCAGCCTTGACCCTGTGTCTCATGGGAACAGTCCAGCCCGAACTGCCAAGCCATGTCTTTCCTGGACCTTTCCTGGATGCTCAGACAAATGTCTGACCACATTTGTCGGTCGTACCGACCCAGGATGGCCAATGGATCGGCCGCACGGACTGTTGTTGCTGCCATGGTGGAGACTCTTTTCACAATTGAGTCCAGTCACCTGCCGTCCCTGTCAGGTGGGGTTGTGATCGGAGAAGATGGATTCCTAGCCCGCCTTTGAGCAGCCTGCACTGAGTCAGCCTTTGGGTGTCCTATGAGCCATGCTGGAGACTTGTCGGGTGCTTTATATTTCTTGTCCAGTCGTGGCAAGACTGGAGGAATAGACGCAGGCGTTAACATTACTTTCAATCCCTCCTTCCATAAAAAATCTATAATGGGAATCGCCCGCACTTATTTCCTTGGCTGGTTCTTAAAATCATACAGGAAGCATTCTTCCTTCTGCGTCTCCATAGGAATGAGGAATCTTTGAGTTGCTCTTTCCATGAGGAGGTGGAAGCCTCCAATGTCCACTGGAGGAGAATCAGCAGGAGCCGGAGGTGATGGAGAAGGGGTTTGGATTTGGTACTCATCCCACTCCGACAGAAGAGATCTTTCGTCTACTTCACCTTCCTCCCTATCCTCATCATCCAATGAATGTGCTTTAGGAGAATGCGGCAAAGCCACTGGCGAAGGTGGTCTAGGAGACCGGAATTCTGAAGTGGAAGCTTGAGCGACCGGTGTAGGTGGCACAGACTCTGCCGATTCAGATGGCGGGAACCGGCGGTAATAGTCGTCTAGCAAATGTTGAAGATTATTCAATAATGCTATAAGCATCTGAGCTGTAGGGATATTATCAGGAGGTGAAGCCACAGGTTAAGGAGAAGGTTGGTCAACCTCATCATCTTCCTATTACTTTATGAACAAATCCGAAGGGCTTCTAGCTGTTCGAAACCTGTCATCCACCTCAGAGTCCTCTTCACTCTCATCTGAATCCAATAATTGCTCAGGAACCTGTAGAGGTACCTTATGCGGAGAAAGATGTAATGGAGATATGGGTTCAAGCGTGGAACCACGTCTCTGCAGCAAAAAAGGTGTCGTCGTAGACGGCATAGATGTTAAGGCCGTAGACAGTGACCAGACTTGTAGCTCCGTACAAGATGACAATTTTTGCATCAACAGGGGAGTCGTCGACGGGCCCGTCGATGATGGAATCGTAACTGAAGGTGAGAACGTCGACGAGGAAGTTTCCGTGACATGGATGGCTTCGTCAACGATGTGGTCTTCGTCGATGATTTGGTCGTCGACGACGATGTAGTTCTCGACGACGAGCTCGCCGTCGACGAGGAAGTCGTCGGCGAGGATGAAGTGGCCGTCGACAAGGCCGTCGTCGACAAGATTTTCCTAGACTTGGCCGTCGACGGAACGCCGACAATAGGTACAGTCTCTCTTGTCGACGAGATGGGTCTCACAGAGACAGAGACCAGCGTCGACGGGGATGACGCCGACGACATCATCATTTGTGGCTTAGGAGAAGAGAAGGTTACCGTCGATGTAGATGTTGCGTCGACGGGAATCTTCGTAGACGAAGGAGTCGTAAATGATGTCGCCGACGACGGGGTCTTCTTCTGAGGGAGAATCTTCTCAGAAGTTGGCTTAGGAGGTACAATTTTCACTGCCTTTCTCGGGGGCGTGGAAGGCAAAGGTTTGCCCTTGGCAGGTGGAGTAGTCTTCTTAGAAGTAGTAGGCCCTTCAGAACCCTTAAGAGTTGTTGTTTCCTCAACACCTTGGCCCCAGGAGAAGACAAAATCTCTTCAGCAGCCCTCTTCCTAGAAGACACAGATGACCCAGAGCCAATACTTCCCACCTCAGAAACTGGATTGTCCTGATCTTTAAGCTTCTGTAGCCACAGAAGCAGCCAGCCCTCTCTGTCCCTGAGGGTCTTCTGAGGAAAGGTCCTGCATATCTTGCTGTGTCTCACCTCATGATCCGGGTACAGGCAATAGATACATTTCTTGTGGGGATCTTCAGAGACAAGCTGGAGCTTACCACAAGATTCACAAGGCCTGAATAAGGATTTCTATGAAGAAGACATACTAAGAGTAGAAAATTTTTGAAGCGTTGAGAAGAACTGAGCAGAGCTCAGGGAGACTCCCTTCACGCGATGTGTGGTAGAACATCTGAGAGCCTGAGCCTCTGAGGAGAACATTCTGGTGGGTGCTGTTGTCTAATTGGCTGCAGTTTGGACTATGTATAATGACTATGATAGTCATAGCTGTGGAACTTTTTTCTTGGTAGCTTTGGGCTACTTTACTTCCTGGTTTTTATGTTACCAAGGTTTTTGGTTATTATGGGCATATTTATTGCTTTTTTATGTACCGTGAGACTCCCACTCCGACGACGGGGAATGATTCAGGCATGTGAATCTATGAAAGACACGCCAATACTGGAGAAATAATGTGCTGCTGCTTGACCAGTGGTATAAACAGGAGTAAAAGATTGCACTGTTGTAAGGACCTACAAGGTCCATGTGTGTACGCAGCTGCTTAGGAAGACACGAGGACTCATACCCATGACAACACAGTGTACAAGAAATGCACTTTTGAACTGACCTCGTTGCACCATTACACACCAGCATAGCCTTTTGTAAGCATCCAACACATGGCCCTTTAGGATGTACGTTGTTACAACGCAGGTTGTAACAACGCATACCTTTACCACGCGGCCGCTACAACGCAAGTCGTTACCACGACTTGCATTGGAGGGCGCGGATTTAGGATTTTTATAATTTTATATTCCAACACCAGTCCCCGTAACAGTAGGGAAGGTGTTGGAATATAAATTTATAAAATTCCTTATCCCACAGCGCCCTCCAGCGCAAGTCGTGGTAACGACTTGCGTTGTAACGGCCGCGTGGTGAAGGTACCGCATGGTAAAAACTTCGTGGTAAAGGTTGTTTACCGGCCCTTTATGCTCACATACAGGATCATTAGCACTGTAAGATTTTGACTTACCATACGTTAGTAATGCTTCGGTTGGGAGTACCATGAAAAGGCTTCTGCAGTAGTCCAGCCTTGAGAGTATGCAGGAGGCCACCACAGTGCTTATTTAGCCAATTTTTAAGACTTTGTCTTCTCGGAATTGATCATTAGAATGTTAGTCCCTGCCATACAGCTGTGCATGCTCTTAATATATTTCATGGCCTTGGTGAGATCCAAGAGGATCACCCCCACTTTATTAGCATCATCCAAGATGCTTCTTGCAGTTGTGTCTACAGTCATGCCTACACTTGACATTTAGTGTTGGATACATCTACTTTGATACTTTAAAAAAAAACTTTGGGTTTTAATTCTTCCACTAAATAATCCAAAGGGGTTTTGGTGATCGGTGTGTATATATTTTGTATATTTTGTAAATATTGATCTTTCTATGTCACTTTGGTTGTCATGGTTCACTGAAAATCACTTTCTCACTATGCCGTCACTTGGAGCACCTTGTTGGATTTGTGAATACAAAATCATCAATCTTTTGCATTTATGATTCAAAAAACAAAATGGAAATGTCTCCAAAGTTTTTGTAAGGAATCTTATTTCAGCTAAAAAGAAATTGCCTTAGACTACAGGCTTATAGAATATCCATGGCTTGTTTAAAAAGAAATTTTGTTTGAATCTTCCCTCCTGGTAGAACACTTGTTTGTATGACTACAGTTATGCCTATGTCGTACAGGTACAAGTAATACCAACTGAATATATTACTTATGTGTGTTTGTGACCGCGCTAGGTGGCCGTATGGTAGGTGCCTATTAGCACAAACTGTCAGTGCAGCCTTGCCACTTCCCCCTGGTCTTGGGTTTCCATGACCCGCAACTTGCCTTCAAGCTTCGTAAGCTGAGCATGGAGCATATGTCTTCCTTCTACCGTAGTCTTAAAATAAATGCCCCAGGTGAAGACCCCGATTGTCTCCCACTCATTCATATTAGCAATACTAGATCTGGCAATAATGTAAACAAAAACTGTTGTATTTCATCTGCCATCATGGTCATATATTGTGTGTTCTGCAGGGTCACTGGTTGTAAACGCAATATGGGAATTCTAGTACGTATAGTGCCCCACTGTATCGTTAGGACTAAAAAGTTTTTTGGGCCTTATTACATAAGGTGCCCCAGGGGCGCACCGAGCATGTACACCCGTTTTGCACACCCCTGGGGCACTTTGGTATTATAGAAGGGGACGCAGATGCTTGTGCGACCCCTTCTGTAATACCTTCAATGGGTGTTTCCTCATTTGCATAGGGGTGTGCCCTATGCAAATGAGGGAATTCCTTTGATTCAGCGCCCATGCCATAAAACAGACGAGGGCGCATAGTCAAAGAAGATCAGGAGACGCAAGGACAGAGCACCATTCAAAAGGTGGCACACAGTCAGTGTGCCACCTGACAGCAGCCCTCTGCAGGGGGTAAGGGGTCCCATGGACCCGCCCAGACACCCCCTTGAGGCGGGTGTAGTCACTGGCTGCACCCGTCTGCAAGGGGATCTCTAAACCCCTTTGAAAGAGCTGGCTGGTGCCTCCTGTACTGTGAAAACACAGAGCGGCTGCTCCATGTTTTCACATGGATGCGCTGCCCACATGGATGCGCTGCCCTGGGGGCTGCGCAACCTCACGGCTGCCCTGGGGCATATTGGCATTGTTTGCGCCCGGCGCACCTTTTCGGAGGGGCGCCGGGTGCAAACAATGCCAATAAGTAATACTGCCCATGGTGTTTGAGTGGGCACATACTGAACATTCAACCCCATGTATCCTCCTCAGAGGTGTCCAGTCATTAAGCTTATATTAGTTCAGGTGTGCATGGAGTGATTAAATGGGTAGTCGGAATATTCCCTGTCTCCTGAGTGTGCAGCCCCCCCATGTTTCTGTTAGGTTACAGTTTGCTGACCATGCCCTCAGCTTCTCAGCATGAGCATGCGCTGAAGTTCCCAAAAGTGGGGATGAGATCTACCCAAAGTCACATTCAGGATACAATTAATCTCATCTGCTATAACTCGTGGTTGTGAGGGATTGTGGCTATCTCTTTTGTGAGGTTCTCCAAGAACTTTGAATGGCCAGAGTTGGGGAGGCAAACACCCAGCATACTGTTGACATAACAGCATTGGGAACACGTGTGACACTACATAATGTTTCTCTGTTCCTGTGGTTATGTGTCACTGATAAATGTGTACTGCATTATCTTCATTATAAACTGTTTATAGCCATTGTATATGCTTAGTTCCTTAATACAGTTTGGTCTCGAGATCATATATATATATATATATATATATATACCCTTAAGTAAGGCACATTCTCTCTCATCCATCCATACATAAAGGCAAAGAATGCTTCAGAAGCTCCCTAGATAGCTAAAAAAATACTCTTTATAACACGGTCAAAGGCAGGTCCCCTACTCTCACTGTGCCAGTAATACTCAGAATACCATGAATGAGTGGCAAACGTCTCTGCACTCCAGGCTATCCAGATAACATATCCTTCCTTCTACATTAAAAGTAATAGTGTTTTTTCAGGACATAAATGACAGAGCACTCGACAGCTGAAGCTTCAAACAGACAAATTCCCCAAATAAATAAGAATTGCTTTGTTGAGGACTAACAGTCTGATTTAGATTTTGCGGAGAGTTACTCCGTCACAACAGTGACAGATATCCCATCCGCTGAAGTATAAATCCCATAGTCCGCCAAAATATAAATCCCATAGGATATTATGGGATTTATATTTTGGCGGATAGGATATCCTTCACCGGTGTGAAGGAGTAACCCATCGGCCAATATCTAAATAAGGCCTCATATTACTTGGTTCAAGCCAAGCTAAACAAGCATTGAAAATGCAATAGGTCTCGCCTTTGATTAACCCCTTCGACGCTCATGACGAGCTCAGCTCGTCATGAGGTACACCTCTCGTACACTCATGACGAGCTGAGCTCGTCATGTAATGCGGGTTTTTAAAAAACTCAGCGCACCGCGGTAAATCCTACCGCGGCTAAGGTGTTAAGTTAAAGCCATTGGCTTTGCTAATGGTATTGTATAGCAAAGCAAATGGCTTTAACTTAATAAAAGGCAAGACCTATTGCATTTTCAATGCTTGTTTTGGTTGCAACTCTTTTTCCCGTCCCCCACACCTGCGCCGTTTACTGTGAACCTCCAGTCAGCTGGTCAGTGGTGTGAAGTGAATTGCTCCTGTGCCATTTATTGCTTGTATCTTTCTGTTAACATTCTGTGCTCTACTGTTTATCTGCTCTGAGAGCACAAGGCCTATTTATTTCTTATGACTTGCTTCTAGATGGAGGGGCTGCAGCCAATTGGGACAAGCAATGCCTTCGTCATAAAACGTTTCTGCATTTTTGTGCCTTTTCATGAGATACTGTGTTACGTTACAGGTCCCTTGGAATCTCCCCGCGGGGATTTGCTTTTCGCTATACAACGCTGTGAGATTAATGATTTGCAAGCAAGGTGAGCTGATTTACATTGAATTGAAACAGGCAGACTGGCCATGGCAAACCCCTTTTGTCTCGGTACAGTGATGTCACAGCCTGAGTAGCATGAAGAGAAGGCGAGCATTGCAGCACAAACAATTATGGCTCCGGGAGCAACCGGACAATTGCCCTCGATCATAACATCATATTATAATTTAGTTGGTCATACATGTAATCCCACTGCAGAGTCGCAGGCCAGAGTGTCCCCCGTGAGTGTCCCGATAGACGGCGTGCCCCCCAAAACTGGTCTTTCCCTGCTCTTACCTAATAGCGGCGCATTCTTATACCATTCTCTTCATAGTATTTCTCTAGAGCAGGCAGCAGCGTACTCACACGGAACCACTTGTTTGCAACAACAAGCTAAAATAATCCTTTCCATGTGAAGCATATGGATGTTTTCGATAATGTTAACTGCTCTTAATTGTTTAAACCTCTTAGCAAGCAATGAACAATTCCCCTTCTACTGAACTAACTCAAAACAGACAGACTGATAGTTTTTTTAACCTAGAGAACAATCTTTTCATCTTTCACAAACTAAAGCAAGAATATTTAGTGTTATTTTGACACCTGTTCGTGCCAAGTTCACTTATGACACGTGAGCACACTCGATACGCCACTCATTTCACAAATACGTCACGTTTATGCGCATTAAGACCAGTGATGCATGTTACTAACACCAGACAAATATGAAAAAGCGTCCGAGGACGTGTTTACAATAAGTAGACTAGTAGAGGTGGCAACCAACGGCAGAGTGAACGGGGAGAAGTAATACGGAGTAACCGGGGTGGCAGCAAATTAAATAAAAATAAAGTGGAGGGAGAAGGGGGAAAAAAGCAGGGTGAAAACAAGGCATCTGACGCCATAGGCGTTTTGTGTCATCTGGAGTCTACCTGACTGATCTGTTGTCTATCCCCCCCGATGACTGTGTTCCATCTATTATTATTAGATCAGCTCATGGCTATTATGTACCTTTGTATTTGATGCCTGGTTGTGGTATGAGAGTGTTTGAAATGCTGGTATGTATGAAGATGTGAGAGTTTTTGCCTGATGTTGATATGTGGGACTATATTTGTCAAATCATCTGTTTTTTAAAAATATCCCTATGTGGTTTGTCACTAATATATTGAAATGTTTTTCTATGTAATAAAATTGCTATTTATTTTTTAATATGTGCTGAATTAATCTATTCTGGTTTGGGTGGTTCTAAATGTATCAAAGGACCTCCTTGTGAGGCCTATATTTAATCTATCTGGCAGGTATCTTTTCTCTTGTATTTTGCCGTCTCCCCATTTACCTGCCGCCGTCTATTAACTGGGGGTCCCCCTTCTGTTGAGTATCTGCCGCCATATCTCCTCAATCACCCCATACTGTCACCCCACCACTTTTCGCTTGCAGCCATTTTGCTCTCTTCGCGCCCCCTGCTTCATGTGGTAAACATTGAGGGAGTTAACTATGTCCGTAATCATGGAGCTGCGAGTTTAAAACGTTGCCTGCCAGTGCACACCGTTTGCGCAATTGCTCCTAATGAAATACATATTTTCAAACTAAAAGTTCCAGGAAAGTCTAGTGGTACAGCTTGAACTGTAAATTGTGAGGGTAATTTGCAGGCTGACGATTTGAAAGCACCGAGCTGCAACCGTTGTGTTATGTCGTGGGGTCCGGAAGCAGTCAAAGCTCATTCGAGTCAGAGTAGGCCGACTGCGAAAGATGTTGAAATGGCAACCAAGGTGGACAGACTGACACGTTTGGATGCGTGTAAGCTGCGTACAGGAAGTAGCATTTTCGTTGCTATGACAAAGAAAGCTTCTTCTCAAGATGGCGTCGGACAGTCCACAGTCCGTACGGACACGTGCATGCTGACTGCTACGGACAAATGGCAAGAGCAGCCATGTCTGTCCATGCAGACGCGTGCACAAAAGCCCTCGCCAGAATCGATTACAAAAGGTACTCGCAATAGCGAGAGCAGCGCATGCCAGGCGAGAACTAAGAAGGGACAGAGGGCTCTCACTGTAAGGTGTTTCTGCTGGGCCACACTCCAATTTGCACACATCTCACGCAAATGGAAGACCAGATCTGGTGGTCTAGCTTTCTCCTACATCACTTCAAAATCATGGAATGACATGCCACCACACATAAGAGCCTCCTTGTCACTTCTTAAATTCTGCAAGATCCTGAAGGCCTAGCTTTTTGAGTAGACCCACTTGGCCCAAGGTTTAGCTAGACTCACACCTGCTCGGCGCCAGGATACCCTTCCAGGTGAAGTGCGCTCTATAAATCTGCATAACATAACATAATGTCTACTGCTAGTATGATTTTTACAATATATAACTTTCTTGATGCACTAGATATTTGATTATCAATTCCAGACTAAAGATTCATCATAGTGGTATACATATGAGAAGCATAAATTACCTTCTGCACTCTTGTTAAAATAGTTTGCACTAATGGGGAAATGAGTGTGTCTTTCAGACTAAATTATTTTGGAAGGGACACTACTTAGAATGTTTTTGCTGCGTAAACGAAAGAAAACTAGTAAATATACAACACCATGGACGTTCAAATACTACATTAGATTGTTAGCTGCTGGCCCTTTTATGACCAAGAGTAAGTGGTATTTAAACGTCGTGCCAGTAAATGACTGGTAAATAAGACCGTCTTCACCTCCTTGTTAGCAGAACTTTGAAAGTTCCTTTAAAAGAGCCTTTTATTGGAAAGACCGATGACAGGGCCAAGAGTTTGCCCAAGGGAAAGAAGAAACAGCTAATTTAAATATTGTGACGTTCTGGGAAAGTTACCTAATACTCATTCCTATAAGTGAAAATAAAAGTACAATAAGACAATGATAAGAAACAAAACAGAAAGCAGCACTAAAGATTGTGCAACTATCTGAATTTCCCAAACGAACACTTTCCTCGACTTCCTCTTTAAATAATGCAGAGATCTCTTCTGACTCAAGTAGTGAAAATTAACTTGAAACTTCTTCAGTGAATCAACAAATAAAAGTGGGACAAAAATATATAAGTGTTGATATTCACAGAAGTCAAGTTGGTCTTCTGCTTAACGGTAACATCTTTTCACATTATTAACCTTTAAGTTCCAAATTTTAAAAAAGGGAGAAAGAAAAAAAGGAGGAACTGAACATTTGAAATAAACAAAAATATAAAAACTTTAATATGAAAAATAAAAACAGCCAAATTCATTGAAAATTGTTTTAAATGCACCATTTAGCTGATTTTTTTTGGTCGGTTTTGCTTTTTTGCTTTGCCTAGTCGCTCAGTGCCTTACGGTAGGTATTTACACCCACATCAATGTTAAAGTTCAGCAATGGAAATCAACTTTAAAACAGTATGCCAAGGACTGACGTTAACTCACCCACCTTTGACAAATGCATGACAATAAGGTTTATAGTATACAGGGAATGAATTGGGAATTCGACAGAGGCTTCTCCATGGTAAAGTTACCAGAAGTATGCACGGCCTTCTGGGCTGAGAGGTTAAAGTGCATTTTATACAGTTGACCTCAAGGTACAACGTGGTTAGTCCGATTAATATTTGATACTTAGTACTCATTGAAAGTGGAGGATGGGGACGCACTGGAACTTACTACTTAGGTGCTTTCCTCAGGGTTACAGGCATTAACCATATTCTTCATAGACATTTTTCCCCACACGCAAATGTCTAAAGCTGGAAGTTTTTCACATCGGAACGGGGTAAAATGAGTATCTCCCATTCTCACACGAGGAACTTGTTGAGAGGTACCGACCTGTGGAAAGGAACCACTGTGTGGTATCAACCTCTCCATGGGCAGTACATGAGGGCAAAAATCCCAGGGACCGAAAATGAGGACCACAGCGTGGCTTTTCATATGAGCCTTGTTTCCCTTTATGTTGGACACATTGTGCCAGTCACTTCAAGTGAATCATGTCATGAAGGAATGGGAAGAGTGAGAATTGGAGACAGTAATCAGAACATTTATATTCCCCCCTCAGAGGCGAGTCACCCTCAGAAGAGAAGTTCTGTTACCAGGAAGAGTAGGACTTAGTGGAATGAAGATCACCAGTGAGAAACTCAGGGGCATATTACCAACGATTAGCGATATTAATCGCTAACGAGGCTTAGCAACAAATTTTTTAACGCTAAGCATCGCCGGAAATTATCGCAGAGATAACTTGGTATTAGCAAGGTTTATCTCAGAAATGAGAGATTATCGCTGGAAAACCAACGATAATCTCTCAAAGTTTGGCGTTAGCTTGTTGATAGGGCTCACAAACTTAGCCATGATATCCACCTTCCATAGGATATCATGGCTAAGTCAGGAAAATACCAGGTGTAAAAAAAGCAGTGCTAACCGTGGTTAGCGCTGCTTTTTTTTATCACTAACAGGGTTAGCGAAATCCTTGATAATAGGAGAAATGTAGCTTTACAACATTTCTCCTATTATTTTTCTCTGGAACGCCCCCTTTGCATCTCATTAGAAGCGTAGAGAAAAAGGGTGCTAACATGCGAATTTGCGTGTTAGCACCCTGTTGCTGATAGGGAGATAATTTTATCTCCGCTTTCTTGGCTTTTAAAGCCAAAAAAGCGGAGATAAATCCCTTGATAATATGTCCCTCAGTCATTCTTACACCCACGAAAAGGTCATTTTCTTCGTGACCTCCAGGCTCTATTTCTCGTAAATACAGTTAAGTTCTCGCAAGTGAATTCCCGTTTTGAAAAGTTTGCTTACCGAAAAACTGATCACGCACAGCTGACTGGAGTAGCACCTACATTGCACAAAAAGAGCATTTCCCTTAGGTGTGATAAAATCACAGCACCAGACACACTCGGCTTGCCTGAACAAAAGAGGTGAGACTGCACTCTGCCGAAATCACTGTAGCCTCTAGTTCCAGTAGATGCAGTAGTGTGGGAAACTCTGCACCAAAAGTATCTTATCAAAAGGATCATGTGCATCACCTGACCTAGCATCTATGGCTAAAACGAGACTGCGGCGACAGGCACAGTGGGTGGCAAGGCTGCTGCTTGGGCAATGGATGAGCCACGGACTGACCTGTTTTTGGCCCACCACTGGCCTAAGATTGTGTGGCCACCAGGAATTTTAACAATTGTTTTAAGGGATAATGAATATAAGGCGAACGACTCAGTGGATATGTAGTATTTATGTGCTCATCCCCTGCACCTAGTTTGCCTCGCAAGTTCAATCATGCAATTGATGTCTGACTTGATCACTTGTAAAGCACAAGAAAGGTCTTGAGGGCTTTTCTGGAAGCTTGTGGTTCTCAATGATACAGAGTTGCAGAAGAATGCTCCACAGTTTCGGACTGAGGAATCGGAAATAATGTGCTCCGCTGCGCTGCTGCTTGACCAGTGGTATAAACAGGAGTAAAAGATTGCACTGTTGTAAGGACCTACAAGGTCCATGTGTGTACGCAGCTGCTTAGGAAGACACGAGGACTCATACCCATGAAAACACAGTGTACAAGAAATGCACTTTTGAACTGACCTACCTCGTTGCACCATTACACACCAGCATGGCCTTTTGTAAGCATCCAACACATGGCCCTTTATGCTCACATACAGGATCGTTAGCACTGTAAGATTTTGACTTACCATACGTTAGTAATGCTTCAGTTGGCAGTACCATGAAAAGGCTTCTGCAGTAGTCCTGCCTTGAGAGTATGCAGGAGGCCACCACAGTAGCAGAGGGCATCTGTGGAAGGAAGGGCACGTCTTTCTTAAAAGGCACTAAAGACAGACGCAGAAGCTTGATACAGCATTGACTTTCACATTAACTGATAGATCCTAGACAAATATAACACCAAAGACCAACCAGTGTCATATGCCAACAGTGCTTATTTAGCCAATTCTTAAGACTTTGACTTGTCGGAATTGATTATTAGAATGTTATTCCCGGCCAGACACCTGTGCGTGTTCATAATATATTCCATGGCCTTGGTGAGATCCAAGAGGATCAACCCCACTTAGCATCATCAGTCATGCCTGCCCTTGACATTCATTGTTGGATACTTATACTCTGATACTTTAAAAAAACTTTGGGTTGTAATTGTTCAACTAAATAATCCAAAGGGTTTGGGTGATCTGTGTGTATATAGTTTGTATATTTTGTAAATATTGATATTTCTATGTCACCTTGGCTGTCAGGGATCACTGAAAATCACTTTCTCACTATGCCGCACTTGGAGCACCTTGTTGGATTTGTGAATACAAAATCATCAGTCTTTTGCATTTATGATTCTAAAAACAAAGCGGAAATATCTCCAATGTTTTTGTAAGGATTCGTTGTTCAGCTTAAAAGAAATTGACTTAGACTACAGGCTAAAAGGCGATCCATGTCTTTGTTAAAAAATAAATTTTGTTTTGAATCTCTCCTCCCAGTAGAACACTTGTTTGTATGACTACAGTCATACCTATGTCGTACAGGTGCGAGTAATACCAACTAAATATATCACTTATGTGTGTTTGTGACCGCACTAGGTGGCCTTATGGATGCCTATTAACAAAAAATGTCAGTGCAGACTTGCCGCTTCCCCCTGGTCTTGGGTTTGCAGGACCCGCAACTTGCCTTCAAGCTTCGTAAGCTGAGCATGGAGCATCTGTCTTCCTTCTACCGTAGTCTTAAAATACATGCCTCAGGTGAAGACCTTGATTGTCTCCCACTCATTCATATTAGCAATAGTAGATCTAGCATTAATGTAAAAAAGAACTGTTGTATTTCATCTGGCATCATGGTCATACATTGTGTGTTCTCCAGGGTCACTGGTTGTAAACACAATGTGGGTATTCTAGTAGGTACAGTGCCCCACTGTATCAATAGGACTAAAGAGTTATGGTGTTTGAGAGGGTGTATACTGAGCATTCAATCCCATGTATCCTCCCCAAAGGTGTACAGACATGAAGCATACATTAGTTATGGTGTGCAAGGAGTAATTAAATGGGTAGTGGGAATACTGCCTGTCTCCTGAGATTGCAGCCCCCCATGTTTCTGCTAGGCGCCAATTTGCTGACCATGCGCTCAGCGCGCTGAAGTTCCCAGAAGTAAGATAAGATCTACCCATTGTCACATTTAGGATACAATTAATCTCCTCTGCTATAACTCCAGGTTCGTGAGGGATTGAGGCTAGCTCTGTAGTGAGGTTATCCAATAACTTTGAAAGGCCAGAGTTGGGGAGGCAAACACCCAGCTGTTGACATAACAGCATTGGGAACACTTGTGACACTAGATAATATTTCTCTGATCTTCTGGTTATTTTTCACTGATAAATGTGTACTGCATTGTATACTGTGTAGAGCCATGGCATGTGCTTAGTTTCTTAATACAGTTTGGTTTTGGATCATTAATGTCATTGTGTTTTTTAAGAATATAAATGATAGAGCACTTCACAGCTGAAGCCTCAAACATACACAAATGCCCCCTAATAAATAAGAATTGCTTTGTTGAGGACTATTGATCTAATTTAGATTTCGGTGGACGGGTTACTCCGTCACAATGGTGATGGATATCCCATCCACTTAAATACAAATCCCAAAGGATATTATGGGATTTATATTTCGGCGGAAGAGATATCCTCCACCGTTTTAAAGGGGGAACCCGTCTGCCAATATTTAAATAAGGCCCTAAGTTACTTGGTACAAGCAAAGCTAAAAAACATGATTTAATAAAGTTGCCACTGTTAGCAAATCTGAATTAGCTATGTAGGGACAGATGGCTCTCACAGTAAGGTGTTTCTGCTCGGCCAGACTTCAACTTGCACACATCTAACGCATTTTGAAGACCAGATCAGATGGTCAAGGTTTCTCCTACATTGCTTCTAAATCATGGAATGACGTGCCACTACACATAAGAGCCTCTTTGTCACTTCTTAAATTCTGCAAGAAGCTGAAGACCTGGCTTTTCGACTAGACCCACGCAGCCCAAGGTTTAGCTAGAATCATACCTACTCAGCGCCAGGATACCCTTCCAGGTGAAGTGCACTCTAAATCTGCATAACATTGCTACAATATATTACTTTCTTGATACACTAGATATTTGATTATCAATTCCAGACTAAAGATTCATCATAGTGGTATACATAAGAGTAGCATAAATTACCGTCTACTCTCGTTAAGATAGTTAGCACTAATTGGGGAACCGTGGGGATATGTACAAGGAAGTGGCGGAGAGAGGCTTCAGCCTACCTGGCTTAACGCCTCTCTCCGCCACTTCTGATACGCAAGGCTGCACCATATTTACAAGAATGTGGCGCAGCCTTGCTTTTCCCCCTGCTATGGCGCTAAGTTTAGCAACTTAGAGCCAACGCAGGCTCCCTTGCACCATAGTGCAAGTGTGTCCGCCTGCAGGGGAGGATTGTTTATGTGTAGGAAGGTGTCCCTTCCTGCACACAAATAATCCTAAAATGCCATTCTGTCACTGTCATTTGTGCTGCTTCATGCAGCACACATGAAAGTCACAAAAGAGCATTTTTTTTTAAAAATCATTGTTTATGTACAGGAAGGGGCACCTTCCTGTACATAAACAATCCATGACATTTTGCTTTTTCCATGTGTGCTGCATAGACAGCACACATGCAAAAAGCAAAAACAAGGAGAAATAATGCATTTCTCCTTGTTTCGCCAACTTAAGAACAGTTTTAACCTAGTCTTAATTTTGGTGCTGCCCCTATGTACACCACCCTTGTACATAGGGGGCAGAGTCAAAATGAATGGATGTTACGGTGGAACGCCCACCACAATACCCACTGCCCACCCCTTTCACGCTAACCATAACGTGAAAGGGGGCCTTATTTACACAAGGCAGCATTAACCCACGTTAAGTAGCTTTACGCGGGCCCTGTAAATAAGGCGCAGCCCTATCTCCTCCACAACATCGGTAAAAGTGACGCTGTGGTGGCGACAGGGGCTTGTACATATGCCACTGAGTGTGTGTCTCGGACTAAATTAATTTGGAAGGGTCACTCCTTAGAATGTTTTTGCTACCTAAACGAAAAAAAATGTGTAACTATACCACATCATGGACGTTCAAATACTACATTAGAGTGTTAGCTGATGGCCCTTTTATGACCAAGAGTAAGTGGTATTTAAACGTCGTGCCAGTAGAAAACTGCTCAATGAGACCGTCTTCACCTGCTTGTTAGCAGAGCTTTAGCAGTTCCTTTCAAAGGGCCTTTCATTGGAAAGATCGAGGACAGGGCCAAGAGTTTGCCCAAGGGGAAGAAGAAACAGCTAATTTAAATATTGTGACATTCTGGGAAAGTTACCTAATACTCATTCCTATAAGTGAAAATAAAAGTACAATAAGACAAGCATAAAAAACAAAACAGAAAGCAGCACTTAAGACTGTGAACTAACTGAATTTCCTAACGAACACTTTTTCTCGACTTCCTCTTTAAATAATAAGGTCATCTCTTCTGACTCAAGTGTTGAAAATTAATTTGAAACGTCTTCAGTGAGTCAACAAATAAAAGGAAAGTGTAACCAAACATATAAGTGGTGATATTCACAGAAGTCAAGTTGGTCTTTTGCTTAACTCTAACATCCCTTAACATTATTAACCTTTGAGTTTCAAAGTTTAAAAAAAGGGAAAAAGAAAAAAAGGAGGAACTAAACATTTGAAAAAACAAAAAAATATGAAAACGTTTAATATGAAAAATAAAAACAGTTAAAAAAAATGAAAACGGCAAGTGCATAGATTCAGCGGGAGGGAAAGGGTAGGAGAAAGTCTAGTGCGAGCTGTAGTTCATGGGGTCCAGTTAGTTCTAGTGGTAAGGTTAAGGATTGGGCATGAGGTCAAGTACTTGGGTATTACATCTACCTCTAACTCTCTATTGGCTTCCTTATCATACAAAATACATAGGTTGTAAAGTGTTAAAGTGGTTCCAATGTTCCTTTTCACTGATCAAAAAAATTATAAATGGATTCTCTAAGATTTGGTGCAAAAGAAAGTGGATAAATAGTCCCCTGGCTTCAGAAGTGAAGTGTTGTCCCAATGTGAAATCGATTTGTAAATTAAATGGTACAGGGATTGCTACTAAATTTACCTCTGTATATCTCCTATCGTAGTATCTTAATTGAAACCTCAAAAATAAACTATTTAAGCAACAACCTCTCACTAAAGTAGAATAAGGGTGAAAAGGCTGGTCACAAAGGTTAGTTGCATTTTATTTTTCTCAGTCAAAATAGGAACAAGCACTAACAAAGTCAATAGACCTGGCCTCGACAAATTCCCCCAACTAAATAACAATTGCCTTGTTTAGGAGTAAGCGCCAGATGTACAAACATTAGGAATACCAATTGCTATTTCAATTCTCTCTGAATCGCAATTAGGAAATCGGTATCCCTAATGTATGACACCTATTGAGTTTCATTCAGGGATTCCTTGTGGGTTTGTGGTAAATAAATAATTAATTACCGGATCTATTTTTGACTATAATCAATAAACAGGTAGCTCAATAAATAAGAGTCAAGATTCGAGGTAGCTGGAGTTGACAGGCTTTAATCAAGCATAAAGGACAGGAACAGGACAGCCTGTACGGGAATAGGATGGCAGCTGCCGGGGGCAGGAATAGGCTAACTTTTAATAACAGTGCACAGTATATATACTTAAACAAATACATTACATTCAATACAGTAGGCGTAGCAGTAGGCGTATACATAGACATGTGATGCAAACGTAACAGAATATGTCATAAATGGGGCGGAAACATGGAGGGGGCTACCTGAGCAGCTGGGACCTCTAACCTAGTGGTGCGCGCAAACGGGCAATGACGTGTTACCAGGGAGAACTGGGGCTATGACTTCTGCGCTAGAAGAGGAGACTAAAGTCTGGAGTGTCAGAGCGACATGTACCCAGGCATATCTGGTATCTGTTGTTTAGAGTACATGTTGATAGAATCCAAAAGTTATCAGGGCAAAGGCTAATAGACTCTAAGACTGGTGCATGCATAATTCTATATGTATTGCGTGTGTGAGGAATATTCCATGAATACTAATACAGTATTTCTCTTACATGGAGACATAAAGGCTAGACCATGACGGAAACTATTGATGCGATTCAGTAGCTTAGGAATGCAGAGAAGGAGGGCTGGACTGATAACTAGAAACATAACATACTCTTGGCAGACTGGGAGGCAGAGCCAGGCCGAGCCGGGCACTGCGTGGCAAGAAGTAAGCAAAGGGTCAGGGATACAGGTGGGGGCTGTATCGCTCCTCGGAGAGGGTTCAGGAGACAGGAGCTGAATCTGAGTCCGGGCCCTTTTGAGGCCTAGAAACGGGGACAATTCAATGAATTAACGTGCACACTGTAAAATGTGGCAACGTAGGTTTACATAGGCTTGATATTCGTTGCTTTCACGAAGACTGGAAACTGGCATACTAGAAATGGACACAACTATATTTGCGTCTTTAATCGAAGAGGGGAATACATGCATATCGATCATGCACATATAACAAAATATGGGGAACACGTAGGCACATACAACATGGCAAAATTTACTTTTCCACATTCCCTCCTTGTGCCCTACGTTTCCATCAGGAAACATCAATATTCATGATACCATCTATCATTTCATATAGCATCATTTGCTCGTCTCGAATTGTCTTGGAACGGGATTTAGGACTAGGAATACAAGAGGTAGCACACATACCGCAAATCGCAGGGCGACATTGTATACAGAGGCAGCAACTGAATATGATCATTACTGCAATACCTAGGAATGACAATACTTTCCATCCCCAGGCAGATATAATACTCCAGAGCCAACCGGACCATGTCCAGGTGCCTGGATTCTGGTGTAACTGACGGGCAATTTTGTGAAGTCTGGTTATAGCTGAATAAACAGACGGCGCGTTATTAGGAATGAAAATGCAGCAACTAGATCCGATGACTCTACATGCTCCTCCTCTATCGGCCAGTATGACGTCAAGAACGAGACGATTTTGGAGCACGACAAATCTCATAGCAGATTGCTCTTCGGTTAAGTTACCTAGAGCAGAAGTAGTCTCGTTCACTACTGCTTCAAGGGTTCTGGTTAACCTACGTATTAACTTACTATTCTGGATAGGGCCTATAAAGAAGAAGAAACCTTTATTGAAGTCTTGATACTGTTCTAGAGTAGTTTCAGTTTGATCGACAATTGGGGACTCGATCTCCCTTCTAGGTCTGACGTGTACTAGATGTGTGTTTCTGTGATAATCAGATGGGGCTAGAAAAACTGGTGGCAGTAGGAAGGCAATGTAACATGTTCCATCCCAATCGAGGGGCAGATGAACATATGCGGTCTGACCACAAACAAAATAAGAATGACGTGAGGCTTTGAAAATAGATTTCCCACTGTCACTATACTCGACAGTAGTAGTACAATCACTATGTCCTACATGTGCGGAACCATTCTTTCTGACACATAATTCGCCTTTGACTGGTAGTACTGAAATAGCAGGTAAGTCTGGAGTAGTATCAGACTGAACATTCAGGACCATAAAATTCGAAGAATAATTACCTAAATTATAAACTTCATTTTCTAGATCTAACCCTGTTCTATGGGAGAGACCTTGCTTGTCTGGAATACATGTTCTATTCAGAAGGGACATATCATTTGAGGATGACGTTAAAGTGGACCATGCTCCACATGAACCATTATGTGAAAACGGATAAGGAAAAAGTAGTAGAACTCCCTTCGGTGTCTGGAAAGGGGGGAGTCGACCACACACCCAACAATTAGTGGCATTGCTGGTCTGGTGTGAATAGTGTAACATTCTTATAAATGTATTATTTCTCATAGCAAGACGATAGGATAACTCGTGAGGAGGCAGATCACTGAATGTGTGCTCTACCGTAGCATTAGAAAACTTATTTACATGAGAAATTGGAAAACATAAATGTAATGCATAACTTGTGCAGGTAATCATTAAACTTAGAAACAATAAGAAACTTAGAAAAACGATACATCTTATAGAGTTTTGACTAACTCTCTCACTATGTGGGTCTATCTCATACATGTCAGAAACCTGTCTAACCGTTTCACCCGAGAGGGACTTAGACAATTAAACTGGCTGACTTATTTTACTAGACCGGAGCTTTAACTTATACTCCTGTTGCGGAGATTTCTCTAACAGAGGAACTTTCAGTTCAGGATTCAGATCAAAGTCTGGTTTCAGGCAGTCTTTAGAAATGGAACAGTTCTTAGAAAATGTTTGTTCTCGAACTCCATGGAACTTCTTAACGTGGGACAGATGGACCCACCCCTTGCGGCCTTCCAACTTCACGGCCGTGCGGGTGGTCAGGAGAACAAGTCGCGGCTCCTTCCAACGAGGCTCCAGTGGACTTGAACGATCAAAGTTCCTTACAAGGACAAGGTCGCCTGGAATGACCTCATGCGGTTTCACTTCGGTATTGTCTGGAAATGCAGCGGCAACCTGGGAACGACAAGAGTGTAGGGCAGACATCAAGGAAGCTAGGTAATCTGTCAACATATTACTGGAAACATCTGTAATACTGCGGGGTCTAGGTGTACCCCACATATTTGGGGGGCGGCCGAATACGACCTCATAAGGGGACAGACCTGATCTGGAATGTGCAACCATCCTCATGAAAAATAAAGCAACTGGCAGGGCAACTAGCCAGTCTACACCTTTCTCTTTACATGTCTTAGCAATACGGATTTTCAGGGTCTGATTATGTCTCTCTACGAGACCGGCTGCTTCAGGATGGCGCACACAATGGAACTTCCACTGGTACCCTAACAAAAGGGAAACATGTTTCATTAACTCGGATGAGAATGGCTGGCCGTTATCAGAATACACGACCCTAGGGAGTCCATAGCGGGGAAAGAATTCACGAACCAACTGCTTGGCAGTGGTCGCTGCTGTGTAATCTGGAACTGGATATGCTTCTGTCCACCTGGACAAAGCGCATACAACTACAAGAACATACTTGAAACCTCGACATCGCTCCATCTGAATATAATCCATCTGGAGGACTTCAAAAGGGTGGTCAGGAGGTTGGAATCCACCTTGTTCCACCGGGACACTTTTACCTGGATTGAACTGGCAACATATCATACAGGTACGGACTTTCTGTTTGGCTGCAGCTCGTAAGTGCTTGTTGAACCAAAGGTTCTGAATACTGTCTAACATAGCTTTTTCTCCTAGATGTGTTGGACTATGTGCGGTATTAATAATGACTTGAACCATAGAGTCGGGGAGAAACCATGTGGCTTTTCCCTTCGTCAACCATCCTTGATCTGTCTGGACCCCTCCTTGTTCGGACCATTTCTTGATTTCTTCGGGAGTAGCATGTAACTGTATGTCTATGACATCTTGTGTAGGGTCCTTGACAGTCATACAAGTAGTCTGATCTAGAGTGAGTGTCTGTGTCGTGTCAACTGGAATGTCTGGAGTCTGAGCTGTAAGCTTGGCTGTTCGATCTGCTAGATCGTTACCTTGGGAAATGATGTCAGTAACTTTCGTATGTGCCTTGCACTTCATGATAGCGATAGCTGTCGGTAAATGTATTGCATCTAACAGAGCTTGAATGAGGAGACCATGCTGAATCTTGGTTCCATGAGAAGTCATGAAACCTCTCTCCTGCCAGAGCACTCCGAAGTCATGTACGACTCCGAATGCATAACGTGAATCTGTATATATGTTTACTTTCAGGTTTTTGGCACGTATGCAGGCTTGGGTCTGAGCAACTAGCTCTGCTGCTTGAGCAGACAGGGTGTCAATACGATGTGTTTCTATAACTTCAGTTTCAGTAGTCACTGCATACGCGGCTACTAGTTCTCCTGTACTTGTTCTCATACATGAACCATCCACATAAAGTGTCAGGTCGGGGTTAGGTAATGCAATGTCTGTCAAGTCTTGTCTTGGCTTTGTCATAGTGTTAACAACTTCCACACAGTCATGTGTGGCAGGATTTGAAGTAACTGACGGTAACAGTGTAGCGGGATTTAAAATGTTGCAGCGTCTGATTTCTATGTGTGGCTGGAACAGTGTCAGTTCATAACCTGTTAAACGTGCAATTGTCAAGTGCTGAGTCTGTGTTCGGTTTAAAAGAACTTCCACGGAGTGTGGAACTTGTACTGTCAGGGAGTGTCCTAACACTATGGAATCACTTTGTCTGATGGCTAGAGCTGTGGCTGCAACTGACTTGAGGCACACAGGCAAAGCCTGGGCTACTGGATCTAATGTGCTCGAAAAATAAGCACAGGGCTTGTACTGTCCTGCTTGATCTTGTGTGAGAACAGATAATGCAGTACCATCACGTTCTGTGACAAAGAGTGTAAAAGGCTTACTGTAGTTCGGTGTAGCTAGAACAGGTGCTTGGCATAAGGCTTTCTTTAATTCATTAAAAACAAGTGTATGTTCCTGGGTCCAAGGGAGGACAGTCGATACGGCTGCCTCCTGTGTCGTTAACTGTATCAGTGGCTTGGCTAGAAATGCATACTGAGGAATCCATTGTCTGCAGTAAGAAGTGAGGCCAATAAAAGCACGTACCTCCTTCTGTGTCTTGGGCTGTGGAAGACTCGCTATCAACTGGATACGGTCTGGTGTCAACTGCCTACCCCACTTGGACAGTAAGTGGCCTAAGTAGATCACTTGCTGGACACAGAACTGAAGCTTCGAAGGGGACACCTTGTGCCCCATCTCGGCTAGGAAATACAGAACCGTAAGTGACGCTCGCTCGCAGTCACGTTCAGAACGGGCTGTGATCAGTAGATCATCGACATACTGGAGCAGGGCAGTGTCAGTTGGCATGTGAATATTGTCTAGTTGTCTTTTAAGTGCTTGACTGTAAATACTAGGACTTTCTGTGAAACCTTGAGGAGCCCGTGTGAATTTATAGCTCCTTCCATTTAAACAAAAACCAAAAAGGTACTGGCTGTCTGGATGAATCGGGACACTGAAAAATGCATTTTTGAGGTCGATAACAGTAAAAAATGTAGCTTCAGAATCAATGGCTGTCAGTAGGGAAGAAATATCTGGGACTACTGGATACTGGGGTATGATACATTTATTAAGCTCTCGAAGGTCAATCACTAATCGATATACTGGAGGTGCATTTGGATCTGTACGTTTCAAGACCGAAATAATAGGAGAATTACATACATTGGAGTCAGTTTCTACAACCACTCCTTGAGCAATAAGCTCGTCAATAATTTTGGATAAGGCTGCTACAGCCTCAGGTGGCAATCTGTACTGTCTGATTCGTGGCAAAACTATACCTTGTTTGAGAGTCACACGATGGGGTGTGATGTGCATAAAACCTACATCAGTTGGACCTTGCGCCCATAAATGCTGCGGTACATTCAGTAGTCTTGGATCAAAATCACGTAATACATAGTGACCTTTGAAGTCTCTTAAAAACAATCGGATTCCTTCTGGGGAGCAGCAAATAACTGCACCTAATTCTTTCAGTGTTTTAATGCCTAACAAATTTTCTGGACATGATTTCGTCAGTAACAAATCAGTAGTTCGGGACAATGGACCTACTTCTAGGGAAACTGGTTTCGAAATTTCATTAACAATCGGTTTGCCTGAAAATCCAAGGGAACCATTTTTAGAGCCTGAGAGCGGAGCCCCTGGAACCTCGTCATGACTGATAGTAGTCCTACTTGCCCCTGTATCAATCAGAAACTTTCTGTCTTTCCCTAATACTTGACTGTGTACATAGGGACCCTCTTGATCTACAGGTATCTCGATGAGAGGCAAGCCTACCTCCCTCTCTAGGCTGTTTCATGAATACTGTTGATACTCTGGATACTCTGACTGAGCATACTGATACATCTGCTGTGTAACATGCTGTGTTGCAGCGATAGGCTGCGGTGCTGGAACTGTCTGTTGTGCATTCTGTGGTGGCTGAGAAGTCTGTGAAACTTGTTCTTGCCTAGGCGGACGTGGTCTTTCTTTAGTCTTACCAGTAGCTATGTTGTGTTGCAGAACTGCACACTCGTTTATAAAATGACCTGCCTGTTTACAGTAATTGCAAGTCCCTTTAACGGGAGCTGCAGGATGACTGGCTTGATTCCGACCCCTCTTCTGACTGTCTTGTGGAACAGATTGTGCAACTAATACTTTCATTTTCGTATCTTTCATACGTCTCCTTTCGTGTTCTTGCTCTTCCCTGATTCTATTCTGGTGATACTGGAGCATCTGGAGCATTTGTGACGGGGTATTAGCTTGCCAACTACTTTCGACTTTCAAAACTCGATTTTTAACTTGTGGACTTGAATTCTCGACTAGTTTGGTAACAAAAAGATGAGGGTACGACTCGCTACTTGTCTTCAAACCACTGTTAATAATAAAACATTTTTCAAATCTAGAATAAAAATCACTAGTGTCTTCATCCTGTTTCTGTTTGCATGCTGAGATTGCATCCCAATCTTCCTTTTTCGTGGCTAGTAACCTTGGCAAAACTTGAATCAATAACTCGGGCAATTCTTTACATTTGTCCCCAAGACCGGTACCTGGTACTCGTATTTTATCTTCAGCCTCTAGGGCTGTCCAATCAATCTTTTTCTCTCCCACCTCCCATTCTTTTTCCTTGAGTTTTTCATATACCTCTGCGGGCAACAGGACCTTTAGCATTTTAATGATATCAGGATATGTGTATTCTCCCATACGGAGCATGTCTTTTAATTCTCGATGGAACCCTGCTGGGTCTTTGTCGTGACAGGGAATTAACTTCTTCATCTCTAAGAGTTCCATCTTGGTGATAGGGGTGTAAACAAATACTCGTTGCATTTCACCACCCGCTGTCCTAACTGGGTGTACTTCTCGTAACGGATGCTGTCTATCTATGTAAAATGATTTACTTTCTGGAGGTGAGACGTGGACAAAATGCGGATTCAGAAACGTTCTATATTTGTGGCGCTGTTCTAGAATGACGCTAATTAAATCGGTACCTAAACCTTTCCATCTATACTGGAGTAACTCGTTCAAAACATCATGTAACGGACCTGGATCAGAATGCTGACCCTCATACAGTGTAATGAGGTGCTGGATCATATACATACCCACCAGTCGCTGCTCGGCTGGGGGCAGTTTCAGAAACATTTGTGCCACTATTTCGTCTGGAAAAGTGGTAGAATCAGTAGCCCATCGGACTGCTGATCGGGCTAGTTCTTGTTCATGCATGGTACTAAGTTCACTATAACCGATTCGTGATTTCAGAATGTGATCGGTAGCTTGAAATACTTGTTCAAGAGAACCTTGTTCTGGTGCTGGAAGAGGAAAAACGTTCTTGTGTTCTAGGCGTGAATGTCGGTCGGGAAGTCTAGTTTTACCTACATACGCTATTCTGGTGGGATTCTCGTCGTCTACCTCTTCAGTAGAAGAGTCGTCTTCTTTCTCGGACACTTGTGCTGCTTTGCGTTTCTCGTGTAACCTTATTATTTCCTTACGAATTTTCTTGTACATACTGTCTATACTACTTAGTGTCTTGTGTCTTCCCTCGGCTATATGATCACTCCACTTTGTCAGAACTCTCATTTCGGTCGGATCTTTAGTCGGATAATCTTGTTCCCTTATTAAACAATTAATTAGAAACTTTAATAGCATGAGCTGAGTCTCAGCTTTCCTTTGAGACATGGCTTCGCCTATACTTCCTGGATCATCTCCTGTACGAATGAACCGATATATTCTGTCTAGATCTTCTTTCATATTCGGTAGGGTGTCCAAATACTCGGTCACCCGTCTTACACGCAATGAATATATGACCATATCATCATCGCCTGGGACTGGATCATAACGGCATTCGGTAAGAGCTCGCTTGATATCTGCAACGGACTGCTGTTTGGGCGTACGCTGTAACGCACGTTCATGTAACTCAAGTAGTGTCACACGTTTGTGTTGGGGCGGGGTACGAGGAGGATCTCCCCCCGCGGCTCCTAAACTGGAATCGTCGACGGGTACTGTACGGGCTGGCAGAGTGACTGATGTAGCGGGTACCTGTACTATAGGCTGGACCGGGGGTACCGTTACAGGTGCGGTAACAGGTGCCCCGGTGGCTGGAGGAACAGGAATTACATTATTTACGGGAGCTGACGGAACTGGATTTGCATATTCTGGGACTGTGTCGTCCAAGTAGGACGAGAGAAAAATATCAGCTGCGGTCGGTTTGTGACGTAGCTTAGTCGGAACTAATGGCGGCGGAAAATTACATGGTGCTTCCGGGGTTGCTTTTGGCAAGCCCTCGGCAAGAAGAGGATACATACCCTTAATGAGGGCATTTCTCTGTCTGTCTGACTGTTCGGCTTTAACTCGTTCACCTATTTCGATTAATTCCCTTTCTTGGGCTCTTTCTGAGGATTCTCTACTTAATTCTGACTTTCTGATTTCTTTTTCGGTTCTTTTATGAGATTCTTTGCGCCATAACTCGATGGCATCTTTCTGGGATTGTCTGGCTTTCTTTTTCCATAATGCTTCTTCTACTCGCATGATGCACTCGGCATCCCATGTACCTGACACGGGCCATCTATATTTCTCTTCTAATTCCTTGGTGTACTCCACCCATAAGTCTAGATATAATATGGCACTTAAGCCATGCTTATGATACATAAAATGACCTGGACTGTCCCTAGGCGGGACAGGAACTGCTTCCTCGAGCAGACCTTTTCTAGTTTTTAACTGACGTAACCTCGAGAACAGAGGCATAGTTTGGGCTAGAGTCTGGACACAATACAATACACGATAAACACAATAATAACTTGAAAAAAACAAATCACTCATACCACGACATTGAAAAACACATGAAATGACATTTAAAATAACAGTTCGGACAGAATATTACCTGGTATACTGAGAACAGAACACATTAATTTTCTCGAGAACAGAACTTGCTAGAATGACTAGATGTACTGCTAAAACAGCACGAAACTTACCGGTCCCATAAAGAGACACGTCAGGACCCGCATCCACCTAGGTGGACACTTCGTGTTGGATCTGTGTACCCAAACCCACGGACCAGAGACAAATTAATTGACCCTGTCTAGATACTACCCCAGCAACGGTACTCACCGGGCAGCAAGAACGGAAGGCCTCGGACTGGACTGGACTGCTACGACGACGGACGGACGAACTTCGGACTTCAGTTACAGGTGGGCCTCCGGATACCTCGGACCTTGGACTCTCGGCTTGGGCTCTGGTCGGGACTCGCCGCGTTCCTCCACCGCCTCGTCTGGACGCTGGACCGCAACCTCCGTCTCCTCCGTGGGCCTGAGGGATACTTGAAGCAGAAATATCTGCACGTGCACGGTATGGTTCCGTCACGGCTGCAGAGGATCAGGGGGCCTGCGTGGCTTCTCCGGCGCGTGGGGAAAGGGCAAGTCCCTATTCGGGCGCCATTATGTGGTAAATAAATAATTAATTACCGGATCTATTTTTGACTATAATCAATAAACAGGTAGCTCAATAAATAAGAGTCAAGATTCGAGGTAGCTGGAGTTGACAGGCTTTAATCAAGCATAAAGGACAGGAACAGGACAGCCTGTACGGGAATAGGATGGCAGCTGCCGGGGGCAGGAATAGGCTAACTTTTAATAACAGTGCACAGTATATATACTTAAACAAATACATTACATTCAATACAGTAGGCGTAGCAGTAGGCGTATACATAGACATGTGATGCAAACGTAACAGAATATGTCATAAATGGGGCGGAAACATGGAGGGGGCTACCTGAGCAGCTGGGACCTCCAGGGAGAACTGGGGCTATGACATCTGCGCTAGAAGAGGAGACTAAAGTCTGGAGTGTCAGAGCGACATGTACCCAGGCATATCTGGTATCTGTTGTTTAGAGTACATGTTGATAGAATCCAAAAGTTATCAGGGCAAAGGCTAATAGACTCTAAGACTGGTGCATGCATAATTCTATATGTATTGCGTGTGTGAGGAATATTCCATGAATACTAATACAGTATTTCTCTTACATGGAGACATAAAGGCTAGACCATGACGGAAACTATTGATGCGATTCAGTAGCTTAGGAATGCAGAGAAGGAGGGCTGGACTGATAACTAGAAACATAACATACTCTTGGCAGACTGGGAGGCAGAGCCAGGCCGAGCCGGGCACTGCGTGGTAAGAAGTAAGCAAAGGGTCAGGGATACAGGTGGGGGCTGTATCGTTCCTCGGAGAGGGTTCAGGAGACAGGAGCTGAATCTGAGTCCGGGCCCTTTTGAGGCCTAGAAACGGGGACAATTCAATGAATTAACGTGCACACTGTAAAATGTGGCAACGTAGGTTTACATAGGCTTGATATTCGTTGCTTTCACGAAGACTGGAAACTGGCATACTAGAAATGGACACAACTATAATTGCGTCTTTAATCGAAGAGGGGAATACATGCATATCGATCATGCACATATAACAAAATATGGGGAACACGTAGGCACATACAACATGGCAAAATGTACTTTTCCACAGGTTGCAAATCAACCTACCTCATGAATATTAATGAGTTAGGTCGCAGTTTGCGACCCATTACGAATCACAGCCATTACAATGATGGTGGTCTGCTGAGGTCAGCAGACCACTAGGTCTGTGACTTGCTTTTTAATAAAGCAATCTTTTATATTTTTTAAATGCTGCCCGTTTTCCCTTAAGGAACATGGGATTTGTTGACAAAGGAAAAAATGAAACCTTGAAGCTTCATTTTTTAAGAGTAGGCAGTGGTCCGTGGAACCACTGCTTGGTCTTAACAATTATTATTATTTACATTCTCAAAGCAAAGGGGAAGGGGGCCCTTGGAGACTCCTTCCCTTTTGCAAATGGGTTACCACCAGCTTTAAAGTATTGCAGTTTTGCGACCGAAATTCGGTTGCAGAACAGTCAATCAATCAATCAGTAACACATACCATACCAATTTGTTTATTTTAGACGCACTTTACTTTTCACTAGCCACACTTTCGCACAGTCCCCTCTCATGCGTTCAGCTAAACGGCGTATTCGGATCAAAAGATCTCAGACAAAAAGCCCCCAGGCCCGGCAGGCATTGCAGCGCCTGCCAGACGAGCACCCAATGATGAAGCATGACACCCTAACCGGTATATGAGAGCATTAAGATCTGACCTTCTGGTCTACCTGCGACACTATCACTAGCCTTGTGGTTTCACCACCTTGTGACCAATTGGCCTACAAGGAACTACTCCTACTTTGATGGTGGGCATCCTACTCCTAACAGCATGTCTCATCCAGAGAGCCCTAAAGAAACATGACCACATCTTTCCCGTCATGGTGGAACTCCATTGCTCCCCTTACCTACCTGCAACATCTTCAAAAACAGTTGCATTATTTACACAGCCATTACAACCCGCACCCCTGCTAATCTTGCAGACAAACTTGCCATCTCTGGTGGTTTTCAGGACACCATCAGACTGCTTACTAAGGGCCTGATTACAAGTAATGGTGCTATTTATCACACCTGGTACACAACGATACCCTTGGGTTTGTTATTTATCAGGTGCGATAAATAGCATCCATTATGAGTTATTGGGGAATAACATGTGGAGTGTGGTGTTTTACACACCAAAATGTTTATGATACATGAAATACCAAACACATTTCCCATCTTGAATGAAATGTAATGAATATTGGGTTATTTAACGCATCCGATAATTATCGGGTGCGTTAAATAAAATCAAACTCGTAATTCCTTCTAATGTGTAAACAGAGGTTTACGCACGGGGTGGAATTAACTGCCCAACTTGTAATCAGGGCCCATATAGTGTAAAAAATAAAATAAAAAAAAAGACAGCAGATCTTTTCCATCTATGCACCCACGATCTGGAACAACATCCCCATATTCATCAGGACCTGCCCAACTCTGCTTGAATTTAAGAAAGAGTTAAAGATCCACCTCTTTAAATAACACTACATTACAATAAATGAACAATCCACATGCCAGCAACCTCTCCTATCACTTGTTGACTTTATGCTTGTCTTTGGCTCTGTACAGTGAACCTCTTCCTTTTGGCTACGTTGGCGCTCTAAAAATAACACATATATGCATGTTTAAGGTTGTATTTGCACTTGTATTTGCTTTAGAGATATCAGTTTAGTAGTTAATATTTTACTCAATAACTTACAATCCATGTTAAGCATTGATAAAGGTCTATATAACTTCACAATAGGATACTAATAGGGCTTCTCTTTCTCTGGAGGAGGTGGAGAGAGATCCCTCTCTCCATGCTCCATTATACTTTGGCGCCAGTGGCTCTATGTAAGTTGGTATAAACAAGCATGGCTTGGGTTCGTGACTGCCTGGACTGGACCACAATACTATAAGTAAACAAACCAAAGAGTCCAGGAAGACTAATACCATGGATTTGATGGGCACCCTAAACCATCAATTAGAGGACGCCTCAGCTTTATTCAGCTCAATTGTTTTGATATTTTGTATAAAGAAACAATTACATTCAATTGTGCACGTCGTCAAATGGATAACGTGATTAAAACAGTGACATACAATATTCATTTGAACAATTACTCAAATACAATATATACAACAACACAAAAGGTTTGTGCAATAGTGACAAAGAGACATACAAATAAGAAAATTCATACAAAAATATGTGAATACAGTCCTGTTTGACCAGTCCTAATTCTGTAAATAAGCACTAGGCAGACATTCTCTTTTTCTGGAGGTTACTATTGTATTTCCTGCCTGTGAGCCAGAGATGGGGTTACACAAGTTTTTTGGGTGTTGCCTAGCAGGGGAGAGAATTACACAGATTCCATTATGGCACACCCCTGATTGGAATTCCCCATACTCATAGAAGTCAACGCGTTTCGAGCCCAGCACGATTGTAGGGTTCTCCTCAGGACTTGGACTTGGCCGTCAGTTCTATAATAAGAACAAACAATAATTCACTATAGGACCCAATCCTGTTTGCAGTCACAAAGATTGCCTATATTATCAATACTTATGTTTCTGTATGTACCTTAGTTTAACAGTGGGAAGCCAGCTACTGTGGAAGGGCGGCGTGAGGGTCATATTAGAAAGATTGATAATTGAGGAGTTTTTTATGACTAGTAATATTGTCTCTGTGTTCTCATTTCCCATGGCTGTTTGTACCTTCCGGGTGGCTTCCGTATAGGTGCCCCAAAATATGTCTTGCCCTGGACCCCTAAAATCCTTAAAATGATACAGATTATTCTCGTCTAATCTGCTTTACTCTGTAAGCGCTGCATGCATTTTGTGTTGTGCTCCCACTCGTTCAGCTGATGCAGAGCTTTTCATGTCTATGTTGCTCAGTCACTTCTCTGCACCTCTCCTCAGTGCCATTTGGAGCGGAGCTTTAGGATAGCGGCACAGCTCTTGCCTCCGTGAAGGGTCGCTCTCCTCCTGTGTGAAGTCTGAGGGGTCCTCCTTCACTTCCTGCTGTCTGCTCAATTTTAGTGAGAGGTTCAAATGCTTTGACCAATCTATCATCACAGTGCTGCAATGGCCATCTTTTCCCTTATCCTGACTTGCCACATGGGTGCCCAGCTATTTCCAGGTATACTTGGTGAAATCCCTGTAATTCACACGCCCAAGAAAAAAAGTGAGGCTGACAGATTCAAGGCTCAGAACACATAGGAGACACTGATAATAGTCAATAACACTGCCACTGCAACTAGTGCTTTTACTTTAACATACCATAGTCTACACAAAGCTAAATTCTATTTTTTTTAAATGCACATAGAGAACAAAAAGACTAAAACAACATAAACAATTTTTAGATAATAAAGAGGCTTTTACCTACTGGCTTTGGCAACAGGCTGTTATCATCAATAGTCAACTGTCTATCGTCAAAGATTTTCACAGTAGACCGAGGGTTTTTCATAGTCAATCGCTCACTGCCTAAGGGAACAACAGGGTTTGTATATGGTGCTCCCATGAAGTAAACAGTTTATGTTCGCTTTCCTAAAATACTGCTCACAAGCAAGCATCAAATGCTGCCAAGGGACGGTGCTTTATGCCATCTATCTCTCCAACGTAGTTTGTAGGTTTGGAACACTTACAACCTCACTTGCAACCACACCAGACAGATCGAAGCTAGGAAGGAGGTCAGAGAAAGCTATAGGTGCTGTTGACCTGGGGCAAGCGGCAGTGGAGACAAGAGAGCTTGTTTCGCTCTAAAATACTCATCTGCAGACCCTACTATTCTAATTTTAGACCGAATTTGCGTCTGTCTGCGATCTCTAAAATCCTAGAATCCCATGTTAGCACTACACATCAGTCAGTACAAAATCAGTTCTCTGCTCTCAAGCAATCAATCAATCATAGCATTTGTAAAGCGCACTACATACCCATGAGGGTCTCAAGGCGCTTGGGGGAGGGGAGGAGGGGGAGGTGCTGCTACTGTTCGAAGAGCCAGGTCTTGAGGAGTCTCCTAAGGTTAGAAGGTCTTCGGTCTGCCGTAGGCAGATGGGGAGGGTGTTCCACGTCTTGGCGGCGAGGTGGGAGAATGATCTGCCACCGGCGGTCATTCTTCGGATGCGGGGGACGGTGGTGAGGGCGTGGGCTGCGGAGCGGAGCTGGCGGGCGGGGGTGTAGAGGCTGAGTCATCTGTTGAGGTACGCTGGTCCGGTGTTGTGGAGTGCCTTGTGTGCGTGGGTGAGGAGCTTGAAGGTTATCCTCTTGTTGATGGGGAGCCAGTGCAGGTCTTTCAGGTGGGGTGTGATGTGGCTGCGGCGGGAGATGTCGAGGATCATGCGTGCTGAGGCGTTCTGGATGCGTTGGAGTCGTTTCAGGAGTTTGGTCGGGGCTCCTGCGTAGAGTGCGTTGCCGTAGTCCAGTCTGCTGCTGACGAGGGCCTGGGTGACCGTCTTTCTAGTTTCGGTGGGGATCCACTTGAAAATCCGGCGAAGCATGCGGAGAGTGTTGAAGCAGGATGAGGAGAATGCGTTGACCTGCTTTTTCATGGAGAGTGTGGAGTCGAGGATGACCGCTAGGTTTCGTGCGTGGTTGGTGGGTGTAGGGGGTGCTCCTAGTGCCGTCGGCCCCGAGGAGTCGTCCCAGGCCGAGGGGGTGGAGCCGAGGATGAGGACCTCTGTCTTGTCCGAGATCAGTTTCAGTCGGCTGTTCCTCATCCAGTCGGCGATGGCCTTCATTCCTTCCTGGAGGTTGGTTTTGGAGGTGTGGGGGTCCTTGGTGAGCGAGAGGATCAGCTGGGTGTCATCGGCATAGGAGATGATGTTTAGGTCGTGCTGTCGGGCGACGTGGGCGAGTGGTGCCATGTAGACGTTGAACAACGTTGGGCTGAGAGATGAGCCTTGGGGTACACCGCAGATGATCTCGGTGGCTTCGGAGCGGAAGGGGGGGAGGCGGACGCTCTGGGTTCTCCCGGAGAGGAAGGAGGTGGTCCAGTCCAGGGCCTTCTCTTGGATTCCGGCATTGTGGAGGCGTGCTCTTAGTGTGCGGTGGCAGACTGTGTCGAAAGCGGCTGACAGGCCCAGGAGGATGAGGGCCGCGGTTTCTCCGTTGTCGAGCATGGTACTGATGTATGTATGTATAGTATGTATGTATAGCGTACTTATATAGCGCGTACTGTCACCCAAAGGGTATCCTGGCACTTTGACTCAATGATCGAAATACAGACAGAGGAAGATCATATTGCCCTGGGGAAGAGGGGAGACTTCAGACCCTTTTTAAAGTGGGTCAGCTCATTCAGCTTCCTTAAAGAGAGTGGAAGAGTATTTCACAATTTAGAAGCAGTAAAGCCGAAGGAGCGACCACCCGTTCGCATCCTCTGAATGCGGGGCACCCCAACCAAAAAGGCAGAGGAGAAACGTAAAGGCCTAGCTGCAGAATACCATTTAAATTTGTTCTGAAGAGCAATGGGTCCCAGTCCATGAAGTGCTCTGAAGACAATACAAGACGCCTTGAAGCTAATCCGATGCTGTATAGGCAGCCAATGAAGGTCTTTAAGAGCCAAAGATGAGGATGCAGAACGCACGCGTGAAAGAGCCAGCTTGGCTGCCATATTCTGGATCCGCTGCAGTTGCTTTATCAAAGAGCTAGGAGCTCCTAGAAGTAGTGCGCTGCAGTAGTCTAACCTACTGAGTATAATACTGCACACTACCTCAGGTCTCGCCAACAGAGGTAACATAGGGAGAATTATGCGCAACATTCTTAATAACATCAAGCAAGTACTAACAGTCTTGTTGATGTGGTCGCCCAATTGCAGGTGAGGACCAAAAATTACACCCAGGTTACGAGCAGAACCAGCTGCCTCAACAGTGTTCTTAGTAGTAGCGGGCCAGAAATCATCGGGCAGAGGGCGCAGGATTTTATCCAGCGAGCAATGTAAAACCTCTGTCTTGGATCCATTAAACTGAAGGGAGTTTTCCCTCAGCCAGCCCGCCGTGGCCAGCATACAGCGATGGAAGGTCTCTGTAGAGACCGCATCCTTACCCTCGAAAGAGAAGATAAGTTGCGTGTCATCTGCATAGTTTATTACCGTGATACCAAAGGATTTAATCAACTTGATCAGAGGACAGAGGTAAAGATTGAACAAGATGGGGCTGATCGCTGAGCCCTGAGGGACACCTTGCCCCACCATTCTGTTATCAGACATAAAAGGGGGCAAAGTCACCACCTGATGTCTGTTGGAGAGGTAGGAGGCTAGCCAGTCACGGGCAGTGCCGACCACCCCACTGTCCTCCAGTCTCCTGATCAGTATGGAATGGTTCACGGTATCGAACGCGGCCGACATGTCGAGCAGCACCAAAAATGCTGCTCGGCCACTGTCGACTTGCGATCGTAGGCCATCCAGAACCACTACCAACGCTGACTCTGTACCATGTGCTGGTCGGAAACCAAACTGGGTCCCATCCAGGCATACATTCTCCTCAATGAAGTGCGAAAGGGACTTAGTTACACATTTTTCAAAAATTTTAATAGGAAAAGGTAGTAAGGAGATGGACCTATAGTTCACAGGGCAGAGAGGGTCCAGGGTGGCTTTTTTTAACAATGGCGATACCACGGCCAGTTTCCAACTGTCAGGGACGGTGGCGGTACTTAAAGACTGACAGCAGATCAAATATAGAAGATGGAAGAGCTCGGCCTAAAACAGCTTCCAAAACTTGTGGGGTAACAGATCAAGCGGGGAGCCCGAGGACACACTGTAAGCCATAATACAAAAATCCTCGTATGAGGGGGGGATAAAGCTAGACAGCGGAGTATGTACAATGCACTCCCCCCTGTCAGGTGAAGTCCATACAGGTAATGGCTCTGCAGTAACCTGCGTATTAGGGACACTTGATACAGAAAGACCAGCTAGGATAGAGGAAATTTTGTCCTCAAAGGTAGACGCCAAGGAATCACATAATGCCTGCGAGGCTGGAATACAATTAGCGGCACAAGCAGGGTTGGAAAGATTATTGACAATTTTAAAAAGAGCTTGGGACTTATTGGACGACAGAAGTAGCGTATCCTCTAAATACTTAGCTTTGGCGCTCTTGATCTGAGCTTTATAGGCCTGGAGCGTCTGTTTTAAATGAGTTTTATCCGACTCAGTATAGTGTTTCCTCCAGGTTCTTTCAGCTTGTCTGCAACACAATTTCAACTGGCATAATTCCTTGGAATACCAGGGTGCAGAGCGTTTAAATCTATCCTTCACTTTCCTAAATGGGATGATTTTGTCTAAGGAGCCTGTTATCTGCGAACAGAGGCTCCGATAGTTATCCTCTACCCCCTTATCCAAAGCAAATCCACTTGTAACCAGGCTAGGTAATGTTGGACATTTCAGGATCTTAGTCCAATGATGACTGAGACGAATGTTAGCTAGACTATTATCAGTAAAAGGGTCATTGGGAAATTGCAGCGAAAACTGAATAAGAGCGTGATCGGTCCAGCATTGAACAGTTACATTCTTGACCTTAATCCATGTTGCATTCGTAAAGATAAAGTCTAAGATATGGCCCTTCGACTGTGTTGGAGAGACCACCAACTGCTGAAGATGAATATTACTACACGCTTGGCACAGCTCATTAAAGGCTGAGACAAGTGGCCCATTCAACCAGAGATTAAAGTCCCCTAAAATCACGAGTCTGGCATGAGAATTGGATAGGTCATAGATAAGATCCACCAATTCATGCAAGACCGTAGTGGCACTACCAGGAGGTCTATAACAAAGCAGGCCTGAGTAGAGAGCTCCCCTGTGACTTTTAAATGAAAAACCCATCAATTCCATGCCCTGAACCTCTTTAATCTCAAAATCCATAAGATTGTGGGCCTCCTTAAAGATGAATCCAACATCCCCACCTCTACCATCCACTCGAGGTTTATGCCTAATCTTATACCCTGGGGGGCAGGCCAAGCCGAGCTCAACCCCACTGTCTGCCCTTGTCCAGGTCTCAGTCATAAACAGTACATCCAGGCAGTGTGTTTCAATGAGGAGCACTATTTCTGAATGGTGCTTACACAGAGACCTCACATTAAGCAGACCGCAAGATAGAATTGTTGTCGAGTTGTTATCACCATTAGCTTGGGCATTCCGTCCAAGTTGCTGATTTACCTAAATAAGCTCTTCCCTATTGTAGACATGACGAGCTGAGGTGTGATGGGCAGCGTAGCTGGCGCTGGCCGCGATCGGGGCGCGGACGGGAGCAGACGGGAGCAGATGGGAGTAGACGGGCTTGCCTCTGGCGCGCCACCGGCGGGCTCGCTGCGCGCGCGCGGTTGCATGTTCTCGTTTATATCCCCCATTGAGCGCGAAGTCCAAGGAATCAACCTCTGGACCCGCGACCAAAATGGCGCCTATTGGCGGCACCTTCCGAATTACTCCACACAAGATGGCGGCAAAAATAGCCCCTACAAGGTGGAAGTCTCCCTAAATCCTGCAAAGTGCAGGGTGACGTAAAATTTTAGTGTGCAGGTATGATCTGACTAAAATTAACAGGGCAATGGCAGGAACAAATTAAAAACAACAACACAACACTTTAAAAACCACAAACGGAGCGAGTACAAGAGAGTGCATCCAAGAAGTTTAAACTAAGTTTTCAAAGTTGCTCAGGGACAAGCAGGGCAAAGTTATCGCACTCACTGCAGAATTAGCGAAATGAGTCTGACTGCGCGCTTACGTGTCCCCGTTTAAATCCCCCTTCGAGCGCGAAGTCCAAGGAATCAGCCTCTGGACCCGCGACCAAAATGGCGCCTATTGGCGGCACCTTCCGAATTACTCCACACAAGATGGCGGCAAAAATAGCCCCTACAAGGTGGAAATTTCCCTAAATCCTGCAAAGTGCAGGGTGACGTAAAATTTTAGTGTGCAGGTATGATCTGACTAAAATTAACAGGGCAATGGCGGGAACAAATTAAAAACAACAACACAACACTTTAAAAACCACAAACGGCGTGAGTACAGGAGAGTGCATCCAAGAAGTTTAAACTAAGTTTTCAAAGTTGCTCAGGGAGAAGCAGGGCAAAGTTATCGCACGCACTGCAGAATTAGCTAAATGAGTCGGTGGCGGCGATGAGGGCAGTTTCGGTGCTGATCTTGATGGTGTCGTTGTCCTTGGTGTTTGTCCAGGCACGCAGGCAGTTGGTGCGGGCGGTGGTCGTGGGAGCGGGGGTGTGGGCTGTTGCCGGGGTGGTGACGGCGTCGAAGGTGTCATGGATGTCTGTGATCTTGCGATGGAAGAAGGTGGCCAGCTAGTCACACAGGTCTTGTGACGGTGGGATGTCGTTGGTGTTGGAGCTGGGGTTGGAGAGTTCCTTCATGATGCTGAAGAGCTCTTTGCTGTTGTGTGCGTTGTTTTCTAGGCGGTCTCTGAGTTGGTGGTGTCGGCGGGTGGCGTTCCTGTGGGCTGTGTAGCTTTCCGGTGTCTTTCGCGGGTCCAGTTTTTTTCTAGTTTTCGGCAGGTTCGCTTGGAGGCCTGGAGGCCTTTGGTGAACCAGCTGGCTCTCTTGCTGGTGTGGGTGTTCGGGGGTTTCTTGAGCGGGGCGAGGGTGTTGGCGCAGTCGTTGATCCATTGTCTGAGGCTGTGGGCTGCAGCGTCTGGGTCGTTTGGGTCTGCGGGTGGGTTCTGGGCGAGGGCGGCGGTTAGCTGGTCCTCGGTGATCTTGCCCCAGCTGCGGCGAGGCACCTGCTGGGTGCGGTGGTGTGTGGTGGGTTTCCGGAAGGTGAGGTGGATGCAGCGGTGGTCGGTCTAGTGGAGTTCGGTGGTCTGGTCGAAGAAGACGTGGCTGCTCGCTGAGAAGATGGGGTCAAGCGTGTGGCCAGCGGAGTGTGTGGGTGCTGTGATGAGTTGTCTGAGTCCGATGTTGCCGAGGTTGTCGATCATGGTGGAGGAGTTGGCGTCGTTGTTGTTCTCGAGGTGGAAGTTCAGGCCCCCGAGGAGGATGTAGTCTGTGGAGGCGAGGGCGTGTGTGCTGACGAGGTCGGTGATGGCATGTGTGCTTTAATTCTGGATACTCAGTTGTACTTATCGCAGAGGGAGATCGGGCCCTTGACAGGCTAATTTCCTTTATGACTAACCCTTCCCAGCAGTCTCTATGGCTCAATTTCAGTTTCAATTAAATCAGACTTGGCATTTCTCAAGTGTCTTCTTTGAGCCCCACCCTTTTTAATCTGTACGTGACCCCTTTGGCAACTGTCATAAACTCCTTCGGCTTCACTTACAACGCTTATGCAGATCATACTAAAATAGTCCTTACATTGGAAGGAGATATTCTCCTCACCCAATCTAGATTTAAACAATGCATGATTTCCGTAGCTTCTTGATGACGAATAGTACCTTGAAACTAAACTCATCCAAAATTGAGCTCTTGGTCTTTTGTAACCAATCTATTTGGAGCTCTAACTGGTGGCCTTCAGAACTTGCACAGCCCTCTCATTCAACAAAAAAACATAGGAGTCATCTTTAACAGTAGTCTTAAGGGGCATGGTTAAGATGACGGATGGGTGACGCGCGTTTTCGTCTCCCTCCGCTGGAAGGCCCAACCCGACAGAAGCATAGAAAGAGCAGAAGTTGAGCCCACACAGTGAACCAGGTCGTCCTTCTGTACCTAGGAGTCCACCCCGGCAGCTGCTCCATTCTCTTGGGTCTGCCGAGGGGCTGAGGAGGCGAGCAGGGCCACATGGACGGTGCCTGATAGCAGTGCCCGGGCCAGAGAGCTGGAAGCCCGGCCGTGAATTTGGGGGCCGCGCAACCTTGCCGCAAGACACGGGGTGGAGTTGCGCTGTGGAGATCCACCTGGGGCAGAGTGCAACTTGACTCCTCTCGCCCCGCCAGCCTGGAAAGGGCTGAGGCCCTTGGTGAGCTGCTGCATCCGTGGGAGGACCTGCGAGGGGGCCTGTGCTGACGTCGCCGCTTTGTGCCGCAAGCTGATCCGCGAACAGGATGAGCCCCCTGGGCCAAAGAGCAGAGGCCAGGCTATTGCCCACTCATGCCCTGAGAGGCGTTTTGGGGGCCTGCTGGGCCGTCAAAGCACAGCGGCCTGGAGCAAAGGTTTTGGAGCTGGAGCCCCCCCCGAGGGAGGATGCCGAGGACCGAGCCTGTCGAGGAGATGAGGAGAGCGGGAAGTGGCAGTAGAAGAACCGGTGGAGAGAACCCCCCAGCGATACACCTACCTGACACCAGCGGACTCTAAGGTGGACAGCGGGGTCCCCTCTTGAGACTGTGATTGCACCAGAGGCCCCTGGGAGGCAGGGCGTCCCTAAAGGCCTCGGCACGCTGCCTTCCACACCAGCTCGGGTCTACACTGAGGGGTCGTCTGGACTCTGCCCCTCATGCTCACGCAGCCTGCTGCTCGATACAGGCCTGCTTCCTCGCGCCTGTCCCTGAGGAGGCCGTGACTGTGACCCTTGCGGTGCCATGGTCCAGCTCATCCCGTGAAACTTAGAGACATCCTGCTCCACCGTTCGGAGGTCATAACTCAGATCATCAAGTCAATCCATGACTATCTGGCGATTAACGATACCCCTAAGATTTCGGTTTCCATGCTGTGGGATGCCCTAAAAGCTGTTTTAAGAGAAGAATTTTATAGCTATAGCGGCAGCAGACAATAGAATCCGACGTGATAGAAGGGAATGCCTGTCCTGCCAAGTGGCAGAACTAGAGCATATGCAGAACAGAACAGGAGCCACTAGGATCTGGAGACAGCTCGAGGCGGCCCGGCATAGGGTCTACATGGGGGGCGACCAGTCTTGAGACAGGAGATCAGGAGATCAGGAGTTCAAAAGGTCCGGGATAAAGAGGGACGGGCATGGACAGATGATGCACATATTGTAGACTTCTTCCGGGAATATTACCAGACACTTTATACAGCACAAGACCTCCCATCGGACGCAATCCCTGCATATCTAAGGGGTGCCACTACTACCAAACTGACGCCAGCGCAGGTGGCGGATCTGGAACATCCGATTCAGACAGAAGTAATTTCTAGCATGTCCCACCTAAAAATGTCCAAGCCCCGGGACCGGATGGCTCCGGCCTTCTTTTATAAGACATTTGGCCAAAGGCTTGCCCCAATTCTTAATAGGCTCTTCGATGCGATCTGGGACACAGTGCCGCTCTCTCCGTCGATGCTCCAAGCAGATATAGTAGTAATTCCGAAACCTGGGAAGGATAGGACCCATTGCTACTCTTATCATCCTATCTCCCTTTAAAACACAGACCTTAAGCTCTTTACAGGAATTCTCACTGCTCGGCTCAATCTCCTCCTTCCGGGCCTCATAGATTTAGACCAGTGCGGATTTGTGCCCCAATGACAGTGAAGTGACAATACAAGATGGATCCTGTACATTATTGATAAAGCTCATAGATATGCCCAAGAAAGAATGCTTTTGGCAGTCAAAACCAAGAAAGCATATGATATGTTACATTGGCCCTATCTGGCACCCACTCTGATCCACAGATGGATTTTTAGTAGCTATTCCCAACTAAGAGCTGTTGTTCGCTTCAACGGACGCTCCTCCGCCCCTTTCCCTGTTACCAGGGGGATCAGGCAGGGGTGTCCGCTGTCGTCCTGCTGTTCTCTCTGTATATAGCGCCCATGGCCCAAAAAGAATGCTCCAACCCACAGATAAAAGGAGTCCAATTCGGCGGGGAACTGCATACCATCGGCTTATACGCGGACAATGTCATAACCTCTTTGGAGGAGCCTTCCACTTCACTGCCTGCTTTACTAGCTGAGCTGGAGGATTTTGGCTTGGCGTCATGCTTTAAGATAAAATATCCCAAAATTGCAAGCCCTTAATCTCACTCTATGGCCACAGGAATTAGGCGTCTTGCGCCAGGTCCTTCCCATGCAGTGGGCTCCGGAATCAATCCCATATCTAGGCTTCAGTTAACATCTACCATCGCAGACACTGTCACTCTTAAAAATTAATCCATCAGATCAAATCTGATTTGCCTCAGTGGTGGTCCTACTTCCTGTCCTGGTTAGGATGTATTTCGGCAATTAAAATGAAGGTCCTCCCCAAGATCCAGTTTCTCTTCCAGGTGCTCCCGGCCTCACCGCCTGTGACACTGCTTTCCCTACAACAAGAAATAAATAGATTTGTGTAGGCAAACAAGCACCCTCCTCTTTGCAGAGACCTCAGTTATAGTTCCCCTGATGAGGGCGGCCTGGGAATCCCTGATCTTCTCCGCTACTACCAGGCCACCCAGCTGAGGGTCTTTGTGGAATGGTCATGTGCCGAATCCGAAAAGAACTGGTTGTTCATGGATAGGGCACTGGCGGGCCAGGTACTATGGAACATCCCATTCCTCCCTAAACAAGCAAGTCCCAAATCGCTATACCTCTCACCCATAACCAAGGCATCACTGACAGTCTGGGCAGCTTGACAGCACAAAAAACGTAAACAAACACGGTGGTTTGCGATTTTTCACTCAGGCTCCTCTTTTTTGGAATTCCTTCCCACCTGCACTCCGCCTAGTCCCATCCTATGTTCAGTTTAGAAAATCTTTGAAAACCTGGCTTTTTTCATTAGCCTACAACTAGCCCACTCCATCTGTACTGGCTAGCCCTCCCATCCCAGCGCCAAGAAACCATAGGTGTACGTGCGCTTTATAAGTTCCATTTTTCATTTCCTTCACAAAGGGGCTTCAAGACCTTCCCTTCACCACTCACTCCCATAGCCAATAACCCAGATTTTCCCCCAGGTTCACAGGACCCCTCATTCCAAGCCTGGGCGAATGCAGGCTGCAGGTCCGTGGGCCACTTATTCGATCTGGAGGGCCCACTCTCCTTTGAGTACCTATGTGCAGAATACGCACTTCCCGAAACGGAGCGCTGGCATTGTAATGAGATCCGACACTGGGCGTTGCAACCCTCCATACGCCCTGCCGCAGAGCGACAACGTACCCCCTTCAAACGCTGTCTCTTGCCGAGGACTTCCGACAAGTGCCTGGTTTCAGATCTATACTGCATGATCAACTCTCCTACAGAGATCCCCAAATCCAAAAGCCAATTACGATGGGAGTCAGAAATCAGTAGAGAACTCACAACTAAAGAATGGGGTGACATCTACTACAGGGCGCGGCACACCACTCATAATGTGGCCACTATCGAGAGGGCCACAAAGATTGTCTCCTACTGGTATTACACACCCTACGGATTCACAAATATATTCAGTCCAAATCCCCAGAGTGCTGGCGCCAGTGTGGAGCCCCCGGTACAATACTTCACATCTTATGGGAATGTCCAAACTTAGATCTTACTGGTCGCAGGTGCTTATGGACATTGACACTCACTTGGACACAGAGCTCCCCACATTTCTCGCTTGTTTGATCTTAGGTCTTCGGAACCCTCTCACCTTCCACCTCAAGTCCCGACGAGGTAACAAATCAGCATGGCCTTGTGAGTGGCCTTGCAAAACATTCTCTCCCACTGGGGTACTAAGCACATTCCGACGCATCTGGACTGGCTACACGATATGTGGTATACACTGGGGATGGAACACATCAATCTCACTCTGTCTAACCAGCGATCGGCGTTTCCTAAACTATGGGCACAATTCATGACATTATTAACATCAGAATTCCGGGAACTCACCTGCCCTAAACACCTTCCCCTGCTGCGCCTGCCTGAGGACACAGGGCCCTCAACTAAAGACCATAACTAGTGCTGCACCCTAAAGGAGCAATCT
The DNA here is from genome assembly GCF_964261635.1 of Lissotriton helveticus. NCBI lineage: Eukaryota > Metazoa > Chordata > Amphibia > Caudata > Salamandridae > Lissotriton > Lissotriton helveticus. Next base: position 168,386,982 of record NC_136067.1, on the reverse strand, counting down.
TGTGCTTACTATTACTTTTCTTTCTTCTTCTTTGGGTCACCAGGTCCAGGGGGTGGGGGCTGCGGAGGGTGGAGGGGTGTTGGGGGACTTTATGACGCACTGCACGGTGCCCTAATTAGATGGGGTCCGGAAACGCTACTATAAATATGCCTTATTTCCTTCTTGTGTGTTTGAAAACTAAAAAAGAAATTTAAACCATAAAAGTAGTCTTAACTTTCAAGACCAAATATCTAAAACAACATTCAACTGCTTCTTTCTTTGTAAAGGGCTAAAAAACAAAAAATCCCCTTTCTTTGCATGGATCACAAGAAAAGAGTTGTTCACTCCAGAATCTTGGTCAGACTTGATTATTACAAGTCACTGTTTCCAGGCATACACCACCTCCAGGTGATCCTAAACCCAGGAGCCTGCCAGTTAACGGACTATAAAGAATTGGAACTGGTTTCCAACTACCCTGGTTTCCTATTTAAAAAAAGAGGTCCATTCAAATCTCTTTGCCTCTGCCATCGGACCTATTACTTCCTTGGCCCTACTATGTTGCAAGATCTATTTAAAAAATACAATCCCGCTCACTTTCACGATTTTCCTCCACACACCCTACCAGTTCATATATCAGAAGGAATAGACTTGGAGGGAGCCCTGTCTTTTGGCTTCATAGTGGCATCAGCATAGAATGCCATAACCAGCACACAATCCCTCACATGTAGGTCAGAAAACAGGTGAAAACGTCCAGGGGAGGCCTTAGGCATGTGCAAGCTGTGCACCTGCATAGGGACGCCAAACCCCAGGGGCTGCCACGCCAATATATATCCTTAATATAATAATCCTCTGAGGATGGATACATATTTGCTTGGCGGCCCCTGGCAGGGATTTGGCGGCCTCCGGCTCTGTTCCACTTCCAAACACCCTGACCCCCCCTCTTCACTGGCCTCCGTGCCTGCGTTCCTTCGGGGGCCCCCTACCTACACTCCCTACCCAGGGCCACCATGAGCCTAAAGCCGCCTCTGAAACGTCTGTTTAACCTCTAACCTCCGGCCTCTACCAGTCTGTCTTTTCAGCACATTGACACCCATCTGGGTAAGTGGCCCTAAGCAACAAACTGGGGAACACAGAGTGTTTCTAGGATGGAAGTGGCTTCAAACATTTCCTCATAAGACTGGTACTCCCTCAGAACCTAGCAATGATGATGTAAACATGATACCTTTGCCCCTTTGCACAGATTCGTCAGACAGAAGGCCTATGGACCATAATCTCTTCTGGACAACTTTTTCACCTTAAGCTGCCCTTCTTGTGCTTGCCTCATTCCACAATATTTTGCTTCCTCCTTCAGGGCAGAGCCAGGCAGCGCCTCTAACAGAATGTAGGTTCTTATTGTCCATTCATACATTCTAGTCACCAGGCAGCAGGCTGATGACCCCTGCAGGCAGGTGTGCCTCTGGGAATGCAGTCTGAAAATTCCCTATATCAAGAAGGCAGTTCAGGGCGGTCTTTCTTTGCAGGGACTTATTTCAGGTTTGTCCCTAACCAGAAAAGGCAGGAAACCAAAGATACCAGCCTAGGCACACAGAAGTCTCCTCCTCCACGGGTCTGTGCAGGGCCCAGCAGAATCCTTTTCACCCTCAGCAGAGCAATGGACTGGTATTTAAACTTAGCTTGACAAGTCGCTACACTGTTATGTTCAAATTTTGGGATCCTCCTCTAATCAGATACTCCAAATATGGATGTGATTTACAGAAGCAATTCTCTGGAGCAGATCTGGGCCATTTCATGACTTTTTGCTTCTTAGTTGCAGACTGGTGCAGCCACATTCTTTGTTATTCAGATCTTCCAAATGTGGATGTGATTTACAGAATGCCGTTACCTTCTCCTGCTTCAACACACTCCGCATGCTCCGTAAGATCTTCCGCTGGATCCCCACTGGAACCAGGAAAACGGTCACCCAGGCCCTCATCACCAGCCGTCTAGACTACGGGAACGCCCTCTACGCTGGGACCACCGCCAAACTACAGAAAAAACTCCAGCGCATCCAGAACGCCTCATCTTGGACATCCCCGACACAGCCACATCTCCGCCCATCTGAGGGACCTGCACTGGCTCCCGGTCAGCAAGAGGATCACGTTCAGACTCCTCACCCACGCACACAAGGCTCTCCACGACTTGGGCCCCGAATACCTCAACAACCGCCTCACGTTCTACACGCCAACCCGCCAGCTCCGCTCCGCCAGCATCGCCACCGTCCCACGGATCCGCAGAACCACCACCGGAGGAAGATCCTTCACCTACCTGGCGGCCAAGACCTGGAACACCCTCCCCACCCACCTACGACTCACCCAGGACCATCTCTCCTTCAGGAAGCAACTCAAGACCTGGCTTTTCGAGCAGTAGCAGCCCCCCCACCCCCAGTGCATTGAGACCCTAGCGGGTGAGTAGCGCGCTTTACAAATGTTCTTGATTGATTGATTGAACTGTATCGGGCCATCTCATGATTTTTTGTTTATTAGCTCCAGACTGGTGCAGCCACATTCTTTTGTTATTCAAATTCAGGAGGTAGAGAAAGTGGAGCTGAAAGTGCAGTGCCAGAACAGGAGGCTATAGTACAAAGGGAAGGAAAAGGAATCTCCATGCTTTAGGTGTTGTAACTTCACTGCAGTGACATTTCTGGAACGGGGACGTGAGGGGAGAAGTGGGAGAAGGGGTATCTTCCAATGCCCACCTTCAACTGAGACAAAAGGCAGGCCATTTCTAACCCCTACCCACCATCCACCAGAGTCCGCATACAATAAACATTTCTGGGGAGGAGATTCATGTTTTGCCATTGTCCTTGTGGATTTCGAGCTTGGTTCTGCTTGTAAGCCACACCAGGTCTAGAATTCTATGCATGTCTGTGGGATCGGCTCTTTGATGTGGCTCCAGCTCTTTCTTGTAACTTCTGAACAGCAGGAAGCGGAGTTTTTCATGCTCCAACTCTTCAGACTTCTCACCAATCAATCCCAGAGCTCCACAAGTGTTTCTGTAACACTTTATCATTTTCGAGGCACACGGAATGATACTATTTGGGGTGTCAGTTCCACAGTACTTTGACAGTACTTTCTTCTGTGCCTGCTGGAAGATCAATATTCTTGTAGAATAGTTGGCCAGGTATTCCGTTTGTGCCTGGTGCGCATTTCAGTTTAATCTGATAGTGACTTCTAGCTACAGATTCCTTACCTTTGAATTTCACAGGTGTCAAGCTGGATCCGGAACCTTTTGCTGATCAATACCCCTTGCACGCACCGTTGGGTGGCTCCATGTTACGTCATCGGTAGCATTGGTTTTAACGTTGCAGTCACGTACATAGGCGCCACCCAAGCATGCTTGTCAGTTCTTTCCATTCTCTTTGAATTAAGCACTGATCTGGAAAGAGCTACCCCTCTGTCGCTTTTTGAGAGTCCTTTTTTCTACTTTTGCTGACTTCAAAACAAAATCCAATTTGTGTGTGAGGATGTCTTCGAGGAAGACAATGTTTAAGCCTTGCGATGCTTGTCACCGCATGATATTGGTTACCGATACCCACCTCCCCTTTCGTTGGTGTGTCGAGCGTGACTTCAATTCTAAGTTGTGCTCGGACTGTCGAGCTATGACTCCGGAGGCCTTGCAGGAGCAGGCTATGAAGCTCCTTGCAGCCTTGCAGTCGACACCATCCAGCGAGACTCAGAGGAGGTCCCAGTCCTAATCAAATAAGAGGAGGTTGCGGGACCACTCCCAGAGCCCCAAGTCCTCTTTGTCCAACTCAAAGTCTTTGGGACACTCGGGGAAGAGGCACAAGAAGAAGTATAAGCGGACTTCATCTTAGCCTCAACTGTAGTCTGTCAACAAACAAGGTAAGGAGCACCGATGCTCTAGGCACGGTTCTTCAGAGCTGGAGCCAGAATCAACTTTGTGCCTCTGTCCCTTTCCGGTAGCTGAAGTGTCCCCCACTCAAATTAAAGATTTGAGCGGGCCAACCCCTCTGGTGAGCCCTCAACCACCGCGGGGTCAGAAAGGGTCCCATCGGGTACGATGCTGTCGGCTTGGGCCACGGCGCTGGTGGGGCCTCCCAGATCTAATCCCGGATTTGGGTTGATGCCTGTCGTGTCATCGCGACCCCCTCTGGCGTTGGACACAAAGTCGGTGCCTTTGGTGCTGCCTGTGCAAGCCCCATCCTAATCCCTGACATACACTTTGAACGTGTGTTAGGTTTGGGAGAGGATTTGGGAGGGGTCTATGGGTCCTTTGGAACACCAGGATGAGGCTGCAGAGAAGTTGGACTGGTATGGGGAACTTGGGGAAGCCAGTGGACTGGACAACTCTCCAGATACTGGCATGCTCTCTCCGCCAACTGTGGCTACGGGTGAGGGAGCGATTTATGCCATGGTGTTTAAAAGGGCGGCCGAGGTCTTTGGACTAGAGCTGTCTTCTGTGCAGTGGTTAAGCCTGAAGGGGCTGAAGTGGTTCAGCCTGGGGCTTCCACCTCCAAACCCCTTTTGCCCTCTAAAGCAGCACTAACTGATGTCCTTCTAGGCACGTGGTCAAAGCCTAGCACAGGGGCTCCTAAGAATAGGACAATTGTACACCTCCCATCGCCCAGCTCTGGGCGACCCAAAGTTCCTCAGACAACACCCCTGAAAGCTTGGTGGTGCAGACTTCTACATCCCAAGGCGCGTTCCCTTCCGCCCCTCCGGATAGGGAATCCAAGAGGCTGGATCAACTTGGTAAGAAGAGGTTTTCTTCCTTCAGCCTGGCATTGCGGTCGGTGAATAAAGCATGCTTATTGGGCCATTTCTCCCACTCCCTTTGGAAGACAGTTGTGCAAGTGCAGCCACATGTCCCGGAGGCAACCCGGGCTGTGCTCTCTCAGGAACTAAAGGACGAGAAAGATGCAGCAAAATTCACCATACGGTGTGGCCTTGATACAACGAATTCGCTGGGCACATCGATTTCCACGACAGTGGCCTTGAGGTGCCATGCTGGCTTGAGACAACTGGCTTCTCAGGTGATGTCCAGGCAAATCTGATGGACATGCCATTTGATGGAACCCATCTTTTTGGGGAGAAGGCAAATTCGGCCCTAGGAGGTATAAGGACTCTCGAGCTACGGCCAGATCCTTGGGCCTCTCTTCTACACCTCATGGCCAGTCTAGCATTTGCACCTTTCGTGGCAACAGAGAGGGTTTCAAACTGCATCAGCCCTACCCTAGCCACCATCCTGCACAGACTTCGACGGTTCATTCTGACCTAAGAATGGAAGCCAGAATTCATCGGTCACTCTGGCCTCGGTTGCCGCAGCCTGCAAGCAATCCTAGTCTGACTCTGCAAGGCCATACCACTCCAGTTGGCGGGGGAATCCATCAGCATCTTCCCCACTAAAGGTCCCTAACATCGGACAAAGTGGGTCTTGCAGATCATTCAGGAGGGCTATTCGCTGCCTTTCCTTTCTTTTCCTCCTCCCATTCTGTCAAATCAAGAACGGCTCTCAGAGGATCATTTGAAATTGCTGCAGGAGGCATTCTTCTCTCTTTCTCTTAGCCAAGTGAGCTATAATGAGGGTCACGGATTCTGAAGTAGGCAGTGGCTGTTATAACAGCTACTTTCTGTACAAGAACAAAGGGTTGCGGCCCATTTTAGATCTTCAGACCATCAATCTCTTCATTAAGAAGGAGAAGTTCAAGATGCTCACTCTAGCTCAGGTCTTGTCTGCACTAGATCAAGAAAACTGGATGGTAGCGTTGGACCTGCAGGATGCGTATTTTCACATCCCCATCCTGCTGGGCCACAGTCATTACCTGCGGTTCATGGTAGGCAGTGGGCACTTTCAGTTTACTGTGCTCCCCTCCGGTTTTACCAGTGCCCCTCGGGTATTCACCAAGGCGATGGTAGTGGTCGCAGCTCATCTGCACAGGTTAGGGGTGTCAGTCTTCCCCTACCTCGAAGACTGACTGTTAAAACCGTCCTCGCTCCAGGCTGTGGTCTTCCTCCTACAGACTATGGCCGACCTCCAGCATTCGCTGGGGTTCTCTATAAACGAGCCGAAGTCACAACTGACTCCTTCTCAGATGTTCCCTTTCATCTGAGTTGTTCTGGACACAGTGCAGTTTCGGGCCTATCCTCCCGAGCAGTGAGTCCAGGATATGCAGGTTATTAATCCGATGTTTCAGCCTCTATCCTGGATTTCAGTGAGACTGACTCTGAGGCTGTTGGGCCTCAAGGCCTCCTGCATCCTGGTGGTAAAGCATGCCAGGTGGCGTATGCGGGCTCTGCAGTGGGATCTGAAGTTCCAGTGGGCACAGCATCAAGAATATCTCACCGATGTGGTCCAGATCTCCTAAGGAACTGCAAGAGATCTGCAGTGGTGGTTGACGAATGCGACAGGGTCAATGGCAGACCCCACTCCCTTCTCCAACCAGAACTCCCAGTCATGACAGATGCGTCACTTCTGGGATGGGGCCGCCATCTGAGAGAGGTGGAGATCAGGGGACACTGAACTCCACATCAATTTGTTGGAGCTTCGAGCGATTCAGTTGGCATTGAAGACCTTTCTCCTCTCTGTCAAAGGGAAGTTAGTGCAGGTGTTCACGCACAACACCACCGCTATGTGGAACATGCAATAAGCTGGGCGGGGTGGGGTTGTGGACCCTCTGTCGATCGAGAGGCCCTGCGTTTCTGGAAATGGCTGTAACACCAAGGCATAACCCTTGTGGTTCAACATCTGGTAGGTTCTCTGAATGCCAGGGCAGACAAACTCAGCCATTGATACCTAGCTGATCACAAATGGCGTCGCCAGTCAGAGGTGGCGCAAGGTCTCTTTCAGCAGTGGGGAGAACCTTGGTTAGATCTGTTCGCCTCTGAAGAGAACGTGCACTGTAAGCAAGTCAAGTCAAGTCAAGTCAATAGATTTGTATAGCGCGCTACATACCCAGAGGGTCTCAAGGCGCTTGAAGGAGGGTGGGGAATTACTTGTCGAATATCCAAGTTTTAAGTTGCTTTCTGAATGCTAGGTGGTTCTGAGTGAGGCGAAGGTGAGTGGGAAGTGAGTTCCAGGTTTTAGCTGCCAGGTAGGAGAAGGATCTACCTCCCATGGTGGTTTTGTTGATGCGAGGTACAGTAGCAAGGGCTTGGTTGGAGGATCGTAGCTGGCGGGAGGGGGTGTAGAAGGAGAGTCGTGCGTTGAGGCATTCGGGTCCAAGTTCGTAAAGTGCTTTGTGTGCGTGGGTTAGGAGGCGGAAAGTAATCCTCTTATTGACGGGGAGCCAGTGGAGGTTTTTCAGGTGACCAGAGATGTGGTCTTTACGCGGGATGTCTAGTATGAGTCTGGCTGAAGCGTTTTGGATGCGTTGGAGTTTTTTCTGGAGTTTTGCGGTGGTACCGGCGTATAGGGTGTTTCCGTAGTCCAGGCGGCTCGTGACCAGTGCGTGGGTAACCGTTTTTCTAGTTTCGGTGGGGATCCAGTGAAATGTTTTTTTGAGCATGCAAAGAATGTTGAAGCAAGATGATGAAACGGCGTTGACTTGTCTGTTCATAGAGAGTGAGGAGTCCAGGATGAAGCCCAGGTTCCGTGCGTGGTCCGTCGGGATGGGTGCTTTTCCAAGGGCCTCTGGCCACCAAGAGTCATCCCAGGCGGAGGGGGAGGTACCTAAGATAAGGACTTCAGTTTTGTCTGAGTTCAGTTTCAGACGGCTATGCTTCATCCACTCGGCTACTTCTTTCATTCCTTCATGTAGGTTGGTTTTGGCAGTGTTAGGGTCTCTGGTGAGTGATAGGATCAGTTGAGTGTCATCAGCGTAGGAGATGATGTTGAGGTTGTGTTGGCGTGCGATGGCCGCGAGGGGGCTCATGTATACGTTGAAGAGGGTGGGGCTGAGTGAAGATCCTTGTGGTACGCCGCAGATGACTTCAGTGGCCTCAGACTTGAATGGTGGGAGGCGGACTCTCTGGGTTCTTCCGGTGAGGAACGAGGTGATCCAGTCCAGTGCTTTTCCTTGGATTCTGATGTTTCTGAGGCGCTGTAAAAGGGTGCTATGAAAGACTGTGTCGAAGGCTGCGGAGAGGTCGAGGAGGATGAGGGCGACTGTGTCTCCATTGTCCAGTAGAGTTCGAATGTCGTCTGTTGCTGCGATGAGGGCGGTCTCAGTGCTGTGTTTGGCTCGGAAGCCGGACTGTGAGGAGTTGAGGGATTTGTTGGTTTCGAGGAAGGCGGCGAGCTGGTTGTTGACAGCTTTCTCGATGACTTTGGCCGGGAATGGAAGGAGCGAGATGGGGCGGTAGTTTTTGAGTTCGGTGGGGTCAGCTGTGGGTTTTTTCAGAAGGGCGCTGAGTTCGGCGTGTTTCCAGCTTTCCGGGAAGGTGGCGGAGTTGAGGGAGCAGTTGATGACGTCTCGGAGGTGTGGTGCTATGATGGAGTCTGCTTTGTTGAAGATGTGGTGAGGGCATGGGTCTGTGGGGGATCCTGAGTGGATGGAGTTCATCAGGCGGATGGTGTCCTCAATGGAGATTGGGTTCCAGTCATTAAGGATGTTCAAGGGGGGTGAAGGTCCTGCAGAAGGTTGGGTGTGTTGGTCTCCGGGTCGGTTGTCGAAGCTGTTGTGGATGTCTGCGATTTTGTTGTGGAAGAATGAAGCTAGGGAGTCGCAGAGGGCTTGAGAGGGGGTGATGTCGTTGGAGTTGGCTGATGGGTTGGTGAATTCTTTGACGATGTTGAATAATTCCTTGCTGTTGTGGGCGTTGTTATCTAGTCGATCTTTGAAAGCGGCTTTCTTGGCAGACCGGATTAGTTGGTGGTGTATGCGGCTGGCGTTTTTGAAGGCGTCCCTGGTGCTGGTGTTTGGGTCTTTTTTCCAGGCCTTCTCGAGGGAGCGACAGAGTTTCTTCGATTTCTTAAGATCATCGTTGAACCAGGAGGCGTTTTTGCTGCCTAGTTTGATTTGACGTTTTTTCAGCGGTGCTAGGTTGTCGCCGCTGTTGGTTAGCCATTGAGTGAGGTTAATGGCTGCTTGGTCGGGGTTAGAGGGGTGGGCAGGGGGGTTTTGAAGAAGCGCTGAGGAGATCTGGTCGATGGTGATTTTGTTCCAGTTTCTTCGCAGAGTAGGTTGAGGATGGTTGTGGTCTTATTGTAGATAAAGGGAACGCAGCTGTGGTCCGACCAGTGGAGAGCTGTGGTGTGACTGAAGGAGACATGTTTGCTGGAGGTGAAGATAGGGTTGAGTGTGTGACTTGCAATGTGGGTGGGGGTAGTGACAAGTTGTTTGAGTCCGAGGTTGGCGAGATTGTCCAGAAGGGTGGAGGCGTTGCTGTCGTTGCTCTTTTCCAGGTGAAAGTTGAGGTCTCCCAATAGAATGTATTCCTCGGAGGGGAGGGTGTGTGGGGTGATAAAGTCAGTGATGTCGTCACTGAATTGTGCACGGGATCCTGGAGGCCGGTAGAGGAGGGTGCCTCTGAGTGTGGTCTTGGGGTCGGTGTGGATCTGGAAGTGAAGGTGTTCGGCGCTGGTAGGGTTGACGTCTGAGCTGGTTGAGATGCGGATGGAGTTCTTATGGACGATAGCGATGCCTCCTCCTGTTTGGCCGGTGCGGTCCTTACGGATGATCTTGTAGCCTTCCGGGATGGCAATGGTGATGTCTGGGGATGATGAGTTGTTCATCCATGTTTCTGTTAGGAAGGCGACGTCCGGGGAGATGGTATCTAGTAGATTCCAGAGGTCGATGGCGTGCCTGTGGACCGAGCGGGTGTTGAGCAGGATGCATTGTAGGTGGTTGGTGTCAGATATCTGTTGTGTGTTCGTGGATGAGGAGTTGTTCTTGGTGCCGTCGAACTTGCAGGAGTTGCAAGAGAAGGGTCCATGGGTGTGTCCAGGAGCGGCTTGGACGCAGTTGGGGAGAAGGCCGGGGTTTAGGGCTAAGAGGGTGGTGGCGTCGTATGTAATGCGGGAGGGGTGGGTTGTACGAGGGCCAGGGTGTCTGGCGCTGGGCGCGGTCCAGGCGCGGACGGGCGTAGACGGGCTTACCTTTGGCGCACCTTCGGCGCGACTGGGGCACGATCGCTGCGCGTGAACGCTGCGCGTAGGTCCTACTGACATAAGTTGGGAAGTGGAGGGGGGCGGAGCGTGGGAGGGGGAGCTGGGAGGCGGTATTGTAAAGCCCTGAAATGGTAAACGAGAGTAAGCAGCGCAATGCACGTAGGACCAAATACCAGCAATGAACTACGCGATGCGGAGCGCTACGCTGGGAACTGGGCGCTGAATCAGAAATGAAAATGCCAATCAGAAATGAAAATGCCAGTGGATAGGCAGCGCTACGATACCGCAGTAGCGCTTGTAGGTCGGGAGGTGGGCAGGAGCAACCGCTTCACGTGGAGTTCAGCTGGTCACAGAGGCTCCTCAGCCGAGTTGTTCCTAGTACTTCGTGGGTGGGAGGGGGAGCTGGGAGGCGGTAGCGAAGGGGGAGGGACGGGCTGCAGGCACAACAAAATGGTGGGCTCAAAAACAACAACAGGACGCTATGCGAGGGCAATGCAAATACAAATAAGCAAATGCGAGGACTTTAACAGCAGCGCTATGCACACAGGTCAGCAATAAATATTGTAAAGCCCTGAAATGGTAAACGAGAGTAAGCAGCGCAATGCACGTAGGACCAAATACCAGCAATGAACTACGCGATGCGGAGCGCTACGCTGGGAACTGGGCGCTGAATCAGAAATGAAAATGCCAATCAGAAATGAAAATGCCAGTGGATAGGCAGCGCTACGATACCGCAGTAGCGCTTGTAGGTCGGGAGGTGGGCAGGAGCAACCGCTTCACGTGGAGTTCAGCTGGTCACCAATACAGCAATATAATATAAGCAATACAGCGCACTTGAGTTTCCAAGGCGGCTATAGCTCGGTGACACCTTTCGTTGCGGGTGGAGTTCAGGTCTGCTGTACGCCTTTCTGCCCATACCACTCCTGGCCAGGGTTCAGAAAAGATCAGGAATGGCAGGGCCCAGATCATTCTTGTGGCTTTGGACTGGGCGAGGAGAGTCTGGTATGCAGAGCTTCTGAAAATGAGCATCAATCCGCCGATCAGGCTGCCTCTTCGGGAGGATCTTATGTTGCAGCACCTGTCAGCTCTGCACTGCCATTCGTGGAGATTGAGCGGCGGCAGTTGATGGCATTTTACCTTCCTCTTGAAATATGCAACGTTATCTTGACTGCCAGGCGGACCTTCACTAAGACGGTATACGCCTGCTGGTTGCAGAAATTTGTATTATACTGTACAGAAAGGTCTATTGGCCCTCTTTCTACTTGTCTTTGCACTGTTCTTCGCTTCATTCTAACCCTTGCCCAGCAGGGATCTGCTTTGGGAACTCTCAGGGGTTGTCTTTCTGCTCTATTTGCTGTTTTGCGGCTTCCAGACCAACCCTCTCCCTTTAGATTCCAAGAATAGTACGTTTTACTCTATCCTTGGAATGAAAAATTATAGATTGATTGGGACACGCTCCTTTTCTTCAAAAGTTGGACTGTTCATTAAACGCCAGGGACAGTGGGGCCACTAAAAGTTGAACATGGAGGTGTGATAACAGAATTTGTCTTGATAATACACTAGTGCACCCTTGTTTTTAGCGCTCACTACCATTGTATTATCTTTAGGTTTCTGAAAGGGCTGGCTCACTTGTTTCTATCCACCCACTGTGTTATGCCACAGTGAGACCTTAATTTTGTCCTCACTTATCTTATGTGTGCTCCCTTCGAGCCTTTACACAACTGTCCCCTCAGCCCAGTCCACCAAGACAGCCTTTTAGTGGCGATAACATCTGCCCGGAGGGTGAGTGAGTTGCAGGCATTATCTTGCACAACTCCCTACATGATGTCTTTCCCAGACAAAGTGGTGCTTCGCACCGTGCTTAATTTTTGCCAAAAGTTGTGACCTCATTCCATCTGGGTCAATCCATGACACTGCCCACCTTCGTTGCTCCACCGCATCCCTGTAAGGAAGAGGAGCATCTCCACCCCCAGGACCCAAAAAGAGTGTTGTTGTTCTACCTTGACCGCACTAAAGAGTTCCAGGTAGACGACCAACTCTTTGTGGAGGACGTTGGAGCTAAGAAGGCGCGGGCAGTGCAGAAAAGGACCATCACTCGCTGGGTCATTCTCTGCATTAAGATCTGCTATGCCCTGGCCAAGAAGCAGCCCACTGAGGGATTAAAGGCCCATTCCACCAGGGGAAAGGCTGCGACTACGGCACTGGCTCAGGCTGTCCCAGTACTGGACATCTGTCAGGCAGCAACGTGGGAATCTTTGCACATGTTTGCCAAGAACTACGGCATGGACAGTCAAGTCCACAGGGATGGGCATTTTGCCGATTCGGTCCTGCAGGACTTTCTTGTGTAAGGTAAGGTCCGCAACCCATCGCAGGGCTTGGGTATCTGAGTCAAAGGTAAGGGATCTGCAGCTCGACGTCTCTTTCAGATTTACAAGTTACTTACCTTTGGTATATGGTAGAGACTATCCAGCTGCAGATTCCTTGCAGCCCCATCCATGCCTTCCGCTTTGTGGACTGATTTTGTTAGGGCTAGGGTTACTCCTAATATCAGGGCCCTAGTTTTGCACACGACTACGTCAGTTACTTCGTACCTCTGCGTCTGGCATGGAAAAAACTAAAAGTATTGACGTCCGCGTTTGAGCCTATGTAGGTGACCGCGAAGTCATAATTGAGGCTGAAGACGACGTCATGCAGAGCTGAATGGAGCCAGCCGCCAGCCAACAGCACACGCAAGGGGTATTGCTCAGCAAAAGTTTCCGGATCCAGCCTGACGCACGGGAAATTCAAAGGTAACGAATCTGCAGCTAGATAGTGTGTTACTGAAGGTAAGTAACATGTTTATTACTGCTGCTGACCCCCAAGTGCAGGAATTTCACAGCCCAAGGAACCCCATGCCAGCTAAAGCATGCTAAATCGTGCTTTGATATGCTGTGACTGCTTCAGAGAAAAGGTGTTTGCCGCACTCATTAACTCCGGAGTATTCATTGCAGGGTTAGCCCAGTCCGATGAGGGTGTAGTCCTTCTTGGTCCTTTGGTTTGATTAACTGAGCTGTTAATCATGTGTTTGTTGGGTTCCGCAAAAGACCACAAACATGATAATAACTATACTAAACTAATAACTACTTCTACAAGGGAGGGGGGTGTTGTCTTTTTAGAAAAATCAGTAAGGAAATGTATGTACAGGATTGTTTTTCAATGTCCTCTGCATTTATTTGTTTAGGCCATAGTTGCCCGCTGGGTGAGCCAATTCATGAAACAGAATGGTCCTTGGACACAAAATGACATGCTCTCTTAGCTTATTGGGTCGATAAACTGAGATGATATGCAGCAGAAAAATCTTTAATTTAAAAATATGTTGAGTCATGCAGGTTTGTCAGTGAAAGTGTCCATCTGTAATGCAACTGGTGCTCATGTTAGGCGCTCTGATACCGTCGGATCTAGTACGAGCTATATAAAACTCCCAAAAATAAATAACAACTTTTGTTGCTGTGCACTGTATAAATTGTTCCTTTGCACTGCTTGCAAAGATTAGCTAAATATTCCTTATATTCACAAACTGAAAATTGGGGGTTTCCAGTAATGACATTACCTTTTTGTGTTATTGTCAGTGAACATAACAACCAAGTGATGGGTGTTTTTCTGCCTCACCTACAGAGCTTTTAGCAGTCTGTTGTTGAGAGACCTAAGTTAAACATTGCTTCAGCGATATAAAGTGACCTTTATTGGCTGAGTAGGTTTCGTTCTTCTTTTAAAAATAGTTGTGGTATAAGAATTCCCCTACATATTGTTTTTTGAGTTAGAATCCAGAGATGGTGTTTGCCAAAAATTGACAAACTTTTCCAGCATGCAAATATAAAAGAGTTAATTTGTAAACTTGGAAATTTGGTCAGTCTGTAGCATTATATCCTTGGGCCCTTAAGTGTACAGTGTGATGCATTTTTCCCACCAGCCTTTATAATATCAACGCAATACAAATCCTGCCTCCGAAGCAAAGCCTGCTGTTAAACTGTCAATCACCTTCACTTCAGATGAGGGCTATCCCACATAAATCTCTCGATTAAAAAAGGTAAAATGGCCAATGTGAACTGACAAGGTTATGCTCCAGTTTTTGTGTGAACAATGGGGCGGCCCCTGCCCTTTCAGTCCACTGAAACGCCCAGTAGTCAGTTTGGCCCTGGTTGCACCACTAACTCTAGCTCTTCCTGCTCAGCTTCCCCTTCATCTTTTACATGGTGAGTCTACTCCGAGCACTGACGGTAGCCATGAGAAGGTAAACTTGACTGACAGACGGAGGAAAGAGCAAAAACAAATTAAATTATCAAAAATATATGTAACAGGAGCAAGCAAAGAGTAAAATAGGGTAGCAAATGAGAAAATGAACAAATGTCATGAAATGGAGAAGAACTATGTCATAAAATAAAGAGAATGCACACCTAGGGTCAGATGTCCGTAGCTTTTTTGTGGTCACTAACAAATCAGGCCGTTTGCAACGACAAAAAAGCATTTGTACAAATGCCCAATTTGCGATTTAGTAACCTATCACAGTATCGCAAATTGGGTTTGCGATTTGGTATTAGGAAGGGGCGTGTTTAGAGCGTACCTTCCTAATAGTGACTCGCAGTGGTATGTGTGATTGTTTTGCGACTGAAATGCGGTCTCAAAACATTTGCATTTTACCACCAATTCTTGGTGATTTTCCAATTTGAAATTGGAAGGAGTCCCCAATTCCCCTTTGTTAATGTTGCTGAAAAGAGCAGGCCCTGGTCCCACAGACAACTGCCTTCTCTTAAAAAATGAGAAGAAACATTTTCATTTTTCATTTTGAAACGCATCCTGTTTTCCTTTAAGGAAAACGGATTGCTTTTTAAAAAAAAATCACTTTATTAAAAAGCATTTACAGACAAGGTGATCTTCTAACGCAGAAGTTCACCATCCCTGTGATTTTTGCGATCCCCAATGGGGTGCAAATCAAAACCTAGCTCATTAATATTAATGAGGTAGGTCAATTTGCAACCCACTGGGAATCGCTAAATGTGTTAAACACACGTTTGTACATTATTGTTTGCGATTACCAAATAGCGAATTGTAGAAATTCACTATTAGGTAATCGCAAAGCTACGTACATCTGCCACAAAATGTGATAGTTCTGAAACCACATCTCAGTCTGAAAACATTGAAATATAGCAGTTTACTTTTCGGGACTTGCATAACAAAGTGTGAAACTACCTTTGATGTTTAAATCACACTAATTTATGTCTGTAGTTGCACAGAAACAAAATGTTACTTGACTAGCGCTGCAAGTGCATCCAATATCTCATGCAACAGAATCGGTTTGCGGTGGTCCTCCTATTCAAATATCCTTTCTAGGCTGCTATGGAGACACACCTTTTATTGATGATGCCCCTCACAGCAGGTTAGTCTCCGGCCTGGAGCACCAACAACAAAGACACTACGATGTGTGGTGTTTCCGCATCAGTCCAACTGAAAGTCCAATGAAGAAAGACAACATTGCACAACAAATCTGCATTTCAATCCCACACCCCTACTATCTACCAAAGGGCAGTGCTTAAGGAAGTTGGACCAGTAGTCTCTTGATAACAACGACTTCATTGAACTTCTGAAGGGAGCCTATTCGTTGCCTGCCACACCTCAGTGTCTGAATCTTCACCAGATACAGAAGAGTTGTCAATGCACCTCCAGTTTCGGGGAAGCTGTACTTACCCACCATCTTGTACTTGTACCATCCCAAACCAGACACATCCAGGCTGATCCCACTTTGCTTTTATAATCAATTCTGTGAGCTCAACTTCAGCATGAACATCAGCAGGATATTGAGTTTACTTCTTTTGAGTGCAACCTAAAGCTCTTGATATTTCCCTACATGTGTCTCTGGCCATTACTTTTCACTTCCAACCCTTGAGTTCATCAGTTGTCCTGGCTAGAGCAGTGATCTAGCAGCAGCCTAACAGTAGACAGACTTGCCCTGATTTTAGTACTTATCAAAATAAATAATACAGCACTATTTTCACCTGCACATAATATTTACTTCTACAGTCTTGCAGACCCGAATTGCATGTTTTATCAACAATAATTCTCTGTTTGCCTAAATTTTGGCAGAAAAAAGGAGCTTAGAGCCCGCCCATTACTTACATTTACTTACCAATGGCTGGCTCTGTCACTCTTGTTTCTTTTTACTTACCTTTCGTCAGCGCCTCCTTTTCACCTCTGGCTTGCTTCTGGATTTTGAGTCTTCGCCCCAGCCTAGGACTATGGACTAAGTACAGCTTCCTGTGGACAGTGTCCTTCCACTGGCCGCTGTCTCCTATAGGTACTTTTTTGTTACTTTTGGACATGCACTGTTATTGAGTGCATGCCCAAAAGTAACTCTCCTTCACCTCAACCAGCTTCCCCTGCAACACTGCCCTCCATTGTTTTACAACCCCCATTCTTCGAAGTGTCGACCCCTCCCACAACATCCCTTTTGTTAACATGTTGCACAGAAGGTTGGGATGCTGTGCAATATGATTTAAAGAAAAAAAAAGTGATGTGCCTCTGGCAACGCTGGGCACATCATAGAGGTTTTTTTTTTACTTTAAGCCATGTAGTAATTCTCCTTCATCCCACTAATGTTTCCCCAGCAACCTGCCCTCCATCGTTTTTCTCTCACCCCTACCTTTCTCTTGCTCTCTGATGTGTTTACCCCTCTCCCAAACACCCTGCTCTGTTTGTTTTTACATGCTGCACAGCAATGCGGGTAGCTGTGTAACACAGCTTAAAGAAAAAAAAGCGCTAAGAAGGGGTCAACGCTGGCCACGTCATAGCCCTATTTTAAACTTTAAGTCATGTAGTAACTCTCCTTCATCCTGCCCATGTTTTCCCCACCATCCCCACCCTCCATTATTTTTCATTCACTGGCAACTGGGCAACATGGCTTGAAGAAAAGTGCTTTTCACTCACTGGCTGCTGTGCAACAAGGCTTTCAAAAAAGTGATATGGCGCCGTGAACGCTAGCCGCATCATATCGCTTTTTTCCTCTTAATTTAAGCCATGTTGCACAGCAGCTCATACTGCTGTGCAGCATGAAAAAACATTGACAAAGCCAATAGATTTCACGTAGGCGAAACCTATTGGCTTTGCTAATGCTTCTTTTATATTCAAGTGGTCCTCTCCTTCCCTATCATCCTCTGCAAACCTCCTCTCCTTGAGCACCACAACCTATTCTGTCACATGCATGTTAACCTAAATCTCTATTATTGTAATTCTCGAAAACTGCCCACAACTTCTTTACAAGATCACAACCTCTCCTACTTGGAAAGTCATGTGCCTCCAACCTATCAATAACTATCCTTCTTCAGCTCGCCTAGTGATCCCACCAACCATATGCATGTGTCAAATATTGCCACCCACTAATGATCATAAATATCTCCTATTAATTTAATCCACTGCAAGAAACTGAAGTGAATGCATAGGATGGTCTGGGTACACAAGATTAATGTAGTAATCACACAAAGGGGATTGAGGAGCTTTTAGGACCTGCGGGAGCTAACTCCCCACTCATTAATCATATCACAAAACAAAGCCTCGGGTCCATAATGATAGGGAAGTCTAACAAAAGGCTGAGTGTACTCTTAAGCACAACGGGTGATTCCCTTTCCAGGGCGGTTCCCCTCACACACCAGAGGTGTCATGCTTCATCATAAGGGTGCATCCTCGAGTGAGAGATCTAGTCTCCACTCGGGCTACCACCCCCACGCTGTGAGGGAGGAGCTCACGGATGTTTTTGTATGAGGTGGGCGGGTGTTCTAAAACCCTATGCGAGCCTGGTATGTTGGAAAGTAGTGCAGTGCTGTGATAGGAGTGATTTAAAACTAACTACAGGCTTAGCTATGCTGCAACTTTTATTCAGCTACCCTATGTCCGGATTAAAAACAGGATATAGCTGGTAACACAGGTGCCATTATTAGAGGTCTCTGTGTTGTATCAAGACCAACATGTTTCGGCCAACAGACCTACAATAGTGTCACAGCCTTCTTCAGGGTCAGTAATACAGCTAACTGCAATAGATAAGTGAGTACAACATGAAAAAACATGAGAAGACACGTGCAACAAATAATAGTATAATACTGAACCAGTGAATTTAGCTTGTTCAGTATGTTCAACGCACAACCTCTTTTGGTTTGTGCAGTTCACAACATCAACGACGACGACATCTTCAAGATCATGAACACCATCCACTCCGGATCTCCGTCAGACCCATGCCCACACCACATATTCAACAAAGCCAGCACAGCCATCGCACCCCATTTCCGTAAAGTCATCAACATCTCCTTCGAGACAGCAACCTTCCCGGAGAGCTGGAAGCATGCCCTTTCAACGCCATACTCAAGAAACCCAAGGCGAACCCCAAGGACCTCAAGAACATATGGCCATCTCCCTTCTCCCTTTCCCGGCGAAGGTCATCGAGAAGACCGTCAACAAACAACTAACCCGCTACCTCGAGGAGAACAGCATCCTAGACCCTTCCCAGTCTGGGTTCCGCAGCAACCACAGCACCGAAACTGTCCTCATCGCCGCCACCGATGACATCGGGACCCTGCTAGACGACGGAGAAACAGCAGCCCTCATCTTCCTGGACCTATCAGCCGCGGTCTGCCACTGCACACTGCGAACACGCCTCCATGACACTGGGATCCAAGAGAAGGCCCTGGACTGGACCACCTCCTTCCTCTCCGGCAGAACACAGAGCGTCCGCCTTCCCCCCTTCCGCTCCGAAGCCACAGAGATTATCTGCGGCGTACCCCTGGGCTCATCCCTCAGCCCAACGCTGTTTAACGTCTACATGGCACCCCTCGCCCACGTCGCCCGACTGCACGACCTCAACATCATCTCATATGCCGATGACACCCAGCTGATGCTGTCCTTCACCAAAGACCCCCACACCGCCAAAACCAACCTCCACGAAGGAATGAAGGCCGTCGCCGAATGGATGGGGGACAGCCGACTGACGCTACACTCGGACAAAACAGAGGTACTCATCCACAGATCCACCCCTTTGGCCTGGGACGACTCCTGGTGGCCAACTGCACTGGGAACAACCCCAACATGAAGGACTGGACTTTCAACAGTACCAGCGGTGCCAGGGAACAACACCTATAACCTTCATGGGATACCTGTTTCGGCGCACAAATTACAGAGACACGGGAAACTTCCTTCGGCGTCAAAGATCAGCGTTTATTACTGCAGGGAGGCAAAAGTCACAAGAAGTACAACAGTGTGTAGGTTCTGAGAGTCTGCTTCAAATTGAGGTTGTAGGTCGCTCTCTTTTATACAGAGTGTTACCATTGCATAACATGTGGACAAAAGATTATAATCCGGTTCCCACAGTAGGTTTCAAAAAGGGTCGCTTTCATGTGTTCAGAATCCCGGAACATCATTACAATAGCTATGCCGGTTCCCAACTGTAAAAGTACATCTTCCCACCATTAGGCACACCCATTTGAGTTGTAAATGACAAAGAAGAAGAGACAAGAACAGCTGCAAGGAAGTCAGACATGTGTAGAGAAAAGAGTGTGGGGGTAATATCGGAAGCATGATCGTAGGATCAAAGAGTTGGATCCATCGCCTGCAAGGCTGTCACAATAAGCCGGCACGACCAGATTACCCTCAAGCTGAGCCATTTGCCTTTGCTGTGTCATTCCTCCGGCCATAAAGACGCATGAAAGGAATATGCGTCTTCCGTAAGGCTTGGGAACTAGAGGGTCAGGGGGCGAACAGTTATCTGCTCGCTGACTACGTGAGGGCAAGAAACAAAATGGATGCCGTATCTAAAATGGAACCCGAGGGTTCAGATGAAGAACGCGTAATATTAGACGAACCCTGGCAGGTAGTGTAGCGAAATTTCGCACACTTGCCGAACTCGTCATTTGCGGTTCGTAGATACCAAACTTATCCATATTCGGCAATGCCCAGAACATCGTAATAATTTTTACGGAACCTCAGACGGTCCTTTTGCCCTCATGTAGGCAAGCACTAGTCGGAATCATAATCGATTTCGATACTCATCAGATCACTCAGATGTTGTTGATACATTATTCGATCCTTCAATGCTTCTTTGGTGACAACGGGCTGTCTTATACACGTCGTAGCACAAAGGCCACATAAGGCAGGACCACATTGCACACAAAGACAACATGAGAACAGAAATGTCACAACAATCCCTATGATCATCAGAATCTTCCAACCCCAAGTCGATATCAGACCCCAAAACCATCCCAGAAGCGTCCAATTTCCTTCGTCCACGTGTATGGACTCCGAAATTTTGTGCAACTTAGAGATGGCTTGATAAACCGTTGGAGCGTTATCAGGTATGAATATGCAGCAGCTCGAATGGATGACTTTACAAACCCCACCTCTATCTGCTAGAACGATATCTAGAACCATACGGTTCTGCAACGTCATCAGTCTATCCGCCTGGACTTCGGCTGTTAAATTTCCAAGGGCATTTGCAGTTATGTTGGCAGTTGATTCTACTACACGAGTTAACTGTCTCAGGTTCCTGCTATTAACCATCGGTCCCCAGAACGGTAGGAAACCCTTAAAGAAGTCTCCCGCCTCTTGTCCGGAAGTATCTTCTTTGCTAATCACACCTCTTACAATTCTATTTCTGTGATAATCAGAGGCCACAGTGAAGGTCGGAGGCAAAAGATTTGCAATATAGCAGGTACCCGAGAAGTCATGAGGTAACCACGTATAGGCTCGATCATAACATACAAAGTAGGTACCCTTGGCAGGTAGGAAGACAGGGGAGGAGAGTGTCGGTAAGACATATGTCTCGGTACAAGCACTCTCCCCAAACTGAGCTCTCGGATTTCGACCAAGACCTTTCAAGCAGAAATTACCAAGGTGAGGTACAATCCATATCGGTGGCGAGCTTTTAAGCTGCCTCTCACCCACTGATAAGCTGTACTCAGCTTCACTTAGTTCCTTATATGCTCGCACCTCTTCCTCTGGGATGAGTGATGCGTCAAAAATATCTCTATCTAAGTCTGCAATAGCTCTCGCCAGAGTCTTGTGGTACGGGCCAGGACCAGAGTTTGCTGAGCGTGGTTCTCGATGGGGGTAGGAATCTAGTGCGCTACGGAACATAGTTTGTAATGCTTGAGCTGACCCTTGTGCACTATAAGGCAGAACTAGGTACGGAATACCTTTATCCATAGTATGTGGCATTAACCCACACACCCAACAATTGGTAGTGTTTACCACTAACTGATGCTGATGCAGGAGTTGTATAAAAGAGTTGTTTCTGAATTCCGCACGTCTGATTTGTTCGTGTTGAGGCAGAGGATAAAAGGAATGTGGAGAAACAGTAGAAATGAAATATTGATCATGAGATGGAAGAGTAGGTGTAGCAGAAGACAATAAGAACTGAGACCCATAATATATTCCTCCTACCAATAGCATAGATATGGTGAGAAACAGTATGATTACTTGTGAGAAAAACCATTTTGTATGACATATTTTCTGCAATGTAGATCTTTGCGCCAACATTTCTTCTCTTTTCGACAGCTCAGACAATGATGATTCCATCCCCTAACGACCGTCCGCGACGTTCTTGACGCACTTCGTTCTGAGTAGCAGTTATCAATTCCCAGGAATTCCCAGAAATTGATAATAGAAACCAACCTTGTGTCGATAGCTGCTAAGCAGAAGGAAGTACCCGCACGGCCTTACGGTCAACCTGGATGGTAGGTTCTAGCTAGATAATGTTCTTGGCTGTACGAAAAAGAAAAAGATACACAATATATATAATGTCCACTGTTTTCAGAGTAACGTAGAACCTATAAACAAAAAAATCTTTTTATTTATGGCTTGTTCGTGGACGAAGAAAATATCGGCTACTTCCAGGGCGAGTCTGATCTTCAAACAATGGATTGGACGGCAAAGGAGTGTTCAATTGTTCAGGCAATTGTTCAACAGTCAAATTTTCCAAGGTTGACGTGGAGGAAATTGTTTGAGAGGAGTCAGCAACGGTGTCAGATACAAGCCGAGCTTCGCTGAATGGAACGAAACATGGTGCAGTGTCGGTCTCAGATGAAGAAAGACCTCTTCTTATCCAGGTGTCCGATGGCAAAGGAAGCGGGACTCTCTTCGTGTGGGTAGCATGTACCCAGTTCCGACGTCCGTGTAGTCGAACCGCCGTTCTCGTAGCCAGCTGTACCTGAAACGGGCCCACAAATCTTGGTTCAAGGTTTCGTTTTCGTCCGTAGTTTCTGACGAGGACCCAGTCCCCTGGTTGAAGTCGATGACCAGGACCCTCTGTTTGTGATGGCAGAGACTCAAAGACCTGTTGATGAATCAAACTCAATTTAGCAGTCAGATCATAGAGATAATCAATCAACATAGGGTATTCAATTCTGTCAACTTCCTTAGGTCTTGGGACTCCCCATATATTAGCAGGACGACCGAACACAATCTCATATGGGCTGAGCCCTACTCGAGAGTGTACAGTTGCCCTGGTCGACAGGAGAGCCAGAGGCAAAGCGTCGGGCCAAGATAAACCAGTTGTTGCCTGAATTTTAGCCAATTTCAGTTTTAGAGTGCCATTATATCCCTCCACCAAGCCTGCTGATTGTGGATGGTTTGCACTATGAAATTTTGGTACTATCCCTAAACCGCGA
The DNA here is from genome assembly GCF_964261635.1 of Lissotriton helveticus. Lineage (NCBI taxonomy): Eukaryota > Metazoa > Chordata > Amphibia > Caudata > Salamandridae > Lissotriton > Lissotriton helveticus. The sequence goes on along the minus strand of NC_136067.1, from coordinate 168,364,279 downwards.
CACACACTCTTCATCACACTCCCAACAAACTCACTTCCGTTGTCCGACCATACGACCCGAGGCATTCCGTAGCGGGGAAAATACTCTTTGAGCAAAATTTTTGCCGTGGATAAAGCCGTATTATCCTTAAGGGGGTAGGCCTCAATCCACCTAGAGAATGCACACACCACAACCAACACATACTTCAAGTTATTACATCGGTCCATGTGGATAAAGTCCAACTGGATAACTTCGAAAGGGTACGTAGGAGGGGCAAAATGACCAGGTGGAGTGGGGGTGCCCTTACCAGGATTGTGCATCAAACACACCATACAATTTTTAACCACTCTCTCAGCACACTTAGTAATCCCATCATTCTTCCATACATGAGACAACAACTTGCATATACCTTTCGTGTTGATGTGCGCCATACCATGAGCCATTGTAACAACAGCGAGCACATACGCATCCGGTAACATCCATCTCTGTTTCTCTGATAGATCAACCCAACATCCATTCTCATCTAATCTTCCCGTGCTCTCTCTCCATTTAGTCCTTTCCGTCTCAGTGGCTTCATTCTGTATTCCTTTCACGCTTTCAAATGTGTCTTTACACATACCAGTCTCTGTTGGCCATCTCACTGAGCTCGTAACATACATTCTGTTTGTCAAATCTTTAGCCGTCTCTTTAGCCGTTTCATCCGCAAACGCATTACCACGACCCACATCGTCCGTTACTTTCTGATGTGCGCTACATTTGACTATGGCCACTTGTTTAGGCAATGTGAGTGCATCTAAAAGATCATTTACAAGCTGACCATGTTGAATCTTCGTGCCATGCGATGTAAGGAATCCTCTCTCTCTCCATAGTCGTCCAAAACTATGTGCCACACCAAACGCATACTGACTATCTGTAAACACATTCACCCGTTTATCTTTAGACAACACACACGCTCTCGTCAAAGCGATTAATTCGGCAGCCTGAGCCGAATTCTGACTTAGTCTTTCGCTTTCCACAATCGTTCTCAATCAATCAATCAGTGACACTTGTAGAGCGCGCTACATACCCGTAGGGTCTCAAGGCGCTGGAATGTAACTACAGCATATGCAGTCGTCACATCACCGTTCGGCAACTTGAAACAAGAACCATCCACATACAAAGTACCATCGGGATCTGTCAATGGAGTATCTTTTAGGTCAATACGACCCTTAGTTTCCTCCTCAGTTCTGAGATAGCAGTCATGTACTGCTTCACCATTTGATTCTGTGTCAATTGGCAGCAATGTTGCTGGATTCAACACATTACATCGTTTTATCCGTATGTGACTGGCCAGCAACGTCAACTCATATCCAGACAATCTTGCGCTCGTCAGATGTTGAGTTTTCGTTCGATTCAATAGAGTGTCAACTGCATGCGGAACCATTACCGTGAGCATATTATCCATAACTAAACCTGCGGACTGTCGAATGGACGCCGCAGCTGCCGCTGTTGCTCTTAAACAACTTGGCAAGGCTCTTGCTACTGGGTCTAAAGTCGAAGAAAAATAGGCACATGGGCGTTGCTTACCACCAAAAGGTTGTGTCAGAACACTCAACGCACAACCATCCCTCTCGTGAACGTATAGTGTAAACGGCTTGCTGTAATCAGGAGTGCCCAACACAGGAGCCGAACACAACGCATCACGTAATTCAGAAAAACTTTTCTGACACTCTTCAGTCCAAGGCAATGGGGATGAAACATCCTTGCACGTAAGGGCTATCAATGGTTTCGCCAACAGTGAAAAATTTGGAATCCATTGTCTGCAATAGGACGTAATACCTAAAAAGGCACGAACTTCTCTCTGGGTTTTTGGCATAGTCATTCGGGTAATCGCTGCGATTCTCTCTGGGGTCAACCTTCTCCCTTCTCTTGACAATAAGTGACCTAGATAGGTAATTTCTTGACAACAATACTGTAGCTTTGAAGGCGATACCTTGTGGTGTAAGTTATGTAGATAATGTAACAATGATACTGTAGCCGTTTTGCAAATAGTTTCTGTATCAGCTGCCACTAAAAGATCATCAACGTATTGAATCAAAGCTGCACCTTTAGGTAATACAAAGGCATCAAGTTGACCTTTAAGTGCTTGGCTGTAGATTGACGGACTCTCACAGTAGCCCTGTGGAGCGCGTTTTAACCTAAAACTGCGACCACCTAATGAGAATCCGAATAGGTCTCTGCTTTCCTCTGCAATTGGGATGCTAAAGAAAGCATTCTTTAGATCGATCACTGTGAACCAGGAGGCAGATGCCGGAATCATTGTTAGTAAAGCCGTAATGTCGGGAACTACAGGAAATTGTGGAACCACTATTTTGTTTACTTCTCTTAAGTCTATTACAAAACGATACACAGGAGGTTTAGTTGGGTCAGTTCGTTTCAGAATTGGTAATACAGGGCTATTACACACGTTTCCACGAGTTTCTTCAACAACACCTTTTCCAATGAGATCATGAACGATTGCTAACAGCGCTCGTTCGCCCTCAAGAGAAATACGATATTGAGGTAAACGTGGTAATCGCGCATTTGGTTTCAATTGAATCACATAGGGTGGAATGTCTAACAGGCCCACATCATTGGGACCTGTGGCCCATAAGGACGCAGGGAGGGAATTCAATTCCGGTGGGAATTTATCGACCGATAAATACATTGGAGAGATCACTCTCCGTCCCAATGTAAGCTCCACTCCTTCGGGGGAACAATACAATGTTGCATATAATCGTTTCAACAAATCCAGGCCCAAAAGATTTTCACCACAACCTGTAGATAGAATCAGTGGAGCCGTTAGCTCACGAGGACCAATCATAAGAGGCAAAGGATTAGAGACTGGGTTGCTAACAGGGGCGCCAGAGAATCCAACGGAAACGTTCGTTAAGCCAGACAAAGGTGCGCCAGGGAGTTTCGAATGCATGATGGAACTTTTCGTCGCACCAGTGTCTAACAGAAAAGGCTCAACTACACCCGATGTAGCCACTGCAACGTAAGGCCCACTCTGATCGACCGGAACTGACACTACTCCCTCTCTTTGTCGTTGGCTGTCCTAATAATGGTCATTTACAACAGTCTCATGCTCTACGTAATAATCGTCCACATTATACTGTGCAGATCGGACTGACCCTGCATTTCGCTGGTCAAAACAATTATTTGCATCTGATTGATTTTGAGAACGATCACTCTGATTGTGGGATGAACCACGACCTCTACCTCGTGATGCCTGTTGGGGACCACTACCACGATTTCCTCGTGCTGACACACCATTTAGGCGGTCCCGTAAGGCAAGACAATCATATTTTAGGTGTCCCTCTTTCTTACAATATGCGCACTGATTATACCCAAGGGAAGATCTATAGTCAAAGTTGTCAGAATGCGGCTGTGTCCTATCGGGCTGTGCTCGTGGTCGATACTGCTGTTGTGAATCAGTTTGGTTTGATCGTGGAGGGTATGCTTGCTGTAACAAAACCTTCGTTTTTAGCTCCTTCGTTTTCTTCTCTACACGATCACTTTCTTCCTTTTCCCTATTCTCATAATACTGGGCTGTTGCTAGTATTTGCGCAGGGGTTGAAACTGCCCACGCACTCTCTGAATTTTTCAGTTTGTTGCTTAATTCAGGCAACAAATTCGACACAAATTTGTCAACAAATAACCGCTGGCCTCCCTCAGCTCCCATGTCCTGACCGCTGTGGTCGACAAACGCTTCCTCAAACCTTGTAAAGAAATCCGAGACACTCTCGTCTTTCTTTTGCTTACAAGCTGATAACTTATCCCAGTTCACCTTCATCGCTGGCATGATAGTTTTCATGAGCGTAATGATTTTCTGCGGCAAGTCTAAGATTAGCTGGTCGGGCTTAGCCCCACCAACTTGTAATGCATCAGCCGCTAGCAGTGCAGCCCAATCACCCCCTAATTCAACTGCGTGGTTGGCTTGACAAATTTTGGCCCAAACTGGTTGCGGTACAACATTGCCAAACAACATGTCGATGTCGGCAAGGTTCATAATAGAAGCTTCCACCAGTTGTGATAACTCCTTATAATAACCAGCCGGATTTTTACGCGGATCGGGTAAGGATTGCTTCACTTGCAAAACTTCCGATCGTTTCCATGGAAGATGTATCCATACCCTTCGAAAATGCGGTAGAACCACAGGGTTTGCATTAGGATCACCAGGCACCCACAGTGGCGGAACCTCTCTCATGGGATATTGACCAGGAACCGCTTTCCAATTCTCGGTGGTATCATCTGAGGACACCCGAGAATGTGCTGTGGATCTAAACGCTAATAAGCGTTCCACGGCACGTCGTACATCTTCACCTATGATCATACCGTTGGAAAAGTGACTCTGAAGTTCAATTATGTCGGACGGTACATTATCTACATCATCATTATACCATTCTTCCCTCAAAAAGTTACACATCTCCTCAAACACGAATCTCTGCGTAGGCTCATTAAACTGAGAAAATGTATCAAAGACCACACGAGGAGTGTAATTAGCAGGATGTCTTATCCACCTATGTGCCATGGTTATTAATGTCTCTTTCTCCCTACCACTAGGGATCTGACTCCGTCTCTTAGGAGTTTCAGATGAATCAGACGAAAATAACGGACCAGAAAGAGGTGAATAAAGGGTAGCAACAGAGTTAGGAACACGCTTACGAACAGAAGGGGAAAGAAAAACAGGGGCAACAACACTGGAGGTGAAAGAAGGCATAGTAGGAACTGACAAGATAGTTGGAGTAGCAGAAACAACAGTCTGCGAAGGTACAGGTACAGGAGCAGTAGGAACAAGGACAGGTGGTGAAACAAACGTAGGGTTAACAACGGGCTGGCCCGCAGCCACTGGAGCAACAAGGGGAACTACAGGAGGAATAACAGGAGCAGCTACAGGAGCAGTAGCACCCTGTACATAAGGAGGTGGTGATTTCATCAAATATGATAACAAGGAATCCTCCTTTAAATCTTCTTCTTTCTTTTCTAGATTATTCGGTAAAACCGGGTAACATTTATCTATTTTCATATGATGCAATCTAGTAGAGATTTCCATTTCCTTTTCTTCTTTGTCCTGTTTACATTCTTTTATAGTTTGCATTATCGGAACGAACCCTTGCTTTTGATCCTTTTTAAGTTGTTTGATTTCTTTCTGCTTGGCCTCTTTACGCCATATTCGAAAAGAATCAAACATAGCTGGCCTAGCTTTCTTTAAAAATAATTTAGCCTCAAGATTATCTAAAATCGAAAGTTCAAAAGTTCCATGTGGTGGCCATCTAAGGTCACCGTCTTTCTTTGTATAGCGGACCCAGTAATCATTATATATTATAGGACCCACCCCATGTCGACTATAAAGATCATGTATCGGAGTTCCAACTGGAGGTATCGGACACGAGTCCTCCAACCGGGAATCCATTGCGCAACATTGGAAAATATGAAACAAACCACTATGGCTAGGCATCGTGCACACTAACCTAGTATCAAACTTCAAGGATTACCGAAATAATTAAACCTCGTGTAAGTCAAAACCCTCGGTTTTTGGCAATTGCAACTGTCAAATAATACTAAGGACCAATACTAAGAACCACAAATGCAATGGAACCATGCAATACAACAAAGCCTTAAGGCTATCACAAAGCTCGGAGAGCTAACCACAAAGCCTGAGGAGGCTATTACAAAGCTCGGTGAGCTATTACAACAAAGCCTTAAAGGCTAACAACAAAGCTTTCAAGAAGCTAGAACAACCACTAAGGACTGGGAGCGACCCACAAAATACTTAACTCAGAACTTCAATGGCGTCACCAGGAAGGCCCGTCTATCGTCTCGCTTGTACGTAAGGTCTACGCCGGGCGTCGAAGACAGGTCGACAGTCAGGGCATCGGTCCGTCGCAGCCGTCAGGAGGCGGGAATCTTCGCAGGGAAAAACTTCGGGCCACTTATTTCGACAACAGGATCGATGAAGCGGGGTGCACCTTCCCTCAGAGATTTCACACGAAGTTCCTCACTATCATCAGGCTTTGGACCGGTACCGCTGAAGTCGCCCCACGTGGGCGCCAACTGAAGGACTGGACTTTTAACAGTACCAGCGGTGCCAGGGAACAACACCTATAACCTTCATGGGATACCTGTTTCGGCGCACAAATTACAGAGACACGGGAAACTTCCTTCGGCGTCAAAGATCAGCGTTTATTACTGCAGGGAGGCAAAAGTCACAAGAAGTACAACAGTGTGTAGGTTCTGAGAGTCTGCTTCAAATTGAGGTTGAAGGTCGCTCTCTTTTATACAGAGTGTTACCATTGCATAACATGTGGACAAAAGATTATAATCCGGTTCCCACAGTAGGTTTCAAAAAGGGTCGCTTTCATGTGTTCAGAATCCCGGAACATCATTACAATAGCTATGCCGGTTCCCAACTGTAAAAGTACATCTTCCCACCATTAGGCACACCCATTTGAGTTGTAAATGACAAAGAAGAAGAGACAAGAACAGCTGCAAGGAAGTCAGACACGTGTAGAGAAAAGAGTGTGGGGGTAATATCGGAAGCATGATCGTAGGATCAAAGAGTTGGATCCATCGCCTGCAAGGCTGTCACAATAAGCCGGCACGACCAGATTACCCTCAAGCTGAGCCATTTGCCTTTGCTGTGTCATTCCTCCGGCCATAAAGACGCATGAAAGGAATATGCGTCTTCCGTAAGGCTTGGGAACTAGAGGGTCAGGGGGCGAACAGTTATCTGCTCGCTGACTACGTGAGGGCAAGAAACAAAATGGATGCCGTATCTAAAATGGAACCCGAGGGTTCAGATGAAGAACGCGTAATATTAGACGAACCCTGGCAGGTAGTGTAGCGAAATTTCGCACACTTGCCGAACTCGTCATTTGCGGTTCGTAGATACCAAACTTATCCATATTCGGCAATGCCCAGAACATCGTAATAATTTTTACGGAACCTCAGCCTGGGACGACTCCTGGTGGCCAACTGCACTGGGAACAACCCCAACACCCACCGACCATGCACGCAACCTAGGGGCCATCCTTGACTCCACCCTCTCCATGACTAAGCAGGTCAATGCCGTCTCTTCCTCCTGCTTCAACACCCTCCGCATGCTCCGCAGGATCTACAAGTGGATCCCCACCGAAACGAAAAGAACGGTCATCCAGGCCCTCGTCAGCAGCAGATTGGACTAAGGAAACGCCCTCTACGCAGGAGCCTCGGCCAAACTCCTGAGACAACTGCAACGCATCCAGAACGCCTTGGCACGCCTGATCCTTGACATTCCAGGCCCCAGCCACATCACACCGAACCTGAGAGACCTGCACTGGCTCCCCGTCAACAAGAGAATAACCTTCAAGCTCCTCACCCACGCACACAAGGCTCTCCACAACACCGGACCAGCATACCTCAACAGCTTCCACACCCCCACCCTCCAGCTCCGCTCCGCCAGCCTCGCCACAGTCCCTCACATACGAAGAGCAACCTCCAGCGGCAGATCGTTCTCCCACCTCGCCGCCAAGATCTGGAACACCCTCCCCACCCACCTACGGCAGACCCAAGACCTGCTGACTTTCAAAAGACCCCTAACAACCTGGCTTTTTGAGCAGTAGCTGCATTCACCACCCCCTAGCGCCTTGAGACCCTCACTGGTAAGTAGTGCGCTTTACAAATAATATGATTGATTGAATGATTGTCCCGGCATAATAGCCGTGAGGTACGTCTGACAAAACCACAGGAGGTGGGGTCCCAGGACCTTGTGGCGCACGTCCAGGGAAGAGGAAGGATTCAGTATTATACTATTATTTGTGGAGACTAGGTCTCTCACACGAGGCGGCATCCCTATGACGAAGCATGACACCTCTAGTGTGTGAGGGGAACTGTCCTGAAAGGGGAATCCCCTGTTGTGCTTAAGAGTATATTAACCTTTTGTTGGCCCTCCCTATCATTACAGACGTGAGGCTTTGTTTTGTGATATGATACACAAGATTAATTCTAATTATTCACAATAATCAATAATACTGCCCTAACAACTAACATTGGGATCCAGAGAAGCGTGCTGCCTGGTTTAAAGAGCTTCAATGCCTCGTCAGTGCTAGTAAGTACTATATAAATGCAATTACAATTACAAATTTCATGGTTTCACCTTTAAAGACAGCGTCTATTGTGCCATCATTTGACATTTAACCAGTGCTACAGAGCTACAAATTGACTTGTGGTGCAAAATTCAAACCTTGCATGATCCCATGCAGGTTGCCAGCTCTCTAGGCACCATACATGCTATCTTTAATTGTTAGTATTTTTACATTTTTATACTGATTATGTTTATATGAGATTCTGGTTTTCAGAACTACAACGTTCTCGGTTTTCACATCATTGAATGACATAATGTTATGTATCATTTTAGGACCCTATTGTAATTTTCCCGATTCATGCCCTTATATAGGTATAAATCACCATATCCTTATATAGGCATAGAAATCATAACCATATTTAGGCATAGCTCATGCAGTCCAAATACGGCAGGGCTACTTCCACTAGTTCCGAAAATCCACAACGATTTCTTGGAAAACTCAGCTTCAGCAGCCGGGGACTTCCCCTTGCTTGAATATTGATTTGTCCAAGATCTCATGGAGTTTTCAAAGAACTGAGACTCTTTGATGACGTTATTATGTCCAACCTTACGTCAAAGTCGGCACCTTCAAGGTATACATATGCCCACACTCCCCCAAGCAAATACACGGTGGTTTGGAGCTGTTCGACTATCTACTTGCCCGACGCGCCCTGCTACAGCAAGTGCCGAAGGAAGCCGCCCCTCCAGCAGACGAACTGAGAGGGACGCTGTCTTTTCTCCTGCCGAGAAATCCAGCTCCAGTGTTTCCAAGCTACCCTTGCGGGTTGTTGGGAAATCGAGTCCCGAGACTGACCTTCTCCATTCTAAACTAAGGTACGGAGCTGATTAGACCCGTAGAGAAATCTTGAGCAGATTCTTGTCAAAAGAATACTACATTTATGCTACACCTCACTTACTTCCTCCCTCGTACTAAGCTTAGGTTAGGTACACCGGGGTAGGCGTATTTTAGAAGCACCAGTTGAGTACTTTTAGCCTCGGTTATTTATGTATGTATTTATATATGGTTTAGGAACCATACAATGCTCTTAGAGTATTATTTTATTCTACTATTTATACTGTACACATTATATTTTACAAACAGTATTATGATTGTAGCAGTTCATTTCGTATGCTTGAGAAAGAAGACTGTTCAATAAAGCCTTTTATTGAAAACGCCAGTCTTTCTACTTTCTCGGCACCTCTAGTGAAACGAAGCATGCACGATTGACTGAGTGAAATATCTATCTATTGTTTCCACGACTCTGAAGATACGTTTTATCTTGGGGAAACAAAGTTGTCATGTTTATGCGGTTGTCAGAGACTAATCCCTTCTTGTGAATTCGAGAAAGTTTCTAGTTACCTCTGAGCTAGCTGGCACACACAATTAAGTCTAGTATATTCGATAGAGACCTAGTCGACCTCAGTCCTACGTCTAATCAATAGGATATACTAATCCAATGCGCAGAGCCTATTGGGAATATAGGAACTACACTACAATAATGTATAAAGGCAAAGGGAATTCCAAACCTTTCACAATGAATGAGTACACTCATGGTATAGGTAAATGTAAATGTAAATGTAAATGTAAATGTAGTATACTTGTAAAGCGCACAGCTGCCCCAGCAACGGGGCGTCCCGGCGCTGTATAACTCTGGGGAACCCGTCCTGGCTTTCCCTGTGGGATGGTCCCTTGCTGGGAGTCCCCAAGGTGGAGCCAGGCATCCCCGGAATTGGTGGGGCCGTTGTGGAGATTAGGCAAGCTAATGCCCAGAGTTGCCGAGTGGAACCCCTGATTAGAGTAAGCACCGAAGCGAGAATTATCGAGTCCGCTGACCAAGGTCCACGACCCTGCCGCGTCGGGAATTGAACCCTGGTCCCAGGCTGACTTCTGCTCTCGGGCCTGCCGCCTCTAACCAGTGAGCCACACTACTCCACTAAATGTTTCTATATAACGTTTTGTTAATTTTATTTCAGTAATAGCTTTACCAGACCTATGTGAACCTTGCTTGTATTTTATTCACTGCCTAGCTGTATATAGATAACTTGTACTATAGAGCATGATTTACAGAGAGCAGGAACATCAAAAGATAAGGAATTCCAACGACAATTATGTAAAGGTACACTGATTCTTAGTAAAGCAATGATTGCAGTATAAGCTGTTGCTTTTCTTCTGTAGCAATCATATGCCCAATTTTCTCTCTGTTGCATAACTATGGTGGTAGCTACAAATGAGAGAGAGTATGGGGGAGTCTGCAGGACTATGCAGTGCAAGTTGTCCCCTGACAGTTCAGGACATTTTCAAGCTAGCTTGCTGGTAACAGAGAGGGACGTGGGCAATCTCACTTACGCCCACTTTTTTGTGTGACCACCCACAAGGGGACTCCAAGATGAAGTCCTGTGCTCATACACTAATGCACAACACCCACTGGACTCTAAACCTAACTTTTATATGCACTCTCCCCCATGTGCAACATGGAGCAAAGCAATGACCCACTAAAGACACTTCTACCGGAATTACTTTTTAGCCTGGTGAGAGGAGGTCACGCTCAAAAGGCGGGTTAATTTTGGCTATCCTTAGTAACCTCACAGCCATGCTCTGGGATCTCAGCCCATTACATTGGAGGCCCTCAGTAAGCAAGTGTGACAATTGAATTCATTTAGGTGAAAATCAAAAGTCTGCAGAGACATAGAGTAAAGTTCCTGGTAGTCTTACGTAGAGCAGGATAAAACATTATGGATGAGTAATTTCCACTCCCACAGCCACATTTAAGGGCAGAAGGGTTCCACCATCTTGGATTTCACTCAGAATAGCACACTATCAGATGGTTTGCAGTAAGACAAACACAATGTGTTGCAAAAGTGGAAAGGTTTACCATTGGGGCATTACTTCTTGTTGGTTAGGGAATGTCTACAAAAGAGGACCTTGCCCCAAGCTCATCTGAACACTTTCTGGATCTGTGAAAGAACAGAAATAGACGTGACTTGCTGTATAGGACCTGGGTGGAGACCTAATGGGTTGGATATGCTCCAATTGTACACAGGACTAAGAGGTGGACTCCAAGTGCTACTTGGATGACCTCCTATGTTACTACAGAGACACTATGAGCTGCAAGAGGAGACCTGGAGTGACCAGCTGACCAGGAGCAACCTCATCTGGATCTGACCCTGCTGGTGGCCTCTACTGAAGTGAGCCCTGGCCTCTAAGTGCTATTCTTGAGGTCAGGAGGGATTCAGACGAGACCAAGAAAGACCAAACTAAAGTTCTCCAGACATCACAGCTTCAGCTGGACCTCGTGGCAAAGATGTCTGAATTCAAGAGGACCTTGTTGGATACAGCTGCCAGGGCTGCCCTGCTGCAGGGATCTGAGCTTCAAAACAGAAACTAAATCCGAAGGTAGATATATATTTTGGAGTTATGTTTGTACATATTGTTTGAAGAGTGCAGACTAACCGATTAGTGGAATATGTTCACATTTCTTAACTTTTGTTAAATATTAATGGGAGGATCCTTAGAAGGTGGGTCCAATTTATAGGCTTGCACCCAGTATGTCAACACTAGAGAGGAACAATAGAGGTATGTGGCGATTATTGCCATAGCTGCTAAGTCTGACATAGGGCTTGATTTAGATCTTGGGATCTCTGTTGCAATAGCGACAAAGTTCACTTCACGCCAAGACTATGGTCCTTCAAAAATAAAAACATATTGAAAAGACTTAATTTGACACAGTTTAAATGTGTTATAGGATATTTTCTACCAGTTTATAGAGCCAGCAGGTATGGTCGGGGTCTCACGGTATTTAAAATATAGTAGTATATAAGAAAATTCATGTAAAACCAATGCAGAGGATATTGTCTCCTGAGGCGGAAGCCGGGAGAAACGCTTGCAATTTTAAAAAACACTTGTATTTGGCATTCATTGTTTTACTTGTAGCTCTCTCATTTCTGGGCATCTTACCCCAAAATCTTGCTGGAGAATCCCGCGCAGCGGATGTAAGCGCTGCCGGGGGTCGGGGAAATTATCGCCGCCATCACCCCTCAAGTCCATAGGCCACGCCCACTGCCGCGAGGCCACGCCCCCTCCCTCACCTTATTACAATGTGCATCTCTCGGATGCGCAGCGGGCGCGCCGCCAGCGCGCCAAAGGCAAGCCCGTCTGCGCCCGGCCGGGGACAGGGGCCCCTCCCCCTGGCCCCCTCCCAGGACTCATTATAGCGCTGCTGCCCTCCTCACACTTAAACCCCCAACGGATGCTAGCTGCCTTCACCGATATCATCCCCTGAACCTCCCCACCTACTGTCAACGCTGCAACACTAGCCTTCACTCTGCCCGGCTCAGACCAGTCCAGCAAAATTACACCCTACTGCTCTTAAATTGCAGATCCATGCCAAAACATAGCGCTGAAATCTTCCTGCTATTAGACGAGCGGACTCCTGACGCCGTCTTTTTTTACCGAAACCTGGTTAACCCCAGACTGTGACCCAGATGTGATCCAAGCACTCCCCCCGGGTTACCAGATTTCTCGCAGGGACCGCACAAGCGGAAAAGGAGGAGGCCTTGCAATTATCCATAAATCCTTATACCAATGCCACTGCATCCTGGACCCAATTCCAGACTGCGAAAGCATGTCTTTCTGCCTCAAACTCACCTCCAACGACAGTCTAACAGGGGCACTTGTGTATCGCCTCCCAGGCCCATTGAATCACTTCCACTCCTCACTACCCTCGTTAGCGGCCGAATCCGCTATGTCCTCTTCCAACTTCACGGTGCTGGGCGATTTTAATATTCATTTCGACAACAGCACTGACAGCACCGCCAATGAGCTAGTCTCTAGCTTAGCCGCTATCCAACTAGAACAACTAATCCGGTCCCCCACTCATAACAAAGGTCACCTGCTTGACCCGGTCTTTAGCAATTGCCCCAACCTCACGGTTGGTACTATCACACACCTCCCCTGGACTGATCACTTTCTCATTCCCCTCAACTGGTCCACCCACAGATTCACTCCCCCCACCCCTACTTCACTAAAGATCAGAAACTGGTCCAGACTCCCGACAGAGCAGTGGTCGAACCTCCTATCCAACTCAAAGCCCTCTCTCTCCCAGAGCCCCATACCCGACAGCAGGAAATTTAATAAATGGATCGAGGACTCCATCGACTCCATCCTCCCCACCAGGAAAACCATGTTGAAAAGAGCACGAGAAACTGCCCCCTGGTACTCGGAGGAGCTCAGGGAGTTAAAACGTCAGTGCAGAAAGCTTGAAAGGAAGTGGCGCCTAGGATACGCCACCACTGAAAAAAACAGGTATAGGTAAGCTATTAGGGCTTACAAACTCGAAATAATTACAGCTCAAGCCACTTATTACAAAGAGAAAATTATGGCAGCCAACCCCAACCTCCAAGCGCTATAGAACACCCTCCGCGAGTATCCTTGAATGAATTCCCACCACTAGACTTAGATTCACTCAAATCCCTAGCACAACAGATAAAATCAGGCTCCCCCCGCGACCCAGCACCCCCTCGCATGATGAACATGGCCAACCAAGTCATCCTCCCCACCCTCATGGAGCTACTCAATAGCTCCATGCAAACAGGAGTGGTTCCCCCTACTTGGAAACAGGCAATGGTGAAAGCACTGCTTAAGAAGCCCACTCTCAATCCCACGGACCCTAACAACTACCGTCCAATCTCCCTGTTGCCTTGGGCAAGCAACATTTTGGAGAAGCATATTAATCTCCATCTCACTAAATTCCTCGAAAAGAATCATCTACTGGACTCCACCCAAACAGGATTCCGTCCTAAACATGGTACGGAAACGGCTCTTCTAGCCGTGACGGAAGAATCCAGGAGGATCTTGGACCGAGGGGGGTCAGTGGCAGTGATCCTCCTCGACCTGAGCGCCGCGTTTGACACGGTGTGCCACAAAACCCTGCTGTGTCGACTATTCGATCTAGGAGTCTCCGGAGACGGTCTTGACTGGTTGGGATCCTTTTTGAGCGGAAGGACCTTTCAGGTCTTCGACGGTGACTCCTGTTCCACTAGCAGACCTCTAAACTGCGGGGTACCCCAGGGTTCCTCCCTGAGCCCTACGCTGTTCAATGTGTACATGAGACCGCTGGCTGAGGTCGTCCGCCAATATGGCATCAAGATCATCTCATAAGCGGGCTCCCCCAATCCAACCTGGCAGCCTGCATGGAGGATGTCAGGAGATGGATGACAGCATCCTCACTAAAACTCAACGGCGACAAAACCGAGATCATGCTCCTCGGCCCCCCCACTCCCACCCCCATCGACCAACTATGGCCCTCCAGTTTGGGCCCACCCCCAACCCCGAAGGAGGTCATCAAAAGTCTGGGAGTTTGGCTGGATAAAACCCTCACTTTTAACACTCAGGCAACGAAAACAGCAGCAACCTGCTTCGGGATCATCCGGATGCTGAGAAAGATCCTTCCAATCCTGCCCTTCGAAGCCAAGCAGGTTGTCATTCAGGGCCTCATCCAGTCCCGACTTGACTTTAACAACGCCCTTTACTTGGGAGCCCCTGAATACGTGCTGCAGAAACTCCAGCGTACTCAGAATTGCGCAGCTCGTACGTTACTTCAGATCCCCCGCAGAGAATCAGCCAAATCAGGGATCAGGTCACTCCACTGGCTCCCTGTCAGGGAAAGAATAAAATTCAAAACCCTGTGCATATCGCATCAAGCCTTCCACAGAGCTAGCCCTGAGATCAACCACACACTTCTCACCCCCTACTGCCCCGGCAAGCTACTCTGATCTACGAACGCATTCCTTGTCGCAGTTCCCAGAATCAAAAGGTCCAGAGCAGGAGGCAGGACCTTCACGCTCAATGCCGCCAAACTATGGAACTCCCTTCCCCTTCCCCTAAGGTCCAACCCCACCCTCTCGTCCTTCCGTAAAGAGTTAAAAACATTCCTTTTCAGAAATTAAATACTCCCCCCCCGGCTCTCTCCCCCGTCCCTCAGAGTACTTTTCCCTCTACCTAGCGCTTGGACGCCCTCGGGCAGCAGTCGCGCTCTACAAAACCCCTTAAAAAAACAAAAAAAAGCGAACCACATTTTTGTTAACCTATTGTCCTCTTTATAAGACCCAACTATCAGCCAATGAGATGCCAGCCCTGAGAACACAATCACCTGCAGAGCCACCATACCTCAGATTTCACGCACAAGTGTGAGTCCAAGCTTCCCATCATGAGGTAAACGTGGCTCGCCTTAAAACGGGGAGGTGGGCAGGCCGCATGTGAATGTATGAAAGTTATCAATACTAGAGAACCACAGTGTACTGGTAAGTAACTTGGTTTTTCTCCAGCATTGAATCTTTCATAGATTCACATGCTTGAATCAGAATAGTAAGCAGTACATAGCTTTCAGAAAAGTGTTTAAGGGCAAGACCCCTTTTCTCCTTATGACCCAATAACCACTTTTATAACCTACAAGAAGAAAAAAAAAACAGCAATTTGTCTGTCCCAAAGGTTAAAACATCAAAGACTAATTATACACTTGACTATATACGTAAGGCATCATAATACATATTATGTATATACATTCTGTGGAACCGGTGGTGGTTGTGTAGTCTTGGAAGAAGGTGCACCCTGCTGCTGTCTCAGCTGGTAGGCACAGGAGCATTAGCTTCCATGAAGCGTTTGTA
The DNA here is from genome assembly GCF_964261635.1 of Lissotriton helveticus. Classification (NCBI taxonomy): domain Eukaryota; kingdom Metazoa; phylum Chordata; class Amphibia; order Caudata; family Salamandridae; genus Lissotriton; species Lissotriton helveticus. The sequence continues at coordinate 168,348,516 of NC_136067.1, read as the reverse complement.
ATATGGTATCTTCCCAGAGCGGTGGAACAAAATCATAACTCTCCTGAAAAGATTCGTACCTATGTGATTCTGGAGGTGGACGATCTTCAAAGGAGAAATCCGCCTAAAAATACTCAGACTTGTCCTGATACTCGTCTTCATTATCCGTATCCTGGCATTTTACCTTGAGCTGCGATGGACTATAAGCAGGCCCAAACTAATCTTCCTCCTCCGATTCCTGCATTTCCAATAAATGATAAGGATGAAGCGGCGAGAATTTAATCCAAGATGCCAACTCTGATGACCTCCTTCATGATTGCGGCGCCATGGAGCTCTTTTTCTCTCCGTCGACGAGTTCGTCGGCGGTGGCATCCTTTTAATTGTTATCTTCGAGCCTTGCATCTTTAGTGATTTGAATATCATCGTCGTCGACGTCGTCGGCGACGTGGCTGTCGTCGATAAAGCATGTTTCATCGTTGACGGTGCTGTCATCGTCGGGGCGCCCGTTGACGAGGCCATCGACGTGGTAAGGGTTGTAACCCCTGTCGTCGACCATGCCGATGTCGTCGTCAGTGTTGCCGTCGTTGACACAGTCATTAGCGGACTGACCTTTGTCGATTGCGCTGCCCACTGTCGATGGGGTCACCGTGACAGGTCAGTCGACGTGGTCTTTTTGCCCACAGATGCCTTAAGAGGAGTATGTGGCACTGAGGAAGATGTTGCAGACTTCCTATGCGAAGTGCTCACAGAGGGCAGAGAGGCCGGCAATATGTCCCTGGTCCTACAGACTTTTAGCTTTTTGGTGTCAGTTTTAGAAGAAGCAGACTCCAGCTTTCTTTTACGTTCTGGAGTAGAATGAGCCTCTTCAACATTCGCACCAGACTCTGATCTGGATTTCTTCTTCTGTAGCCACAGAAGTAAACGTGCTTCTCTGTCTTTTAATGTCTTCGCAGAGAAAGTCCTGCAATGTTTACAAACCCTGGGAACATGGTTGGGATGTAAGCAGTATAGGCAGTCTTTGTGGGGGGCCTCAAAAAACAATCCAGTCTTCCCACAAGTTCTGCAGGGTCTAAATAATCTCTTTTTAGAGCCCTCAGACATTTTCACAATATGAAGAAAAACAATACCTCTTCCTTTTCAGAGAGTTCTGAAGTGGAAACAGTAGGGTCAAAAGTTCACCAACAGAGAGAAAACTGAGCAGAGCTCAGGGAGTCTCCTTCTCACACGACGTGCGGTTAGAAATCGAAGGAATTGTGGCTCTGCAGGGGATTGTGAGCTCAGGGCTGGCGTCTCATTGGCTGATAGTTGGGTCTTATAAAGAGGACAATAGGTTAACAAAAAATTGGTTCCCCTTGCATTGGTTTTACATTAATTTTCTTATATCCTGCTATATTTTAAATACCCTGAGACTCCCACCATGACGACGGGGAAGATTCAAGCATGTGAATCTATGAAAGATTCAATGCTGGAGAATTTATATGTATATTTGAGTGTGTGTTATGCTATGTTATGTGTATTGGTTAAGCGCGTATGACCATGAAGGGTAGCCTGGTGAAGAGCAGGTGTGGGTGCCTATCACTCTCTATGGTTGGTGGGTTAATTGAAAAGTTAGGTTTTCAACTTCTTGCGGAGTTCAAGAAGACATGAGGAGGCTCTGTTGTGGAGTGGGAGGACGTTCCAGGCTTTAGGAGCGATTTAAGAGAACGCTTATCCTCCTGATTTGGTGAGTGACAGTTTTTCTAATGTTGTTTGGGAGGATTTGGAGGAATCCTCTGTATCTTAAGGGTGTTAAGGTGCGGGACCACAGCCCCACTGGCGGCCAGTCCCAGCACCGCTAGGGTCCGCCCGCCATCCTAATGGACCCCTAAATTTTTAATACATTATCAGAGTTGCACTTTACATTGCATGCTATTGATGTATTCTTTGTCTAGTTCCTTTTTCAATTTACTTAGAATGCTTCCAAACATGTAATGGATTGTGCTTTTGTTTGGAATAGAACACCTTTTTGAAGATGCTGTGACATGTTTACATTTGTGAAGCTTAAATGAGGTAATCAACCACTTGGTCCTAAAAGATGAACAGGAATATTGTTTTAGGAAAATAAATATTTGGTATTGTAATATGAACAGGACACAGTCACATAATATGTATTAGCCAATGAGTTATGTCTTATTGTAAGTGTTGTTATTTAATAAATTCAACTCGCTATCATGTGCAATCGTCTGAGTGCTGGATCTTGGGTGATTCCTAGATCTAATGGGCCCTTCAGTAAGCTCATAAGCACTCTTTGGAGAGCACTGTTCCTTTTGCTAGAGTTAAGTTAAAGTGGTTTGGATTCTGTAACATGGAGTGAAGTTAAATTATTTTGCAGTTAGACCAATTATGGAGAAAGTGCATTCTCAATGGTATTTTTTTACATACTGCACTCTAGACATTTTCCAAGTTCCTGTATTTTTCTTAAAATGCTGAGCCCTCCACTTCGCATGCCTTGTTGACCAACACCTACATTACGCTATGCTAGGAAGATAATGTCAGAGGAAAAGTAAAACTTCACTTAGATGTGCACCTTGAAGACTAAGCGTGCTTATGAGAATGTGAATCTATTGTGGCAATCACACCCTTGTCATTATTTACTATGACAGTACAACATTTGATTCACACCTCTTCTTAAAGATGGTGTACAGTACAGCTTATTGACATATGTAATGCAAATGTATGCCCAACGTGCAAAAAAGCCACCCGTCATGGAGTTGCCTAATTTTTCTCTTTCTCTCTTAATTGCATAGGATTTAAAGTCAAAGCTTCCTTTATATCCTTGTTTTTTCAATACTTTTACTTATCATCATTATGTACTATTATTTAAGATGTTTTTAACATTATACATATTAACAAAAGGACTTAACATATGGTATGTCTCATATACTTCTAAAGTCCATTAGAGGGTCCGTGAAAAGTGCGTTTAGAGAAATGGATACTGTAATTAACTTAGGAGAAGAGAGAATAATAGATGAAGGTAGGTTATCTGGAAGAAATTTATGGAAGATGGCCGACACAATCAATACCAGGAACCTTAGTTTGGTCACGGGTGAGGGATGATATAAAGGACTACTTTACCCCAAGATATATAACGGAGATTATAGCTAGTTTGAACCTTACTCGTGCCGCAGGACCATATAACCTCCCGGCAGTGATAATTAAAACGAGTCCAGAATGGTGGGCAGAGTTTTTTGCAAAGATGTTCCTGGTAATCCTGGATACGGGAATTGTTCCAGAAAGTTGGAAGGGCGCAATTATAAGGCCTATTCATAAAAAGAGCAGCCACAAATTACCGAAAAACTATAGGCTGATAAACCTCCTAGATATAGGGGAAAAAGTCTTTGCAAAAGTAATATTAAACTTATTAAAAGATTGGACAGAGAAAAACCAAATCATTCCCCCGGAACAGGGTGGGTTTAAAGCCGGCCATTCTACAATCGACCACTGTTTTGCTCTTTGGGCCATAGCACGGAAGTCAATGGAATCTCGGGGTAGGTTATTCTGTTGTTTTGTTGACTTCCGTGCAGCCTTTGATCTAGTGGACCGGGAGCTGCTGTGGGAGGCCCTAATTAGTCCGGGAATTCCTAATGATATACTGCGGCTGCTACAAATGCTCCATACTAAAAACTGGGCACAGATAATCTTATACATAGATGGTAGTTTATCAGGGAAAATAGAAATTGGAAATGGTCTGCGTCAGGGATGTGTATTAGCTCCCTTGTTGTTCTCCCTGTTCCTAGCAGACCTACCATCAATGTTGGGGAATACAACTGGGGCAAGCCCGAAACTAAATGGCAAGCAGATAGCATGTTTACTCTATGCTGACGATCTGGTGATTATGGACCAGACCGAGGTTGGCTTGCAAAGAAAACTAAATGTATTTAATGACTACTGCCTAAGGAAAAAACTTGTGATAAATATGGATAGGACCAAAACATTGAGCTTTGGCCGGAGGAAAGCTGAGTTCTCATGGTGGATTGGGTCAGAAAAAGTGGAATCAGTAACAGAGTATAGAAACTTGGGGTTATGGTTCGAGCAGAATTTGAAATGGAATACCCACTTAAAGGCATCTAAATTAAGAACCTCTGCATCGATTAGCGGTCTGATATTGTTTAATAAAGCCAATGGTGCTATGACCGACAAACCAGTGCTAAAAGCCTATGCTGCTATTGTACCCCCGCAATTTCTGTATGGCGCAGAATTGCTGTTCCTGAGTGGTAGGAAAACTGGGATGTGGAAGAAGGTAAAAACCTAAAAAAGTTATTTACGCTCCCCCGGTCAGCAATGGTTCAGGCAGTAAGACTGGAACTAGGCCTGACTTCATGGGGTATGCAAGTTGGTATGGCCCTTTTGTGCTTTTGGCAACGCCTAGAAATAGGCGCAATTACCAAAATATCTCAATGGTGCAAAAATGAAATACAGGACAGTGAACTAAAATGGGCAAGAGAGACCAGGGGGAAAATAACAAAGTTATGCAAGATGATCGTTAATGTATGCCATACTGTCTCAGTGGCTAATATTGATAAAAAGTTACTCAGGTCGACGTGGAAGGAAATATCGCATGCACAGGACAAGACCTATCTTGCAAGTAAAACTTCGATCTGTTTTATGATTGATGCATGGAATAATGATCTATGCTTCCCCTACATTGATAAGTTACCGGACCGCCAATTACGAAATGAGGTTCTGAGGGTAAGAATTGGGGTAAACCCTTGTTATATGAACAACTCGGTAAAGCGGGCTATGATCAATGAGGAGGGAAGATGCACTTGCTCTTTAGGGTCCAAATGTGATATGCTGCATATCTTATTTGATTGTCTGAAGTTTTTAGACTTACGTATTAAATTTTTAAAACCAATTTTTATGAAATATGAGATTAAAACTAGGACCCAGGCTGTGACACTGATGACAGATATGGCCCACTTAGATATTGCTGTGGCTATGGGGAAATATATGCAAAAAGTGAAGGCAGTTTTATATCTTTTTTTTTTTTTTGTAAAATAGTTTTATATCTTTTTAACGAGTTTTAACAAATAGCTATTTTTAAAACAGATAATCGTGGGCTTTTAGATTAAATATGTTTTAGGGGGTTTATGTGTGTTAATGAAATGTTTTATTTAACTTTTTGGATGAACCTTTTATCGATATGTATTGTTTGTGGACCAACGGTCCGAATAAACGTGAAATAAACTTGAACTTGAATGTGAATCTATTGTGGCAATCACACCCTTGTCATTATTTACTAAGACAGTACAACATTTGATTCACACCTCTTCTTAAAGATGGTGTACAGTACAGCTTATTGACATATGTAATGCAAATGTATGCCCAACGTGCAAAAAAGCCACCCGTCATGGAGTTGCCTAATTTTTCTCTTTCTCTCTTAATTGCATAGGATTTAAAGTCAAAGCTTCCTTTATATCCTTGTTTTTTCAATACTTTTAATTATCATCATTATGTACTATTATTTAAGATGTTTTTAACATTATACATATTAACAAAAGGACTTAACATATGGTATGTCTCATATACTTCTAAAGTCCATTGGAGGGTCCGTGAAAAGTGCGTTTAGAGCAATGGAAACTGTAACTAACTTAGGAGAAGAGAGAATAATAAATGAAGGTACATCCTTGTATGGCTTATGGACCGACAGGGTGGTGTTGTTGAATTGCATGTCACAATCCAGCACACCTCGGTCCACCACAGCTAGATATACAAACCAGTGACGCAATGAACCAAACTCGAGCGCCAGTAACTCTTGCACCCAATTTATATTGGCATGGCACTCGGATCTGCCTCCGAGGAGTTACACTCTTGATGGAGAAACTGTATGTAACATTCCTCCCTGCCCAGCAAACATTGCATCTAATTTAACACAGCTGAATCCTACCCACGTTACTGGTTCTCTCTCATCCCAGGGTAAGCTGCGAGGAGTGCTCACTGAGTTCCCAGTAGAATCAACAGAAAGCAGCAATAAATCACTTTTGAGAATTAAAAACTCAGCAGTAAAATAGTATTTTTACCCTTATTATTTGTATGCTGTAGTCAATAGTAGGTTTCTATGTAGCAGTGATAGGAGATGTGGAAAATGCTTAAATGCGTATATATAAGTCAGCCAAGTGAATTACTGACCTATAGCAATGAAGTGGCTATAAAGCAACAATCGAGTTTGTGGTGGAAACAGGCGTGAAACCCCTGGGTGATCCCAGAAAACTATACATTTCTCAAAAGTAGACAAAAGTCTGAATTCCGGTAGAGGTAATTTGTGTAGGTTGCTCAAAGAAACTAGCTGCTGGAATCAAACATTAATGAAAGTAAATAGGGAAAAAACATATGTGTCAATGTTTTGATTGATAATTCTCTTGTCCCAATAGCTGATCTACAAAGGTAATATACCACTACCTCCTTCAGAATCTTATGGTCACAGGCATACATAGTGTTTGTTTATTGTTCAAAAAATGGGATATCTAGAGCCATCAACTGAGCTGGTGCTAATTATTATTTTTCACTGGACATGCATCAACTCATATGATAAATTCTAATGCATGAAAATGGGTCTGAAGGAAACTTCTGCATTTTTTAAAAATGTTTTCAAGATTCCGAGTTTAAGAATAATGATTATCTGCACAACTCTGCATTTGGGGGTACCCATTATATATTATGCAGGTGGAAATTTTCAAAAATGTGTTCTTTCTTAAATGCTGCCTTATATTTGGTAGCACACATGGGGAGACATTCAGTGGATAACACATGTTCTACTATTCAGTGTTCCCACACTTCTCCCAATAAAAACAGTACCCCACTTGTGTTGATGGGCCTTTCACTCACGACTAAAAGGGCACCACAGCGCAACACAGAAACTACAAGATTTTTCCTTTAAGATACACTCGATCGGGGCATGTGGGTCGTATTTGGGCCAAGTGTTGTCTGGCACTCAGGGAAACATTGCAATCCGAGACATTACTAAAAACTTGACACCCCGAGGAATCCAAGCTTGTGTGGGTTACAGGAATACAACTCCGTTATTATACTGCCCTGCAAATGTCAATCTTTGAGTAAAATCTCAGATTTTCCTCACACTTCATTGGGGAAAGTTACAGAATTTGCTAAAAATCAACAAAATTCCTATCATTCAGGGTTCCTACACTCTTGCAATAAAAACGGTTCCCAACTTGTGGGGTTGGGCCTATCGCATGCGATAAGAAAGGTGCCAAAATGCAATGTGGCAACATCAAGATTTCTTCTTTTGAAACTCACCACTTCTGTGGATGTAGGTTGTTGCAGTTTTTGGGCTGCCAGCCAGGGAAACCTACTAACTCCAAACAGTTCTGAGAACAAAACACCAAGGTGAGACAATGTGGTGCAGCTTGCACTGATCCAACTTGTTTTTTAGGCCTCGCCTGAGCCAGCGCATGCGTTGCTCTGGCGAAACATTTAGTAAGTGGGCTTTAAAAATCTGACCACATGCTTTTTGTGTGGCCTAAAGAGTGCAGTTATGCGCGTGGTTACACGCACAGGCGCCATCTGGCTTTCCTCTCGCTTGGCAGAGCAGACTGGTCAAAACTTGTACTCTGTGAAATTAATGGGGTCTTCAATTTCTAGGTTCTATTTCATTCCTTTCAAGTGTGTTAGGTCCACCCACGCATTAACCCCTTCCATGCTGATGACGGCCCCGTCCGTCATGCATCACTGTGGGCGTGTACTGATGATGGCTGGGGGCCGTCATGATTCCGCCCACTCTTTAAAACGGCCGCACAGCGCGGAAATTCGCCACGCATGCAAGGGGTTAAGGGCAACATTTCAATCCGGAAAGTGTGGAAATGAAGGGTGGTAAGATTTTGGACATTGACTAAAAGTACCCAAATTTGCTTGTCACATAAATATATGGGGAAAATAGCGCTTTTAATGCACATTTTCCGGTTTGACAGGTGTTATAGCTAGGAAACTTTGTGGGGATCCACACAAACTACTTCAGATTGAGTTCCGCCATGTCTCTAGGTTTCAGAACTGCCCACGGTTGGTTGTGTTCCCTGTATACCGAATGACCCCAGAGCTAAATGCTTCAGCCATCCCTTTTGGAAAAAGGAAGTAAATTGGGTGTTTTGGGCATATTTTAATCTTTGCTGAGCATTCTGGGTAAGAGAAAATGCTAGGTTCCAATCAATCCAATTCACACCAGATTCCTGATTCTCTACATTTCAGAAATACCCAGAGTTGGTAGGAGTCCCTGGTTGCTGACTGACCCGGAATCCAGCACTACACTCATGTCCCTTGGCAAGGGAGATAAACGAGGAATTCTATGGGTATAGTTTTGAAATAAGTGTTGGAGAGGCAGAAACACAGTCTCGCTCGGGGTGGGCCCCAATGCCAAGATGGTCTACCACCATACCCTATTTCTTTTCTCGATTGTTTTCCTGGTAGTCTTCTAGGATTTCGGCACCCGTGGGTTGGCTAACTGGAGTGTTTACCGATTATCTGCTTAGCCCCAAGGTTGTGGTGTGGGGGTGGGTATTTTAGGGGTACAGAAAGCCCACTAGGCCTACAGGTGAAAAAGGGAGTAACATAATGGGGTGCAGGGCTTTCCCATCTTGACTACTGCCCCAACCTCAGACCTACAGACAATTTTTCTGCCCACAGAGGGGGAGGATTGGAAGGTTCAGCCACTATCTTCCTAC